>NC_058521.1:415432412-416683662 GCF_904849725.1 Hordeum vulgare subsp. vulgare | reverse complement strand
CAGACCAGAAGGAGTACAATGCACGAAAACGGAGTCCGGGAGGCGCACGAGGTGGCCACAAGCCCCCCACGCGCGGCCAGGGGGTGGGCCTGCGCCTGGCAGGCTTGTCGCCTCCTCGCACACTTTCCGCACTACTTCCAATTTTTGTATTTTTTCAAATATTCCAAAAGAGAGAAAATTTCCTACTGGAAAAGTTTTGGACTCTGTTTTCTTACCGAATCACATACCTTTTCATTTTCGGAGTCTGAAACAGGTTGATAAATACCCCTTAGGTATTCTTCCGGAGTTATGGTATTGATAATATTGCTTTCAACATTTATGGGAGTACCTGAGATATAATGCTTGATTCTCTGCCCATTTACAATCTCGGACAATTACCTTCTGTCTTGTTGATCTTGATAGCACCAGAACGATATACTTCCTCAACAACATAGGGACCTTCCCATTTAGAGAGGAGCTTGCCTGCAAAGAATCTTAAACGAGAGTTATATAGCAAGACATAATCACCTACATTGAACTCACACTTTTGTATCCTCTTATCATGTCACCTCTTAACCTTCTCTTTGAACAACTTGGCATTCTCATATGTCTGAGTTCTCCATTCATCAAGTGAGCTAACGTCAAATAACCTCTTCTCACCGGCAAGTTTGAAATTAAAGTTGAGCTCTTTGATTGCCCAATAAGCTCTATGCTCTAGCTCAAGAGGTAAATGAAATGCTTTACCGGACACCATTTTGTACGAAGACATGGCCATGGGATTCTTATAGGCAGTCCTATAAGCCCACAGTGCATCATCGAGCTTCTTAGACCAATTGTTTCTATACCTGTTGACAGTCTTTTGCAGAATTAGTTTAATCTCTCTATTGCTTAGCTCTACTTGACCACTGGATTGAGGGTGATAGGGAGACACAATTCTATGGTTGACATCGTACTTAGCAAACATTTTATGGAAAGCACCATGAATGAAATGTGAACCACCGTCGGTCATTAGATATCTAGGGGCTCGATATCTAGGGAAAATAACTTCTTTAAGCATCCTGATAGAAGTGTTGTGATCAGCACTACTAGTGGGGATAGCTTCTACCCACTTACTGACGTAATCAAGAGCAACTAGGATGTGAGTATACCCATTGGATTTTGGAAAAGGTCCCATATAATCAAAGCCCCAGACATCAAATGGTTTAATGACAAATGAATAGTTCATAGGCATTTCCTGACTTTTACTAATATTACCTATTCTTTGACATTCGTCACAAGACAAGACAAACTTACGGGCATCCTTGAAGAGAGTGGGCCAATAGAAACCTGATTGCAATACCTTGTGTGCAGTTCTATCTCCCGCATGGTGTCCTCCGTAGGCCTCAGAGTGACACTTCTGTAGACTCTGTCCCTGTTCATGTTCAGGTACACAACGTCTAATAACTCCATCTACTCCTTCCTTATAAAGGTGAGGATCATCCCAAAAGTATTAACTCAAGTCAAAGAAGAATTTCTTCTTTTGATGGTATGTGAAACTAGGTGGTATTTATTTGGCAACGATATAGTTTGCATAATCAACATACCACGATGCACTACGTGAAGCATTGATGACATTCAATTGCTCATCGGGAAAGCTATCATCAATAGGTTGTGGGTCATGAAGAACGTTCTCCAACCTAGACAAGTTATTTGCTATGGGGTTATCAGCACCCTTTCTGTCGACAACGTGCAAATCAAATTCTTGTAGCAAGAGATCCCATCTGATAAGTCTAGGTTTAGCATCTTTCTTCTCCATGAGGTACTTAATAGCAGCATGATCAGTGTGAATAGTGACTTTGGAATCAACTATGTAAGACCTGAACTTTTCACATGCAAACACGACTGCTAAAAATTCCTTTTCCGTAGTGGCATAGTTTCTTTGGGCACTGTCTAGAGTTTTACTAGCATAGTGAATAACATTCAACTTCTTATCAACTCTTTTCCCTAAGATAGCACCAACAACATAATCGCTAGCATCACTCATGATCTAAAAAGGTAAGTTCCAGTCAGGTGGTTGAAAAATAGGTGCAGTTATTAAAGCCCTCTTAAGTATTTCAAAGGCTTCCTCACAATCATCGTCAAAGACAAAGGGAATATCCTTTTGCAAGAGATTGGTAAGAGTCCTAGAAATCTTAGAGAAGTCTTTAATGAACCTTCTATAGAAACCAGCATGAGAAAGGAAACTTCTTATACCTTTGATATATGTGGGGTATGGCATTTTCTCGATTGCATCAGCCTTAGCCTTATCGACTTCAATGCCTCTTTCAGAAATTTTATGTCCTAAGACGATGCCTTCATTAACCATAAAGTGGCACTTTTCCCAATTCAAGACAAGGTTGGTGTCTTTACATCTGTGGAAGACTAGATCAACGTTGTTGAGGCAATCATCAAAGGAAGACCCATAAACGGAAAAGTCATCCATGAAAACCTCAACAATCATTTCAGAAAAGTCAGAGAATATAGCCATCATACATCTTTGAAAGGTGGCAGGTGCATTACATAAGCCAAAAGGCATACGTCTATAAGCAAAGGTACCGAAAGGGCAGGTGAAAGTGGTTTTCTCCTGATCAGATTGTGCAACTGGTATTTGGGAGAAACCGGAATAACCGTCTAGAAAGCAGAAGTGTGTGCATTTAGGCAGTCTTTCTAGCATTTGGTCGATAAAAGGCAAAGGGTAATGATCTTTCCTAGTGGCTTTATTCAATTTCCTAAAATCGATCACAATCCTATAGCCAGTAATAATCCTCTGTGGTATCAATTCATCCTTATCATTAGGGATAACGGTAATGCCTCCCTTCTTAGGGACGCAATGCACCGGACTCACCCAATCGCTATGAGCAACATGATAGATAATAACCGCTTCCAGGAGCTTTAGTATTTCTTTTCTTACTACATCTTTCATCTTAGGATTTAATCTCCTTTGATGATCAGCAACTGGTTTGAAGTCAGGATCAGTTTTAATCTTGTGCTAGCATAGAGTGGGACTAATGCCCATAAGATCATCAAGAGTATATCCAATAGCAGCACGGTGCTTCCTCAGAGTTTTTGGTAACTTCTTTTCTTCATGCTCCGAGAGGCTAGCACTAATAATAACAGGATATATCTCTTTTTCATCAAAATAAGCATACTTAAGAGTATCAGGAAATAGTTTAAGCTCAAACACAGGATCACCCTTTGGTGGGGGTGGATCCCCAAGCAGTTCAACACGCAGATTATTCTTAAGGATAGGATATTGTTCCAAGACAACTCTATATATCTCATCCCTTTCATCCATATGCATATCATATTCATGCTCAAGCAAGTATTGCTCTAAGGGATCAGTACGAGGCACGGTAATAGAAGCTAAGGAAATAGTTTCATCCTTACTGGGCAACTCCTTTTCATGAGGTTGTCTACCAAACTTGGAGAAATTGAACTAATGTGACACACCTTCAAAGCCAACAGTGACAGTTTGCTTCTCACAGTCAATATGAGCATTGACGGATTGAGGAAGGGTCTGCCAAATATGATGGGGCAAAAGCTATCTTGTGCGGTGATACGTCTGAAACGTATCTATAATTTTTGATGGTTTCACGCTGTTATCTTCTCTTCTTTGGTTGTTTTATGTACCTTATATATCTTTTTTGGGACTAACTTATTAATTCAGTGCCAAGTGCGAGTTCCTGTTTTTTCCGAGTTTTTGACTCTTTTCAGATGTGATTTTGGAACAGAGTCCAAACGTAAGAAAAATCCCGAAATGATTTTTTCCCGAACGGAATAAGATCAGGGGGCCTTTGGGCCAGGCTACGTGGGCTCCAGGGAGCCCACAAGCCCCCACTCCGCCACCAGGGGAGGCGCCCGTGGGCAGCCTTGTGGCCTCCCTGGCCGCCCCCTGACCTAGGTCTTTGGCCTATAAATTCCCAAATATTCCGCAAAAAATCAGTGGAGCCTCAAAAATACTTTTCCGCCGCCGCTAGCTTCTGTTTCCACGAGATCTCATCTGGAGACCCTTCCCAGTGATCAGATTATCTATGATATATATTTGAGTCTTTGCTGATTTCTTATATGCATGATTTGATATCCTTGTAAGTCTCTCCGAGTCTTGGGTTTTGTTTGGCCAACTAGATCTATGATTTTTTGCAATGGGAGAAGTTCTTGGTTTTCGGTTCTACCATGTGATGACCTTTCCCAGTGACAGTAGGGGCAGCAAGGCACACATCAAGTAGTTGCCATCAAGGGTAAAAAGATGGGGTTTTTATCATTGGTTTGAGATTATCCCTCTACATCATGTCATCTTGCTTAAGGTGTTACTCTGTTCTTATGGACTTAATACACTAGATGCATGCTGGATAGCGGTCGACGTGTGGAGTAATAGTAGTAGATGCAGAAATTATCGGTCTACTTGTTTTGGACGTGATGCCCATAGATATAATCATTGCATAGATATCCTCACGACTTTGCGCGGTTCTATCAATTGCTCGACAGTAATTTGTTCACCCACCGTCTACTTGCTTTCATGAGAGAAGCCACTAGTAAACACTACGACCCCTAGGTCTATTCACATCCATCGTTTACACCTCTGCTTTTACTTTGCTTTGTTACTTTGTTGCTTTCAGTTCTCACTTGGCAAAGAATCTATAAGGGATTGACAACCCCTTCATAGCGTTGGGAGCAAGCTTTTGTGTTTGTGCAGGATCTTGTGATACTCCTCCACCGGATTGATACCTTGGTTCTCAAACAGAGGGAAATACTTACCGTCATTGTGCTACATCACCATTTTCGCTTCAAGGGAACACCAACGCAAGGCTCCAAGGCCACGGGGGAAATCCTTTACATACTTGCCTAGGAAGTCCCTTAAGGCGTAGCCGCAGCTGAAGGATTCCTGGTGCCGTCGGCTGATACGTCTCAAACGTATCTATTATTTTTTATGGTTTCACGCTGTTATCTCGCCTTCTTTGTATGTTTTATGTACCTTTTTATATCTTTTCGGGACTAACTTATTAATTCAGTGCCAAGTGCCAGTTCCTGTTTTTTCCGTGTTTTTGACTCTTTTCAGATCTGATTTTGGAACGGAGTCCAAACGGAATAAAAACCCTGAAATGATTTTTTTCCCGAACGAAAGAAGACCAGTGAGCCTTTGGGCCAAGCCAGGTGGGCCCCAGGGAGCCCAAAAGCTCTCACCACGCCACCAGGGGGAGGCGGTGGTGGGCAAGCTTGTGGCCACCCTAGCCGCCCCCTGACCTAGATCTTACACCTATATATTCCCAAATATTCCGCAAAAAATCAGAGGAGCCTCGAAAATACTTTTCCGCCGCCGCAAGCTTCCGTTTCCGCGAGATCTCATCTGGAGACCCTTCCCGGCGCCCTGTCGGAGGGGACTTTGGAGGTGGAGGGCTTCTTCTTCATCATCATCGCCCCTCCAATGACTCGTGAGTAGTTCACTTCAGACCTACGGGTCTGTAGTTAGTAGCTAGATGGCTTCTTCTCTCTCTTGGATCTTCAATACAAAGTTCTCCATGATCTTCATCGAGATCTATCCGATGTAATCTTCTTTGGCGGTGTGTTTGTCGAGATCCGATGAATTGTGGACTTGTGATCAGATTATCTATGATATATATTTGAGTCTTTGCTAATTTCTTATATGCATAATTTGATATCCTTGTAAGTCTCTTCGAGTCTTTGGTTTTGTTTGGCCAACTAGATCTATGATTCTTGCAATGGGAGAAGTGCTTGGTTTTGGGTTCTGCCATGTGGTGACATTTCCCAGTGACAGTAGGGGAAACAAGGCACACATCAAGAAGTTGCCATCAAGGGTAAAAAGATGGGGTTTTTATCATTGGTTTGAGATTATCCCTCTACATCATGTCATCTTGCTTAAGGTGTTATTCTGTTCTTATGGACTTAATACACTAGATGCATGCTGGATAGCGGTTGACGTGTGGAGTAATAGTAGTAGATGCAGAAAGTATCGGTCTACTTGTTTCGGACGTGATGCCTATAGAAATAATCATTGCATAGATATTGTCACGACTCTGCACAGTTCTATCAATAGCTCGACCGTAATTTTTTCACCCACCGTCTACTTGCTTTCATGAGAGAAGACACTAGTAAACACTATGGCCCCCGGGTCTATTCACATCCATTGTTTACATCTCCGCTTTTACTTTGCTTTGTTACTTTGTTGCTTTCAGTTCTCACTTGGCAAACAATCTATAAGGGATTGACAACCCCTTCATAGCGTTGGGTGCAAGCTTTTGTGTTTGTGCAGGATCTTGAGATACTCTTCCGCCGGATTGATACCTTGGTTCTCAAACTGAGGGAAATACTTACCGTCGTTGTGCTACATCACCCTTTCCGCTTCGAGGGAACACCAACGCAAGGCTCCAAGGCCACAGGGGAAATCCTTTGCATACTTGCCTAGGAAGTCCCTGAAGGCATAGCCGCAGCTGAAGGATTCCTGGTGCCGTCGACACAACTATTTCTGGCGCCGTTGCAAGGGATACACAGCAGCCATCATCGACACACCTGTTTCTGACGCCATTGGAAGGACTTTTGTGCATTAGCATTGCTGACATCATGCGGTAGCAAGAACGAGGAAATCAGCAGGATACTTCGTTTTATCACACAAGACTTCAACATCCCTAACAATTCCCACAGGGCAGATAGTATCTCTATTGGCAAGCTGAATAGTGACATCAATAGGCTCTATCTCAATAGGTGCAATCTTATCTTTGATTTCATCATATAAGGATTGAGGTATTGCACTAACAATAGAACCCACGTCACATAAACCATGATAGAAATGATCTCCTATCTTAAAATAAACAACAGGCGTGCCAACAACAGGCCTATGTTTGTCTCTAGCGTGAGGTTTAGCAATTCTAGCAACATCTTCACAGAAGTGAATATCATGTCCCTCAACATCGTGTGACAGAAGATCTTTGATAATAGCAATGCTAGGTTCAACTCTAATTTGCTCAGGGGGTGTAGGTGTTCTAATGTAGCCTCTACGTATCACAATTGAAGCTTTAGAATGATCCTTCATCCTAACAGAGCAAGGTGGTTTCTCGATGTAAGCACTGGGAACAACAGGATCATTATAGGAAATGACTTTCTCTTCAACTAGAGTGGGTTTAACTACATTGAATTCTAAAGGAGGATGATATTTAAACCACTTATCTTTGGGGAGATCAATATGAGCAGGAAATGATTCACACAATGAAGCTACTATCTCAGAGTCAAGTCCATACTTAGCGCTAAAGTCACAAAAAGTATTTGTCTCAATAAAGGATTTAACACAATCAAACTGGAAATTCATACCTGACTCCTTACCTTCTTCAAGCTCCCAATCTTCAGAGTTGCGTTTAATTCTCTCCAATAAATTCCATTTGAAGTCAATATCTCTCTTCATAAAAGAACCGGTTCAAGAAGTATCAAGCATGGTGCGATCATCATGAGAAAGCTGAGCATAGAAGTTCTGAATGATAATTTCTCTCGAGAGCCCATGATTGGGGCATGAATATAACATTTATTTAAGCCTCCCCCAAGGTTGAGCGATGCTATCTCTGTCACGAGGCAAAAAATTATAAATATAATTCCGATCACGATGTACTAAATGCATAGGATAAAACTTTTGATGAAATTCCAATTTCAACCGATTGTAGTCCCATGATCCAGTATCATCACATAGCCTATACCATGTCAACGCCTTATACTTCAAAGATAAAGGAAATACCTTCTTCTTGACCTCATCCTCGGGCAAACTTGCAAGCTTAAATAAACAACAAACTTCATCTACATAGATTAGATGCAAGTCTGGATGTGATGTTCGATCTCCTATAAAAGGATTAGCAGTAGGTGCAGCAGGTTGAGGAGCAACTCTTTGTGCTTCCGTTCGAGGTGAAGATACCCCAAACAAGCCCCTCAAAGGATTAGTATCCATAGTGACAAGTGACAATAAATTTCAGCACACTGTATGAATGTTTCCTTACCAAGTTCCACTTACCAAAGGCGCTTCACTCCCCGGCAACGGCGCCGGAAAAGAGTCTTGATGACCCACAAGTATAGGAGATCAATTGTAGTCCTTTCGATAAGTAAGAGTGTTGAACCCAACGAAGAGCAGAAGGATCTGACAAGTGGATTTCAGCAAGGAAATATCTGCAAGCACTGAAATTATCGGTAACAAGTGATTGTGTGGTGAGATGATTCGTAGCAAGCAACAAGTAACAAAAGTAGCAACAGTGCAGCAAAGTGGCCCAATCCCTTTTGTAGCAAGAGACAAGCCTGGACAAAGTCTTATAGGAGGAAAAACGCACCTGAGGACACACGGGAATTTCTGTCATGCTAGATTTCATCATGTTCATATGATTCGCATTCGTTACTTTGATAGTGTGATATGTGGGTGGACCGGCGCTTGGGTGCTGCCCTTACTTGGACAAGCATCCCACTTATGATTAACCCCTCTCGCAAGCATCCACAACTAAGAAAGAAGAATTAATTCAAAGTCTAACCATAGCATTAAACTAGTGGATCCAAATCAACCCCTTACGAAGCAACACATAAACTAGGTTTTAAGCTTCTGTCACTCTAGCAACCCATCATCTACTTACTACTTCCCAATGCCTTCCTCTAGGCCCATATAATGGTGAAGTGTTATGTAGTCAATGTTCACATAACACCACTAGAGGAAAAACCACATACAACACATCAAATTACCGAACGAATACCAAATTCACATGACTACTATTAGCATGAATTATCCCATGTCCTCAGGAACAAAAGTAACTACTCACAAAGAATAATCATATTCATGACCAGAGAGGTAATGAGTAGCATCAAGGATCTGAATATAAACTCTTCCAGCAAGTAATCCAACTAGCATCAACTACAAAGAGTAATTAACACTACTAGCAACCTTACAAGTACTAATCGGAGTCGCGAGACGGAGATTGGTTACAAGAGATGAACTAGGGTTTGGTGATGAGATGGTGCTGATGAAGATGTTGATGGTGACGAGTCCCCTACGATGAGAGGAGTGTTGGTGATGACGATGGGGACGATTTCCCCCTCCGGGAGGGAAGTTTCCCCGGCAGGATCGCCCTGCCGGAGCTCTAGATTGTTTCTGCTCGAGTTCCGCCTCGTGGCGGCGGCGAATCCATGAAAACGCTCCTCCGTGATTTTTTTCCGGATGAAACCCTTCATTGAGCGGAAGAGGGGGCCAGTGGGCCAGCAGGCTACCCACAAGCCCCCTAGGCGCGACTAGGGTGGTGGGCGCGCCTAGCAGGCTTGTGGCCACCTCCTGGCGCCCCTTGATACATCTTCGTTGTTTCTGTAATTTTTGATTTTTTTCATGGAAATATTCTACAACTTTCATATACTTTTGGCAACTTTTCATACTATTTTTGGGACTAACATATTGATTCAGTGCCCAGTGCCAGTTCCTGTTTATTGCATGTTTTTTGTTTCACAGAATATCCATACCAAATGAAGTCCAAACGCAATAAAAATTTATGGGGATTTGTTTTGGAATATTTATGATTTTTGGGAAGAAGAATCAACGCGAAACGGTGCACGGAGCGCCCACAAGCCCACCAGCCGCCGCCAGGGGGTGGGCCCGCGGCTGGCAGGCTTGTGGCCACTCCTTAAGGCGGTTTGTTCCCTTTTTTCGGCGCAAGAAAGACCATATCTGAAAGAAAATCTTGTTAAAATTTCAGCCCAATCGGAGTTACGTATCTCCAGGAATTTAAGAAACGGTGAAACGCAGAATCTAGGAGCGCAGAAACAGAAGGACACACAGAGAGAGAGATCCAATCTCGGAGGGGATCTCGTCTCTCCGCCGCCACGGAGACCATGGACCAGAGGGGAAACCCTTCTCCCTTCTAGGGAGGAGGTCAAGGAAGAAGAAGAAGAAGAAGGAGGGGGGCTATCTCCCCCTCTCTCCCGGCGTTGCCGGAACGCCGCCCGGGACATCATCGTGTGACGGCGATCTACACCAACACCTGCGTCATCTTCACCAACATCTCCATCATCTTCCCCCATCTATATTCAGCGGTTCACTCTCCAGCAACCCTCTGTACCCTCTACTTGAACATGGTGCTTTATGCTACATATTATTATCCAATGATGTGTTGCTATCCTATGATGTCTGAGTAGATTATCGTTGTCCTATCGGTGATTGATGAACTGCTATGATTGGTTTAATTTGCTTGTGGTTATGTTGCTATCCTTTGGTGCCCATCATATGATCGCGCGCGTGGATCACACCATAGGGTTAGTTGTCTGTTGATAGGACTATGTATTGTCTGGCTAGAGTGACAGAAGCTTCAAACCTAGCATAGAAATTGATGCATATGGGATTGAAGGGGGACCAATATATCTTATTGCTATGGTTGGGTTTTACCTTAATGAACGTTAGTAGTTGCGAACGCTTGCTAATAGTTCCAATCATAAGTGCATATAATTCCAAGTAAGGGATGACATGCTAGCAGAGGCCTCTCCCACATGATACTTGCTATCGATCTACTAACGTAGTCAATTGCTTAGGGACAATTCCGCAACTCCTACCACCACTTTTCCACACTCGTTAGACACTCGTAGTTGTTTCTTTATCTAACCTGCCCCTAGTTTCATTTACGTATTCTTTACTTTCTTGAGAGCCTATCCTTTCACTCCTACAAAGTACTTCTAGTTTCATACTTGTTCTAGGTAAAGCGAACGTAAAGTGTGCGTAGAGTTGTATCGGTGGTCGATAGAACTTGAGAGAATATTTGTCCTACCTTTAGCTCCTAGTTGGGTTTGACACTCTTAATTATCGAGAAAGGCTACAATTGATCCCCTATACTTGTGGGTTATCACCCCTCTGGCGCATCTTCGGCCCAGTATTTTTTATCAATCAAGAAAAAAATCCTCGTTGATTTGTACGGCGTATGGAGTTGCGCGGAATAAGTATCTCAAATTTGCTCCACTTTCAGGCCAGAATACCAGCTGTCGGCATTCTCCCTCTTCATGTAAACCTTGCAAAATAAAAAAGAAAAGGCATAAATATTGTACCGTGAAGTGAAATAATAGCCCAAGAAGCGATAAATATCAACATGAAAACATGATGCAAAATGGACGTATCAATGGTCAACATTGAATAGGCGGCATCCTCGACCGCCATGTCAACGGTAACCCCCAATCCATAAGACCAATGGATTGGCTCCTTAGCTCCAGGGTAATCCGGATATACCCTAACAGTACACATATACTGGCTCTGCTTAAAATCCCGGTACTGCTCCTCCACTGTATACTCTGGGTACCAACGGTAACCGGCTACTGACATCATCCTGACCAACATGGCCGTGTGACCCGGTACATTGAGGCACCTAGTCAAACGGACCACCTAATGAGAAGGACGAGGAGGCATATGAAATAGAGATTAATGCAGAGGCATTGGAGCTCTAGTAAAATCAGACAAGATAACGGCTGGAAATGCTCAAAAACAATTTTGAGACATCCTACAAAAGATGGGATAGCGTAACCACTCAACTGTCAAGTTCAAGGTTCCATGGTCAACAAATATTTATTTTTCCTCAAAACAAACTAGAAAACTCGGGTTGACTCTTGAACCACTTTCTTACAATCTATTGGGTAGTAACACACGATCCTGAGAGATAGGTAAGAAGCCTAGTTCTTAATCCTCGTAGAAAGATGATGGTGAATAGAATAGAATGACTTGAGAAGAGAAGCAAGAGCCTTACATTCCCTTCCACAAACAATTCCCTTATATATAACTAAAGCAGTTCTAGACTCGACTTCGACCACTTTGGCTTGGTAATCCTACAGTCAGTCAGGCTCTGATACCAACAATGTCGGGAACCCGATCCTAAGCCATAGGAATCCAGCCTGTAGCACATTGCATCACTTTGCGGTCTCACGCACGGTTAACCCCACGGCTGCCACCTTACCTTAGTCGCGACCGTTTGCGTCTTTTGACTCACGTATGCAATTGTGTCGCTAGCATTCCAGTGTCCAAGAACCCGGGTCGACATAGCTAGTCAAAAACTCAAGTGGCACAACTGTACATAGACATGCATACATAACCCACCAAAGAAGGTGTCGGTCATCAGCGTGTGTAGACGAGTCATAGAAAGCTACAAGGACTCCATTACACCGCGTGACATTTCCCCGTAGGGACAGACACAACAACTAAGAAGGATACATGTCGGTAAACCAATGTGTCCGGAGTAGTAGTGAGCTACCAAGGCTCAGTGGAAGCACAACGGGGCATTTCTCTGTAAAGAGGGATACTAAAGGCATACGACTAGGTGTCAAACCCCATAGATATCACAGCACATCACACGTACGCATTACATACTCAATATGCATAGATACAACAATGGCATCACAACATAACCATACAACATCACAACATTTATTTAGAAGACTCGGCAGAACCTTGCATAATAAGTTCATATAGGTACGGGTCAAATGACCCGACACTCAAGTCAAACAAACAAAGTCATACAAGCCATGCGGAAGCATTAAAGTTGTCTGTGTACAGACAGATGAAAGAAAAAGGCATAAAGCCTGACTATCTACATATCCCTTATGAAAGGGGCTAGATCATAGCTGGGACACCAGCTACTCGTCATCATCGACATCTAGGTAGAACCCACCTGATGGCTCGTGGGTGTCTTCTGCAACATTTATTAAACAAACATGAGTACGAAGGTACTCAGCAAGAATATAAATCAGCTCTGTCTACTCATGCACAAGTATCACCAAAGGGGGTTGTGGGGTTTCATGCAGCAAGCCAGCTTTGACTCTTGGCTAATTTATACTACGACTTCAATTATTTTGAACACGTTTTGATAAGTCGTACACGAGTCCACCACCACAACAATACACTATCATGGATTCTTTCTCGTTTCCCTACGAGAATGTCGTTCATCATACTCACACTTATCTTGATACTTTTATGAGTAGCCATTAAAGTTATCTATGAACAATATCTGTTTCCAAGTAGTCCATATCCGTGGACGCGGCCATTCGAATAGATCATAACCCTGTAGGGGTATACTTCTTCACACACGCTCTTGCCATTTATCGCCATGTGCACTTTATGCACCTCGACAACCTTCAAGCGGAAGCCCAGCGAGGGTGTCGGCAACGATCGTTAACCACACTAATACCTAGTCCAGGTTTATCACCTATTTGAGAGTGAACCCGCACGGAAGTCCGGCCGAAGTTTTCGCTACGGCCTCAAACGATGTGCGTAGGGTTCCCAAGCCCACCATCCGAGTGCTACTTGGTACACCATGCCACTGCCTACCGTGTTATAACCCACCTCCAAGGTCAGCACTATGCACGGCCTCCAGCATGACTACAAACACCAGAAACTACTTGCAACTCCTGGACCGAGTACTAGGCGATTAATAAGCCGAGCGGGGTCATATTTAAGATCCCAGCATGTGGTAGTAGCTAGTCTCGGATTACATACACAGAACTCATTTCCTAAAAATGGTTCCAATGAGAGAACCCGTCTTGTACTCCTACACAGCCTCTCATCGGTGCCTTTACCAAATCAGGTTCAACACTTGACCATTGTTACCAGAACACATTTATTCCCTCCGGTCCATCACCGAGATGGAACAGGCCTGACACAACTCTAAGCATAGCAAGCATAGCAGATAAGCACATCAAGGCACAAGCATCTACCAAGTATGCTAGGTTGCAAGGTTTAGCTATTTACTGTGACAAGGACATGTCATGCAAAGGAAATAGGTTCAACTGCCGAGGCAAAAGCATTTATCACTATGTGTCCTAATGCAATAAATGAGAGCAGAAGCGAGAACATGGGATTTTATCAGTATGATCAAAAGGGGTGCTTGCCTTGTTTCTCACTAGGGGAATATAATCCTTCTATCGGATATTTAGATGTATCCGGTGGGGTAGGGCCTACCGAAATAAATGGCAACAATCAATACAACTCATGTGCGACAATATGATGCATGAACATGGCATGAAAATGAAATGTGACATGGCTAATGTAACTACCATCTCTTTAATTGAAGCTGATTTGAATCAAAGTTCAAATATCACTTCAAATAAGGTAATTTTCAAATACCCTTTTAATTGATTTGACATCATGCTCACGTATAACTTGTTTTATCATGCATGAAAATAGCACCATTGAATTCCTTGAATTTTTCTGATCAATCTTCATATATAAATTATTTTGATTTGAATTATAGATTAATTTCTATGAATTTTTGCAGTTTTAACTATATCTGGAATTATTTTATTTACAGAATTCTATTTATTGTGCCAGCATGACATCCGCACTTCATGAGGTGGGCTGACTCGCCGTTGCAAGTCAAACGTGACCAGTGGGACCCACTGGTTAGTGTCTCTGGCTTAAATCAAATTAGAATTAAGTTAATTAACTAATTAGAAGTGGCTAGCCCACATGTGAGTGTTTTTTTAATACTTAATAAATTATTTATTTTTATTTAGGTTAATACTAATTAACCAGAGGCCGACCCCACCTATCATTGGCTCAGGGGGTCAAACCCACCGGCGATGAGGTCAAACTCGCCGGTGGCGAGCCTCTGGCGGCACCAGGAACGGCGGAGAGCATCAGAAATGCATCTCCAACGTCCATTTGAGAGGTGGAGGGCACTAGAAGAACGACCACTTGATGGCGCGTCCAACGATACCCGTCCCACCGGCTGGGGTGGACGGAATCAATGCCAGCGAAAAGCTTGGCGGCTGTCGTAGCTCGGTCCTCGTCGAGGTCACCGCTACAGGGCTCAAAGCGCGCGGGGCTTGGCTCCTACGACACCTAAGTGACGTGATAGACCTGTTGGTGGCCTCAGAATCACCAGCCGATCACCGGAGCCTCACCGACGACAAGCTCCCACGGCAGATCTCGTCAGGCTTCGGTGGAATCGGGGCTAGAGCTCGGGAACGATGGGGAAAAGCACGAGAATGGGTTCCTCAGCTCACAGAGAGGGCAGAGGCGACGAGAGCTAGCTCAATGACGGCCTGGATACGACAAATCCACGGCGGCGACGAGAGCTAGCTCGGTGACGTCCTGGATACGACGAATCCACGGCGGCGAGCTCGGTGGCCAGAGGTTGAAGACGATGGCGATCTGGCGTCTCGGGAGCTCTTGGTGTCGTGTGGATTGCTGGGGAGCTTCAAGACGTCACGACGGAACTTTTGCGCGGCTCAGAGGCAGGGATGGATGGCTGGAGCGGGCTGGTGACGGTGAGCTCGAGCACCGGCCATGGCGACAGAGAGGGAGAGGAGGGAGAGAGCGAATGGTGAGAAGGAGAGGATGGAAACGGCTTTGGTGGGGCTTATCCATGATGCTACCGTGACGGAGGGGCTAGTAGGCACGCAGCTGCGTGCTGCTGCCACAGAGATCGGCGGCCACCTCCTGCTTGGTGACTCGCGAAGGAGGAAGACGATAGAGGAGGGGAGTTGGGCTGGGCCAGGCGACAGGTAAGCTCTTTCTCCCATTTTCCTTTTATTTCTTTTCTGTTTTGCAATTCCATCATTTGTTTTATTAACTTTTGGCTCCAAACTATTTCCTAAAATATCGAATATATTTGTGGGGTTTTATTTGGTAAAATTTCCAAGCTCCACAAAACAACTCAATATTTTATCATAACTTAAATAGTTATTGCCATTTATTTTAGCTAGTTTCATTAACTTTCATGAATTGCTTTAATTGCCAAACGTGTTTGGAAAATATTAATCGTCCCTGAAATATTGTTTCCAATATTTAACAGAAAAGATGAACATTTTTCAAGACCATTTTAGGTTCATTGAAAATCACATCATTTGGATTGTTTAGGTTAGGGTGGGGTGCTAGGGTTTATTCAATCCCCATTTCATTTTAATGCAAAAATAAAATATGAAGCACAATCAACTAACACCAAGTAGTAATTCTAGGGATGTGACAATTATGAACTAAGAAAATATCAAATATATTATTAATTTTTTATATATCATCATCAACACATCTATACCGAATGACATTAGTTATTCATTCAATATAATATATCTATATATCAAAAGAGATTACTTGCTCTGCATATACATCTAAAAGAAATTTGTTGCTCAGACATCTACCAAAAGAACACACCTCTATGCCACGTGCGTCGTCACCGCTAGGACGACTCGAGCGGCGCCCAAACCTTAGCCGCGGGGGGTGCGCACTCCCTCCTCACCTCCCTCCATTGTCGTCGGGGGACGTCGCCAGGCTACTGAAATCACATATGCTCCCTTGGTGGTTTTGATAATTGATGACAACATACATTGTCTCCTGGACTAACACTTTTACCTAGTATATCTCAGGTATGGTCCATAAAGAGCCTTGGCTATAGTATTGTGAGGAGATGTCCCTTGATGAAGGAAGCAATAGGATTGGCTCAAGCTTCAAGTAAGAAGACTCTTTATTTTATACTTTGTGAGAAATCACTTTGAGTCCATAGGAAAGCCAATACTATTAAAAGGGGATGAGGTATTATGATGAATTGGTTGCTCAAGTTCTTAGAGGCAGCCACCAAAAATTATCAGCCATTCTCCCACAGAATATCTCTATCCAAACCCATATCAGCAAAATCGGTGCCACCTACAATTTCCATGACCCTACAGATTTTACACTTGACAGAACCTGTGCCAAACCCTACTATTTTGGTACCACCAACATTCCTATCGATGCCACCAAGATTCAGTGACAAACATTATGTTGAGAAGATTTCAAGAATCGGAATTTCCGAGTTTGAAATCCGTCTCACCGGGATTTGCAAACTGGTCTAGGTCATCGTATTGGCACCACTGAGATTCCTATATCGTTCTCACCGAGAATTCAAAAGTTGCCATATTTAGTGCAACTCAGGACCATCGAGATTCATTTGGGTGTCGCCGAGTTGGGAAATAATGTTGTAATGGTTGCATTTCGTGGGATGCCTATATATACCCCTCCACCTACCTCGCATTCACAGAGGTAGCACTCAGAACACACACACTTGTAAAATTCATTTTTCTGAGAGAGAGCCACCTACTCATGTGTTAAGATCAAGAGATTCCATTCCAACCATTTGAACCTTGATTTCTAGCCTCCCCAAGTTGCTTTCGACAAGATCAATATCTCCTACCCCTGCCAAATCTGAGAGAGAGTGATTGAGTGTTGAGGAGACTATCCTTAGAAGCACAAGAGCAAGGAGTTCATTGTTCGACCACATCTATTACCTTTTGGAGGGTGGTTCCTCCTAGATTTGTTAGGTGTCGCATGGGAGCCTCCTACTTCGTGTTGTGGAGTTGAACCAAGAAGTTTGTATGGGCAAGGAGATCGCCTACTTCTTGAAGATATACCATGAGTGAGGCTAATCCTGTGTGGACGGAAGCCGTGTTGGAATAGACAAGTCCGCTTCTTTTTGGACTCCTTGTAGATGGAGCGCTACGTGGACTATCGCAGCAGTTACGCTCCGTGTGTTGAAGTCTCCACTAACATTGACGTACGATAGCGCCACCTATCGAAACCATGCCAAAAATCACCGAGTCAACTTCTTTGCGTTTGATCTTCTTAAACTCTACTCCTCACTACATGTGCAAAATATTTACTTTCCGCTGCCATATTTGTTGACTGGCATGTGTAGGGTGCACTAGACTTGTTTGAATTGATAAAATGTGCCAACCACTAAAATTGGGAAAAGGCTAGGATTTAATTTATGCAAGTAGTCTATTCACCCCCTCTAGACACCTCTTCTATCGATCTTGTAATTGGTATCAGCGCACGGTCTCCATAACCTTGGTTTAAACACCATTGGAGGAAGATGGATGTGCCTAGTTTGGGGAATATTAGTTGTAGAGTGCCTACTCTTGATGGGGAATATTTCATACAATGGAAAGATGAAATGCTTGATATATTTGATGAATTCCATTTACGCAAGTATATTAAATATCCCTATGAGCCTCCCATTGATCCTTTGCATCCTTCTCGTGATGAAGAACTTGATATGCTTGGTAATCTTAAAACTGTTAATCTCATCATTGGAGGACTCACAAGAAATGTGCTTAATAAATTGCACAATTTTGAGTGTGCTCACACTTTGTGGAAAAACTTAGAGAAAATATATTCTGAATACTCGCTGAAAAATCTTGATATCATTTTCCATAAATGCACTCCTTTTTAGAAAATGAAGCCAACGGATCCTAATTTTGATAAATGCCTATTTGAGCTTCGAGACCTCATGTGTGCTAAGGGAGATGTCATTACCATTAACAATGTCATTGTTGAAGCCATTCACATGCATAAATATGAACATTGTCGTAGTCAAAATTTTGATGAAATTCTTGTGTCCTATGACAATGACATTTCGTCCGACGATGACAATGTGGAGCATGGCTACTACGATGAAGATGAGGAGTTTGACGTTGAGTATGAGAAGACCATGAGGAACCTTAGTCTTATGGCGAACCTTAGAGACTACATGGCAGGAGAAAAGGAGTGATTTCTTGACAATGGATGCACCGATCGCATGACCGGAGATAAAGACATGTTCCATGAGATCACACCAAACCGTGGACCTCGAAGGTATGTGACCTTTGGAGACAACTCCAAGGGTAAGGTACTTGGTCTTGGTAAGGTGGCCATATCTCATGATATCTCTATTCAAAATGTCATGCTTGTTCAATCCCTTGGCTACAATCTTATTTCCGTATCTAGACTAGCATACTTTGGTTTGGATGTGCTATTTACGGAAGTTGACCGGCAAGTGTTTTGCCGTGATAACTATAACATGGACTTTATTGGTTTCCATAGAGTTGATCTATACATTGTCGATTTCACTAAAAAAATCCAAACCCCGTACATGTCTTATTGCAAAATCTTCTAGAGGTTGGTTATGGCATAGAAGGTTAGGACATGTAGGTATGTGTAACCTTGATCTTCTTATCAAAGGTGATCATATTCTTTGTGTTAGAGATGTTATCTTGGACAAAGCTAGACTTTGTAGTGCTTGTCAAGCAGTATTGTAAGTCGGTGAAAGTCATCCCGTGAAGAACAACATGACTACAAGAAGGTCACTCACGCTGCTTCACATGGATCTCTTTGGTCCCAATGCTTACAAGAGCCTCGGTGGAAATTCTTATGGTTTAGTCATTTTTGATGTTTTTTCCAGATTTACGTGGGTATTCTTTCTTGATGATAAGTCGCGGGTACAAAATATCTTCAAGAACTTTGCTCGGAAACCTCAAAATCAATTTGAAGTGAAGATCAAGAAAGTTTGGAGCGACAACAGAATGGAGTTCAAGAACACAATGTGGATACTTTTCTTGAAGAAGGAGGTATCTCACATGAGTTCTCGGCGACATACAAACCTAAACAAAATTGAGTTGTTGAGAGGAAGAACTGGACTCTCATAGAGATGTCCAGAAAGATGCTTGACGAATACAAGACGCCAAGGCACTTTTGGGTGGAAGACATGGAAACAGCTTGTCACGCCATAAACCGACTCTAGTTACACAAGCTTCTCGATAAAACGGCATACGAGCTACTCACCGGTAACAATCCCCAAGTTGGATACTTTCGAGTATTTGGCTCAAAGTGTTACATTCTTGATAAGCATCATCACACTAAATCTGCTCCTAAATCTCATGAAGGTTTCCTACTTAGTTACGGATCAAACTCTCACACTTACCGTGTCTAGAACAGCTCCACTCGAAAAGTTGAAGAGATGGTAGATGTGAAGTTTGACGAATCTAATGCCTCGCAAGTTGAACAATTGCCAAATAATCTAGGAGATCAGGAACCTGTGGAATCCATCCAAGATCTACCTATCGGCAAGATTCGTCCCATGGAGGTGAAGGAAAGTACTTCATCAACTCAAGTGAAAGCTCCTACTTCGTGTCAAGGCGAACCAAAAAACGACATGGAGGCATCCACAAGAGGTACACGGCATGATCTAGAAGAGGAAGAAGTACATCCTGATGGTCCACCTCAACCTTCCTCACCACCACCTCAAGGAGATGACATCGTCAACGACAACATGCAAGATGATGATGATGAAGCAGCTCCACCATCCAACAAGAAGTTGTAACGAGGTTGAGCAAGAGTGGACAAAGATCATCCACCGAATCAAATATTCAGTGACATACAAACCAGGGGAATCACTCGCTCTAAATCTCATTTAGATAACTTTCGCAAGCACTATTCATTTATCTCTAGGATTGAGCCTTTGAAGGTAGAAGAAGCCCTTCAAGACCATGCACAAAGAGCTACACAACTTCGAGAGGAATCAAGTGTGGACACTTGTTCAAAAGCCGGAAGATGAGCACAATATCATTGGTACAAGATAGGTGTTTCGAAACAAGCAAGATGAAGATAGAAAATTTGTACGCAACAAGGCGTGTCTTGTAGCCCAAGGATACATGCAAGTCGAAGATATGGACTACGGTGAGACTTATGCCCCCGTTGCTCGACTTGAAGCCATTCACATTCTTCTCGCTTATGCCAATCACCATGATATTACTCTTTACCAAATGGATATCAAAAGTGCTTTTCTAAATGGTGAAATTGAGGAGGAGGTTTATGTCAAACAACCTCAAGGCTTCGTGAACCCCAAGAAAACTAATCATGTTTACAAACTTCATAAAGCTTTATATGGTCTTAAACAAACCCCTAGAGCTTGGTACAAATGCCTAACAAAGTTTCTCATTGAAAAGGGTTTTGAGATTGGTAAAATTGACGCAACCTTATTCACTAAAATAGTTAATGAAGAACTATTTGTGTGCCAAATATATGTGGATGATATTATCTTTGCTTCTACTAACCCACATTTTAGTGAGAAGTTTGGAAGGTTGATGTGAGAGAAATATGAGATGTCAATGATGTGTGAGCTAAAATTCTTCCTTGGATTGCAAATCAAACAATCAAGAGAAGGTACATTTATCTCTCAAACCAAGTATACCAAGGACTTAATCAGGAAGTTCAATATGGAAGAGTGCAAAGGTATAAGAACCCCCATGCCTACTAGTGGACATATTGAACTCACTAAGGAGGACAAAACGGTTGATCAAATAGTTTATCGGTTAATGATTGTTTCATTGCTATATCGGTTAACTGATATCATGTTGATGTTTTCATGTGTGCCCGATACCAAGCGGCACCTAAATAGTGTCATCTATTGGCTCTTAAAAGAATCATGAGATAGCTAATAGATACACCAAACTTTGGCATATGGTATCCCAAGGGATCTTCTTTTAATCTTGTTGGCTATTCCAACTCGGATTATGCTGGAGGCAAGGTTGATAGAAAATCCACCTTGGGTACATGTCAATTTCTTGGGAGATCTCTTATGTTTTGGTCATCCAAGAAAGAAAACTCGGTATCTTTATCTACTGCTTAAGCTGAATATATAGCCGCCGGATCATGCCGTGCGTAATTACTATGGATGACTCAAACTCTTAAGGATTATGGCATTAATGTTAGAAATGTTCCATTATTGTGTGACAATGAAAGTTCTATTAAAATTTCCTATAATCTTGTGCAACATTCTTGAACAAAACATATTCAAGCGCAGCATCATTTCATTCATGATCATTGTTCGGTAACGTAGTAGTAATTCAAAAAAAATCCTACGTCATACCAACATCTATCTAGGAGAAACCAGCAACGAGAGAGGTTGTAGAGCATGTTCATACCTTTGAAGATTTCTAAGCGGAAGCGTTACTATAAACGTGGTTGATGGAGTCGTACTCGCAGCGATTCAAATCACGAAAGATTCCGATCTAAGTGCCGAACAACTGCGCCTCCACGTTCAACACACGTGCAGCCCGGTGACGTCTCCTTCACCTTGATCAAGCAAGGAGAGAGGATAAGTGGAGGGAGAGCTCCGGCAACACGACGGCGTGGTGGCGGTGGAGCTATGCAGTTCTTCGGAAGGGCTTCGCCGAGCACCGCGGAGGAGGGGAAGAGGGAGAGGTAGGGCTGCGCCTTGGGGAGGTGTAAAGGTGTATGCAGCCCTCCAAAAACCCTATCTATATATAGGAGGGAGGTAGAGGGGGCCGGCCACCCCTAGGGAAACCCTAGGAGGTGCGGCGGCCAAGACGGAGGTGGGTCGGCACCCTAGGATGTGGCTTGCCACCCAAGGCAGCCCCCACGCCTAGGGTTTGGCCTCCCTTGCCTCCTTGTGCGCTTTGGGCCTTGGTGCGTGGCGCACCAGCCAATCTACGGGCTGGTTCCCATCCTCATATAGTGACACGTGGCCCTTCGGGGCTGGTGGCCCCTCCCCGTGGAACCCCGGAACCCTTCCGGTGGTCCCGGTACAATAGCAATGACCCCCGAAACATTTCGGCGATCAAATCTCCACTTCCTATATATGAATCTTTACCTCCTGACCAATTTGGACCTCCTCGTGACATTCGGTATCTGCTCCGGGACTCCGAACAACCTTCGGTAACCACATACTATTCCCATTACAACTCGAACATCATCGAACCTTAAGTGTGTAGACCCTACGGGTTCGGGAACCATGCAAACATGACTGAGACGCCTCTCCGGTCAATAACCAACAACGGGGTCTGGATATCCATGTTGGCTCCCACATGTTCCATGATGATCTTATCAGATGAACCACAATGCCAGGGATTTAATCAATCCCGTATGAAATTCCCCCTGTCTGTCGGTATATAACTTGCCCGAGATTCGATCGTCGGTATCCCTGTACCTTGTTCAATATCGTTATCCACATGTCTCTTTACTCGTTCCATAACACATCATCCCGTGGCTAACTCGTTAGTCACACTGAGCTCATTATGATGATGCATTACCAAGTGGGCCCAGAGATACCTCTTCGTGACACGGAGCGGGAAATCCTAGTCTCGATTCGTACCAACCCAACAGACACTTTCGGAGATACCTGTAGTGCACCTTTATAATCTCGCAGTTACGTTGCGACGTTTGATACACCCAAAGCTCTCCTACGGTACCCGGGAGTTGCACAATCTCATGGTCTAAGGAAATGATACTTGACATTAGAAAATCTTTAGCACACGAACAATACGATCTAGTGCTATGCTTACGATTGGGTCTTGTCCATCACATCACTATCCTAATGATGTGATCCCGTTATCAATGACATCGAATGTCCATGATATGGAAACCATGACCATCTATTGATCAATGAGCTAGCCAACTAGAGGCTCACTAGGGACATATTGTGGTCTATGTATTCACACATGTATTACGGTTTCCGGTTAATACAATTATAGCATGAATAATACACAATTATCATGAACTAGGAAATATAATAATAACCACTTTATTATTGCCTCTAGGGCATATTTCCAACAATCATGTCGATAAAGGAGATATAGATATGAAGCATGTTCGTACCGACAAACAATTAGCTGATATCTTTACCAAACCACTTGATGAGAAATAATTCTGTCATTTGAGGAGTGAGTGGAACATCATTGATGCTTCAAACCTGAACTAGACTCACTCAAATGCATGCAAGGGCATGAGCTTGAGTGTCCATTCCATGATGCTATTGATATGACACTATCTTATATCCTGGAAAACTATGCTCCCTCGTATTACGTCTAACCTTTTGTAGGTACTTGGAAGAAATATACTCCACAAGATTGCCATCAACTCAGATCAAAAGCAATCTTGTCATGGACAAGTATCAACATCCCTTTCTTCGGAGATGGAGGAAGAAGACAACAAAATCATATCCTTGACAATTATATGATGATGAAATTCACTCATGTCATTTGGATATATTATGTTCTTCCTTGCATGACTAACCGTTGTAGGTGAAAAGTGATCCAAAACGACAAGGATAGCTCCCAACTCAAGATGATCCTCATCAATGTTGAGCATCCACGACAAGTTCACCTACATGCCACGTCATCAACATCATTCGAAGGTATGTACTCATATCCTTGATAAATCTTTGCAACAAGTCATGAGGTAAAGCAACTCAAGTGATATGAAGACATTAAAAGCTTAATCAAAAAATGGTAACCCCATTTTGCACATAACGATGAGTATGACCTATGATCAAGCATTATTGCTTGACTCCTCAAGTCAATATACTATAATATAGGTGACCTAGTCACCGCCCCACATCTAGATGGAGATTCTCGTATGGTTCACATTTTAATTGCATGCTTTCTTGGAACCATATGTTGGGGTGCGTCGCATGGGAAACAAAAAAATTCCTACGCGCACATAAGATCTATCCATGGTGATGACTATCTACGAGAGGAGAGAGTGCATCTACATATCCTTGTAGACCGCTAAGCGGAAGCATATATAACACGGTTGATGTAGTCGAACATCTTCGCGATCCAAATCACAGTCCGTTCCACGATCCCATCCTGATCCGTCCCGCGATCCCATCACGACCAGTCTCGCGATCTCATCACGATCCGTCCTGCGATCTCATCATGATCCATCTCGATCTAGTGCCGAACGACGGCACCTCCGCATTCAGCACACGTACAACTCGATGACAGTCTCTGCCTTCTTGATGCAACAAGAGGGAGCGGAGAAGTAGCTGCTTCCTCCAACAGCCTAATGGCGTGGCAGCGATGGTGGTGGAGCTAATCCGACAGGGCTTCGCCGTGCACTGCCGAACCTATTCTAGAGGAAGAACGAACTAGAGGGAGGGAGAGGGGTTGCTTCTTGGAATAAGGTGTTAGTTGCCCTCTCTCCCCTCTAGTATATATAGGAGGAAGGGTCAAGTGGTGGCGCACCAAGAAGGAGGACTCCTCCTCCACTCAGGGAGGTCATGTCCTACTCCTAGTAGGATTCCCTCCCACTTGGCCTCCTCCCACCACCTTGGTGCAAGGGCCTTTAGGGGCTGGCTGCCCAGCCCACTAAGGGCTAGTGCACCACCTCTTAGGCCCATGTGACCCTTGGGGTGGGTGGACTTCTCCCGATGGACACCCGTAACCCATTCGTCATTTTCGGTACACTACCGTAAATGCCCGAAACCATTCTGGAGCCCAAATACCCTCTTCCTATATATCAATCTTCATCTTCGGACCATTCAGGAACTCCTCATGATGTCCGGAATATCATTCAGGACTCCGAACAATCTTCGGTCACCAACATACATAACTCAACTATACTGAAACGTCACCGAACCTTAAGTGTGGAGACCCTGCGGGTTCGAGAACTATGCAGACAAGACCCGAGACACTCTCCGGTCAATGACCAATAGCAGGACCTGGATGCCCATATCGGCTCCTACAAATTCTGCGAAGATCTTTATTGGTCAAACCTCTATATCAAGGATTCAGTTAATCCCGTATTTGTCACACCCTGTTTTTACTACCACATTCTCTGTATTGTGAATATCTGAGCTTGTTAAAACTTTTTCAAAACTAATGATGTGAGTGCCATGATTGTCCTTGTATGCTTGTGTGTGTGATCATGAGATGATAAAAACCTATTTCACAATATTAAAATGTTTCCAAAAACCTTTACTTGTTTCTAATCAAGTAAAAACCCTACTTTGAGTTGCACTACATTTTTCCGTACTAGAGGTGCTTCTACCCAAAGTTGGTGATCTGATTTTTAACCTATCTTTATATTCCAAAACCACAAAATAATTATTTTTATAATTATTTACCTAATTTAATTGCATGTCCATTTCTGAGGCCAGAATTTGTATTCCTACATGGAAAAATACTTTTCTGCCTTACAAAAATCTGATTAAATTTGGATATGATCAAAAGGACATATATTTTCCATACATGAGATTTAAATCTTATTTTATATTATAATTATTTGAGTAAAACCCTGGAAGCCATTTTTGTCTATTTTGACCTTTCGAAATATTTCCAAAGGAAATATTCTCAGTAAAATCCTACAAAATTCCAGTGGTATCCCTAAGCCATATTTGGTGTCCACATAAAGTTTCACCTTGATCCAAGGTGATTAAGGACGCCAAATAACCCTAAAACCCCTTCTGTCGAGATTGAAGTTAGAGCAACTCTACATAGCAAAGTGTGTCCAATGATGCTGACACTTTGCAGGAGTGCCTAATACCTCAAATGAGGGTTCCACACCAAAAATGGGATTTGTGGGACTTAGTTTGCCCACACTCCCTTTGGAAGGGACAGATCTGGTCAAATTGAAGTGCCTTCAACTTTACAAAGCTAAACTTGTCCAATGGAGCTCAAACTTGATGAAACCCCATGTTTTAGCACCAAACCCAAACCTGTTAAGTTGCAACACCAGTGTTGGGGTGCAACCCCCTGAAACCACTGTCAAGCACCTTCTGACAGATGGGAAAAAGCCATCTTAGCCATAGCTAAACCCAACCCCTTTGCTCCAAACTCATATATTTGGTGGCCAGTATCTATATCTAACCCCAGTCAACTGGCCCCTCACTGGTTCAAAGAGGAAAGGCCAAAAACTCCAATTTAAGCTTCAGTTCAAAGCTGACAGCACCAGTATTTCTTGTCTCCCTTGACCAGCCGAATCTCCCACGAGACCCAAACGGCTAGCCACACTCCCAGCGAGTGCCAAGACATGCTAGACATGTACAAAGTGCCTCAGAGCGCACCAGCATGCCGTGGCATGCCAAAACTGCGCTCTGGGCGCGCTACAGGAAGCCACCAAGGTGGGGCGACACTCTCGGCCAATTCCAGCCTCCCCCGAGGTGTCCAACCTCACCCCCGACAACCCCTCTGCATCGAGGAACCATCAGGGCCCCTCCTCTCCCGCGCTAGAGCTCGTGCGATGCGTGCCCGCGCGCACCAGAACCGGCTAAGGTTGCGCGACCACGAATGCTCGACTCCTCCCTCTCTCCCTCTACAGCACATGGTTCTGGCAGTCCAAAACCATGTCCTGAGACCGTGGTTTCGATCCCAACCCCTCTCTGCACCCCCATGCGCGCCACGGTGAGTTAGCGGCGCTCCCGAATCGGCTCACCATCGCGGGCCTATTTATAGCCCTCCCCCTCGCTCCAGCACCCCTCAGATAGCTTCACCACGACCACTAGCACCTCCCTAGCCACCCCAGCAAACCAGAAGAGCCTCGGTGCTCGAGATCGACCGAGGCCCCTCTGCCTCGGAGCTCCGGTCGATCTCCGGCTACACGACGGCTCTTGCGCCCCTCGACCCACCAAACTGATCCCCTCAACCCCAGGAAGCTTTCCCCCAACTCGCCCGAGCATTTCCGTGCCTCTAGCCACCTCCTCGGCTAGCTCCCGAAACTCCTCCGCCACGGCCTCGTCGTCTCCAGCGAACCCTTGCCCCTCCGACGTTATTCCAACCACCAGCAGGTAAGCGACGTCATGGCAAACCCATTCCAGTCCTTGTTGGGGCTTGAGAGCATCGGCAGCCTCACCGGCGTGCTCCTCCTCCTCTCTGGCCAGAGGTAGGAGACGACACCGATAGGTGTGCCCCACCTGTCGGTGGCCCAACCTCCTCCCCCGCGCTGCCCACAGCCACTGACCGCAGGGCCCCGCACGTCAAGTTCAAACCAGACGGCGCGCGCGCCTGGGCAGGTTGTCGGCTGGGCATGGGCCAGCCCAGTTCCAGGCCGAGCCAGGCCAGGGACTTAGCCCGTTTTCTTTTACTTTTAAAACCTGATTTCTAAGATTTTTATAAAAACATTTACCCAGTGTAAAAATATATTTTTTCCACTGTTATTCTTCTAAAAATATGTAGTATTTAATAATATGATTGGATGAATTTTTCAACAACTATTCTAATTTACAATTATAAAAAGGACTAAATTGGAATAGTTTTGCTTCTATTTGGTTAATTTTAAAAATGTTCCTTCATGAAAATTTGAGGCAAATATTTTTTTAAAAGATAACTTAGATTTATCAGTAATAAATAACATTTTTAAAATAGCTTTGTGATCTGTTTCTGGGTGAGCTATTTCTTATTTATTCTTTTATCGACGATAGAAAATCCGTGTGACGAGGGAATCGGAGCGGAAGACCTCGAAGACCCCGGATACCTAGCTGACCAAGGCAAGTAGCCCTTTGACCATGGAGCATATGTTATATTGCATGTTAAGATAGCCAGTATTTTTGTTGCATAAGATCATAAGTGCCGGTAAATCACTATGGTGATGTAAACGATGGCTCCTACGGAGCACATGCATTGAGCCTGGTCCTACCCTTGAGGATCATGCTAGTATCATGTTGACAAGTAATACTAGAGTAAATAGCATGAGCATGTTGTTGGTATAAATCAAAGATTTAGGAAAACCCCGACGGGTGCCACTAATGCCCGAGGGTGATGATGAGTTAGGTGGCCACTTTTGGTGAAGTGGTGCACCGGGTATTTTGAGTGAGTATGGTTTCGTAAACAAGAATAGATTTATGATGTGTCGACCGTCCCAACCTTACCAGTACGACCACGTTACCCCTTATGGGACATGACTATGTTGATTACTCTGGTCGGTGCTAGCAAAGAGCCACATTACTAGTGGTGGGAGTGATGTGTGGTCACTCTCGTGATGGGGTCGTGCCAGGTAGGACGACTATGCCATTTTTATGAGTTCCAGGCACACCGTTGGTCCCCGCATGGTTGATACTGTCCAGAGCCAGTGCTCGTAAGACGTACAACATCTGGGCTGGGTACCAATCGAGTGGACCTCTTTGTCTAGTATCGTCAGGGGAAATGCATTGATCGGGTACTTACCTCGGGTAGGTTATATACCGCGAGTCGTGGATGACACAGAAGTTTCCCGGATCTCGTGGTTCCAACGTACTACCTCTGCAGAGTGTAAAACTATTCGAATAGCCGTGTCCACGGTCAAGGACAGTTGGGTGGTGCTGCTTAAACTACGTCCAATTGTTTCCGCATAAACCAAGTGTGAGTGAGTGGTGACAAAAAGGTGTTGTTATGGAAGTAATGATATGACCAAGTTTGGTGACTTGGCATATAGGGTGAGCCTGGATGGATCAGCCCTTGACAGATATATTGATATCTGTAATCTGTTCTTCAAAAGTAATTCTTTAACTTGATGCATATTCATGAGCAATCCACCATGATGAGTTCCACCAAAGATGCATATTTTTGTTATTCTTCACTTTCCTTGTTCATGTAATGGGCTGTTTGTGAGTACATTCAAAGTACTCATTGGCTTGCCACTGGTTATGTTATTGACCAGACATGGAAGGACCAGAGTCTGGAGATGAGTACGTCTTCGGAGACGCCCCTGCGAACTAGGATGCTTCCAAGTCAGAATGCCTGTCGGTGTAGGCTTGATGGCATGGGCGCCGCTTAGCCCCTTTGATATCTGCTATTAGATGTATCAGTATGATTTGGAATTAGGCCCTTTTTGTGAACTTGACCATTCGGTCATGTGTTGTAAAAATTGGTACTTGGATGTCAGACTCTTTTATTCGGTATCTGTGTTCGGTGAGCATTGATCTCTGGGATCACTAAGCATGGCGATCTCGACTCGTAATCGAGGTCCCCACAATATCCTATTCCCTTTGTCCATCGATATGTTACTTGCCCGAGATTCGATCGTCGGTATCACAATACCTAGTTCAATCTCGTTACCGGAAAGTCTCTTTACTTGTTCCGTAATAAAAAATCCCGTGACTAACTCTTTAGTCACATTGCTTGCAAGGCTTGTTGTGATGTTGCATTACCTAGTGGGCCTCGAGATACCTCTCAGTCACACGGAGTGACAAATCCCATTCTTGATACATGCCAACCCAACAAACACCTTCGGAGATACCTGTAGAGCACATTTATAGTCACCCAGTTATGTTGTGATGTTTGATACACACAAGGTATTCCTCCGGGTTCTGGGAGTTGCATGATCTCATGGTCATAGGAACAAATACTTTCACATGCTAAAAACGGTAGCAATAAACTGACACGATCATATGCTATGTTCATAGTTTTGGTCTTGTCCATCACATCATTCTCCTAAGGATGTGATCCCATTATCAAATGTCATCTCATGTCTATCGCTAGGAAACCTTGACCATCTTTGATCAACGAGCTAATCCTTCATAGGCTCACTAGGGACAGTGTGTTGTCTATGTATCCACACATGTATGTGAGTTTCCAACCAATACAATTGTAGCATGGATAATAAACGAGTATCATGAAAAAGGAAATATAATAATAACCAATTTTTTATTGCCTCTAGGGCATATTTCCAACAATCTCCCACTTGCACTAGAGTCAATAATCTAGTTCACATCACTATGTGATTGTAATGAATCTAACACCCATACAGTTCTGGGGTTTGATCATGTCTTGCTTGAGAGAGAGGTTATTAGTCAACGGGTCTGAAACATTCATATATGTGTGTACTTTACAAATCTCTATGTCATACTGTAGATGCTTCTACCATGCTTCACTTGGAACAATTCCAAATAACGGCTCCACTATATGAATTCGGTTTACTACTCACAATTATCCGGATTAGTATCAAAGCTTGCATCGACATAACCCTTTACCACAAACTCTTTTATCACCTCCATAATCGAGAAAAACTCCTTAGTCCACTAGTTACTAGGGATAACTTTGACAGTTGTTCAGTTTTTCATTCCTGGATCATTCTTTGTACCCCTTGAAAACTCATGGCAAGGCACACATTAGGTGCGGTACACAACATGGCATACTACAGAGCCTACGGCTAAGGCATAGGGGACGACCTTCGTCCTTTCTCTTTCTTCTGCCGTGGTCGGGCTTTGAGTCCTATTCAAATTCACACCTTACAATACAGTCAAGAATCCCTTCTTTGACTGATCCATTTCAAACTCCTTCAAAATCTTGTCAAGGTATGTATTCATTGAAAGTTACATCAAGCATCTTGATCTATCTCTATAGATCTTGATGCTCAATGTTCAAGTAGCTCAATCCAGGTTTTCCTTTGAAAATCACCTTTAAAATAACCCTTTACGCTTTCCAGAAAATCTACATTATTTTCGATCAACAACATGTCAACCACATATACTTATCAGAAATCCTATAGTGCTCCCACTCACTTTCTTGGAAGTACAAGTTTCTCATAAACTTTGTATAAACCCAAAAACTTTGATCATCTTATCAAAGCGTATATTCCAACTCCGAAATGCTTGCTCTACTCCATAGAAGAATTGTTGGAGCTTGCATACTTGTTAGTATCCTTAGGATCGACAAAACCTTCTGGTTGTATGATACGTCTCAAACGTATCTATAATTTTTGATGGTTTCACGCTATTATCTTGTCATCTTTGGATATTTTATGTACCTTTTATATCTTTTTTGGGACTAACTTATTAATTCAGTGCCAAGTGCTAGTTCCTGTTTTTTCTGTGTTTTTGGCTCTTTTCAGATCTGATTTTGGAACGGAGTCCAAACGGAATAAAATCCCCGAAATGGTTTTTCCCGAACGGAAAAAGATCAGGGGGCCTCTGGGCCAAGCCAGGTGGGCTCCAGAGAGCCCACAAGCTCCCACTCCGCCACCAGGGGGAGGCGGCGGTGGCAGGGCTTGTCGCCTCCCTGGCCGCCCCCGGACCTAGATCCTTGGCCTATATATTCGCTAAAATACAGCAAAAAATCAGGGGAGCCTCGAAAATACTTTTCCGCCGCCGCAAGCTTCCGTTTCCGCGAGTTCTCATCTGGAGACCCTTCCTGGCGCCTTGCCGGAGGGGAATTTGGAGTTGGAGGGCTTCTTCATCATCATCATCGCCCCTCCAATGAATCGTGAGTAGTTCACTTCAGACCTACGGGTCCGTAGTTAGTAGCTAGATGGCTTCTTCTCTCTCTTGGATCTTCAATACAAAATTCACCATGATCTTCATGGAGATCTATCCGATGTAATCTTCTTTGGCGGTGTGTTTGTCGAGATCCGATGAATTGTGGATTTGTGATCAGATGATATATATTTGAGTCTTTGCTGATTTCTTATATGCATGATTTGATATCCTTGTAAGTCTCTCCAAGTCTTGGGTTTTGTTTGGCCAACTAGATCTATGATTCTTGCAATGGGAGAAGTGCTTGGCTTTGGGTTCTACCATGTGGTGACCTTTCCTAGTGACAGTAGAGGCAGCAAGGCACATGTTAAGTAGTTGCCATCAAGGGTAACAAGATGGGCTCTGTCGTTGATATGAGATTGTCCGTCTACATCATGTCATCTTGCTTAAGTCGTTACTCTGTTCTTTTGGACATAATACACTAGATGCATGTTGGATAGCGGTTGACGTGTGGAGTAATAGTAGTAGATGCAGAAAGTATCGGTCTACTTGTTTTGGACGTGATGCCTATAGATATAATCATTGCCATAGATATCGTCACGACTTTCCGCGGTTCTTTCAATTGCTCGACAGTAATTTGTTCACCCACCGTCTACTTGCTTTCATGAGAGAAGCCACTAGTAAACACTATGGCCCCCGGGTCTATTCACATCCATCGTTTACACCTTCGCTTTTACTTTGCTTTGTTACTTTGTTGGTTTCAGTTCTCACTTGGCAAAAAATCTATAAGGGATTGACAACCCCTTCATAGCGTTGGGAGCAAGCTTTTGTGTTTGTGCAGGATCTTGTGATACTCCTCCACTGGATTGATACCTTGGTTCTCAAACTGAGGGAAATACTTACCACCACTGTGCTACATCACCCTTTCCGCTTCGAGGGAACACCAACGCCAAGGGGGGAAATCCTTTGCATACTTGCCTAGGAACTCCCTTAAGGCGTAGCCGCAGCAGAAGGATTCCTAGTGCCGTTGACACGACTATTCTTGGCGCCGTTGCAAGGGAAGCACAGCTGACATCAGAAGTATTTTTGGCACTGTTGCCGGGGAGGAGAGATCAAGATCTATACAAGTAGGTCTCACAAACTCATCTCTCGCATTTACTTTTGTTGCCAATTGCCTCTCGTTTTCCTCTCCCGCACTTCACATTTGCCGCTTTCATTTGCCTTTCTCCTTCGCCATTTTCTTTCGCCTTTGCCGTTTTCCTTTGCCGATTCTCTTGCTTGCTTGTGTGCTTGTTTGTTTGCTGAAGTCATCATGGCTGAAAACACCAAACTTTGCGACTTCTCGAGCACTAATAATAATGATTTTATTAGTACTCCGATTGCTCCCGCCACTAGTGCGGAATCGTGTGAAATCAACGCAGCTCTGCTGAATCTTGTTATGAAAGAGCAATTATCTGGCCTTCCTAGTGAAGATGTCGCATCCCATCTCAATACCTTCATTGAGCTTTGTGATATGCAAAAGAAAAGAGATGTGGATAATGACGTGATTAAGTTGAAACTTTTTCCTTTCTCGTTGCGAGATCGCGCAAAAACTTGGTTTTCTTCTTTGCCTAAAAATAGTATCGATTCTTGGGATAAGTGCAAAGATGCTTACATATCCAAGTATTTTCCACCGACTAAGATCATCTCCTTATGTAACGATATCATGAATTTCAAGCAACTTGATCATGAACACGTTGGACAATCTTGGGAGAGGATGAAGCGTATGATTAGAAATTGTCCCACTCATGGCTTGAGTTTGTGGATGATTATACAAATCTTTTACGCTAGCTTGAATTTCGCTTCTTTCAATATCTTGGACTCCGCCTCAGGTAGAACGTTAATGGAAATCACGTTAGGAGATGCTACAAAACTCCTAGACAATATCATGACCAACTACTCTCAGTGGCACACTGAAAGGTCACCTGCTAGCAAAAAGGTGCACGCTATAGAAGAAATTAACTCGCTTAGCACTAAGGTGGACGAGTTGATGAATTTGGTTGCTAGTAGAAACGCTGTTGTACATCCTAATGACCTGCCACTATCTTCTTTGATTGAGAGTAACAACGCTAGTTTGGATGCGAATTTTGTTGGTAGGAACAATTTTGGCAACAACAATGCTTTTAGAGGAAACTATGTTCCTAGGCCTTTTCCTGGTAACTCCTCTAACAATTCTGGCAATTCCTACAACAACACTTATGGAAATCACAACAAATTACCCTCTGATTTAGAGAGTAATGTCAAAGAGTTCATCAACTCCCAAAAGATTTTCAATGCGTCCATAGAGCAAAAACTACTCAAAATAGACGATTTGGCTAAGAGCGTTGATAGGATGTCTTGTGATATTGATGCTTTGAAAGTTAGATGTGCTCCTCCCAAGGTCAACTTGGATGAAACTTTGAAAGCTATGCGTGTCTCCATGAATGAGAGCAAAGAAAGAACCGCCCAAATTCGCGCTAGGCATGAATGGTTTAAAAGGGTGCTTTCTAGTGATGCCAATCACGAAGATCTTAAAGTGCTTGGTGTGTCTCCTCTTGAATCTTTGTTTCTGCGTGTCAAACCTACTTATGGAGGGGCTGGATATGAATCCACTTTGGTTGAAAAATGCCCCAATGATTCGGAGTCCACCTATCTTGATGATAAAGGTGTGGAGAGTGGAGTAGAAGAAGTCAAAATTTTGGGTAGTAATGAAACTCCCACTTTAGATTTCAAGGAATTCAATTATGATAATTGCTCCTTGTTTGAATGCATTTCTTTGATGCAATCCATTGCAAACTCTCCACAAGCTTATAGCCAAAGCAAAGCCATTACCGCGCATATCGTAGATGCTATGATGAAATCTCTTCAAGAGAAGCTCGAATTAGAAGTATCTATACCAAGAAAACTTCATGATGAGTGGGAACCTACTATCAAAATCAAGATCAAAAACTATGAGTGCAATGCTTTGTGTGATTTGGGTTCTAGTGTTTCCGCGATTCCAAAGTCTTTATGTGATATTCTTGGTTTTCATGAGATTGAAGAGTGTTCTCTTAATTTGCATCTTGCGGATTCTACTGTCAAGAAACCCATGGGAAGGATCGATGATGTTCTTATTGTTGCAAATAAGAACTATGTACCCATGGATTTCATTGTACTTGACATAGATTGCAATCCTTCATGTCCCATTATTCTTGGTAGACCTTTCCTAAGGACTATTGGTGCTATCATTGATATGAAGGAAGGGAATATTAGATTTTCAGTTTCCTTTAAAGAAGGGCATGGAGCACTTTCCTAGAAATAAAATAAGATTGCCTTATGAATCTATGATGAGGGCTACCTATGGTTTGAGCACCAAAGATGACTATACATGATTCCATCACTTTTTGCCTAGCTAAGGGCGTTAAACAAAAGCGCTTGTTGGGAGGCAACCCAACGAATCTATCATTTTTCTTTCTGTTTTGTGTTTCCCACACTTTCATAATTCTGTTATAATTGTGTTTTTTTAAGTTTCATTTTGCGTTTGTGCCAAGCAAAACTGTTATGATTAGTCTTGGGGATGATCGTTTGGTCATGCTGGAAAAGACAGAAACTTTCTGCTCACGAAAATAATTTTCATTTTGTTTCTGTAAGAGCATTTGAGTTGATTCTTTTTGCTGCTGAATTCTATGCAAAGTTTGCAGACTTTCATAATGTTTCGGAATTTTTGAAGTATCATAGGTATACGAAATATACAGATTGCTACAGACTGGTCTGCTGTTAACAGATTCTGTTTTTGTTGTGTTGGTTGCTTATTTTGATGAAACTATGGATAGTATCGGGGGGTATTAGCCATGGAAGATTGAAAATACAGTAACCCAACATCAGCACAAGTAGAATTTAAGTTTGCTACAATACCTAAGGAAGTGGTGGTTTGCTTTCTCATACTAATGTTATCACGAGTTTCTGTTTATGTTTCGTATTGTGAAGTTTTCAAGTTTTGGGTGAAGTTCTTATGGACAAAAAGATAAAGAGTGGCAAGTCTCAAGCTTGGGGATTCCCAAGGCACCCCAAGAGATTCAAGGATGTCGTAAAAGCCTAATCTTGGGGATGCCCCGGGAAGACATCCCCTCTCTCGTCTTCAATCCATCGGTAACGTTACTTGGGGCTATATTTTTATTCACCACATGTTATGTGTTTTTGCTTGGAGCGTCTTGTATCGTAGGAGTCTTTTATTTTTGTTGTGACACAATCATCCTTGCTGCACACCTAGAGAGAGAGACATGCACTCACCGTGATTTTGTCGAGCTTCACTTATATCTTTTGGTAGACAATTCAGCTCACATGTGGTTCACTTATATAATTTGAGCTAAATACTTTTGCTCTATGTGCTTCACTTATATATTTTAGAGCGCTGCGGTGCGTGGCTTGGTAGTTGATCTATGCTTTGAAAGTAGTCTCAAAAGGGGTAGTTATCCAAAGAGATACGAGAACTTCCACCTTCATGTGCATTGAATAGTTAGAGAAGTTTGATTCCTCTCAATTAGTTTTGAGTTGTGGTTATGGTAATATTGAAGTCATGCTAGTAAGGTGTTGTGGATCTAGAAATACTTGTGTTGAAGTTAGTGATTCCCGTAGCATGCACGTATGGTGAACCACTATGTGATGAAATCTGAGCATGATTAGTATATTGATTGCCATCCTTTGCGTGGCGGTCGCTATCACGCGATGGTTTATACCTACCAACCCTTCCCCTAGGAGTATGCGTTGAATGCTTTGTTTTGATTACTAATAAAACTTTTGCAACAAGTATATGAGTTCTTCATGACTAATGTTGAGTCCATGGTTTAGATGCACTTTCACCTTCCACCATCACTATCTTCTTAATGTCGTGCAACTTTCGCCGGTGCATAAAACCCACCATTAGCCTCCCTTAGAACAGCCACCATACCTACCTACTATGGCTTTTTCAAAGTCATTCCGAGATATATTGCCATGCAACTACCACCATGACATGTGCCACCACATCTACATTGCCTTTGCATGATTGTAAGATAGCTAGCATGATGTTTCCACTAATGTCTATGCCATGCTAGATCTTTGCCACGGTACACTACCGAAGGCATTCCATATAGAGTCATAGTTGCTTTAAGTTTTGAGTTGAAAGTGTGATGATCATCATTAATGGAGCATTGTCCCATGTGTGGAAATAAAAGAGGCCAAAGAAGCCCACCAAAGAAAGAGGCCAAAGAGCCCACCAAAAAATGAGAGAAAAAGAGAGAAGGGACAATGCTACCACTTTTTCCACACTTGTGCATATTAAGCACCATGATCTTCATGATTGAGAGTCTCTTGTTTTGTCACCACCATATAGCTAGTGGGAAAATCTTCATTATATAACCTGGCTTGTATATTCCAATGATAGGCTTCCTCAAAATTGCCTTAGGTCTTCGTGAGCAAGCAAGTTGGATGCACACCCAATAGTTTTCTTTAAGAGCTTTCACATATTCGTAGCTCTAGTGCATCATTTGTATGGCAATCCCTACTCATTCACATTGATATCTATTGATGAGCATTTCCACAGCTCATTGATATGCCTAGTTAATGTGATTATCTTCTCCTTTTTTGTCTTGCAACATCCACCACACTCCACACCACTTATAGTGCTAAAACCATGGCTCACGCTCATGTATTGCGTGAGAGTTGAAAAGGTTTGAGAAAGTAAAGGTGTGAAACAATTGCTTGGCCAGTACCGGGGTTGTGCATGATTTAAATTCGTTGTGCAATGATGATAGAGCATAGCCAGACTATATGCTTTTGTAGGGATAACTTTCTTTTGGCCTTGTTATTTTGAAAGTTCATGATTACCTTGCGAGTTTGCTTGAATTATTATTGTCTCCACGTCAATAGCAAACCATGATAGCAGTCGATGTGTGGAGTAATAGTAGTAGATGCAGAAAGTATCGGTCTACTTGTCTCGGACGTGATGCCTATAGTTATGATCATTGCCTTAGATATCATCATGACTTTGCGCGGTTCTATCAATTGCTCGACAGTAATTCGTTCACCCACCGTAATATTTGCTATCTTGAGAGAAGCCTCTAGTGAACACTATGGCACCCGGGTCTACTTCACATCATATTTTCAGCCCTACACTTTTACTTTGTTGCACTTTCCACCTTCAGATCTCACCTTGCAATCAATCGTGAAGGGATTGACAACCCCTTTGTAGCGTTGGGTGCAAGTTTGCTATTTTTGCGGAGGTACATTGGTGCCTCATCTTGATACTCCTACTGGATTGATACCTTTGTTCTTAAACTGAGGGAAATACTTACTGCTAGTGTGTTGCATCACCCTTTCCTCTTCAAGGAAAAAAACCAACGCAAGCTCAAGAGGTAGCAAGAAGAATTTCTGGCGCCGTTGTCGGGGAGCATCAAGTGAAGCTTATCCAAGTAAGTGTCGCAAACTCATCTCTTGCATTTACTTTTTTTCCTCTCGTTTTCCTCTCCCCCACTTCTGAAAAACAAAAATTTACAAAAATATTTGCCTTTTTCGTTCGCCCTTTTCTTTCGCTTGCTTTCTGTTCGCTTGTGTGCTTGTCTGCTTGCTAAAGTCACCATGATTAAAAACACCAAACTTTGTGACTTCTCGAATACTAATAATAATGATTTTATTAGTACTCTGATTGCTCCCGCCACTAGTGCGGAATCATATGAAATCAATGCTGCTTTGTTGAATCTTGATATGAAAGAGCAATTCTTCGGCCTTCCTAGTGAAGATGTCGCATCCCATATTAACACCTTCATTGAGTTATGCGATATGCAAAAGAAGAAAGATGTGGATAATGATGTGACTATATTGAAGCTATTTCCGTTCTCACTGCGAGATTGAGCAAAAACTTGGTTTTCATCTTTGCCCAAAAATAGTATTGATTCTTGGAACAAGTGCAAAGATGCTTATATATCCAAGTATTTTCCGTCGGCTAAGATTATCTATCTCCGTAATGATATCATGAATTTTAAGAAACTTGATCATGAACATGTTGCACAATCTTGGGAGAGAATTAAATTGATGATTATAAATTGTCCCGCTCATGGCTTGAGTCTTTGGATGATTATACAAATCTTCTACGCTGGTTTGAATTTTTCTTCTAGAAATATCTTGGACTCCGCCTGCGGTGGAACTTTCATGGAAATCACATTAGGAGAAGCCACAAAACTCCTAGACAATAACATGACAAACTATTCTCAGTGGCACACTGAAAGGTCACTAATACGTCTCAAACGTATCTATAATTTTTGATGCTTTCACGTTGTTATCTTGTCAACTTTGGATGTTTCGTTTACCTTTTATATCTTTTTCGGGACTAACTTATTAACTCAGTGCCAAGTGCTAGTTCCTGTTTTTTCTGTGTTTTTGACTCCTTTCAGATCTGATTTTGGAATGGAGTCCAAACGAAATAAAATCCCCGAAATGAATTTTTCCAGAACGGAAGAAGATCGAGAGGCTTGAGGGCCAAGCAAGTGGGCCCACAGGGGGCCCACAAGCCCTGTTGCCACGGCCAGGGGGGAGGCCGCGGCAACCAAGCTTGTGCCCCCCAGGCCTCCCCTGCCCTAGGTCTTTGGCCTATAAATTCCCTAAAAATTCAGAAAAAATCAAGGCATCCACGAAAACACTTTTCATCTGTCGCAAGCTTCCGTTTCTGCGAGATCTCATCTGGAGACCCTTCCTAGTGCCCTACCGGAGGGGACTTTGGAGTTGGAGGGCTTCTTCATCAACATCATCGCCCCTGCAATGACTCGTGAGTAGTTCACTTCAGACCTACGGGTCCGTAGTTAGTAGCTAGATGGCTTCTTCTCTCTCTTGGATCTTCAATACAAAGTTCTCCATGATCTTCAAGGAGATCTATCCGATGTAATCCTCTTTGGCGGTGTGTTTGTCGAGATCCGGTGAATTGTGGATTTGTGATCAGATTATCTATGATATATATTTGAGTCTTTGTTGATTTCTTATATGCATGATTTGATATCCTTGTAAGTCTCTTCGAGTCTTTGGTTTTGTTTGGCCAACTAGATCTATGATTCTTGCAATGGGAGAGGTGCTTGGTTTTGGGTTCATACCGTGTGGTGACCTTTCCCAATGACAGAAGGGGCAGCAAGGCACGCATCGTGTTGTTGCCATCAAGGGTAACAAGATGGGCTTTTATCGTCGATATGAGATTGTCCATCTACATCATGTCATATTTCTTAAGGCGTTACTCTGTTATCATGAACTTAATACACTATATGCATGCTGGATAGCGGTGGACGTGTGGAGTAATAGTAGTAGTTGTAGAAAGTATCGGTCTACTTGTTTTGGATGTGATGCCTACAGATATAATCATTGCCATAGATAACGTCACGACTTTGCGTGGTTCTATCAATTGCTCGACAGTAATTCATTCACCCACCGTCTACTTGCTTTCATGAGAGAAGCCACTAGTGAACACTACGGCCCCCGAGTCTATTCACACCTATCGTTTCCACTTTCGCTTTTACTTTGCTTGTTTACTTTGTTGCTTTCAGTTCTCACTTGGCAAACAATCTATAATGGATTGACAACTCCTTCATAGTATTGGGTTCAAGCTCTTTGTGTTTGTGCAGGTACTTGTGATATTCCTTCACTGGATCGATACCTTGGTTCTCAAAACTGAGGGAAATACTTACCGTCGTTGTGCTACATCACCCTTTCCGCTTCGAGGGAACACCAACGCAAGGCTCCAAGGCCACGGGGGAATCCTTTGCATATTTGCCAAGAAAGTCCCTAAAGGCGTAGCCATAGCAGAAGGATTCCTGGTGCCGTTGCTGAGGAGTATCAAGACAAGAATAGTGTCCCGTCAGCATGCTTGTTTCTGGCGCCGTTGGAACGTCTTTGTTGCAGTAGCAGAAGTATTTCTGGCGTCGTTGACGGGGAAAGGGATATCTATCCAAGTAGGTGTCACAAATTCATCTCTCGCATTTACCTTTTTTGCCAGTTGCCTCTCGTTTTCCTCTCCCCCACTTCATATTTGCCGTTTTCATTTGCCTTTCTCCTTTGCCTTTTTCGTTTGCCTTTTTCGTTCGCCTTTTCTTTCGCCCTTTTTCTCGCCTGATTTTTGTTTGCTTGTGTTGCCATGTGCCTTCAATATGCTTGGATCTTCGCTTGCTGAAAATCTAGTGATATGGATCCTCATCCACTTGCTAATCTCTTTAAGAGATCCACTTATGTGGAACCAATTGCTAGTGAGTTGAGTGCACTTCACTTTCTCTATGAAGTTTTTCTTGAGATGCGTCAATCTAAAAATTGTGAGGAAGAAATTTATGAAGTGATTCACAAGGGCTCCTTGGATGAAAAGCATGATTGCAATGGTTTCACTATAAATTCTACTAGTGACAATCATGCTAAAAATATACAAAACCCTAAGATTGGGGATGCTAGTTTTTCTATGACCACTACTTATTGCAATAATCATGATTGGGGTGATGATCTTTCTTATGATCTTGAAAATTTGTTTAAACCTCATGATGAATATGATATTTGCAATAATATTGAAAGTGGGTTTGGAGAAGTCGTGACTTTAGTTGATGATAATCCCACTATTTTTGAAGAGCGTCAACTTTGCATGCATGTGGATCATGAAAAGAATATCCTATGTGATAGTTACATTGTTGAATTCGTATATGCTCCCACATGTAATTATTATGAGAGAGGAAAATATGGTGGTAGAAACTTTCATATCACTAAATCACCTCTCGTTATGTGGAGATTGCTATTGTCTCTTTCTTCTTCCTTGCATATGGCAACTATTGGTTGTCTTGACAATTTGTTTTCCTATAAAATGCCTATGCATAGGAAGTATGTTAGACTTAGATGTGATTTTCCCATGCTTTATTATGCTCTCGTTGTGCTTCAATTCTTGTCTTTTGTGTGAGCATCATTGAATTAGCAATGCCTAGCTAAGGACGTTAAACAATAGCGCTTGTTGGGAGGCAACCCAACGAATATATCCTTTTTATTTATGTTTTGTGTTTTCCACACTTTCATAATTCTGTTATGATTGTGTTTTTTTTGTTTCATTTTTGCGTTTGTGCCAAGCAAAACCGTTATGATTAGTCTTGGGGATGATCGTTTGGTCATGCTGGAAAAGACAGAAACTTCCTGCTCACGAAAAGAATTTTCATTTTTTTATGTTGGAGCTTTTGAGTTTATTCATTTTGCTGCTGATTGCTACGCAAATTCTTCAGTCTGTCGTAATTTTTCAGAATTGTTTAAGTACCAGAAGTATACGAAGTACACAGATTGCTACACACTGATCTGCTGTTAACAAATTCTGTTTTTTGTTGTGTTGGTTGCTTATTTTGTTGAAACTATGGATAGTATCGGGGGGTATTAGCCATGGAAGATTGAAAATACAGTAACCCAACATCAACATAAGTAGAATTTAAGTTTTCTACAGTACCTAAGGAAGTGGTGGTTTCCTTTCTTATACTAATGTTATGTTTAAGTTTCGTGTTGTGAAGTTTTTAAGTTTTGGGTGAAGTTCTTATGGATAAAAAGATAAAGAGTGGCAAGAGCTCAAGCTTGTGGATGCCCAAGGCACCCCAAGATGATTCAAGGATGTCGTAAAAGCCTAAGCTTGGGGATGCCCCGGGAAGGCATCCCCACTTTCGTCTTCCATCCATCGGTAACATTACTTCGGGCTATATTTTTATTCACCACATGTTATGTGTTTTTCTTGGAGCGTCTCGTATCCTAGGAGTATTTTATTTTTGTTGTGTCACAATCATCCTTGCTACGCACCTAGAGAGAGAGACATGCACTCACCGTGACTTTGTCGAGCTTCACTTATATCCTTTGGTTAGACAATTCAGCTCACATGTGCTTCACTTAAATCTATTGAGCTAGTTGTTCTTGCTCTTTGTTCTTCACTTATATCTTTTAGAGCATGGCGGTGCGTGTCTTGGTAGTTGATCTATGCTATGAAAGTAATCTCAAAAGGGGTAGTTATCCAAAGGGATACGAAAACTTCCACCTTCATGAGCATTGAATAGTTAGAGAAGTTTGATTCATCTCAACTAGTCTTGAGTTGTGGTTATGGTAATATTGAAGTTATATTAGTAAGGTGTTGTGGATCTAGAAATACTTGTGTTGAAGTTAGTGATTCCCGTAGCATGCACGTATGGTGAACCGCTATGTGATGAAGTCTGAGCATGATTAGTCTATTGATTGTCATCCTTTGTGTGGCGGTCGGGATCGCGCGATGGTTTATACCTACCAACCCATCCCCTAGGAGTATGTGTTGAATGCTTTGTTTCGATTACTACTAAAACTTTTGCAACAAGTATATGAGTTCTTCATGACTAATGTTGAGACCATGGTTTAGATGCACTTTCACCTTCCACCATCACTATCTTCTTTAGTGTCGCGCAACTTTCGTCGGTGCACAAAACCCACCATTAGCCTCCCTCAAAACAGCCACCATACCTACCTACTATGGCTTTTTCAAAGTCATTCCGAGATATATTGCCATGCAACTACCACCATGACATGTGCCACCACGTCTACATTGCCATTGCATGATCGTAAGATAGCTAGCATGATGTTTCCATTAATGTCCATGCCATGCTAGATCATTGTCACGGTACACTACCGAAGGCATTCCATATAGAGTCATCGTTGCTCTAAGTTTTGAGTTGTAAGTGTGATGATCATCATTGATGGAGAATTGTCCCATCTGAGTAAATAAAAGCGGCCAAAGATGCCCACTAAAATAAAAAAAATAAAAAAAAGAGGCCAAAGAGCCCATCCAAAAAAAATGAGAGAAAAAGAGAGAAGGGACAATGCTACCACCTTTCCACACTTATGCGTATTAAGAACCATGATCTTCATGTTTGAGAGTCTCTCGTTTTGTCACCACCATATAGCTAGCGGGAAGTTATCATTATATAACTTGGCTTGTATATTCCAATGATAGGCTTTCTCAAATTTGCCTTAGGTCTTCGTGGGCAAGCAAGTTGGATGCACACCCACTAGTTTTCTTTAAGAGCTTTCACTTACTCTTAGCTCTAGTGCATCATTTGTATGGCAATCCCTACCCATTCACATTAATATCTATTGATGAGCATCTCCATAGGTCATTGATATGCCTAGTTAATGTGACCATCTTCTCCTTGTTTTACTTTCAACCTCCACCACACTCCACACCACTTATAGTGCTAAAACCATGGCTCACGCTCATGTATTGCGTGAGAGTTGAAAAAGTTTGAGAAAGTAAAGGTGTGAAAACAATTACTTGGCCAATACCGTGGTTGTGCATGATTTAAATTCGTTGTGCAATGATGATAGAGCATAGCCAGACTATATGATTTTGTAGGGATAACTTTCTTTTGGCCTTGTTATTTTGAAAATTCATGATTACCTTGCTAGTCTGCTTCAATTATTATTGTCTCCACGTCAATAGCAAACTATTGTTTTGAATCTAATGAATCTGAACATTCACGTCACATAAGAGGAGTTAAAAAGGACATATATGCTAGGTAGCATGAAAGCATCAAAAATTCATTCTTTATCACTTCCCTACTCGAGGATGAGCAGGAGTTAAGCTTGGGGATGCTTGATACGTCTCAAACATATCTATAATTTTTGATGGTTTCACGCTGTTATCTTGTCAACTTTGGATGTTTTGTTTACCTTTTATATCTTTTTTGGGACTAACTTATTAACTCAGTGCCAAGTGCCAGTTCCTGTTTTTCTGTGTTTTTGACTCTTTTCAGATCTGATTTTGGAACGGAGTCCAAACGGAATAAAATCCCCGAAATGAATTTTTCCAAAACGGAATAAGATCGAGAGGCTTGAGGGCCAAGCAAGTGGGCCCACAGGGGGCCCACAAGCCCTGTTCACACGGCCAGGGGGAGGCCGCGGCAACCAAGCTTGTGCCCCCCTGGCGATCCCCTGCCCTAGGTCTTTGGCCTATAAATTCCCTAAAAATCACGAAAAAATCAGGGCAGCAAGGCACCCATCGTGTTGTTGCCATCAAGGGTAACAAGATGGTCTTTATCGTAGATATGAGATTGTCCATCTACATCATGTCATCTTGCTTAAGGCGTTACTCTGTTCTCATGAACTTAATACACTAGATGCATGCTAGATAGCGGTCGACGTGTGGAGTAATAGTAGTAGATGCAGAAAGTATCGGTCTACTTGTTTTGGACGTGATGCCTATAGATATAATCATTGCCATAGATAACGTCATGACTTTGCGCGGTTCTATAAATTGCTCGACAATAATTCGTTCACGCACCGTCTACTTGCTTTCATGAGAGAAGCCACTAGTGAACACTACGACCCTCAGGTCTATTCACACCTATCGTTTCCACTTTCGCTTTTACTTTGCTTGTTTACTTTGTTGCTTTCAGTTCTCACTTGGCAAAAAATCTATAAGGGATTGACAACCCCTTCATAGCGTTGGGTGCAAGCTCTTTGTGTTTGTGCACGTACTTGTGATATTCCTTCACTGGATCGATACCTTGGTTCTCAAAACTGAGGGAAATACTTACCGCCGCTCTGCTACATCACCCTTTCCGCTTCGAGGGAACACCAACGCAAGGCTCTAAGGCCACGGGGGAATCCTTTGCATATTTGGCAAGGAAGTCGCTAAAGGCGTAGCCGTAGCAGAAGGATTCCTGGTGCCGTTGGTGAGGAGTATCAAGACAAGAATAGTCTCCCGTCAGCACGCTTCTTTCTGGCGCCGTTGGAAGGTCTTTTGTTGCAGTAGCAGTCACCTACTAGTAAAAAAGTACACGCTATAGAAGAAATTAACTCGTTGAGTGCTAAGATGGATGATTTAATGAAATTGTTTGCTAGTAAAGGTGATCCTTTAGATCCAAATGATATGCCCTTGTCTTCCTTGATTGAGAGTAGCAATGAAAGCTTGGATGTTAATTTTGTTGGTAAGAATAATTTTGTCAACAACAATGCTTTTAGAGGAAACTATATTCCTAGGCCTTTCCCTAGTAATCCCTCTAATAACATTGGCAACTCCTACAACAATGCTCATGGAAATTACAATAAATTACCCTCTGACCTGGAGAGTAATATTAACGAGTTTATCAACTTGCAAAAGATTTTCAATGCGTCCATAGAAGAAAAACTACTCAAAATTGATGATTTGGCTAGGAGCGTTGATAGAATGTCTCTTGATATTGATGCTTTGAAAGTTAGATGTGCTCCTCCCAAGATCAATATGGATGAAACTTTGAAAGCTATGCGTGTTTCCATGCATGAGAGTAAAGGAAGAACCGCCCAAATTCGTGCTAGACATGAATGGCTTAAAAAGGCGTGTTCTCGTGATGAGAATCACGAAGATCTTAAAGTGCTTGGTGTGACTCCCATTGAATCCTTGTTTTCTAGTGTCAAACCTAATGATGATGGGGCTAGATATGAATCCACCTTGGTTGAAAAACGCCCCAATGATTTGGAGTCTATCTATCTTGATGCTAAAAGCATTGAAAGTGGAGTAGAGGATATCAAAACTTTGAGTAGTAATGAAACTACTACTTTGGATTTCAAGGAATTCAATTATGATAGTTTCTCTTTGATTGAATGTATTTCCTTGATGCAATCCATCCTAAACTCTCCACATGCTTATAGCAAAAACAAGGCCTTACTGATCATATCGTTGATGCTATGACGAAATCTCTCTAAGAGAAACTTGAATTGGAAGTTTCTATTCCTAGAAAACTTCATGATGAGTTTGAACCTACTATCAAAATCAAGATCAAAAACTATGAATGCAATGCTTTGTGTGATTTGGGTGCTAGTGTTTCCGCGATTCCAAAGTCTTTATGTGATGTTCTAGGCTTTAATGAGATTGATGAGTGATCTCTTAATTTGCATCTTGTGGATTCTACTGTTAATAAACCTATGGGAAGGATCAATGATGTTGTTATTATTGCAAATAGGAACTGTGTAGCCGTAGATTTCATTGTGTTCGATATTGATTGCAATCCTACATGTCCTATCATTCTTGGTAGACCTTTCCTAGGGACTATTGGTGTTGTCATCGATATGAAGGGAGGGAATATTAGATTTCAATTTCCTTTAAAGAAGGGCATGGAACATTTTCCTAGAAAGAAAATAAGATTGCCTTATGAATCCATGATGAGGGCTACTTATGGTTTGAGAACCAAAGATGATGATACGTTAAACAATAACGCTTTTTGGGAGGCAACCCAATGAATTTATCTTTGCTTTTGTTTTCTATTTTGTTGCGTCCACACCATCATAATTCTGTTATGATTGTGTCTTTTGTGTTTCTTTTTGTGTTTGAGCCAAATAAAACCTTTATGACTAGTTTGGTGATGGTTGTTTGATCATGCTGGAAAAAGACACAAACTTTTTGCTCACGAAATTATTTTTCATTTTTATCCAGACAGAGATTTTGAGTTGATTCTTTTTGCTGCTGGTTGATATGCCAATTGCCCAAATTGTCGTAATTTTTCAGAATTTTTGAGATATCACAAGTATATGAAGTATAGAAATTGCTACAGACTGGTCTGTTTTTGACAGATTCTGTTTTTGTTGTGTTGGTTACTTATTTTGATGAAACTACGGATAGTATCGGGGGATACTAGTCATTGATACGTCTCCGTCGTATCTACTTTTCAGAACTCTTTTGCCCTTGTTTTGGACTCTAATTTGCATGATTTGAATGGAACTAACCCGGACTAACGTTGTTTTCATCAGAATTGCCATGGTGTTGTTTTTGTGCAGAAATAAAAGTTCTCGGAATGACCTGAAAATTTACGGAGAATTTTTCTGGAATTAATGAAAAATACCTGCGCAAAGATCCACCGGAGGGGGTGAACCAGTGGGCCACAAGCCCACTCGCCGCGGCCACCCCCAGACTACGCCAACTAGGCTTGTGGGGCCCACGAGGCTCCACCGCCTCCAAACTCAGCTCTATATATTCCATTTCGCCCGGAAAAAAATCATGGAGAAGGATTCATCGCGTTTTACGATACGGAGGCACTGCCACCTCCTGTTCTTCATCTGGAGGGAAGATCTGGAGTCTGTTCTGGGCTCCGGAGAGGAGAGATCGTCGCCATCGTCATCATCAACCTTCCTCCATCGCCAATTCCATGATGCTCTTCACCGTTCATGAGTAATCTCAGCGTAGGCTTGCTGGACGGTGATGAGTTGGATGAGATCTATCATGTAAACGATTTAGTTTTGACGGGGATTGATCCCTAGTATCCACTATGTTCTGAGATTGATGTTGCTACTACTTTGCCATGCTTAATGCTTGTCACTAGGGCCCGAGTGCCATGATTTCAGATCTGAACCTACTAAGTTGTCGCCAATATATGTGTGTTTTAGATCCTATCTTGCAAGTTGTAGTAACCTACTATGTGTTATGACCCGACAACCCCGGAGTGACTATAGCCGGAACCACTCCCGGAGATGACCATAGTATAGGAGTTCATGTACTCACCAAGTGTTAATGCGTTGGTCCGGTTCTTTATTAAAAGGAGAACCTTAATATCCCATAGTTTCCATTAGGACCCCGCTGCCACGGGAGGGATGGACAATAGATGTCATGCAAGTTCTTTTCCCTAAGCACGTATGACTACATACGGAATACATGCCTACATTAGATTGACGAACGGGGGCTAGTTACTTATCTCTCCATGTTATAGTTGTTACATGATGAATTACATCCGGCATAATCATCCATCAACGATCCAGTGCCTACGAGTCTTTTACTATCCGTCCTTGCTATGTTACTTTGCCTCTACTGGTGTTACTTGCTGCTGCTGTCACTACTGATGTTCCTTGCTACTGCTGTCACTACTGCTGTTACTTGCTACTTTGTTGTTACCTGCTGCAACACTTTACTGGCGCCATTGATACAACAAGTCAGGAATAGTCTGACGTCAACAGACCACTTTCTGGCACCGTTGCTATCATACTACTTTGCTACTGATACTTTGCTTGCAGACACTAATCTTTCAGGTGTGGTTGAATTGACAACTCAGCTGCTAATACTTGAGAATATTCTTTCGCTTCCCCTTGAGTCGAATCAATAAATTTGGGTTGAATACTCTACCCTCGAAAATTGTTGTGATCCCCTACACTTGTGGGTTATCAAGACTATTTTCTGGCGTCGTTGTCGGGGAGGCACAGCTATATTCTCTCAGTCACTTGGGATTTTCGTCTGCTGTTCACTATGAGGAATATGAGAGATCCAAAAACCAAAATCTTGGCTTCCACTACGAGGACAGGTAAGGAACTGCCATCTAGCTCTGCACTTGATTCACCTTCAGTTATGAGTAACTTTGCGACATCGCCTCCTGCTAGAAATCTTGATATGTCGCATGTGCTTGATGATGCTACTTCTGCTGCCCATGATGCTTATGATGATGCTATGCTTGATACTATGCCTAATGATGCTATGCTTGACACTATGCCTGATGATGCTATGTTTGATACTCCTTTGCCTGATGATGTTATGCCTGATACTGCTTTGCCACTAGGTGCATTCCTTGATGCACAAATTGCTAGAGTTGCTGCTAGATATGATGATACTTCTGAAACTGCTGATTCTATTGAAGTAGAACCTGCTATTTTGCCTGCTAGAACTAGCTCTCCTAGACATGAATTGCCTGATACGCCCAAGTGTTATGTTATGGAGGGAGAGATAGCTGAGGATTTTCTTGCGTGTAAGGATAGCTATGATGTTGAGTAATTACTTCTCAAGTGGAAAGAAAAATCTTTGAACGCTAGGATGAAATACGACCCGAAGTTTGCTACTTCGCCTATCTTTGTGACCGATAAGGATTATGAATTCTGTGTCAACCCTGAGTTAATCACTCTGGTCGAATCTGATCATTTTCACGGTTATGAGTCTGAAACGGTTGTAGCCCATCTTACCAAACTGCACGATATAGCCACCCTATTCACTAGTGAGGAAAAGATCCGCCACTACTATATCCTCAAGTTGTTTCCTTTCTCGCTAAAGGATGATGCTAAGACCTGGTTTACTTCTCTTGCTCCTGGTTGTGTGCGTAGCCCCCAGGATATGGTCTACTACTTCTCTGAGAAATATTTCCCTGATCATAAGAAGCAAGCTGCCTTGCCGGAAATATACAACTTTGCTCAAGCTGAAGAAGAAGTCTCCCACAAGCTTGGGGGAGGCTCATCCAACTACTGAATGCTTTGCATGATCACCCTCTTGAGAAGCATGAAATAATTGAGATCTTCTATAATGGACTTACCGATGCTTCCAAAGACCACCTAGATAGTTGTGTCGGTTGTGTTTTCAGGAAACGAACTGTAGAACAAGCTGAGATTCTACTGAATAACATCTTGTGCAATGAGAATGCTTGGACTATTCCCGAACCACCTCCTAAGCCAACTCCAAAGAAAAGAGGTATGCTATTCCTCAGTCCTGAAGATATGCATGAAGCCAAGAAATTTATGCGAGAGAAAGGCATTAAATCTGAAGATGTCAAAAATCTTGCACCTATCAAAGAGATCCATGGTCTCGATAACCCGATACAGGTAGTAGAAGTAAATTCTCTGCGTAGGTTTGATGAGAGTGATATTCCTTTTGATAAACCTGCTAGCCTATGCCTGGATGAATTCGATAACTTTGTTGCCAAACAACAGAGTTTCAATGATTATGTTAGCAGACAATTGGAACAGAATACTCGTATGCTTAGTCATTTAAGTGCTTGTGTGGACAGAAATGTCAATGATCTTAAGCTTCTGAGTAAACATGCCTCTATGGTTACTACTCAGGTAAAACAAGTACATAAAGCTCAGAATGACTTTCTCGATGAGTTGAATGACAATTGTGTTAGAGTCGTCACTAGAGGCGGTAGAATGACCCAGGAACCTCTGTATCCTGAGGGTCATCCGAAGAGGATTGAACAAGATTCTCAAGGAGTTAGCACTGATGCACCTAGTCATCCTAGAAAGAAGAAGAAAGATGATAGGGATTTGCATGCTAGCAACCCTGTTGCTGCTACACCTGAGAGTCCAAACGATGTCTCCGTCTCTGATGCTGAAACACAATTTGGTGATGAACATGAGCCTAATGATAATATCAATAGTGATGTTCATGATGATGCTCAACCTAGCAATGATAAGGATGTGGACATTGAACCTGTTGATCTTGATAATCCACAGCCTAACACTAAGAGATAGGATAAGAATGACTTCACTGCTAGGAAGCATGGTAAAGAAAGGGAACCATGGGTTCAGAAACCCACGCCCTTTCCTCCCAAGCCATCCAATAAAAAGGATGATGAGGATTTTGAGCGATTCGTTGAAATGATCAGACTTGTCTTTCTGCAACTGCGTTTGACACATATGCTCAAAATGTCTCTGTATGCTAAGTACATGAAAGATATTGTGAGTAAGAAGAGGAGGATACCTGAGGTTGAGATTTGTACCATGCTTGCTAATTATACCTTCAAGGGTGGAACTCCTAAGAAACTAGGTGATCCTGGTGTGCCCACTATACCTTGCTCCATTAAAGGTAACTACGTTAGAACTGCTTTATGCGACCTTGGAGCCGGTGTTAGTGTTATGCCTCTCTCTCTTTATCGTAGACTTGAACTGGATAAGTTGACACCCACTAAAATCTCTCTGCAAATGGCCGACAAATCAACTGCTTTCCCTATCGGCATTTGCGAGGATGTGCCTGTTGGGGTTGCTAACATCACTATCTTAACAGACTTTGTTATCTTGGACATCCCCGAGGACGATGCCATGGCGGTCATCCTCAGAAGACCCTTTTTAAAACTACAGGGGCTGTTATAGATTGCAACAAAGGCAATGTCACTTTCCATGTCAACGGTAATGAGCATACGGTGCACTTTCCGAAGAAACAATATCGAGTACATTGCATCAATGCTATCAAAAAAACTTCATCGATTCTTATTGGGAGCTTTGAATGCCCTATTCCTCGTGTCAAGATGAAGTATGATTTGCTTGTTGGGGAGATACACATCCCCGTTGAGGTGACCTAGTGACTATTCGAAAATTCTCCGTTCTCTTTTGCGATTCGAAAAGGTTTGTCGAGGAGACTTGATCAACCTCATTGACGGATTTTCTTTCGATGACCATGAGATGGTTGAATCGAGGAGTCACAAACCTCTGTTCCAAGCTTTCACTTTAGGTTGCTTAGAAGAAAAATGATAGATTTAGTTTAGTTTTCCCTGTTTTCTGTCTTAGCGTCCGGTAGAAAAGTACCTCGAAAATAAAAGTTCTCCGATCGTCTTGAAAATCTAGTATGATTTTGTTTGGAATTTTTGAAAAATTCTGAGACGAAGAACTTGTCTGGGGGCTGCACCAGTGGGCCACAAGCCCAGACGGCGCGGGCACCCCCCTGGCCGCGCCACCCAGGCTTGTGGGGCCCACAGGCACCCCCTCCACTCATTCTTGCTCTCATCTAGTTCTCCTACCTCCATAAAAAATCGTTTCACAGCTCAAACCTATGTTCTTGCTCCTCTTGCTGGGATTTTTGATCTCTTTGCTCAAATCACCATTCTGCGAACTGTTTTGGGGAAATTACTCCTTGGTAAGTGACTCCTCCATTGGTCCAATTAGTTTTTGCCCTAGTGCCTTATACTCCGCGTATTTTTGTTGCCTTGGTGATCATGTTCTTGAGCTTTGCATGCTGATTTTAGCTGGTCCCAAGTAGTTTTCATGCGTAATATGGCCTCTAGGCACTTGTGGGAGTAGTTGCTACAAGTTTAGTTGAGCCTCATTCACTTTTCCTTAGAATCACTAAAAAATTCAGAAATTTTCACAGATATAAAAGGGAAAAGATGAGGAGGTTCTTAAGAGGCTCATCAAGCCGTGACCCCAAGGATAATGGGAGTGAGAAGGAGCCCAAGTATCAGGTCCCTCGAGTCGCAGAAGTTCGAACGTGCGAGTGGCCAAGCGACGTGTTATTACGCGCCGCTGGAATTTATGAGGACTTTTATCACTTGGTAGAGAACGCAGGCCTTACCGCCTTCGTTGAAGATAAGTGTCCGCAATACCTCCTCCTCACTAATATCTTCGTACAAAGATTTAACTTATATCCGAGGAAGAATCCTCCTATGGTTGAGTGTAAACTTTATGATATCCTCCAGCGCATGTCACTCCAGGATTTTTGCAATGTTTGCAAATTACCTTACGTTGGGGATATTCATGAACCTCGTCCACGGGACTTGGAAGCTTTCATCAATACAATTGTTGTAGAAGAGGATAGAGGAGTGTCTTGCGCTAGAGCTGCTAGCATTCATTTTCCCGTGCTTCGGTACTTCTTACTTTTTGTGGGAAAATGTTTGATTGGCCGTGGGAAAGCTGGGTCACTTAGTTCCCCAGATCTTGCGGTCTTGCGCGAATCCCTTTATAACGATAAAACTTATAGCTTGGGCGCTATAGTAGCTCAACGGTTGAACCTGAACCGTTCTAAAGGTGTTGTCTATGGAGGTATCTATGCTACTCGTCTTGCTAGACACTTTGAGATACCTATTAGACTGGAGGAGGAAGAAGAGATTCTTCTTCCCGAGAGATATCTAGATTATGATAGCATGGTTCGCCATGACTTTCTTGATAGAGATATAAATAGAAGGATGATTTATAACCTGGTGTTTAGTCAGGGTACTCGTGAGACTATTACTTTGCCTACTCCTTCTTTGTTCAATCTTCATGCAGGCAGGTACATTATTATGCCCTCGGACATCTACGCATATTGGGGCTTAGCCCAACCACAGGTGCCCGTGCCCGAGCCACCAGTCAAGTACCAGACGCCAGTTTATCAGTGGGAGCCAAAGGAGCTCACACAGCAGTGGCATCCTCAGTCTACTCCAGAGTATCCCGGAGCTGGTTATTTCCCTCCATGGGAGTAGACCAACTTAGGCCAAAATCCTAAGCTTGGGGGAGTACGTGTTCTCACCGACTTTACATTCTTGCTTATGCTTTCACTTTGTTAGCCGGTGTTCACACTTTGCCACTGTATCATCCAAGCTAGTTTATTTTCTTTTTTTCTTGTTTCGTTTAGTGTGTTTGTCTAGTTTGAGAAAACCCAAAAAAAATTCTTTTTCTTCTCTTGCTTGTTGGGAGTTTTCCCGTGTAAACAGTTTTCTTTTTCTTTGGGTCAAGGTAGAAGATATTGGTAACAATGTTTAGTGGTTCTTGCATGCGTACCTGTTTAGCTTTCAAAGAGCCATATTTCTTTGTCTTCTCCTTTGTGTTTGCCTGCAGATTCCAGCTTTAGTCCAATGCACGAGCACGCTTATTATTGTTCACATCGTTCGGTCGTGCAAGTGAAAGGCAATAATGACGATATATGTTGAAGTGACTGAGCCTGGAAAAGCTGGTATGAACTCAATCTGTTTTGTTTTTGTAAATATGAATAGCTCATCATGCCTGATTCAGCTTTGTTGTGAGAGAAACATGTTTGCAATGACAACTTAGAGATCATAGTTGCTTATGCCATGCTTACTTAGCTAGGAGCTTATAATGGTTTGTCTTGGATGCCCACATGAATGTTGAGATGACTATGATGTAGTATGATAGGATGGTATCCTCCTTTGAATGATTCAAGTGGCTTGACTTGGTGCATGTTCACGCATGTAGTTGAAACAAAATCAACATAGCCTCTATGATGTTCATGTTCATGGTGATTTATGACCTACTCATGCTTGCACTCAATGTTAGTTAATCTCAATGCATTTTGATGACTGTTGTCACTCTCTAGTTGGTCGCTTCCCAGTCTTTTGCTAGCCTTCACTTGTACTAAGCGGGAATACTGCTTGTGCATCCACCTCCATAAACCCAAAGTTGTTCCATATGAGTCTACCATACCTACCTATTTGCGGTATCTACCTGCTGTTCCAAGTAAATTTGCATGTGTCACTCTCTAAATCTTCAAGAAATAATCTATTTTGCATGCCCGAACCGCTCATGTGGTGATAGGGGGCTATCAATATCTTCCATGCTAGGCGTGTTATCCTCGATATCTGTTTATTCACTATCATTCTTGAGAAAGGGGCCGGTAATTGGAATTCCCAGTTCCATGCTCAAATCGGAAAGATTATTGCAAACAAAACTCCCCCAGGATTGATGTTGGTATGGACGGTACCCGAGGATTTGGCTAACCGTGGAGTGTGATTGATTGGTGGTCGGGGAGTCAAAACTTTACTTTTCTGTTTGGGAACCGCCTATAGCATGTGTAGCGTGGAAGATGTTGATAACTCTTAGTCATTGCGTTGACAATGAAAGCATGCCACCCAAAATTATTATCTCTGTTTTAAAAGCTTGAGCTCTGGCACCTCTGCAAATCAATGCCTCCTTCTACGAAGGGCCTGTCTATTTATGTTCCTGTTGAGTCATCCACCTCTTATAAAAGCACCAATTAGAGAGCACGTCTGTCGTTTTTATGCTTTGCTTTTAACTGTGTTGAGTATGACTGTGACTGGATCTTCTTTGCCATGAGTTACAATGTTTAGTCAGCCCTTGGTCTTTCAAGGTGCTCTGCATTTATGTTTTGCGGTCTCAGAAAGAGCTAGCGAGATACCATCTATTCATACTGCTTCATGATTGTTTTAATTGAAGTGTTGACGTTTGAGACTTATTATTATTTCCTCGCTAGTTTATTATGCCATTGATATGAGTTTACCATGAGACCTAGATGTCATTTGCTTATGTGGTTAGCTTGTGATCTTGCTGAAATTCGGGTTACGAGTTAGACATAGTTGCAACAACAAGATCAAACAGAGTTCGACAAAGTTTTTCTTTTGTCTCTTTCAGTTTGTCAACTGAATTGCTTGAGGACAAGCAAGGCTTTAAGCTTGGGGGAGTTGATACGTCTCCGTCGTATCTACTTTTCCGAACTCTTTTGCCCTTGTTTTGGACTCTAATTTGCATGATTTGAATGGAACTAACCCGGACTAACGCTATTTTCAGCAGAATTGCCATGGAGTTGTTTTTGTGCAGAAATAAAAGTTATCGGAATGACTTGATAATTTACGGAGAATTTTTCTGGAATTAATGAAAAATACCTGCGCAAAGATCCACCGGAGGGGGGGTGAACCAGTGGGCCACAAGCCCACTTGCTGCAGCCACCCCCAGGTCGCACCAACCAGGCTTGTGGGGCCCACGAGGCTCCACCGCCTCTAAACTCAGCTCTATAAATTCCGTTTCGCCCGGAAAAATCACGGAGAAGGATTCATCGTGTTTTACGATACGGAGGCACTGCCACCTCCTGTTCTTCATCTGGAGGGCACATCTGGAGTTCGTTTTGGGCTCCGGAGAGGGGAGATCGTCGCCATCGTCATCATCAACCTTCCTCCATCGCCAATTCCATGATGCTCTTCACCGTTTGTGAGTAATCTCATCGTAGGCTTGCTGGACGGTAATGAGTTGGATGAGATCTATCATGTAATCGAGTTAGTTTTGACGGGGTTTGATCCCTAGTATCCACTATGTTCTGAGATTGATGTTGCTACTACTTTTCCATGCTTAATGCTTGTCACTAGGGGCCGAGTGCCATGATTTTAGATCTGAACCTATTATGTTGTCGCCAATATATGTGTGTTTTAGATCCTATCTTGGAAGTTGTAGTCACCTACGATGTGTTATGACCCGGAGATGACCATAGTATGAGGAGTTCATGTATTCACCAAGTGTTAATGCGTTGGTCCGGTTCTTTATTAAAAGGAGAACCTTAATATCCCGTAGTTTCCATTAGGACCCCGATACCATGGGAGGGATGGACAATAGATGTCATGCAAGTTCTTTTCCCTAAGCACGTATGACTACATACGGAATACATGCCTACATTAGATTGACGAACGGGAGCTAGTTACTTATCTCTCCGTGTTATAGTTGTTACATGATGAATTACATCCGGCATAATCATCCATCACCTATCCACTGCCTACGAGTCTTTTACTACTGGTCCTTGCTACGTTACTTTGCTGCTACTGGTGTTACTTGCTGCTGGTGTCACTATTGATGTTCCTTGCTACAGCTGTTACTTGCTACTTTGTTGTTACGTGCTGCAACACTTTACTTGCGCCATTGATACAACAAGTCAGGAATAGTCTGCCGTCAACAGACCACTTTCTGGCACCGTTGCTATCATACTACTTTGCTACTGATACTTTGCTTGCAGACACTAATATTTCAGGTGTGGTTGAATTGACAACTCAGCTGCTAATACTTGAGAATATTCTTTCGCTTCCCCTTGATCGAATCAATAAATTTGGGTTGAATACTCTACCCTCGAAAACTGTTGCGATCCCCGACACTTGTGGGTTATCAGTCATGGAAAAGTGAGAATACATTAATCTAACACCAGTATAAAAAGAAATCAAATTTTCTACAGTACCTCAAGAGGTGGTAGTTTGTTTTCTTGTGCTAATGATATCACGAGTTTCTGTTTAAGTTTTGTGTGGTGAAGTTTTAAAGTTTTGGGTGATGTTCTCATGGACAAAGGGATAAAGAGTGGAAAGAGCTCAAGCTTGGGGATGCCCAAGGCATCCCAAGCCAAATTCAAGGACAACAAAAAGCTTAAGCTTGGGGATGCCCCAGGAAGGCATCCCCTCTTTCGTCTTCAATCCATCGGTAACATTAATCGGAACTATATTTTTATTCACCACATGATATGTGTTTTGCTTGGAGCGTCGTGTATTATAGGAGTCTTTTTTTTGTTGTGTCACAATCATCCTTGCTGCACACCTTGTGAGAGAGACATGCACTCATCGTGAATTTGCTAGAATACTCACTGAGCTTCGCTTATATATTTTGAGTTAGGCAATTTAGCTCACATATGCTTCACTTATATCTTTAGAGCTAGATAACTTTGCTCTAAGTGCTTCACTTAGATCTTTTAGAGCACGGCGGTGTCATATTTTGGAGAAATAAGAACTCTCGATCTTCACTTATATCTTTTTGAGAGTGCTCTCTCTGAGTAACTTGGTAGTTGGCTTGTGCTATCAAAGTAGTCCCAAAGGTTATAGGCACCCAAAGAGGATACAATATAACTTCCATCTTCATGTGCAGTGATTAGAAAGATAAGTTCGATTCCTCTCAATTAGTTTTGATACATGGATTTGGTAATATTAAGAGCTATGTTAGTAGGGTGTTGGGAATCTAGAAATACTTGTGTTGAAGCTAGTGATTCCCGTAACATGCACGTATGGTGAACCGCTATTTTAGGAAGTCGGAGCATAATTGACTTATTGATTGTCACCCTTTGTGTTGCGGTCGGGATCGTGCGATGGTTAACACCTACCAACCCTCCCCCTAGGAGTATGCGTTTAGCACTTTGTTTCGATTACTAATAAAAACTTTCGCAATAAGTATGTGAGTTCTTCATGACTAATGTGAGTCCATGGTATAGATGCACTTTCACTTTCCACCATTGCTAGCCTCTCTAGTGTCACGCAACTTTCGCCGGTGCACAAACCCACCATATACCTTCCTCAAAACAGCCACCATACCTACCTATTATGGCATTTTCATAGCCATTCCGAGATATGTTGCCATGCAACTCCCACCGTTCCTTATCATGACATGTGCCGTCACATTCATATTGCCATTGCATGATCGTAAGATAGCTAGCGAGATGTTTCACCGTCATACGCCAAGCTAGATCGTTGCACATCCCGGAACACTGCCGGAGGCATTTCCTATAGAGTCCTCATCGTTCTAAGCATTGAGCTGTGAGTAAATTAAAGTGTGATGATCATTATTATTAGAGCATTGTCCCATGTGAGTAAATTAAAAAAAAAGAGGGCAAAGTTGCCCACAAAAAAAAGAGAGAGAGATATGGAAAGAGGCCAAAGAGCGCAAACAAAAAAAAGAGAGAAAAAGAGAGAAGGGACAATGCTACTATCCTTTCCACACTTGTGCTTCATAATAGCACCATGTTCTTCATGATTGAGAGTCTCTTGTTTTGTCACCACCATATGCTAGTGGGAATCTTCATTATATAACTTGGTTGTATATTCCAATGATGGGCTTCCTCAAAATTGCCCTAGGTCTTCGTGAGCAAGCAAGTTGGATGCACACCCACTAGTTCTCCTTTTGAGCTTTCACATACTTATATATCTAAGTGCATCCATTGCATGGTAATCCCTACCATTTCACATTGATATCTATTGATAGGCATCTCCATAGCCCTTTGATATGCCGAGTCGATGTGACCATCTCCTCCTTTTTGTCTCACAACCTCCACCACACTCTATTCCACCTATAGTGCTATATCCATGGCTCACGCTCATGTATTGTGTGAGAGTTGAAAAAAGTTTGAGAAAGTAAGAGTGCGAAAACAATTACTTGGCCAATACCGGGGTTGTGCATGATTTAAATTAGTTGTGTGGGGATGATGGAGCATAGCCAGACTATATGATTTTGTAGGGATAATTTTCTTTGGCCTTGTTATTTCGAAAGTTCATGATTACCTTGCTAGTTTGCTTGAAGTATTATTGTTTTCATGTCAATAGAAAACTATTGTTTTGAATCTTACGGATCTGAACATTCATGTCACATGAAAGAAGTTACAAAGGACAAATATGCTAGGTAGCATTCCACATCAAAAATTCAGTCTTTATCAGTTCCCTACTCGAGGACGAGCAGGAGTTAAGCTTGGGGATGCTTGATACGTCTCCAACGTATCTATAATTTTTTATGGTTCCATGCTATTATCTTGTCAAACTTTGGATGTTTTGTATGCCTTTTATATCTTTTCTAGGACTAACTTATTAACTCAGTGCCAAGTGCCAGTTCCTGTTTTTTCCATGTTTTTGACCCTTTTTAGAGGAGAATATTAAACATAGTACAAACGGAATAAAACCTCCGAAAAGATTTTTTTTCCAGAACAGAAGATACGCAGGGAGCTTGTGTGACGCCCTCGATTTAATCGTACGCTAACCATACACGCAAATGCGTACGATCAAACCCAAGGACTCACGGGAAGATATCACAACACAACTCTAGACACAAATAAAATAACATCAGCTTCATATTACAAGCCAGGGGCCTCGAGCGCTTGAATACGAAAGCTCGAAAAACACACGAGTCAGCGGAAGCAGCAATATCTGAGTATAGACATAAAACATGGGGTGCCTTAGAGAAGGCTAGCACAAAAGATACAACGATCAAACGAGGCGAGGCCTCCTGCCTGGGAACCTCCTAACTACTCCTGATCATCAGCGGCCTCCACGTAGTAGTAGGCACCGTCGGGGTAGCAGTCGTCGGTGGCGGGGACCTCCATCTCCTTGGCTCCATCATCTGGTTGCAGCAACGGATCAAGGGGACAAGGGGAGAGCAAAGCAGCGGTGAGTATTCATCCAAAGTACTCGCAAGTCTTACATCAGAACTATTCTAATTATGCATCAGTATCAAAGAAGGGGGGGTTATATGTGGACTGACTGCAGCAATGCGAGAATAGAGAGAGAAGGCCTAGTCCTATCGAAGACTAGCATCTTCAGGGGTCTTGCAGCAATAGACGAGAGTAGAACAAGGGTAACACGTTAATAATCATATTGTTGCAGCAATATTAAAGTGAGGTCACGCCTAAAGATCCTCCCTCGACTCCCTGCGAGGAAGCAATCCTGAGGCAAACTAATTCCAGTTAAGTAACAATTGTTGTTGTAAAAGATCGGGGCACAACTCCAAGTCGTCCTGTAACCGTGGACACGGCTATCCGAATAGTTAATTTTCATCCCTGCAGGGGTGCACCACATGTCCCGTCACGCTCGATAACACTCTGGCCGGACATACTTTTCTGGGTCCTGCCCGGCCTCGGAATATCGACACGTCGCAGCCCCACCTAAGACTAATCAGAGAGGCCAGCCCGTCGGTCTAAATCCTAAGCACAAAGGCTTCGTGGGCCCAGTTCCCCTTCACGCTCCTGCACGTGGCGTGGGCGGCCGACGTCAGTCCTAGCATCCCTTAATCACAAGCGCGATGCATCTCGGGACCACTCGGGCGCGCGCTGCTACATTGCTGGCATCTGAAAAGCTTCGGCTGATACCGCGACGCCGAGTACCCATAATTCTTCCCGCGTAGCCGGTTAGTGCGAAAAGCTCTCCGACCAACCCAGATCAAATACCCAAATCCATTAGCATTTTAATTAGGCCATCAACACAGTCTCACGGGAATCCACCTGTCTTACAACTAATCACCAATGATCCCAGTAACATGGTCGAGTAACTGTGTGGTCGTAACATCGGGGGGTATCCGAGGTATCACCCTCGTTGGACTCCGAACGATGTACCCGTCAAGGTGGGCTTGGAGGAATCACCCTCGGGGGTCCCTCACTTGAGGGGTTGCACGACAGAGGCGTCATCGGGAATGGTGAAAGAGGAATCACCCTCGATAACCACGACCGACTAGCTATACTATAGAGATATCATCAGGAGTACTTAGTGAGGTGTCACCCTCGGTACCCGATAGTATCTCTGTAGCGTCGTACAACGAATGAGGGGTGAATGTCCTGTGTCGGGTCTGGCTCGTCGATCAGAGATCGAGGTTTGAAAACAGGCGGGGCAACTGAGCTACGGGGTCAGAGGGGATGACTGCTCCACCTATGCTAAGCATACTTAAAGTACAGGACTGAAAGTAGAAGTTCATCAAAAATAGGCTATGCATCAGATATAGGAGCTAGCTACAACAGTAGCAAAATACTAATGCAAGCAGTAGGAAGAAAGACATAGGCGATATAGGAATGATCAAGGGGGGGGGGTTTGCTTGCCTTGCTGCTCTGCGACAAAGGACTGATCGACAGGGTCGTAGATGTACCCGGCAGCAGCGTCAGTCTCGGGGTCTACCGGTAAGAAGAGGGGGGAAGAAACAATAAGTAATAGCATCGATGCAACACAAAGCATGACATGGCAAGATGTAGGCTAGACATGAGCTAACGCAGCAACATCCGTCATAGACGGGTCGGAAGAATATCTGACGATATTTTCCGGGTCTCGGGCTACTACCGGTTATACTGGAAATGATGGAAAAGTTCCAAGTTTGCTATGCTAGGGACGCGTGACAGACGAATGGACCGTGTATCCGGGTTCGTCTCGTTTTGCTGATCAACTTTCATGTTGAAATTATTTTGATCTGACTTACGGATTATTTAATATTAATTTTTAAAGTTTTATTAAATAATTAGGGATTAAAAACAGATTTAACTATTTTAATAAAATCCTATTATGACATCATCGCAATGTCAGGCTGGCATCAGCAGTTGACTGGTCAACTGACCAGCGGGTCCCAAACGTCATAGGCACAAGTTTTTATTAAGATTAATTATTAATTAATCAGATTAATTTAGTGGGGGACCCACGTGTCATACTCTAATTATTCTAATTAATTAACTTTAACTAATATATCTATTTATTTATATAATAAAAACATTATTTTTATTTTTATTTTAACTATCGCGTGGGGCCTCCCTGTCATAGACAGCGGGTGCGTTGGCCCCACCGGTAAGTGACCTAAGGCTATTTACTCATTTTTTTATAGATACATAACCGTGCAAATATCGTATTCCTCCAAATATCCGCATACGCAAATACATACATCGCATCTCATACATACATACATACGGATACATACATACGCAATACATATATTTCTTTTTCTTTCTATCAAAACTCTCATCTCCCTCTCTGTTAACACAGAGACAAGGAACACAACTCTCTGCTAACTCAACATATGAGAGCACGTTCTTCAAATCCTCCTACCGGCCACTACCGTCGACGGATTGAGGTCCCGTTTGCTGGAACGGAACCGGGACGGTGAGGGGAACACGACGGTGGGAGGAGCCCGAGGAGGGGCTCACCAACGTTGACGAGACGGCCCGATGAAGCCGGAGTTCGCGGGAAGCGGAGGTGACGGTGAGGAGGAGGACGAGGCGGTGACGGTGACGGCACGGTTCCGGTGGTGATGCCGGTGAGGACGGTCGCCGGAGAAGCCTCCCGGAGGTGGCCAACCGGCGTGACGAGGAGAGGGAGTCTCCCTGCCCGGTCCCTCTTGGACCGAGCGGGAGGGGCTCGCCGGCAGGGTGGAGGGCCGAGGTGGCCGGTGCTCCTGCCGGCGGGGTGGAGTGCCGAGGTGGTCGGGGCTCCTGCCGGCGGGGTGGAGGGCGAGGGGGCCGGGGCTCCTGCCGGCGGGGTGGAGGGCCGAGGGGGCCGGGGCTCCTGCCGGCGGGGTGTAGGGCCGAGGGGGGGAACACCAGAGGGAGGAGGTTGGGGTGGGGAGGTGCTGACGGGGGGCTCGCTGACGGGGGGCTCGCCGGCGGGAGGGCTCGCCGGCCAGGGAGGGAGTGGATCTGAGGGGGGGGCGACGGGAGGAGAGGAGGGTCGTGGGGAGGCTCGGGTTGGGGCCGAGAGGGGAGGGAGATGGAGATCGTGGGGGTGAGAGATGGGGTCTTGTGCGTGGGGGGGGGGCTCTCGTGGGCGGGAGAAGGGGACCGAGAGGTGGGGGGCGTGGGGAGTGGGGCCAGCGGGAGGGGGCTGGCGGCGGCGCTAAGGGGAGGGGAGGGAGCGAGGCAGGGGCTCCCTCGCCAGGGGGGGCGCTAGGGTTTGGACGAGCTGGCCAGTTGGGCCTCTTGGCCCAGCTCGGCCAGGGGGGTGGGGGTTGCTTTTTTTTTCTTTCATTATTTATTTTACTATTTGATTTTTCTTTTTAAATACTTTTTTTTTTACTTTCTTTTATCATTATTATTTTTAATACTTTCCTTTTTATATATATTCTTTTAATATTTGTAATGAACTTATAAAGTACTTTTCTTTTGTTTTCAAATTTTGAATCCGGATAGACTTGAATCAACGCGGGTCTGAGATGGGAATTCTCGGTGATGTGGCATCATTAGCGGTTGATCATTGTAGCTTAATTACAATAATTACTGTAGCAAAAGTCGAGGATGTCACAATTCTCCCCTACTAACAAGAATTCTCGTCCCGAGAATTAAGAGGTAGAGGGAAAGAGCCCGGGGTATTCATCACGAAGATGATCCTCGCGTTCCCAAGTGGCTTCATCTTCAGAGTGATTTGACCAGTGCACCTTAAGGAACTTAGTGACCTTGCGACGAGTCTTACGTTCAGCTTGGTCGAGAATGCGGACCGGATGCTCTTTATAAGAGAGTTCTTGTTGTAGTTCAAGCATATCGTGATCCACTGCTCGAATAGGGTCCTTGAAGCAGCGACGGAGCTGAGAAACATGGAAGACATCGTGAACCTGAGAAAGGTTCGCCGGCAGTTCCAATTGATAAGCCACTCTTCCACGCCTTTCGAGAACAGTGAAAGGACCAATATAACGAGGAGCTAACTTGCCCTTGATTCTGAAACGGTGTGCACCTCTCATTGGTGTGACACAAAGATAAGCCTTTTTGCCAGGTTGATCGACCATATCTTGATGATGACGGTCATACTGACTCTTCTGACGAGACTGAGCAGCCTTCAGATTCTCATGAATAATGCGGACTTGATCTTCGGCATGTTGAATAATATCCGGACCGAAGAGTGATCGTTCCCCAGTTTCTGACCAATTCAGAGGAGTTCGACACCTTCGCCCATACAATACTTCGAAAGGGGCCATCTTCAGACTAGCTTGATAGCTATTGTTGTAAGAGAACTCGGCATACGGGAGAGATTCCTCCCATTTCTTACCGAAAGAAATGACACAAGCTCGAAGCATGTCCTCGAGAATTTGGTTGACTCATTCAACTTGTCCCTAGGATTGAGGATGAAATGCAGTGCTGAAGGACAGATGAGTCCCCACAGCCTTCTGAAAACTTTCCCAGAATTTTGAAGTGAACAAGCTGCCACGGTCCGAACTGATTACCAACGGAATACCGTGAAGTGAAACAACTCTTGACATATAAAGATCTGCCAGCTGACTAGCATTAATCGTTTCTTTGATGGCCAGGAAATGTGCAACTTTGGACAGTCGATCAATGACGACAAGAATAGCATCATTACCTTTCTGAGATCTGGGAAAACCAGTGACGAAGTCCATTTCAACGTGGTCCCATTTCCACTCGGGAATAGAGATAGGTTGCAGAGTTCCAGCAGGCTTTTGGTGTTCTGCTTTGATACGCCGGCATATATCACATTCTGCCACATAGCATGCAATGTCTTGTTTCATATTGGGCCACCAGAATCTTTGCCGGATGTCTTGGTACATCTTGGTACTACCCGGATGAATAGACAATGGTGTGTCATGAGCTTCTTCCATCACCTTCCCAGTCATCCTGAGATTTTCCTTCTTATTTGGGACGAATAGGCGACCCTTGAAATACAAGGCGCCACCTTCATCAACAGTGAAAAAGGAGGGCTTACCCTTTGCGATATAGCTCTTAATCCTGTCGACATCATCGTCAAAGTCTTGCAGATTCTTTATGGAGCTCACAAGATCTGGTTCAACCACTAGGTTACTGAGGGAACCCTGATTAACAACACGAAGGTTCATCTTTTGACACTCTTCAGGAGGGGGAACAAGGTAACCCTGAGGAACAATGTGGAGGTTCAGCTTACGTAATTTCTCTTGCAGACGATCGTGAACCTGATGAACCTGGAGGTGGTTGCAGTATGACTTGCGACTTAAGGCATCAGCCATTACGTTAGCCTTGCCAGGGGTATATGATATACTACAGTCAAAATCTGCTATACGCTCCATCCATCTTTGTTGACGCAGGTTCAGCTCCGGTTGAGTGAACAAGTACTTCAAACTTTGATGGTCGGTGTAGATTTCACAGCGATTACCGACAAGGTATTGTCGCCATTCCTTCAATGCATGAATGACTGCGGCAAGCTCGAGATCATGAACTGGGTAGTTCTCTTCATGAGCACGCAGTTGACGTGAAGCATAAGCGATCACCTTGCGATCCTGCATTAGGACACAACCTATTCCTTGACGAGAAGCATCACAGTATATGACGAAATCCCTTTTCGTATCTGGAGGAGCAAGTACTGGAGCGGACGTCAGTTTGTCCTTGAATGCCTGGAAACTTTCCTGGCATTTATCAGTCCATTCATACTTAACACCTTTGTGAAGCAGGTTGGTTAAGGGCTTCGCAATCTTGGAGAAGTTCTCGACGAATCGACGGCAATAGCTGGCGAGTCCGAGAAAACTTCTGACTTGCTTGACATTCTTCGGGGGAGTCCAGTCAAGAATAGCTTGAATTCGTTCGGGGTTGACCGCAATACCATCCTTGGAAATCACATGACCAAGGTAAGTCACTTCGTCTAGCCGGAACTCAAATTTGGAATACTTCGCATAGAGTTTATGCTCCCGAAGCTTATCCAGTACAAGACGAAGATGCTCAGCATGCTCTTCTTTGTTCTTCGAAAACACCAGAATATCATCCAGATATACCACGACAAATTTGTCGAGGTAGTCCATGAATATATAATTCATCAATCGAGAGAAGGTTGCCGGTGCATTGGTTAAGCCGAAGGACATGACGGTGTACTCGTATGATCCATATCGAGTAACAAAGGCGGTCTTTGGAATATCCTCCTTGCGAACATGGATCTCGTGGTATCCCAATCTCAAGTCGAGCTTAGAGAAAACAGTGGAACCAGCAAGTTGATCATACAAATCATTTATCCGAGGGAGAGGATATTTGTTTTGAATAGTGGCCTGGTTGATAGGACGATAGTCTTGAACCAATCGATTTGTCCCATCCTTCTTCTTAACAAAGAGAGAAGGTGCTCCCCAAGCAGAGGAACTCGGGCGGATGAAACCCAAACGGAGCGAGTTGTCAATTTCTTGCTTAAGTTCGAGGAGTTCATGTGGTGGCAATTTATAAGGACGCTTGGCAATAGGAGTGGTACCGGGTACCAAGTCAATGACAAACTCGACAGCCCGAGCAGGGGAAATCCCCGGAAGTTCTTCTGGAAAGACATCTTGGAATTCTCGGACCACTGGAATGTTTTCAATCCCTTCAAGAGGCGACGCATTTAATGCATTCAAAGCATACAGTCGTGCTTCAGCATTACGGAGGAGATGCGCATGGTAGCTTATTACTTCATCTGAAGGGTGTAGGAGGTGGACGATCTTGGTGGCACAAACGATCGATGCCGTATGAGCTTTCAACCAGTCCATCCCCAATATGAGATCAATGTTGGATGACTTTAGTAGGATGGGGTTGGCAAGGAATTCTAATCCTTCAATTTCAACTGGAACATGGGGGCAAACCACAGAGGTTCGGCATTCGCCCCCAGGGGTGTTTACCACTATCGGGATGTTCATCTCTTCGCTCCTAATGTCATGCATGTATGCAAAATTTGCTTGCCTTGCTGCTCTGCGACAACGGACTGATCGGCAGGGTCGTAGATGTACCCGGCAGCAGCGTCAGTCTCGGGGTCTACCGGTAAGAAGAGGGGGGAAGAAACAATAAGTAATAGAACCGATGCAACACAAAGCATGACATGGCAAGATGCAGGCTAGACATGAGCTAACGCAGCAACATCCGTCATAGACGGGTCGGAAGAATATCTGACGATATTTTCCGGGTCTCGGGCTACTACCGGTTATACTGGAAACGATGGAAAAGTTCCAAGTTTGCTATGCTAGGGATGCGTGACAGACGAATGGACCGTGTATCCGGGTTCGTCTCGTTTTGCTGATCAACTTTCATGTTGAAATTATTTTGATCTGACTTACGGATTATTTAATATTAATTTTTAAATTTTTATTAAATAATTAGGGATTAAAAACAGATTTAACTATTTTAATAAAATCCTATTATGACATCATCGCGATGTCAGGCTGGCATCAGCAGTTGACTGGTCAACTGACCAGCGGGTCCCAAACGTCATAGGCACAAGTTTTTATTAAGATTAATTATTAATTAATCAGATTAATTTAGTGGGGGACCCACGTGTCATACTCTAATTATTCTAATTAATTAACTTTAACTAATATATCTATTTATTTATATAATAAAAACATTATTTTTATTTTTATTTTAACTATCGCGTGGGGCCTCCCTGTCATAGACAGCGGGTGCGTTGGCCCCACCGGTAAGTGACCTAAGGCTATTTACTCATTTTTTAAAAGATACATAACCGTGCAAATATCGTATTCCTCCAAATATCCGCATACGCAAATACATACATCGCATCTCATACATACATACATACGGATACATACATACGCAATACATATATTTCTTTTTCTTTCTATCAAAACTCTCATCTCCCTCTCTGTTAACACACAGACAGAGAACACAACTCTCTGCTAACTCAACATAGGAGAGCACGTTCTTCAAATCCTCCTACCGGCCACTACCGTCGACGGATCGGGGTCCCGTTTGCCGGAACGGAACCGGGACGGTGAGGGGAACGCGACGGTGGGAGGAGCCCGAGGAGGGGCTCACCAACGTTGACGAGACGGCCCGATGAAGCCGGAGTTCGCGGGAAGCGGAGGTGACGGTGAGGAGGAGGACGAGGCGGTGACGGTGACGGCGCGGTTCCGGTGGTGATGCCGGTGAGGACGGTCGCCGGAGAAGCCTCCCGGAGGTGGCCAGCCGGCGTGACGAGGAGAGGGAGTCTCCCTGCCCGGTCCCTCTTGGACCGAGCGGGAGGGGATCGCCGGCGGGGTGGAGGGCCGAGGTGGCCGGGGCTCCTTCCGGCGGGGTGGAGGGCCGAGGGGGTCGGGGCTCCTGCCGGCGGGGTGGAGGGCCGAGGGGGGGGACACCGGAGGGAGGAGGTCGGGGTGGGGAGGTGCTGACGGGGGGGCTCACCGTCGGGAGGGCTCGCCGGCCAGGGAGGGAGTGGATCTGAGGGGGGGCGACGGGAGGAGAGGAGGGTCGTGGGGAGGCTCGGGTTGGGGCCGAGAGGGGAGGGAGATGGAGATCGTGGGGGTGAGAGATGGGGTCTTGTGCGTAGGGGGGGGCTCTCGTGGGCGGGAGAAGGGGGACCGAGAGGTGGGGGCGTGGGGAGTGGGGCCAGCGGGAGGGGGCTGGCGGCGGCGCTAAGGGGAGGGGAGGGAGCGAGGCAGGGGCTCCCTCGCCAGGGGGGGCGCTAGGGTTTGGACGAGCTGGCCAGTTGGGCCTCTTGGCCCAGCTCGTCCAGGGGGGTGGGGGTTTCTTTTTTTCTTTTTCTTTTTTTTGTTTCTTTCATTATTTATTTTACTATTCGATTTTTCTTTTTAAATACTTTTTTTTACTTTATTTTATCATTATTATTTTTAATACTTTCCTTTTTATATATATTCTTTTAATATTTGTAATGAACTTATAAAGTACTTTTCTTTTGTTTTCAAATTTTGAATCCGGATAGACTTGAATCAACGCGGGTCTGAGATGGGAATTCTCGGTGATGTGGCATCATTAACGGTTGATCATTGTAGCTTAATTACAATAATTACTGTAGCAAAAGTCGAGGATGTCACAGCTTGAGAACCAAGGCAGAGGGCACCAGGGGAGGCCACAAGCCCCCTATCCGCGGCCTGGGGGCGCGCCTAGCAGGCTTGTGGGCCCCGTGTGGCTCCTCTACCCTACTTCTTCCGCCTATAAATTCCCGAAAAATCGAAAACCACGGGAGAGATCCACGAAAATACTTTTCCGCCGCCGCAAGCTTCTGTCTCCGCAAGATCCCATCTGGGGCACGTTCTGGTGCCCTACCGGAGGGGGATTCGGATACGGAGGGCTTCTTCATCAACACCATTGCCTCTCTGATGATGCGTGAGTAGTTCACCATAGACCTTCGGGTCCATAGCTAGTAGCTAGATGGCTTCTTCTCTCTCTTGGATCTTCAATACAAAGTTCTCCATGATCTTCATGGAGATCTATCCGATGTAATCTTGTTTTGCGGTGTGTTTGTCGAGATCCGATGAATTGTAGATTTATGATCAGATTATCTATGAATCTTATTTGAGTTTCTTCTGATCTCTTATATGCATGATTTCATATCCTTGTAATTCTCTTTGAGTTGTGGGTTTTGTTTGGCCAACTTGATCTATGATTCTTGCAATGGGAGAAGTGCTTGGTTTTGGGTTCATACCATGCGGTGACCTCACCAAGTGACAGAAGGGGTAGAGAGGCATGCATCGTGTTATTGCCATCAAGGGTAAAAAGATGGGGTTTATATCTATTGCATAAATTTATCCCTCTACATCATGTCATCTTGCTTAAGGCGTTACTCTGTTTGTCATGAACTCAATACACTAGATGCATGCTAGATAGCAGTCGATGTGTGGAGTAATAGTAGTAGATGCAGAAAGTATCGGTATACTTGTCTCGGACATGATGCCTATATGTATGATCATTGCCTTAGATATCCTCGTGACTATGCGCAGTTCTATCAATTGCTCGACAGTAATTCGTTCACCCACCATAATATTTTCTATCTTGAGAGAAGCCTCTAGTGAACACTATGGCCCCGGGGTCTACTTCACAATATATTATTAGCCCTACACTTTTACTTTGTTGCACTTTCCGCCTTCAAATCTCACCTTGCAATCAATCGCGAAGGTATTGACAACCCCTTTGTAGTGTTGGGTGCAAGTTTGCTGTTTTTGCGCAGGTACATTGGTGCCTCATCTTGATACTCCTGCTGGATTGATACCTTGGTTCTCAAACTGAGGGAAATACTTACCGCTACTGTGCTGCATCACCCTTTCCTCTTCAAGGGAAAAAACCAACGCAAGCTCAAGAGGTAGGAGGTGCATAAAAGGATTAACATCACATGCAAATCATAAGTGACATGATATGGCCATCATCTTGTCCTTTTGATCTCCATCTCCAAAGCACCGACATGATCTCCATCATCACCAATGCCACACCATTATCTCCTTTATTGTGCTGCCATCGAGATTGTCATGCCAACTATGTTTTTACTACTAAAGTTACTGAAGTAGCGATAAAGCAAAGCATCACCAGGCACAAAATAATTAAAGAAAACCCTATGGCTCCTGTCGGTTGCCGTAGCATCGACGTGCATGCTGATATTTAACTATTACAACATGATCATCTCATACATCAAATATATCATATCATGTCTTTGCCCATATCATATCACGTCATACCCTACAAAAACAAGTTAGACGTCCTCTAATTTGATCGCATCTTACTTACGCAAAATCACAACGGTGATATACAAGTTTCTATTAAATCTTCTCCAAGGACCGCCTCTATCAAATCCAATTCATATAAAGTAGGAGAAACATACACCCGCCAGTCATCCTTATGCAACAAGTTGCATGTTAGTCGATGAAACCGGTCTCTCGTAAGCATACGAGTAATGTTGGTCCAGGCCGCTTCATCCAACAATACCGCTGAATCAAGAAAAGACCAAGGAGGGAAGCAATCTGAATATCAACGCCCACAAAGTCCTTTGTGTCCTACTTGAGATGTCATCTACGCATAGACGTAGCTCATGATGCCAATGTTGGGGAACGTTGCATGGGAAACAAAAAAATTGCTACTCGCACATAAGATCTATCCATGGTGATGACCATCTACGAGAGGAGAGAGTGCATCTACATACCCTTGTAGATCGCTAAGCAGAAGTGTATATAACGCAGTTGATGTAGTCGAACATCTTCACGATCCAAATCATAGTCCATCCCACGATCCCATCACGATCCGTCCCGCGATCCCATCACGATCCGTCCTGCGATCTCATCATGGTTAGTCCTACGGTCTCATGACGATCCATCCCGATCTAGTGCCGAACGGACGGCACCTCCACGTTCAGCACACGTACATCTTGATGATGATCTCCGCCTTCTTGATCGAGCAAGAGGGAGCGGAGAGGTAGCTGAGTTCTCCGACAGCCTAACGGTGTGGCAACGATGGTGGTGGAGCTGATCCGGCAGGGCATCGTCGTGCACTACCGAACCTATTCTAGAGGAAGAACGAACTAGAGGGAGGGAGAGGGGCTACACCTTGTAATAAGGTGTTGGCTGCCCTCTCTCCCTTCTAGTATATAGGAGGAAGGGGCAAGGGGTGGCGCATCAAGAAGGAGGAGTCCTCCTCCACTAAGGGAGGTGGAGTCCTACTCCTAGTAGGATTCCCTCCCACTTGACCTCCTCCCACCTCCTTGGCGCAAGGGACTTTAGGGGCTGGCTGCCCAGCCCAACTAAGGGATGGTGCGCCACCTCTGAGGCCCATGTGACCCCTGGGGTGGGTGGACTTCTCCCGATGGACCCCCAAAACCCATTCGTCATTCCTGGTACACTACCGAAAATGCCCGAAACCATTTCGGAGCCCAAATACCCTCTTCATCTATATCAATCTTCATCTCTGGACCATTCCGGAACTCTTCCTCATGTCCAGGATCTCATCCGGGACTCCAAACAACCTTCAGTCACCAACATACATAACTCAATTATACCAAAACTTCACCTAACCTTAAGTGTGCAGACCCTAAGGGTTCGAAAACTATGCAGACATGACCTGAGACACTTTCCGGTCAATAACCAATAGCGGGACCTCGAAGCCCATATTGTCTCCTACATATTCTATAAAGACCTTTATCGGTCGAATCTCTATGTCAAGGATTGAGTTAATCCCGTACTCTATTCCCTATGTCCATCGGTATGTTACTTGCTCGAGATTCGATAGTAGGTATCGTTATACCTAGTTCAATCTCGTTACCGGCAAGTCTCTTTATTCATTTCGTAATACAAAATCGTGTTACTAACTCTTTAGTCACATTGCTAGAAAGACTTGTTGTGATGTTGCATTATCGAGTCGGCCCCGAGATACCTCTTTGTCACACGGAGTGACAAATCCCAATCTTGATCCATGCCAACCCAACAGACACCTTCCGAGTTACCTGTAGAGCACCTTTACAGTCACCTAGTTACGTTGTGACATTTGATACACACAAGGTGTTCCTCCGGTGTTCGGGAGTTGCATGATCTCGTGGTCATAGGAACATATACTTTGACCTGCAGAAAACAGTAGGAATAAACTGACACGATCATATGCTACATTCGTAGTTTGGGTCTTGTCCATCACATCATTCTGCTAATGATGTGATCCCGTTATCAAATGACATCTCATGTCTATGGCCAGGAAACCTTGAACATATTTGATCAACGAGGTAGTCCTTCAAAGGCTCACTAGGGACAGTGTGTTTTCTATGTATCCATACATGTATTTGAGTTTCCAATCAATACAATTCTAGCATGGATAATAACAATTATCATCAACAAGGAAATATAATAATAACAAATTTATTATTGCCTCTAGGGAATATTTGCAACACCATACAACTCTCATCTGTACATATGTATATATTATAAAAAATACAAAAAAGAAAAGAAAATAAAAACAAATAAAAATGTTTTCTCTTATTTCATTTTTTATCTTTGGATAGTTTCGTTTTCAAAGTTTGTGGATATTTTATGTCTACTTTAAGTTGAGGAGTTGATTTTGATTTCAACTCGGTTTCACACATCTGGGAAACTCAGTCCAACCGATTTCTCCCAGAGGCCTGTTATCACTCTCGGTTCTACCGAACCATAATGCCTGAGTGACTCCGAAACATATCATTGCCTATGACTATCACATATTTTCTGGACTTTTTCCTTAGGGGGAGAAATATTATCAATGATCCCAAGTTTCATTGCCTCCTAAGATCTTATTGAAAATACTAGGAAACAATATTAGTTTTATCATTATCTTTGAGGAGGAGAAAACTTATCTAAGGGAGAAAACCTTAGTGATCCCACAATATAAGAGGGAGAATCCTTACCGGTAATGCCCGAAATCTTTCGAGAAGCCAAATGCAACAATCCTATATGTCAATCTTCGTTTCCGGACCATTCCGGAGACACTCATGATGTCCGAGATCTCATCCGAGACTCCGAACAACATGCGGTTATCAACATCAATAATTCAACTATACCGAAAACGTCACCGAACCTTAAGTGTGCAGACCCTGCCGGTTCGAGAACTATGTAGACATGACCGAGACACTCTCCGGCCAATATCCAATAGCAGGACCTGGACGGCCATATTGGATCCTACATATTGTACGAAGATCTTACCGGTTGAACCTCTATGTCAAGGATTCACACAATCCCGTATATCTTTCACTTTGCCCTTCGGTATGTTACTTGCCCGAGATTCAATCCTTACTATCGCTATACCTATTTCTATATCATTATCGGCAAGTCTCTTTACTCGTTTCGTAGTACAAGATCCCGTGGCTAACTCTTTAGTCATAGTGCTTGGAAGGCTTGTTTGTGATGTTGTATTACCGAGTGGGTCCCGAGATACCTCTCCGTCACACGGAGTGACAAATCCCAGTCTTCATCCATGCTAACTCAACGGACATCTTCGGAGATGCCTCTAGAGTAACTTTATAGTCACCCAGTTACGTTGCGACATTTGATGCACACAAGGCATTCCTCCGGTGCGAGTGAGTTACATGATCTCATGGTCATAGGAATGTATACTTGACATGCAGAAAACAATAGCAACAAAATGACACGATCATATGCTACGTTTATAGTTTGGGTCTTGTCCATCACATCATTCTCCTAATGATGTGATCCCGTCATCAAGTGACAACACTTGTCTATGGCTAGGAAACCTTAACCATCTTTGACCAACAGGCAAGTCAACTAGAGGCTCGCTAGGGACATTGTTTTGTCTATATATCTACACATGCATTTATGTCTCCATTCAATACAATTATAGCATGGATAATAAACGATTATCTTGAAACAGGAAATATAATAGTAATTATTTTATTATTGCGTCTAGGGCGTATTTCCAACAGTCTCCCACTTGCACTACAGTCAATAATCTAGCTTCACATCTCTATGTGATTTACAATGTAATGAATATAACACCCATACAGTTTTGGTGTTGATCATGCTTTGCTCGTGGAAGAGGTTTAGTCAGTGGATCTACAACATTCAGATCTGTGTGCACTTTGCAAATATTTATGTCCTTCTCCTTGATGTAATCGCGGATGGCATTTAAGTGTCTCTTTATGTGTCTAGTCCTCTGGTGAAACCTTGGTTCCTTGGCTAGAGCAATGGCACCAATGTTGTCACGGAACAGATTGATTGGATCTAGTGCACTTGGCACTACTTCAAGATCTCACATGAACTACTTCATCCAAACACCCTCCTTAGCCGGCTCTGAGGCAGTTGTGTACTCTGCTTCTCATGTAGAATCAGCTATGATGCTTTTCTTGGAACTGCACCAGCTTACCGCACCCCCGTTAAGATTAAATATGTATCCGGTCGGTGACTTAGAGTCATCCGGATTAGTCTCAAAGCTTGCATCAACGTAAACCTTTACGACGAGCTCTTCGTCACCTCCATAAGCGAGAAACATTTCCTTAGTCCTTTTCAGGTACTTCAGAATATTCTTGACCGCCGCCCAGTGTTCCACTCCTGGATCACTTTGAAACCTGCCTGCCATACTTATGGCCATGCTGACATCCGGTCTCATGCACAACATTGCATACATGATAGACCCTATGGTTGAAGCATAGGGGATGGCACTCATCTTTTCTCTATCTTCTGTAGTTACTGGGCATTGAGTCTTACTCAACTTTATACCTTGTAACACAGGAAAGAGCCCCTTCTTGGATTGTTCCCTTTTGAACTTCTTCAAAACTTTATCAAGGTATGTGCTTTGTGAAAGAGCTATTAGGTGTCTCGACCTATCTCTATAGATCTTTATGCCCAATATGTAAGCAGCTTCTCCTAGGTCCTTCATTGAAAAACTCTTATTCAAGTAATCCTTTATGCTTTCCAGTAACTCTACATTGTTTCCAATCAACAATATGTCATCCACATATAATACTAGAAACGCTATAGAGCTCCCACTCACTTTCTTGTAAATACAAGCTTCTCCAAAAACTTGTATAAACCCAAACGCCTTGATCACCTCATCAAAGCGCTGATTCCAACTCCAAGATGCTTGCACCAGTCCATAAATGGATTGCTGGAGGTTGCACACTTTGTCAGCATTCTCTGGATCGACAAAACCTTCGGGTTGCATCATATACAACTCTTCCTCAAGAAAACCATTAAGGAACGCGGTTTTGACAACCATCTGCCACATTTCATAATCGAAAAATGCAGCTATTGCTAACATGATTCGGACGGACTTAGGCATCGCTACGGGTGAGAATGTCTCATCGTATTCAACCCTTGAACTTGTGAAAAACCCTTTGCCACAAGTCAAGCTTTATAAACGGTCACATTCCCGTCCGCGTCCATCTTCTTCTTAAAGATCCATTTGTTCTGATTAGCCTTGCGACCTTCAGGTAATACTTCCAAAGTTCATAATTTGTTTTCATACATAGATCCTATCTCGGATTTCATCGCTTCTAACCATCTGTTGGAATCTGGGCCCACCATTGCTTCTCCATAACTCGCAGGCTCATTGTTGTCCAACAACGTGATTGCCAAGACAGGATTCCCGTACCACTCAGGAGGAGTACGTGCTCTTGTCGACCTGAGAGGTCCGACAGTAACTTGATATGAAGTTTCATGATCACCATCATTAGCTTCCTCTTCAAATGGTGTTGCCTCAACAGAAATTTCTTTCTACCCTGCGCCACCATCTTGTTGAAGCATAGGTTCCGCAACCTCATCAAGTTCTATCTTCCTCCCACTGAATTCTTTCGAGAGAAATTCTTTCTCAAGAAAAGCTCTGTTCTTAGCGACAAACACTTTTCCCTCAGATTTGAGATAGAAGGTATACCCAACTGTCTCTTTTGGCTAACCTATGAAGCCGCACTTTTCAGCTCTGGGTTCCAGCTTTTCGGGCTGAAGCTTTTTGACATAAACATCACATCCCCAAACTTTAAGAAACGACAATTTTGGCTTCTTGCCATACCATAGCTCATATGGCGTCGTCTCAAAAGATTTTGATGGTGCCCTATTTAAAGTGAATGCAGTTGTCTCCAATGCATAGCCCCAAAATAATAATGGAAAATTGGTAAGAGACATCATAGAACGCACCATATCTAATAAAGTACGATTATGATGTTCGGACACACCATTCCGCTGTGGTGTTCCAGGTGGTATCAAATGTGAAACAATTCCACATTGTCTTAAGTGAGCACCAAACTCGTAACTCAGATATTCACCTCCTCGATCAGATCGTAGGAACTTGATCTTCTTGCTACGATGATTTTCAACTTCACTCTGAAATTGTTTGAACTTTTCAAACATTTCAGACTTGTGCTTCATCAAGTATATATAGCCATACCTACTCAAATCGTCAGTGATGGTGAGAAAATAACGATATCCGCTGCGCGCCTCTATGCTCATTGGCCCACACACATCAGTATGTATGATCTCCAACAAGTCACTTGCATGCTCCATGGTTCCAGAGAACGGAGTCTTAGTCATATTACCCATGAGACATGGTTCGCATATGTCAAGTGATTCAAAATCAAGTGACTCCAAAAGTCCATCAGCATGGAGTTTCTTCATGCGCTTAACACCAATATGACCTAAGCGGCAGTGCCACAAGAAAGTGGCGCTATCATTGTTAACTCTAGATCTTTTGGTCTCAATGTTATGGATATGTGTGTCATCACAATCGAGATTCAATATGACCAAACCCCTCACATTGGGTGCATGACCATAAAAGATATTACTCATATAAATAGAACAACCATTATTCTCTGACTTAAATGAGCAACTGTCTCGCAATAAACAAGATCCAGATATAATGCTCATGCTCAACGTGGGCACTAAATAACAATTATTTAAGTTCATCACTAATCCCGATGGTAACTGAAGTGAGAATGTGCCGACGGCGATCGCATCAACCTTGGAACCATTTCCCACGTGCATCGTCACTTCATCCTTCGCCAGCCTTCGTTTATTCCGTAGTTCCTGTTTCGAGTTGCAAATGTAAGCAACAGAATCGGTATCAAATACCCGGGCACTACTACGAGAGCTGGTGAGGTACACATCAATAACATGTATATCATATATACCATGTTTGTCGTTGGCCGCCTTCTTATCGGCCACATACTTGGGGCAGTTGCGCTTCCAATGACCAGTTCCCTTGCAATAATAGCACTCAGTTTCCGGCTTAGGTCCAGCCTTGGATTTCTTCATCGGAGGGGCAACAACTTTGCCACTCTTCTTGGAGTTACCCTTCTTGCCTTTGCCGTTTTTTCTTGAAACTAGTGGTCTTATTTACCATCAACACTTCATGTTCTTTCTGGATTTTTGACTCAGCGACTTTCAGCATTGCAAATAACTCGCCGGGTGACTTATTCATCCCTTGCATGTTATAGTGCAACACAAAGCTCTTATAGCTAGGTGGCAGTGACTGAAGAATTCTGTCAGTGATAACTTCTTGCGGGAGTTCAATCCTCAGCTCACCTAGACGGTTAGAGTACCCAGACATTATGAGCACGTGTTCACTGACAGACGAATTCTCCTCCATTTTTCAAGCATAGAACTTATCGGAGGTCTCATACCTCTCGATCCGGGCATTCTTCTCAAAGATAAACTTCTACTCCTGGAACATCTCATATGCTCCATGACGTTCAAAACGTCTTTGAAGTCCCGATTCTAAGCCATACAAAACTGCACATTCAACCAGTGAGTAGTCATCCTTACGTGCTTGCCAAGCATTCAAAACATCTTGGTCTGCCATAGCGACTAGTGCATTTCCTAGCGCTGCATCAAGCACATATTGCTTTTGGCAAGCTTGGAGGATAAGCCTCAGATTGCGATCCCATTCAACAAAGTTGCTTCCATCATCTTTCAATTTAGCTTTCAATAGGAACGTATTAAAATTCAGGGTTGCTACTACGCGATCCATTGATCTAAAACATAAAATTTTGCAAAGATTACTTAGACTATGTTCAAGACAATTGAGTTTAGCTAATCATATTACTAATAAACTACCACTCAAATAGACATCCCTCTAGTCATTCGAGTGTCACATGATCCAAGTTCACTAACTCAAGTCTGATCATCACGTGAGTTGAGTATAGTTTCAGTGGAGAACATCTCCATGTTGATCATATCAACTATATGATTCATGCTCGACCTTTCGGTCTCTTGCATTCCGAGGCCATGTGTGTACATGCTAGGCTCGTCAAGTTTAACCCGAGTGTTCTGCGTGTGTAACTGTTTTGCACCCGTTGTATGTGAATGTTGAGTCTATCACACCCGATCATCACGTGGTGTCTCGAAGCGACGAACTGTCACAACGGTGCACAGTCGGGGAGAACACAACTTTATCTTGAAATTTTAGTGAGGGGTCACCTTATAATGCTACCGTCGTTCTAAGCAAAATATGGTGCATACAAGGATTAACATCACATGCAAATCATAAGTGACATGATATGGCCATGAACTTATGCTTCTTGATCTCCATCATAAAAGCACCGGCATGATCTCCATCGTCACCGGCGCCGCACCATGATCTCCATCATCATGCCGCCATCGAGGTTGTCATGCTTTCTATGCTATTAGTACTAAAGCTACAACCTAGCGATATAGTAAAAGCATCTGCAAGCACAAACGTTAGTTTAAAGACAACCCTATGGCTCCTGTCGATTGCCGTAGCATCGACATGCAAGTCGATATTTAACTATTACAACATGATCATCTCATACATCCAATATATCATATCATGTCTTTGGCCATATCACGTCACATGCATATCCTGGAAAAACAAGTTAGACGTCCTCTAATTTGTTGTAGCATCTTTTACGTGGCTGCTATGGGTATCTAGTATGATCGCATCTTACTTACGCAAAGCCACAACGGTGATATGCAAAATGCTATTTAACCTTCTCCAAGGACCGCCTCGGTCAAATCCGATTCAACTAAAGTTGAAGAAACAGACACCCGCCAGTCATCTTTATGCAACAAGTTTCATGTCAGTCGATGAAACCGGTATCTCATAAGCGTGCGAGTAAGGTTGGTCTGGGCCGCTTCAATCCAACAATACTGCCGAATCAAGAAAATACTAAGGAGGGCAGCAAATTGAACATCAACGCCCACAAACTGTTTTGTGTTCTACTCGAGATATCATCTACGCATGAACCTAGCTCATTATGCCACTGTCGGGGAATGTTGTATGGGAAAAAAATTCCTACGCACACGAAGACCTATCATGGTGATGATCATCTATGAGAGGGATATCGGATCCACATACCCTTGTAGATCGCTAAGCGGGAAGCGTTAAGAAACACGGTTGATGTAGTGGAACGTCTTCGCGATCCAAATCGCCGCCGTCCCACGATTCGTCCCAATCTAGCACTAAACGGGCGGCACCTCCGTGTTCAGCACACGTACAGCTCGATGACGATCTCTGCCTTCTTGATACAGCAAGAGACGAAGAGTTAGCTGAATTCTCTGGCAGCACGACGGCATGGCGGTGATGATGGTGGAGCTACTCCGGCAAGGATTCGCCATGCCGTACCGATCTACCTACGAGGTGTCACGAAGTAGCGGAGGGAGAGAGGTTTGCACAAAGGCTTGAGGTGCAAAAACCCTCTCAAATATCCACTATATTAGGAGGAACAAGTGGGAGGCTGCCTTGCCTCCTACTCCAAGTAGGAGGAGTCGGACGAGCCAAGGAGGAAGGTCTCCTCCTCCAATTCGGTTTGGTGGAGGAGTACTTTCTTTCTTGTCCACCTCCTTCCCTTTTTTTCCTTTCTTTTCCTTTATTTTTTCCTTGGCCGAAATAGGCTTATTGGGCTGGCGTCACCAGCCCACTAAGGGCTGGTGCGCCACCCATGGGCCTATTAGGTCCTCTCCCGGGTGGGTGGCCCCTCCCGGTAAAACCACGGAACCCTTTCGTCACTCCCGGTACTTTATCGATAATGCCCGAAATCTTTCCGGAAGACAAATGCAATGGGCCATTCTAGAGACACTCGTGACGTCCGGGATCTCATCCGGGACTCCGAACAACATTCGGTTACCAACATCAGTAATTCAACTATACCGAAAACGTCACCGAGCCTTAAGTGTGCAGCCCCTGCGGGTTCCAGAACTATGTAGACATTACCAAGACACTCTCCGTCCAATATCGAATAGCGGGACCTAGATGTCCATATTGGATCCTACATATTCTACGAAGATCTTATCGGTTGAACCTCTATGTCAAGGATTCACACAATCCCGTATATCATTCCCTTTGTCCTTCGGTATGTTACTTGCCCGAGATTCAATCGTTAGTATCACCATACCTATTTCTATATCATTATCGGCAAGTCTCTTTACTCGTTTCGTAGTATAAGATACCGTGGCTAACTCTTTAGTCATAATGCTTGCAAGGCTTGTTTGTGATGTTGTATTACCGAGTGGGCCCTGAGATACCTCTGCGTCACACGGAGTGACAAAATCTCAGTCTTGATCCGTGCTAACTCAATGGACACCTTCGGAGATGCATGTAGAGTACCTTTATAGTCACCCAGTTACGTTGCGATGTTTGATACACACAAGACATTTCTCTGGTGTCAGTGAGTTACATGATCTCATGGTCGTAGGAATGTATACTTGACATGTAGAAAACAATAGCAACAAAATGACACGATCATATTCTACGTTTATATTTTGGGTCTTGTTCATCACATCATTCTCCTAATGATGTGATCCCATCATCAAGTGAGAACACTTGTCTATGGCTAGGAAACCTTAACCATCCTTGACCAAGAGGCTAGTCAACTAGAGGCTCACTAGGGACGTTGTTTTGTCTATATATCCACACATGCATTTATGTTTCCATTCAATACAATTATAGCATGGATAATAAACGATTATCTTGAAACAGGGAATATAATAATAACTATTTTATTATTGCTTCTAGGGCATATTTCCAATAGTAAGTAGGCAAAAGTCAACACCCGCAATGCTACGGCGTGGTTGCAGCAAGGTCTGGGGAGGGCATCTCTCGCTAGCATGACTGTAATGTTCCCGCTTGCCACTTCCACTCCATGCTGCAATTCACGTTTTTACAACACCATCATTGTTGTGACTCGACGTCTCCCTCAACTCCAGCCGTTGTGACCGGCGGTGCTGGCTTGCAACGCGACCTGCGCTACCAGTGGAAGAGGCTGTAGTGAGCATGCCTGATGTTGCTGCTTTTTTGCAACAACAACACTTCTACTCAACGGGTGGTCGTGGGGCTCGTCGAAACGGTGCATTGGACGATCCCCCTCAACTCCAAGGGAAGCATAGATTACGCTGCATTGGAGCTTCGTCGGATTCCGTCGGTGGTGCGTTGAAGCTCCGCCACAGTTGTAATGGGACTTCACCGGACTTCGTTGGAGCTCCGGCGGTGCTGCAATGGAACTTCGCCGGACTTCGTCGGTGTTGCGTTGGAGCTATAGACACGCCGCATTGTGCTACAGTGGAGCTTTGAGGGGGGTGCCACTAGTGTCGTGTTGAAGCTAGCCTGTTGTCGTGACATTGGTGCATCGAACAGCCACCAGCATGTTGATCTGGCGGCTATCTAAGTGGATGATTTCATACAGAAATCATGCAGCTGGTTGGTAGCATGCGCCACTACAATTATTTTTTAATCAGTGATTTCGAAATTGTGCCTTATGCACACAGTAACCAAATTGGCAACTCATACCATACAACGCTCAACAGATCGTCGCCTGGCCATGCGGCTGTATGTAGGGACAAACTCCACATGCCACAACTGCGCCATAGCACAAGAGAAGCACAATTTCCTAGGAAGCAAAAACAAACCCAAAAGCTAACGTCCACACGTGTGGGCGTTTGTAATTTGCCCACACGCCTTCATTACCACTCATTTTACCACGTCAAAACACATGACATGAGCGGAAATCTTTTTTGGTTTTTGGCTTAATTTTTTTTATCTTCTAATTAAAATATCCAATTAAAAATCCGTTTTCATCATGAAATCCGTCTCGACCGGATCTTCAAAAGTAGATCCCAGCAATAGTTGCCATGATGTTAAAGTGTAGTTGCCATAGTATTTATACTAAAGTTTTCATGACATGTTCTATCTATTTTTTTTCTTCTAGATTTAAAGCTATCGATATATTTTTCAACTACTTTTTATGGCAATTTTTAGTAATTAACAACGGAAAATTTAATGCATGGATCATGGCAATTCTTTACTAATCCATCAACAATTACTTTTTATGGTAAAAGAAAAAAACACGTGAAACATATCATGACAACTTCAGTGTAAACATAAGACAATTCATGTGCAATAGACATGGCAATTTTTAACCCAAAAAAATCGTTGAAACATATTGATATGAGATATAGATTCGAAGATCTCATCGCGATTGATTTAATCATGAAAATAGATCTTCAAACGAATTTTTTATTTAAGAGATAAAACATTTTAAAACCTGGAAATCAAAAGGATCCTCACATGTATGCATGCGATGACGTGGCGCAATCTATGTGTTATTTATAGGCGTGTGGACGGATGTTCCTCTCACCACACGTGTAGACGTTATCGCGACCCAAAACAAAAGATTCACACAAGTGTGACGACAGGCCAGACACCTCCGCGGGGTACGTGAAAGAAATGCATGCGTGTGGGCTCTGCTCCATGGAACGTGATCGATGCGGATTGCTGTGATTCGCGGGGAGACCACAGCCCGCCCAGCGGCGTGGCGACCGTACATCGGGCGACACGCGAGCCCTCGCGCTTGCCCTTGGCCACATGGGCATCGAGGCGGCGTGGCAATGTGAGCGTGCTCTCCCTCCTTCGTCCATGCCCCATCCGTCGGCTGGAACCTGGAGCACCACCCTCGAGCCCATGCGGCTGGAGGCCCTATAGCCACGCGTGAACCATGCAGGCACGATCGGCGTAGTCGCACGTGCGAAAAAGTATTTACAGGCGAGAATAGTAAATATGACTCACTAAACGTTTATTTGGTGAATGATCAAACGTGTTTTATATTTGTCCGTCATACAACTACATTTTTCATTATTTTTTCATATGTTCGACCACTTACACGTAAAAAGTAAAGATAATTTAAATAGGGTCGCGTCATACGTGACGAATTGATCGGACGTGTCCGAACACGTCCACAAGCCATTGTATTCTTTCTATATTTAAAATGGATATAAGAGTTCATAAATAGCCGAATGTATAGACATAATAGAAAAATGTGGTTGATTCATTTTTTTTATTCCCATCATTGATCGGATTCCTCCGTAAATATATAAGAAATCATTTGAGTGATCGAATATGTTCATAGGCGTAGGAAGAGTTGTTTGAGGCGTTCGGTGCTTTTAGTGTCTCTGCTCCGTGTTGGTGCAGCTAACCTGAATCTGTCTGACCTTATCCACTCTAGCGGGGCCGCCGTAGGCAGTAGCGCAAATAGTTAGCCACAGCTGAATACGTGTCCTCGTGAGGCGGCTTGGACGAAAAAACCATGATCGGTGCACGGTGCAGGCCAAAGTTTTCGAAAAGGACCATGCTCCGGGGCCCCTGTATGGCTGGGAATGCACACGAGGGTGCAGGCTTGGTGAGGAAAGGATATATCGTTTCGGGTCTCGCTCGTTTCAAAAAGGTCTGTCGGTCAGACGTGACGGTTTTTCATCCGAGCTTAAATAAGTTTAGTTTAATAGTAAATTCAGAAAAAATTGTAATAATATTCAAAAAATATACTTTTTAGCAAACTTTGATAGATATTTTAAGTGTTTGTAAAATTTCATCATGAAATTACATTCATGGCAAAAGAAATCAACACTTAAAAAATGTTACTTTCAAAAGTATTTTGAAGCACTAATTTTGTTGTCTTTGCCACGGCTTTAAAAGATATGATTTCATACTGAAATTTTGCAATCTATTAAAACATCTGTCAAAGTTTTCTGTAAAATATTTCAGATTTTTTAAACATTTTGAAAATATTTTACGAATTTATTGTTCTTCTCAGCCCATTTGAACTCGAGTGTAGAAGAACACTTTCCTTCTCCGGACATCATCTAAAAGCAACTCCAACAGAGCGACAAATTTCGTTCGCCCGACTTCATTTGGATCATTGCGGACAAAAAAATCAGTCCAACACGTCAACCCAAACAGACGCATGTCTGTGTTTTTCTCCGTCTCTGATCCATTGTGGGCCTAAATTTGCATCGCCGCAGACACGAAGTGGACACGTTCCTCGCTCGTCCTTCTCTTCCCCTGGACCGCCAGTCGGTGGCACGTACGCGAGTCGCCTCTTCCTCCTTCGCCTTCAAAACACCCGACCGCCCCCCGCCTCCCTCCTCCCCCCACCCGTTTTCGCCGTCACCGCCAGCCATCCGCATCACAGACTCCTTCCGGCAGCCTCGTCTCTCGCAACCGCCACCAAGCTCCGCCACTTTCTCTCGGCGGGAGGTTCCTTTCTGATCGATGTCTTCCACAACGCTCGCAAGGTGTTCGACGCTTTGCCCAAGGTAGAAATGGACTCGATGATGAGTATTTTTTCTACAATATTATTTTGGACTCGGATGATTCTTCATCTAATGATGAGGAGATGGTGGCGGCTGTGTTGATCGTCCATGACCACGTAAGTATGGAGCGGACACAGTTTAAGGGCTCCATGTCGGGGCACACGCCGACACTAAATCGCAACCGGGAGTGTGGTAATTTCCTACTCTGGAAACACTACTTCGACACCCCAAATCCGCTTTTCAAACATCACTTGTTTCGTCGCCGTTTTTGGAAGTCTAGGCATGTTTTCAACCGTATTCGAGAGGGTGTGGTCGAGTACGACAACTATTTCGAGTGCAACACGGATGCAGTTGGAAAGGTTGGCTTCTCCTCTTATCAGAAATGCACTGCTGCCATTCAAATGCTTGCATATGGTGTCCCCGGCGATCTCATTGATGAATTTGTCCCGATGAGTGAGTCCACCTGCCTTAAGTCCATGTATAGATTCTGCATGGATGTCATAGTTGTGTTTGGGCTGGAGTACCCGAGAGAGCCAACAACTGTCGATATAGTACAATTGTTGTCGATGAATGCCAGTAGGGGGTTTACGAGGATGCTTGGTAGCATAGATTGTATGCATTGGAAGTGGAAGAACCACCATTCTCCTTGGCAAGGGTAGTATAATGGCCATGTCCGAGCTTGCATTATCAAACTTGAGGCCGTGGCTTCCCAAGATCTCTGGATTTGGCATGCTTTCTTCGGCATGGCCGGATCTCACAACGATATCAACGTGCTCCTCCGCTCTCCGGTGTTTTCTAGGATGTCATAAGGTAATTGCCGAGTGGTTAATGTTGAGATTAGTGGCCACCAATACACCAATGGATACTATCTAGCTGACGGTATCTATCTAAGTGCTCTACTCTTCTGAAGACAATCTTCAATCTTGTAGGAGAGAAGAGAAAGAGATTCGCCCAAGAGCAAGAGAGTGTTAGAAAAGATGTAGAGCGTGCCTTTGCAATTCTTCAGTCTCGATGGGGCATCATTCGATATCCTGCTAGAACATGGAGCACACAAAAAAGTAGGAGGTAATGACAACTTGTGTGATCATGCACAACATGAACGTAGAGGATGAACACCCACGACGTCCTTGTGGTCAAGGTTTGAGTTTCAGGATGAAAATGTTGTGCCTGAGCATGTAGGAGAGGCAACGTTTGCACATTTCATCGAGTTTCATCATAACATGCGTGATTGAAATACTCACATACAGCTGCAAAATTATTTGGTTGAGCATATGTGAATTCATGTCGGCAACCAGTACATGTATCGACAACCTTTTATTTCAAACGTATGGACTACGAGATATTTTTGTAATTCTTCAACTATGTAATTTTTTTACTGAACATTTATTAATCCAAAAAAATTATAATATTTATCAATGCGATCAAAATGACCGCAAGTCTGCCGCATGGACGAAAAATGGGTCGGCGCGTTGGGCGCATGGCCAACCCATTTGCAAAAGAGGACGGGCGAGCCAACCCAAATGGACAAAACATGGACAAAGGGTGTGTCTGTTCGGGTCGCGCGGTTGGTGTTGCTCTAACGGTGATACCAGGGGCATCTCCACCTCTAAAATGATACTTTTTTCGGGTACACCTCTAAAATGATACACTCAAATTAATTATAGAAAATAACACAACTCATCTATAAATAACATACAAATATCACTAGTAAAATAATAGTTCAAATCTAAATATTACATGTGATATAATCAAATATTCTATAAGTTTTTTGAATTCATCGATTCCAAAAGGAACGATATTTGAGTCAGAACCCATACATATCCCCTCATGTATTGTGCCTCTTGAAATTCATCCAACAATGTATGAACGTAAACGTCATATCCTCCATTCTGTAGTTTAACACATCCGTATTGTATAACATGACAATTATCAAGTTGAAACATTGAGTGAATCAATGAATTGGTCAATGTATAGAGCAATAAGAAACAAAACTTACAATCTCAATGGTTCATTGATACGTCCCAAACGTATCTATAATTTTTGCTTGTTCCATGATCTTTTGGGTGACATTGTTATATGTTTTGCTACACTTTTATATCATTTTACACATATTTAGACTAACCTACTAACTCAGTGCACCTAGTGCCAGTTTTTGTCTGCTGATGTCTATTTTGCACGGGTTTTTACCCAATTTTCCGACGCCCGAAAAAAATCCAGAAAAAATATATAAAAAATCAGCGAAACTGAAGCTTCCGGATCACTAAAGGAGGGCCACACGGGGTAGGGACCTCCCAGGCGGCCTGCTGGCGCGGCCAGGCCCTAGGTCGCACCAAGAGGTCGCCTAGGTGGGTCCCGCCTCCTCCGGTGCCCTCCTTTGGCCTATATTTAGAGTCCCGAGAGGAAACCCTCGCAGATTTTCCAGAATCGCGAATTTCTCCATCATTCCGCCGCCGCAGCGCTTCCAAGATCGGGAGCGTGAGGAGGCCTCTACCGGACACCCTGTCAGAGGGAGGATTGACCTTCGGGAGCTTTGCCACCGCCATGGACGCTTCTCGGACGTGCCGTGAGTAGTCCTCCTTCGACCATGAGTGTATTACCAGTAGCTATGTGATGACTTCTCTCCAATCTTGTGCTTCGATGGTTAGTCCTTGTGAGCTTCCCTACATGACCAAGGCATCTATGTAATTCTTTTGCTATTGCTATGCTCGGTTTGTTGGGATCCGTTGGATTATGAGATTATGTTCAGATTGTTATGAGTTATATATTTGATTATCCTTTTATATTATGTTCCTTAGTGATTCGTGCATGTTCTCCGTTGCTTTTAATTGCTTTGGCCAAGTAGTAGATTGTAACTCCAAGAGGGAGCGTTATGCATGATTGTGGGTTCAGGCCCCTCGATGTCTAGCTTGAGTGACAGAAACATGAGACTAGGGGATGTGCTTGTTCCCACCAGGAAGAAAACAACGGTGCTTGTGACCGCGGTTGCAAGGATTGTATACCTTATGCATAGTTTACTAATGTAGTTGTCCGTTGCTTTGAGTTTACACTTTGGGTGGGGCTCGCAACTTAATACCGGAGAGATGTTCTGGATAGATATCTCAAGGTGGATGATTAGTAAGTAGATGTCGATGAATAAACGGTCTACTTGTCTTGGCGTACTGCCCATTACTATTGAACCTCTAACTATCAAGTAGCATAATTAGCATTGCGGTGCGATCATAATTCTGTCAGTCGCCCAACTGTGATTTGTTTACCCTAGCATAGTTGTTTATCATCTTTTGGGAGAGAGACATCACTAGTGAACATCATGTGACTCCAGCCATATCACCATCATTTTTGACACCTCCATCATTTACCGCTTTCATTTACTTTTCCGTTGCAATCACTATGACCATCCCGCTTGTGTTTTGATCCTTTGCAAACTACAAGGCCGGAGAGATTGACAACCTCTCTGTACTCGCTGGGAGCAAAGTTATTTGTTGTGTGTGCAGGTCCACGTCTTCTGCTGACCAGGACAGGAGACACCTACTTGTTGAGCCTAGGAGTCCAACTGGTTCGATAAACCTTACAGTCTCCGTGTAAGGGAAATTTGCTGCTGACTACATATCCACCTTCCACTTGGGGTAACCAAGAAGGGGCGAGAAGTATATCCATCAACTCGTCATCAAGCGAATTTCTCGCTCCGTTGTCGGGACTCCAGTCTTCAAGATAGGGGAGTTGCACGCTATCTTTTACCTTAGCTTTTTAGTCTTGTTAGTTTGCTTTTTAGTTTTTGCTTTAGAGTCTTATACCAAAAACCACAAACAAATTAGTTACTTTGCTTTGTTTAGTCAGTATGCATAAATCCTTTGCCTCTAGTGTTGCACCTGAAGGAGAGATTCTCGCCTTCAAAGAAAGGGTTGGAGAAAGTTTGAAAGATGCTTGGTATAGAATTAAAAATTCTCAAGATAGAGCCACCAAGAAGCAATCCACCACTATTTTGCTTAGAAATTTTTATGTTGGTATTACTTCTTGGCATATGTTTGTTCTGGACACATCAATAGGAGGGAATTTCATGGAAGCTCCCGTTAGGGAGGCACTTAACGTTATGGAAAATCTTGTCGGAATCCCACCTATTGTTGACATAAAGGATGATATCACTTTATCTCATGTTATGAGTAAACTTGAGAAAATAGATCTAGATATGCCAAGCATGAGTAAAACTAATGAAGTAGATCGTAGGATTCAAGGGAACTTAAATAGACTTGATAGCTCCATGAACAAAATTTACAAAATTTTGGAGACCCTTAAATCCCATGATGTGGATCCTTCTAGGATTGATAAGATCGAGGATATTTTTGAAACTTTAGGAACTACTCTATCCTCCAACAAGACTAAAGGGTAGAAACCCCCACAAGGAAGGGACCTAGGTTCGTTAACGTACCCGAGGTTCCTTAACCCAAAACAAGTATACCTACTTCTAAGGGTGTTGAAACTTTGAAGACCTTGGAAGAGATACCTCTGTTAAATGGAATTAGGAATGAAATTTCAATTGGTCTTACTACCTTTGCTTTTGCTCCTAGAAGTGTTGCCACTAAGCCTCTCTTTGAGAGTCCTCTTAATACTAGTTTTATTATTGAAGAGCTCTTTGATGATCTAGATGATGGTTCAATTGATAGAACTTGATCTTCTTGCATTGTGCCTAGCTCAAAGGCATAAAAGAAAGCGCTTGTTGGGAGGCAACCCAATTTGTTTTTACTTTCTGTTTTAGTGGTCTTGATGTGTGTTACTACTGTAGCAACATCGTTGTATCTTTATTTTTAAGCTTTGTGCCATGTTATAGCCTCCGATTGCAAGAAAGTTCAAAAATTGTGACATGTAGTCCACAAACAGATTATGTCTGCGTGACCGAAAAAATCGCCAAAAATCACCAGGTCATCTTTTTAATCTGAATTATTTTAACAACATTCTCTATATAATTGTCTTTCTGGCATCTGTTCTCAGGTTTTTGATTTGAGTTGCAGAAGTGCCCCGAATAAATTATTTACTACCTGATGTTCTGTTTTTCACAGATTCTGCCATGTTTTTCGTTTTCATAGTTTTGCAAATCCTAAGCTTACTTTTTATTTGAAAAAACCTTTTGGAATTCATAAGAAGCAGTATCTTTTAATTAAAATCTTTATTTCCAGCAGGTAATGAATTGTTTTATTAAGGGAACTAACCACTCTAATCAGCTTATGATGAGTTTCGTATGAAGGGCGTTTTCAAGTATGCTATGGGAGAGATGGTGAAAGAAGATACAGGAGTGTCAAGTGCTCAAGCTTGGGGATGCCCCCATGCACCCAAAAAAAATTTCAAGGAGACTCAAGCGTCTAAGCTTGGGGATGCCCCTGTGCATCCCCTTCTCTATCAACAATCATCACTTCATATGTTATGTGCTATGCTTGGAGCGTCCCGCTATTTGATTTTTAGTTTTTTTAGTTTTGCTTGCTGTTCATAACAATTCGGAACCTAGCCTACCTTGTTTGGGAGAGAGACACGCTCCATTCCACTCTAGAACACAACACAGGTTTTCATGCTTATCTTTTTTGTGTGTTCTCCATCTTTTCGTAGATACTGTCATGCCTAGATCTTAGTTTTCATGCTTATCTTTTTAAGAGCTTTTATTTAGGTTGATTTTGGAACTCTCTTGAGTTATCATGCTTATCTTGTTTAGAGAGTTGGCTCGTTGCACTGAGTTGTGTGTCTTGCATGAGTAGGAAACTAAGGTTGCTATTTAAGTATAATAGTAACTTGCAATAGCTTTGAGGTATTGATTTGAGTAATGTTTGGACTATTGGTGCCAAGAGATTAAGCCTATTAGTGATAGGTGTCGTATTTTGGGAAATCCGTGTGTTCCTCAAAAACTAAAATTAGTTGAGAACTCTAGCTACTAAATTGATCGCTAACCTCTGGAGGGGTTGGAATATATAGAGTACCCTCACGTTACCATGAGTCGAGGATGCACAAGGATAACCAAACCCCCAAACACTCATCCTCGGGGTACTTGTCTCTTTGTGAATTTCCTAACTAGATAGAGAGTTATCGATAATAAGTGTATGAGTTCTTCGGACTAATGTGAGTATTCGATTGTTGGCACGTCCACCGTCCATATTTTGCTAGCCTCTTCGGTACCATGCATTGCCCTTTCTCACATTGAGAGTTGGTGCAAACTCCGCCGGTGCATCCAAACCCATGACATGATACGCTCTGTCATACATAAGCCTCATTATATCTTTCGTCAAAACAGCCACCATACCTACCTACTAAGGTATTTCCATAGCCTTTCCGAGATACATTGACATGCAACATCCACCATCTCATGACTTGATATTCATGTCATACATGCTTTTTCTTGATCGTAGAGCCGCATGCTAATTGGGCCTTGCCCTTATTACTGCTACATGACACACTAGTATCATTGCATATCCTGCTACACTAGCAGAGGCATACATTTGCATACATCATGATAGTTTTCACTTGTCTTTATGTTGAGTACTTCTTATAAAGTGTGATGATTTTTCTTTTTATTCATGTAAAACATAGAGTGTTGCCCTTAAGAGAGGAAAATATCCCAAAGTGGACAAAACAAAAGATCCCAAAGAGGACAAATGAGAGATAAAAGAAAGAGCCAAAGAGGCCACAAAAAATAAAAATAAAAGAGAAAAAGAAAATAAAAAGAAATAAAAAGAGAGAAGGGGCAACACTACTATTCCTTTTAAAAGATCCACACTCGTACTCCATTACTTTATTGGTACTACATAGAGATTATCATTCATGCATAACTATGTGGGGACCCTTACACTATAGAACTTCGTTTGCATATTCCAATGATGAGCCTCCTCAAATGAGCTCTAGGTCTTCATGAGCAAACAAGTTGGATGCACCCCCACTAGTTCCATTGGAGAGCTTACCTTAGCTCATATGTGCATCCGTTACATGGCAATCCCTACTCCTCACATCATATCTATCATTTGGCTTTCTCTCGCCTATGGTTGTCCTCGTTTTTGTGAGCCTTTCACACCTTTTTATCTTCCTTCCCCATCATTATTCTATTTTCCATCCTAAGTGCCAACATATCTTGCTTACGCTCATCCATTGCATGAGTGCTCAAAGTCAAAAGGGAAAGGATCATTTTGATTTGTGCCTGACTAGTGGTCTCGGGATGAGTCAAAATAAGATTCCAAAGGAGACTAAGTGTGAGGTTTAGTAGATTGAGTTCTCAATTAAAAATATATTTTATGATCTCAACCCATCTCCCACTTCTTGCACGCAAACATCATTTGGATACATTCGAGTCACGGACAGTGAGAGCTCTTGCACCTTTATGTTCTTACTTTGCTAAATTCAATACTAGATATAGACTCTTGCTTGTTATTGTCTTGACTTGAATGGCATATCTCACTTGATTTACTTTGAAGTTCTTATATGTGTGTTAGCATGTCACCATATAAATTATTGTGTTATCATTTATCTACTCGAGTACGAGCAGAAGTTAAGCTTGGGGATGTTGATATGTCCCAAACGTATCTATAATTTCTGCTTGTTCCATGATCTTTTGGGTGACATTGTTATATGTTTTGCTACTGATGGGGTTATAGTCCCAGGGTAGGGTCATAGGCCTGCCCTATAGGTCCTACCCAAGGACTACCCTTCATAGAGGGCAAGGCCCTTAGACAGTTCCGACTGAACTAAGGACCCCCCCATCATCCAGTCGGTGACGAGCATTCGGAACATATTTATCGTACCGACTGAATTCCACTCTGTACATCGTAACCTCCCAGGAGGGCAACGGTCATACGTTTTCATACACCATTATTAGCATTTAAGGCATACGTTACCTATAATGTAGGCATTTATTCGCCACTACTCCACCCCTGTCCACCGGGCCGTTGTGAAGGGCAGCGCACTCTATATAAGCCGCCCTTCCCCACTGGTGCAGGGGTTGGCATTTACTGTAATCCTATATTGCACTCGACACTAAGTTCCCAAGAGCACTGAGACGTAGGGCTTTTACCTCCACCACAGAGGGGCCTGAACTCATACAACCTCGCCGTAGCTACTGCTCTGCCCATCCTTTCGTACCCTACACATCTACTCTCAGACTTATACCCACGACAGTTGGCGCCCACCGTGGGGCAGGTGTCTAAGCGACTTCCGGCGAGTTTGCAGCTTCATCTTTTCATTATGTCGTCCGGCGGAGATTTATGCATGGGTCGGGAGATCCTCTTCGTCGCACTCTCCTTCATCGTCGATGATTCGGCATGGCTTCGGGATGCGTCTCTCGACGTCGAGGCGCTCCCCAGTCGCGGGGCTACGCACTTCCGTGTCGGTGCCCGCGGCATCCTTCTTCCCCAGCAGTCGGCCCCGGTGTCGGCCTTCGCCCCCGTCACGCGCCGCAACAAACGGTCCCGCCGTCCGCGGCTCCAGCATTGGGTGCGACACGCCCAGGCGTGCCAGAACGCGTCCTCTCAAGTGGCGGTCCTCGAGTCGGTTGTGGTCACGCCGCCGTCCGAGTGCTTGGACTCAGTTCCAAGTGAGTTACCTTCTGAGTACTTGGGTCGCGGGCCTGCAGCCGAAGTTCTCATGGAAAATTCCCATGAAAGTCCCCATCGGACTGGCCGGAACGAGCACGAGGTCGGCGAATCGTCCGACGCTCGCCGTCAACACCACCATTCTGCCAGTCGATGCACTCGTCAGAGCAACGTCGAGGTGTTCCGTACACCCGTCCTCAACCTGGCTGCCGCTGCCAAGATAGCCGATTCCCTCCAACCGACTGATTCGAAGGCTGGTAGAGGGATCGAGCAGATCTGTGCCCTGTTGCACACGACGCAGCAGCAGAATTCGGCGGTCTCCCAGTCGCACAACAGGATCCACAATAGTTTTGTTCACGCGAACACGCATCGGTCGGTTTACAGCCCCCACTCTCATCAGCGACGGAGAGGGGGCAGGCGTTCCACGAATTCCGAAGATCGTCGCCGTTCACGCACCCCTCCGCGGGGTGGGCCTTACGGGCCCCGACATCATGATGATCGGCATTCAGTCGGTGACACGTATGATCCAAGGCCCGACGCAAGAGGGTACATCGCCCAGAGGAAGGTTGACAGGAGTCGAGCCCACCGTGATGGTCACGATAGAGACCGTCCGAGTGGAAGCAGGACCATCGTCTCTGGCCCCGAGTGCTTCAGTTGGGCCATCCGTTCAGCTGACATCCCTCCCAACTTCCGATTGGCGATGGGGATCAGCAAGTTCACAGGAGAATCCAAGCCAGAAACGTGGCTGGACGACTACCGAGTGGCGGTCCAGATCGGTGGCGGAGATGACCAGGTCGCCATGAAACATCTCCCCCTGATGCTCGACGGCTCGGCACGAGCGTGGCTGAATCAGTTGGCTCCATCAAGCATCTACAGCTGGGCAGATCTGTCCCGAGTGTTCATCAGGACCTTCGAGGGCACGTGCAAACACCCTGCTGGTCTCGTGGAGCTCCAGCACCGCGTCCAGAAGCAGAATGAGCCCCTGTGCGATTTCATCCAGCGCTGGACGACCCTCTACCACACGGTGGAGAACGTCACAGATCATCAAGCAGTTTGCGCATTCAAGGCAGGCATGCGGTACAGAGATATGTACCTGAAGTTCGGTCGGACAGGCGACATCTCCATGAGCAAGATGATGGAGATAGTCGCACGCTATGCAAATGACGAAGAAGAGGACCGCATACGTAGCGGCAAGCACAAGGCAGTCGCCGACAGAGATGGGAACAACAATCGGAAGCAAAAGCAGAAAGCTCCGTCCACTCTGCAGGCAGAGGCAGCTGCCGTTACAAATGCCAAGTTCAAGGGCAAGGGGAAAGCTCAGTACACCCCCAAGAAGAAGCAGTTCGGGAACTCCATCCTCGATCAGCCATGTCCAATCCACACGAAGATGGATGAGGAAGGCAACGCCATATTCCCGAAGCACACCACTCGGCAATGTCGCCTCCTGATCCAAGGGTTCGGCGAAGGGCAGCCGAGTGAAAAGGACAACGAGCAAGATGATGAGGACAAGGAGGATCCGTTCCCCCAAGTCCATGCAACATTGATGATTTTTGTTGACGTGGAAAGCAAGAGTCGACTGAAGCTAGTGAATAGGGAGGTGAACATGGCCACCCCGACCAACCCCACGTTCCTCAAATGGTCTCAGACTGCAATCACCTTTGATCAGTCGGATCATCCAGCACACGTGCCCACCCCGGGGAGGCAGGCTCTGGTAGTCGACCCGGTGGTGGAAGGAGTCCGACTGCGCAAAGTCCTCGTGGATGGCGGCAGCGGCTTGAACATCATGTATGCTGACACTCTCAAGGGGATGGGCATTCCGATGTCCAAACTTAGCGAGAGCAGCATGCGGTTCCACGGAGTCGTCCCAGGACGAAAGGCCAAGTCACTCGGCCAGATCGCGTTGGACGTCGTTTTCGGCTACGACAAGAACTTCCGCAAGGAAAAGCTGACATTCGAGGTGGTGGACTTCCAGAGTGCATACCATGCAATTCTGGGCCGTCCGGCGTATGCACGTTTCATGGCCCGTCCATGTTACGTGTATTTGAAGCTGAAGATGCCGGGTCCCAAAGGTGTGATCACCATCACAGGCAATCGGCAGCGGGCCGAAGAGTGTCTGCAGCAGGGGTCATGGATTGCCGATCAGCAGATGGCTATCCTCGAGCTGGATGAGTACAAGAAGACGGCCGACCCCGTTGACTTGATGCGTTCGAAGAAGCCAGCTTCGGAGTCCGCATTCTAGTCGGCGGGCGACACGAAGAAAGTCAGCATCCACCCGACAGAGGACACCGCCGCCCCGACGAACATCTCCACCACCCTTGATCCAAAATAGGAAGCCGAGCTCATCCAATTCCTCCGTGAGAACTGGGACATTTTCGCATGGAAGCCCGCTGACATGCCAGGTGTACCCAGGGAGTTGGTTGAGCACCGACTGCATGTGGATCCTACCGCTCGGCCCATCCGAGAACGCCTGCGTCGGTCCGCCGCGCACAAAAGGAAGGCAATCGGAGAGGAGGTGGCTAAACTTTTGGCAGCCAACTTCATTCGCGAGGTACACCACTCCAAGTGGCTCGCCAATGTTGTCATGGTGCCCAAGAAGGACAAGTCCCTCCGTATGTGCATCGACTTCAAGCATCTCAATAAGGTCTGCCCAAAGATCATTTCCCGCTCCCCCGCATTGATCAAATTGTTGATTCGACTGCGGGTTGCGAGCGTTTATCATTCCTTGATGCCTATTTGGGCTATCATCAGATCCGTCTGTATGGTCCGGATGAATTAAAAACAGCCTTCATCACCCCATTCGGGTGTTTCTGCTACATCACTATGCCATTCGGTTTGAAGAATCCAGGAGCAACTTTTATGCGCATGATCCAGAAATGCCTCCTTGACAAGATCAGTCAAAATGTGGAGGCATATATGGACGATATCGTAGTCGAGTCATGCAAAGGTTCCGACCTGCTGACTGACATGGCAGAAACATTCGCCAACCTTCGTAGGTACGATATCAAGCTCAACCCTGCCAAGTGTTCATTCGGTGTTCCCAGCGGAAAGTAACTCGGTTTCTTCGTTTCCGAACGAGGAATCGATGTCAACCCCGAAAAGATCGGGACCATCGTCCGAATGGAGCGGTCGTTCAGAATACATGATGTTCGAAGGCTCACAGGTTGCCTAGCGGCTTTGAGCAGGTTTATCGCTCGACTCGGCGAGAAGGCGTTACCTCTATACCGACTCATGAAGAAATCAGATACTTTCGAGTGGACAGACGAAGCCCAGATTGCATTCGACGACCTCAAAGCCCTGCTTTCCACCCAGCCGGTTCTTACTGCCCCGCTCAGTAAAGAACCCCTTCTTCTGTACATCGCGGCTACAAATCAAGTCATCAGCACTGTTCTCACAGTCGAACGTGAAGAAGAAGGCAAAGCGTACAAGGTTCAGCGACCAGTATATTATGTCTCCGAAGTCCTGACTCCTTCCAAGCAGAGGTATCCCATTATCAAAAGCTTATTTATGGGATCTACATGACTGCAAAGAAGGTGGCTCACTATTTCCAAGACCACTCGGTGTCTGTCGTTTCTGATGCTTCATTGTCGGAAATCCTCCACAATCGAGACGCATCAGGCCGAGTAGCAAAGTGGGCTATGGAGATGTTATACTGCGACATCAAGTTTGAAGCCAAGAAGGCTATAAAGTCTCAAGCTCTGTCTGTCTTCATAGCAGAATGGGTAGAAGAACAGCAACCGACTCACATCTACTCGGCTCATTGGACTATGTTCTTCGATGGGTCCAAGATACTGAATGGCTCCGGCGCTGGCGTAGTGATCATATCGCCAAAAGGTGCTAAGCTTAAGTATGTGTTGCAGATACATTTCGATTCTTCCAACAATGAGGCAGAGTATGAAGCTCTCCTTTACGGATTGCGCATGGCCATCACACTCGGCGTCCGTCGCCTGATGGTCTATGGCAATTCAGATTTGGTGGTTAATCAAGTGATGAAGGAGTGGGATGTCAGGAACCCCACCAGGACTACATACTGCAACGCAGTAAGGAAGCTCGAGAAGAAGTTTGAAGGTCTAGAACTTCACCATGTTCCGCGACTGAAGAACCAAGCAACTGATGAGTTGTCAAAACTCGGATCCACATGGAGACCAGTCCCGAGTGATATCTGCCTCGAGCACCTACATCTCCCTTCGGTGAAAGAAGATCCTTTTACAGAGGAACCGGTACAACCGAAGAGTTCAACAGATCCGACTGAAGTCGAGGTCCCCGCTGTGGTTGATTTGATCATGGAGATTCTTGCTATCAACCCCGATTGGACTGTGTCGTTCATTGCATACATCCTGAGGCAAGAATTACCAGAGGACGAAGTCCAACCGAGGCAGATCATCCGTAGGTCGAAGTCCTTCACCGTCATTGATGGCCAATTGTACAAGGAAAGTGCTTCAGGAGTCCTTCAGCGATGCATCTCCCTTGAGGAGGGACAGTTAATCCTGGAAGAAATTCACTCGGGAACTTGCGGCCATCATGCCTCCTCAAGAGCAATCGTCGCCAAAGCATTCAGAGCTGGCTTCTTCTGGTTGCAGGCGAATGAAATGGCAAAGGACATGGTCGACCGATGCGAAGGCTGTCGGTTCTATTCGAACAAGTCCCACAAGCCAACGTCTGTGCAGAAGACAATCCCTCTTGTTTGGCCGTTCGCAGTGTGGGGATTAGATACAGTCGGTCCATTCAGAACTGGCCAAGGGGGATTCACTCATCTGTTGGTGGCAGTCGACAAGTTCACCAAGTGGATTGAAGCCAAGCCCATCAAGAAGCTCGACGCCCTTACAGCCATCAAATTTGTCACAGACATCATCTCCAGATTTGGAGTCCCGCACAACATAATCACTGACAATGGCACAAACTTTGACTCGGACAGATTCAAAGGTTTTTGCACAGGCCAAGGTATCCGAGTGGATTTTGCATCTGTGGCGCACCCTCAAACCAACGGGCAAGCAGAGCGGGCGAACAGACTTACTCTTCAAGGGTTGAAGCCTCGACTCGTGCGAGAAGTTGGACATGCCGCCGGCGCATGGGTCACCGAGCGCCCTCGGTGTTGTGGGGCCTCCGCACAACTCCGAATAGATCTACAAGGAGATCCCCGTTCTTCCTCGTTTATGGAGCAGAGACAGTCCTTCCGAGTGATTTGCTTCACAACTCTCCACGAGTCGAACTCTTCTCCGAAGCCGAAGCGGAGCAGGCCAGGCAAGATGGAGTGGATCTACTAGAAGAAGAGCGCGAGATGGCACTCACTCGCTCAACAATTTATCAACAAGATCTGCGGTGTTTTCACGCACGGCACGTCAGGAGTCGCACATTCCAAGCAGGCGACCTGGTGCTCCGAGTGGACCAGCAGAGGCCTCACAAGTTGGCTCCCGCCTGGGAAGGACCCTTCATCATCTCTAAGGTGTTGAACAACGGAGCATATCGACTCTACAACCTCGACAGGGAAACGGACGAGCCACCAGCATGGAACGGAGATCTCCTGAAGCGCTTCTACACGTGACCGCCGACGGAGGCAATGTAAAGAACAAGTATCATTGAATTAATACGAAGCAGACTGATTTTTTGCAGGTCCAAAATTCTTCCGCGTTTGCAGACTCCGGTCTAAAAAAATCGCTCCGAGTGTGCGCTAACAGCTGCACTCGGGGACTTAGCTGCGATCCAGAGTCGCCTAAGTAAAAAACTGTCTCCAAGTGTGCACTAAAAGTCGCACTCGGGGACTTAGCTGCGATCCAGAATCGCCTAAGTACAAACTCTCTCCGAGTGTGCACTAAAAGTCGCACTCGGGGATTTAGCTGCGACTCAGAGTCGCCTAAGTAAAAAATTCTCTCCGAGTGTGCGCTAACAGCCGCACTCGGGGACTTAGCTGCAACCCAGAGTCGCCTAAGTAAAAAACTCTCTCCGAGTGTGCGCTAACAGCCGCACTCGGGGACTTAGCTGCGACCTAGAGTCGCCTAAGTAAAAAACTCTCTCCGCGTGTGCGCTAACAGCCGCACTCAGGGACTTAGCTGCGACCCAGAGTCGCCTAAGTAAAAAACTCTCAGAGTGTGCGCTAACAGTCACACTCGGGGACTTAGCTGCGATCCAGAATCGCCTAAGTACACAATCTCTCCGAGTGTGCACTAAAAGTCGCACTCGGGGACTTAGCTGCGACCCAGAGTCGCCTAAGTAAAAAATTCTCTCCGAGTGTGCGCTAACAGCCGCACTCGGGGACTTAGCTGCGACCCAGAGTCGCCTAAGTAAAAAACTCTCTCCGAGTGTGCGCTAACAGCCGCACTCGGGGACTTAGCTATGACCCAGAGTCGCCTAAGTAGAAAACTCTCTCCGAGTGTGCGCTAACAGTCGCACTCGGGGACTTAGCTGCGATCCAGAATCGCCTAAGTACAAACTCTCTTCGAGTGTGCACTAAAAGCCGCACTTGAGGACTTAGCTGCGACCCAGAGTCGCCTAAGTAAAAAATTCTCTGCGAGTGTGCGCTAACAGCCGCACTCGGGGACTTAGCCGCGACCCAGAGTCGCCTAAGTAAAAAACTCTCTCCGAGTGTGCGCTAACAGCCACACTCGGGGACTTAGCTGCGACCCAGAGTCGCCTAAGTAAAAAACTCTCTCCGAGTGTGCGCTAACAGCCGCACTCGGGGACTTAGCTGTGACCCAGAGTCGCCTAAGTATAAAACTCTCTCTGAGTGTGCGCTAATAGCCGCACCCGGGGACTTAGCTGCGACCCAGAGTCACCGAAGTAAAAAACTCTCTCCGAGTGTGCACTAAAAGTCGCACTGGGGGACTTAGCTGCGATTCAGAATCGCCTAAGTACAAAACTCACTCCGAGTGTGCACCAAAAGCCGCACTCGGGGACTTAGCTGCGATTCAGAATCGCCTAAGTACAAAACTCGCTCCGAGTGCGCACTAAAAGCCGCACTCGGAGACTTAGCTGCGATCCAGAATAGCCTAAGTAAAAAAGCTTCATTCGAGTGTATCCTCGAGATCCACTCGGAGGCTTAGCAGACCCTCATTGAGGCTCATGTGGATGTGAAGACAACTGACAACTACATGAGTATCAACTCACTCCGAGTGCGCACGAGATGCCGCACTCGGGGACTTAGCTGCGATCCAGAATCGCCTAAGTAAAAAAGCTTCCTTCGAGTGTATCCTCGAGATCCACTCGGAGGCTTAGCAGACCCTCATTGAGGCTCATGTGGATGTGAAGACAACTGACAACTACATGAGTATCAACTCACTCCGAGTGCGCACGAGATGCCGCACTCGAGGACTTAGCTGCGATCTAGAATCGCCTAAGTAAAAAAGCTTCCTTCGAGTGTATCCTCGAGATCCACTTGGAGGCTTAGGAGACCCTCATTGAGGCTCATGTGGATGTGAAGACAACTGACAATTACATGCTCCGCATGTTTGCCATTGGCTTCACCAAGAAACGCCAAACAAAAACCACGAGCCAAAATCGTGTCAGAAAATAAACTTGGCGAAAGAAGAGCAAAATATTCGATTCGAATTCAAAGTTGGATCTACGATAGTCGGCTCGGTGTGGATCAAGCTTATCCACACCGAACTACGAATGTGACGGCCAAGAGCAGTGGCCCAAGTTTGATACAGATACCACTCGGCATACCGAGGTAAAGTTTTTCAAGCATCATTAGGACTGGCACCGGGACTGGCAGTCTCCACAAAGGTCTCAAGGTCGATCCCGTCTGCGATACGAGTGGCTGTCTCGAGGAAGGTCTCCATGAAATCTTCGAATCGAAGCTTCTTGGTGTTGACGACCTGCAACGCCTTCAGCTTTTCTTCGCGAGCTTCCTTGCAGTGCACTCGAACCAGCGATAGCGTCACGTTCGCACCACAACGAGCGACAGACTTCTTCCATGCCTGCACTCTGTTCGGGACGTCCTCCAGCCGAGTCATCAAGCTTTCTATTTCCCGCCGGGAATCGTCTTCGGGCCACAGCTCCTTGCCGATCCGGCCGATGACTTCTCGCAGGCGGCCAATGAAAGGTCCCACTCTGCCAAGGCGAATATGTGCTCGGAGCATGTCCCGATTGGCTTCGTCGCCGAGTGGAACATTCGGAACAACCGACCGTTCAATGTCGGCTGCTTCAGCCTGAGCGTCCAGACAAAAATCTGCCAAGAAAAGACAAGCAGAAAGTAAGCGCAGAATAAACTCCAAAGACAAGAAGCACTCGGCAAAAAGCTTACCATCGAGCAGTGCAATCATCTTCCTTGCCCAGTCGCTGACGTACTTCTCCTGCGAAATGCATCGACTGTTCATCAACTTCATCTGACCCATCAGTTCAGTTCTTTGCTTGCCCATTTTCTTAATTTCGGCCACCAATGCCTTGTTGGTCTCCCGGGACTCCTCCAGAGACTTCTCTCGATCAGCAAGAGCCCCCTTCACACTAGCCAAGTCATTCACAGCCGCCTCCAATTCCGCAGAAAGCTGAACCTTTTCAGCCTTCAGAGCATTGTACGCGGATACCATTTGGCAAGTCTTCTGCCAAATCAGCGCAACGGGAAGATCAGACACATTCAACAAGGAAAACAAACAAAGCTCAAAGTTCTTCAGACCCCTGCCGATGCAAGCACTCGATAGCGGTCTCGGGGACTACACCCAGTGGGTTCACTAAGAGTGACCCCACTGGCATGAAGCTCGAACATGCCGGCCCTATTGAGCTACATGACAAACAGACAAATCTATGAAACTACTATCACCCGACCCGAGTAACACTACTCTCGGGGACTACACCCAGCGGGTGCACTCGGAGTGCCCCCATTGGAAACATTCGGGCAGATCAGCTCTGATCCACTCGGGTAACGGAAAATACATATAAAGACAACTGCCGGTGCAAGCACTCGGCAGAAGTCTCGGGGACTACACCCACTGGGTTCACTCGGAGTGAACCCACTGCAAACTAATCCTACCGTTTCCGAGTATATCACTTAAACCCCCAGTGGGTTACAAGAGGAAAGTAAACACTTACTAGCGCACTTACTCGGATATCGTCCCGGAGTTCCAAGCTTCTCTTGTGCAAAGACGTGATGGAGTCATACGCTCCCTTGGCGTCACCCACCATCAGCTCCACCTGCACCATGGACTCCTTGGCGGCTCCCACTTGGTCTTCCAGGAGGTGTCGGGCGTCGTACTGGACGGTCGACGGACCTGGCACGACAGAAGACTCCTTGGGCATCCCAAGTCCCGCTCCAGTCGTTTCCGCCGCGAGGGGCACCGCCTCAGTCGACGACATGCTCTCGGTCGGCGGCGCGTCCATGGTGGGAGCAGCAGAAAATGGAACAACCTCAAGGACAGGCGCCAAAGTTGGCCCTGATCCCCTTTGGTCGTCCTCCTCTAGATGAATCACCTCTGAAGGAAGCCCGACTGAACAACATGAGGTTACAGAAAAAGGGCAAGATTAAAGGCAGCACTCGCGAAACAATAATGCAAACTCTCGGAGTCGTCACAACGTACCTTGCTGGGATGTGGCAGCGTTATCCGTATCCATGGGATCATCGTCCTGGCGCGGCAGAGAGGTGGCAGAGGTAGGAGCTCTGTCAAGTAAAATCCACTCGACCGATAAGCATGAGTTCAATAAAATACTGAAAGAAGATGGGAGAACAAGACACTTACGCTGAGGCAACTGGAACAACGATCCTCATCCGAGGCTTGGACCCACTCGGTTTGGCCACCTTGGACGGTTGGTCCGTGGGCTCGGCAGCAGCGTCCCTGGTCCTCTTCATGCTCCGAGCACTCAGAGCCACGGGAGGAGCTGGCGGAGCACTTGGCGCCATGGGAGAAGCAGGCGGAGCACTCAGAGCTGCTGGAGGAGCCGGCGGAGCCGCGGGTTCGTGATGGCGCTTAGTTCGAGGCTCTGATGGTGGAGGTGGCGAGCTCTGCTCCCCAACCTCGCCCTCCTCCTCTCCAGACTCCTCCTCCGTTTCCCCACTATCGGAGACGTACTCGGCGCTATCCACGCTGCCCTCCTGGCTGCCCTCCTCTTCCTCAGCGGGATTCCCGTTCGAGACGGGAGAGTGCCAGTTGGTCCACTCCTGCACAAAATACAGCCGACAACGTCAGGCACCAGGCGGCGACACAAGAAAAGAGATAGATCTAATAAGATTGAAGGCACTCGACAAGATGCACTCACCTCATTCGGAGGAGGATTGTCGACGCGGAAGGGCCTGACTCGCCGGGCTCCTTGGGGGTTGTCACATGCGCCTGTAATGCCGCGGACCCACGCTGTCAGGGTCTCCCCGGTCACGCACTCTCGATGAGTCCGAGTGGAATCCTCGGGCCCCATGTAGTGCCACATGGCGTGGTGTCGGGCTTGCAGCGGCTGGATGCGCCGACCCAGAAAAGTCTCCAGCAAATCTGTGCCGGTGACTCCCTTGCGGACGACAGCTATCAGCGCGTCGACCAGAGATTGGATCTGGATCTTTTCCAACTTTGAGAGCGCAAGCTTCCTGGGAGGGGCCGGACGGTCTAGGCTAATGGGCGGCAACCCAGTCGCGGCATTCGGACAAGCTATGTCCTGGCAGTAGAACCAGGTCGACTGCCAGTTCCTAACTGACTTGGACAGCTGGAGAGGGGGGGTAGCTACTCTTTGTTTTCTTTTGGAAACCTAAGCCCCCGCAGAGCTGGAGGAGATGGGTTTTATCGTCCGACTGGCTAAGCTTTCTGACAGTCTGAGACCTAGCAGAGAAGATGTACTTAAAGAGCCCCCAATGGGGGGGACATCCAATAAAGCACTCGCACAGAGTGACAAATGCGGCGAGATGGGCTATCGCGTTGGGAGGAAAATGATGGAGTTGCGCCCCGAAGTGATTCATAATATCTCTAAAGAAGGGGTGGGGAGGCAAGGAGAAGCCCGTGTACACGTGGCTGAGCAGCAAGACGCACTCTCCCTCCTGCGGCGCCGGCTCCGTCTCACCCTCCGCCGGCAGCCTCCACGACTTGTTGGCAATCATGCCTTGCTCCACCAGCTCCAGCAGGTCGTCCGCCGTCACCGAGTTGGGGAGGAAATCCCCCTGGATCCAACCCGCCGGTAGTGCTCGTTGTCGCCGCTGAGCAGGAGCCGCCGCCTTCTTCTTCTTCTTCTGCGACTCGAACTTGCTTGTCTGCCCCTTCGTCATGGTGAAGGCAGCATATCCGCAGAGGAGGAGAGGAAGGACGAGGCTTGGAACGCGCAGGGAGCTACGAGAGAAGCGAGGCGAGTGCGAGTAACAAGGGCAGCGCAACAAGAAACCCCCGCCGGAGAGGCTTAAATAAGGTTCCGACTGGGTCACTAACAGGTGGCCCCGAAATCTTATCCCCCGACCGGCTGCTGCGATATTAGTGGAGAAGATAAAGGCGCGGTAATCGAGGCGGCAAAAACTACTCGATGACGATGTCGACATCCCCGCTGAGCGCGCGACAACCGAAATTTGAAGATCCCAGAAAATCCGTCGCTGTCAGTTTGACCGGTCACATCGAAAGATTCCGCGGAAGCACTCGGTCCCTAACGGTTCGTTTCACTGGTATATTCACTTGGATCACTGGTCGAAAGGATAAAATGGATTGAGGCAAACAACGCCAAAGTCACATCCATACCAGTCGGATCCGTACTCCGGGCACCACTTCGTCGTTCCAACCCCGATCCATTCGGGGACTAATGATGGGGTTATAGTCCCAGGGTAGGGTCATAGGCCTGCCCTATAGGTCCTACCCAAGGACTACCCTTCATAGAGGGCAAGGCCGTTAGACAGTTCCGACTGAACTAAAGACCCCCCATCATCCAGTCGGTGACGAGCATTCGGAGCGTATTTATCGTACCGACTGAATTCCACTCTGTACATCCTAACCTCCCAGGAGGGCAATAGTCATACGTTTTCATACACCATTATTAGCATTTAAGGCATACGTTACCTGTAACGTAGGCATTTATTCGCCACTACTCCACCCCTGTCCACCGGGTCGTTGTGAAGGGCAGCGCACTCTATATAAGCCGCCCTTCCCCAATAGTGCAGGGGTTGGCATTTACTGTAATCCTATATTCCAGTCGACACGAAGCTCCCAAGAGCACTGAGACGTAGGGCTTTTACCTCCACCGCAGAGGGGCCTGAACTCATACAACCTCGCCGTAGCTAAGGCTCTGCCCATCCTTTCGTACCCTACACATCTACTGTCAGACTTATACCCACGACAGCTACATTTTTATATCATTTTAAACATATTTGGACTAACCTACTAACTCAGTGCACCCAGTGCCAGTTTTTGTCTGCTGATGTCTATTTTGCAGGGGCTCTTACCCAATTTTTCAAAACCCAAAAAAAATCTAGAAAAAATATATTAAAAAATCAGCGAAACAGAAGCTTCCGGATCACCGAAGGAGGGCCAGAGGGGGCCAGGGGCCTCCTAGGTGGCCTGCTGGCGCGGCCAGGCCCTAGGCCGCGCCACGATGTCGCCTGGGTGGGTTCCACCTCCTCCGGCGCCCTCTTTTGGCCTATATTTATAGTCCCGAGAGGAAACCCTTGTAAATTTTCTGGAAACGCGAATTTCTCCATCGTTCCGCCGTCGCAGCACGTCCAAGATCGGGAGCGTCACGAGACCTCTACCCGGCACCCTGTCGGAGGGAGGATTGACCTCCGAGAGCTTCTCCACCGCCATGGACGCTTCCCGGATGTGCCGTGAGTACCCCTCCTTGGACCATGATTCTATGACCAGTAGCTATGTGATGTCTTCTCTCCAATGTTGTGCTTCAATGGTTAGTCCTTGTGAGCTTACCTACATGATCAAGGCATCTATGTAATTCTCTTGCTATTGCTATGCTCGGTTTGTTGGGATCCGATGGATTATGAGATTATGTTCACATTGTTATGAGTTATATATTTGATTATCCTTATATTATGTTCCTTACTGATTCATGCATGTTCTCCGTTGCTTTTTATTGCTTTGGCCAAGTAGTAGATTGTAACTCCAAGAGGGAGCGTTATGCATGATTGTGGGTTCAGGCCCCTCGATGTCTAGCTTGAGTGACAGAAACATGAGATTAGGGGATGTGTTGTTGCCACCACGAAGAAAACAACAGTGCTTGTGACCATGGTTGCAAGGATTGTATACCTTACGCATAGTTCGTTAATGCAGTTGTCCGTTGCTTTGAGTTTACACTTTGGGTGGGGCTCGCAACCTAATACCGGAGAGATGTTCTGGATAGATATCTCAAGGTGGATGATTAGTAAGTAGATGCTCATGAATAAACGGTCTACTTGTCTTGGCATACTTCCCATTACTATTGAACATCTAACTATCAAGTAGCATAATTAGCATTGCGGTGCGATCATAATTCTATCAATTGTCCAACTGTGATTTGTTTACCCTAGCATAGTTGTTTATCGTCTTTTGGGAAAGAGACATCACTAGTGAACATCATGTGACTCCGGTCCATATCACCATCATTGTTTACACCTCCATCATTTACCGCTTTCATTTACTTTTCCGTTGCAAGCACTATTACCTTCTCGCTTGTGTTTTGATCATTTGCAAACTACAAGGACAGAGAGATTGACAACCTCTCTGTACTCGTTGGGAGGAAAGTTATTTGTTGTGTGTGCGGGTCCACGTCTTCTGCTGACTAGGACAGGAGACACCTACTTGTTGAGCCTAGGAGTCCTGCTGGTTCGGTAAACCTTACAGTCTCCGTGTAAGGAAAATTTGCTGCTGACTACATCTCCACCTTCCACTTGGGGTAACAAACAAGGGGCGATAAGTATATCCATCAACTCGTCATCATTTGCGAGCCCAATGATCACCTTATTTGCACTTATGCAATCACATCACAATACGTCATGACATAATTGGAGATGGTATACCATCACTGGGCTAGCAACTTCACATTGTGTGTATGGATCACATGCAAATCGCAGGGCACGAATTGTTTCTCATCCTACTAGTCGTAGGGTGCAAAGTGCTTTTGTTCGTGAAATGAAGCATGTTTGTTTTGCCAAGAGGTCAAGCCCTCTTGCCTCCTGCATGTAAGGTCCATAGATACAACCTTTCACACTTTACAACAACTCATTCTTCATCGCCAAGTATCCCACCATTGGGCTACCTCTAGGGAACAATAAGAAGGTAAAAAAAGCTCAACGACATCTGACCGAACACCAGTCGGGCATCCTGTTCGCCATGAGTGGTCTCTTACAGATCTTGGGTGTGGTAATATTATTTTGAACAGGATGCTAAATGAGTGAATTGAGTGGTAGGACAAATGCCACATTATTGTGGCACCGGCTTCTTGGTCACATCGTGAAAAACGCAAGAAGAAACATAATAGTGGATGATTTTTTTAGTCTCTAATCCCAAATCTTTTGACAATTATGAGTCTTATCTGATGAGGAAAATGACTAAGATGTTGTTCACCGGTCATATAGAACGGGCAAGTGACTTGCTAGAAATCATACACACTAATGTGTGTGGGATTGTGGTCCAATGAGTGTATCGACGCATAGTGAATTTGTTTACTTAGTAAGTTTTATTGATGACTTAAGTAGATATCAAGATATTTACTTAATGTGACAGAAATATGTAACTTTTGAAAACTTTGAAGAATTTCATAACGAATTAAAAAATCATTGCAAAAAGAAAGTGAAATTCCTCCGTGAGATGATAATATTTTATTTACGTGTTTACTCAGTATCTTAGAGATCATGAAATTATTTCACAACTTACGCCACCTAGAACGCCGTAGAAAAATGGTGTGTCTAAGAGGTGTAATCAAACCTTATTAGACATGGTTCGATCTATGATATCACTAACCAAATTGGCACTATCTTTATTGGGTTACATTATAGAAATAGTTGCTTTAACACTGAATAGTGCGACATCAAAGCATGTTGAAAATGACGTGATATGAGTACGAAATGGGAAGAAACCTAACTTTCCTTTTTCTAAAATTTTGAGGATGCAATGCTTGTGCAAAACATCTATAGCCAAATAAGATCGATCACAAATGCTACTTTCTAGGTTATCCAAAGGAAACAATGGTGTATTACTTCTAACACCAAACCGAAGGCAAAGTGTTTGTCATGAAAAACAGAGTATTTCTTGAGAAAGAATTTCTCGTGAAAGAGGTGAGTGAGAGGACAATACAACTTGATGATATTATTAAATCTTCGATGTCAGATCAAAGGACTAGGGGCGTCGGAAGACATTTTGGAGGTCACTCATGTGACTAAACGGGAAGCAACTACATGTGATGTAGAAACTTTTGTTATGACCATAACTGAATCACATAGGACATACATAAGTCGTTTTCAACATTGAGGTATGTGGATGAAATTCTCTTGTGAGATAATTAAATATTTTGTTAGAAAACGATGATTCTGTAAATCACAAAGAGGCAATCATAGGCCTGACTCTGAGAAATGGCTCGAAGCTGTGAAATCTGAAATGGAATCCATGTACGAAAACCAAGTTTGAAACATGCTTGACTCTCCAAATAGTGTGTGGTGAGTTGATATAAATAGATCTATAAGAAAAAAACAAATGTGGATTGAAATGTTTCCATCTAAAAATCTAAACTTATCGCAAATAGGTTTTCGACAAGTTCAAGGAGTTGACTAGGATGAGACATCCTCACCAGTACCCATGCTTAAGTTTGTAAATATTTTGCTAGAAATTTTTGCGTATCTTTATTATGAGATATGGCTAATGGACCCCCTCTCTACCTCGCATCGTTCTCCCGAGGGCGACTCAGGGCGGCCTTGGGTTCCGTCGCGCCACTGCCCCCACCCCTCCCTCCTCGCCGCTGCCAAAGGCGGTCGTCGGGTCCCCTGCGCGGCCGCCAGTGAGGGTGGCCACAAGGCCCTTTGGTGGTGAGAGCCCGGAAGAGGCGACCTTGGAGTGGATGCTCTCCTCCAACGACGGAAAATGCTCGTCGATGAGGTCGGCCAGCTCCCCTCGTCTGAATGGGAAACAAGGTCCCACCGGGCGATGGTCGTGGCGCGGGGAGGCCCTGAGCTCCCGTGTCAGATATGAGGCGTTTCAATCCAACACACGACACACAACCCCCGGACGGCCTATCTCTACGGCATGCGCGCTTGCTGATGCGGCTGCTAGTCCGGTGGGTGGCGGCAGGGAGCATGTCCGAGGGAAACACTTGACCGTCGGTGGTGGTCACAATGTTGACGGCGTCCTGGATGCCATTCCCTCCACGGTGGAGACGGTGATGTTCATCTTCCCTGCCTCCCTTCTTCTCCGAGCCCAGGGCGAAAAACCTAGCCTCTATGGCTGAGTGGCGATAACGTTATGGCGTCGTCACCTTCTTGGAGGCGTCGCCTTGGGAATGGATATGGTACGTGCTTGCGGCATGCTCGCCTTGTTCCTGATGGCGGTCTTCTTCTCTGCAACACCGTTGCTATGGGCGGGTTCAGTGTCTCTTCCACGCGGTTGTTGTAGAAAGTTGCATGGGAACAAAAAATTCCTATGCGCACCCAAGATCTATCTATGGATATGTATAGCTACGAGAGGGGCAGTGCATCTACCTACCCTTGTAGATTGCTAAGCGGAAGTGTTAAAAAATGTGGTTGATGTAGTTGAATGTCTTCGTGATCCAATCACGATCCGTCCCGATCTAGCACCAAACAGTCGACACCTTCATGTTCAGCACATGTATGGCTCAACATCCAGCGAGTGTAGGTGGAGTAGCAGATGAGTTCTCCTACAACACGATAGCACGGTGACGGTGGTGGTGGTGTAGTCAGAGTAGGGCTTCGCCAAGCACTACCGTGATGTGATGGAGGAGAAAACCATCTAGCGAGAGAGAGGGAGGGCGCCGCCAAGGCTTGGTGTGTAGGATGCTTCACTCTCCTCTCATATATATAGGGGGAGGGGTGCAGGAGGCCGACCCCTACGGTTTCCCATAGCGTGGGGCGGTGGCCAAGGTGAAGCCTTGCCACCCAAGGCAAGCGGTGGCGCCCCACCTTGGGCTTTCCCTAGCCCTTTTTTGCATGGGACTCTTGATGGAGGGGTAGACAACCCTCCAGGGGATGGTGCGCCTCCTTTCACAGCAGATGGTGCCCTACACGGTAGGTGGACCCCCGGAACACTTCCGGCAGCTCCTTCACCAAACCGGTAAATCCCGGAACCTTTCTGGAACTCGAATACCAACTTCCCATATATGAATCTTTACCTCCGGACCATTCCGAAGCTCCTAGTCATGTCTGCGATCTTATCTGGGACTCCGAACAACCTTCGGTCACCAACATATATAAATCAACAATACTATATTGTCATCGAGCGTTAAGCATACGGACCCTGTGGGTTTGAGAACAATGCATACATGACTGGGATACCTGTATGGTCAATAACCAATAGCAGGACCTGGATGCCCATATTGGTTCCAACATATTACAGGAATATCTTTATCGTTCGAACCATGATGCCAAGGATTCAATCAATCCTGTATGCAGTTCCCTTTTTCAGCGGTATGTTACTTGCCTGAAATTCAATCATCGGTATCTCCATACCTAGTTCAATCTCATTACCGACAAGTCTCTTTACTCATTTCATGATACAAGATACCGTGACTAAATCCTTAGTCACATTGCTTACAAGATTCTTGCGATGATGTATTACCGAGTGGGCCCAGAGTTACCTCTCCTTCATATGGAGTGACAAATCCTAGTCTTGATCCATGCCAACCCAACAGACACCCTCGGAGGTACCTCATACGTCTCCAATGTATCTATAATTTTTGATTGTTCCATGCTATTATATTATATGTTTTGGATGTTTTATATTATTTTTGGGACTAACCTATTAATCTAGAGCCTAGTGCCAGTTTCTGTTTTTCCAAGTTGTTGAATATTGCAGATAAGGAATATTAAACGGAGTCCAAACAGAATAAAATCTCCGGAAAGATTTTTTTCTGGACTAAAAGTCACGCAACAGACTTGGAGTAGGGGGCAAGGAAGTTGTCGGGAGGCCACAAGCCTGCAGGGCGCACCCTGGGGGGTGGCCGCGCCCCCTGGCTTGTGGGCCCCTTGCAGATCTAATAACCCTAATTGTTGGCCTATAAATTCTCAAATAATCCAAAAACGCCAAAAAAGAGCAACGAGAATACTTGTACGCCGCCGGGAGCCTCTGTTCCCGAGAGATCCAATCTGGGAGCCAACTAGATTGTAATTCTTGCAATGGGAGAAGTTCTTAGTTTTGGGTTCAATCTTGCGGTTTCCTCACCCACTGACAGTAGGGGTAGCAAGGCACGTATTGTATTGTTGCCATCAAGGGTAAAAAGATGGGGTAGCAAGGCACGTATTGTATTATTGCTTCAGTTTATCCCTCTACATCATGTCATCTTACTTAATGTGTTACTCTGTTCTTCATGAACTTAATACTCTAGATGCAGGCTCGAGTCGATCGATGTGTGGAGTAATAGTAGTAGATGCAGAATCACTTCGGTCTACTTGATACGGACGTGATGCCTATATGCATAATCATTGCCTTGGATATCTTCATAATTATTTGCTTTTCTATCAATTGCTCACAGTAATTTTTTCACCCACCATATTATTTTCCTTTATGACAGAAGCCTCTAGTGAAACCTATGGCCCCCAGGTCTATTTTCCATATCATATTTTCGAATCTATAAACCAAAAATACCAAAAATACTTTTCTGCAATTTATTTCTTTAGTTTTACTTTCAGATCTAACAATATTTTATACCTATCTCTATCAGATCACATTCTTGCAAATAACTCTGAAGGGATTGACAACCCCTTTATAGCGTTGGGTGCAATTGTTTGATTATTTGTGTAGGTACTACTATTGGAGTATCGCTTGTTCCTCCTACTAGATTGATACCTTGGTTCTCAACAAACTGAGGGAAATATTTATCTACTTCGCTGCATCACCCTTTCCTCTTCAAGGGAAAACTAACGCAACCTCAAGTGGTAGAAGTACTTGCAAAGCATCTTTATGATCACCTAATTAAGTTGTGGTGTTTGATACACACAAGGCACTCTTCCAGTGTGAGGGAATTTCATCATCTCATGGTCTTAGGAACAGATACTTGACATGCAGAAAGAAATAGCAACAAACTTAGTCATACGATCAAATGCTATGCTGACAGTTGGGTCTTGTCCATCACATCATTCTCCAAATGATGTGATCCCATTATCAAATGACAACTCATGTCTATGATTACGAAACCTTAACCATCTTTGATCAACGAGCTAGTCTAGTAGAGGCTTACTAGGGACTCTGTGTTGTCTATGTATCCACACATGTATCTGAGTTTCCAATACATACAATTATAGCATGGATAATAAATGATTATCATGAATAATGAAATATGATAATAACCAATTTATTATTGGCTCTAGGACATATTTCCAGTAGTCTCCCACTTGCACTAGAGTCAATAATCTAGTTGAAAGGACGTGGATGTCGCCTAGAGGGGGGGTGAATAGGCGTTTTAAAATAATTACGGTTTAGGCTTGAACAAATGCGGAATAAAACTAACGTTTGATTTGTCAGGCACAAAACCTACAACAACTAGGCTCACCTATGTGCACCAACAACTTATGCTAAGCAAGATAAACAACTAAGTGATAGCAAGATATATGACAATAAACAATATGGCTATCACAAAGTAAAGTGCATAAGTAAACGGTTCGGGTAAGAGATAAACGAGGCACGTGGAGACGATGATGTATCCCGAAGTTCACACCCTTGCGGATGCTAATCTCCGTTGGAGCGGTGTGGAGGCACAATTGTGACAGCCCGAGACCGACGTTCCAGAAGATTCCCCTTTTCTTTCCGTTTTCGTCGTGTGGATATTTTTATTTGTCGCATAATCATGCGCATCCGCATTGCATCGGCATCCCGTTGCCGCCAGTTTTCAAACTTCCATCCGTTGTTAGTTGCCGGTTCTCGTCGTTGTCCTTTCTGAGCCCGACCGCACACACACGTGCCCGCGACATCGATTAAACCTTGCTTTTAAAAGTGTGTATAAAACTTTCTCTGATTGGGTTGGAATTTAACGTGCCGTCTTATTTTAGTATAGCTAGCCGCGTGTCGAATTTTGTCGCAATCGAGTCCGTGTGGTACCCGAACGGTCGACCGTAGCGGCACCGTATTCGGTCTACTGTCGGACGTTTATCGGTGTTTTAAAAATTACGTTGTCGGGTGTCGTTTCCCTCTCTTCTCCGTCTAACCTACTCTACACGGCCACTTAGTTCGTCCCGCGTTCGGAATTGGTCGATTCCGATCGTGCGGTTGGATCCGGGACAAAATTCCGCCAAACCTAGCCCCCCATTGTCTATAAATAGACCTCCGATGCATTTTAGACAGCAACCCCAGTCCACCTCGGGATCCGTGCCCCTAAACCTAGCCTCCCACCTCTCTCTCTCTCCTCCCACCAGCCTCAGCCGCCAGGGCCCGTGGAGCCCATTGCAGGCCCGCCCGGGCCCGAGCCACCGCGCCGTGCGCGAGGAGCCCGAGCTCCCCGCACCTGCAGCAGCCTCTCCTTGCCCAGTGCGCCGCCGTCGTGTGTCACCAGCAGCCGGCCGGAGTTTGCCCGAGCCACCGGAGCACCGCGAGGACCTCGCCCGCCGGTCACCGGGGAGCCCCGCAACGCCGCGGTACCAGCCGGATCCGGCAAGCCAACCTCCTCAGCCCTTGCTGCCTCGCCCCACCGACGGTCAGATCCGACTCGATCCCGCCAGATGAGTAGGTTCCCCGCCTCCGCCTCGTGTCGTTCGCGCCGCCCACCTGCTTTGCCGTTCGCGCCGCCAGCAGCTCCTATCGGGAGGAGAACGACGAGCAGAGCACAACGCTCACGTTGGCCGTGGTGGGCCTCACCCCCGCACAGCCCAGGAGTCGGCCCAGTGAGCCTCCTTGCCCGAGCGCCCCGCCACGGCCGAGCTCCACCAACCTCCACCTCGGCCCACTGCCTCCTCCCCAAGCCCACGCCGGGCCAGGCCGGCCCGAGGTGGGCACCTCCCGTGCCCTCTATCCTTCTCCCAAGTGCTGTATAGTTAGATTGCGCAACAGTTAGGCCCGGTAGTTATTTTCTTTTTAGGGATTTTCGGAATTGATTAATTCCAGAAAATTGACGAATATTAAAATGCCTGTAACTTTTAATCCGTATGTCGGATCGCGATGATTTAGATATGTACCTCGTCTAGAATTTCGCGTAGAATATGAATTTGTAAATGGCATGCATGTTTGACGTAGTTTGGGATGTAGAATTCCTAGAAACGTATGCTGTCCTAATAGAGGATTGCCCCACATTTATTTTCGTGTGTGTCCGTATTGCTCAAACCCCGTGGATAAAATGCTCATGTTTTAGGAACCCTTTTGTCATGTATTTTAGAGTAGTCGTTGGTATTTTTGCATGTAGGTTTTATCCGCTAGTTTATTATTTCGCGTTTAGGACATTATCTCGCATATACGTCTGGCGATATTCTTGTTTTGCAACCCCTCATGTTATATATGTTTTCAGGGTAGAAAAATCCATAGGATTTAACTGTGTATTTAGTTTTAGCTTTTGAGCAAGTTAGTTCGCGTGACATTTTTCCGTGTTGCCCTCTTGTCTATTTTGTAGGATTTAATCTGTGCGTGATATGAAGGAGTTGTCAACTAGAGAGTTTCTCTTGGATGTTTAGTCTAGCCCCTAGTAATTTTGGTTGCAATAGAAATCCATGTTTAGGTGTGGTTTGCTTTCTCTCAAGTTGCTAGGAAATAGTGCTGATTTGGAGATGCTGAAATATTTCTAAGTCTGAAATCTGTTATATTTTGTTGTTGTCTTTGCATGAGTTTATCTGGTGATTTGTAGCTCTTTTGATGTTGGTGTAATGGAGTTAGTTGTAGACTTTAGGATTCTCTAGCATGCTCTCAATTTTTATGCCATTTGGAGTACCATAGCTTATGGTTTTGCTGCTGTCAATATGCCTTTAGATCAAAAATTGCACTTTCATGAAGTGCTATTTTCACGAAGTCTGAAACTGTGTGTGAGATGCCTTTTTGTGACTTCTTTTCCTAGTGATCCATGCTTCCATGCTAGGTGTTATTAGTTGTATGTGGTAGTGCTTCTTGCCCTCTACCGCCTCATGCCTTGGTTGAGAATATTTGATTTGCGTAGCTAGTTGTTCGAGGGTGTAGAAAATGCTATGTGGCTGATTTTGGCAGTTTATGTCTATTTCTTGTTTAGCTCGTAGTTGTTAAACCTTAGCTCCATTTTGATTGTGTCCTATCTGAAACTTGCTTAGAATCTCGTGTAGTTTCATATTATATTGCTGGTTGTGTGTTTTGAAATGTTGTCGATGCCATTTGCACACATATTGCATTCATACCATCATATCTTGCGGTGTTCGTACCTTTTAATCCGTAGCTCCGTTGGACATGTTCTCTATGTGTAAATTGCTTGTAACGACACGTAGAATCACGTGAACCTATTTATTTTGCTATTTAAAAACTATTTAAACGTGTTAGTTCCGATCTGGACAGAATTGTAAATTAACATGTGAGGTCGTTTCGGAGATGCTATATGTCATTTCCGACCTCATTTAAAATGCCTAGATAGGTAGTTTAATTACGCTTCACCTCTTGCCATGTTTAACCACATCTAATATTGCCATGTATCTAATCGGTATAGAACTAAATAATTAAACATGGAGTTTCGTCAATATGCAACTCGTTGCATATTGAACTTCACTTAATGTGTAGTGTTTGAGTGTTGTGAATTGCCATGCCATGTCTTGCATATATTCTCCGTTCATGCATCATATGTGTTGTGCATCGTGTGGTAAATATCGTGTGTTGATTCTTGTTTCTGGTTTCCTTCGTCTCGATAGAGTTCTGCAAGCGTGTCGGAAAGTGAGGACACGTTCGACTACATCGGTTCGCCTGCTTCACGGAGTCATTCTTCTTCCAAGCGGGATCTCAGGCAAGATGACCATTTCCCCAGATACCATTACTACCATTGCCATGCTAGTATCATCGTTTCTCTCGCTATGTCTCGTTGCCTACCAACTGTTAAATATCAGCCTCTCAACAATGCCATGAAAACCTTCGACCTGATCACAACCTAGCAAACCACTGATTGGCTATGTTACCGCTTGCTTAACCATGTGTTAGCGTTGCTAGATGCAGGTGCAGTTGCTTCCATGTGATAACATGGGTTCCTTGTTATATCACCATATTAATGCTATTTAATATAATGCACCTATATACTTGGTAAAAGGTGGAAGGCTCGGCCTTTCTAGCATGGTGTTTTGTTCCACCTTTGCCCCCTTAGTTTTGCATACCGGTGTTATGTTCCATATTTGAGCGCTCCTAACACGATCAGGGTTGTTATGCGGACCCCCTTGATAATTTGTTTTAGATCAAAGATGGTCTGACAAGGCCCATCTTTGGTACTACATTTGCCTAATAACCTAATAAATTTGCATAGGGACTTTCCGGACCCCGAGGATAATTAATCAACCCCCGGGTCACTGCTCCGCATGAGTGTTGGTCCACCCACCTAGCAGTCGGCGGTGCCACCTCGGGGCAACTCGAGCGTTTGGCTACCGCCCACTATGCATAGACGGTATGTCCTGAGAACGAGATACGCGGCTCCTATCCGGTTCGTCGACACACCGGGTGGCCTTGATGGATTAGTTTTACCTTTTACGAGATATCTTGTGCATCGGGATTCCGGTGATTCTTTGGGTAATCTCAGAGTTGAGGTTTTCCACTAAGGAGTCCGACGAGATTGCGAGCTTCTTGATCGAGGATTTCTATGCGGCTTGTGGAAATTTGTGATGGACTAGTTGGAGCACCCCTGCAGGGGTAAATCTTTTGGAAAACCGTGCCCACGGTTATGTGGCAACATGGAAACTTTGTTTAACACTGGTTCTAGACAACTTGAGGTTAACTTAACTAAAATATTCCAACTGAGTGCGTAACCGTGACTGTCTCTTTCGTGAGTTCCTTCTCCGATCGAGGACACGATGGGTTTATGTCTGACGTAGGTAGGTGTTCAGGATCATTCATTTTATCATTAACAGTTCACGTCCGCTATGCGTAGATCATCCCCCTCTTAATTCTTGTATTCGTAAGTTAGCCACCTCATATAATGCTTAGTCGCTTGCTACAGCCTCACCACTTAACCTTACCTCACCTATCAAGCTTTGCTAGTCTTGATACCTTTGGAAATGAGATTGCTGAGTCCCCTGTGGCTCACAGATTACTACAACACCAGTTGCAAGTACAGGTAAAGATTACTTGAAAGATTACTTGACGCGAGCGCGTTGATTGTTCATTTGGAGTTGCTTCTTCTTCTTCTTCATTGATGTAGGATGGGTTACAGGCGGGCAGCCTGGGATAGCAAGGATGGACGTCGTTCTCTTTTCTCGTTTGTTTTCGTCCGTAGCCAGACCTTCTCTTCTTCGTGATATTTATGTATTGTACTAATGTGAATCTGATGTAGCTTGTGGCGAGTGTAAGCCAATACCATATATCTCATCTTTTCAGTACATGTACTTGTAACGATATCCATTCTTATGAAACGACGAGGTGCGCTTCTATCCCTAACGAAGCCCTCGTGTCAAAATAAGGATAGGGTCGCATCTTGGGCGTTACAAGTTGGTATCAGAGCAGTACCGACCTACCCTTGATTGATCGAACTTGGCCGAGTCGAGTCTAGTGGAAAACTATTTTGAGTCTTAGTTATACCGGAGAGTAGGTTTCTTTTTTCTCCTCATCTATGCTCTTGTGAGGTTCACGACTTAGGAATTTTAATTCTACTCCTCTTCTCACTCAAAAAAATTTTAGGATCACGCGGATATTTTTGGAATCTATATGATGTCGATGTGATGGAGTCCTGTCTTGGTGCCTCCTGTCTGACTTGATTTCTTCCGGGGAGTTGAGCTCCAAGGGATTCTCGAGCACATCGTTATCATTCAGATTTCTTAGTATCTCAAAACGAAGGATGTTCGTAATTGCTTCAATACTAGTAATGGCGAGGTAACCCTGATGTCCCCAGTACTGGTGCAGATTGTTCGGGAGTACTGCCATACTTTGTATCGTTGTTATCACGAGGGTCTGTAGTAGATGAAGTTCCGAGATTCTGGTTATGTGTTGACGGATGTGATACACTGGACGGGTTAGTATAACAGTTGAGTGATATATTACTCCTTGTATCCGTGGACTAGATTGCATGACCAGAAATTTCGGGAGTTCTTAGGTGGGAATTCAAGTAGTTACTTATAGGACAATCTTCCAACAAACGCATGATGTTAGGTTGGGGTTCGACATCTAGTGGATTTGTTTGTTCACGGTCTTCTTACAGCAGTTCACGTTGTGTCTTAAAGAGTCATTGTAGCTTGCTACGACTCGGGGACGCTTCGTACGTCGGGTGCACTGCCTTGCACTTGATGGCTACTGTAAGGATCGAGCTCGTGCGATCCTGTCCACGAAAATATCGAACGGAAATCTCTCTCATGAGTTTGTTCTGGCTAATTTGCAAGCCTCACCCTTTGTTTTGTTGAAATATGGTAATTCGAGTTGCTTCGATGTCAAGTGGTGAATTCATATCCTTCCAAGACGTGTTCTCATATTTTTATGGGAATGCTAATTCTTTTGCTCAAATCAATTCTCTTGTTAATTCTTGTCAACCGAAGTTGTTGTGTCAATTCTTTTCAACCAATGTGCTTCTCTTCAAGTGAATTCAATCCTCTACAATATTTGCAAGATCAATCTCTCATTTCTTCCGGAGTTCATCTCATCTGTCCCAAGTGTCTTTGTTTTTCCCGCCCTCCCACCCTTTTCTTCAGTGATTGGATTTCATCCAAGTGCATCTCATTTCGTCGTTGCTTCCGCTATCTTTTCTTCCATGTCCTATCCGGTGATTCATTGTGAAGATTCTCAGGAGCTTCATGTTCATCTTTATTCATTCTTGTGGTCTTTTCCGGTGAATTCAATTCAGTTAACCGTGTTCATCATATCCTATTCATCCTTGTAATTCTTTCCCATGTTGAGAATTCTTATCAAGTCTTCTTGTTGTCATTTCTCTCTATTCTATCCGGAGTGCTGAAGGTATCTTAGGAGTTTCTTGTTTTCGATTCTTTCAGTTATTTCAAGGGTCGCACCTCATCTAGTCTTCATTTGTACCGGTGCAATATCTCTCTTTCTAAGCAATATTTGAATGGTGCTTTCTTTCAGTGGGCCCATAACCCACAGGCTTTTCCCAGGATCTTTTCTGGCTCTTGTAATCTTTTTCGGAGATCTCTAATTCTTTTCACCTATGACGTAAGTATGAGTTTCATCAATCATATTCCTTCTTCAAGATCTATTCGAATTGATTCTCATATTTGGCTCAACCTTTCATTCTTCGTTATTCCGGAGTGTTTCAGTTATTCTTGGTGGTGTTCTTCGCATATTGTTCAGCTTGGAAGACCGAAGACGTGTTTTCTCAAATTTTGGTCCATTCTCTTGAAGATTCATCATTTCAGCTTTGTGTTATCATCTTGAGTTGTTCCCAATCGTGAGTGATCTCTTTCTTGCCATACGGTGCTTTTCTGAGTTGTCTTCATTCTCGATCCTCCGAAGGCCATCATCCAAAAGATTTTGTTCGTTCTGAGCTTGCAACTTTCATTCTCAAATTCTTCTCAATTGTGTCTCTTCGTTCGTCTCTCAATTATTCTGGTGTTTTGTTCATGTTTTTCTCTCAGGTGACTCATGATCTCTTCATTCATTCATGTTCGTCTCATTCGTTTCAATTCTTACCGGTGTCTCCTTCAAGACTTCGTTTAGTTTGTGCTCATATATCTCCTCAATCTTTTCTAGAAGAATAAGTGGTACGCTAAATCCGTTGCTTGTCATCAATTAAACTTGATGGAGGATTAGCTTAACATAATTCTTATTTTTGTTCATAGTGATCTGAATTCTTCTTTCGGAGTGGCTCATGATATCAATTCTTTTCTCAAGTGCTTGTCTTTCTTTTCCGGAGTTCCAAGTTCTATCTAGTATCTCTTTGAGAAGCTTCATCTAAATCATTGCAAAGCCTTTAATCTTATTCTTTCATCATTTCATTCCGGTGTTCCCCAAGAGGTTCGTCATGGTGGTGCATCAAGGTTTCAATTCTTCTCAAGTTGTTCTTCAAGATTTTGTGGTAGTAGTTCTCAATTTTCTTCTTCGTTCCCTCTTTCCAAGATCTAGTTTATATTCTCTTGCTCCAGAGTTGTGGTGATGTTGCTCATTTGGGTCAATCATGTTGTTCTATCAAGATCATGGTGTTCCCTTGTTCTATCTAGTTAATTTGTTGTGAATTGTATCAAGATATGTCCATCTTATCGATTTTTTTGTCCCTTTTCCTACCGAAGTGCTGCCGAAATTTTCCATGAATTCTTGCTTGTTTCTCATATCTTTCCTCATCTCTTTGCAACCTTCAAGGATCGTTGGTTTCACTCGTTTGTCAAAGAAGCGACTAAGTTTTACCTCTTGCTTTCTCTTCCTATTCCACTTTCATTCTTGGATCTCGGGTCGAGATCCTCTTGTAGTCTAGGAGAGTTGTGACACCTGAGACCGACATTCCAGAAGATTCCCATTTTCTTTCCGTTTTCGTCGTGTGGTTATTTTTATTTGTCGCATCATCATCGCATCATGCGCATCATCCGCATTGCATCAGCATCCCGTTGCCGCCAGTTTTTAAACTTGCATCCGTTGTTAGTTGCCGGTTCTCATCGTTGTCCGTTCTCAGCCCGACCGCACACGCACGCGCCCGCGGCATCGATTAAACCCTATTTTTAAAAGTGTGTATAAAACTTTCTCTGATTGGGTTGGAATTTGACGTGTGGTCTTATTTTAATATAGCTAGGCCGCCTGTCGAATTTCGTCGCAATCGGAGTCCGTCTCGTACCTGAACGGTCGACCGTAGAGGCAACATATTCGGTCTACCCTCGGACATTTATCGGTGTTTTAGAAATTACGTTGTCGGGTGCCGTTTCCCTCTCTTCTCCGGCTAACCTACTCTACACGGCCACTTAGTTTGTCCCGCATTCGGAATTATTCAATTCCGACCGCGCGGTTGGATCCGGGATGAAATTCCGCTAAACCTAGCCCCCCATTGTCTATAAATAGACCTCCGAGGCATTTTAGACACCAACCCTAGTCCACCTCGGGATCCGCATCCCTAACCCTAGCCTGCCACCTCTCTGTCTCTCCTCCCACCAGCCTCAGCCGCCAGGGCCCGCGGAGCCCGTCGCGGGCCCGCCCGGGGCCGAGCCACCGCGCCGTGCGCGAGGAGCCCGAGCTCCCCGCAGCTGCAGCAGCCTCTCATTGCCCCGTGCGCCACCGTCCTCTGTCGCCAGCAGCCGGCCGGAGTTTCCCCGAGCCACTGGAGCCCCGCGAGGACCTCGCCCGCCGGTTGCCGGAGAGCCCGCGATGCCGCGGTACTAGCCGGATCCGGTGAGCCGACCGCCTCCGCCCTTGCTGCCTCGCCCCACCGGCGGTCAGATCCGACTGGATCCCGCCAAATCGGTAGATTCCCCGCATGTGCCTTGTGTCGTTCGCGCCGCCCACCTGCTCTGCCGTTCACGCTGCCAACATCTCCTATCGGGAGGAGAACGACGAGCAGAGCGCAACGCTCGCGCTGGCCGTGGTGGGCCTCACCCCCATGCGGCCCAGGAGTCGGCCCAGCGAGCCTCCTCGCCCCAGCGCCCCGCCATGGCCCAGCTCCACCAACCTCCGCCTCGGCCCACTGCCTAATCCCCAAGCCCACGCCGAGCGAGGCCGGCCCGAGGTGAGCACCTCCCCTGCCCTCTATCCTTCGCCCAAGTGATGTACAGTTAGATTGTGCAACAGTTAGGTCTCGTAGTTATTTTCTTTTTAGGGATTTTCAGAATTAATTAATTCTAGAAAATTGACGAATATTAAAACGCCTGTAACTTTTAATCCGTATGTCGGATCGCGATGATTTAGATATGTACCTAATGTAGAATTTCGCGTAGAATATGAATTTGTAAATGACATGCATGTTTGACGTAGTTTGGCATGCCGAATGCCTAGAAATGCGTGTTGTCCTAATAGAGGATTGCCCCGTATTTATTTTCATGTGTGTCTGTATTGCTCAAACCCCGTAGATAAAATGCTCATGTTTTAGGAACCCTTTTTCCATGTATTTTAGAGTAGTCATTGGTATTTTTGCATGTAGGTTTAGCCGCTAGTTTATTATTTCGCGTTTAGGACATTATCTCGCATATACGTGTGGCGATATTCTTGTTTTGCAACCCCTCATGTTATATATGTTTTCAGGGTAGAAAAATCCATAGGATTTAACTGTGTATTTAGTTTTAGCTTTTTAGCAAGTTAATTCGCGTTGTATTTTGCCGTGTTGCCCTCTTGTCTATTTTGTAGGATTTAATCCGTGCGTAATATGAAGGAGTTGTCAACTAGAGAGTTGCTCTTGGATGTTTAGTCTAGCCCCTGGTAATTTTGGTTGCACTAGAAATCCATGTTTAGGTGTGGTTTGCTTGCTCTCAAGTTGCTAGGAAATAGTGCCGATTTGGAGATGCTGAAATATGTCTAAGTCTGAAATCTGTTATATTTTGTTGCTCTCTTTGCATGAGTTTATCTGGTGATCTGTAGCTCTTTGGATGTTGGTGTAATGGAGTTAGTTGTAGACTTTAGGATTCTCTAGCATGCTATCAATTTTCATGTCGTTTGGAGTACTGCAGCTTATGGTTTTGCTGCTGTCAATATGCCTTCAGATCGAAAACGGCACTTTCATGAAGTGCTATTTTCACTAAGTCTGAAACTGTGTGTGAGATGCATTTTTGTGACTTCTTTTCCTACTGATCCATGCTTCCATGCTAGGTGTTATTAGTTGTATGTGGTAGTGCTTCTTGACCTCTACCGCCTCATGCCTTGGTTGAGAATATTTGATTTGTGTAGCTAGTTGTTCGAGGGTGTAGAAAATGCTATGTGGCTGATTTTGCCAGTTTATGTCTATTTCTTGTTTAGCTCGTAGTTGTTGAACCGTAGCTCCGTTTTGATTGTGTCCTATATGAAACTTGCTTAGAATCTCTTGTAGTTTCATATTATCTTGCTGGTTGTGTGTTTTGAAATGTTGTGGATGCCATTTGCACACATATTGCATTCATGCCATCATATCTTGCGGTGTTCGTATCTTTTAATCCGTAGCTCCGTTGGAGATCACTACAAGGAATATGCTAATACACGACGCTATTTTTTCGTCGCTACATCTTCACGGTTTTTAAATTACGACGATCTCACGACGAAAAACCAAGCGTCAAAAACGGAGCGTCAGAAATGAACAGCAGCGATGTTTTGATCAAAATCGTCGTAACTTTTACGACGATTCCTGGATTGTCGTAACCTTTACGACGATCCTAAATCGTCGTTGGCAATCTAACTCAGTCCTACGTGGCAAAATTACGACGAAATCAAAACATCATAGTTGAAATCAGCCCAACCCATTTCAATTGATCACATGGGCTGGTTTTATTTTGTTTGGGCTTTTTCTTATTGGGCCTTGGCCTGTTTACATACATTTCTAGTATTTTTTTCGATTTTTTTTATCATTATAATTTGGGCCCTGGCCTTTTAGTGCCCAAATACATTTGGTCCAGTTTCAATTTTGGCCCTTTATCATTTTTGAATTCAGCAACTTTTTGTTCGAAAACTTGGTTTCATTTCTATTTGTTGGGCCTTTTTCAACCCAATTATTTGTCCAATATTAAATCCAACACTATTTCATATTCAAATCAAGAAAACTCCAAGTCGAATTAAAATCATCCATCATATAACATCACATAATACATCTCTCAAGTTTACATAACACAATAACTCATCTCATGAATACATTTCCTTACACAGGAAAATAGCAAGAATAAGCAGAATTGACCAATAAAACAATGACACATCTGCTAATAATAGAGTTCATTCCACTCTCCTATGAGACATAGGTTCAGAAATTTTTATGTTGTGTTGATTTGAATGTCCCAAGTATGCATCATCGACATCTTCTCACCACTTTCCTAGCAAGAGGAAAAGAGACAAAACAAAAACCATTAGACCGTAACATTACACAAGAGCATAGATCTGTAACTTCAAATCACAAAATATATCCATTATACTAGATGTCAGAGTTGTATAAAAGTTGCTAGTTATAAAAAAATATGGAGCTACCAAATTAGCAGAAAATTATCTCACACTAAATTTGCCTTTGTGGAGCATATGAAATATGAAATTGCAGTGAGTTTCTATCAAGGATGGTTGCTGTAATTGTAATTGTTCTGGAGGTGATAACAGCACAATGCTTCGGTTAGAAAATTCAACTCTAATTATGCAGCCATCTAGTCACATGTTACACTATCCATTTACAGATGCAGTAAGAGCAGAGGAGGTGTAATACAACAGCAGTTATCTATCTATTTTCCATAAGCAATACCAGCCAACGACATAGCTCACACTGAAACAAATTTAGTGCATGATGTACTATGTAACAACAGCATCTAATAAGCAAAACATATGCACATCACGCCCATGCCCCAATCCCCAACACTAGTCCTGTAATGGTAGGAGCTAGTCCTGTAATAGTCAGACAACAAGATATCAATTGTGAATGGTCGTGTCATCTACAAACTACCACTTTAACTGCATCCCTTAGAATCCTGACAATATAGCCCATCATTACTCTTATATACAAAGAAAAATCCTAAGAAACTGATTTCATAATGTCCATCCATGATTTTATATATAACACAAACATTGTAGAAAAGGTACACAACAGATAGAGCACCACGACCCAGATATGACTAGCAGCCATATGCCAACTTACAAGTGCGCGTCGAAGCGGGAGCCATATTCAGACTACACACTGTCATTCATTTTGCAAATCTGTTACCACTTACCATTCGGCAGATGAGACGCCATTGCTGTTAATCCTTCTTCCCGAACATGGCGACGTCGGGCTCCTATAATTTTATCGTTCCCCTCCTAACCTGTAAGAGGAAAAATGGCAGCTATAGTTAGAGCAGAGCAGGTGCTGCAATCACCATACAATTTGAAAGGAGTGAGCACATAGACACAAATTCGTTCAACACAAGAGCACCTAAATGGGAGCATACAGAGAACCAATGTGTCGGCTGACCAATTATATCAGATGTGTAGATATAAATACACAACAGAAGTTGCATCAGTGAAGAAGGGATTCCAAACATTTGTTTTGACCCTGATTTGGCTATAATCTTAGGATTCATGTGTTCCTTTGAATCAACCACCCAAAATTCTCATGCTTTCGCAATCCTGTGTTTTGCACGTGCAACCATGTATTATTTATGTGTTTCTTTTTCTAGCCCTACAGTTTTGGAGCAAAGAAACTCCATGAACACAAGAACCGAATGAATGTGCGAGTGTTGCGCTAATTTGCCTCTATTCCCATAGTGTTAAAAAAGGCCTTACATTTTGAGACAGAGTACACCATCAGAACACCCGCTCACACCGGGTCAGCAATGCCAAACAGTAGGCCATCAGAACATCCTGAACCATTTATTTAGTAAAATAGTCATCAGCACACTTCTTGCATTTTACATTTAGTGAAAAAAAAGGATAGAGTCTATTTCCCGGTGGGCTCGGCCGCGCGCGCCCATCCAATACTGCCCTGCAAAGTTTTGAAGAGACGAGCAGCGTCAGGCCTGGCGGATCGTATGTCAAAATGCCAAGCGATCATTTGCTTTTATACAGCTAAAATCCTAGTGTACTGAAGCTGCAAAGGCACTGAGTCACACCATCATACAGCATGACAACACATGTACTGAATTGCAAGAAATAATTTATTCTTATTCAGCTAAAATCCTAGTGTACTACTGAAGCTGCAAAGACCATGAATCACATCAAACCTATGGCAATTTCATTTCCCTACTGGTTAAACCTAATGCTATAGTTACACTCAAAGAGTTCCAGGTTGTAAAAATTGGGACTTGATCATGCGAATCCGACTGCGCTTTGTTGTTTCGACAACACCCACTACTGAATCCCAGATTTAATTTACCTAGTACTTAGCATGTCTCAAGCGTAGCTAGCCGTGACAAGTTACAGCAAACTGAGCCGGGCCAGATCGATCAGATCTAGGCGAGAGGAGCAAGGAGAGGGAGCGCACGTACCGGCGCCACTCGCGGAGGAGGATTCCATCATGGGCCCCCATCTGGGAAGGGTCGGGGAGGACGGGGTCGGAGTCGGTGAAGAGGTCGTCGTCGTCCTCGTGGTGCATGCCGTTGCCGTTGGAGTCGAGCATGTCGAGGCGTGCGCGGCGATGGAGTCGTGGCGGAAGGCGTAGGGGCCGAGGGAGGCCGGGAAGTCGTCGCCGCCGCTCCCGGAGACGTGGATGTCGGCCGCCGGGGCTCCGCCGTCTGCGAAGCTGAGGAAGGGGTCGTCGTGGAAGGGCATGGCGGCCGGGGAGGAAGTCGGCGAGTCGAAGGCGGTCGCCATGGACGGGCGACGGGGTCAGGATCGGGCCGGCCCTAGCTGCACGGAGGCGCCCTGGCTGCACGGAGGCGCCCGCGGAGTAGGATCTACGGCCTCGGGCACTCCGCCGAGGCGCCGTAGGAGGGGGCTCCCTGTCGTCGCGCGCCCAGCCGTCCACGGCGCCGTCGTCCTGGGCCTGGTGCAAGGGGACGGGCGGCGGCGTCCTGCTCCATCCCCGCGAGCTAAGGCGAGCAAGAAACTCGGCTAGGGTGAGGAGGACGACGAGGTCGGCGATGGTTGGGAGCGGCAGGGACAGGACTGGATCGGGAGGGGGCGGGGACGGGGAGGAGGTGGCGTCGGCGAGGAGATGGGGACGAGGGTGCGATGGGGGGAGGGGTTTGAGCTAGGGTTTGGGTTGCCGGTGTTTTTTTTTCTGTAGATACATCGATGGATGGATGTGAGATCGTAAGGTGGATGGATGGATGGATGGGCGCCATGTCATCAATCCGTGGAAAGAGTTTTGATTGGTTCAAAAAACAATGATTTAAAATAGTTTTCAGGTACTAAAAATAAAGGAATTTTGTGCAGCATCTATCAAATTTTTTTACAAAAGGGCATTGTTTGATGTGATTTTGTGCTTATCTTTTGCTGAAATTTTAAATAAGATGGGTCATTGCCCTTCTTCCAGCTTATCTTTAGCTAGCTTTTGTTTGATTTGGCAGGGTTATTTGCATGCATGTTAGGATTATGTGGGTACGTATACTTTTTGAAAGGCCAGGACTCCATCACCACATGGAGCTCGTCGAGATACCGCCCACTTGGTCATGGAGGTCGACGGCACCAAGGGCTCCATCACCACCGCGCTCCTCTTGGTCTGGAGCGGAGTGGTCAGCACAACAAGGTGGGTTCACGAGCCACAGCAACGAGAGACACTGCTGCGAGCCATGACGAGCAGCCGGGATACAAACGAACAGAGAAACGGGAACGGTCAAACATGAAGCTAGCTAATTACATAGGTTACTGTAGCTATATTATCGGCTCTCGTGGAAAAGACAAATTTTCGTTGAATCAGCTGGAAGCGTCTCAAATTTGAACTGCAGCTATATTATAGTTTGATCTTTATTTTTCCAAAAAAATCATTTCTAGGTACACAAGTATCTACTTAATCAGAGAAACATCAAAATATTTTCAAGATTCAACCACTAGGTAGGAACGGTCATACCCGCTGTTTTGACCACATTTTGAAATGGCCATGAAAAATTCAAAAAAAATCAAAAAAATGGAAAACCTTTGCATTGTGTCATTATATGTGATAGAGTTACCAGGAAAAATAATAAATTTGTAATACGACAATTATTTTAAAAAAGTGTTCTTAAAAATGAGCTATCATGTGTGAAGATCCATGGCTTTCAAGCCAAAATATCAATCTTATGACCACATTAATGACATAGTTTGTTGAAATGATATAATATTATGCACAAGGATGCATATTGGAATGACAAACAATATTGATTAAGGAAGTTTTCATTTTCCTGGTATGTAAAAATCATTTTCCATTTTTCAAGTGTCCAAAATGAACTTTTTTGTGAACGACCTACCATATATTTGTTTCAAAATTGGACCAAATCATTTTTCTAAAATACTAGGCCATATTTAATGTATAATTGACAAAATGGTTGGGTGTTAAAGGCTTTTATCGATCTCTCCTAAAAAAGACAAATTAATCAGCTGAAAGCGGGTCAAATTTGAACTGCATCTACATTATAGTTTGCTCTATATTTTTGCTAAAAACAATTTATAGGTACACAAGTATCTATTTAATCATATAAACATCAAAACATTTCCAAGATTCAACCACTAGGTATGAACGGTCATACCCGCTCTTTTGACCGCGTTTTGAAATGGCCATGGAAAATTCAAAACAAATTCAAAAAATGGAAAACCATTGCATTGTGTCATTATATGTGACAAAGTTACCAGGGAAAATAATAAACTTGTAATACGATAATTATTTTAAACAAGTGTTCTTAGAAATGAGCTATCATGTGTGAAGATTCATGACTTTTAAGCCAAATGATCAATCTTATAGCCACATTCATGACATAGTTTGTTGAAATGATATAATATTATGCACAAGGGTGCATATCGGAATGGCAACCAATGTTGATTAAGGAAGTTTTCATTTTCCTTGTATGAAAAATTCATTTTCCATTTTTCAAGTGATCAAAATGAGTTGTTTTGTGAAGGACCTACCATATATTTGTTTTAAAATTGGACCAAATCATTTTTATAAAATACTAGTCCATATTTAATGTACAATTGACAAAATGGTTGGGTGTTAAAAGATTTTATCCACCTCTCGTGAAAAAGACAAATTTATGTCGATTCAGCTGGAAGCAGGTCAAATTTGAACTGCAGTTGCATTATAGTTTGCTCTTTATTTTTCCCAAAAAATCATTTATAGGTATATAAGTATCTATTTAATCAGAAATACATGGTGTGGTGCCTTGACGTCGAGGTTTGCATGGTGGTCGAGGGCCCCAACTCCGTAGTGCGTGAACTTGCATGCGAGTCGCATGGTCACCGCCTAACCGTTGCATTGCCACGCGTTCTAGGTGGAATAGTCATGTCTGGTGGGTTGGACAATCCCTCGATAGGTGTTAGCAAGAATAATACAATAGAATAATCTCATGAGGAGACTGAACTAAGCACAAACATGAATTAGCAGCCAAGTGTTTGATTAGCGGTGCGGGTAATTAACATAGACAATGGGCCTAAATTTTGGCTGAGGATGATCATCTACTAAGGAGACTCTCTTGGCAAATTATTATCTCAAATGGATGAATCTAGGTGGCACTTGCTTTGCAAAGTAACACATTGTGCAGAAATATGGATGTTGAAGCTAGGATCAAATGAATGAATGGATTGACCTGAAATTTGGTGTATGATGTTAATTTGGGCATATGAAGGCACTGTATAGAAATTATACCATTTGGACATGCCAAAGTGACACTTCCTTCACAATGTGCCAATCTGGACAGAAAATGGTAATTAAAACTGGGCTCACATAGATGATTGGATTGAGCTTAAATTTGGAGGAGGATGATAATTTAGGCACATTAAGGTACTGTAAAAAATTCATAAAATTTGGATAAACAAAAATTGTACTTCCTTCACAATGCTCTCTACTGAATAGAATATTGGGAAAATATTGAGAGAAACTGGCTGAATTAAATGAGCTAAAATTTGGTTGAGTGAGGTTATATGGTCAGTATCATCCCGTGGTAAATTTTTCATCAACTATAAAGCAATATAAAACATAGTTGCTTCACAAAATGAAAATATTACCAAAAACAAAGATTGGATGATGAGCTCACATGAATTGTTAGATGTGGCTAAAATTTTATGGAGAGCTACGTTTTGGGCACATAGATGATGTGGAAAAAATTCAACTCATCAGGATATTCCTATCTAGTACTTCCTTCACAAAGTTGTTAGCTGAACACAAACTTTGGAAATTTGCTGAGAAAGACTTACTAGGCAAATCGTTACGAAAGTTTTCATGAGGCAATGATTTGGATAGGAAAGAGTGCCCAAACAATATGAGGGTAATCAAAGAAATAGAAATAGCGCTTCCTTCACAAAGTGCTATTCTGAACAGAATAGGAAAATGAATATTTTTGAATTATTTTCGAACTATGGAAGGGAGGGTTTTCACATATTTGAGGAATATATAGTCCAAAGTATTTATGAGAATTTTTCGAGAATTTTCGGAATGATAGAATAGTAGGTTGCTTCACAAACTAGGATCGGGTGGGATAGAATGGACCCACGAGTGACATGTCATCATAGTTAGAACATGTTACGACATTTTTACAATCGTCGTAGAAGTTATGACGATCTCATCTTATGCGGTTACGACGTTTTGATTCACATCGTCGTAATTTATATGTAGATTTGATCCCCTCAAACGGTTTACGACGATCTCGGATGAAATCGTCATAGATTTATGACGAATTCATCAACGACATTTTAAAAAACATCACATATGAGCATATTTCTTGTAGTGGATGTTCTCTATGTATAAATTGCTTGTAACGATGTGTAGAATCACGTGAACCTATTTATTTTGCTATTTAACAACTATTTAAATGTGTTAGTTCAGATCTGGAGAGAATTTTAAATTAACATGTGAGGTCGTTTCGGAGATGCTATATGTCATTTCCGACCTCATTTAAAATGCCTAGATAGGTAGTTTAATTACGCTTCACCTCTTGCAATGTTTAACCACATCTAATATTGCCCTGTATCTAATCGGTATAGAACTAAATAATTAAACATGGAGTTTCGTCAATATGCAACTCGTTGCATATTGAACTTCACTTAATGTGTAGTGTTTGAGTGTTATGAATTGCCATGTCATGTCTTGCATATATTATCCGTTCATGCATCATATGTGTTGTTCATCGTGTGGTGAATATCGTGTGTTGATTCTTGTTTCGGTTTCCTTCGTCTCGATAGAGTTCCGCAAGCGTGTCGGAAAGTGAGAACTCGTTCGACTACATCGGTTCGTCTGCTTCACGGAGTCATTCTTCTTCCAAGCGGGATCTCAGGCAAGATGACAATTTCCCTAGATACCATTACTACCATTGCCATGCTAGTATCATTGTTTCTGTCACTATGTCTCGTTGCCTACCACCTGTTAAATATCAGCCTCTCAACAATATCATGAAAACCATCGACATGATCACAACCTAGCAAACCACTGATTGGCTATGTTACCGCTTGCTTAACCATGTGTTAGCGTTGCTAGATGCAGGTGGAGTTGCTTCCATGTGATAACATGGGTTCCTTGTTATATCACCATATTAATGCTATTTAATTTAATGCACCTATATACTTGGTAAAAGGTGGAAGGCTCAGCCTTTCTAGCCTGGTGTTTTGTTCCACCTTTGCCCCCTTAGTTTCGGCTACCGGTGTTATGTTCCATATTTGAGCGCTCCTAACACAATCGGGGTTGTTATGGGGACCACCTTGATAATTGGTTTTAGATTAAAGCTGGTCTGGCAAGGCCCAACTTTGGTACTACATTTGCCTATTAACCTAATAAAAATGCATAGGGACTTTCCGAACCGTGAGGATAATTAATCAACCCCCGGGCCAGTGCTCCGCATGAGTATTGGTACACCCACCTAGCAGTCGGCGGTGCCACCTCGGGGCAACTCGAGCGTTTGGCTACCGCCCACTATGTATAGACGGTGTGTCCTGAGAACGAGATACGCGGCTCCTATCGGGTTCGTCCACACACCGGGTGGTCTTGCTGGATTAGTTTTACCTTTTACGAGATATCTTGAGCATCGGGATTCCGGTGATGCTTTGGGTAATCTCAGAGTTGAGGTTTTCCACTAAGGAGTCCGACGAGATTGCGAGCTTCATGATCGAGGATTTCTATGCGGCTTGTGGTAATTTGTGATGGACTAGTTGGAGCACCCCTGCTGGGTTAAATCTTTCGGAAATCCGTTCCCGCGGTTATGTGGCAACATGGAAACTTTGTTTAACACTGGTTCTAGACAACTTGAAGTTAACTTAACTAAAATATGCCAACTGAGTGCGTGACCGTGACTGTCTCTTTCGTGAGTTCCTTCTCCGATCGAGGACATGGTGGGGTTATTGTCTGACGTAGGTAGGTGTTCAGGATCATTCATTTGATCATTAACAGTTCACGTCCGCTATGCGTAGATCATCCCCCTCTTAATTCTTGTACTCGTAAGTTAGCCACCTCATATAATGCTTAGTCGCTTGCTGCAGCCTCACCACTTAACCTTACCTCACCTATTAAGCTTTGCTAGTCTTGATACCTTTGGAAATGAGATTGCTGAGTCCCCTGTGGCTCACAGATTACTACAACACGAGTTGCAGGTACAGGTAAAGATTACTTGAAAGATTACTTGACGCGAGCGCGTTAATTGTTCATTTGGAGTTGCTTCTTCTTCTTCTTCTTTGATCTAGGATGGGTTCCAGGCCGACAGCCTGGGATAGCAAGGATGGACGTCGTTCTCTTTTCTCGTTTGTTTTCGTCCGTAGTCGGACCCTGCTCTTCTTCGTGATATTTATGTATTGTACTGTTGTGACTCTGATGTAGCTTGTGGCAAGTGTAAGCCAATACCACATATGTCATCTTTTCAGAATATGTACTTGTAATGATATCCATTCTTGCGAAACGACGAGATGCTCTTCTATCCCTGACGAGGCCCTCGTGTCAAAATAAGGATAGGGTCGCATCTTGGGCGATACAACAATGCTCCCCAAGATGCCACTAAGGCCACCGTAATCTCCTCACGCCCTCGCACAATGCAATATGCCGTGATTCCACTAAGGGACCCTTGAGGGCGGTCACCGAACCGGTACAAATGGCAACCCTTGGGGGCGGTTACCGGTACCCGTACAAATTGCTCGGGGCAATCTCCACAACCTAATTGGAGACCCCGACGCTTGCCCGGAGCTTTACACCACAATGATTGAGCTCCAAGACACCACCAAGTTTCTAGGACACCAAACCTTCCACGAAGAACAATCTCTAGGGTACTAAGTACCAAAAGGTAATATGGCTTCTCAAACTTCACATCCACGTATCACCGTGGAGAACTCAAACCGATGCAACTCATGCAATGGCAAGAACACACAAAGTGGTCAAGTCCCTCACACTCAAATCCCTCCACAACAACAAAAGCTATGGAGAAATATGAGAGGAAGAACAAGGAGCTCGCAAAGAACTCCAAGATCTAGATCCAAGGGGTTCCCCTCACATAGAGGAGAAAGTGATTGGTGGAGATGTGGATCTAGATCTCCTCTCTCTTTTCCCTCAAGAACAAGCAAGAATTATTGGAGGGATTGAGAGTTAGCAAGCTCTAAGAAGGTCAACAACGCGGGTAGAACATGAGCTCAACGGATGGATAAAACCAAGGGGGAAGAAGACCCCCTTTATATAGTGGGGGAAGGAATCAGACTGTTACCCCCACTTATAGCCCGAGCCCAGCGGTACTACCGCTGGCTGCAGCGGTATTACCGCTGACCCTCTAGCGGTACTACCGCTGGCTGCAGCGGTACTACCGCTGAATCTCCAACGGTACTACCGCTGGCTGCAGCGGAACTACCGCTGAGCCCATGGTAGCGCAAAGATCCTACCGGGCCAACCACCGCCAAGAAAGTCTTCGCAAAAAGTCCGACATAGTACAGCCGCATGGATGATGATACTAAAGTCCTCGACCGGTACTACCGCTGACCAGGGGCGGTACTACCGCTGGGACATCGGTACTACCGCCAGCTCAAGCGGTACTACCGGTAGGGCTAGCAGTACTACCGCTAGGTCCAGCGGTACTACCGCTCGCCACTGAAACAGCCATAACTTTCGCATACAAGCTCCGAATCGAGCAAACCCAAGCTTGTTGGAAATCTTAAGACCATGCAGATATGAAACTGCCAATGATATAGAGATGTGAGACCTCTATGAATGAAGAACCGGCAAAAACTCCAACATCGAAAACATCATAGTAGATGCATATGGACTCCGTTTTCGATGAACTCAAGCTTGTCATGAAGATGACCATAAGCTCTAACACTCACAAAGAGAAACACCAAATAAGAACCAAGAAGTATGATGCAAAGATGCAAATGGTTTGAGCTCTCAACGAACGATACGATCAAGCTACTCATTTGAGAGCCCCCCTTGATAGTACAACAATCTATCCTAAAACAGAAAACCTATCAAGGGCAAACCTATACCTTGCACCTCGACCTCTTGAGCTAGATGATGATGATCTTGGCTTCCTCAAGATGGACCACATTTATTGATTGCATTGGCTTGATGAAGACTAGTTGATTGCTCCCCCATACTCACTATGGGTGAGCCACTCTTCAGCATATCTTCACAAGTCCATTGCCACCACAATGGACGGCAAGCTTCAAGCATGATGTATTCGTGCTAATCCACTTGAACTTGCACACCACAATCTTGATGACGATCACCACTTGACTTCATCCTTCATGGGTTGTATGAGATCTTCCTTTTGACGCAAGCCCATGGAAACACACCTAACCCCCACATAGAACTCTCACGAAGACCATGGGTTAGTACACAAACACGTAATGGACAATGCTTACCATACCATGGGATCACTTGATCCCTCTCGGTATATCTTGTACGCTTTGTGTGTTGATTATCTTGATTTACTCTTTGTCTCTGAGATCTTGATCAACCTTGTATCTCTATGACCATTCTTTGGATAATACCTTGAATACCATCTTGGTCATCATATAAACTCCTTGAACCCAACAGATGGACTTCAAGAAGTGCCTATGAACAAATCCTATAAATATAACTTAAGGCAACCATTAGTCCATAGGAATTGTCATCAATTACCAAAACCACATATGGAGATATATGCTCTAACACTAGTTCACATCACCATGTGATTAACACCCAATGTGTTCTCGGGTTTGTTCATGTTTTGCTTGTGAGAGAGGTTTTAGTCAACGGTCTGCAACATTCATATCCGTGTGTACTTTGTGAATCTATAGATCATACTATAGATGCTGCTACCACGCTCCACTTGGAGCTATTCCAAATGACTCCTCCACTATACGAATCCGCTTTGCTACTCATAGTCATCCAGATTGGTGTCAAAGCTTGCATCAACATAACCCTTTACGACGAACTCTTTTGTCACCACTATAATCGAGAAACATTTACTTAGTCCTCTAATTACTAAGGATAGGTTTGACCGTTGTCCAGTGATCCACTCCTGGATCACTCTTCTACCCCTTGCCAGACTTGTGGCAAGGCACACACCACGTGCGGTACACAACATGACATACTATAGAGCCTATGGCTAAGGCATAGGGGACGACCTTCGTCCTTCCTCTTTCTTCTACCATGGTCAAGCTTTGAATCTTACTCAAATTCACACCTTATAATATAGGCCAGAACTCGTTCTTTGGCTGATCTATTTTGAACTCCTTCAAAATCTTGTCAAGGTATGTATTCATTGAAAGTTTTATCAAGCGTCTTGACCTATCTCTATAGATTTTGATGCCCAATATTTTAAGTAGCTTTATCCACGCTTTCCTTTTAAAAAATCCTTTCAAACAACCCTTTATGCTTTCCACAAATTCTACATCATTTTCGATCAACAATATGTCATCCACATATACTTATCAGAAATTCTATAGTTCTCTCACTCAATTTCTTGTAAATACAAGTTTCATCATAAACTTTGTATAAACCCAAAAGCTTTGAACACCTCATCAAAGTGCATATTCCAACTCCGATATGCTTTCACCAATCCATAAATGGATTGCTGGAGCTCGCATACCTTTTAGCATCCTTAGGGTCGACAAAACCTTCTGGTTATATCACATACAACCTTTCCTCGAGGAAACCGTTAAGGAAACGATGTTTTCACATCCATCCGCCCGATTTCATAATTGAAAAATGCAACAATTGCTAACATAATTCCAACACACTTTAGCATCGCTATGGGTGAGAAAGTCTCATCGTAGTCAACTCCTTCAACTTGTCGGAAACCTCTTTGCGACAAGTTGAGCTTTATAAATGGTGACAATTACCATCATCGTACCTCTTCCTCCTAAATATCCATTTGTACTTAATAGCCTTACGACCATGAGGTAATTCCTACAAAGTCCATACTTTCTTTTCATACATGGATCCTATCTCGGATTTCATGGCCTCTAACCATTTGTTGGAATCCGGGCCCATCACCGCTTCTTCATAGCTTGTAGGTTCACTATTGTCCAACAGCATGACCTCCAAGACAGGATTATCATACGTCTCCTTGTCAACCAACGAGGTTCGATAGTAACTTGATCTGAAGCTTCATGATCATCATCATTAGATTCCTCTTCAATTGGTGTAGGCATCACAAAAACATCTTCCTGTGTCGTGCTACTCTCTAATTGAAGTCGTGGTTCAATAACCTCATCAAGTTCCACCTTCGTCCCACTCAATTCTTTCGTGATAAACTCTTTCTCTAGAAAGGATCCATTCTTAGAAACAAACAGTTTGCCTTCGGATCTGAGGTAGAAGGTATACCCAACTATTTCCTTTGGGTATTATATGAAGATGAACTTCTCCGCTCTGGTTCGAGCTTATTAGGCTGAAGCCTTTTGAAAAAGCGTCGCAACCCCAAACATTAAGAAATGATGACTTCGGTTTGTTGCCAAACCATAATTCATACGGTGTCATCTCAATGAATTTAGATGGTTCCCTATTTAAAGTGAATGTGGTTGTCTCTAATGCATAACCCCAAAATGATAGTGGCAATTTTTTAAGAGATATCATAGTATGCACCATATCCATAGAGCACGACTACGACGTACGGACACACCACTACACTATGGTGTTCCAGGTGGCATGAGTTGTGAAATTTTTTCCACATTGTCTTAAATGTATACCAAACTCGTAACTCAGATATTCACCTCCATGATCAAATCATAGACATTTTATCTTCTTGTCATGATGACCTTGAACATCACTTTGAAATTGCTTGAACTTTGCAATATTTAATACTTGTGTTTCATCAATTAAATATACCCGTATCTACTCAAATCATCAGTGAAGGTAAGAAAATAAAAATATCCACTACATGCTTCAACACTCATTGGACTGCATACATCAAAATGTATTATTTCTAATAAGTCACTAGCTCGGTCCATCTTACCAGAAAACGGGATCTTAGTCATCTTGCCCATGAGGCATGGTTCGCATGTCTCAAGCGATTCAAAATTGAGTGAGTCCAAAGATCCATCAGCATGGAGTTTCTTCATGCGTTTAACACCAATATGACCTAAGCGGCAGTGCCACAAGTAAGTGGTACTTGTTGGAAATATGCCCTAGAGTCAATAATAAATTGGTTATTGTTATATTTCCTTGTTCATGATAATTGTTTATTATCCATGATAGAATTGTATTGATTGGAAACTCAAATACATGTGTGGATACATATACAACACACTGTCCCTAATTAGCCTCTAGTTGACTAGCTCGTTGATCAAAGATGGTCAAGGTTTCCTGTCCATAGACAAGTGTTGTCACTTGATAACGGGATCACATCATTCGGAGAATGATGTGATGGACAAGACCCAAACTATGAACATATCATATGATTGTGTGAGTTTATTGCTACTACTTTCTGCATGTCAATGTATCTATTCCTATGACCATGAGATCATGCAACTCCCGGACACCGAAGGAATACCTTGTGTGTATCAAACGTCACAACGTAACTGGGTGACTATAAAGGTGCTCTACAAGTATCTCTGAAGGTGTGTGTTGGGTTGGCATGGATCAAGACTGGGATTTGTCACTCCATGTGACGGAGAGGTATCTCGGGCCCACTTTGTAATACTACATCACAATAAGCCTTGCAAGTAATGTGACTAAGGACTTAGTCACGTGATCTTTTATTACGGAACGAGTAAAGAGACTTGCCGGTAACGAGGTTGAATTAGGTATGGAGATACCGACGATTGAATCTCGGGCAAGTAACATACCAATGGACAAAGGGTACTGCATACGGGATTGATTGAATCCTGGACATCGTGGTTCGACCGATAAAGATCTTTATAGAATAAGTAGGAACCAATATGGGCATCTAGGTCCCGCTTTTGGTTATTGATCGTAGAGGTGTCTCGGTCATGTCTACATAGTTCTCGAACCCGCAGGGTCTGCACACTTAACGTTTGGTGACGCTAGAGTAGTATTGGGATATGTATTCTGGTGACCGAATGTTGTTAGGAGTCCCGGATGAGATCCCGTACATCAAGAGGAGCTCTGGAATGGTCCGGGGGTGAATATTTATATATGGGAAGTCCTATTTTGGCTACAGGAAATGTTTCGGGTTTTATCGGTATTGTATCAGGAAGCTTTTGGAAGGTTCCAGAGGGTTCCGGAGGAGTACGGAAGGGTCCCTCAAGCCCCTAGGACGTGCATGGGTTCTAAGGGGGCATCCAAGCCTTGTTGGTCCAGCCCCCAAGGGCCCATGCGCTTGAGGGGAAAGAGTCCCTAAAGGGGATGGCACCTCCTAGGTGCGTGGGGGAGGGAGGAAACCTCCCTAAGCCCACGCCCCCTCGTTGGAGGAGGGGCTAGGGCTGTGACCCAACCCTCCTCCTAGCCTCCTATATATAGTGGGGAAGAGGGAGGGGCTGAACACATCAATTCCCATGCCCCGGTGGTAGCCCTACCTCTCCCATAACTCCGTTTTCTCCTCAGATCGGTTCCAGCAGCACTTCGTGAAGCCCTGCTGGCACGGCTCCACCATCATCTCCACCATGTCGTCGTGCTGGTTGAGATCCCATCTACTTATCCTTCCTCTCTTGCTGGATCAAGAAGGAGGATATGTCATCGAGTCGTACGTGTGCGGAATGCGGAGGTGACGTCCGTTCGGCGCTAGATCGGGAAGGATCGTGATGAGATCGCGGGACGGGCTGCAATTTGGATCGCGAAGATGTTCCACTACATCAACCGCATTATATACGCTTCCGCTTAGGGATCTACAAGGGTATGTAGATTCACTCTCCTCTCTCATAGATGATCAACACCATGGCTAGGTATTGCGTGTGCGTAGGATTTTTTTGTTTCCCATGCAATGTTCCCCAACAGTGGCGTCATGAGCTAGGTTCAAGCGTAAATGATATCTCGAGTAGAACACAAAAGTGTTTGTGGGCGATGATGTTCAATTTGCTGCCCTCCTTAGTCTTTTCATGATTCAGTGGTATTGTTGGATTGAAGCGGCCCAGACCAACGTTACTCATACGCTTACGTCTTCATCGACTAACATGCAACTTGTTGCATAAAGATGACTGGCGGGTGTCTGTTTCTCCAACTTTAGTTGAATCGGATTTGACCAAGGCGGTCCTTGGAAAGGTTAAATAGCAACTTGCATATCACTGTTGTGGTTTTGCGTAAGTAAGATGCGATCATACTAGATACCCATAGCAGCCACGTAAAACATGCAACAACAAATTAGAGGACGTCTAACTTGTTTTTGCAGGGTATGCATGTGATGTGATATGGCCAAAGACATGATACGATATATTTGTTGTATGAGCTGATCATGTTGTAATAGTTAAATATCGACTTGCACGTCAATGCTATGGCAACCGGCAGGAGCCATAGGGTTGTCTTTAATTATTTTGCGCTTGGAGATGCTTTGCTTTATCGCTAGTTAGTAGCTTTAGTGGTAACAACATAGTTAGCGCGACAACCTCGATGGCAGCACAATGATGGAGATCATGATGATGAAGATCATGGTGTGGCGCCGTGTGACGATGGAGATCATGTCGGTGCTTTGGTGACGGAGATCAAGAAGCACAAGCTCATGGCCATATCATGTCACTTATGATTTGCATGTGATGTTAATCCTTTTATGCACCTTGTTTTGCTTAGGACGAGGTAGCATTATAAGGTGATCCCTCGCTAAAATTTCAAGATAAAATTGTATTCTCCCCGACTATGCACCATTGCGATAGTTTGTCATTTCGAGACACCACGTGATGATCGGGTCTGATAGACTCAACATTCACATACAACGGGTGCAAAACAATTGCACACATGGAACACTCGGGTTAAACTTGACGAGCCTACCATGTACAGAGATGGCCTCAGAACACAAGAGACCAAAAGGTCTTGCAAGAATCATATAGTTGATATTATCAACATCGAGATGTTCACCATTGAAACTAATCTCAACTCACGTGATGGTCGGACTTGAGTTAGTGAATTTGGATCATGCGACACTCGAATGACTAGAGGGATGTCAATTTGAGTGGGAGTTCTTAAGAAATATGATTAATTGAACTCATTATGATGAACATAGTCAAAAGGTCTTTACAAATTATGTTGTTGCTTGTGTTGTAGCTCTACTGTTTTTGATATGTTCCTAGAGAAACTTTAGTTGAAAGATGATAGTAGCAACTATGCGGGCCGGGTCCGTAAACTGAGGATCGTCCTCATTGCTGCACAAAAGGCTTATGTCCTTAATGCATCGCTCGGTGTGCTGATCCTCGAGCATCGTCTGTGGATGTTGCAAACATCTGACATACGCGTTTTTGATGACTACGTGATAGTTCAGTGCCTAATGCTTAACGGCTTAGAATTGAGGCGCCGAAGACGTTTTGAACGTCACGGAACATATGAGATGTTCCAAGAGATGAAATTGGGATTTCATGCTCGTGCCCGTGTTGTGAGGTAGAATACCTCCGACAAGATTATTTGTCTACAAAGTAAGGGAGAAAAGCTCAATCGTTGAGCATGTGCTTAGATTGACTGAGTACTACAATCGCTTGAATCGAGTGGGAGGTGATCTTCCAGATAAGATAGTGATTGACATAGTTCTCCAAAGTCACTTCCACCAAGCCACAAAGCTTCGTGATGAACTATAACATATCAGGGATAGAAAAGATGATCCTTGAGCTATTCGCGATGTTTGACACCGCGAAGGTAGAAATCAAGTAGGAGCATCAAGTGTTGATGGTTAGTAAAACCACTAGTTTCAAGAAGGGCAAGGGAAAAAAGGGATACTTCATGAAAGGCAAACTAGTTGTCGCTCTAGTGAAGAAACCCAAGGTTAAACCCAAACCCGAGGCTAAGTGCTTCTATTATGAGGGGAACGGTCACTCGAGCGGAACTACCCTAGTTACTTGGTAGATGAGAAGGCTGGCAAAGTCGACAAAGGTATATTGGATATACATGATATTGATGTGTACTTTGCTAGTACTCCTAGTATCACCAAGGTATTAGATACCGGTTCGGTTGCTAAGTGTTAGTAACTCAAAATAAAAACTATGGAATACACGTATACTAGCAAGGGTGAGGTGAGGATGTGTGTTGGAAGTAATTCCTAGGTTGATGTGATCAAACATCACACGCTCCCTCTACCATCGGGATTAGTGTTGAACCTAAATAAATGTTATTTATTGTTTGCGTTGAGCATGAACATGATTAGATCGTGTTTATTGCAATACAATTATTCATTTAAAGAGAATAATGGTTATTCTATTTACCTGAACAATACCTTCAATGGTCTTGCACCTAAAATGAATGGTTTATTGAATCTCAACCGTAGTGATACACATGTTCATAATATTGATGCCAAAAGATACAAAGTAGTAATGATAGTACCACTTACTTACTTGTGGCACTGACGCTTGAGTCATATTGGTGTAAAACGCATGAAGAAGCTCCATACCGATGAATCTTTGGACTCACTCGTTTTTGAAACGTTTGAGACATGTGAACCATGTTTATTTGTGTAAACGCATGAAGAAACTCCATGCAGATGGATCGTTTGGACTCACTTGATTTTGAATCACTTGAGACATGCAAATCATGCCACATGGGCAAGATGGATGAAGGCCTTGTTTTTCAAGTGAGATGGACCAATAAAGTAACTTATTGGATTTAATACATTTTGATGTATGCAATCCAATGAGTGCTGAGGCACGTGGTGGATATCGTTATGTTCTTACTTCACAAATGATTTCAGTAGATACTAGTATATTTACTTGATGAAACACAAGTCTAAATTATTGAAAGGTTCAAGTAATTTCAGAGTGAAGTTGAAGATCAACGTGACAAGAGGATGAAATGTCGATGATATGATCGTAGAGATGAATACCTGAGTTGCAGCTTTGGTACACAATTAAGATAGTATGGAAAATGTTTCACAACTAATGCCACCTGCAACACCATAGTGTGATGGTGTGTCTGAATGTCGTAGCCACGCCCTATTGGATATGGTGCATATTATGATGCCTCTTATCAAATTACCACTATCGTTTTTGGGTTATGCATTAGAGACAACCGCATTCACTTTAAATAGGGCACCACGTAATTACGTTGAGATGACACCGTATGAACTATGGTTTCGAGAAACCTAAGTTGTCGTTTCTTAAAAGTTTGGGACTGCGACGCTTATATCAAAAAGTTTCAGTCTGATAAGCTCGAACCCAAAGCGGATAAATGCATCTTCATAGGATACCCAAAACAGTTGGGTACATCTCCTATCTCAGATCCGAAAGCGAAGTGTTTGTTTCTAGAAACGGGTCCTTTCTTGAGAAATAGTTTCTATTGAAATAATTGAGTGGGAGGATGGTGGAACTTGATGAGGTTATTGAACCGTCACTTCAACCAAGTGTAGCAGGGCGCATGAAGTTGTTCTTGTGGCGCCTAAACCAATTGAAGTGGAAGCTGATGATAGTGATCATGAAGCTTCGGATCAAGTTACTACAAATCTCATAGGTCGACAAGGTCACTTACTGCTCCAGAGTGGCATGGTAACCCTGTTTTGGAGGTCATGTTGTTGGACAAAAATGAACCTACGGGCTACGGAGAAGCGATGGTGGGCCTTGATTTTGACAAATGGATGGAGGCCATGAAATACGAGAAAGGATCCATGTACGAAAACAAAGTGTGGACTTTAGAAGAACTACTTGATGGTCGTAAGACTGTTATGTACAGATGGATCTTTAAAAGGAAGACAAATGATGGTGGTGAAAAGTCACTATTAAGAAAGCTCAACTTGTCGCAAAGATGTTTCCGACAAATTCAAAGAGTTGACTATGATGAGACTTTCGCACTCGTAGCGATGCTAAAAGTCTGTTGGAATTATGTTAGCAGTTGCTGCATTATTTACGAAATCTTGTAGATAGGATGTCAAAACATTGTTTCCTCAACGGTTTCCTTGAGGAAAGGTTGTATGTGATACAACCAGAAGGTTTTGTCAATCCTAAGGATTCTAACAGGTATGCAAGCTCCAGCGATCCTTCTATGGACTGGAGCAAGCGTCTCGGAGTTGGAATATATGCTTTGATGAGATGATCAAAGATTTTGGGTTTATACAAGGTTTATGAGAAACTTGTATTTCCAAAGAAGTGAGTGGGATCACTATAGAATTTATGATTAGTATATGTGGTTGACATATTTTTGATCGGAAATGATGTAGAATTTTTGGAAAGCATATAGGGTTGTTTCAAAAGTGTTTTTCAAAGGAAAACCTGGATTAAGCTACTTGAACATTGAGCATCAAGATCTATGGAGATAGATCAAAGCGCTTAATAGAACTTTCAACGAAATGCATGCCTTGACAAGTTTTTGAAGGAGTTAAAAATAGATCGCCAAAGAAGGAGTTGTTGGCTGTGTTGTAAGGTGTGAATTTGAGTAAGACTCAAAGCCCGATCACGGCAAAAGAAAGAGAAAGGACGAAGGTCGTCCCCTATGCCTTAGTCGTAGGCTCTAAAGTATGCCATGCTGTGAACCGCACCTGTTGTGTGCCTTGCCATTGGTCTGTCAAGCGGTACAAAGAGTGATCCAGGATTGAATTACTCAACAACGACCAAAGTTATCCCTAGTAACTAGTGGACTAAGGATTTTTTTTTCTTGATTATGGAGGTGATTAAAGAGTTTGTCATAAAGGGTTACGTCGATGCAAGCTTTGACACTAATCCGGATAACTCTGAGTAGTAAACCAGATTCGTATAGTGGAGCAGTCATTTGGAATAGTTCCAAATGGCGCGTGGTAGCAGCATCTACAAGATGACATAGAGATTTGTAAGGCACACAAGGATTTGAAAGATTCAGACCCGTCGACTAAAAACCTCTCTCACAAGCAAGATATGATCAAACCCCATAACTGTATGGGTGTTAGATTCATTACAATCACATAGTGATGTGAACTAGATTACTGACTCTAGTGCAAGTGGGAGACTGTTGCAAATATGCCCTAGAGGCAATAATAAATTGGTTATTGCTATATTTCCTTGTTCATGACAATCGTTTATTATCCATGCTAGAATTGTATTGATTGGAAACTCAAATACATGTGTGGATACATAGACAACAGACTGTCCCTAGTGAGCCTCTAGTTGACTAGCTCGTTGATCAAAGATGGTCAAGGTTTCCTGGACATAGACAAGTGTTGTCACTTGATAACGGGATCACATCATTAGGAGAATGATGTGATGGACAAGACCCAAACTATGAACGTAGCATATGATCGTGTCACTTTATTGCTACTGTTTTCTGCATGTCAATGTATCTATTCCTATGACCATGAGATCATGCAACTCCCGAACACCGGAGGAATACCTTGTGTGTATCAAACTTCACAACGTAACTGGGTCACTACAAAGATGCTCTACAGGTATCTGTGAAGGTGTCTGTTGGGTTGGCCTGGATCAAGACTGGGATTTGTCACTCCGTGTGATGAAGAGGTATCCCAGGGCCCACTCGGTAATACAATATCACTATAAGCCTTGCAAGAAATGTGACTAACGAGTTAGTCACGGGATCTTGTATTAGGAACGAGTAAAGAAACTTGTCGGTAACGAGATTGAACTAGGTTTGGAGATAACGACGATTGAATCTCGGGCAAGTGACATACCGATGGACAAAGGGAACTGCATACGGGATTGATTGAATCCTTGACATCGTGGTTCGACCGATAAAGATCTTTCTAGAATAAGTAGGAACCAATATGGGCATCCGGGTCCCGCTATTGGTTATTGATCGTAGAGGTGTCTCGGTTATGTATGCATAGTTCTCGAACCCGCAGGGTCTGCAAACTTAACGTTCGCTGACGCTAGAGTAGTATTGGGATATGTATGTTGGTTATCGAATGTTGTTTGCAGTCCCGGATCAGACCCCGTACGTCACGAGGTGCTCCGGAATGGTCCGAAGGTAAAGATTTATATATGGGAAGTCCTATTTTGGCTATCGGAAAAGTTTTTGGTTTTATTGATATTGTACCGGAAAGCTTCTGGATGGTTCTAGAGGGTTCCGGAGGAGTCCGGAAGGGTCCCTCTAGCCCCTAGGATGTGCATGGGCTGTAAGGGGGCGTGCAAGCCTTCTTGGGCCAGCCCCCAAGGGCCCATGCAGTTGGGAGGAAAGAGTCCCTAAAGGGGAAGGCACCTCCTAGGTGCATTGGGGAGGGAGGAAACCTCCCGAGGCCCACGCCCCCTCCTCGGAGGAGGGGCTAGGGCTGCGACCCAACTCTCCCCCTAGCCTCCTATATATATAGTGGGGGAGAGGGAGGGGCTGAACACATCAATTCCAACGCCCTGGTGGCAGCCCTACCTCTCCCATAACTTCGGTTTCTCCTCACGTCGGTTCCGACAGCGCTTGGCGAAGCCCTGTTGGCACTGCGCCACCATCATCTCCACCATGCCATCGTGTTGGTTTAGATCCCATCTACTTCTCCTTCCTCTCTTGCTGGATCAAGAAGGAGGAGACGTCATCGAGCGGTACATGTGCTAAATGCGGAGGTGTCGTCCGTTCGGTGCTAGATCACGAAGGATCATGGTGCGATCATGGGACGAATATGATGAGATCGTGGGACGGGCTACGATTTGGATCGCGAAGATGTTCCACTACATCAACCGTGTTATATATGCTTCCTCTTAGCGATCTACAAGGGTACGTATATTCACTCTTCACTCTCCGTGTAGGAAATTTTTTGTTTCCCATGCAATGTTTCCCAACAGTACTATCTTTACTAACTTTACATCTTTTGGCATCAATACTATAAACATGTGTATTACTATGATCGAGATTAAATAAACCATTCACATTGGGTGCATGATCATAAAACATATTATTCATTTAAACAAAATAACCTATATTCTCTTACTTAAATGGACAATCATCTCGCAATAAACAAGATCAATATAATGTTCATGCTCAACGCAGACACCAAATAACATTTACTCGGGCTTAACACTAATCCCGAAGGTAGATGGAGCGTGCGATGGTGATCACACCAACCTTGGAAACACTTCCAACACACATCGTCACCTCGCCCTTAATTAACTAGTCTCCGTTTATTCCATAACTCCTGCTTTGAGTTACTAATATTAGCAACTTAACCAGTATCAAATGCCCACGTGCTACTACGATCACTAGTATGGTGCACATCAATAACATGTATATCAAATATACTTTTTTTGACATTGCCAGCCTTCTTATCTGCCAAGTAACTAGGCAGTTCCGCTTTAGTGATCGTTCCCTCTTACAACAGAAACACTCAGTCCCGGGTTTGGGTCCAACCTTGGGTTTCTTCATTAGAACGACAACTGGACATTATCGAAGTTTCGCTTCTTTCCATTGCCCTTCTTGAAACTAGTAGTTTTACTAACCATAAACACTTGATGCTCCTTCTTGATTTCTACCGTCGCGTGTAAAAAATCGTGAATAGCTCAGGGATCATATTCTCCATCTCTGGCATGTTATAGTTCATCATGAAGCTCTAGTAGCTTGGTGGAAGTCACTTGGAGAACAATGTCAGTCACTATCTTATGTGGAAGATCAACTCCCACTTGATTCAAGCGATTGTAGCAACCAGACAATCTAAGCACATGCTAACCGATTGAGCTATTCTCCGTCATCTTCCAAGCAAAGAATATTGTCAGATGTCTCATACCTCTCAACACGGGCACGAGCCTGAAATCCCAATTTCAGCTCTTGGAACATCTTATATGCTCTGTAACATTCAAAACATCTTTGGAGCCTCAATTCTAAGTTGTAAAGCATGACACAATGAACTATCAAGTAGTCATCAAAACATGCACGTCTCATGTTCTCAACACCCATAGACGACGCTTGAGGGGATGGCGCACCGATCGGTGCATCAAGGGCATAAGCCTTCTGTGCAGCAAGTGAGGACAATCCTCATATCATGTACCTAGTCTGCATAATTGCTACCATTATCTTTAAACTTAGTTTTCTCTAGGAAGGTATCAAAAACATGGGATCTACAACGCGATCTATTGATCTACAACATAATTTGCAAAGACATTTTGACTATGTTCATGATAAGGAGTTTAAATAATCATATTACTAAAGAAATCCACTCAAATAAACATCCCTCAGGTTGTTCGAGTGTAACATGATCCAAATCCACCAACCCAAGTCTGATCATTATGTGAGATGAGGTGGTTTCAATGGTGAACATATCCATGTTGATCATATCTACTATATGAATCATGTTCGACCTTTATGTCTTCTGCATTCCAAGTCCATGTGTGTACATGCTAGGCTCATCAAGTTTAACCCAAGTATTCTGCATGTGGAAAACTGGCTTACACCCATTGTATGCAAACATAGATTGTATCACACTCGATCATCACGAGGTGCTTCAGAACGACTAACCTTCGCAATTGTGCACACTTGGAGAGAACACAATTTTATCTTGAAATTTTAGTGAGGAATCATCTTATAATGCTACCGTTGCCCTAAGCAAAATAAGATGCATAAAAGATAAACATCAGATGCAAATCATATAGGTGACACGATATGGCCATCACCATCTTGTGCTTTTGATCTCCATCTACAAAGTACCGGCGGTGATCTCCATCGTCATCGGCATGACACCATGATATCCATCATCGTGTCCTCATGTGGTTGTCGCGCCAACTGTTGCTTCTACAACTATTGCTAACTCATAGCAATAAAGTAAAGCAAATGGAACAAATAAATTAAAGAAAACCCTATGGCTCCTGCTGGTTGCCAAACTCATCGACATGCAAGTCTTGATAATATATACAAAACATGATCATCTCATACATCACATATATCAAATCATGTCTTTGGCCATATCACATCACAACATGCCCCACAAAAACAAGTTAGATGCCTTCTACTTTGTTGTTGCAAGTTTTACGTGGGTGCTATGGGAAACTAGCAAGAACCGTTCTTACATACAACGGTGATATTCAAGTTGCTATTTAACCTTCTACAAGGACCGCCTTTGTCGAAATCGATTCAACTAAAGTGGGATAGATAGACACGCGCCAGCCACCTTTATGCAACAAAGTTACATGTCAGTCGACAGAACCGGTCTCTTGTACGTGGACAAGTAAGGTTGGTCCGAGCCGCTTCATCCCACAATACCGACGCATCAAGCTAAAACTAAGGAAGTAAGCAATGTGAACGTCAACGCCCACAAGCACTTTGTGTTCTACTCGTGCATATCATCTACGCATAAACCTAGCTTTGATACCACTGTTGGGGAATGTTGCATGGGAAACAAAAAACTTCCTAGGCACACCCAAGGTCTATCTATGGATATGTATATCTACGAGAGGGGGAGTGCATCTACATGCACTTATAGATTGCTAAGAGGAAACGTTAAGAAACACGGTTGATGTAGTCGAACATCTTCGCGATCCAATCACGATCAGTCCTGATCTAGCACCGAAAGGACAACACCTCCATGTTCAGACCACGTACAGATCGATGACGTCTCCGCCTCCTCGATCCAGCGAGCTTTGGCAGAGTAGTAGATGAGTTCTCCGACAACACGACAACATGGTAACGGTGGTGGTGGTGCAATCAAAGCAGGGCTTCGCTAAGCGCTACCGGATGCGACGGGGGATAAAACCATCTCGAGAGAGAGGGAGGGCGCCGCCAAGGCTTTGTGTATAGGCTGCCTCCCACTCCTCTCATATATATAAGGGGAGGGATGGAGGAAGTTGGCCTCTATTGTGGGAAGGCGACCAAGGTGGAACCTTGCCACCCAAGGCAAGGGGTGGTGCCCCACCTTGGGCTTGACCTAGCCCTTGGTCGCATGGTCCTCTTGATGGGAGGAGCAGCCAACCCATCGAGGGGGGGGGTGGCGCACCTCCTTTTACAGCCCATGGGGCCCTCCGGGGTAGGTGGACCTTCCTGGTGGACCCCCGGAACACTTTCGACACCTCCATCACAAAACCTGTAAATTCTGAAACCTTTTCGGAACTGAAATACCAACTTCCCATATATGAATCTTTACCTCCGGACCATTCCGAAGCTCCTCATCATGTTCGGGTTCTTATCCGTGACTCAGGACAACTTTCGGTCACCGACATACATAACTCAACAATACAATCTCGTCATCGAATGTTAAGCATGCGGACTCTACGGGTTCAAGAACTATGCATACATGACCGAGACACCTCTATGGCCAACCTGGATCCCCATATTGGTTCCTACATATTCCACAAATATCTTTTTCGGTCGAACCACGATGCCAAGGATTCAATCAATCCCGTATGCAATTCCCTTTGTCCAGCGGCATGTTACTGGCCCAAGATTCGATCGTCGGTATATCCATTCCTAGTTCAATCTCATTACTAATAAGTCTCTTTACTCGTTTCATAATACAAGATCCCATGACTAACTCCTTAGCCACATTGCTTGCAAGATTCTTGTGATGTTGTATTATCCAGTGGGCCTAGAGATACCTCTCCGTCCTATGGAGTGACTAATCCTAGTCTCGATCCATGCCAACCCAATAGACACCCTGTAACACCCCAAAAATCGAGTTATAGATTTTTGTGTTGTTATTCCTTCCTAGTTTTTCTCTCCCAATTTTTTCCTTTGGAATTTGGCAAATGACCAGGTGAATCCAATCCATCCTCAACCCCTTAGTGCTTTTCCCACGTCCTTGTGCCAGCTTGCCCTTGTTGAGTAAACCCCAAACCTCTTTCAAACCCTAGCTCCGAAATATTGGAACTAGGAATCCTCCCTTTGTGTTTGCAAAAGAGCCATCATTTACCTTGCTCTGTTAATCCTCAAAAATTTCCCAGAGATCATTCTTCCCTCATAAAACCTAGATATGCAAAAATATTGCCAAGTCCTATGCAATATTTCTCCTCTAGAATTAATTCTTGTTTTTCCCTTTTTGAGAAATTAAATCCAAGAAAATATATATCCACGCAAGGTCATGAAAACTTGTGGAGATATTCTTTGTGATCATATGGAGCTCTCATTAAATATTAGCCATCACTAAGTGGGGGAAAATGCCTTTTTCCTATTTAAAGCCAATATTGTATTTTGGGGCCTTTCCAAAGGAACTACCATTTTGGTAGCTAGGAAAAATCCCAAATCATTGGTGGAGCTCCTCATATCCATATAATCATAATTTCCATAAAAATACCAAGTCCCCCAATTCAAAAATTGAGCACAACATCCCTTTGCAAATTCTGTCCAGATTTTCTGTTTGCAAAGGAAGTGCTTGATTCCTTGATTCCCTTGAGCTAAAATTTGGCAGGGTAGTTCATTATGATAAATTATCCTTTGTCCACCAAATTTTAGCCCATTCCATGAATCCAATCTTCCTCAGCAAATTATTTAAGTTTTTGTCCAGATTGGAGCACTGTGAAGGAAGTACAATTTATATTTATACAAATGGTATGAAACTTTTACAGTGACTCCATATGCCTAAATAATTGGTCTCCTCCAAATTTGAGCCACTTTCATCTAGCCAATTGACCCGAGGATCAGCTTCTTCAATTTTGGTCAGATTGCCAAGTTGCAAAGGAAGTACCCCCTAGACTTATTTGTGTATGCTGAATTTTGGCCAGGATAGTGACCTTAGTGAGTGGTCAACCTCACCCAAATATCATGCCAAGAGGTGCACTATGGTGGCCACTGTACAGATCAAACACCTTGCTGCTGGAGACTATTTGGCCTTGGTTCAGTCACACCAGTGCTCCCCAGTGTTGTCTATACGCATAGGTTACCTCAGTGAAGCTTGGAGAAGGCCCTAGACATGTTTTCGCTGCGTGTGCTGCATTGGCAATACAGTGGACGCGTCGTGACCATGGGCAGAGCGTGCCAAAACGGAGCTCTGTGCCTTGAGGTCGACGGGAGCGCGTCTCCAGCGGGTTCTAGCTTGTCTCGAAGTGTCGGCAAGCTCCCCACTGCACTCGCGCACCCTCTAGAGTACTCTCCCCCTCGTCCCCTTGCCCCTGGAGGTGTATGCCGACGAAATCTCGCCATGGCTCTCGGAGCTTTTCCCGGAGTCGCGAGAACCCCTCCCCGCAGCTATTTAAGGGCATGCCCGGAGCCCCCAACGAGCAAGCAGCTTGCCCCGACCCTCCACGGGTGCCACTGTGGACCCGCGCATCAGCATCGAGCCCGGCCGGCGCTGGCTCTGCCCCTGTCGCGGTGGTGGCGTTGTGGTTCACCTCGGGTGACCCCGCGGCCACCCCTGGGCGCGACGAGGAGCGATCGTTCCCCTGCGCCCTTCGGCCGGCCCTCCCTCGCAGCGGAGCAGTAGCAGCCGCGGCGGCCGGCGCCCTCTCCTGCCCACTGTCGCGATGGAGAAGAAGGTAGGAGGAGGAGGAGAGAGAGAGATGGGGCAGGCCCCGCCCTACAGTGAGAGAGAGAGGTCAAACCCCCGGCCCCGCGCAGTTTTAAGTGGAAGCACATTTTCGAAAAGGCGCTTTCCTGTTCTGAAAGCATACTCGGCCAAAATGTGTTTTCTGTTTTAGCTCGAGGGACTTGTTTGCAGTAATTCTTTTTACAGATTGGTCCCTGGTGCTCTAACGAGTGTATCTTCGCACCTGTAGCTCCGATTGAGGTAAAACCAGCGCCCACGCTTTCGTCTCGTCGAGCCCATTTCGATAGTCTTATTTTCATAATATGTTTGCACAGTATAAATGACCATTTTGCCCTTTCCCTCCGATTGACCTTCCGGGAAGGAAACCTCTCCGGCAAATCTTCCCGACATTTTATTACGCTTCTTCCCGGAGTATTCAGCGCCCCCAGGCAAGCCAACCTCTTATCATAAGCTCCGGACTTGCATGATGACTTTGCTTGCACTCTCTCTGTTCATCTGTCTCACCTGTAGCCTGCATTTGCCTAAACCAGTGATGATATCGCCAGTAACTTCTAGCATCACTTTCCATCTAATACCATGACTTGTTTGCATATTAATATGCTAATAATTATGTTGACATATAGTACTAGGTTTGATCTCATGCCATGATTGTAAGCACTATTGATTTGCTATGTCATTGTTTAACCACTTATATTTGTCGAGCTAATGATACGGTGATGGATAGGTGAAGTTGAGTTAACGAATGCAACCCAGTTGGTTGATCTTGAGTGACATGTCCGGGCTTACCCGTGCAGCCACATTTGCCGATATGGGACGGCCTTGACTTGGTCTGATTGCGTGCTCTTTCACCGGTACCTCAAAAGAGGGAGGGTAATGCATGCGTGCTACCCTGATCAGGTAGGCGGTGATAACCCTGTGAGCCAGTTGAGTGTTTGTGCCGGCGTCCCCATTTGGGATAGTTTAGTTTGGCCACGACGATGGCAGGTGTCATGAGGACACAGGGCCACCCAGGGCAGGACTCCGGGGGAGGATGAATGACGGTGGTAGGATGGAAGAGTCACGGGTCAGACGAGTTTCATTGGAGCAACACTGGTCCACCCCGAATGGGATCACGAGGTCAGTGCTCCATGATGTGGGTAAAGTGTGCAACCTCTGCAGAGTGTCAAACCTATGAATAGCCGAGTCCACGGTATTGGACAGCCCAACCAGACCTCAGTAGATGGTCAACCATATCAGGTAGATTACATGCTTGATCCATGATATTCTATTTTCCTATTAATTTCATGCCATGTTTGGAATAATTCTTATATAGCATAGTGTTAGCTTTGTTATCTACTTGTTTGGATGTTATGTATTTGGTTGTCTTGCGAGTACATTCAAAGTACTCACCTGGCCTTGCACGTGGCCAGTTGCAGGAGAAGACTCATCATGCTAGATCGTAACCCAGCCAGTCCTGCGAGTTATGGAGCCCAGCCAAAGATGTCGTGGTCGTTGAATCAAGACCTCTGCTGCCATTTAGTTAGCTTTGGAGTTGTGTAATATTGTTGTAAGAAACAGTATTGTAATAATCCGTTACATTAATAAAGCCATTTTTGCCTGGAATTGTTGTATCATGTCTTTGGCGTGCGTCCAGTCTTATCGTGGGGACGAGCATGCGCCGGCCCTCTACCGGGGTGCAGTGTACGGTGAGCGAGGTCCACGAGCCCACGCGCTGCTCGATCACCGACGTCTAGGAGCGAATCCGCAAGCAGTGCCGACCGGCGTTGGCCCGCGATGGGAGTGCTCTCTGCGTTGGCCTCGTGCACGCCGCGCACTACCGTCGTAGGGTGCTTTACGCCCTAGGAGCTAGGTGTGCGCAGTGCCTAGCCACACTCCGGATGGCGCAAGAGCAAGAGAGAGTGAGAGTCGTTGGCTGGAGAAAGAAGAAGAAGAAGGCTGCCAATGGGTCCTGGTCCCACTTGCCAGAGAGAGAGGCCACCATTCATTGTGGTGCCCCAAGCATTTTCGGAAAAAGGAAATTTTGCTTTTTCGAAAATGATAGGGCTACCCAGTGACCCCCTCGTGTGGAGTAGATCCCGCGATAGTTGTGTCTCGATCTGAGTGTACCAGTTTTGGTACTCTTAACTCAGTTGTTTTCAACCACAGGATTAAGACCCAAGCCCAGAGGTTTTCATAGGAGGCGTAGTAGTTTTGTTCTAATCTAACCCTAGGAATCTCGAGGACGAGATTCTTCTAAGGGGGGAAGGTTTGTAACCCGATTTTTGTGTTGTTATTCCTTCCTAGCTTTTCTCTCCCAATTTTTTCCTGTGGAATTTGGCAAATGACCAGGTGAATCCAATCCATCCTCAACCCCTTAGTGCTTTTCCCATGTCCTTGTTCCACGTTGCCCTTGTTGAGTAAACCCCGAACCTCTTTCAAACCCTAGCTCCGAAATATTGGAACTGGGAATCCTGCCTTTGTGTTTGCAAAAGAGCCATCATTTCCCTTACTCTGTTAATCCTCCAAAAATTCTCAAAGATCATTCCTCCCTCATAAACCCTAGATATGCAAAAAATATTGCCAAGTCCTATGCAATATTTCTCCTCTAGATTTAATTCCTCTTTCTGCCTTTCTGAAAAATTAAATCCAAGAAAATATCTATCCATCTCGCAAGGTCATGAAAACTTGTGGAGATGTTCTTTGTGATCATATGGAGCTCTCATAAAATATTAGCCATCACGAAGTGGGTAAAAATGCCTTTTCCTATTTAAAGCCAATATTGTATTTTGGAGCCTTTCCAAAGGAACTACCATTTTGGTAGCTAGGAAAAATCGCAAATAATTGGTGGAGCTCCTCATATCCATATAATCATCATTTCCATCAAAATATCAAGCCCCCCAATTCAAAAATTGAGCACAACACCCCTTTGCAAATTCTGTCCAGATTTTCTGTTTGCAAAGGAAGTGCTTGATTCCTTGATTCCCTTGATCTGAAATTTGGTAGGGTAGTTCACTATGATAAATTGTTATTTTTCCACCAAAATTTAGCCCATTCCATCAATCCAATCTTCCTCAGCAAATTATTTAAGTTTCTGTCCAGATTGGAGTAGTGTGAAGGAAGTACCATTTTATATTTGTGCAAATGGTATGAAACTTTTACATTGACTCCATATGCCCAAATAATTGGTCTCCTCCAAATTTAAGCCACATTCATCTAGCCAATTGACCCCAGCATCAGCTTATTCATTTCTAGTCAGATTGCCAAGTTGCAAAGGAAGTACCCCCTAGACTTATTTGTTTGTGCTGAATTTTGGCCAGGATAGTGACCTTAGTGAGTGGTCAACCTCAACCAAAGATCATGCCAAGAGGTGCACTGTGGTGGCCACTGTACAGATCAAACACCTTGCTGTTGGAGACTATTTGGCCTTGGTTTAGTCACACCAGTGCTCCCTAGTGTTGTCTATATGCATAGGTCACCTCAGTGAAGCTTGGAGAAGGCCCTAGACATGTTTTGGCTGCGTGTGCTGCGTGGCAATGCCGTGGACGCGTGGCGACCATGGGCAGAGCGTGCCAAACGGAGCTCTGTGCCTTGAGGTCGACGGGAGCGCGTCTCCAGCAGGTTCTAGCATGTCTCGAAGTGTCGTCAAGCTCCCCCTGCACTGCGCACCCTATAGAGCCCTCTCCCCCTCTCCCCCTCGTCCCCTTGCCCTTGGAGGTGTATGCCGAAGAAATCTCGCCATGGCTCTCGGAGCTTCTCCCGGAGTGCGAGAACCCCTCCCCGCAGCTATTTAAGGGCGTGCCCCGAGCCCCCGAGGAGCAAGCAGCTTGCCCCGATCCTCCACGAGCGCCACCGTGGCCCCGCGCATCGGCATCGAGCCCGGCCGGCGCCGGCTCTGCCCCTGTCGTGGTGGTGGCGCTGTCGTCCACCTCGGATGACCCCGGGGCCGGCCCTCCCTCGCGGCGGAGCAGTGGTAGACGCAGCGGCCGTCGCCCTCTCCTGCCCCCTGTCGCGTTGGAGAAGAAGGTAGGAGGAGAGAGAGAGATGGGGTGGGCCCCGCCCGTCAGTGAGAGAGAATTCAAACCCTCGGGCCCGCGCAGTTTTAAGTGGAAGCGCATTTTCCAAAAGGCGCTTTCCTGTTCTGAAAGTGTACTTGGACGGAACGCGTTTTCTGGTTTAGCTCCAGGGACCTGTTTGCGGTAATTCTTTTTACATATTGGTCCCTGGTGCTCTAGTGAGCGTATCTTCGCAACCGTAGCTCCGATTGAGGTAAAACCAGCGCCCACGCTTTCGTCTCGTCGAGCCCGTTTCGATAGTATGATTGTCATAATATGTTTGCATAGTAGAAATGACCGTTTTGACCTTGCCCTCCGATTGAGCCTTCCAGGAAGAAAACCTCTCCGGCAAATCTTCCTGGCATTTTATTGCGCTTCTTCCCGGAGTATTCGTTGCCCCCAGGAAAGCCAACCTCTTATCATAAGCTCCGGATTTGCGTGATGAATTTTCTTGCACTCTCTGTGTTTATGTGTATCACCGGTAGCCTGCATTTGCATATACCCGTGATGATATCGGTAGTAACTTCTAGCATCACTTTCCATCTAATACCATGACTTGTTTGCATATTAACATGCTAATAATTATGTTGACATATAGTACTAGGGTTTTGATCTCATGCCATGATTGTCAGCACTATTGATTTGCTATGCCATTGTTTAATCACTTATATTTGTCGAGGTAATGATACGGTGATGGATAGGTGAAGTTGAGTTAACAAATGCAACCCGGTTGGTTGATCTTGAGTCACCTGTCCGGGCTTACCCGTGCAACCACATTTGCCCATATGGGACGGCCTTGACTTGGTCTGATTGCGTGCTCTTTCACCGGTACCTCCAAAAAGGGAGGGTTATGCACGCGCGCTACCCTGATCAGGTAGGCGGTGATAACCCTGTGAGCCAGTTGAGTGTTTGTGTCGGCGTTGTTGGAAATATGCCCTAGAGGAAATAATTAAATGGTTATTATCATATTTCCTTGTTCATGATAATCGTCTATTGTTCATGCTATAATTGTATTAATAGGAAACAGTAATACATGTGTGAATAAATAGATCACAATGTGTCCCTAGCAAGCCTCTAGTTGGCTAGCTCGTTAGTCAATAGATGATCATGGTTTCCTGGTCATGGGCATTAGATGTCATTGATAACGGGATCACATCATTGGGAGAATGATGTGATGGACAAGACCCAATCCTAAGCATAGCACTAGATCGTATTGTTCGTATGCTAAAGCTTTTCTAATGTCAAGTGTCTTTTCCTTCGGCCGTGAGATTGTGCAACTCCCGGATACCGTAGGAGTGCTTTGGGTGTATCAAACGTCACAACGTAACAGGGTGACTATAAAGGTGCACTACGGGTACCTCTAAAAGTGTCTGTTGGGTTGGCACGAATCGAGATCGGGATTTGTCACTCCGCGTGACGGAGAGGTATCTCTGGGCCCACTCGGTAGAACATCATCATGAGCTCAAAGTGACTAAGGAGTTAGTCACACGATGACGTGCTACGGAACGTGTAATGAGACTTACCGGTAACGAGATTGAACATGGTATAGGTATACCGACGATCGAATCTCGGGCAAGTTTTATACCGACAAACAAAGGGAATTGTATACGTGATTGATTGAATCCTTGACATCGTGGTTCATCCGATGAGATCATCGTGGAGCCAGTGGGAGGCACCATGGGTATCCAGACCCCGCTGATGGTTATTGGCCGGAGAGGTGTCTCGGTCATGTCTGCCTGCCTCCCGAACCCGTAAGGTCTACACACTTAAGGTTCGATGACGCTAGGGTTATAGGGAATTGCTATACGAGGTTATCGAAAGTTGTTCGGAGTCCCGTATGAGATCCCGGACGTCATGAGGAGATCCGGAATGGTCCGAAGGTAAATATTGATATAAAGGACGGATGGTTTTGGACACCGAAAGTGTTTCGGGCGTCGCCGGTAACGTACCGGGACCACCGGGACCACCGGAGGTGGTCCCGGGGTTCCACCAGAAGGGGGCCAAGACCCTGGGAGGCTAGATGGGCCAAGTGCGGGAGGGAACCGGCCCATAGGTGGGCTGGTGCGCCCCCACACTCAGCCCAAGGCGTAGGAGGTGGAGAGGGGGGAAACCCTAGCACTGGTGGGCCTAAGGCCCACCTAGGGGTGCGCCAACCCCTCACCTTGCCCTGGCCGCCGCACCTCCCATCTGGGGGGCTGCCGCACCACCTAGGGTGGGAACCCTAGGGGTGGCACCCCCCTCCCCTCCTCCTATATATAGTGGGGGTTTCGGGGTTGTTTTGCACACAGTTTTCCCTCTCCCTCGGCGCAGCCCTGCTCTTCTTTCTCGTCCTCTCTGCCGGTGCTTGGCGAAGCCCTGCCGGGAGACCTCGTCTCTCCATCGACACCACGTTGTCGTGCTGCCAGAGATCTTCCCAACCTCTCCCTCCTCCTTGCTGGATCAAGGTGCGGGAGACGTCACCGGGCTGCACGTGTGTTGAACGCGGAGGTGCCATGGTTCGGCACTAGATCGGAATCACACCGCGATCTGAATCGCCGCGAGTAAGACTCCATCAACTGCGTTCTAGCAACAATTCCGCTTAGTGATCTTCAAAGGTATGAAGATGCACTCACCCCCCTCTCGTTGCTGGTCTCTCCATAGGAAGATCTGAATATGCGTAGGAAAATTTTGAATTTATGCTACGTTACCCAACAGGTGTCCCCGTTTGGGACAGTTTAGTTTGGCCACGACGGTGGCAGGTGTCATGAGGATACAAGGCTACCCAGGGCAGGACTCCGGGGGAGGATGAATGCCGGTGGTACGATGGAAGAGTCACGGGTCAGACGAGTTTCGTTGGAGCAACACTGGTCCACCCGAATGGGATCACGAGGTCAGTGCTCCATGATGTGGGTAAAGTGTGCAACCTCTGCAGAGTGTCAAACCTATTCGGATAGCCGAGTCCACGGTACTGGACAGCCCGACCAGACCTCAGTAGATGGTCAACCATATCAGTGTTAGTAATGATGGAAGAACTCATCTTGTGTGGACATCAGAGGATATCAGGGATATGATATGTTAGTCACGAGATGGCTATATAGGTGACTACATGATTTGGAGGTGATTTGGATTCGTTCAGGTTGTATTACGAGTATGTCGAGGGTTGTGGAACAACCCAGAAGAGAGTAAGTTGACATACGGTAACAGTAAGTAATTTAAACACTTGTTGTGATATTTGCCATGCTAGTTAGGTAGATTACATGCTTGATCCATGATATGCTATTTTCCTGTTAATTCCATGCCATGTTTAGAATAATTCTTATATAGCATAGTGTTAGCTTTGTTATCTGCTTGTTTGGATGCTATGTATTTGGTTGTCTTGCGAGTACATTCAAAGTACTCACCTGGCCTTGCACGTGGCCAGTTGCAGGAGAAGACTCGTCGTGCTAGATTGTAACCCAGCCAGTCCTGCGAGTTATGGAGCCCAACCAGAGATGTCGTGGCCGTTGAATCAAGACCTCTGCTGCCATTTAGTTAGCTTTGGAGTTGTGTAATATTGTTGTAAGTAACAGTATTGTAATACTCCATTACATTAATAAAGCCATTTTTGTCTGGAATTGTTGTATCATGTCTTTGGCGTGCGTCCGGTCTTATCCTGGGGACGGGCGTGCGTCGACCCTCTATTGGGGTGCCACACACCCTGAGAGATACCTATAGAGCATCTTTATGATCACCCAGTTACGTTGTGACATTTGATACACACAAGGCATTCCTCCAGTGTGAGGGAGTTGCATGATCTCATGGTGCTAGGAACAGATACTTGACATGTAGAAAGCAATTGCAATAAATTAGTCATACTAACCTTAGGCATTCTCCTAATGATGTGAACCTGGTATCAAATGACAACTCATATCTATGGTTAGGAAACCTTAATCATCTTTGATCAACGAGCTAGTCGAGTAGAGGCTTACTAGGGACTTTGTGTTGTCTATGTATCCACACATGTATGTGAGTTTCCGGTCAATACAATTATAGCATGGATAATAAACGATTATCATGAACAAGGAAATATGACAATAACCAATTTATTATTGCGTCTAGGGCATATTTCCAACAATGATGTGCCCCTTCCCAAGATGCTCCAGTTAGTCTGGCGGTGCGGCGACCTCGAGTCTGGGCGAGAGGGGATAGGGGTTCCCTCTCCGGCAACTGTGATGCCTTGGTGATGTTGGGGACTGTTACTAGCGAGCTCTGGCTTGGTCCTGTTGCCGTGGTGCTCTCCTTCAGCCTGTGACTCTAGTGACGAATCCGTCCCTTGCATCACACTGATGTGCTTTGTGTTAGGAATGTGAGCGTCGTTTGCTTAGCTTCTTCACCTTGTATCTGTTGTCCGGGGTTGCATCCCCATTTTCTTCTTCTTCTTTTAGTTATGTTTGTTTGTAGTTGTTCGTTGTATCCTCACCGGTTGATGGCTTTGTTAATTGAAAGTCGTGTTAGGTCCAAGTCCTTCTCGGGCTTGGTAGAGCCTTTTCTCTAAAAGAAATGATAAGGCTGATGGATGTCAAAATGATTTTCCTTAATAAAAATTTACTAAGGGCGTCTATATGATACAACCAAGGTTTTTTGTCGATCCAAGGATGTTGACAAGGTATGGAAACTTTGAAAAAACTATCTATGAGCTGAAAGCAAACATCAAGTAGTTGGAATTTTTGTTCCGATGAAGTGGTCAAAGGGTTTGCTTCATCAAGAACCATGAAGAGGCTTGTGTCTACAAGAAAGTTAGTGAGAGTGCATAACATTTCCTATACTATATTTTGATGACATATTGTTAATGGGGAATAACGTAAAATTTGTTAACACGATAAAAGAGTCATTGAAAAATAGTGAAATACATGGGTGAAGCTGCGTATATACTGGGCATAAATCTTTATAAAAATATCAAGATGATTAGTAGCGCCGAGCCAGAGCACATACATTGACAAAGTACTAAGCTAATGCTTATTCGGGACCATCGTGCTTCTATCAAGAAGGCTATGTCATGCAAATTTCAATCTTTTGACACAACATCAGAGAGAACCACTTTGTCATTGGCACGGGCGGGGGTGAGTACTATTGAGTAATCTCACTGTCTTTTGCACGGTCCAAACGGTGTGAATTATGTGGCTCAAGCAATCATGTATAATGACCTTAGGCCTTTGGAAGCACAAGTGAAAGATCCACCAACACAAGGCAAACCTTCGGTAATTAGACATTACCATTTTTTGTTTTGTTCTAAGGATGCTGACATCGACATAAATTCCAATGTGGATGACGGTCCATATGTTCTAAAAGACGTACGGTTCTATTTACCATCATATTGCTTCTCTCATGCCACTCGATGATCAACTTCTAAGGTTTGCTAATGAGAAAAAGAAACATAGAAGCAGACCAACTTTTTATTTTTCGATATATATCACAAACCAATCCAACGATGCATGCTCATACGAGCATTTACCTTTTGTGAGGGTATCCTTTCTAATTATTATTTTTTGAGGGGAGGGTGCCCTTTTTGGAAGTATGCAAATTCCTGGCGAACGATCGCGAGCACAGATGGCAACTACGAACACTCAGGGTGGAGGTCTATGTGGTGGGGTGGCATTATACAGAAATGTCATGGCAGTTTGTCTAATTCACGGGAATTTTTTGGCAATTGTCATCGTGCGATCCAGATCGGAGTGCTCTAGGGGACGTTCGCTCGGACCTCACCCCCAGCAAACATTCGCAGATAGCTATACCGTTTTGAAAACAGATTTGCCGTCGGTGGCCAATTCTGGGGCTCCAAAACCGAGACGTGGCCCTGTGCTGTCCTTGGGTTCCCGAATTAAAAGCTGTCTCTACCGGGCCAGCCACCAACCGCGGCCCAACAATCTCAACAACCGGAGCCTAGCAAGCTTTCAACACGTTGGCCCGCTACGCTACTCTCGTCCTGTCCACCAACCGAAACTCACAGCTCCGAGCTCCGCCTCCGACTCCACCTCCGGCCACGGCGAGCAGTCACGCACCATGGCGCCAACAGTAGAGATCAGGAATCTCACCTTCACCTATCCGGGAATCGACGGCAAGCCGCCGCCCGGAGCACCGCCCCTCATCGAGGACGTCTGCTTCTCCCTCGAAGCCGGTCAGCGCTGCCTTCTCGTCGGCTCCAACGGTGCAGGTAGCTCTTGGCCCTCTGAAACCGCTCCTCTCTCCCTCGTCGGCTCGTCTCGTCTCTGTCGTCCTGTTTGCGGGCTTTGATTTGGGTGGGTGCGGCGGGCAGGTAAGACAACGATACTGAAGATACTAGGCGGGAAGCACATGGTGGATCCGAGCATGGTTCGGGTCCTGGGAAGGTCGGCCTTCCACGACACGGCGCTTACTTCCTCCGGTGACCTCTGCTACCTTGGCGGCGAGGTGGGCATATAATTTAAGAATTTCATTCCTCGTCCGTTCTGCAATTGTTTTCCTTTTTGAGGCTGCGTTGTGCAATTGAGAGGCTGGACATTGGTCAAGGCGTGCGCGAATTTTGCCGCTAACCATCTTCCGATGAATTTAATTTTGTAAATCCCCCCAAATGGGTGCAGTGGAGGCGGGATGTTGCCTTTGCTGGCTACCAGGTGAATATACAGATGGACATTTCTGCAGAGAAGATGCTATTTGGTGTCACTGGCGTTGATCCTCAGAGAAGAGATGAGCTTATCAAGGCAAGTTCACCCCAAAATCACCAATACAAATTTATCTGTAAATCACATTTCCCTGGGGAGCTTACTTGTCAAATTTAATGATACCATGTTAACAGAACTGAAGTTTGCTATTTGAGCTTCTTTGCTTTCATGCACCAATATTCTATACTGGTTACTTATTTGTCATCCCCTTTACCGGATTATGTGGAAATTGTTGTGTTCCATACACGAGGACTTGAAAAATTCTGTTGCTTGAACTAGTGCTTCTGCAACAATCAAATTGTATCCAGAAACCTCCCGTTTGTCACGGCCATACTTGCATATTCTGACCAGTTACAGCCAATGTCATATAAACTATTTTATCTAGCTGTATATTAAAGAACATCCCAAGTGCCTGACAGTTCAGTTAAAGCATTTGCCTTTGAGGTATTATACGACTGTTATCCTACAAAGATTGTAGTGTGTAATAGAGCTAATCATCACCAGTTCCCAGGCTCAGTAAACTAGACTCTGTCTTTGTAATGGTAAGGGTGTTCAGAAAAGGTTAAAACTCAAAATGTGAAACATAGGTGTACTTGCTTCTAGCGATTGGCTCACCGGTGTCACACATATAAATACACCATGCCTACAAAAATAATAAGCTAACCAGAACTTCACTCAAACAATAAATCCAATCCACCCGGTTGGGACTATGTGGGTCTGCCCCCGAACCTTATGTGATGGTATGCTGATATAAGAATACCTTTGAGCAGGAAAGCGTATGTGTGTTACGGTTCTCAGGAATATTAGTCTACCCATGTAAGACTGTTAAGAAAATTCATTGATCTATAAATTAGGAAGTAGGACATTGCATTTTGTATGTTTGCCGTATGATCTATAAATTAGGAGCTAGTAGGACATAATATTCTTACAACTCCAAGGGCACTCCTCAAACCTCCCCTATATGTCCGGGCGGACAGTCCGGACACAATAGGACCCTCCCAGCGGGCCTCCTGAACTTGCCCAGTAAGTCTGGATTGTCTGGACCTCACCAAATCAAGCCCATATATGGGGAGGAAATGGGGCTGTCCGGACATGTCCGCCATGTCAGCCCGGCCCACCCAAAGCACTTTCTCTCTTTCCTCTCCCTCCGTCCCCACTAATCATATGGATATGTCCAAACAATTTGGGGATAAATTGGGGGACACCGTTTGTGGGGAAGACAAATGGGGGAGAGGAGCAGACACGTGTCTGCGGAGAAATGGGGTGCCAAATTTGAGGTTTGCCCATGGAGATGCTCATTTCAATTATATAAGCAACTAGGACATAACATTTCCTTTGTTTGTCCTAACCATAAACCATTACCGTTACTCTCATGCCCTACATTATTAAACTTCCTATTATGTCATGTTGCAGATTTTGGATATTGACCTTACCTGGCGCATGCACAAGGCATCAGATGGTCAGAGGAGAAGAGTCCAGATTTGCATGGGACTTCTCAAGCCATTCAAGGTTTGTTTTGCCTTGCTTTTTCACCAAAAGGATCAATCAAGTTCTCAACTTTGTGTGCACACAGGAAGATTTTCATAATAAGAAAGTAAAAAATGCAATGCAGGTTCTTCTTCTTGATGAGATAACAGTTGATCTTGATGTGTTGGCAAGAGCAAATCTGTTGACATATCTAAAGAAGGAATGTGCGGAACAAGGTGCAACAATTATCTATGCCACACATATCTTCGATGGCCTGGATGATTGGCCAACTCACATTGTGGGTTCCCTCACTCATACTTCACAACATCATGGAATTCATGCAGGCTATTAACACATGTTGACGCCATTCAATTTCAGGTCTATGTTGCTCATGGGAAGTTGCAACTAGCGCTGCCATTAGAAAAGGTGAAAGAAATGAGCCAGTTATCGCTCATGGTAAGTAGCATCAATGTGAACAGAAATATGCTTTAATTAGGACATCAAGAATGTTCATCAGAATTTGGTCCATTTGCATTTCAGAGAACAGTAGAGCGCTGGCTGAGAAAAGAGAGGGACGAAGACAGGAGGAAGAGAAAGGAGCGGAAGGAGAAAGGCCTCCCGGCATTCGACAAGGTCATTGAGGGGAGCAGAGTAGTGAACAACGGGTGGGCAGCAGGAAGGCTCACTTCGACGATAGCCGGTGAAGAGAACTTTTCTCTCAGTTCAAACAGCGTTCTTCGGTAGTATCCCCGCACTGCACTTTTCTCTCAGTTCAAACAGTCCTATAACACCACGCTCGAGGGATTTTGGCGGTAACAGCAACGTTCTTGCACAAAAGGAAGAAAAGAAAATTCGAAAAATTATGCACACCTGCTGCATGTATACTACGATGTACTCTGAATCTATGGTACTTGGCGATTATTATTGTTTGATACTTTTTGTGCATATACTAGTATGTGTCTACTTTGGTCACTTGGCTTGCATACCTTGGCTAAAATTCAAAATATTCTCGGTGAAAATAGGAAAGGAAGGACTCTTAGAAAGGCCCAGTAGGGTTGGCTCATTCATTCTCCTTAATTTGCAGCCTAAGGGCATGTCCGACATGGACTCTCAAACAACCAGTAAGCGGATGCACTTTGTTGTTCGGGCCGAGCTATGTAGATGAACTTTGCCATCAAATGCAGTCCCACATCGGTCCGCTTGTTTGTTTCCTCGTCAACACAGTGCAGGAATCCGGACCACTGCCACGTAGGACTCTAACACCCTGGTTCACTTTTTTCCCTCTCCACCCTTGCTTTCATCCGCACCGTCCTCATCGAACAACGCCGTTGTACCTCTCTAGCCACCGTCCAGGCATCCCCGGACGCCCACACCCCCCATACACGCGCTTGCTCGCCTTGAACTACGTTGTCGTCCACCAAGATCCCTCCACAACCAGGTACCCTCTGCCCCTGTTGACGCCGTCCATTGGCGGATACCATGCCCAATAGGTGTTCGATCAAATGTCATTGAGCTTTTTTGTTGAACTTTTTATTGTTTTCTAAAGTAAGCACAATGACGGGTACTCAAAGATCACATGGATGAGTTATTGTGCAATGTGTCATTGGTCGTACTTGCGGACTTTGTAGGCATGAGACAAGGGGGCTCGACCTTTTGGCAAAACGGGCATGCTTTGTTTCATGAGAAAACGAACCACACACCCTACGACATCCATGCCATCATGAATGCAATGCAAAGTCGCTAACGTATCAATGATATACCATATCCAACTCCATCACAAAGTTTTGTGGTGCGATTGCACGAGTAGAGACAGTATGGCTATCGGGCTCATCAACGTAAGTTTTGCTTCTTGTTGCTCTACATGTTGGTTAATTCATCGATCCACACATTATTGCAGCTTGAAAATCATCATATTGTATACCCTAGATGCGGTGTCGTGTTGCACCACAGGAGCGAGTGCACGACACTTATGCTCATACATTGTTGTTTGATGAAACTAGAAGGAACTATGTGTGAGACGACATGTGTGAGTTCTGAATCCAGTATTGTTGAATTTGGAATTGGTGTTCGAAGAACTTGTTGAATATCCCGCAATCTCAGATGTAATAATTATATTAAATTATTTTTCTACTAGGGATATTTGCATGTTATTTATGAATGAATTATGTTGTTTTCTATAATTATTTTTGAGTGTTACCGAATTATAAAAAGCGGACATTTACGAGACAGGGATGAATGATCGGTTTCCTTATCAGTGTCCGCAAACTGATCCAGATCAGTCCACGGACAAATAGTGTGTACATCTTAAAGGTGTGCATTGGAGATGCCCTGAGGCTCTAGCTACTTAAACCAAACTATTGTCTCAAGAGGCAAATTGACATTTCGTGATGGCAGTCAGGATATCACCATATTTTCATTCGATCGATTCGGGCGTTCTCAAATGTGGTTCGGTGGGGTGTTCCTTTAGCGTAGCCGTCTTGAGACGGTGAGACCCAATAAGATCCTCTAGAATAGCTTTTACAGAACATCTAGCGTTAATATCCATATTCTGGAAGACCATTTTGTTCCGAGCGTCCCAGATTTTCCATAGTATGAGGAGGAGCATAAAAGGTCGAATCTAATGCGGCGTCGCTGATGACGAGTTGATGTATATATTTCTCGCCTCGGAAAAGAAGGAATTCCTTATTGATATGAGTAGTCTATCATCCCTAATAAGCCAGACCATCACAAGTCAGCAGCAAATTTCCCTCACATAGAGACTGTAAGGTTTATCGAACCAGGAGGACTCCTAGGATCAACAAGTAGGTGTATTCCACCCTGGCGCTAGCAGAAGACGTGGACCTGCACACACAACAAATAACTTTGCTCCCAACGAGTAGAGAGAGGTTGTCAATCTCTCCGGCCTTGTAGTTTGCAAAGGATCAAAACACAAGCGGGAAGGTAATAGTGATTGCAACGGAAAAGTAAATGAAAGCGGTAAATGATGGAGGTGTAAACAATAATGGTGATATGGACCGGAGTCACATGATGTTCACTAGGGATGTCTCTCTCCCAAAAGATGATAAACAACTATGCTAGGGTAAACAAATCACAGTTGGGCAATTGACAGAATTATGATCGCACCGCAATGCTAATTATGCTCCTTGATAGTTAGAGGTTCAATAGTAATGGGCAGTACGCCAAGATAAGTAGACCGTTTATTCATCAGCATCTACTTACTAATCATCCACCTTGAGGTATCTATCCAGAACACCTATCCGGTATTAAGTTGCGAGCCCCACCCAAAGTGTAAACTCAAAGTAACGGACAACTGCATTAACGAACTATGCATAAGGTAAACAATCCTTGCAACCGTGGTCACAAGCACCATTGTTTTCTCCCTGGTGGCAACAATCACACCCCCTAGTCTCATGTTTCTGTCACTTAAGCTAGACATCGAGGGGCCCGATCTACTACTTGGAGTTACGATCTACTACTTGGCCAAAGCAATAAAAAGCAACGGAGAACATGCATGAATCACTAAAGAACATAATATAAACGGATAATCAAATATATAACTCATAACAATCTGAACACAATCTCATAATCCATCGGATCCCAACAAACCGAGCATAGCAATAGAAAGAGAATTACATAGATGCCTTGATCATGTAGGGAAGCTCACAAGGACTAACCATTGAAGCACAAGATTGGAGAGAAGACATCACATAGCTACTGGTCATGGACTCATGGTCCAAGGAGGACTACTCACGGCACGTCCGGGAAGCGTCCATGGCGGTGGAGAAGCTCCCAGAGGTCAATCCTCCCTCTGACAGGGTGCCGGGAAGAGGTCTCCTGACGCTCCCGATCTTGGAAGCGTTGCGGCGGCAGAACGATGGAGAAATTCGCGAATCTAGAAAGTGTGTGAGGGTTTCCTCTCGGGACTCTAAATATAGGCCAAAGAAGGGCACCGGAGGAGGTGGAACCCACCCAGGCGACCTCCTGGCGCGGCCTAGGGCCTGACTGCGCCAGCAGGCCGCTTGGGAGGCCCCTGGCCCCCCTGTGGCCCTCCTTCGGTGATCCGGAAGCTTCTGTTTCGCTGATTTTTTATATATTTTTTCAGGATTTTTTCGGGCTTCGGAAAATTGGGTAAAAGCCCGTGCAAAAAAGACATCAGCAGACAGAAACTGGCACTGGGTGCAGTGAGTTAGTAGGTTAGCCCAAATATGTGTAAAATGATATAAAAGTGTAGCAAAACATATAACAATGTCACCCAAAAGATCATGGAACAAGCAGAAATTATAGATACGTTTGGGACGTATCAATCGCAGGCGGCACGCGGGAAGTGAAGAAGTCCTCAGTCGGGTGAGCTGTCGAGAGAATGCCAGCGGCGCGCCATATAGAGCGAGCTGCAGGGCAGGTGAAAAACAAGTGCAACCTGTCTTCGTGCGTGTTGTTACATCGGGGACAGATGGCTGAGCTTAGAATGTGCTTCTTTCGCAGATTCTTCTAGGTGTTGAGACGGTCCAGGAAGAATAGCCATCCAAAAATGATTACCTTCTTCTATACCCTAGAATCCCAAACCAGAGCAAGCATGGGATGGGATAACTGATCGTTAAGAGCCGCGTAGGCCCCGTGAGTGGTGAATGCAACACCATTGAGAAGTCTCCGCGTGTCCGGCTCGAATGAGGTAGTTTTTTTAGAAAAGGAGGGTTACCTCCGGCCTCTGCATCAACACGATGCATACGACCCCTTTATTAAAATAAACAAATGGATCTTGGTTCAACATAGTCTCCGACATAGCAGTATATAAGTAAAGGTAAAACAAAAAGGTGCCACAAACGGCAAAACAGGCCTAGATGCGTAACCATCTATCCTATTACTGGATCGCCATCCAAACCGGTTGAAGATATCCTGCGCCACCATCTCCCATCGGGTAGACCCAGTAACCAAAGGCTCCCTGGTTTCCGCAAGAGTGAGTAATGACCATGTACGGATCATTGCGCAGCTCTGTGAAGTACCTGCAAAAAATGTATATTTGTATGTGTGTCAATAACCACATCATTCCTGCAGTTCCATATAGCCCAAAGAAGTGCACAAACTCCAATACGAATGTGTCTAGCAATAATCATATCAACTCCATCTAGCCACGTTCCAAATAACATGTCAATGCTATCCGGAGGTACAATGTTGAAGGCTATACATACTGTCTGTCAAAGAACTCTCGCAAGTGGACATTGGAGAAAGAGGTGTGTAATGTTTTCTTTGTTATCACAAAAGCTACATCGAGTACTTCCCCCCAAATTACGTTTAGCCGAATTATCCTTAGTTAGGATCACCTTCTTGTGGACAAACCACATGAAGACCTTGATCCTTAAGGGTACCTTGACTCTCCAAATTTTAATGGATTTTGGGATAATAGTGGTGCCAATAAGATTTAGATACATCAATTTGACCGTAAATATTCCATTACCTGTAAGCTTCCAATGCACCCTCGTCACGCCCAAGATGCGACCCTATCCTCAATTTGGCACGAAGGCCTCGTCAGGGATAGAAGCGCATCTCGTCGTGTCGCAAGAATGGATATCGTTACAAGTACATGTACTAAAAAGAAGAGATAAATACAGAGTTGGCTTACACTCGCCACAAGCTACATCAGAGTCACTTCAGTACATTACATAATCATCAAGAGTAAGAGCAGGGTCCGACTACGAACGAAAACAAACGAGAAAAATAAGAACGACGTCCATCCTTGCTATCCCAGGCTGCCGGCCTGGAACCCATCCTAGATCGATGAAGAAGAAGAAGAAGAAGCAACTCCAAATGAACAATCAACGCGCTCGCGTCAAGTAACCTTTACCTGTACCTGCAACTGGTGTTGTAGTAATCTGTGAGGCACAGGGGACTCATCAATCTCATTTCCAAAGGTATCAAGACTAGCAAAGCTTAATGGGTGAGGTACGGTTAAGTGGTGAGGTTGCAGCAGCGGCTAAGCATATATTTGGTGGCTAACTTACGAGTACAAGAAATAAGAGGGGGAAGATCTACGCATAACGGACGTGATTTACTCATGATCAAAAGAACGACCCTGAACACCTACCTACGCCAGACATAACCCCACCGTGTCCTCGATCGGAGAAGGAACTCACGAAAGAGACAGTCACGGTTACGCACACAGTTGGCATATTTTAATTAATTAACTTCAAGTTATCTAGAACCAGTGTTAAACAAACTTTCCACGTTGCCACATAACCGCGGGCACGGCTTTCCGAAAGATTTAACCCTGCAGGGGTGCTCCAACTAGTCCATCACAAATTACCATAAGCCGCATAGAAATCCTCAACCACGAAGCTCGCGATCTCGTCGGATTCCCTAGTGGAAAACCTCAACTCCGAGATTACCCAAAGCATCACCGGAATCCCGATGCACAAGATATTTCGTCAAAGGTAAAACTATTCCAGCAAGGCCGCCCAACGTGTCGACGATCCCGATAGGAGTCGCGTACCTCGTTCTCAGGACACGGCGGATGAGCTAGACGTCGGGATCGCTAAACCTCCGGGTTTCCAGAGGGGCACCGGACATCGCTCAGGTGGGGCCAACACTCATGAGGAGCACTGGCCCGGGGGTTGATTAAATTATCCTCGGGGCCCGGGAAGTCCCTATGCAATTTCATTAGGTGATTAGGCAAATGTAGTACCAAAGTTGGGCCTTGCCAGACCAGCTTTAATCTAAAACGAATTATCAAGGGGGTCCCCATAACAACCCCGATCGTGTTAGGAGCGCTCATTTATGGAACATAACACCGGTAGCCGAAAACTAAGGGGGCAAAGGTGGAACAAAACACTAGGCTAGAAAGGCCGAGCCTTCCACCTTTTACGAAGTATATAGGTGCATTAAATTAAATAGCATTAATATGGTGATATAAGAAGGAACCCACGTTTCACATGGAAGCAACTTCACCTGCAACTAGCAACGCTAACACAAGGTTAAGCAAGCAGTAACATAGCCAATCAGTGGTTTGCTAGGTTGAACAGGATGAGGGTTTCATGGCATTGTTGAGAGGCTGATATTTAACATGTGGTAGGCAACGAGACATAATAGATAGCAACGGTAAAACTAGCATGGCAACGATAGTAATGGTATCTGGGGAAATGATCATCTTGCCTGAGATCCCTCTTGGAAGAAGAATGACTCCGTGAAGCAGTCGAACCGATGTAGTCGAACGGGTCCTCTCATCCGACACGCTTGGGGAACTATATCGAGACGTGGAAAGCCGGAACAAGCATCAACACACGATATTCACCACACGATGCACAACACATATGATGCATGGACATGCTGAATGCAAACAAGTCATGACAAGACAATTCCCGCAATCGAACACTACACATTAAGTGAAGTTCAATATGCAACGAGTTGCATATTGACGAAACTCCACGTTCATTTATTTAGTTCTATCCCGATTAAATACACGGCAATATTAAATGTGGTTAAACATGGCAAGAGGTGAAGCGTAAATAAACTACCTATCTAGGCATTTTAAATGAGGTCGGAAATGACATATAGCACCTCCGAGACGACCTCACATGTTACTTTACAATTCTGTCCAGTCTGAACTAATGCATATTTAATTAGTTGTTAAACAGCAAAAAAAATAGGTTCACGTGATTCTACGCGTCATTTCAAGCAATCTACACATAAAGAACATCTCCAACGGAGCTACGGTTCAAAAGATACAAGCACCGCAAGATATGATGGCATGAATGCAAAACGTGTGCAACGGCGGCTACGAACACTTCAACACATGCAACCAGCAAGAGAAAATGAAACTACACGAGATTCTAAACAAGTTTCATGTAGGACACGATCAAATCGGAGCTACGGTTTAACATCTACGAGCAAAACAAGAAAACACTACAATCTGCCAAAATCAGCCACATAGCATTTCCTACGCCCCACAACTACGGGCTACACAACTCCGATATGCTCAAGCAAGGCATGGCACGGAAGAGGGCAAGAAGCACTACTACGAACAACTAACAACAACTAGCATGGCAGCAAGGAACACTAGGGAAAGAAGTCACAAAATGGCTTCCCACACACTATTTCAGACTTAGTGAAAATTACACCTCATGAAAGTGCAGTTTTCGATCTGAAGCAATATTGACAGCAGCAAAACCTATATCTACAGGACTCCAAATGTCATGAAAATTTACAGCATGCTATAGAAACACAAGGGTTACAACTAACTCCATTGGACCAACCTCAAAAGAGCTACAGATCAAAAGATACAAGCAAGACAAGACAACAACAAAATATAACAGATTCCAGACTTAGAAATATTTCAGCTCATCTAAAACAGCACTATTTCTAGCAACTTGAGAGCAAGCAAAACACACCTAAACATGCATTTCTATTGCAACTAAAAATACCAGGGGCTAAACAAAACATCCAAGACCAACTCACTAGTTGACAACTAATTCAAACGAGGCACGGAATAAATCCTACGTATTAATCAAAAGGGCAACATAGCAAAATATCTCGCAAACTAACTTACTCGAAAGCTAAAACTAATTGCACAGAAAAATCCTTGGGATTTTTCTACCCCGGAAACATATAAAATATGTGGGGTTTGCAACACAAAATAATGCCACACAAAAATGCGATATAATCACCTATATACGGGAAAATAAACTACCGGCAAATCCTACATGCAAAAATACGAGTGACCGCTCTAAAATACACGGAAAAATAGTTCCCAAAACATAGGCATTTCTAATATGGCACTCGAGCAATCCGGACTTGCACGAAAAATAGATACGGTTCGAAACCTATTAGGACAGCACGCAAACCTAGGCATACGACACGCTAAATGACCTCAAATAATTATGCAAGTTGTGGAATCGTGTTCTACTCACGAAGCTACCCCAAAACCATATAAAATACGCCTCGATCCGACCAACGGTTAATAAACTACGGGCGTTTGAAAAACAAGCATTTTTTTTAAACTACTAAAAATCCAGAGGAATTATATCAAACTCTATGGGCCAAATCCCTCCTATCGGGCCTAACAAAGGCATGGGCGCAAAATAACTAACAGGCGCTGGGGCGAGGGAAAAGGAGCTGCTCACCTCGGGCCGGATCTGGCCTGGGCGCTGGAGCTGGGCCGAGGCCTGGTCGCTGGGCCGTGTGGGGAGCTGGGGACGACCCAGGTCGGCCAGTCAGGCGAGGCAGGCCGCCTGGGGCGAGCGGGGCGGTTCTGGGGCGAGCGGGGCGCAGCGCCTCGTCGTGCACCTCCTGCGGGACGAGGCCAGTAGGAACGGCGGTGCCCCAGCGATGCGGAGCTCCGGTGACGTCCCGCGAAGGGAACAGGCGTAGGGGATCTAGCACTCGGGCTCAGGAACTGCGAGCTGGTCAGTGGGAGAGGAAGCACCATCGCCAGAGCTCCTCGCGGTGGGTACAGGCAGCGGCTTCGGCGAACTTGGCCGGCGTGGCGAACACTCCGGCTGGTCGGAGCTCCGGCGGCCGGCGCGAGGACGGGGGGAGGCGAAGGGTCTCTGGATCGGGGCTCCTCCCCGATCTGGAGCTCGGGCAGCAGGGACGCGGATGCGGTGGCGGCTACGCTGGATGGGCTCGGGAGGGCCTGCATCGGGCTCGCGGGCCCGGCGGCTGGTGGGGGAGAGAGAGTGCTGCGTGGAGAGGAGGAGAGGTGGGGCGGCGCGGATCCGGAGGTGGGACTAGGGTTAGCTAGAGTAGGTAGGTTTTGGGGGTCTATTTATAGGAAATGGGGCTTGGTTTATCCAAATAGGGATCCGATTTCGACCACGGGTTCATGAACGGATGGCCACAGACGTGGGAATGGATACGTGACCGTGTAGAGGGGACATCCGGGGACGAGAGGGAGAACGGGCGGCGCGGCACGAATTTTAAAAAACACCGACAGACGTCCGACGAATAACCGGAGACGGTGCCGCTACGGTCGACCGTTCGGGTACCAGACGAACTCCGATCACGACGAGATTCGACAACCGGCCTGGCTATATTTAATCACGACCGCATGTCAAGTTTCACCCCGATCAGAGAAAGTTTTACGCACATTTTAAAAACAGGGTTTCGACGGTGCCGCGGGCGCGTGCGAGTGCGGTCAGGCTCGGAATGAACAACGACGAGAACCGGCAACTAACAACGGATGCAAGTTTTGAAAACGGGCGGCAACGGAGGATGATGCGCATGATGCGATGATGATGCGACAAAAGAAAAATAGACACACGATGAAAACGGAAAGAAAAGGGGAATCTTCCGGAACGTCGGCATCAGGCTGTCACAACTCTCCTACACTACAAGAGGATCTCGCCCCGAGATCAAAGAATGAAAGGGGGAGAGGATGAGAAAGAACAAGGTAAAATTTAGTCGCTTCTTGAAAAACGAGTGAAACCAACGATCCTTGAAGGTAGCAAGGAGATGAGGAATGACATGAGAAAGAAGCCAGAATTCACGGAAAATTTCGGCAGCACTTCGGTAGGAAAATGGGACAAAAAATACGATAAGAAGAGAGAATTAGACAATATTCACAACAAACAAGTAAATATAACAAGGGAACACCATGATCTTGATAGAACAACAAGGTTGACCCAAAAGAGCAACATCACAATGCCTCCGGAACAATAGAATAGGAACTAGCTCATACGGAAGAAGAGAATGACAACTACTAACTCCAATGAACTAGGCAAGCATCCTTGCAAGAAGAATTGGACGGAGTTGTTGGACAAACAACAACGAAAAGAACAAGATAGTAGTGGCTTATGGAAATCATCACAACATTTATGAGGTGACAACCAACCACTAAAAGAAACAAGGGTTGATTGGGAGAAACAAGATATGAACAATTTTACACCAAGAGGATGCATTGAGAACTTAGATTAAAGACAAGCACCATGATAGCAACAATACATAGGAAAGGCTTTAGGTGAAATCAAAACCAAGATAGCTCAAAGAAGACATCGTGGGTTGAAAATATCTCATGATCATAGAATCGATGGATTTAATTAACTCATTCTTGAAAGGAAATCTCTTTGAGGCTCCTACACTAACAAGAATGCTAAAATACCACCTCAAGGACAAAGGAAGAACAATTGCACATATAAATGCAAGAGAAAGGATACTTGAGGTTCCCCAACACGAATCTTGAAGAACACTTGAGAATGGATAGAAACCTTGATGAACCACCAAGAAGGACCTCCGTATACGAATGAATGATGCAAAGATATCAAGGTAGAAAAGAATAAGATTATGACCATACCAAGATTTAGATGAAGCCTCAAAAAAGATACTTAAGAAAACTTGGAACTCCGGAAAAAAAGATAAGCACACGAGAAAAGAATTGAAACCATTAGCCACACTGGAAGAAGAATTCCGATTACTATGAACAAGAATAAGAATTACGTTATGCTTATCCTTCATCAAGTTAAACTGATGACAAGCAACGGATTTAGCATACAACTTATTCTTCTAGAAATGATTGAGGAGAGAGATAAGCATCACTTGAGGCTTGATTGAAGGAAGCACCGGTAAGAATTCACAGTTGAATGGAAAACCAAGAATCAATGGAGAAACATGAGAACGCAGAGATCATGATCCACCTGAAAGAAAACTTTAACAAAGCACCGGAATAATTGAGAGACGAACGAAGAGAAAACAATTGAGAAGAATTGAGGATGAAACCTGAAAGCTGAGAACGAAGAAGTCTTCTAAAAATGATGGCCTTCGGAGGAACGAGAAATAAAACAACTCAGAAATGCACGGGATAGCAAGAAAGAGATTACTCATGATTGGAACAAATAAGATGATGGCACAAAGCTGAAATGATGAATCTGCAAGAGAATGGACCAAGATTGAGAGAAACACCCCTTCGGTCTTGAAAGAAGAGAATGATGAGAAGAACACCACCAAGAATTAATGAGACACTCCGGAATAAGAAGAATGCAAGGTTGAGCCAAATCTGAGAATTAATTAAATGGATCTCGAAGAAAGCATATGACTGATGAAATTCATACTTACGTCATAGTTGAAAGGAATTAATGATCTCCGGAAGATTACAAGAGCTATAACAGATCCTGGGAAAAACCTGTGGGTTATGGGCCCACTCGAAGAAACCACCGTTGAAAAGATTGCTAGAAAGAGGGATATTGCACCGGTACAATGAAAACTTGATGAGGTTGAGCACCTCGAAATAATTAAAAGAATTGAAAACGAGAAACTACTGAAATATCTTTAACACTCCGGATAGAAAGGAGAGGAATGAATAACAAGAAGGCTGATAAGAATTTCCAACATGGAAAGAATTACAAGGATGAATAGGATATAATGAACACGGACAACTGAATTAAATTCACCGGTAAGGATGACAAGAATGAACAAATATGACACGAATCTCCTAAGAATCTTCACAACGAATCACCGGATAGGACACGGAATAAAAGATAGCGGAAGCGTAACTGAATAAGAAGGCACTTGGATGAAATCCAAACACTGAAGAAAAGGGTGGGAGGGCGGGGAAAACAAAGACAACTTGGGCTAGATGAGATGAACTCCGGAATAAAATGAGAGAATGATCTTGCAAAAATTGGAGAGGATTGAATCCACTTGGAGAGGAACACACCGGTTGGAAAGAATTGATAAGACAATTGATTAAGCAAAAGGATTAGCATTCACATAAAAAAATATGAGAGCACCTCTTAGGAAAGATCTGAAATCACCATTTGACATCGAAGCAACTTGAATTACCAAATTCAACAAAACAAAGTGACGAGGCTTATGAAACAAGCCAGAACAAACTCATGAGAAAGATTTTGTCCGATATTTTCGTGCACAGGATCGCACGGGCTCGATTTTACAGTAGCCATCAAGTGCAAGGCAGTGCACCCGACATACGAAGCGTCCCCGAGTCGTAGCAAGCTACAAGGACTCTTTAAGACACAACGTGTACCGCTGTAAGTCGACCGTGAAAAAACGAATCCACTAGATGTCGAACTCCAACCTAACATCATGCATTTGTTGGAAGATTGTCCTATAAGCAACTACTTGAATTCCCACCTAAGAATTCCCGAAATATCTGGTCATGCAATCTGGTACACGGATACAAGGAGTAATATTCATACAACTCCTATACTAACCCGTCACTTGTATCACATCCGTCAACACACGACCAGAATCTCGGACCTTCATCTACAACAGACCCTCGTGATCACAACGATACAAAGTATGGCAGTACTCCCGAACAATCTGTACCAGTACTGGGGACATCGGGGTTATCTCGCCACTACTTGTATTGAAGCAATTACGAACATCCTTCGTTCTGAGATACTAAGAAATCTGAATGATAACGATGTGCTCAAGAATCCCCTGGAGCTCAACTCCCTAGAAGAAAATCAAGTCACACAGGAGGCACCAAGACAGAACCCCGTCACATCGGCATCATATAGATTTCAAAAATATCCGTGTGATCCTAATTTTTTTTGAGTGAGAAGAAGAGTAGAGAAAATTATTACGTCAAGATTCCTCACCAGAGCATAGAAGAGGAGAAAAAAGAATCCTACTCTCCGATATATAACTAGACTCAAAGTAGTTTTTCACTAGATTCGACTCGGCCAAGTTCGATCAATCAAGGGGGCTCCTAGGTCGGTACTGCTCTGATACCAACTTGTCACGCCCAAGATGCGACCCTATCCTCAATTTGGCATGAAGGCCTCGTTAGGGATAGAAGCGCATCTCGTTGTGTCGCAAGAATGGATATCGTTACAAGTACATGTACTGAAAAGAAGAGATAAATATAGAGTTGGCTTACACTCGCCACAAGCTACATCAGAGTCACTTCAGTACATTACATAATCATCAAGAGTAAGAGCAGGGTCCGACTACGGACGAAAACAAACGAGAAAAATAAGAACGACGTCCATCCTTGCTATCCCAGGCTGCCGGCCTGGAACCAATCCTAGATCGATGAAGAAGAAGAAGAAGAAGCAACTCCAAATGAACAATCAACGCGCTCGCGTCAAGTAACCTTTACCTGTACCTGCAACTAGTGTTGTAGTAATCTGTGAGCCACAGGGGACTCAGCAATCTCATTTCCAAAGGTATCAAGACTACCAAAGCTTAATGGGTGAGGTATGGTTAAGTGGTGAGGTTGCAGCAGCGGCTACACATATATTTGGTGGCTAACTTACGAGTACAAGAAATAAGAGGGGGAAGATCTACACATAATGGACGTGATCTACTCATGATCAAAAGAATGACCCTGAACACCTACCTACGCCAGACATAACCCCACCGTGTCCTCGATCGGAGAAGGAACTCACGAAAGAGACAGTCACGGTTACGCACACAGTTGGCATATTTTAATTAATTAACTTCAAGTTATCTAGAACCAGTGTTAAACAAACTTTCCACGTTGCCACATAACCGTGGGCATGGCTTTCCGAAAGATTTAACCCTGCATGGGTGCTCCAACTAGTCCATCACAAATTACCACAAGCCGCATAGAAATCCTCAACCACGAAGCTCTCGATCTCGTCGGATTCCCTAGTGGAAAACCTCAAGTCTGAGATTACCCAAAGCATCACCGGAATCCCGATGCACAAGATATTTCGTCAAAGGTAAAACTATTCCAGCAAGGCCGCCCGACGTGTCGACGATCCCGATAGGAGTCGCGTACCTCGTTCTCAGGACACGGCAGATGAGCTAGACGTCGGGATCGTAAACCTTAGGGTGACCAGAGGGGCGCCGGACATCGCTCAGGTGGGGCCAACACTTATTAGGAGCACTACCCCGGGGGTTGATTAAATTATCCTCGGGGCCCGGGAAGTCCCTATGCAATTTCATTAGGTGATTAGGCAAATGTAGTACCAAAGTTGGGCCTTGCCAGACCAGCTTTAATCTAAAACGAGTTATCAAGGGGGTCCCGATAACAACCCCGATCGTGTTAGGAGCGCTCATTTATGGAACATAACACCGGTAGCCGAAAACTAAGGGGGCAAAGGTGGAACAAAACACCAGGCTAGAAAGGCCGAGCCTTCCACCTTTTACCAAGTATATAGGTGCATTAAATTAAATAGCATTAATATGGTGATATAAGAAGGAACCCATGTTTCACATGGAAGCAACTGCACCTGCAACTAGCAACGCTAACACAAGGTTAAGCAAGCAGTAACATAGCCAATCAGTGATTTGCTAGGTTGAACAGGTTGAGGGTTTCATGGCATTGTTGAGAGGCTGATATTTAACATGTGGTAGGCAACGAGACATAAACGATAGCAACGGTAAAACTAGCATGGCAATGATAGTAATGGTATCTGGGGAAATGATCATCTTGCCTGAGATCCCGCTTGGAAGAAGAATGACTCCGTCAAGCAGTCGAACCGATGTAGTCGAACGGGTCCTCACATCCGACACGCTTGCGGAACTCTATCGATACGGGGAAAGCCGGAACAAGCATCAACACACGATATTCACCACACGATGCACAACACATATGATGCATGGACAGGCTGAATGCAAACAAGTCACGGCAAGACAATTCCCGCAATCAAACACTACACATTAAGTGAAGTTCAATATGCAACGAGTTGCATATTGACGAAACTCCACGTTCATTTATTTAGTTATATCTCGATTAAATACACGGCAATATTAAATGTGGTTAAACATGGCAAGAGGTGAAGCGTAAATAAACTACCTATCTAGGCATTTTAAATAAGGTCGGAAATGACATATAGCACCTCCGAGACGACCTCGCATGTTACTTTACAATTTTGTCCAGATCTGAACAAATGCATTTAATTAGTTGTTAAACAGCGAAAAAAATAGGTTCACGTGATTCTACGCGTCATTTCAAGCAATCTACACATAAAGAACATCTCCAACGGAGCTACGGTTCAAAAGATACAACCACCGCAAGATATGATGGCATGAATGCAAAACGTGTGCAACGGCGGTACGAACAATTCAACACATGCAACCAGCAAGAGAAGATGAAACTACACGAGATTCTAAGCAAGTTTCATGTAGGACACGATCAAATCGGAGCTACGGTTTAACATCTACGAGCAAAACAAGAAAACACTACAATCTGCGAAAATCAGCCACATAGCATTTTCTACGCCCCACAACTACGGGCTACACAACTCCGATATGCTCAAGCAAGGCATGGCACGGAAGAGGGCAAGAAGCACTACTACGAACAACTAACAACAACTAGCATGGCAGCAAGGAACACTAGGGAAAGAAGTCACAAAATGGCTTCCCACACACTATTTCAGACTTAGTGAAAATTACACCTCATGAAAGTGCAGTTTTCGATCTGAAGCAATATTGACAGCAGCAAAACCTATAGCTACATGACTCCAAATGGCATGAAAATTTACAGCATGCTAGAGAAACACAAGGGGTACAACTAACTCCATTGGACCAACCTAAAAAGAGCTATAGATCAAAAGATACAAGCAAGACAAGACAACAACAAAATATAACAGATTCCAGACTTAGAAATATTTCAGCTCATCTAAAACAGCACTATTTCTAGCAACTTGAGAGCAAGCAAAACACACCGAAACATGCATTTCTATTGCAACTAAAAATACCAGGGGCTAAACAAAACATCCAAGACCAACTCACTAGTTGACAACTAATTCAAACGAGGCACGGAATAAATCCTATGTATTAATCAAAAGGGCAACATAGCAAAATATCTCGCGAACTAACTTACTCGAAAGCTAAAACTAATTGCACAGAAAAATCCATGGGATTTTTCTACCCCGGAAACATATAAAAATTTGTGGGGTTTGCAACACAAAATAATGCCACACAAAAATGCGATATAATCACCTATATACGGGAAAATAAACTACCGGCAAATCCTACACGCAAAAATACGAGTGACCGCTCTAAAATACACGGAAAAATAGTTCCCAAAACATAGGCATTTCTAATACGACACTCGAGCAATCCGGACTTGCACGAAAAATAGATACGTTTCGAAACCTATTAGGACAGCACGCAAACCTAGGCATACGACACGCTAAATGACCTCAACTAATTATGCAAGTTGCGGAATCGTGTTCTACTCGCGAAGCTACCCCAAAACAATATAAAATACGCCTCGATCCGACCAACGGTTAATAAACTACGGGCGTTTGAAAAACAAGCATTTTTTTTAAACTACTAAAAATCCAGAGGAATTATATCAAACTCTATGGGCCAAATCCCTCCTATCGGGCCTAACAAAGGCATGGGCGCAAAATAACTAACAGGCGCTGGGGCGAGGGAAAAGGAGCTGCTCACCTCGGGCCGGATCTGGCCTGGGCGCTGGAGCTGGGCCGAGGCCTGGTCGCTGGGCCGCGTGAGGAGCTGGGGACGGCCCAGGTCGGCCAGTCGGGCGAGGCAGGCCGCCTGGGGCGAGCGGGGCGCAGCGCCTCGTCGTGCACCTCCCGCGGGACGAGGCCAGGAGGAACGGCGGCGCCCCAGCGATGCGGAGCTCCGGTGACGTCCCGCGAAGGGAACCGACACAGGGGATCTAGCACTCAGGGTGAGGAACTGCGAGCTGGTCAGCGGGAGAGGAAGCTCCATCGACGGGATCTGGGCTGCTGTGATGTTGAGCTCCTCGCGGTGGGTACAGGCACCGGCTTCGGCGAACTTGGCCGGCGTGGCAAAAACTCCGGCTGGTCGGAGCTCCGGCGGCCGGCGTGAGGACGGGGCGAGGTGAAGGAGCTCTGGATCGGGGCTCCTCCCCGATCTGGAGCTCGGGCAGCAGGGACGCGGATGCGGTGGCGGCTACGCCGGATGGGCTCGGGAGGGCCTGCATCGGGCTCGCGGGCCCGACGGCTGGTGGGGGAGAGAGAGTGCTGCGTGGAGAGGAGGAGAGGTGGGGCGGCGCGGATCCCGAGGTGGGACTAGGGTTAGCTAGAGTAGGTAGGTTTTGGGGGTCTATTTATAGGAAATGGGGCTTGGTTTATCCGAATCGGGATCCAATTTCGACCACGGGTTCGTGAACGGATGGCCACAGACGTGGGAATGGATACGTGACCGTGTAGAGGGGACATCCGGGGACGAGAGGGAGAACGGGCGGCGCGGCATGAATTTTAAAAAACACCGACACACGTGTGACGAATAACCGGAGATGGTGCCGCTACGATCGACTGTTCGGGTACCAGACGAACTCCGATCGCGACGAGATTCGACAGACGGCCTGGCTATATTTAATCACTACCGCATGTCAAGTTTCACCCCGACCAGAGAAAGTTTCACACACATTTTAAAAACAGGGTTTCGACGGTACCGCGGGCGCGTGCGAGTGCGGTCAGGCTCGGAATGAACAACGACGAGAACCGGCAACTAACAACGGATGCAAGTTTTGAAAACGGGCGGCAACGGAGATGCCGATGCAATGCTGATGATGCGCATGATGCGATGATGATGCGACAAAAGAAAAATAGACACACGATGAAAACGGAAAGAAAAGGGGAATCTTCTGGAACGTCGGCATTGGGCTGTCACAACTCCCCTACACTACAAGAGGATCTCGCCCCGAGATCCAAGAATGAAAGGGGGAGAGGATGAGAAAGAACAAGGTAAAATTTAGTCGCTTCTTGACAAACGAGTGAAACCAACGATCCTTGAAGGTTGCAAGGAGATGAGTAATGACATGAGAAAGAAGCCAGAATTCACGGAAAATTTCGGCAGCACTTCGGTTGGAAAATGGGACAAAAAATACGATAAGAAGAGAGAATTAGACAATATTCACAACAAACAAGTAAATATAACAAGGGAACACCATGATCTTGATAGAACAACAAGGTTGACCCAAAAGAGTAACATCACAATGCCTCCGGAACAATAGAATAGGAACTAGCTCATACGGAAGAAGAGAATGACAACTACTAACTCCAATGAACTAGGCAATCATCCTTGCAAGAATAATTGGACAGAGTTGTTGGACAAACAACAACGAAAAGAACAAGATAGTAGTGGGCTTATGGAAATCATCACAACATTTATGAGGTGACAACCAACCACTAAAAGAAACAAGGGTTGATTGGGAGAAACAAGATATGAACAATTTTACACCAAGAGGATGCATTGAGAACTTAGATTAAAGACAAGCACCATGATATCAACAATCCATAGGAAAGGCTTTAGGTGAAATCAAAACCAAGATAGCTCAAAGAAGAAATCGTGGGTTGAAAATATCTCATGATCATAGAATCGATGGATTTAATTAACTCATTCTTGAAAGGAAATCTCTTTGAGGCTCCTACACTAACAAGAATGCTAAAATACCACCTCAAGGATAAAGGAAGAACAATTGCACATATAAATGCAAGAGGAAGGATACTTGAGATTCCCCAACACGAATCTTGAAGAACACTTGAGAATGGATAGAAACCTTGATGAACCACCAAGAAGGACCTCCGTATACGAATGAATGATGCAAAGATATCAAGGTAGAACAGAATAAGATTATGACCATACCAAGATTTAGATGAAGCCTCACAAAAGATACTTAAGAAAACTTGGAACTCCAGAAAACAAGATAAGCACACGAGAAAAGAATTGAAACCATTAGCCACACCGGAAGAAGAATTCTGATTACTATGAACAAGAATAAGAATTACGTTATGCTTATCCTTCATCAAGTTAAACTGATGACAAGCAATGGATTGAGCATACAACTTATTCTTCTAGAAATGATTGAGGAGAGAGATAAGCATCACTTGAGGCTTGATTGAAGGAAGCACCGGTAAGAATTCACAGTTGAATGGAAAACCAAGAATCAATGGAGAAACATGAGAACGCAGAGATCATGATCCACCTGAAAGAAAACTTTAACAAAGCACCGGAATAATTGAGAGACGAACGAAGAGACAACAATTGAGAAGAATTGAGGATGAAAGCTGAAAGCTGAGAACGAAGAAGTCTTCTAAAAATGATGGCCTTCAGAGGAACGAGAAATAAAACAACTCAGAAATGCACGGGATAACAAGAAAGAGATTACTCATGATTGGAACAAATAAGATGATGGCACAAAGCTGAAATGATGAATCTGCAAGAGAATGGACCAAGATTGAGAGGAACACCCCTTCGGTCTTGAAAGAAGAGAATGATGAGAAGAACACCACCAAGAATTAATGAGACACTCCAGAATAAGAAGAATGCAAGGTTGAGCCAAATCTGAGAATTAATTAAATGGATCTTGAAGAAAGCATATGACTGATGAAATTCATACTTACGTCATAGTTGAAAGGAATTAACGATCTCCGGAAGATTACAAGAGCTATAACAGATCCTGGGAAAAACCTGTGGGTTATGGGCCCACTCAAAGAAACCACCGTTGAAAAGATTGCTAGAAAGAGGGATATTGCACCGGTACAATGAAAAATTGATGAGGTTGAGCACCTCAAAATAATTAAAAGAATTGAAAACGAGAAACTACTGAAATATCTTTAACACTCCGGATAGAAAGGAGAGGAATGAATAACAAGAAGGCTGATAAGAATTTCCAACATGGAAAGAATTACAAGGATGAATAGGATATAATGAACACGGACAACTGAATTAAATTCACCGGTAAGGATGACAAGAATGAACAAATATGACACGAATCTCCTAAGAATCTTCACAACGAATCACCGGATAGGACACGGAATAAAAGATAGCGGAAGCGTAACTGAATAAGAAGGCACTTGGATGAAATCCAAACACTGAAGAAAAGGGTGGGAAGGCTGGGAAAAACAAAGACAACTTGGGCTAGATGAGATGAACTCCGGAATAAAATGAGAGAATGATCTTGCAAAAATTGGAGAGGATTGAATCCACTTGGAGAGAAACACACCGGTTGGAAAGAATTGATAAGACAATTGATTAAGCAAAAGGATTAGCATTCACATAAAAAAATATGAGAACACCTCTTAGGAAAGATCTGAAATCACCATTTGACATCGAAGCAACTTGAATTACCAAATTCAACAAAACAAAGTGATGAGGCTTATGAAACAAGCCAGAACAAACTCATGAGAAAGATTTCGTCCGATATTTTCGTGGACAGGATCGCACGGGCTCGATTTTACAGTAGCCATCAAGTGCAAGGCAGTGCACCCGACATACGAAGCGTCCCCGAGTCGTAGCAAGCTACAAGGACTCTTTAAGACACAACGTGTACCGCTGTAAGTCGACCGTGAACAAACGAATCCACTAGATGTCGAACCCCAACCTAACATCATGCATTTGTTGGAAGATTGTCCTATAAGCAACTACTTGAATTCCCACCTAAGAATTCTCGAAATATCTGGTCATGCAATCTGGTACACGGATACAAGGAGTAATATTCACACAACTCCTATACTAACCCGTCACTTGTATCACATCCGTCAACACACGACCAAAATCTCGGACCTTCATCTACAAAAGACCCTCGTGATCACAACGATACAAAGTATGGCAGTACTCCCGAACAATCTGTACCAGTACTGGGGACATCGAGGTTATCTCGCCACTACTAGTATTGGAGAAATTACGAACATCGTTCATTCTGAGATACTAAGAAATCTGAATGATAACGATGTGCTCAAGAATCCCCTGGCGCTCAACTCCCCGGAAGAAAATCAAGTCAAACAGGAGGCACCAAGACAGAACTTCGTCACATCGGCATCATATAGATTTCAAAAATATCCGCGTGATCCTAATTTTTTTTGAGTGAGAAGAGGAGTAGAGAAAATTATTACGTCAAGATTCCTCACCAGAGCATAGAAGAGGAGAAAAAAGAATCCTACTCTCCGATATATAACTAGACTCAAAGTAGTTTTTCACTAGACTCGACTCGGCCAAGTTCGATCAATCAAGGGGGCTCCTAGGTCGGTACTGCTCTGATACCAACTTGTCACGCCCAAGATGCGACCCTATCCTCAATTTGGAACGAAGGCCTCGTCAGGGATAGAAGCGCATCTCGTCGTGTCGCAAGAATGGATATCGTTACAAGTACATGTACTGAAAAGAAGAGATAAATACACAGTTGGCTTACACTCGCCACAAGCTACATCAGAGTCACTTCAGTACATTACATAATCATCAAGAGTAAGAGCAGGGTCCGACTATGGACGAAAACAAACGAGAAAAATAAGAACGACGTCCATCCTTGCTATCCCAGGCTGCCGGCTTGGAACCCATCCTAGATCGATGAAGAAGAAGAAGAAGAAGCAACTCCAAATGAACAATCAACGCGCTCGCGTCAAGTAACCTTTACCTGTACCTGCAACTGGTGTTGTAGTAATCTGTGAGCCACAGGGGACTCAACAATCTCATTTCCAAAGGTATCAAGACTAGCAAAACTTAATGGGTGAGGTATGGTTAAGTGGTGAGGTTGCAGCAGCGGCTAAGCATATATTTGGTGGCTAACTTAGGAGTACAAGAAATAAGAGGGGGAATATCAAAGCATAACGGACGTGATCTACTCATGATCAAAAGAATGACCCTGAACACCTACCTATGCAAGACGTAACCCCACCGTGTCCTCGATCGGAGAAGGAACTCACGAAAGAGACAGTCATGGTTATGCACACAATTGGCATATTTTAATTAATTAACTTCAAGTTATCTAGAACCAGTGTTAAACAAACTTTCCACGTTGCCACATAACCGCGGGCACGGCTTTCCGAATGATTTAACCCTGAAGGGGTGCTCCAACTAGTCCATCACAAATTACCACAAGCCGCATAGAAATCCTCAACCACGAAGCTTGCGATCTCGTCGGATTCCCTAGTGGAAAACCTCAACTCTGATATTACCCAAAGCATCACCGGAGTCCCGATGCACAAGATATTTCGTCAAAGGTAAAACTATTCCAGCAAGGCCGCCCGACGTGTCGACGATCCCGATAGGAGTCGCGTACCTCGTTCTCAGGACACGGCAGATGAGCTAGACGTCGGGATCGTAAACCTTAGGGTGACCAGAGGGGCGCCGGACATCGCTCAGGTGGGGCCAACACTTATTAGGAGCACTAGCCCGGGGGTTGATTAAATTATCCTCGGGGCCCGGGAAGTCCCTATGCAATTTCATTAGGTGATTAGGCAAATGTAGTACCAAAGTTGGGCCTTGCCAGACCAGCTTTAATCTAAAACGAGTTATCAAGGGGGTCCCGATAGCAACCCCGATCGTGTTAGGAGCGCTCATTTATGGAACATAACACCGGTAGCCGAAAACTAAGGGGGCAAAGGTGGAACAAAACACCAGGCTAGAAAGGCCGAGCCTTCCACCTTTTACCAAGTATATAGGTGCATTAAATTAAATAGCATTAATATGGTGATATAAGAAGGAACCCATGTTTCACATGGAAGCAACTGCACCTGCAACTAGCAACGCTAACACAAGGTTAAGCAAGCAGTAACATAGCCAATCAGTGATTTGCTAGGTTGAACAGGTTGAGGGTTTCATGGCATTGTTGAGAGGCTGATATTTAACATGTGGTAGGCAACGAGACATAAACGATAGCAACGGTAAAACTAGCATGGCAATGATAGTAATGGTATCTGGGGAAATGATCATCTTGCCTGAGATCCCGCTTGGAAGAAGAATGACTCCGTCAAGCAGTCAAACCGATGTAGTCGAACGGGTCCTCACATCCGACACGCTTGCGGAACTCTATCGATATGGGGAAAGCCGGAACAAGCATCAACACACGATATTCACCACACGATGCACAACACATATGATGCATGGACAGGCTGAATGCAAACAAGTCACGGCAAGACAATTCCCGCAATCAAACACTACACATTAAGTGAAGTTCAATATGCAACGAGTTGCATATTGACGAAACTCCACGTTCATTTATTTAGTTCTATCTCGATTAAATACACGGCAATATTAAATGTGGTTAAACATGGCAAGAGGTGAAGCATAAATAAACTACCTATCTAGGCATTTTAAATAAGGTCGGAAATGACATATAGCACCTCCGAGACGACCTCGCATGTTACTTTACAATTTTGTCCAGATCTGAACAAATGCATTTAATTAGTTGTTAAACAGAGAAACAAATAGGTTCACGTGATTCTACGTGTCATTTCAAGCAATCTACACATAAAGAACATCTCCAACGGAGCTACGGTTCAAAAGATACAACCACCGCAAGATATGATGGCATGAATGCAAAACGTGTGCAACGGCGGTACGAACAATTCAACACATGCAACCAGCAAGAGAAGATGAAACTACACGAGATTCTAAGCAAGTTTCATGTAGGACACGATCAAATCGGAGCTACGGTTTAACATCTACGAGCAAAACAAGAAAACACTACAATCTGCGAAAATCAGCCACATAGCATTTCCTACGCCCCACAACTACGGGCTACACAACTCCGATATGCTCAAGCAAGGCATGGCACGGAAGAGGGCAAGAAGCACTACTACGAACAACTAACAACAACTAGCATGGCAGCAAGGAACACTAGGGAAAGAAGTCACAAAATGGCTTCCCACACACTATTTCAGACTTAGTGAAAATTACACCTCATGAAAGTGCAGTTTTCGATTTGAAGCAATATTGACAGCAGCAAAACCTATAGCTACAGGACTCCAAATGGCATGAAAATTAACAGCATGCTAGAGAAACACAAGGGGTACAACTAACTCCATTGGACCAACCTCAAAAGAGCTACAGATCAAAAGATACAAGCAAGACAAGACAACAACAAAATATAACAGATTCCAGACTTAGAAATATTTCAGCTCATCTAAAACAGCACTATTTCTAGCAACTTGAGAGCAAGCAAAACACACCTAAACATGCATTTCTATTGCAACTAAAAATACCAGGGGCTAAACAAAACATCCAAGACCAACTCACTAGTTGACAACTAATTCAAACGAGGCACGGAATAAATCCTACGTATTAATCAAAAGGGCAACATAGCAAAATATCTCGCGAACTAACTTACTCGAAAGCTAAAACTAATTGCACAGAAAAATCCATGGGATTTTTCTAACCCGGAAACATATAAAATATGTGGGGTTTGCAACACAAAATAATGCCACACAAAAATGCGATATAATCACCTATATACGGGAAAATAAACTACCGGCAAATCCTACACGCAAAAATACGAGTGACCGCTCTAAAATACACGGAAAAATAGTTCCCAAAACATAGGCATTTCTAATACGGCACTCGAGCAATCCGGACTTGCACGAAAAATAGATACGGTTTGAAACCTATTAGGACAACACGCAAACCTAGGCATACGACACGCTAAATGACCTCAAATTATTATGCAAGTTGTGGAATCGTGTTCTACTCACGAAGCTACCCCAAAACCATATAAAATACGCCTCGATCCGACCAACGGTTAATAAACTACGGGCGTTTGAAAAACAAGCATTTTTCTGAAACTACTAAAAATCCACAAGAATTATATCAAACTCTATGGGCCAAATCCCTCCTATCGGACCTAACAAAGGCATGGGCGCAAAATAACTAACAGGCGCTGGGGCGAGGGAAAAGGAGCTGCTCACCTCGGGCCGGATCTGGCCTGGGCGCTGGAGCTGGGCCGAGGCCTGGTCGCTGGGTCGCGTGAGGAGCTGGGGACGGCCCAGGTCGGCCAGTCGGGCGAGGCAGGCCGCCTGGGGCGAGCGGGGCGCAGCGCCTCGTCGTGCACCTCCCGCGGGATGAGGCCAGGAGGAACGACGGCACCCCAGCGATGCGGAGCTCCGGTGATGTCCCGCGAAGGGAACCGGTGGCGGGGATCTAGCACTTGGGCTGAGGAACTGCGAGCTGGTCAGCGGGAGAGGAAGCTCCATCGATGGGATCTGGGCTGCTGTGATGTTGAGCTCCTCGCGGTGGGTACAGGCAGCGGCTTCGGCGAACTTGGCCGGCGTGGCGAACACTCCGGCTGGTCGGAGCTCCGGCGGCCGGCGCGAGGACGGGGGGAGGTGAAGGGGCTCTGGATCGGGGCTCCTCCCCGATCTCGAGCTCGGGCAGCAGGGACGCGGATGCGGTGGCGGCTACGCCGGATGGGCTCACGAGGGCCTGCATCGGGCTCGCGGGCCCGGAGGCTGGTGGGGGAGAGAGAGTGCTGCGTGGAGAGGAGGAGAGGTGGGGCGGCGCAGATCCCGAGGTGGGACTAGGGTTAGCTAGAGTAGGTAGGTTTTGGGGGTCTATTTATAGGAAATGGGGCTAAGTTTATCCGAATCGGGATCCGATTTCGACCATGGGTTCGTGAACGGATGGCCACAGACGTGGGAATGGATACGTGACCGTGTAGAGGGGACATCCAGGGTCGAGAGGGAGAACGGGCGGCGCGGCACGAATTTTAAAAAACACCGACAGACGTCCGACGAATAACCGGAGACGGTGCCGCTACGGTCGACCGTTCGGGTACCAGACGAACTCCGATCGCGACGAGATTCGACAGCCGGCCTGGCTATATTTAATCACGACCGCATGTCAAGTTTCACCCCGATCAGAGAAAGTTTTACGCACATTTTAAAAACAGGGTTTCGACGGTGCCGCAGGCGCGTGCGAGTGCGGTCTGGCTCGGAATGAACAACGACGAGAACCGGCAACTAACGACGGATGCAAGTTTTGAAAACGGGCGGCAACGGAGATGCCGATGCAATGCTGATGATGCGCATGATGCGATGATGATGCGACAAAAGAAAAATAGACACACGATGAAAACGGAAAGAAAAGGGTAATCTTCTGGAACGTTGGCATCGGGCTGTCACAATCCTATCAGGTTCCTGTGATAGCTGGATATCCATGAGCCTCCGGACAAGTTGTAGCCAATTCGCCCAGTGATGAACTATTAATGACCGTCTGAATTGGATATTTAGAGGATGTGACTGAAGTACTTTGGCAACGTACACTTCCTTGCGTTGCACAATATTATAGAGAGCCGGATACTGAATGGCCAGAGGTATCTATCCCAACCATGAATCCTCCCAAAATCTCGTACGCTCACCGTTTCCAAGAATAAATTTGGTTCTATGGAAGAAGGTTAACCTTACTCTCATCAGTCGCTTCCAGAATGGTGAATCATAGGGCCTGACTTTTACCTGGGATAAGGTTTTAGAATGTAGTGTTGGGGAACGTTACATGGGAAACAAAAATTTTCCTACGCACACGAAGACCTATCATGGTGATGTTCATCTACGAGAGGAGATTAGATCCACATACCATTGTAGATCGCTAAGAGGAAAGCCTTGAGAAACGCGGTTGATGTAGTGGTACAACTTCGTGATTCAAATCACCGTCGTCCCACGATCCGTTCCGATCTAGCGCCGAACGGACGGCACCTCCGCGTTTAGCACACGTACAGCTCGATGACGATCTCGGCCTTATTGACCCAGCAAGAGAGACGGTGAAGTAGACGAGTTCTCCGGCAGCGTGACGGTGCGCCGATGGTGGTGATGATCTACTCCTGCAGGGCTCCGCCCGAGCTTCGCAGAAATCCGATCTAGAGGAAGAACTACGAGGTGTAGATTTGAGTTGCACGTGGCAAAGTTGTGTCTCAAACAGACCTAAACCTCAAGTATATATAGGAGGAGCCAAGGGGTGGGGCAAGCCCTTACGGCGCCGGCCAAGAAGGCCTCCTTGGGTTGGCCGACTTGGGGAAGGGAGGAGTCCTTCTCCAATCCCACTTGGATTAGGTCTCCTTCCTTATTTTCCCACCTCTTTTGGATTTTCCACATTTTCCTCATGGGCTTTCCTTGGATGGCTTTGTCAGCCCATTATACCTTATTGTGCATCCAATAAACCCACGATGGACCCTTGGGGTGTGGTGTGCCCACCTAGTGGGCCCCCGGAACTCATTCGTCACTCCCGGTACACTACCGGCAATGCTCGAAAACTTTCCAGAATCCAAACACCAACTTCCTATATATCAATCTTCGTTTCCGGACCATTCCAAAAACCCTCGTGACGTCCGTGATCTCATACGGGACTCCGAACAACCTTCGTTCACCAACACATATAACTCAACTAAACTAAAACGTCATCGAACTGTAAGTGTGCAGACCCTGCGGGTTCGAGAACTATGTAGACATGACCCGAGACACTCCTCGGTCAATATCCAATAGCGGGACCTGGATGTCCATATTGGATCCTACATATTCTACGAAGATCTTATCGGTTGAACCTCTGTGTCAAGGATTCATATAATCCCGTATAACATTCCCTTTGTCCTTCGGTATGTTACTTGCCTGAGATTTGATCGTCGGTATCCCTATACCTATTTCAATCTCGTTACCGACAAGTCTCTTTACTCGATCTGTAATACAAGATCCCATGACTCACACTTGAGCCACATTGCTTGCAAGGCTTGTGTGTGATGTTGTATTACCGAGTGGGCCCCGAGATACCTCTCCGTCACACGGAGTGACAAATCCCAGTCTTGATCCATGCTAACTCAACGGACACCTTCGGAGATACCTGTAGAGCACCTTTATAGTTACCTTGTTACATTGTCAGCGAGTTACATGATCTCATGGTCATAGGAATGAATACTTGACATGCATAAAACAATAGCAACAGAATGACATGATCACATGCTACGTTCATAATTTGGGTCTTGTCCATCACATTATTCTCCTAATGATGTGATCTGGTTATCAAGTGACAACACTTGCCTATGGCGAGGAAACCTTGACCATCCTTGATCAACGAACTAGTCAACTAGAGGCTCACTAGGGACAGTGTGTTGTCTATGTATCCACACATGTATTTGAGTTTCCAATCAATACAATTCTAGCATGGATAATAAACGATTATTATGAACAAGGAAATATAATAATAACTAATTTATTATTGCCTCTAGGGCATATTTCCAACAGTCTCCCACTTGCACTAGAGTCAATAATCTAGTTTACATCACTATGTGATTTTAACGAATCCAACACCTATACAGTTTTAGGGTTTGATCACGTCTTGCTTGTGAGAGAGGTTTTAGTCAACGGTTCTGAACCTTTCAGATTTGTGTGTGCTTTACAAATCTTTATGTCATCCTATAGATGCGGCTACTAAGTGCTATTTGGAAATATTCCAAATGACTACTCTACTATACGAATCCGGTTTACTACTCAGAGTTATTCGGACTAGTGTCAAAGCTTGCATCGACGTAACCCTTTACGACGAACTCTTTAATCACCTCCATAATCGAGAAAAAATTCCTTAGTCCACTTGTTACTAAGGATAACTTTGACCGCTGTTTAGTGATTCAATCCTGGATCACTCTTTGTACCCCTTGGCAGACTCATGGCAAGGCACACATCAGGTGCGGTACACAGCTTGGCATACTTTTAGAGTCTACGGCTAAGGCATAGGGGACAACCTTCGTCCTTTCTCTTTCTTCTACCGTGGTCGGGATTTGGAGTCTTACTCAAATTCACACCTTACAACACAGTCAAGAACTCCTTCTTTGCAGATCTATTTTGAACTCCTTCAAAAACTCGTCAAGGCATGCATTTCATTGAAAGTTCTATGAAGCGTTTTGATCTATCTCTATAGATCTTGATGCTCAATGTTTCAAGTAGCTCTATCGAGGTTTTCCTTTGAAAAACTCATTTCAAACAACCCTTTATGCCTTACAGAAATTCTACATTACTTCCGATCAACAATATGTCAACTACATATACTTATCAGAAATTCTATAGTGCTCCCACTCACTTCTTTGGAAATACAAGTTTCTCATAAACCTTGTACAAACCCAAAAGCTTTCATCATCTCATCAAAGCGTATATTCCAACTCCGAGATGCTTGCACCAGTCCATAGAAGGATAACTGGAGCTTGCATACTTGTTAGCATCCTTAGGATTGACAAAACCTTCTGGTTGTATCACATACAACCTTTCCTCAGGGAAACCATCGAGGAAACAATGTTTTGACATTGTATGTGCAATATTTCATAAATAATGTAGCAACTACTAACATAATTCCAACAGACTTTTAGCATCGCTATGAGTGAGAAAGTCTCATCATAGTCAACCCTTTGAACTTGTCGGAAACATCTTTGCGATAAGTCGATCTTCTATTAATGGTGACTTTTCACCACTGTCGTCTGTCTTCCTTTTAAAGATCCATCTTTACTTAATAGTCTTACGACCATCAAGTAGTTCTTCCAAAGTCTACACTTTGTTTTCATACATGTATCCTCTACCGGATTTCATGGCCTCCAACCATTTGCCAGAATCCGGGCCCACCATCACTTCTCCATAGCTCGTAGGTTCATTGTTGTTCAACAACATGACCTCCAAGATAGGGTTACCGTACCACTCTGTAGTAGTACGCGACCTTGTCGACCCACGAGGTTTGTAGTAACTTGATTCGAAGCTTTAATGATCACCATCATCAGCTTCCACTTCAATTGGTGTAGGCGCCACAGGAAGAACTTCATGCGCCCTGCTACACACTGGTTGAAGTGATGGTTCAATAATCTCATCAATTTACACCACACTCCCACTCATTCTTTCGAGAGAAACCTTTCCTCGAGAAAGGACCCGTTTCTAGAAACAAATACTTTGCTTCCGAATCTGAGATAGGAGATGTACCCAACTGTTTTCGATATCCTATGAAGATGCATTTATCCACTTTGGGTTTGAGCTTATCAGACTGAAACTTTTTCACATGAGCGTCGTAGGCCCAAACTTTCAAGAAGCGTCAACTCAGGTTTCTCCAAACCATAGTTCATACTGTGTCTTCTCAACGGAAATATGCGGTGCCCTATTTAAAGTGAACGCTGTTGTCTCTAATGAATAACCCATAAACGATAGTCGTAATTTGACAAGAAACATCATAATATGCACTATATCAAATAGGGCGCGACTATGACGTTCGGACACAGCATCACACTATGGTGTTCTAGGTGGCATGAACTGCGGAACAATTTCCACATTGTCTTAACTGTGTACCAAAAACTCGCAACTCAGATATTCATCTCAATGATCATATCGTAGACAGTTTATCCTCTTGTCACGACGATCTTCACTCTGAAATAGCTTTGAACTTTTCAATATCTCAGACTTGTGATTCGTCAAGTAAATACTCTTGTATCTACTCAAATCGTCGGTGAAGAAAGAACATAATGATATCCACTGCGTGCCTCAACACTCATTGGACTGCACACATCAAAAATGCATTGCTTCCAACAAGTTATTTTCTTGTTCCATGTGGTATGATTTTGCATGTCTCAAGTGATTCAAAATCAAGTGAATCCAAACGATCCATCCGCATGGAGTTTCTTCATGTGTTTATACCAACATGTATGGTTTGCATGTCTCAAACGTTTCAAAAATGAGTGAGTACAAAGATCCATCAGCATGGAGCTTCTTCATGCATTTTACACCAAAATGACTCAAGTGGCAGTGCCACAAGTAAGTGGTACTATCATTATTACTTTGTATCTTTTGGCACCAATATTATGAACATGTGTAACACTACGATCGGGGCGAACTCAATTTTATCTTGAAATTTTTGTGAGGGATCACCTATAATGCTACCATCGTTCTAAGCAAGATAAGGTGCATAAAAGGATTAACATCACATGCAATTCATAAGTGACATGATATGGCCATGATCTTGTGCTTCTTGATCTCCATCACTAAAGCACCAACATGATCTTCTTGTCACCGGCGCCACACCATGATCTCCATCATCATGATATTCATAATCGTGCCGCCATCGAGGTTTTCGTGCTATCTATGCTATTACTACTAAAGCTACAACCTAGCAATATAGTAAACGCATCTGCAAACACAAACGTTAGTTTAAAGACAACCATATGGCTCCTGACGGTTGCCGTAGCATCGACGTGCAAGTCGATATTAACTATTACAACATGATCATATCATACATCCAATATATCACATCACGTCTTTGGCCATATCATATCACAAGCATACACTGCAAAAACAAGTTAGACGTCCTCTAATTTGTTGTTGCATGTTTTATGCGGTTGCTATGGGTATCTAGTATGATCGCATCTTACTTACGCAAAAACCACAAAGGAGATGTGCAAATTGCTCTTTAACCTCTCTCCAAGGACCGCCTCGGTCAAAACCAATTCAACTAAAGTTGAAGAAACTGACACCCGCCAGTCTTCTTTATGCAATGAGTTGCATGTTAGTCGATGAAACCAATCTCTCGTAAGCGTACGAGTAATGTCGGTCCGGGCTGCTTCAATCCAACAATACCGCCGAGTCGAGAAAAGACTAAGGAGGGCAGAAAATCTAACATCAACGCCCACAAAACCTTTTGTGTTCTACTCGATATAACATCTACGCATGAACCTAACTCATGATGCCAATGTTGGCGAACGTTGCATGGGAAACAAATAATTTCCTACGCGCACGAACACCTATCATGGTGATGTTCATCTACGAGAGGAGATTAGATCCACATACCCTTGTAGATCGCTAAGCGGGAAGTGTTAAGAAACGTGGTTGATGTAGTGATACAACTTCGTGATTCAAATCACCGTCGTCCCACGATCCTTCCCACGATCCGTTCCGATCTAGCACCGAACGGACGACACCTCCGCATTCGGCACACGTATAGCTCGATGACGATCTCGGCCTTCTTGATCCAACAAGAGAGACGGAGAAGTAGATGAGTTCTCCGGCAGCGTGACGGTGCGTCGGTGGTGATGATGATCTACTCCTGCAGGGCTCCGCCTGGGCTCCGCAGAAATCCGATCTAGAGGAAGAACTACGAGGTGTAGATTTGAGTTGCACATGGCAAAGTTGTGTCTCAAACAGCCATAAGCCTCAAGTATATATAGGAGGAGCCAAGGGGTGGGGCAAACCCTTAGGGCGTCGGCCAAGAAGGCCTCCTTGGGTCGGCCGACTTGGGGAAGGGAGGAGTCCTTCTCCAATCCCACTTGGATTAGGACTCCTTCCTTATTTTCCCACCTCTTTTGGATTTTCCACTTTTTCCTAATGGGCTTTCCTTGGATGACTTTGTCAGCCCATTATACTTTATTTTGCATCCAATAAACCCACGTGGACCCCTTGGGGCATGGTGGGTCCACCCAGTGGGCCCCTGGAACCCATTCGTCACTTCCTGTACATTGTCGACAATGCCCGAAAACTTTCCGGAATCCAAACACCAACTTACTATATGTCAATCTTTGTTTCTGGACCATTCCGGAAACCCTCGTGACGTCCGTGATCTCATCCGGGACTCCAAACAACCTTTGGTCACAAACACATATAACTCAACTAAACTAAAATGTCATCGAACCTTAGGTGTGCAGACCGTGCGGGTTCGAGAACTATGTAGACATGACCCGAGACACTCCTCGGTCAATATACAATAGCGGGACCTGGATGTCCATATTGGATCCTACATATTCTACGAAGATCTTATCGGTTGAACCTCTGTGCCAAGGATTTATATAATCCCGTATAACATTCCCTTTGTCCTTCGGTATGTTACTTGCCCGAGATTTGATCGTCGGTATCCCTATACCTATTTCAATCTCGTTACCGGCAAGTATCTTTACTCATTTGGTAATACAAGATCCCGTGACTCACACTTGAGTCACATTGCTTGCAAGACTTGTCTGTGTTGTTGTATTACCAAGTGGGCCCCAAGATACCTCTCCGTGACACGGAGTGACAAATCCCAGTCTTGATCCATGCTAACTCAACGGACACCTTCAGAGATACCTGTAGAGCACCTTTATAGTCACCCGGTTACATTGTGACGTTTGATACACACAAGATTACGAGAGGAGAAAACAAAACAAAGGACGTCCAAGACAATACCCGCCTAGCTAGCAAACCAAAGGACATCACCATAAGGCGCACAAGTAGATCATGGGAGTTTTTGTGAGATGACAATACCAAGACTTAACAAGCAGCCTAACACACCACACCGGCGTGCGTACCAAGCACCACGGCGCAACAGAGGAGCATCCCCACAACGAGTGACTAGCACGAACCTGGACTGGGAACTCCGCCATGGAAAATCGGGACGATTAACACACCGCTCCTTTTTAACACTGATGTTGTGTGCTTTAATTTCTAAGTTTCTTGCAACTTGATTTCGGAGTTAAGCGTGTGCTTGTTCAACCTGTTATATGCATTTCGCCATTTTATAGTGGAATATCGGTTGTTTCAACATGTTATCATTTACAAGGACTTACATTAGGACATCTCAACACACAAGCCACCCAACTCCCGTGTCGTTCCCACGCGGGCGACCTGGGAGTCACCTAGCTGCCGCGCTATCGTGGGAATTAACCTGGCAGTAGAGATGACAGGTACGAAAGGAGAGGGCAGAGTCCTAGCTATGACAAGCTTGTGCACACGATGTATGAGTTCAGGCACCTCTCATGGAGGTAACAACCCTACGTCTCAGTGCTCAAGAGCTCTTGTTGTGTGGAGTGTGTGTTATAGGGGGTGCGAACCCTTGTGCCAGACGGGAGGGGTGGCTTATATAGAGTGCGCTACCCCTCATCAAGGCCCACGCAACCAAGGGTTCGAGTAATGAAGATAAAGGTGTGCATTACTGATAATGTACGTAATAAATGTTACTTATGATGACCAGGCGGATGCCTCCTCTTTGGCCTCCCTGGAGTGACTTCTAAACTTCTGCGGTCGACTGGCTTCATATTCTTCCGAGTGGAAGTCTTCTATCGAGTGGATAGAGCAAATCTCCGAGTGGATGCTCTACCTAGTGACTCATGGCGAGTCAGTCAAAATCTTCCTTGGAATCTTTAAGTCCTTAATGTCATGTCCTTGGGTAGGACATGTAGGTCAAGCCTATGACCCTACCCTAGGTACATATCCCCATCATTAGCCCCCGAATGGATCAGGGTTCGAGTGGAAAGGGATCGATGCATATTCTATCGAACATGCCAAACTCCGAATGCACATCAAGGGTTCGAGTGGAAAGACATCGATTGAAATATTTTCCATTCACCCTGATCGATTATGTCTTGAAATACTTCCGACTGAATTTGAAAGTGAAAACTGGTCCGAGTGATAAACATGATCTTTTGATGTGACGGATCACCTTGTCAGCCCCGGATTCCACAGGATTCAAAATTTTGGTAAGGGCGCGCCACGTGGTGATGACACAACAACCGGGGTAAATGAGAGCCCGACGCCTCGATTATCGCGCCGCCCTTATCGCCATGTATCGTGCTCGCTGTGATATTGGGATATATAGAGATTAGCGGGCCCATAGGTCAGTGACTCACTCGGGTGGTTATAAAAGGAGCCGGTGCTACGGTTGGAACAATGCTCCTTCTCAATCCCCTCATTTTCTCCATCTCCTCTCCCTCTCGAGCTCTGCCTAGATCTGCCTCTGCCACTGATAACCCACAAGTATAGGGGATCAATTGTAGCTTTTCTCGATAAGTAAGAGTGTCGAACCCAACGAAGAGATAAAGGTAGGAAAAATATTCCCTTAAATTCTATCGACCACCGATACAACTTTACGCACACTTTACGTTCGCTTTACCTAGAACAAGTATGAAACTAGAAGTAATTTGTAGGTGTGAAGGATAGGTTTGCAAGAAAATAAAGAACGCGTAAATAAAAACTAGGGGCTGTTAAGATAAAGAAACAATTATGTTAGTTTGACGAGTGTGGAAAAGTGGTGGTAGGAGTTGCGGAATTGTCCCTAAGCAATTGACTATGTTACTAGACCGATAGCAAATTTTATGTGGGAGAGGCCACTGCTAGCATGTCATCCCTTACTTGGAATTGCATGCCCTTATCATCGGAACTATTAGCAAGCATCCGCAACTACTAACGTTCATTAACGTAAAACCCAACCATAGCAATAAGATATATTGGTCCCCCTTCAATCCCGTATGCATCAATTTCTATGCTAGGCTAAAGCTTCTGCCACCCTTTCCGTCCAATACATAGTCCTATCAACATACTACTAACCCTATGGTGTGATCCACGCGCATGCTCATATGATGGGCACCAAAGGACAGCAACATAACCACAAGCAAATTAAACCAATCATAGCAATTCATCAATCACCGATAGGACAACGAAAATCTACTCACACATCATAGGATGGCAACACATCATTGGATAATAATATGAAGCATAAAGCACCATGTTCAAGTAGAGTGTACAGGAGGTTGCGGGAGAGTGGACCGCTGAATATAGATGGGGGAAGGTGATGGAGGTGTTGGTGAAGATGATGTAGGTGTTGGTGTAGATCTTCATCACACGATGATGTCCCGGGCGGAGAGAGCCCCCTTCTTGTTATTCTTCCTGGACCTCCTACCTAGATGGGAGAAGGGTTTCCCCTCTGGTCCATGGTCTCCACGGCGCCGGAGGGGCGAGAGCCCCTCCGAGATTGGATCCCTCTCTCTGTGTCCTTCTGTTTCTGTGCTCCGAGATTCTGCCTTTCACCGTTTCTTAAATTCCCGGAGATCCGTAACTCCGATTGAGGTGTCCTTTTAACACGATTTTCTTACGGATATTAGCTTTCTTGCGGCGAAATAAGGGCCCCAACCGCCTTAGGGATTGGTCACAAGACTGCCAGGCGCGCCTAGGGGGGTAGGGCGCGCCTCCTCGGCTTGTGACCCCCTCGGGCATCGTTTCACGTTGATTCTTCTTCCCAAAAATCATAAATATTCCAAAAAATCCTCGTAGGTTTTTTATTGCGTTTGGACTTTGTTTGGTATGGATATTCTGTGAAACAAAAAACATGCAGCAAATAGGAACTGGCACTGGGCATTGGATCAATATGTTAGTCCCAAAAATAGTATAAAAGGTTGCCAAAAGTATATGAAAGTTGTAGAATATTGGCATCAAACAATAAAAAATTGTAGATACGACGGAGGCATATCAACATCCCCAAGCTTAATTCCTACTCGTCCTCGAGTAGGTAAATGATAAAAAAGATAATTTTTGATGTGGAATGCTACCTAGCATAATTTTGATCATATAATCTAATCATGGCATGAATACTAAAACACGAGTGATTCGAAGCAATAGTTTATCATTTGACATAACGACAATAATATTTCAAGCATACTAACAAAGCAATCATGTCTTCTCAAAATATCATGGCCAAAGAGAGTTATCCCTACAACTCATATAGTCTGGCTATGCTCCATCTTCCCCACACAATGTATTTAAATCATGCACAACCCCGGTTTTAGCCAAGCAATTGTTTCATACTTCAGAGTTCTCAAACTTTTTCAAGTTTCTTGAAATACATGAGCGTGAGCCATGTACATAGCACTATAGGTGGAATAGAATATGGTGGTTGTGGAGAAGACAAAAAGGAGGAGATAGTCTCACATCAACTAGGCATATCAACGGGCTATGGAGATGCCTATCAATAGATATCAATGTGAGTGAGTAGGGATTGTCATGCAACAGATGCACAAGAGCTATAAGTGTATGAAAGTTCAAAAATAAACTAGTGGATGTGCATCCAACTCGCTTGCTCAAGAAGACCTAGGGCAATTTGAGGAAGCCCATCATTGGAATATACAAGCCAAGTTCTATAATGAAAATTTCCCACTAGTATATGAAAGTGACAACATAGGAGACTCTCTATCATGAAGATCATGGTGCTACTTTGAAGCACAAGTGTGGTAAAGGATAGTAGCATCGTCCCTTCTCTCTTTTCTCTCATTTTTTATTTATTTATATTTTTTTCCTTTCTTTTTTTTGGTGGGCTTCTTTGGCCTCTTTTTTTTATTTGGGCTTCATTGGCCTCTTTTATTACTTCCTCACATGGGACAATGCTCTAATAATGATGATCATCACACTTCTATTTACTTACAACTCGATACTTAGAATAAAATATGACTCTATATGAATGCCTTTGGCGGTGTACCAGGATGTGCAATGATCTAGCGTAGCAATGACATCAAAAAACGGACAAGCCATGAAAACATCATACTAGCTATCTTATGATCATGCAAAGCAATATGACAATGATGGTGCGTGTCATAATAAACGGAATGATTGAAGTTGCATGGCAATATATCTCGGAATGGCTATGAAAATGCCATAATAGGTAGGTATGGTGGCTGTTTTGAGGAAGGGTATATGGTGGGTGTAATGCACCGGTGAAAGTTGCGCGGTACTAGAGAGGCTAGCAATGGTGGAAGGGTGAGAGTGCGTATAATGTATGGACTCAACATTAGTCATAAAGAACTCACATACTTATTACGAAAGTCTATTAGTCATCGAAACAAGGTACTACACGCATGCTCTTAAGGGAAGGGTTGGTAGGAGTTAACCATCGCGCAATCCCGACTTCCACACAAAGGATGACAATCAATAAATAAATCATGCTCCGACTTCGTCACATAACGGTTCACCATACGTGCATGCTACGGGAATCACAAACCTTAACACAAGTATTTATATGAATACACAATTACTCACTAGAATGACTCTAATATCACATCTTCATGTTGCAAAACTATTGCAAGGAATCAAACATATCATATTCAGTGATCTACAAGTTTTATGTAGGATTTTATGACTAACCATGTGAATGACCAACTCATGTTAACTCTCTGAATAGGTATAAGTGAAGCATGAGAGTTTAATTCTTTATAAAAAAGATATGCCCCACTCTAACAAATATAAGTGAAGCAAAAGAGCATTCTACAAATGGCGGTTTTCTATGGGTAGGGAAACAGGCAATCCAAACTTCAAATGATATAAGTGAAGCACACGAAGTATTCTATAAAGCCATACTCAAAAGATATAAGTGAAGTGCAAAGAGCATTCTATAAATCAACCAAGGACTATCTCATACCAGCATGGTGCATAAAATAAAAAGGAAAAATAAACACAAAAGATGCTCCAAGCATTTGCACATATCATGTGACGAATAAAAATATAGCTCCGAGTAAAATTACCGATAGATTGTAGACGAAAGAGGGGATGCCTTCCGGGGAATCCCCAAGCTTAGACGCTTGATTCTTCCTTGAATATTACCTTGGTGTGCCTCGGGCATCCCCAAGCTTATGCTCTTGCCTCTCCTTATTCCTTCATCCATCGTGGTCTCACCCAAAACTTGAAAACTTCAATCACACAAAACTCAACAAAACCTTCGTGAGATCCGTTAGTATAATGAAGTAAATCACCACTTTAAGTACTGTTGTGAACTCATTACAAATTTATATTAGCATTATATCTACTGTAATCCAACTTCACCATGGTTTATACCCCCTGATACTACCCATAGATTCATCAAAATAAGAGAACAATGCATAGAAAACATAATCTGTCAAAAACAGAACAGTCTGTAGTAATCTGAACTTATACCATACTTCTGATACTCTAAAAATTCTGAAAAATTATGAAAATTAGGGAAATTTTCATATAAATCAGCAGCAAAAAGAATCAACTCAAAATCTCGTTCTGGATAGGAATAAAAAATAATTTCGTGAGCACAAAGTTTCTGTCTTTTTCAGCATGGTCAAACAACTATCACCCAAACTAATCATAAAGGATTTACTTGGCACACTATTTTTATAATACAATGGAATTGTACAAGGGGATAATTACTTTTGCGAGAAAGTTCCATGAAAAATTCTACATTGTTTCCATGAGCATGAACACAAGTGTTCAAGGTCGACCGTCACTTCCGCAATGCATCACCTTTCAATCGCTTCTCTTTTTGAAAATGTTTTAAGTTCCCCTCTATATTTTTTTTGTTTTTAAACTATATAAAAGAACTCAACAGAAATAAATGACTCTCTAAAACTTCCAGGTTGTCTCCCAGGCAGCGCTTCCTTTAAAGCCATTAAGCTAGGCATAAAGTGCTCAAGTAATGGATCCACCCGGATCCCAAGGTATATCAAAGCCAATTTTAATTAACAATGATTTGTTATTTAGTAGTGAGCACACGGTAACATATATCATGCAGTGACGAAGTCGGACTCTCTTCCTATGCATTGGCATGTCATAAAAGAACAATTCATGGACATCAAGTAAAGGCCAATACATAGCATAAGCAGTTTCTTGCAATTTTATCGTATTGGAAACATAGAGAGGTGGAGATGTAGTTCCTCTCTCATAATAATTGCAAGTAGGAGCAGCAAGCACATGCATATTATATTCATCAAAATCATCATGTGTAATAGTAGAAGGCAACCCATCTATGTAATCCCTGATAAGAGCAAACTTCTCCGATATAGTGTAGTTGGGAGAGTTCAAAAAGATAATAGGACTATCATAAGTGGGTGCGGTAGCAACAATTTCATGTTTAACATAAGGAACTATAACAAGTTCATCTTCATAAGCATCATTCATATTGGCATCATGGCCACAAGCATAGCAAGCATCAAGTTCATCAAAAAGGTATATTTCAAACGAATCCAAGGGATCATAGCAATCAACATAGCATTCATCCTTCGAAGGGAAATTAAACAATGTATGAGTTGAAGAGTTACTCTCATTAGAAGGTGGGCATGGGTAGCTAGTCCGCTCTTCCTCCTTTTGTTCTTCGCTCTCCTCGTCATCTTTTTCATCTAATGAGCTCACAGTTTCAGCATTTTCTTCTTCCATAGTTTCCTGCAAAGTATTAGTCTCTTCTTGAGCAGCGTAGAATTTCTTGATAAATCGATAAATATGGGCATTATATTCATTATTAGTATAAGAATAACGAAGCATAACCAAATTTTCAGATCGGTAAGCAGGATCATCATTATCATCACACCTTTTGAATAGAGCTTCAATTTCATAAGCACCCATAAAAGCAACAAACTCTTCTATTTGTTCCACATCATAGTAATCATATATACCATTAGCATAAGAAGCCAAGGTTTCATTAGCATTAAATTTACAAGAAAAGGGAAGGTGTTTAGCCTTCATCCTAGAGCAACAAGTAATATCATATCTCGAGCATAGCTCCAAAGCATACCATTTCAACATATGAATTTGATCCCATAATAGTTTCCCTTTTTGAGTCAAGCGATAATCCCTAAAGTATTCACGTTGATCCAACGTGTATCCCATTATATAATTGAATGTGGTTTTCTCAGGATTATTAAAGAAGTGCATAATATTTTCCACATAACGAGCATCGAGGGTTTTAGGAGGTTCCCCATCTCCATGAGTAGCAAGTACACCTAATTTTTTGGTATTTCGTGTTCCATATCCATAACTAAAGATAGGGAACAACTTAGAACAACAAATAAATCTACTTAGTGATAAAGGAAACAAGCACACACGAGAATATTCAGCCCACGCTATTGCTCCCCGGCAACGGCACTAGAAAAATGTCTTGATAACCCACAAGTATAGGGGATCAATTGTAGCCTTTCTCGATAAGTAAGAGTGTCGAACCCAATGAGGAGCTAAAGGTAGGACAAATATTCCCTTAAGTTCTATCGACCACCGATACAACTCTACGCACACTTTACGTTCGCTTTACCTAGAGCAAGTATGAAACTAGAAGTACTTTGTAGGTGTGAAGGATAGGTTTGCAAGAAAATAAAGAACACATAAATAAAAACTAGGGGCTGTTAAGATAAATAAACAATTACATTAGTTTGACGAGTGTGGTAAAGTGGTGGTAGGAGTTGCGGAATTGTCCCTAAGCAATTGACTACGTTACTAGACCGATAGCAAGTTTTATGTGGGAAAGGCCACTGCTAGAATGTCATCCCTTACTTGGAATTCTATGCACTTATGATTGGAACTATTAGCAAGCATCTACAACTACTAACGTTCATTAAGGTAAAACCCAACCATAGCAATAAGATATATTGGTCCCCCTTCAATCCCGTATGCATCAATTTCTACGCTAGGCTGAAGCTTCTGTCACCCTTGCCCTCCAATACATAGTCCTATCAACATACTACTAACCATATGGTGTGATCCACGCGCGCGCTCATATGATGGGCACCAAAGGACAGAAACATAACCACAAGCAAATTAAACCAATCATAGCAATTCATCAATCACCGATAGGACAACGAAAATCTACTCATACATCATAGGATGGCAACACATCGTTGGATAATAATATGAAGCATAAAGCACCATGTTCAAATAGACGGTACAGCAGGTTGCGGGAGAGTGGACCGCTGAATATAGATGGGGGAAGGTGATGGAGGTGTTGGTGAAGATGATGGAGGTGTTGGTGTAGATCGCTGTCACACGATGATGTCCCGGGCGGCGTTCCGGCGCCGCCGGGAGAGAGGGGGAGAGAGCGCCCCTTTTTCTTCTTCTTCCTTGACCTCCTCCCTAGATGGGAGAAGGGTTTCCCCTCTAGTCCATGGTCTCCACGGCGGCGGAGGGGCGAGAGCCCCTCCGAGATTAGATCTCTCTCTCTGTGTCCTTCTGTTTCTGTGCTCCGAGATTCTGCCTTTCACCGTTTCTTAAATTCCCGGAGATCTGTAACTCCGATTGAGGTGTCCTTTTAACACGATTTTCTTACGGATATTAGATTTCTTGCGGGGAAAGAAGTGCCCCATACGCTTTAGGCATTGGTCACAAGCCTGCCAGGCGTGCCTGGGGGGGGGGTAGGGCGCGCCTCCTGGGCTTGTGACCCCCTCGGGCATAGTTTCACGTTAATTCTTCTTCCAAAAATCATAAACATTCCAAAAAAAACCGTAGGTTTTTTATTGCGTTTGGATTTCGTTTGGTATGGATATTCTGTGAAACAAAAAACATGCAACAAACAGGAACTGGCACTGGGCACTGGATCAATATTATAATCCCAAAAATAGTATAAAAAGTTGCCAAAAGTATATGAAAGTTGTAGAATATTGGCATGAAACAATAAAAAAATATAGATACGACGGAGACGTATCAGCCACCATCGTCGAGATGACGAAATCGAAGACGGGGAAACTTGAGCGTGCCAAGAAGGGAGCCGGTGCCAAGAAGCCGTCGGGCGCTCGGGCTGCCGTGCCGCCAGGCTGGATCCAGGGAGATTTTCTCCCGTCAACTGTCAAGTAGGTTGATGTCTTGAATCTCATCCATGAGGGATTGATAGCCGCTGATTCCTAGAGGCTACTGGAGGGGGAAGTCGAGCTGGAGCCGTGCGAAAGTGAGAGAGTCCTCCTCACCACTCGCGTAGAGCGAGGTTTTTCTCTGCCTCCCCACTCATTCATCTATGGGTTCTTGAACCTTTTTAGTGCCGAACTCCATCATCTTCCTTCGAATGACGTTGCTCATCGTTCTGCATTCATAACGTTATGTGAGTGTTTCTTGGGATGTTCTCTTCATTGGGGACTATTCAAGCATACCTTTACTGTTCATTCCCAGTTGGTTAAAAGGGCCAAACCCAAGGATAGTAGAACAAATGTCATCCAACTGTGTGGGGGATCAGGGATCTAGAAGCGGAGCAAGAGTGCGTATCCACAAATGACCCTCCTCGAATTCGTCGGAGGCAGGCAACCAACCTGGTTTTATTGCAAGGACGTCGCATCCCTGAATATGTCGACTGGTCTTCCTCCCTTTACTTTGGAGCGACGTGCTGCTCCCAGAATGTTGACAGTGTTAGAGGGGGAAAAGGTCCATGTAGGGATTCTGGTGAACGCATTGGTAGATGTGATCCATGGCGGAGTGACTGGAATGGATCTTCTTGAGACATTCCTCACTCGACGTATCCAACCTCTCCAAGCGAGAGATCACCCCATGTGGCATTATTCAGGCCCTGAGGATTCCACTCGGTCGCACCCAAAGGAGGTCTCTGAAGAAACCGTGGCTCAATGGTTCAGAGGCATCACTGGGGCCTGCGACTATCCACTAGGAGCCAAACGGGGTTTTACCCTTCTTTGCCGAGAACAAACCTCCAAACATGGTGAGTTATTAGCTTGCCGATTACTTCCATATCTTTGTTGAGTGATTAAATCTTTAGCCGGCTGACTTTGCTATTTTTATATCCTGTAGGAGTTGACAAACATGTATTCACGTGTGCCAAACGGGGAGCAACTTGATGTTGGTGGGGAGAGTGAAGGTGGCAGCACGGACAATGACTATGCTGAGGACAGCGAGGAAAGTGAAGATGACTCAGAGGAGAGTGAGGAGGAGGTTCAACCTCCTCCACGCAACGAGTCTCCATCCAAGCATTGCCAAGATCTAGCAGCTACCCCAAGCAAGACACTCATGTCAAGCACTAGGAACATGAAGCGTGACCGAACTGGAACAACTGAGTCGGCAGAGAAGGCTGCAAAACAACCCAAACCTGACGCTCCCAAGCGTCGAAAGGCTCTACCCCGAATGAGGATTGTTGTTCCAGTCGCTTCAGCGTGAGTATTTACCTCTTTCTTTCTTTTTTCATTGTGACATTTCATGCCTTTGATGTGCGAGTGGAGTTTTCTTGCCAAAGTTGCTACCTCGGTGACGTTGCCTCCTCGAGATGAAGAGGATTCCACAGACTTGGTTGCTATAAACATGCTCACCTGCCAACAAGGTATAATAAGTCTTCATTCAGTTTTGTTTTCTGGATAAAAATGGTCGGTTGACCTTCTCATGTTACGGACCGACAGCTACCGACGCCATCTATCTGGAAGATGATGAAGAACCACGCCGGTCGACTACTGAATTGCCTTTGGAACTTGGAGATCTGTCCCGAGTGAACACCGGGCTCGGGATCTTGCCGTCGAGTGCCCCTCCAGTGACTTCGACTGTTGTGACTCCTGCGTCCATTGAACAACCTCCAGCAACTCTTTTGACCTCAGCCATTGTGCTGACTCCTCCAATGTGTGCGTTCACTCTGCAACATGTTCTAGAAGACCAAACTGGAGCAGGGAAGGAAGCTATGATCAAAGCAGAGATGATGATGATGCGAACCAAGGAGGCGTATGAAGCCAGCAGGTTAGAGTATGACGCCAGCTTGGCACTTCATGCTTGTGTCCGAGTAAGTGAGATTGTAAGTTCATTTCCGATTGCATTTTGTCCATCTTGACTTTACACCCGCTTGGTATTTTCTTTTGGTGTATACATGCTTATTTTTGATCCAGTGGGGGCACACTTAGTGCACCTACTAGGTGTAGTCCCCGAGGCCGCTGTCGAATGATGGTGACATCGGCAGGGGTGTTTGATTGGTTTTTGATAATTGATAACACTTGACAAGGAAGACTTGTGCGGGTGACGATAAGTCCACTGGGGGTACGCTGAGTGAACCCACTGGGTGTAGTCCCCGTGACCGTCGTCGAGTGCTGCACCGGCAGGGGTTCCGATTGAGACAGTTTCAGATATTTGCTTTATCTCTCTTTTTTTAACTCGGACATGCCAGACCTGGTTGAGTGGTGTCGTATCTAGTGGGGTCACGCTAAGTGCACCCACTAGGTGTAGTCCCCAAGACTACTGTCGATCGTGTACGATGGGCAGTTGTCTTAAGAACTTGGACTTGGGGTCCCTTTTTGTACTTGAGTCCTTTTATCACTCGGTCTGTGGAGTGAATGGAAATGCCCGAACCAGTAAGATTTATCTTGCTGGTTTCATGGATATAATTCCCATCAACCATGATATGACGCTTTGTAGGGGTGTGGGGTGGGGCGGCGGGCCGCTATCTAGTCGACTGAACTATTATTCTTCACTCGGGAGTGGCGAAATACTAGGTTCGACTGAATTACTTGTTTGATGATTTCAGAAATCTTATGATCTTGGAGCCAAGTACATAAACTTGGAAAAGGAGAAGAACCAACTCCAACTAGACTTGGACGTGACCACGAACGATCTGAAGCACCTGAAGCAGGCTCTTGAAGACAAGGACAAAGCACTCGCTGAAGCTGAGGAGGAAACTGCGGCTGCGGAAAGGAAACTCGCAACAGTCGGCAAATTGGAGGAGGAGAATACCAAGCTAAAGCAAGAACGGGCCGACTGGAGTAAGAGGCTGGAATAGATGACCAAAAGAAGGAATGGCTTGGAGAACTACTTGGGCAACTTTGCAAAGAAGATGTTCGGCATGCTCACAGGTAATTTCCTTCGATCGAGTGGATTTCCTCCAATTTCACTGATTGAAAATGTGACCCACTCTTCGTTTTCCCTTTGTTCAGACTTCTGCCATGACTTAGACAAGGAGACCGAAGAGCTCGAGCTGAATCTGGACCCTGTCAAGTCACTCGTTGGAGATGTAGTGTCCATGAATATGTTTCGTGTTGACCCTCACCTCAGGAAAGTTCAAGAATATGTTGCCCGACTGAGAACCGCCCTGGAGAGGATTGACAAGGAGCTTTGGCGAGAAGACACTCTCCAAACCGATCTTGAATCAATGATGGGCCGCCTTAACCAGATACCGGATCGAGTGCAGGCTTCGAAGAAATCTGCTGCGTGTTGTGGAGCCGATGTGGCTCTTTTGCTCGTTCAGGTCCATGTTTAGGAGGCTAAAGAGGAAAAGCTAAAGGCACTCCAGGTGGCCAACACAAAGAAGCTTCAGTTCGAGAACTTCATGGAAACCTTCATCGACGCGACTATCCGTATTACTGATGGGATTGACTTGGACACCTTCGTCGAGCCTGTGAGTCCTGGCGCGCCTTAAAAAACTTTGGTTATGATTAAATTTTCCTTGCCTCAATATGCCGAGAGATGGTGTAACCGATTAAAACTTTGGTCGGGCCTTAAGTCCGAGTACTTTCATTCGTGAAGACAACTTTAATCCGAGTTGGAGATCTCGAGTTCTATCTGCATTTGGCTTTCCAATCTTTTGCTTCATTGAATTTATTTGGTTTCCGAATGAACCTGGCATTCATTTCTCGGGGGAAATTCACTTAGGCAACGATTGGTTTGCGGCTAAGTCTCCGAGTGAAAGGATTGTCCTGCACTCAGAGTGTTTTTAGAAACTTAGGTAAAATCTTGTTCGCAACTAAGCCTCTGAGTGAGAGGATTGCCCGCCACTCGGAGTATGTTTTTTAGCTTAGGCGACTGATTCGCAACTAAGCCCGCGAGTGAGAGGATTTCTCGCCACTCAGAGTATGTTGAACTTAGGCAACTGATTCGCATCTAAGCCCCGAATGAGAGGATTGATTGCCATTGTGAGTATGTTTAACTTAGGCGACTAACTCGCAACTAAGTCTCCGAGTGTGAGGATTTCTCGCCACTCAGAATATGTTTCGACACTTCAGTGAAATCTTGTTTGCAGCTAAGCCCCCGAGTGATAGGATTGCTCGCCACTCGAAGTATGTTTTGACACTTAGGTGAAATTTTGATCGCAGCTAATCCCTCAAGTGAGAGGATTGCTCACCACCCGGAGTAGATTTTAACTTACGCGATTGATTCGCATCTAAGCCTCCGACTGAGTGGATTGCTTGCCACTCGGAGTATGTTTTGATACTTAGGAAAATTTTTGTTCGCAGCTAAGCCCCCGAGTGAGAGGATTGCTCACCACTCGGAGTATGTTTTAACTTAGGCGATTGATTCGCAGCTAAGCCTCTGAGTGAGAGGATGGCTCGCTACTCGGAGTATGTTCTGATACTTAGGTGAAATCTTGTTCGCAGCTAAGCTTCCGAGTGAGAGGATTGCTAACCACTCGGAGTATATTTTAACTTAGGCGATTGATTCATAGCTATGCCTCTGAGTGAGAGGATGGCTCGCCACTCGGAATATGATTTGGTAGTTAGGTGAAATCTTGTTCGCAGCCAAGCCCCGAGTGAGAGGATTGCCCACCACTCGGAGTATGTTTTAACTTAGGCGATTGATTCGCAGCTAAACCCCCGAGTGAGTGGATTGCTCACCACTCAGAGTATTTTTTATACTTAGGCGAAATCTTGTTTGTAGCTAAGCCCCCGAGTGACAGCATTGCTCACCCCTGGGAGTATGTTTTAACTTAGGCGATTGATTCGCAGCTAAGCCTCCAAGTGAGAGGATTGCTCACCACTCGGAGTATTTTTGACACTTAGGTGAAATCTTGTTCGCAGATAAGCCCCCGAGTGAGAGGATTTCTCACCACTCGGAGTATGTTTTAACTTAGGCGATTGATTCGCAGCTAATACTCCGGGTGAGAGGATTGCTCACCACTCGGAGTATTTGTGAATTTGAGATTGCACAATTGGAATTGGCAAAAACTATGGAGTCATATCTTTGATAAGAACATTGTCTAGTAAACTCTTATTACATCGAATCACACGGTTATCAAGGGTAAAATCGTCGCAACAAATCTGCATTCCACGCATGTGGTTCATCGATTCTCTCCTTGAGATTGAAGAGGTGGTAGGCTCCATTATTCAGCACCTTGGTAATGACGAAAGGTCCTTCCCATGTGGGGGCGAGCTTGTGTGGCCATTACTGATCCACTCAAAGCACCAGATCACCTTCGTGAAATGACTGACTCCTAACATGTCTTGCATGAAAACGTCGCAGATCCTGTTGGTAGACTGTTGACCTAATCGGAGCCAGTTCGCGTTCTTCTTCTAGAAGGTCTATGTCGTCCTGTCGCGCCTGTTCAACTTCAACCTCAGAATAAAGTTCCACTCGGGGATAATTGTGAAGGAGGTCAATCGGTAACACAGCTTCAGCTCCATAAACCAAGAAGAAAGGAGTGCGTCGAGTCGACCGATTGGGTGTCGTCCTCAAGCCCCACAGAACTGATGGTAGTTCAGTAACGCAAGCTTTGGCTGCATGTTCCAAATCTCGCATTAGTCGAGGCTTCAACCCTTGAAGGATAAGTCCATTCGCTCGCTCAGCTTACCATTAGTTTGGGGGTGTGCAACAAACGCGTAATCAACCCGAGTGCCTTGGGCGGAGCAGAAGTATCTGAATTCTCCCGAGTCGAAGTTAGAACCATTGTCTCTGATAATACTGTGGGGCACTCCATATCGGAATTTTATTTCCTTTATGAACTTGATAGTAGTGCGTGAGTCCATCTTTTTGACGGGTTTGGCTTTGATCCACTTGGTGAACTTGTTGACTGCCACAAGTAAATGAGTGAATCCACTCTGGCCTGTTCAGAGAGGACCGACCATATCCATACCTCACATAGCAAACGACCATACGAGTGTAATAGTCTTCAGAGCATACGCGGGTTTATGTGACAAATTGGAGTAAAACTGGCATCCTTCGCATGTGGCCATCTCATTAGCACGTGGCTAGAAAAAGCCAGCTCGGTATGCTTTGGCAAAATTGTCCGAGAGGACGCATGATGGCCACAGGTTCCTGTGTGGATTTCATCCAGAATCAATCGACCTTCTTCAGGAGAGATACACCACTGAGCAACACCAGTCACACTTTCTCTAAAAAGTTATCCGTTAATTACAGTAAACACTTTGGATCTGCAGACAATCTGCCGACCTTCAACCTCATCTTATGGGAGTTCTTGCCTCAATATATATGCAATGTATGGAAGTGTCCAATCGGGTGTAATGTCTCCATGACCAGATCAATAACTGCTGGAACATCGACCTCAGTCGGGTTGGAAGTGCTTATCGCTTGTGGGGGCTCTTTAGTGAAGGGATCTTCCTATACTGAAGGAGAATATAAGTGTCCAGAAACACGTTGCTGGGTACAGGTTTCCGAGTGGATCCAATCTTGGCTCGGTCGTCAGTTGCTTGATTTTTCACTCGGGGAATATGATGAAGTTCCAAACCTTCAAACTTCTTCTCCAGCTTTCTTACTGCATTGCATTACCCGGTCATGGTAGGGTTCCTGAAATCCCATTCCTAAATCACTTGATTGACCACCAAATCCGAGTCATCGTATACCATCAGGCATGGGACGCCAAGTGAGATGGCCATACGTAGCCCGTAGAGGAGTGCCTCGTATTCAGCTTCATTACTGGACGAATCAAAGTGAATCTGGAGAACGTAGCTGAGCTTGTCACCTTTTGGAGATACCAAAACCACGCAGGCACCAAACCCGTTCAACATTTTAGAACCATCAAAGAACATGGTCCAGTGTGGCCAGTGAATTTGAGTCTACTGTTGCTGTTGTACCTATTCGACCATGAAATCAGCAAGCACTTGAGACTTGATTGCCTTCTTTGCTTCAAATTTGATATCGAAATATAAGATTTCAATGAACCATTTGGCCACTCGACCAGCCGCATCTCGGTTGTTGAGGATCTCTGACAACGGAGTATCACTTACGACTGAGACTGAGTGATCTTGAAAGTAGTGTGCCACCTTCTTCGCTGATACATATATGCCAAGTAGGAGCTTCTGATAATGGGGGTACCTTTGCTTCGAAGGAGTCAATACTTCAGAAATATAGTATACTTGGCATTGTACTTTGTAAGCCTTGCCCTCTTCTTCACGCTCAACAGTTAGAACTATGCTGACGACTTGATTTGTAGCTGCGATGTCTAAGAGCAGGGGTTCTTTGCTGTGCGGAGCAGCAAGCACCGGCTGGGTAGAAAGCAGGGCTTTTAGCTCGACAAAGACTACTTCTGCCTTGTCAGTCCACTCGAACACATCTAACTTCTTCATGAGTCAGTACAAAGGCAATTCCTTCTCACCGTGCCGAGAAATAAATCGACTCAACGCCGCCAGGCAGCCTATGAGCCTTTGGACATCGTGCACACGCACATGGCTTTTCATTCGGATGATGGCGCCTATCTTCTTGGGGTTGACGTCGATCCCACGTTCAAAAATGAGGAAACCGAGTAACTTGCCGCCAGGAACTCCAAAAGTGCACTTAGCTGGATTCAACCTGATATCATATTTCCTCAGATTGGCGAATGTTTCTGTCGGCGTCGTTGGAACGAGGGTACCTAGACTTGCCTGTGTGCGGGCCACGACTGGCCCACTCCATCGATCAAGCACGATCAGGAACGAGAAGGCCCTCATGAGGGGCAAGCCTCATGAGGAGGAATGGAATCAAGACCCGCAGGAGCCTCCTCAGGACCCCTCCGGAGCGACGGACATTCCGAGGCAAGCCTTGGCTTCAGGAGTTAAGGATGACGCAGAAGGAGGATAGACGACCCGCAGATGGCAGAGCAGTGCAGTTCCCCCATTGGTGCTAAGAGGACAAGAACATGCGTGGGCCCTAAAGGCATCTTCCAAAGGTTTCCCTTCCGGTGCAACCAAGTCCCTGCCGCCCATCAATAGGGCAGACATCACCGCGGGCTTTTCCCAGCAGCGCGGACAGTTACTTCGCAGGCGAAGACTACTTTTGACAGGGGAAGCATGTTCCCTTGTCTTCCACCGAAACTGGCCGTTGTGGGATTCCTTCCCGCCTATGATAAGAAGAGGACCCTGGCCTCCACTATAAATAGAGAGGGAAGGATACCTGAGAGGTGGATCGGATCATCGTAACCCTAGTACAACACACCAAGCCAATTGGCCTCCGGAGGCTCAAGAGCAATCTACCAAAGCAGGAGTGGGGTTTTACGCTTCGCAGCAGCCCGAACCTGGGTAAACTACTATGTTCTGAGTTCCCCTCACCATCGTGTGAGTTCCTAGTCTTGTCGAAGGCGTAGCGAGTCTGGAAGACCGAATCTATTGAGTGGCCTCGGCGCGCGCCCCTGATTTCGAATACCTAGGGTTTTGAGGAGCTGGAAATCCAACATTTGGCGCGCCGCGTAGGGGGCACGTGTCGGTGCCTCCATGCCAACAGCAGGAACTAGATCCCGGCTCGGCAACACTATGGCGAGTGCAACCATCAACAGCCATCGGCCCTCGGTGGCCGGCGGTGTCCCGGCAGGCAGGGCCGCCCCTATGGTCGCCTGCATCCTCGAAGGATCGTAGGCGCCACCTTCCAGCCGCCACATCAAGCGTGTCCTGCATTGCGGGGAAACGGCATGCCTAAGTCCCGAGCCCCCGGAACGCCGCGTGTGGCCAGAGGTCAAAATCACCTTCGGCCCCGAAGACCACCCTAAAGCCACACGGCTGCCGAGGTGCTTCCCATGTTGTGCACGCCGACCATCTCCGGTATAGCTGTCTCGAAGACCCTCATCAATGGCAGTGCGGGCCTCAACGTCATCTTGGTCGAGGTCTTCAATGCGCTGCGGTTGCCCCGAGAGCCGCTCGCACCCTCGAAGCCCTTTTCTGGGGTCGTGGCGGGATCCGTCATCCCCGTCGGATGGATCCATCTCCCTACTACATTTGGCACTCGCTCCAACTTCCGCACCAAGCAGATCGACTTCGACGTCGCTCACATCCACCTTCCGTACAATGCTATACTTGGCTATCCCGCCCTCGCGCAATTCATGGCAGCGACACACCCGACTTACAACGTCGTCGAGATGCCAGGGAGCAGCGGCGTGCTTACCGTCGTGGGGGCGTCAAGGACGCGATGCGGGTGCTCGTGCTAACCCGTAAGGCCGCGGACTCTGCGCCTGCCGACTCCAAGGGCAAGACGCGCACCCCAAGGGACCCAGGAGATGCCCTCAACATCGCGCCCGAGAAGAAGAAGCAGTTGTTTTCCCAGGACCAGGCGGAAATGAAGCAAGTGCCGATGGATGAAGGGAGCCTCACCCCTGCCTTCACCATCAGCGCGAATCTTCCTCAAGACCAAGAGAAGGCATTGTTGGACTTCCTTAGGGCGAACAAGAGTGCGTTCGCCTGGAGTGCCTCTGACCTTGTGGGGATCCCCACAGACATCATCAAACACCACCTCAAGGTATGGCCGAGCGCGCGCCCGGTGAAGCAGAAGGCAAGGAGGCAGGCTCCAGAGAAGCAGGACTTCATAGATCAGGAGGTGCAGAAGCTCAAGGAAGCAAGGGTCATCAGGGAGGTGCGCTACCCATAGTGGGTGGCAAACCCGGTGGTTGTCCTGAAGAAGTGCGGGAAGGAGCGCATGTGCGTCGACTTCACGAACCTTAACAAGGCCTGCCCTCAGGACCCGTTCCCGCTACCGCGCATCGACCATATCGTGGACTCCACCGCGAATGTTTCTGTCGGCGTCTAGGGAGTGGTGGTACCCATACTTGCATGTTTGCAGCCCGGGCTAGCCCACTCAATCGATCAAGCATGAGCAGGTATGGCAAAGCCCTCGTGAGGGGCCAAGCCTCACGAGGAGGAATGGAATCAAGACCCGCAGGAGCCTCCTCAGGACCCATCCGGAGCGGCGGACATTCCGAGGCAAGGCTTGGCTTTAGGAGTCAAGGATGATGCAGAAGGAGGACATGCGACCCACAGATGGCAGAGCAGTGCAGTTCCCCCTTTGGTGCAAAGAGGGTAGGAGCATGCATGGGCCCAAAAGGTATCTTCCAAAGGTTTCCCTTCTGGTGCAACCAAGCCGCTGCCGCTCGTCAGTAGGGCAGACGTCACCGCGGGCTTTTCCCAGCAGCGCGGACAGTTACTTTGCACGCGAAGACCACTTTTGACAGGGGAAGCATGTTCCCTTGTCTCCCACCAAAACTGGCCGTTGTGGGATTCCTTCCCGCCTACGATAAGGGAAGAGGACCCTGGCCTCCACTATAAATAGAGAGAGCACGATACTTGAGAGGGGGATCGGATCATCGTAACCCTAGTACAACACACCAAGCCAATTGGCCCGCGGAGGCTCAAGAGCACTATACTATCTCGTTCATCAAGCTCCGTGAGAGGCAATCCACCAAAGCAGGAGTAGGGTTTTACGCTTCGCAGCGGTCCGAACCTGGGTAAACTACTGTGTTGTGAGTTCTCCTCACCATCGCGTGAGTTCCTTGCCTTGTCGAATGCGTAGCGAGTCTGGAAGACTGAATCTGTTGAGTGGACTCTGCGCACGCCCCTGAGTTCGAATCCCTAGGGTTTTGCGGAGCCCGAAATCCGACAGTTTCTAACAAGTCAGGTAGCAGGTCGGAACCTTTGCGAGACTTGACTACGATATCGTCCATATAGGTTTTGACATTCCGACTGACTTGATCAAGTAGGCACTTCTGAATCATATGCATGAAAGTAGCGCCATCATTTTTCAAACCAAAAGGCATGGTGATATAGCAGAAACACCCGAAAGGGGTGATGAAGGCCGTTTTTATTTCATCTGGACCAAACAGTCGGATCTGATGGTAACCAGAGTATGCATCAAGAAAAGATAAACACTCACACCCCGTAGTCGAGTCGACAATTTGATCAATGCGGGGGAGCATAATGTGATCTTTTGGGCAGACCTTATTGATATTCTTGAAATCGATGCACATACGAAGAAAATTGTCCTTCTTGCGGACCATAACGATGTTTGCGAGCCACTCGGAGTGGTAAACTTCGCGTATGAACTTCGCCTCCAAGAGTCGAGCCACCTCCTCGCCGATTGCTTTCCGTTTCTCTGTTGCGGACCGATGCAAATGCTCTTTGACAGGCTTTTCCTTTGCATCCACTCTCAATCAGTGCTCAACCAGTTCCCTAGGCACACCCGACATGTGAGCAGGCTTCCATGTAAAGATGTCCAAGTTCTCACGGAGGAACTGGATAGCTCGGCTTCCTATTTGCTGTCAAGTGTTGTCGAGATGTTGGTGAGGGCATCATCAAGATCTGTCGGGTGGATGTTCACCTTTATGACTTCACCCTTCGACTGAAAAGCGGACTTAGAAGCAGGCTTCTTGGAGCGCATCAGGTCAGCAGGATCAGTGGTCTTCTAGTATTCGTCTAGCTCAACGACAACCATCTGCTGATCAGTGATCTTGGAACCTTGTTGTAAGCACTCTTCAACTCTCTGCCGATTGCCTATGACTTTGATGACGCCCTTGGGCCCTGGCATCTTCATCTTGAGATACACATAAGATGGGCGTGCCATGAAATGTGCATAAGCTGGGCAGCCAAGGATGGCATGGTAGGCACTCTGAAAGTTCACAACTTCGAACGTTAGCTTCTCCTTGCGAAAGTTCTTGTCTGTGCCGAATACCACATCCAGTGCAATCTGGTCAAGTGACCTGGCCATTTTCCGAGGGATGACCCCATGGAACTGCATATTGCTTTCACTCAGTTGGTACATTGGAATGCCCATTCCCTTAAGGGTATCTGCATACAGAATATTCAAACCACTCCCTCCATCCATCAAAACCTTGCGAAGACGAATGCCTTCCACAACTGGGTCTACCACCAAAGGTTGTCAACCAGGGGTAGCGACGTGAGTAGGGAGTCTGAGACCACTTGAAGTATGATGGGATGGTCAGAACTGCCATTTTGACCTCTCTGTTAATGACCTTCAATCGACTTTTTCTCTCTACATCAACAAAAATCATCAAAGTAGCATTGACCTCTAGGAAATCATCTTTATCTTCTACGTCCTCCTTCCGAGGAGTCTTCTCACTCGACGGATCATCTTTGAACTGTTGCATCAACAGTCTGCACTGACGAGTAATGTGTTTGGGCAATATCAGATTGCCATCTTCATCTTTCTTCGCGTGGATTGCACACGGTAAATCCAGGACATCTGACTGATTCTTCGACCATTTGGGAGGAAATAGCCCTTTGGGATTTCCCTTGAACTTTCCTTGTGTCGCCAGGGCGGCTGCTTCTACCGGAGCGGAAGCATCAGCCTTGCGCTTCTGTTTTTGATTGGAATTGCCGCCAGGAGCATTGTCGACTGCCTTTCCTTTACCGTTGTGGATACGGTCTTCTTCTTCGCCATTGGTGTATTGGGCGGAAATCTCCATCATCTTACTCGTGGACATGTAACCTGTCCGTTCGAACTTCAGATATAATTCCGTGTACCTAACACTAGCCTTGAAGGTGCGGACTGCCTGGTGCTCAGAAATGTTTTCCACCGTGTGATGAAGGGTGGTCCAACACTGGATATAATCTCTGAAGGACTCACTCGGCTTTTGCACGTAATGCTGCAACTCGGTCAAACCAGTAGGGTGCTTGCAGGTGCCCTCGAATGTATTGATGAACACTCGGGTGAGATTCTCCGAGCAATAGATGCTAGAAGGAGCCAACTGATTTAGCCACGCCCTGGCCGAACCATCCAACATCAGAGACAAATGCTTCATGGCCACATTGTCGTTACCTCCGCCAATCTGCACTGCCACTCAGTAATCATCGAGCCATGTTTTAGGCTTAGATTGTCCTATAAATTTACTTATTCCAGCTGCCAACCTGAAGTTGGGGGGAATATCAGCAGAACGAATTTCCCTACTGAAACACTCGGGACCGGAGACCACGGTGCTGCTTCCACTCGGACGATCTCTGTCAAAACCATCTTAGTGAGCTCTGCCCCTGTTAACCCACCTCTGTGCGAGTACATTCCTCGCATCAAACCCAGGACTCCGCTCATCACCAAACGAACGTCTATCGTCGTAGTGTCGGGACAAATACGAACCACTCCGTGGAGGAGAATGCACCCGACGGGGAGCAAACTGATTTCGCCCGTGATCTCTGTGTTCATCCACTCGATAACCCCTGCCTCTGCGACATTGAGGTGACCCTGGACTATAAATCGAACAAATTGTATCTGCTCTGGGTGAATTACTGTGCAATCTATTGACTGACTATGACACAGCTGAGTTTTGGTGCAGCGCTGCTTGAAGCAATGCATGAATCTGCTCTAGGCCTCTGCCAGCCTCTGAGTTTGACGGCTGAATAGAATCTGATATCTTAACGGCAACTGCAAAATTTAGAACCGGAGTATGAAATACCTCGACATTTTTCTATGGTCCACTTGGAAATAGCTATTGTTGACGTCGACTGGAAACCGGAGGACGTTGGCGGGCATGTCCACTTGACGACTCTCCAGCCTCGCGTCCTACGCGATCGAACCCAGGTGGGCCCTCCATAGAACCCACCATGAAGACCTCCGCTGCAGGATCACAGCTCTCGCACTCCGAAGGGACATCAGACTGATCTAACGCCGAGTCAAACGCGCCGCGAAGTGATTCAGCGGGCTCGATTGCCGCAATCTGCGGAGACGATGCATAGCGAGCCACCACATGCTTCACCCATCGCTGGAGTCGCGAGCGACCAGATCGCTTGTGACGACGAGCAGCGGGGCAAACAGTCGACACCGGGGTCGATGACTATCGAAGAAGAACGCTGCAGGAACTTGCACGGAAGTGCGTTGCCCTGTGGATCGGGAGCGCCTCAACGTCGAGAGGTGCCTCCTGAACCCATGTAGAGTCATCGGCAATGAAGACAAGCGCATCGAGATGGATCTGGTGGCCCAAGAACGAATTGCCGTCGAAAAACATGACGGAGAATGAAAATCGCAAACTTGCTGGAAGTCGGTTAGACGCCTGCCCCATGGTGGGCGCCAACTGTCGTGGGAATGAACCTAACAGTAGAGATGAGGGGTACAAAAGGACAGGGCAGAGTCCTAGCTACGGAAAGCTTGCACACACGATTTATGAGATTAGGCCCCTCTCGTGGAGGCAATAGCCCTACATCTCAGTGCTCAGGAGCTCTTGTCATGTGGAGTGTGTGTTACAGGGGTGCGAACCCTTGTGCCAGAGGGGAGGGGTGGTTTATATAGAGTGCGCTACCCCTCACCAAGTCCCAGGCAACCAAGGGTTCTAGTAATGAAGACAAATGTGTGTATTACTGATAACGTACGTAATAAATGTTACTTATGATGAACAGCCGAATGTCTGCTCTTTGGCCTCCCTGGAGTGACTTCTGAACTTTTGCAGTCGACTGGCTTCATATTCTTCTGAGTGTAAGTCTTCTGTCGAGTGGATAGAGCAAATCTCCGAGTGGATGCTCTACCGAGTGCTCATGGTGCGTCAGTCGGAATCTTCCTTGGAATCTTCAAGTCCTTAATGCTGTGTCCTTGGGTAGGACATGTAGGTCAGGCCTATGACCCCACCCTAGGTACATATCCCCATCAGCCGCCACCGTCAATTCCCCCCGCCCGAGCCTTCCCTCACCGACATGCACCGTGATGCCGGTGGCCTCGCCTCCGAACGGTGGCGGGCACCCGGTCCGCATGGACACTGTCCATGGAGGCACACCTCTATTTGGGGCCGTCGGGTTTCGGCGGTGCTGCTCTGCTTCAGGGCGACGGATCCATGTGCTGCGGCGTCTCCTTGACACCTAGGCGGCGGATCTGATATGGTGGTGTTTTGTGTGAAAGGATGTGGATGTTGCCTAGAGGGGGCGTGATACGTCTCCAACGTATTATAATTTTTATTGGTCCATGCTATTATATCATCAATCCTAAATACTTTATATGCTATTTTATATCATTTTTGGGAACTAACCTATTAACCTAGTGCCGAGTGCCAGTTCTTGTTTTTTTGCGTGTTTTTTACTTTTGCAGAAAATCAATATCAAATGGATTCCAAACACGATGAAACTTTTTGTGAGTTTTTCTGGAAGATTTTGGGCCATGAAGCTTTGGGAGGAGGTGAGCCGCTGCATGAGGGGGCGGGGGACAAGCTCATAGGGTACACCTTGGGGGGCAGGGCGCACCCCTAGGGGCAATGTTATTATATATTTTTTCACACTTGTGCTTAAAGGAAGCACCATGTTCTTCATATAGAGAGTCTCCTGAGTTGTCATTTTCATATTCTAGTGGGATTTTTATCATTATAGAACTTGTCTTGTATATTCTAATGATGGGCTTCCTCAAATGCCCGAGGTCTTCATGATCAAACAAATTAGATGCATCCCCACTTAACTTCATTTGAGCTTTCATACACTTATAGCTCTAGTGCATCTTTTGCATGGCAATCCGTGCTCCTCGCATTGATATTGATTGATGGGCCTCTTCATAGCTCGTTGATCCGCCTAGTTGATGAGAGACTTTCTTTCCACTTTGACTCCTTTTGGTCATAACCTCCATACTCTATTTCACCCATATGCTATTCCATGGTTCACACTCATGTATTGATTGGAGTTGAAAATGTTGAAGTGCATTAGAAGTACGATCCAATTGCGTGTCTTGACACCGTGGTGCTCATGATTTATACTTATGCGACGAAGACGGAGTCATGCCATGCTAATATGACAAAATGAGTAGGGAATGACATTATTTAAGGATCATATATTTTTTATGTGAATATTATTATGTTGATACCAATTAGTTCATCATTTCTCAAAGATCATACCTAAAAGAGATTACATGTTGGATAGCAAGTCGCATCAAAAGAATTCTGCTTTTGTCACATTCCTACTTGAGCATGATGGGAATTAAACTTGGGGATGGTGATACGTCTAGAATGTGTCAATAATTTTTATTGTTCCATGCTATTATATTATCAATCTTGGATACTTTATGTGCAATAATATGCTATTTTATATCATTCTTGGGAACTAACCTATTAACTTAGTGCCCAGTGTGAGTTCATTTTTTTGCTTATTTTTGACTTCTATAGAAAATCAATACCAAACGGAGTCCAAATACGATGAAACTTTTTGGTATTTTGTCTAGAATATTTTGGTCCCACGAAGCTTTGTGAGGAGGCCAGATGCTGCACGAGGGAGCGACCAGCTCATAGGGTGCACCCCTAGTGAGGGCGTCTGGGACTAAAGGGTCCTTGGGCCGCCGACCTATGTCTACGGGCCAGACTCATGGGCTGCTCTATGACTATCATTGAAGGGCCGGACTATAAGATGATGTCGTGTTTAGGATGGAAACTTCCAAACCGTTGATGTGTGCTCCAAGTCAAGATGATAATATTGGCATGTTTATTCCCTGATGTAACCGACCATATGTAACCCTAGGTACCCCTGGTGTCTATATAAACAAGGAGTTTTTAGTTCGTAGACACCATCGACTGAACCATCATCTAGGGTTTAGTGCATCTGATCTCGTGGTAGATCGACTATGTAATCATCATACACTCATCAATATAATCAAGCAGGATGTAGGGTTTTACCTCTTCGAGAGGGCGTGAACCTAGGTAAGTATTGTCCTTGTGTTTTCCTGTTTACCATTGATTCAAGATCCACAACTCAGACCTCCTATCCGAGATCCTCCGTTTTGACACCGACATTTGTGCTTTCATTGAGAATTCCGCTATAAGGTTGCCAAAGGATCAATGGCTCTCCTAATCATTGGCAGCGCCATCTGCAACACAAATGATTTTGTCCCTGGAAAGATCTTCGTGCTCGACAACATTGTGCTTCACGCCGATCCGATCGGTCACCTTGGTCAGGTCGGAAACCTTGTCCCTGATCAGAAGATTAGGTTTGGGAACCTAGAGTTCATCGCCGACTCACGGGGAGATCTCATTCTAAGGAAGCTCTCTACTCCCCTCAAAGAGCTCGCGAGTCCCGACATCTTAATGACAGAAGTGATGGACCACGCCACAGGGACGACCTGCACCCTAGGTCTGGCCTTAGAGCCCAAATCAGTCAAAACTCCAGAATTATCTTTGACCAAAGAGTGCCCAGGCGCGACTTTAAACACCCCTGAAATAGCGATACTACGGATCGACCCATGTTGGGACCCCGGTCCTAAGCCATAGGAATCCAGCCTGTAACACATCGCGTCCCTTTGTGGTCTCACGCACGGTTAACTCCACGGCTGCAGCCTTACCTTAGCCGGGACCGTTTGCGTCTTTTGACTCACGTATGCGATAGTGTCGCTAGCATTCCAATGTCAAAGAACCCGGATCGACATGACTAGTCATAAACCAAAGTGGCAGTTCCGCACAAGGACAGGCATACATGACCCAACAAAGCAGGTGTCGGTCATCGACGAACGTAGACGAGTCGTAGCAAGCTACAAGGACTCCATTATGTCGCGTGACATTTCCCCAATGGGGACAGACACAGCAGCTAAGAAGGACACATGCCGGTCAACCAATGTGTCCGGAGCAGTAGCGAACTACCAAGGCTCGTTGGATCACAAAGGGGCATTTCCTTGTAAGGAGTGCTACTAAAGTCCACGACTAGGTATTCGAACCCCATACATATCCAGTAAGACACACGTACGCATGGCATACCGATATGTATAGATACATCGATGGCATCACAACATAACCATAAACATACAAGCTTTATTTCAGAGGCTCGGAAGAGCCACACACATAATATTACACATTAAGGGTCTCACGACCCATAATAGCAGTCATACAATACAAGCCAGCGGAAGAGTTATAAACTGTCTGGGTACAGACAGTGCAACTAGAAGGCACATGGCCTGACTATACTACAGAGCCGACGTAGGGCCAGATCGTAGCTGGGACACCAGCTACTCGTCGTCGTCGATGTCTACGAAGAACCCTCCATTAGGGTCATTAGCAACCTCTGCAACATTTATTAAGCAAACATGAGTACGAAGGTACTCAGCAAGACTTTAGGATGACTAACTACTCATGCAAGGTATCAAGAAGGTATTGTGGGGTCTCATGCGGAAAGCCAGCGTTTGACTCGTGGCTAGACAACTTGATTTTTTGAAATTAGTTTTGACAACTTGATTTCTCGCACACGAGTCCATTAACACCACAACAATACACTATCGTGGAATCATTCCGTCTCCATACGGAAATGCCGTCCACGACACTCACGCTTATCTTGACAATTTTAGGAGTAGCCATTGAAGTTATCTATGAACAACATATGTCTCCAAGTAGTCCATATCCGCGGACGCGGCTATTCGAATAGATCATAACCCTGCAGGGGTGTACTTCGTCAGACACGCTCCCGCCACTTATCGCCATGTGCACGTCATGCACCTCGGCAACCTTCAAGCGGAAGCCCAGCGAGGGAGTCGGCCACGACCGTTAACCACACTAGTACCTAGTCCAGGTTTATCGCCTATCTGAGAGTAACCCGTACGGAAGTCCGGCCGAGGTTTCCGCCACGGACTCAAACGATGTGCGCAGGGTTCCCAAGCCCACCATCCGGGTGCCACTTGGTACACCGTGCCACTGCCTACCGCATCACGGTCCACCTCTCAGGTCAGCACCATGCACGGCCTCCAGCATTACTATAAACACCAGAAACTACTTGCAACTCTTGGACCGAGTACTACGCGATTAATAGGCCGAGCGGGGTCATATTTCAGGGCCCAGCATGTGGTAGTATCTAGTCTTGGATTACATACACGGAACTCAGTTCCTAAGGATGGTTCCAATGAAACAACCCGCCATGTACTCCTACACAGCCTTTCACCGGTACCTTTACCAAATCAAGTTCAACACACGACCTTTGCTTACCGAACACATTCCACATTTCTGTTCATCTCCCAGATGACAGACCATACACAACTCTAAGCATAGCATGCATAGCAGGGTAAGGCACATCATAGCTCAAGCAACTACCAGGTATGCTAGGTTGCAAGGTTCGGCTATTTACTGTGACAAGGTTAAGTCATGCAAAGGAAGTGGGTCCAACTATTGTGGCAAAAGCAGTTGAAGCATTTGATCCTAATTCATTAAATAGGTGCAGGAGCAAGAACATAGGTGTTATCGGGATGATCAAAAGGGGTGCTTGCCTTGTTGCTCAGAGGAGGATCGATATCCGTCGGGCGGATATTCGGTGGAATCCGGGGGTGCGGAGCCTACCGAAATAAGCGGCAACATTCAATAACAATCATATGCAATCAAAATGATGCATGAGCATGGCATGAGAATGCAAAGTGATAAGTTATTATAATCAAGATGTTTTAGGTTTAGAGTTGATTTGAATCACATTCGAATAGCAATTCAAACGGGTATTCCCGGATACCGGTTTAATTGATTCGACCTGATGCTCAGATCAACCTAATGTTAACATGCATGAAATGTCATGTTATGGTATTGATTTACATCTAGGGCAGTGTGTGATCATTGCATTTATAATGAAATTTGGATATTTTACAAATTCCATTTATAAAGTGATTAAAAGAATTGAATTAATCCTTATTTCACAATTTAGGGTTCTGTAACTTTTTCAAACATAGTTGAAAATAGCATAATCAGAATCCTTGAATTTTTCTGATACTTTTTCATATATAAATTATTTTCATTGGAGTTACAGATTAATTTCTATGATTTTTGCAATTTTTAGCAATTTCCTGAATTATTTTTATACTGGAAATTCCATTTATTGCATCAGGCTGACGTCAGCAGGTCAGCCGACCTGTGCAGGTCAAACCTGACAGGGGGGCCCCACTGGTCAGCCTCTCTGGGACTAATCCCGCGCTGACCAGCCCCTAATTGGGGTTTGACCAGGCGTGGGGCCCTCTGTCAGCGACTCAGAGGAGGGCGATTAGGCCCTAATGGCCGACCACGTCGACGGCCACCGGAGGGTGGTCGCCGGCGACCAAACCCGCGGCGGAGGGCTCGCCGGAGGCGACCTAGACGGCGCTGCACCGCACGAAAACGCACGCGGTCAGCAGCTAAAGCAAGCTCGCGAAGCGGCCGATCTGGCAGGACCAACTGGGGAGGCTAGGGTCGCCGGAAGAGGCGTCGGCGACGAGCCGGAGCGGCGGCCGAAGCTCGGGCGTCGTCGGGGGCTTGAATCAGAGGGATCCACGCTTAGATCTTAGCTGCTACGGCATCTACACGTCGTCCTGGAGCTGCTGGTGCTCTCGGGAGGACGAGCTGGACATCAGAAGGCTACCGGCGACGAGCGGCAGCGGCGGTGCTCGTCGGGCTCCGGTGAAACTAGGGCTAGAGGAGGGGATCGACGGGGAAAGCTTAGGGAAAACCACCGCATGCTCACAGGGAGAGTAGCGCAGGGCTCAGGCGGCTCGGGGGAGGCCTGGGGGCGACGAATCGACGGGAGAGGTCCGGCGGCCGGAGGAGGAAGACGACGACGTTGCGGGCGTTGCAGGGCTCGAGGGGACTTCGGCTTCTGCAGAGACGACCAGGGCGACGAGGCGGAGCTAATGGCGTGCTCGCGGAGGAGATCCTATGACCAGGGGCACGGCCAGCTCGAGCTCGAGCTCGGCTCTAATGGCGGCAGCAGGGAGAAGGAGGGGATCCGGGCGGAGGAGGAGAACCGAGGCGGGGAATGGATAGGGGAGGCTCTGGGGAGCTTATCCCCGCCGTCGCCAGCGCGAACCGGCGGCCAGGCAGGCACGCAGGTGCGTGGCCGCGCCGGAGGAGGCGGCGGCCACCTCCTGCTGCCTACTGGCGCGGGGAAGGGGACGAGCGGCGAGGTGGGCTGGGCCTGGAGTGGGCGTCAGGTAAGTCTTTTCCTTTTTCTTCTGCTTTTGTTTTTTTTTCTGTTTTGCTATTAATTGCTTTGCTAATTATTTCAGCTCCAAAACAAAAAGTAAAAACTATTTTAAACCTCCTGAAATATTTGTTATAATAACCCCACTCATTTCCAAGACTTTCAACATTTTTGGAAAATTATAGTTTCTGATTTCAAATTTTAAAATTTGAAACCAGTGGCTTTTGCATTTATTTAAAATGCTTAAAGTGTCAAGAAAATAGTTTTCTCCAATGCTCAGTTACTTTCATGATTTATCAGAAAGTTTCAACATTTCTTTAGGCCATTTTGGGTTCATTGATTTTGAACTAGTTGAATTTTCCTTTAATTGAAAGGGTGGCTAGGGTTTAGAGTTTTTCCTTTGCCACTTTGTTGTTTTTGTTGAAACTTCTTAGATGCAAATGCAAAGAAGACATGAGCACAATGCTATCTAGCTTAAGGTTTAGGGATGTGACAACTCACCCCCACTCAAAAGAATCTCGTCCCGAGATTTAGAAGTCGTCGGGAATAACGCAGGATATTCAAGTCGGAGACGATCCTCTCTTTCCCAAGTTGCCTCCTTTTCAGAACGATTTGACCATTGAACTTTAAGAAACTTGAGGTTTCGACGTCGAGTGGTACGCTCATCTTGATCAAGAATACGCACGGGGTATTGTCGGTAAGAAAGGTTATCTTGGAGATCAAGCGTTTCGTGGTCCACTTCACGGATAGGATCCGAAAAGCAACGCCTGAGTTGCAAGACGTGGAAAACATCATGAACTTTGGAAAGATGCGGAGGAAGTTCCAACTGGTAGGCAACTTCTCCTCGTTTGGCAAGAATGCGAAAAGGTCCAATGTAACGAGGAGCCAACTTGCCCTTGATACCGAAACGATGGGTACCCTTCAAAGGTGTAACCCGAAGGTAAGCCTTCTCGTCAACTTCAAAGGTCACAGCCTTATGATGACGATCATATTGGCTCTTTTGACGAGACTGGGCTGTTTTCAACTTTTCACGAATAATGCGAACCTGCTCTTCTGCATCCTGGATCATGTCCGGGCCAAAGAGTTGCCTCTCTCCGGTTTCTGACCAATTAAGAGGTGTTCGACATCTTCGTCCATAGAGAACTTCAAAAGGGGCTTTGCCCAAGCTTGATTGATAACTATTGTTATAAGCGAATTCGGCGAATGGAAGGCACTTCTCCCAATTCATACCGAACGAAATAACACAAGCTCGGAGCATATCTTCTAGGATTTGATTCACTCTTTCTACTTGACCACTTGATTGGGGATGGAAAGCAGTGCTAAAAGATAAGTGAGTCCCCATGGCATTCTGAAAACTTTCCCAGAAACGAGAAGTAAAGATACTTCCACGGTCCGAGTTAATTTCCAGGGGAACACCATGAAGAGACACTATTCGAGAGATATATAACTCTGCTAGCTGGCTAGCTGTTATACTCTCACGAACAGGAAGAAAATGAGCCACTTTGGAAAGACGGTCAATGACCACAAAGATGGCATTATTTCCTTTCTTGGTCTTGGGAAATCCGGTAATGAAATCCATGCTAACTTTATCCCATTTCCATTCAGGAATAGCTAAAGGTTGAAGGGTGCCAACAGGCCTTTGATGTTCTGCCTTAACTCGACGACAAACATCGCAGTTAGCAACGAACTCAGCAATTTCTCTCTTCATCCTAGTCCACCAGAACCTCTGGCGTAGGTCCTGATACATCTTAGTACTACCAGGATGAATGGTGAGAGGGGAATCATGAGCCTCCTTAAGGATTAACTGCCTTAGATGTGGGTTCTTAGGAACCACTAAATGATTCTGGAAGAATACCACACCTTGATCATTCATGGAAAATTCTTTAGCGTTTCCGCTAAAAATATTCTCCTTGATCCGTGATATACCCTTGTCACGCTTTTGGCCAGCTATAATCTGATCCTTAAGAGTAGGCTTCGCCACCAGGGTAGAAAGGAATCCTTGAGGAACAATATGAAGATTCAACTTCCGAAAGTCCTCATGGAGAAGTGGTTGACCTTGTTGTAGCATCAGATTGTTACAATAAGATTTACGACTTAGTGCATCGGCCATAACATTGGCCTTCCCCGGGGTGTAAGTTATCCCTAAGTCGTAATCCGAGATCAACTCAACCCACCGTCTTTGCCTGAGATTCAAATCCGGCTGGGTGAAGATATATTTCAGACTGTGGTGATCAGTGAATATTTCGCAACGATTACCCAGAAGGTAATGTCGCCAGGTTTTTAGTGCATGGACCACAGCTGCAAGCTCAAGGTCATGTGTGTGATAATTATCCTCATGTGGACGCAACTGTCGAGATGCGTATGCGATCACATGACGATCTTGCATGAGAATGCAACCTAATCCTTGTCGCGAGGCGTCGCAATAGATAACAAAGTCCTTAGAAAAATCTGGTGGTAGCAACACAGGTGCGGAGGTCAGGCGTCTTTTCAGTTCCTGAAAACTATGCTCACACTGTGGTGTCCACTCGAACTTTTTATCCTTCTTGAGGAGTTCAGTCAGAGGCTTTGCAACCTTGGAGAAATTCTCGACGAAGCGGCGACAATAGCTCGCTAGACCAAGAAAACTCCTAACTTGCTTAACCGATTCAGGTTGAGTCCAATCAAGGACAGCTTGAACTCTCTCGGGATTGACAGCAATACCCTTACCAGAGATTACGTGGCCTAGATAGGTCACTTCTGGTAACCAGAATTCACATTTTGAAAATTTGGCATAAAGGCGATGCTCTCGAAGTTTCATCAATACCAGCCTTAGATGCTCGGCATGCTCTTGTTCTTTCTTGGAGTAGATGAGAATATCATCGAGGTATACTACGACGAATTTATCCAAATACTCCATAAAGATTGAATTCATCAGCCGAGAGAAGGTGGCTGGGGCATTGGTTAAACCGAAGGACATAACGGTGTACTCATATTGGCCATAACGAGTAACAAAGGCCGTTTTTGGAATGTCCCCGTTCTTAATCTTGATTTGATGGTATCCCAACCTCAAATCCATTTTGGAGAAGACTGAGGATCCAGCGAGCTGATCGTACAGATCGTTGATCCTGGGGAGCAGATACTTGTTCTTTATGGTGACCAGGTTAACTGGTCGGTAATCTACAACCATCCGATCCGTTCCGTCTTTCTTCTTGACGAAGAGGACGGGACAAGCCCAAGGAGAAGAGCTAGGACGAATGAAACCCTTGTTCAAGGCCTCATCTAATTGCTTTTTAAGTTCGGCTAGCTCCAGGCGTGCCATCTTATAAGGTCTTCTGGCTATTGGGACAGTTCCCGGAACAAGATCTATCACAAACTCTACATCTCTGTCAGGTGGAATTCCTGGCAGTTCCTCTGGAAAAACATCCGGAAAGTCACGGACTACCGGAATGTCTTCAAGTTCCGGAAGAGGGTTGGCATTTAGGGAGTAGAGCTGGCATTTGGCAACTCGAGTAGAGATATTTACTATCTCACCCGAGGGATGGGTAAGCTGGACATTTCTAGAGTGAGTATCAATCTTGGCATAGTGAGCTGACATCCAGTCCATGCCCAAGATGATATTAATATCCGAAGATTTCAATGCTATCAATGAGGCTAGAAAAACTAGCCTGTCTACTATAATTTCATTGTCATAGGTTATCCTAGAGGTTTGCCATTTACTACCAGGGGTTTGGACAACCAATGGGATTGGCATATCACAAAATGACATGTTATGCAACTCTGCATAACTTTCTGAAATGAAGGAATGAGAAGACCCAATGTCAAAGAGAACGGACGCTGGGTGATGATTAACAAGAAGCATACCCAGCATGACGTCGGGATCCTCTGCAGCTTCTTCTGCTGACACATAGTTCACACGGCCACGTGCAGGAGTTGGCTTCACATAAAACGCTTTGCCGGACTTGGCCTGCCCGACGGACTTTCCGGGTTGCTTGGCACCCACATTCTGAGGACACTCACGGGAATAATGCCCTGGTTCTCCACACTTGTAGCATATCACCTGGTTGGCACGTGGTGCAGCATTGCTAGCTGGACCACCATAAGCTTTTGCTGGAGGGTTGGCCTGATTCGTCTGAGGCGCCACGTAGGATGGCCTCGGAGTGTATCTTGGCGGCAGAGAACTGTTTGGAACCCACAGCCTGCGTTTTGGAAACGCGGAACCAGAAGACGAGCCAAAGTCACGGGAGTGCTTCCTTGTGGCTTCGAAGTCAGTATGACCAGTCTCCGCACTGATCGCTTTGTTGACCAGGGCTTGAAAGCTTGCACACTCATGGAGGCGCAGATCTCGACGGAGCTCAGGGCTCAGACCCTTACGGAATCTTGCTTGCTTCTTGGCGTCAGTAGACACCTCCTCTGTTGCATAGCGAGCGAGGTTACCGAACTCGCGGCTATAGGCATCCACAGACAACTTGCCCTGAGTGAAGGCACAGAACTCCTCTCTCTTTCTGTCCATCAGACCCTCTGGGATGTGGTGCAGACGAAAAGCTGCACTGAAGTCTGCCCATGTGGCCACTGGTTCAGCGGGACGCATAGCTTCAAAATTCTCCCACCACAGATAGGCGGGTCCCTCCAGGAAATACGTAGCAAACGTCACCTTGTCGGCCTCAGACACATTCGCAGAGCGAATCTTGCGTGAAATGCTGCATAGCCAGTCATCAGCGTCGAGGGGATCGACGGAATGATGAAACTTTGGAGGATTCAGCTTCACAAAGTCATTTAGGGATACTGCAGCATTCCTAGGCTGTCGAGCCGTATTCTGCTCAATACGCTCTAGCAGTCGGTTGGTCTCCCTTTTGTTTCTTTCTGCCTCAAGCATCACTTCTACCAGAGAGGGTGGGTGAGGCAGGTCTTCCTGCGACGCTTGACTACCCTCACCTTGCTCATGAGCTGGGGCACGGTTCAACCTGGTGAACACCATCCTGACAAACAAACTCATAGCTTAGACCAATATCATATCATTACTAGCTATGGATTAAGAATGTACTGAACACACGGAATGCGGAAATGAATATCCGAACAACATGGTAACAAGCAACTGCTATATATACACCATGGTTCATACACACCCTTATATAGTTCAGTACAAACTTACTCGAGGAGCAAACTACTGAAATGGTGGAACTACTCATCAGAGGCTTACAAGCTTCCTATACATTATTTATCTAGGCCTCCGGAATTCGTTTCACATTACTACCATACTCCACAAGTCACACAGGACTGTGAACGTACGGCTACTACCATACTATCCTTTCGCTCACAGCTCAGGCATCCGCATAGAACATCTCATAGAGATTACCTCCATGACCTGGAAGCTCAACCTGCGGATCAGGAAACACTCTAGCCTGAGATCCCTGGGATCCATAAGGACACGGATGTGGCCTTGGTCCCCTGACTGGTGGTAAGAGGGGTCCCCGAAGAGGTGTGACTCCTCCTATAGCTGGCCAGTCAACGTGGGCCGGAAGATGGGTCCTAACAGGGTTCAGCATCTCCATCTCTCCATACCCTGTCTGGACTACCGGTGCCAGCTGCGTCAAAGCTGTCCACAGGCGGGCACGGGTAGCGTAAAGCTCCATGCGGAGAGCACGAGCATCCCTGTCTCTGTTCTCTAGCATCTCAACAGTGGTCTGCAGAAGTGGGTCCTCCACAGAAGAATCAAAATAGACTCCACTGAGGTATCCCTCTTCACCAGACTGAGAGGCCGGAACATAGCAGAACTCTGAATTCTGCAACAGTGCATGTCTCGCTCTCATGATAGTCAGCATTGAATAGGCAGCATCTTGTACTGCCATGTCAACAGTGACTCCCAACCCATAGGACCAATGGATTGGCTTGTCCGCTCCAGGGTAATCTGGAAATACCCTAACAGTGCAGATGTACTGGCTCTGGTTGAAGTCTCGGTACTGTTCCTCCACTGTGTACTCGGGGTACCAGCGGTAACCGCACACCGACATCATCCTGACCAGCATGGCCGTATGACCCGGTACATCAATGCACCTGGTCAGACGTACCACCTGACGAGAAGGACGACCAGGCATCTGTAAATAGAGAGTAATGCAAAAAGCATTAGAGCTCTGAATGCAAAATTGGGCAGCATAACGGCTGTAAATGCTCAAAAACAAATTTTGAGACAACCCAAAAATGAAATAGCGTCACCACTCAACTATCAAGCTCAACTCTCTGATCATCAAACTTACTTCCTGCTTCCTAGGAATAAAAGAAACCCAATATCTCTCGACCCGCAGTCCTATAATCTACCGATCAAAAATCCGAGCCTAGGAGAAGATGAGTAACCTAGTCCTTAATTCCCGCAGAAAAGAAGAGGATGACCAGAATAGAATACCTTGAGAAGAGAACAAGAGTGTTACGTTCCCTTCCACAAACAATTCCCTTATATATAACTAAAGCAATTCTAGACTCAACTTCGACCAGTTTGGCTTAGTAATCCTACAGTCAGTCAGGCTCTGATACCAACGCTGTCGGGACCCCGATCCTAGGAATCTAGCCTGTAACACATCGCGTCCCTTTGTGGTCTCACGCACGGTTAACTCCACGGCTGCAGCCTTACCTTAGCCGGGACCGTTTGCGTCTTTTGACTCACGTATGCGATAGTGTCGCTAGCATTCCAATGTCAAAGAACCCGGATCGACATGACTAGTCATAAACCAAAGTGGCAGTTCCGCACAAGGACAGGCATACATGACCCAACAAAGCAGGTGTCGGTCATCAACGAACGTAGACGAGTCGTAGCAAGCTACAAGGACTCCATTACGTCGCGTGACATTTCCCCAATGGGGACAGACACAGCAGCTAAGAAGGACACATGCCGGTCAACCAATGTGTCCGGAGCAGTAGCGAACTACCAAGGCTCGTTGGATCACAAAGGGGCATTTCCTTGTAAGGAGTGCTACTAAAGTCCACGACTAGGTAATCGAACCCCATACATATCAGTACGACACACGTACGCATGGCATACCGATATGTATAGATACATCGATGGCATCACAACATAACCATAAACATACAAGCTTTATTTCAGAGGCTCGGAAGAGCCACACACATAATATTACACATTAAGGGTCTCACGACCCATAATAGCAGTCATACAATACAAGCCAGCGGAAGAGTTATAAACTGTCTGGGTACAGACAGTGCAACTAGAAGGCACATGGCCTGACTATACTACAGAGCCGACGTAGGGCCAGATCGTAGCTGGGACACCAGCTACTCGTCGTCGTCGATGTCTACGAAGAACCCTCCATTAGGGTCATTAGCAACCTCTGCAACATTTATTAAGCAAACATGAGTACGAAGGTACTCAGCAAGACTTTAGGATGACTAACTACTCATGCAAGGTATCAAGAAGGTATTGTGGGGTCTCATGCGGAAAGCCAGCGTTTGACTCGTGGCTAGACAACTTGATTTTTTGAAATTAGTTTTGACAACTTGATTTCTCGCACACGAGTCCATTAACACCACAACAATACACTATCGTGGAATCATTCCGTCTCCATACGGAAATGCCGTCCACGACACTCACGCTTATCTTGACAATTTTAGGAGTAGCCATTGAAGTTATCTATGAACAACATATGTCTCCAAGTAGTCCATATCCGCGGACGCGGCTATTCGAATAGATCATAACCCTGCAGGGGTGTACTTCGTCACACACGCTCCCGCCACTTATCGCCATGTGCACGTCATGCACCTCGGCAACCTTCAAGCGGAAGCCCAGCGAGGGAGTCGGCCACGACCGTTAACCACACTAGTACCTAGTCCAGGTTTATCGCCTATCTGAGAGTAACCCGTACGGAAGTCCGGCCGAGGTTTCCGCCACGGCCTCAAACGATGTACGCAGGGTTCCCAAGCCCACCATCCGGGTGCCACTTGGTACACCGTGCCACTGCCTACCGCATCACGGTCCACCTCTCAGGTCAGCACCATGCACGGCCTCCAGCATTACTATAAACACCAGAAACTACTTGCAACTCTTGGACCGAGCACTACGCGATTAATAGGCCGAGCGGGGTCATATTTTAGGGCCCAGCATGTGGTAGTATCTAGTCTTGGATTACATACACGGAACTCAGTTCCTAAGGACGGTTCCAATGAAACAACCTGCCATGTACTCCTACACAGCCTTTCACCGGTACCTTTACCAAATCAAGTACAACACACGACCTTTGCTTACCGAACACATTCCACATTTCTGTTCATCTCCCAGATGACAGACCATACACAACTCTAAGCATAGCATGCATAGCAGGGTAAGGCACATCATAGCTCAAGCAACTACCAGGTATGCTAGGTTGCAAGGTTCGGCTATTTACTGTGACAAGGTTAAGTCATGCAAAGGAAGTGGGTCCAACTATTGTGGCAAAAGCAGTTGAAGCATTTGATCCTAATTCATTAAATAGGTGCAGGAGCAAGAACATAGGTGTTATCGGGATGATCAAAAGGGGTGCTTGCCTTGTTGCTCAGAGGAGGATCGATATCCGTCGGGCGGATATTCGGTGGAATCCGGGGGTGCGGAGCCTACCGAAATAAGCGGCAACATTCAATAACAATCATATGCAATCAAAATGATGCATGAGCATGGCATGAGAATGCAAAGTGATAAGTTATTATAATCAAGATGTTTTAGGTTTAGAGTTGATTTGAATCACATTCGAATAGCAATTCAAACGGGTATTCCCGGATACCGGTTTCATTGATTCGACCTGATGCTCAGATCAACCTAATGTTAACATGCATGAAATGTCATGTTATGGTATTGATTTACATCTAGGGCAGTGTGTGATCATTGCATTTATAATGAAATTTGGATATTTTGCAAATTCCATTTATAAAGTGATTAAAAGAATTGAATTAATCCTTATTTCACAATTCAGGGTTCTGTAACTTTTTCAAACATAGTTGAAAATAGCATAATCAGAATCCTTGAATTTTTCTGATACTTTTTCATATATAAATTATTTTCATTGGAGTTACAGATTAATTTCTATGATTTTTGCAATTTTTAGCAATTTCCTGAATTATTTTTATACTGGAAATTCCATTTATTGCATCAGGCTGACGTCAGCAGGTCAGCCGACCTGTGCAGGTCAAACCTGACAGGGGGGCCCCACTGGTCAGCCTCTCTGGGACTAATCCCGCGCTGACCAGCCCCTAATTGGGGTTTGACCAGGCGTGGGGCCCTCTGTCAGCGACTCAGAGGAGGGCGATTAGGCCCTAATGGCCGGCCACGTCGACAGCCACCGGAGGGTGGTCGCCGGCGACCAAACCCGCGGCGGAGGGCTCGCCGGAGGCGACCTAGACGGCGCTGCACCGCACGAAAACGCACGCGGTTAGCAGCTAAAGCAAGCTCGCGAAGCGGCCGATCTGGCAGGACCAACTGGGGAGGCTAGGGTCGCCGGAAGAGGCGTCGGCGACGAGCCGGAGCGGCGGCCGAAGCTCGGGCGTCGTCGGGGGCTTGAATCAGAGGGATCCACGCTTAGATCTTAGCTGCTACGGCATCTACACGTCGTCCTGGAGCTGCTGGTGCTCTCGGGAGGACGAGCTGGACATCGGCAGGCTACCGGCGACGAGCGGCAGCGGCGGTGCTCGTCGGGCTCCGGTGAAACTAGGGCTAGAGGAGGGGATCGACGGGGAAAGCTTAGGGAAAACAACCGCATGCTCACAGGGAGAGTAGCGCAGGGCTCAGGCGGCTCGGGGGAGGCCTGGGGGCGACGAATCGACGGGAGAGGTCCGGCGGCCGGAGGAGGAAGACGACGGCGTTGCGGGCGTTGCAGGGCTCGAGGGGACTTCGGCTTCTGCAGAGACGACCAGGGCGACGAGGCGGAGCTAATGGCGTGCTCGCGGAGGAGATCCTATGGCCAGGGGCACGGCCAGCTCGAGCTCGAGCTCGGCTCTAATGGCGGCAGCAGGGAGAAGGAGGGGATCCGGGCGGAGGAGGAGAACCGAGGCGGGGAATGGATAGGGGAGGCTCTGGGGAGCTTATCCCCGCCGTCGCCAGCGCGAACCGGCGGCCAGGCAGGCACGCAGGTGCGTGGCCGCGCCGGAGGAGGCGGCGGCCACCTCCTGCTGCCTACTGGCGCGGGGAAGGGGACGAGCGGCGAGGTGGGCTGGGCCTGGCGTGGGCGTCAGGTAAGTCTTTTCCTTTTTCTTCTGCTTTTGTTTTTTTTCTGTTTTGCTATTAATTGCTTTGCTAATTATTTCAGCTCCAAAACAAAAAGTAAAAACTATTTTAAACCTCCTGAAATATTTGTTATAATAACCCCACTCATTTCCAAGACTTTCAACATTTTTGGAAAATTATAGTTTCTGATTTCAAATTTTAAAATTTGAAACCAGTGGCTTTTGCATTTATTTAAAATGCTTAAAGTGTCAAGAAAATAGTTTTCTCCAATGCTCAGTTACTTTCATGATTTATCAGAAAGTTTCAACATTTCTTGAGGCCATTTTGGGTTCATTGATTTTGAACTAGTTGAATTTTCCTTTAATTGAAAGGGTGGCTAGGGTTTAGAGTTTTTCCTTGGCCACTTTGTTGTTTTTGTTGAAACTTCTTAGATGCAAATGCAAAGAAGACATGAGCACAATGCTATCTAGCTTAAGGTTTAGGGATGTGACAACCCAGCAGACTCCAAGAGCATGGACTCTGTGGATATATCAACATTAAACGAGTTATTTGGCTGGATCCAGGCCATGGGGATAACGGATGGCCAACCCTGGGTCTATAATCTGATTGGGCTTAAACCCGACTACATGGGAATTTATGTTCCACCTATCACACACTTGGTCGCCACTATTGAGGTCCCGACCGATGGTTCGCCCTCTCAACTATCCTAGCTGAGAACGGTTTACGTTTAGTTTTCCGATCACCAAGATCGCTCCTCCAGATTGAAATCCAGACTTCGCTCCGATTTGGTGCACGACATATGAATAACGCACGACAATGTTCGATTAGTTTTTTCGATCCTAAGCTCGGCACGCCGGAATCTGCAATGCTACATGGCATGACTACCAAAGCTTCGGACTCGCATCCTATCGGGATGCAAAGTTTTTGCCCACCCAGCCCCAAGTCGAATGGTCTCTAAGTAATTCGAGGAAGCCCCATATAGGTGGCCTATCATTCATCAAACAATAGCTAGGGGAAACTGTCCAACACTTCTCGGTTAAATTCCTCCTTACCAAAAACAGGATGACGGACTGAAGTGGCCCGAAAATCATAGCAACCTCCCAATGTAACTTCCATGATGAAGGAATCATAAACGCTCTCGCCCATTGCCACATACAAAACTTCACCGAGCTATCGGCCCTGATAGGAAAATATTGCGCGATGGAAAGTGTCGATGTCAAAACCGACAGATCTCGGGTAGGGGGTCCCGAACTATGGAGCTTAGATCGATGGGTTGCAGGAGAGAGGGGGAGACGATGTTTACCCAGGTTCGGGCCCTCTTGAGGAGGTGAAACCCTACGTCTTGCTTGATTATATTGATGGGGAATGATGATTACAAAGTTGATCTACCACGAGATCATATGAGCTGAACCCTAGATGAGATAACCTGCCTCTACAAATAAGGGCCCCTGGTTTATATAGACACCAGGCCCCCTAGGGTTACATATTACCAACATAGATCGGGGGTAGATGGGCCGAACTGATCTTCCTGCCTTGGAGTGCACACCTAGTCTTCGGAGCTCTCCATCTGGATTACGTAGTCGTCAGGTAATCCGGCCTTCAATGATGCATAACATGTGATTGGCCCATAAGGGACAACCCGATTGCCCGAGGACCCCTTAATCCGGAACTCCCTCAGTAGCCTCCAATCAGTCCTTCAACACCGATTTGTGTAGTCTTCGGCACCCGAGCACATAGACCAAACGGCTTGCATGGCGAGTTCCCTTTATATTCGGCTGGTATCGGTTTAATCGCTCCAATGACGTAATATTCTTGAAAACAAGCGTCATAAAATCCAAAGTATTTTAAAGGCCCGAAGGTGAATAGTAACCCATCTAACAATTCTTTTGATGAAAAGTCATAATAACAAATAATGAGCAGAGTTCGAGATGCGGCTCGAGGCCACTTTCCTCGGGGCACGTTACATTATAAATAGAGATCATGTCCCATATTTTGGGAAGTGGAGGTGTTGGTGGTGCATTAAGCACAAACCTTTGGTTTCACGACCTCCCTTTTAAAAGGGGAAAAGATCTAAAGCCCACCACAATCATTCCAAACCCTTGCTCCTTCTCCTTCCCAGCTGAAGTGCCCAGATCCATTCCGCCTCTCATCCCCCAGTCACTCTTCGTCTCAAGCCTGCAATGACTAGCTTGGGTGCTCATGGCAAATGGGAGGTCTCCTGCATCTCCGAAGGAGATATCCAGGAGTTGAGGTGTTGTTGCTACATCGCCATCGACATCGCCCATTGAGCACCAGAAAAGGGCCAGGTGGTTCCTACACCCAAGCCCGGGGAGTGGGTGGTGTTCTCCCCTCACTTCCTCCGGGGACTGGGCTTCTCGTTTCACCCCTTCGCCAGCGGTCCGATGTTTTACTATGGGGTGGATTTTCATGATCTCCCCCAAACTCCATCATGCACATATCGGTCCTCATCACCGTCCATGAAGCTTTTTTGCGGGCTCATCTGCATTCCTATCTCTGGCTCAAGATCTTCAATGTTAAGCTGAAGTCGGTTAGCAGCCAGCATGCCGACTGTTGTGGACCGTGATAAGCAAGATCTGTCGCGTGACATGGCCGGAGGGCACGCTCATCGACACCATCAAGAACTGGTAGAAGGAGTGGTCCTATATCATAGAACCACGAGAAGAAAACTGGGCAACGCCCGCCGAGTTCAGGTCTGGCCCCCCGGTGAGGCTTACCTCATGGGGTCAGAAAAGGTCTGGATTGGAGCTCGTCTTCGGATGTGCAACAACTGCAAAACCACATCAGGCAAATGGCGGAGGCCAATATTTGGTTGGCCGATGTGATCCAGGTCACGCTCAACGCCATATCCTTCCCTGCCAGCACCGGGATAGCCCGACGTGGTCTCACAAGATCGATGAGCCTTGGATGGTGATTGAGTTCTACCACACCACCTATGAACACCTCTGGTAGGCACTACTCAAACCATAGCAGAGTTGCTGCCGAGGACGATGATACCGACTTAGACGACAATACTCCCCCGGTGGAGGTACGTCCGAGCTCTTTTATCTACTCGGAGCTCTATTTTTGTCAAAGATCTTACTATCCTTTCTCCTTCGTATGAGTGGATGGAACTGGCCAAGAACATAGAAGGCCCAGCTCCCCTACCCGAGGAACCCTGGATTCCTCTACTGGAGTAGATGCTAATAGAGTCGTCATATGTGGCGTCGTACAATAAGAAGGAGACCCGCAAGGGTCTCTGTTCAAGGCCCCCCCGGATATGAAATCCAAGGACGCCCATGCCTCCTCTACCCGCGAGATGGAGGAGGCAGATGAGGAGGAAGAGAATGATTATCTTTAGGCAAGGAAGAGGGGGCACTAGAGTGGGCCGAGGAGGGACTACCTCCTCGGGCTGCGAAGAAACCTTGCAAGCGCAATGTCGCCCTTCTCGATGCAAGACTGGATTCCGACGAAGTGGTCGGGGTGGCGCCTCGCCGAACACTTAGGGTCAAGCCCCGAGCCCGAAGGTACGGAGTTTACTCCCTATTTTAATGAAGGTATTCCAATTTTTATCAACAATGAGGACCAAGGTTTTTTCTATCACAACCCGGTCCATGATCTTCTGACCGATCGTGTGTCGGAGGGGGACTCGCTGTGAGCCGAGCTGGCCGAGAGTGGAAATGCTTCCCACAACACCCCTCCCCGAACCTCGAACGAGCTAACCAAGGTGACGTCCTATCAAGCCCCACCGACAACTACCGACATGGTGATGGTCGAGGCGGATACATTGGGCACAAAGGATTGGGAGATCCCAGCCGAAGAAGAGACACCAGCCTTCGAGGACTGAGAGGTTCTCGATGGTGTTAATACACCGGTCGCCAAGGACCAGGAGATTTTGACCAAGGTACATACGTCGGACATTGAGGCTCATTGGGCAGGTTCCTTCTCCGTAGGCAGGGAAAGGAACCCAATTCACTCTGAGCATTGCGTGGAGAAAACCTTCGGGGGACCTGATGCTCCGACATCTTCTGTGCTACCCCAGCGCTGGCCATAACAGGACAAGCTATGGCTGGGTGGCCAACCATAATGGAGGATGCATTGGCCGGCTCCTCTATAGCCGAAGAGCATCGCACCCTCATGGGTGTAGTCATTAAAAGTTTCAGCCCGTCAACAGCGGACTGAACGAAGCGTTCAACGACTTGTCGACGGGCTTTAAGGTAAGCCGTGTAATATTGTAGTTTATGTTTTGCAAAGTTATATCTATGCCTTTATGGGTATAACAACCCCCGAGCCATGGGTGGGCTAAAAAACACCCGTGGTTGAGAGACTAGTTCGTGGAAAAAACAATGAATAGCCCGAAGACTTGTTTAAACTGTTTTGTTTGAGAATTTTGACTGAGCAATGTTTCCACTGATAATTCGGAGCCGGACTAACATGATATTTTTACCTTGCGGGCCTCGTCCTCGGCTGCCAACGCCAATCCATTGGAAATAGCCAAGCTAAACCGGAAACTAAAAGTTTCTGATGAAGAACTTGACTGCATAAATGGTCGACTTAATGAGAAGTAGGGTAAGCTGGGTCAAAGAACATTATACCGTCCTTTAGTAATTTTTTAAGGAGCGTCCTGGTCGTGCCAGCTGACTCTTTCTAATCTAACTTTGTTAACAAACCAAGACCAAGAGCTTGAGAAGCTCATGGCAGAGGTGGATAAAGCCATATGAGAGGCGGCTGCTAACAAGTTGGCAGCCAAACAAGCGGCTGCCGAGTTGGACGCCCTCAAGGTCGTCAGCAGCAAACATGAGGCCAGAGTGACGGAGATCCAGCATGAGATAGAAGAGGCGAGCTCAAAGTGTGAGGCCTTGGAGCAGAAAGCTCAGGAGCACATGGCAGATCACACCAAACTGTCAGCCGAGGTTCAATCAGAGCGGGTGGAACGGAGGTTCTATGAAGAAGTGCGCGAAGCTGAGCTTATGGCCACCGGTAACCAATACTTACTGCAATGTGCCTTTGGTGGAAATAAGTATGCCATTCTTACGCGGACATGGCATTTCGTAGGCACCTTCCTCAACCTCCCGCAGAGTACGGCAGATGCGGCCAAGCATTTTGCGACCCACGACGGGGATGCCGAGCAGCGGCTATGTTGGGCTTAGTTTGAAATTCCCAATCTCAACCCTAGTCCGAGCTATCAAATGAAGGAGCTTATGGAACCGCATAGGATGGTGGAGTCGGCCATGAAGGATCTTTGTGTTCGGCTATGGCCTGCCGAGCCCTTACCGAGCAGTTACTTTGCATTAGTGCACAAGCTGGTCGACGCCGCGCCCCGGATTGAAGTTCTGCAACGCTCTACTTGCATGGAAGGATCTCAGGTGGCCTTTCCATGGACGATGGTGCACTTGCCGGGGGTAAAGCCCATTAAGATGGCCACTAATCCAACGCGTGTCGGAAAGGAGCGTAGGCGCCCCGAGATGTATTTCTGTGCCACTACGGAAGGTGCTCGGGTTATCGAGTCCTAGTGCTCGAAAGATGTAATATTAGAATGAATATTTGTAGTGTATTTCAGAACTATTTATCTATTAAGATGTATGCCCAAAGTAGAGTACATTTTGTGTTATTTTGATTCCTATTTCGGCCATTTCAATCTGAAAGTTACTAGTCGTCGACTTTAGCCCCCATGCAGAGACTACTTGGGGTGTTTCAACATTCACACTGTAACCTTAACCGATGTATCGGAGCCGAGGGCAGTAGTGCATGAGGGAAACAAGGTGATTGGACTGTGTGGCTTTATCGCTTTCGCTTAGCCTTAGGAAATTTTTATGCGGGGGCTAGTGACAAGCCCCCAGCCTTTTGTGGTAATAGGAAAGACAAAAAATTGAAATAATTACCGCGAGGTTTGAATAAGTGCAAACCCTATCCGTGTAGCGCGGAGTAGCCTCTATCGACTTTCTAAATGAGCTTGGATTGTAGAGGAGTTCTCGCTTATTATGACGATGAGTTTTCGGCTTGCTCCGCTAAGGTATTTCGAACCAGGTTAGCTGTTAATACAATCGCAGTGGTTCTCCCTTTACCCCTTTAGCCGAACTATCGGAACGTAAGGGGGTAAGAACACGAGCCAGGAAATCCAACTGTAGACCCAAGACATAATTCGAAACCGGCGCATAGAAAGAAAATCATGAGAAACCGAACACGAGGGAGAAGAAATAGTGACGGTATAGTGATCGGGGAGGTGTTACCATCCAAGCCCCCGGTCAGTGACCGATAACACTTTTAGCGTGTATGAAAAGTAATTTTGACCTGACAGTGCTGGTAAGCGTAAGGTGTATGTACACGAAGTTACTTCGAATAATGTACGCGATGACATTTTGTAACTCATAGAACAAAGGCAGATGTTACAGGTAACTATCCATACAAGTATTCTGAAGCAACTTATCCAGCAACCTTGCATGGGTGACTTGACGTCCGTCCTGTGTTCGGCCGCACTATATCTATTGCCCCTGTTAGGGGTGGGGGTACGATCCTTTATAGGAAGTTGTGATAAGCAAGCGGACATTGAGTAGAGGGTCTTGAGAATCAGTTGATGACACGGAGAAGCTTGACACTTGGGCTCTTCATGATGCCTATCTTTGATTCGTTGGACCATAGCTCGGTTGACCCGACCCCATGATCCCTGGTGGGTTGCTCCCATGGCTGCCCATGGAATTTTAAGGATGAAATTGTGTTGTCGAAGGATATACCTTGGTGGTATTTGGGCCATGCCACGAGAGCCGTATTTCTATGCGCTCTTGGCCCAAGAATTATCCGGCTGGTCTATTTGAGCTCGGGCCTGTTTGCCTCCCCTTTGTGCCTTTGTTGCCGGCTTGTGGATTGGAGTGTTGTTTTCGTGTTTACATTCAGCTGCTAGTGCGACCATGTGCTCCTCACTCCAGAGAGAATGCTCTGTGTTTCCATTGACCGTGATGACTCCCTTGGGTCTGGGCATTTTGAGCTTCATATAGGCGTGTTGGGGTACGGTGTTAAAGCATGGAAGGTTGTGCGGTCGAGTAGTGCATGGTATCCACTTCAAAAGGGGGCGATGTCGAAGATTAAGTCCTCGCTAGGGAAGTTGTCGGGAGAGCCAAACACGACTTCCACTATTATCATGCCCGAGTAGCGGGCTTCCACGTCTGGTATCACTCCTTTAAAGGTTGTGCGCTTGGCTTTATGCATGATGGATCCATGCCCATCTTTTTCACCATCTTCGAATAGATCAGACTGAGGCTACTTCCTCCGTCTATGAGGACTCGAGTGAGGTGGAAACCATCGATGATAGGGTCGAGGACTAGGGCGGCAGACCCTTCGCGATAGAAGCTGGTCGGATGATCCATGTGGTTGAAAGTGATCAGACAAGCCGACCACGGGTTGTTGGGTGCTACGGGCTCGATGGTGTATACCCCCACAGTTCATGTTTCCTCTCCTTCTTGGGTATATGGGTGACATAGATCATGTTCACGGTATTGACATCAGGAGGGAACTGCTTTTGGCCTCCATTATTTGGGCCATGGGGCTCCTCGTCGTCTTCACTTTGTGGGCCCCTGTTTTGGTCATCGGTGGCAAGCTTGCCTGCCTGTTTGAACACCCATCAATTATGGTTGGTGTGGGTAGCGGGTTTGTCTTGGGTGCCATCAATCTGGCAGGGCCGTTCCATGATTTTATCCCATGGGGTTGGTCTGTCTATGTTCCCTTTAAAGGGTTTCTTTCGCTGTCCAGGTTTTGTACTACAAAATCCATCATTGACTGATGTATCGTCGGCATCACCATTATGATGGTGGCGTTTGTTCCTTTTTTCCTTGGCTGGCCGTTTTCGTCCCAACCTCAGAGGTTCCGGGGTCGTCTACATTATGGCTGCGTTGAGCAAGCCAATTATCCTCACCCGCACAAAAGCAGGTCATGAGGGAGGTAAGGGCGGACATTGTTCTCGGCCTGTCCTGGACGAGCCGTCTGGCAAGCCATTCGTCCCAGATGTTGTGCCGAAAAGAAGCTATGGCTTTTGCGTCCGGATAGTCTACGATTTGGTTCTTTTTGGTGAAGAACCGGTTCCATAATTCTGGGGTTGATTCCCCCATCTTCCGGATGACATTGCTTAGATCAGATGAATCCAGTGGCTGAACATATGTTCCTTGAAAGTTGGATAGGAAAGCCTCCTCAAGATCTTCCTAGCACCCAATGGAATCTTCCGGTAGGCTGTTTAGCCAATGCCGTGCCAGTCCTTTGAGTTTTAGTGGTAAATATTTATGGCATGGAGATCATCTCCTCTATCCATACGAACATGGAGAAGCAAGTCCTCTATCCACACGGCAGGATGTGTTGTCCCGTCGTACTGTTTGATGTTTATGGGTTTGAATCCTTCCGGAAAGTGGTGTTGCATGACCTCGTCCATGAAACACAGTGGGTGAGAGGCGCCTCTGATCCGTGCTATGCTGTGCCGTAGATCGGCTCCGTGTTAAGCCCCGTATGTTTCCCGGCCTCTGCTCTTGTAAGCGACCCGAGATGTTTTGTCATCCCATCGAGTGGGAGAGTACCTCCTGGATCCGTAGATGGACCTGCTGCAAGCCAATTTATCATATCGTGGGTCGGTCTGTCCCCATGGTGCATATACTCTTTACCTTTTCGGTGTGGAGGTTCGGGTTTATACCCGTTCTCTCTGGTCGTTCTATCGCGCCCTCTGGGTGGGCAATCAGGATGGTCGTAGTTGAAATGTGGGAGCAATCGTCGGCACGAGTATCTTTTCTTCTGGTCTAGCCATTCTGTGCCGTACCCTTCCACGGCTACTAGGATTTCGCTCCACCTGTTATTGATGGTATCCTGCTTATCCTGGAGTTGTTGTTGCTTTTCTTTTAAGCCTTGGACGTTGGCTATAAGCCGATAACGAAATTGCTCCTAGCCTTCACGGTCTTCGGGAATTACAAACTCTTTGGCTTCATGGTCGTTGAGGTCGTCGACGGGAGGGAGGTAATCGTCATCGTTGTCCGAATTGTTGTGCCCGTCGGGATCGTCATTGGCCGGTTCCTTTGCTTCGATTTTGAGAGCCTCGTTGTTGCCGTGGCCCTCAGGGGTTGCATTTTCCTCTTTGGCTTGTGTGGAGCCCCTTCCCGTGTTTGCCTTGGAGCGCTTATGCGACTTTCGGTGTTTTGAGGGATCTTCTATGGGATTATCATCGTTCTGCTTGGGTGTGACATTATCCGTATTGCGAGGCATGTCTACGATGTAAACATCGTAAGTAGATGTTGTAGTCGACTTCCGGTGTTTATGGGGGTGGGGTAGTAGGCCTCCTTGTCCATATCCTCAAGCTCTTCGGAAGCGTAGTCTAGTGTGTCTGTTAAATATTCGACGGTGGCAATTAAGTGGGTGGTGGGTGGGTCATAAATGTCCCCATAATCGACCTCGGAGCTGATCTATCAACAAGTGGGCCTTCGCGTACGTGAGATCTGAAGAGAATGGATCTGGTCGAGCGTCTCCTTTAACTTCGAGAGGCTGATGTAACAGCCCGATGCCGACGTTCCAAAAGATTCCCCTTTTCTTTCCGTTTTCGTCGTGTGTCTATTTTCTTTTGTCGCTTCATCATCGCATCATGCGCATCATCAGCTTTGCATCAGCATCTCTGTTGCCGCCAGTTTTCAAACTTGCATCCGTTATTAGTTGCCGGTTCTCGTCGTCGTCCGTTCTAAGTCCGACCGCACTCGCACGCGCCCGCGGCACTGTCGAAACCCGGTTTTTAAAGTGTGGGTAAAACTTTCTCTGATCAAGGTGAAACTTGGCATGCGGTCGTAATTAGATATAGCTAGGCCTCCTGTCAAATTTCATCGCGATTGGAGTCCGTCTGGTACCCGAACGATCGACCCTAGCGGCACCGTCTTTGGTTATTCGTCGGATGTTTTCGGGGTTTTAAATACCGTGTTGTCGCGCCGTGCTATTTCCCTCTCACGTCCGCCTAACCACTCTACACAACCACGTATCCATTCCCCCGTCTGTGGCCATCCGTTCACGAACCCGTGGTCAAAATCGGATCCCGATTCGGATAAACCTAGCCCCATTTCCTATAAATAGACCCCAAAACCTGCCTACTCTAGCTAACCCTAGTCCCACCTCGAGATCCGCGCCGCCCCACCTCTCCTCCTCTCCACGCAGCCACTCTCTCTCTCTCTCCCACCAGCCGCCACGGGCCCACCGAGCCTAGATCGGGTCCGGGCAGGCCCATCCGCCACCGCCGCCTGCCCGAGCAGCAGCAAGCCCGTGCTCCTCCCTGCCTCCCGTGGCGCCCCGCCGTTCCCGTCGCCTGAGCAGGAGACGGCCAGCTCGCCTCTCGCCGGAGATCGCCGCCACCCCGCGCCAGGTCGCCGCCGCGCCTCCCCGTGTCCCCAGACCTCGCCGGCAGCCGGAGCTCGTCCGCCGCGCTCCGTGCAGCTCACTGGTGCACCGCCTCGCTTGGGACGGCTAGCGAAGACCCCGCCGCCATGGAGCCCTCTCTGCGCCCCGCCGTCGGCCAGATCCGGTGGATCCCGGCCGGATCCACTCATCCCTGGGGTCCCTCCGTGCCCCGTGCCGCCGTCCTTCGCCGTTCCCTGCAGCCGCGCCTCCCTCCTCTGGTTGCGCGAGGGAGAGGACGACGAGGGCGCTGCTCGCCAGCGCCAGCAGGCTAGAGCGCCTCCAGCCGGCCCAGCACCACACCGCTGGCCCAGCTCCACCGCAACCAACCGCTCCACGAGGCCCATCTCGCGCCAGCCCAAAGTGAGCCCCGAGCCTATCCCCTGCCCTAGGCAACTTTTCGGTATGCTGCACCCACCAGTTGCCCCGTTTAGGTTATTTAGGATTTTCGGAATTAATAAATTCCAGAAATTTGATGATAATAAAAGCCCGTAGTTTTCAGCTCGTGTGTTGTATCACGACATGTAGCATATGTTTTTCATGTAGTCTTGCGTGTAGAATCCGTTTATAAAACATGCGTAATTATTTGATGTTGTTTGACGTGTTGAATGCATAGATTAGCGTGATGTTCCAATAGGATATTGCCCGTAGCTATTTTTCGGGCGTGTCCGGGTTGCTCGTATGCCATAGATAAAATGCCCATGTTTTAGGAACCATTTTTCCATGTATTTTAGAGCGGTCATTGGTATTTTTGCATGTACGGCTTGCCGCTACTTTATTTTCCCGTGTATAGGTTATTTTCTCGCATTTATGTGTGGTATTATTTTGTTGTGCAACCCCACATATTTTATATGTTTTCGGGGTAGAAAAATCCATGGGATTTTTCGGTGCAATTAGTTTTAGCATTACAGCAATTTAGTTCGCGCGATATTTTGCCGTGATGCCCTTTTTCTTATTTCGTAGGATTTATTCTGTGCTTCGTTTGATTAAGTTGTCAACTAGAGAGTTGTTCTTTGATGTTTTGTCTAGCCCCTGGAATTTTTGGTTGCAATAGAAATGCATGTTTTGGTGTGGTTTGCGTGCTCTCAAGTTGCTCCGATTTGATTGTGTCCTATATGAAACTTGCTTAGAATCTCGTGTAGTTTCATTTTCTCTTGTTGGTTGTATGTTTAGAAATGCTTGTGACCATCGTTGCACACATATTGCATTCATGCCATCATATCTTGCGGTGCTTGTAACTTTTAATCCGTAGCTCCGTTGGAGATGATCTCTATGTGTAGATTGCTTGTCTTGATGCGTAGAATCACGTGAACCTATTTGTTTTGATGTTTAACAACTAATTAAATGTGTTAATTCAGATCTGGACAGAATAGTAAATTAACATGTAAGGTCGTCTCGGAGGTGCTACATGTCATTTCCGACCTCATTTAAAATGCCTAGATGGGTAGATTACTTACGCTTCACCTCTTGCCATGTTTAACCACATTTAATATTGTTGTGTATTTAATCGGGATAGAACTAAATAACTCGTATGTGGAGTTTCGTCAATATGCAACTCGTTGCATATTGAACTTCACTTAATGTGTAGTGTTTGTTTGTGTGAATTTTCATGCCGTGGCTTGCATTTTCAGATGCTCATGTGGCATATCTGTTGTGCATCGTGTGGTGAATTTCGTGTGTTGACTTGTGTTTCCGGTTTGCTTCGTCTGGATAGAGTTCCGCAGCGTGCCGGATTGTGAGGACCCGTTCGACTACATCGGTTCGTCTGCTTCACGGAGGCATTCTTCTTCCAAGCGGGATCTCAGGCAAGATGATCATTTCCCCAAATACCAATACTATCATTGCCATGCTAGTATTACCGTTTCTATCGATTATGTCTCGTTGCCTACCACATGTTAAATATCAGCCTCTCAACAATGCCATGAAAACCTTCAATCTGTTCAACCTAGCAAACTACCGATTGGCTATGTTACCGCTAGCTTAACCCTGTGTTAGCATTGCTAGTTGAAGGTGCAGTTGCTTCCATGTGATAACATGGGTTCCTTGTTCTATCACCCTATTAAATGCTATTTCATTTAATGCACCTATATACTTGGTAAAAGGTGGAAGGCTCGACCTTTCTAGCCTGGTGTTTTGTTCCACCTTTGCCCCCTTAGTTTCGGCTACCGGTGTTATGTTCCATAATTGTGCGCTCCTAACACGACCGGGGTTGTTATGGGGACCCCCTTGATAATTCGTTTTAGTTTAAAGCTGGTCTGGCAAGGCCCAACATTGGTACTATTTGCCCAACATAATAATTTGATAATACTGAAATGCATAGGGAGTTAACGCTACCTGAGGAGTAATTCTACATAATACAGGTAGGGCCAGTGCTGATGGTGCTGGTCCAAAACAGAGCACCGTGCGGGACCAACCTGGGGCAACTCGGGAGATTTCTATCATGCCACAGTACGCTTCGCTTATCCGTCGTGTCCTGAGAACGAGATGCGTGGCTCCTATCGGGATCGTCGACACGCTGGGCGGCCTTGCTGGATTAGTTTTACCTTTGACGAGATATCTTGTGCATCGGGATTCCGGTGATGCTTTGGGTAATCTCAGAGTTGAGGTTTTCCACTAAGGAATCCGACGAGATCGCGAGTGTCGTGATCGAGGATTTCTATGCGGCTTGTGGTAATTTGTGATCGACTAGTTGGAGCACCCCTGCAGGGTTAAATCTTTCGGAAAGCCGTGCCCGCGGTTATGTGGCAACGTGGAAACTTTGTTTAACACTAGTTCTAGATAACTTGAAGTTAATTTAATTACAATATGCCAACTATGTGTGTAACCGTGACTGTGTCTTTCGTGAGTTCCTTCTCCGATCGAGGACACGGTGGGGTTATGTCTGACTTAGGTAGGTGTTCAGGATCATTCATTTGATCATCAGTAGCTCACGTCCGTTATGCGTAGACCTTCCGCCTCTTATTTTCTTGTACTCGTAAGTTAGCCACCAAATATATGCTTAGCCGCTGCTGCAACCTCACCACTTAACCGTACCTCACCCGTTAAGCTTTGCTAGTCTTGATACCTTTGGAAATGAGATTGCTGAGTCCCCTGTGGCTCACAGATTACTACAACACCAGTTGTAGGTATAGGTAAAGGTTACTTGACGCGAGCGCGTTGATTGTTCATTTGGTGTTGCTTCTTCTTCTTCTTCTTCATCGATCTAGGATGGGTTCCAGGCCGGCAGCCTGGGATAGCAAGGATGGACATCGTTCTTATTTTCTCGTTTGTTTTCGTCCGTAGTCGGACCCTGCTCTTCTTCCTGATGATTATGTACTGTACTGCTATGACTCTAATGTAGCTTGTGGCGAGTGTAAGCCAATTATATATATATATATATCTCTTCTTTTCAGTACATGTACTTGTAACGATATCCATTCTTGCGACACGACGAGATGCGCTTCTATCCGTGACGAGGCCTTCGTGCCAAATTGAGGATAGGGTCGCATCTTGGGCGTGACAAGTTGGTATCAGAGCAGTACCGACCTAGGAGCCCCCTTGATTGATCGAACTTGGCCGAGTCGAGTCTAGTGAAAAATTGCTTTGAGTCTAGTTATATATTGGAGAGTAGGATTCTTTTTTCTCCTTTTCTATGCTCTGGTGAGGAATCTTGACGTAATAATTTAATTCTACTCCTCTTCTCACTCAAATTTTTTAGGATCACGCGGATATTTTTGGAATCTATATGATGCCGATGTGACGGAGTTCTGTCTTGGTGCCTCCTATCTGCTTTGAGTTTCAGGGGAGTTGAGCTCCAGGGGATTCTTGAGCACATCGTTATCATTCAGATTTCTTAGTATCTCAGAACGAAGGATGTTTGTAATTGCTTAAATACTAGTAGTGGCGAGATAACCCTGATGTCCCCAGTACTGGTGCAGATTGTTCGGGAGTACTGCCATACTTTGTATCATTGTGATCACGAGGGTCTGTAGTAGAGGAAGGTCCGAGATTCTGGTTGTGTGTTAAGAGATGTGATATAGGTGACGGGTTAGTATAGGAGTTGTGTGATATTATTCCTTGTATCCATGTACCAGATTGCATGACCAGAAATTTCGGGAATTCATAGGTGGGAATTCAAGTAGTTACTTATAGGATAATCTTCCAACAAATGCATGATGTTAGGTTGGGGTTCGACATCTAGTGGATTCCTGTCCACGAAAATATCGGACGAAATCTTTCTCATGAGTTTGTTCTGGCTTGTTTCATAAGCCTCACCCTTTGTTTGTTGGAATATGGTAATTCAAGTTGCTTCGAGGTCAAGTGGTGATTTCAGATCTTTCCTAAGAGGTGTTCTCATATTTTTATGGGAATGCTAATTCTTTTGCGCAAATCAATTCTCTTGTTGATTCTTGTCAACCGGAGTCGTCATGTTAATTCTTTTCCAACCGGTGTGCTTCTCCTCAAGTGAATTCAACCCTCTCCAATATTGCAGATCGTTCTCTTATTTTATTCCGGAGTTCATCTCATCTGTCCCAAGCTGTCTTTGTTTTTCCCCACCTTCCCGCCCTTTTTCTTCTGTGATTGGATTTTCATCCAAGAGTTTTTCTTTTCATTGTTGCTTCAGCTATCTTTTATTCCATGTCCTATCCGGTGATTCGTTGTGAAGATTATCAAGAGCGTCGTGTTCATCTTTATTCAATCGTGTTATCTTTTCCGATGAATTTAATTCAGTTGTCCGTGTCATCATATCCTTTTCATCCTTGTAATTCTTTCCTATGTTGGAAATTTTTATCAGTCTATCTTCTTGTTGTCATTTCTTTCTATTCTATCTGGAGCGTTGAAGTTATCTCAGAATTCTTGTTCTCAATTCTTTAATTATTTCGAGATGCTAACCTCATCTAGTTTCATTTGTACGGTGCAATATCCCTCTTTCTAGCAATCTTTTCAACGGTGATTTCTTTGAGTGGGCCCATAACCCACAGGTTTTCCGAGGATCTTGTCTAGCTCTGTAATTTTTCCGGAGATCTCTATATCTTTTCAACTGTGATGTAAGTATGATTTTCATCAGTCATATTCCTTCTTGAAGATCAATTTGAATTAATTCTCATATTTGGCTCAACCTTGCATTCTTCATTATTCCGGAGTGTCTCACTAATTCTTGGTGTTGTTCTCGTCATCATTCTCAGCTTGCAGTTTGAAGGAGTGTTTCTCTCGAATCTTGGTTCATTCTCTTGAAGATTCATCATTTCAGCCTAGTGCCATTATCTTAATTGTTCCAATCATGAATATCCCTTTCTTGCTATCCGGTGCATTTTTGAGTTTTTTTCATTCTCGATCCTCCGAAGGCCATCATTTCAGAAGATTCTTCGTTCTCAGCTTTCAGCTTTCATCCTTAATTCTTCTCAATTGTTGTCTCTTCATTCGTCTCTCGATTATCCGGTGCTTTGTTCAAGTCTTCTTTCAGGTGGATCATGATCTCTTCATTCTCATGTATATCCATTAAGTCTTGGTATTCCCATTCAATTGTGAATTCTCACCGGTGCTCCCATCAATTATGCGTCATGTGGTGCATACCTATCTTTCTCTTCAAGTTCCTTTCAAGAGTAATAAGTTGTATGCTAAATCCGTTGCTTGTCATCAATTAAACTTGATGAAGGATGAGCATAACATAATTCTTATTCTTGTTCTTCCTTCTTCCAAGAGATTTCAATTCTTCTTCCGGAGTGGCTCATGATATCAATTCTTTTCTCAAGTGCTTATCTTTTTTTTGCAGAGTGCCAAGATTTTTTTAAGTATCTCTTTGTGAAGCTTCATCTAAATTTTGGCAAGGTCATAATCTTATTCTTTTCTACCTTCATATCGTTGCGTCATTCATTTGTATACGGAGGTCCTTCATGGTGGTTCATCAAGGTTTCATGTCATTCTCAAGTGTTATTCAAGATTCTTGTTGGAGAACCTCAAATATCCTTTCTCTTGCATTTCCAAGTGCATTTGTTCTTCCTTTATCCTTTGAGGTGGTGTTATAGCATTCTTGTTAGTGTAGGAGTCTCGAAGAGATTTTCTTTCAAGTATGAGATAATTAAACCCACCAATTCTATGATCATGAGATATTTCAACCCATGATTTCTTCATTCAGCTATCTTGGTTTGGATTTCACCTAAAGCTTTTCCTATGGACTATTGCTATCATGGTGCTTGTCATTAATCCAAGTTCTCAATAATTCCTCTTGTTGTAAGAAATAGTTCATATCTTGTTTCTCCCAAACAATCTTTGTTTCTGTTAGTGGCTGGTTGTCATTTCATTAGTTTGAAAAGTTTTCCATAAGCCCACTACTATCTTGTTCTTTTCGTTGTTGTTTTTCCAACAACTCCGTCCAATTCTTCTTCCAAGGATGCTTGCCAAGTTCATTGGAGTTAGTAATTGTCATTCTTTCTTCTTTCTCTTCTTCCGTATGAGCTTGTTCCTATTCTATTGTTCCGGAGCCATTGTGATGTTGCTCTTTTGGGTCTAGCTTCTTGTTCTATCAAGATCATGGTGTTCTCTTGCTCTATTTACTTGTTTGTTGTGAATATTGTCTATTTCTCCCATCTTATAGAATTTTTTGTCCCATTTTCCTACCGAAGTGCTGCCGAAATTTTCCGTGAATTCTTGGTTGTTTCTCATATCATTCCTCATCTCTTTGCAACCTTCATAGATCGTTGCTTTCACTCATTTGTCAAAGAAGCGACGAAATTTTTACCTCTTGTTCTTTCTCATCCTCTTCCCCTTTCAATCTTGGATCCCGGGGCGAGATCCTCTTGTAGTGCAGGAGAGTTGTGACAGCCCGATGCCGACGTTCCAGAAGATTCCCCTTTTCTTTCTGTTTTCGTCGTGTGTCTATTTTCTTTTGTTGCATCATCATCGCATCATGCGCATCATCAGCATTGCATCGACATCTCCATTGCCGCCAGTTTTCAAAGTTGCATCCGTTATTAGTTGCAGGTTCTCGTCGTTGTCCGTTCTGAGTCCGACCGCACTCGCACGCGCCCACGGCACTGTCGAAACCCTGTTTTTAAAGTGTGCGTAAAACTTTCTCTGATCGAGGTGAAACTTGGCATGCGGTCGTAATTAGATATAGCTACGTTGCCTGTCGAATTTCGTCGCGATCGGAGTCCGTCTGGTACCCAAACGGTTGACCCTAGCGGTACTGTCTTCGGTTATTCGTCGGATGTTTTCGGGGTTTTAAATACCGTGTTGTCGTGCCGCGCTATTTCCCTCTCACCTCCGCCTAACCACTCTACACAGCCACATATCCATTCCCACGTCTGTGGCCATCCATTCACGAACCCGTGGTCGAAATCGGATCCCGATTCGGATAAACCTAGCCCCATTTCCTATAAATAGACCCCAAAACCTGCCTACTCTAGCTAACCCTAGTCCCACCCCGAGATCCGCGCCGCCCCACCTCTCCTCCTCTCCACGCAGCCACTCTCTCTCTCCCACCAGCCGCCACGGGCCCGCCAAGCCCAGATCGGGCCCGGGCAGGCCCATACGCCACCGCCGCCTGCCCGAGCAGCAGCAAGCCCGTGCTCCTCCCTGCCTCCCGTGGCGCCCCGCCGTTCCCGTCGCGTGAGCAGGCGACGGCCAGCTTGCGTCTCGCCGGAGATTGCCGCCACCCCGCGCCAGGTCGCCGCCGCGCCTCCCCGTGTCCCCAGACCTCGCCGGTAGCCGGAGCTCCTCCGCCTCGCCCCCTGCAGCTCGCTGGAGCACCGCCTCGCCTGGGACGGCCAGAGAAGACCCCGCCACCATGGAGCCCTCTCCGCGCCCTGCCGGCGGCCAAATTCGGTGGATCCCGGCCGGATCCACTCGTCCCCGGGGTCCCTCCGTGCCCCGTGCCGCCGTCCTTCACCGTTCCCTGCAGCCGCGCCTCCTTCCTCTGGCCGCGCGAGGGAGAGGACGACGAGGGCGCTGCTCGCGAGCGCCAGCAGGCCAGAGCGCCTCCAGGCGGCCCAGCACCACACCGCCGGCCCAACTCCACCGCAACCAGCCGCTCCACGAGGCCCATCTCGCGCCTGCCCAAAGTGAGCCCCGAGCCTATCCCCCGCCCTAGGCAACTTTTCGGTATGCTGCGACCACCAGTTGGCCCATTTAGGTTATTTAGGATTTTCGGAATTAATAAATTCCAGAAATATGACGATAATAAAACGCCCGTAGTTTTCAACTCGTCTGTCGGATCGCGACATGTAGGATATGTTTTTCACGTAGAATCCGTTTGTAAAACTTGCATAATTATTTGACGTTGTTTGACGTGTTGAATGCATAGATTAGCGTGCTGTTCCAATAGGATAATGCCCGTAGCTATTTTTCGCGCGTGTCCGGGTTGCTCGTATGCCATAGATAAAATGCCCATGTTTTAGGAACCATTTTTCCATGTATTTTAGAGCGGTCATTGGTATTTTTGCATGTAGGGATTGCCGCTAGTTTATTTTCCTGTGTATAGGTTATTTTCTCGCATTTATGTGTGGTATTATTTTGTTGTGCAACCCCACATATTTTATATTTTTTCGGGGTAGAAAATCCATGGGATTTTTCCGTGCAATTAGTTTTAGCATTAGAGCAAGTTAGTTCGCGCGATATTTTGTCGTGATGCCCTTTTGCTTATTTCGTAGGATTTATTCCGTGCTTCGTTTGATTATGTTGTCAACTAGAGAATTGTTCTTTGATGTTTTGTCTAGCCCCTGGTATTTTTGGTTGCAATAGAAATGCATGTTTAGGTGTGGTTTGCGTGCTCTCAAGTTGCCAGAAATAGTGCTGTTTTGGAGGAGCTGAAATATTTCTAAGTCTGAGATCTGTTATATTTTGTTGCTGTCTTGTCTTGCTTCTATCTTTTGATCTGTAGCTCTTTTGAGGTTGGTCCAATGGTGTTAGTTGTAGCCCTTGTGTTTCCCTAGCATGCTGTAAACTTTCTTGCCATTTGGTGTCCTGTAGCTATTGGTTTTTCTGCTGTCAATATGGCTTCAGATCGAAAACTGCACTTTCATGAAGTTTAATTTTCACTAAGTCTGAAATAGTGTGTGGGAAGCCATTTTGTGACTTCTTTTCCTAGTGTTCCTTGCTGCCATGGTAGTTGTTGTTAGTTGTTTGTAGTAGTGCTTCTTGCCCTGTTCCGTGTCATGCCTTGCTTGAGTTTATCGGAGTTGTGTAGCTCGTAGCTGTGAGGTGTAGAAAATGCTATGTGGCTGATTTTGGCAGATTGTAGTGATTTCTTGTTTTGCTCGTAGTTGTTGAACCGGAGCTCCGATTTGATCGTGTCCTATATGAAACTTGCTTAGAATCTCGTGTAGTTTCATTTTTTCTTGTTGGTTGTATGTTTTGAAGTGCTTGTGACCGTCGTTGCACACATATTGCATTCGTGCCATCATATCTTGCGGTGCTTGTAACTTTTAATCCGTAGCTCCGTTGGAGATGATCTCTATGTGTAGATTTCTTGTCTTGACGCGTAGAATCACGTGAACCTATTTGTTTTGCTATTTAACTACTAATTAAACGTGTTAGTTCAGATCTGGATAGAATAGTAAATTAACATGTAAGGTCGTCTCGGAGGTGCGATATGTCATTTCCGACCACATTTAAAATGCCTAGATAGGTAGATTACTTACGCTTCACTTGTTGCCATGTTTAACCACATTTAATATTGTCGTGTATTTAATCGGGATAGAACTAAATAACTCATATGTGGAGTTTCGTCAATATGCAACTCGTTGCATATTGAACTTCACTTAATGTGTAGTGTTTGTTTGTGTGAATTGTCATGCCGTGGCTTGCATTTTCAGATGCTCATGTGTCATATCTGTTGTGCATCGTGTGGTGAATTTCGTGTGTTGACTTGTGTTTCCGGTTTGCTTCGTCTGGATAGAGTTCCGCAGCGTGCCGGATTGTGAGGACCCGTTCGACTACATCGGTTCGTCTGCTTCACGGAGGCATTCTTCTTCCAAGCGGGATCTCAGGCAAGATGATCATTTCCCCAAATACCAATACTATCATTGCCATGCTAGTATTACCGTTTCTATCGATTATGTCTCGTTGCCTACCACATGTTAAATATCAGCCTCTCAACAATGCCATGAAAACCTTCAATCTGTTCAACCTAGCAAACTACCGATTGGCTATGTTACCGCTTGCTTAACCCTGTGTTAGCATTGCTAGTTGAAGGTGCAGTTGCTTCCATGTGATAACATGGGTTCCTTGTTCTATCACCCTATTAGATGCTATTTAATTTAATGCACCTATATACTTGGTAAAAGGTGGAAGGCTCGGCCTTTCTAGCCTGGTGTTTTGTTCCACCTTTGCCCCCTTAGTTTTGGCTACCTGTGTTATGTTCCATAATTGAGCGCTCCTAACACGATCGGGGTTGTTATGGGGACCCCCTTGATAATTCTTTTTAGTTAAAAGCTGGTCTGGCAAGGCCCAACATTGGTACTATTTGCCCAACATAATAATTTGATAATACTGAAATGCATAGGGAGTTAGCGCTACCTGAGGAGTAATTCTACATAATACAGGTAGGGCCACTGCCGATGGTGCTGGTCCAAAACAGAGCACCGTGCGGGGCCAACCTGGGGCAACTCGGGAGATTTCTATCATGTCACAGTACGCTTCGCTTATCCGTCGTGTCCTGAGAACGAGATACGCGGCTCCTATCGGGATCATCGACATGCTGGGCGGCCTTGCTGGATTAGTTTTACCTTTGACGAGATATCTTGTGCATCGGGATTCCGGTGATGGTTTGGGTAATCTCAGAGTTGAGGTTTTCCACTAAGGAATCCGACGAGATCGCGAGTGTCGTGATCGAGGATTTCTATGCGGCTTGTGGTAATTTGTGATGGATTAGTTGGAGCACCCTTGCAGGGTTAAATCTTTCGGAAAGCCATGCCCGCGGTTATGTGGAAACGTGGAAACTTTGTTTAACACTGGTTCTAGATAACTTGAAGTTAATTTAATTAAAATATGCCAACTGTGTGCGTAACCGTGACTGTCTCTTTCGTGAGTTCCTTCTCCGGTCGAGGACACGGTGGGGTTATGTCTGACGTAGGTAGGTGTTCAGGATCATTCATTCGATCATCAGTAGCTCAGGTCCGTTATGCGTAGACCTTCCCCCTCTTATTTTCTTGTACTCGTAAGTTAGCCACCAAATATATGCTTAGCCGCTGCTGCAACCTCACCACTTAACCGTACCTCACCCATTAAGCTTTGCTAGTCTTGATACCTTTGGAAATGAGATTGCTGAGTCCCCTGTGGCTCACAGATTACTACAACACCAGTTGCAGGTACAAGTAAAGGTTACTTGACGCGAGCGCGTTGATTGTTCATTTGGAGTTGCTTCTTCTTCTTCTTCTTCATCGATCTAGGATGGGTTCCAGGCCGGCAGCCTGGGATAGCAAGGATGGACGTCGTTCTTCTTTTCTCGTTTGTTTTCATCCGTAGTCGGACCCTGCTCTTCTTCATGATGATTATGTACTGTACTGCTGTGACTCTGATGTAGCTTGTGGCGAGTGTAAGCCAATTCTATATATATATATATATCTCTTCTTTTCAGTACATGTACTTGTAACGATATCCATTCTTGCGACACGACGAGATGCGCTTCTATCCCTGACGAGGCCTTCGTTCCAAATTGAGGATAGGGTTGCATCTTGGGCGTGATAGCTGACCTGACCAATGCTTTGCATATTTTTGGAGTTAACCTCCGCGACTTCTGAAAAGGAAACCAATTTGGCAATAGCTATTTCCCTCAGGTCGGACACAGTGGTCGGTTCCAAGCTCGAAGTCTTCTCTCCGAGAAGGAGAGGACCAAGACCATGGTCGGACAGGGGACCCGGAGACAAGGCTTCGGGATTTTGTACTTCATCGGCCGAGGGTGTGAAGTTAGCGGGGAACAAATTGCCCCATGAGTCAGTGGAGACTTTGGACTCTCCGAACCTTAACTGGTGACCGGAGACAAAACCACCAATCTGGCTAGGGTGGCCGATTAGGACTGTGCTCGGCGTGAAGCGACCGAGCGCGGAGACGTGTTCACGGGCAAAGATGCCCTTGTCACAGACTCGGTCGTTGATGATCAAGCTAGCCATTCATCCTTGCGGTGATCCAATGACGGAACTCTCAATGAAAGCACAAATGTCGGCGTCAAAACTGGTCGATCTCGGGTAGGGGGTCCCTAACTATGGAGCTTATATCGATGGGTTGCAGGAGAGAGGGGGAGACGATGTTTACTCACGTTCGGGCCCTCTTGAGGAGGTAAAACCCTACGTCCTGCTTGATTACATTGATGGGGAACAATCATTACAGAGTTGATCTATCGCGATATCGTATGAGCTGAAGCCTAGATGAGATAGCGTACCTCTAGGAATAAGGGCCCCTCGTTTATATAGACACCAGGCCCCCTAGGGTTACTTATTACCGACATGGATCGGGGGTAGATGGGCTGAACTGATCTTCCTGCCTGGGAGTGCATGCCTAGTATTCGGATCTCTTCATCTTGATTACATAGTCGTCAAGTAATCTGGCCTTCAATGACACAACCCATGTGATTGGCCCATAAGGGACAACCAAACCGCCCGAGGGACCCTTAACCCAAAACTCCCTCAGAAAGCACCCGTCAGACTCAACAGATGCGCATAGAGTCAATCTATGATGAGAAGCCCAGAGGGGCTTGAAGAAAGCGCACACCCCCATGACAGTCGGCCGAATTCGAGCCTGCCAAGAAAAAGAATAAAACCCTTGTAGGATCCCGAACTGTCCTTGATGAACTATTGGATAAGTTGTGCCCCATACACTCTGCCTTGCCGAACACGAACCCGACTCACAGCCTTGGAGCTTGTTCGGTCGTTAGGCAAGTTGTAAAAAGCAGAGAGGCCATCCTCGGGGTCCCACCTGCAAGCAGATGCCCAACACATCCATTGGATAACAACCTTGAGATCCAAGCAATCTACAAGATGTATACCTCAAACAATCATAGGAAGAGAGCTCTTCGATAACTCGACCAAATATACTAGGTGGCAGCGACAAATTAATGGGCAAACACACCCATCACATTCGGCGAGGAAGACCAGCCGAGAATCTGCTTCGGCCGAACACCTGCCGCCCTGGTCCTTAACCCCATAGTAGATGGCTTCAGAGTACACAAGATGCTAATGGAAAACGGCAGCGGTTTAAACCTCATTTATGAATATACCGTGGACAAAATGCAATTAGACAGATCTCCCATAGAACAAAGCCACACCAACTTTCATGGGATCATCCTCGGAAAAGAGGCATGTTGCACAGGACGAGTTTTTCCTTATGTGGTGTTCGACACACGTAAGAACTACACCTCTAAAGAACTTCTCTTTCACATTGTGCCCTTTCACAGCAGTTATCATGCCCTGCTCGGTACCATACCACATTATGTGTATATGAAGCTCAAAATGCCAGGGCCCAATCGCGTAATCACAAATATAAGTGACCCTGATAGAGCTCTTCAAGCCAAAAACAAAATAGCTTCGCTCACCGTCGAGGTACTGTCCGAGACTCTCGCGACATAGGAATTAACAACACTTCGCTCAATTGTAGATAAGGATGATGTAATACTTAGTAAGAGGCCCAAATCCACATCCTTCAAACCAGCAGATAAAATCGTCAAATTTCACGTGCATCTAACGGACCCCAACAAAACAGCGTCCATTGGAGCTCAGCTGGACCCCGCGGTTGGCGAAGCACTGCACACATTCTTGCACGAAACCTCGGACATATTCACCTGCACCCCTCAGATATGCCAGGAATCCCACAAAGACTAGCGGAGCATAGCCTAAACATAATCACAGGCTTCAAGAGAGTCAAACAGGCGCTACGTGTCATACCATGTGTTTGTACCAGTTTGCTATGTTATGAGTATTTAAAAATTTGTACCAATTAAAACTTTATGTGTGCTTGAGATGCTTGAATTGATTTCCAATTGCTTGTTTGATTGTTTGGGTTTTAAATCACAAAAATTTCTTCATCTCTCAAGAATCATCTTCTTGCTCCAAATCTTTCCCCAATGACCATACCATGTGTATAGGACCTAAAACTACTTTTACAAAATTTATTTTGACCAAAAAGCATTTATTTAATTTAAGCTTTCAAAACCCCCTGAATTGTGATTTGTACTACAAGTCCTCAAAATTAGGGAAGATGTTTTTCCCAACATATTTTATTTTGATACTATTATCAAAAAGACTTCCCAAAACCATAAAATTATCATTTTTAAAAGCTACTTTTGTATTTTATGTAAATATGTTTTTTTGAGGCTAGCAATGGTCTTTTATAAGGAAAAATATATATTTATGCTTCCAAAATATTTGAGAAAATTTAGGGAAACTGAGTGGTCATATAGTTTCCATACATAATAGTTTCAACACATGGTCATGTTCAAAATATTGGACAAAACCCTTCAAAACTTTTTCTGTCTATTTGAAGTATTCAAAATATTTCTATAGGAAATATTCTCAAATAATTCTAGGAAATTTATAGTGAGTCACACTTGCCATATGTGATGATCTTGCCAAGTTGCACCACAATCCTAATTATTTTTATTCATCAAAATATTCCAAAACCCTCTCTGTCCAGAACCAAATTTGAGAAACTCTATATTGCCAAGCTTTCTCAATTCATCCCAAACTTTGTGGACATGCTCTAATCACCAAATAATGCTACTACAGCAAGTAGTACATTAGGGGGGAAGTTTTGCCTAACTAGATCTACAAAAATCTATTTTTGTTCATTTCTAGGGTTTACCAAGTCTACATTGTCAACTTTCCTCAAGTCATCTCAAAACATGTGATCAACCTTGTTTTTACCTACCATTTGACTCGGTAAAATTCCATAGCAAGTGGGGTCTTTTATCTTGCCCAAAGAACATCAAACACCTTGTGGCAAAAAGGTAAACCCCGTGATTTCACCTCTTCCACTATTCCCCTTGGCCCCAACCTTTTACCACATCACCTCCTAGACCCCTTGCACCTCAAGTAGGAATCCTTGGGCAGAAAATCAATCATGGAGGGGTGAAAAATCCCCATTTACCTCTCTGGACAGCCCTGTGTCTCTATTCTCTCTCTACTCTCTCCCACTCACGGCCCTTAGGATTTACCGCAAACAAGGCAACTTGGCCATATGTATTTATAAACAAAGGTACGCAAAGAGTATGTTGTATAGTTTGTATTTAGTGTAAGAAACATCTTCTAGGGAAAATACTTCATTTATAAGCTCCTTTTTCGAGGATATCATGATGACCATGATCATGAAACCTCAGTTCCGATCAATGTGGGAGGAAAATATTGAGGATTCAGTTTGGGGATTGTTCCTGAAGTATGTTGCCTTTAATGAACCAAAATTTTCACTTCCGTCATTGCCGACCAATTATATTCTTAAGATGGCTAGCTTTCAATTTCACCCACTCTGAGTTACTAACCCGGATAACCCAAAAGTAGCAATCCCAGAGGCGCTCCCATTACCCTTAGCCGAACAATCAGGAACAGAGGGGGTAAGAACACGAGCCAAGTGTCGTGGGAATGTCCCTGACAATAGTTCTAGGGGAATGCAGACCAAATGGAGTACACTTGGTTGAATGATTCAGGGTCGTTCGCATACCCCACAGGACGGATGGTAATTCTTCTACCCATGCGCCTGCGGCTTATTTGAGATCTCTCATCAGTCGGGGTTTCAATCCCTGAAGTATCATACCATTCACCTGTTCTGCCTGCTCATTTGACTACGGGTGAGCCACAAAGGCATAATTAACTCGAGTACCTTGGGAGAGACATAACTCGCGGAATTCCTCCGAGTCGAAGTTAGTATCGTTATCGGTTATGATGTCGTGAGGGACTACAAATCTGAAGATGATCTACTGAATGAAGCTGATGGTAGTCGCCGCGTCCAAGCTTTTGATGGGTTTAACTTCGACCCACTTGGTGAACTTATCCACCGCAACTAGCACGTGGGTGAACCCACTCGTCCCAATGCGCAAAGGGCCGACCATGTTGAGGCCCCACACGGCGAATGGCCAAGTGAGTGGAATTGTTTTCAGCGCGGATGCAGACTTGCGCAACTGATTCTTATAGAACTAACATCCGACACACAGATTGACCAAGTCTTTTGTTGCCTCATTGGCTCAGGGCCAATAGAAACCTGCTCAGAAGGCCTTGGCCACCAGGGTCCGAGAGGATGTGTGATGTCCATAGGTTCCCGAGTGGATCTCGTGCAAGATATGTAGTCCTTCCTCAAGACAAATGCACTTTTGACTCACTCCTGTAACACTTTTCTTGTATAATTTGTCTCCGGGACTTCAAAAGCTTTAGGCCACCGAACGATTTGGTGGGCCTCCTCTTCATCTTTGGGGAGCTCCTGCTGGAGCAAGTAAGCCAGATAAGGCTGTGTCCACTCGGGCGTTATGGCCAACATCTCATGGACGAGGTCGACCATGGCCGGGACGTCGATCTCAATTGGATTAAACTGACTGATTCCTTGTGGGGGATCTTCTGTGTAGGGATCTTCCTTGACCGAAGGGGATCTTCCTTGTGGACCCGATCTTTGCCAAGTCATCAGCCACTTGAGTCTTGGCTCGGGGCACATAGTGCAGTTCCAACCCTTCCATGTTTTTCTCCAGTTTCCTGACTGCGCTGCAGTAGACAGTGGTTGATGGGCTTCGAATGTCCCATTCCTTCATTACTTGATTGACAACGAGATCCGAGTCACCATAGACCATCAAACGGCGAATGTCGAGTGAGATGGCCATGCGGAGCCCGTACAGGAGGGCCTCGTACTCGGCCTCATTCTTGGATGAATCGAATAGGATTTGGAGCACATTGTTTAGTCGGTCTCCCCTGGGGAAACGAGAACCACTCCAGCCCCCGAGCCATGGAGCATTTTGATCCATCGAAGAACATGGTCAAAGGCTCGAGGATGCCCGGAGTCGGGTGCTCTTGCTCTATCCATTCGGCCAAGAAGTCCACCAAGGCCTGAGACTTTATTGCCTTCTTGTCTTCAAATTTGATATCCAAAGGGAGGAGTTCAATTGCCCATTTGGCCACTCAGCCGGTAGCGTCCCGATTGTGCAGGATTTCCACCAGGAGGGCATCACTGATGACGGTGACCGAGTGATCTTGGAAATAGTGGACTACCTTGTTTACTGTCAGGTAGATCCTATAAACCAGCTTCTGGTAGTGTGGATACCTTTGCTTTGAGGGGGTCTGTACCTCGGAGACGTAGTAAACGGACCTTTGTACCATGTGTGCTTTGCCCGCTTCCTCGCGCTCTACGGTGAGTACGGTGCTAACCACTTGGCTAGTGGCAGCAATGTACACGAGCAAGGGATCCTGGCTGCCCGGAGCAGCCAACACCGGCTGAGTGGAAAGTAGAGCTTTGAGTTTGTCGAATGCGACCTGCGCCTTGTTGGTCCACTCGAATTTGTCAGATTTCTTCATCAATCGGTAAAGAGGCAGAGCCTTCTCGCCGAGTCTTGAGATGAAGCGGCTCAGGGCTGTGAGGCAACCCGCAAGACTTTGCACATCATGGATGCGCTCCGACTGCCTCATTTGGATGATGGCACCAATCTTGTCGGGATTGGCATCGATACCCCGTTCGGAAACTAGGAAATCGAGTAGCTTTCCAGCCGGAACATCGAAGGTGCATTTGTCTAGGTTGAGCTTAATCCCGAAGCATCACAGGTTCGCGAAGGTTTCGGCAAGATCGGCCAAAAGGTCGGAACCTGTCCTGGCTCGACTACAATGTGGTCCATGTACGCTTCAACGTTCTGACTGATATGTTCCTGTAAGGAGTTTTGGATCATGCGTTGGCAAGTGGCCCCAGCATTCTTGAGGCCGAATGGCATCGTGATGTAGCAAAAACACCCGAACAGGGTGATGAAGGCCGTTTTTATTTCATCAGGAACATACATTCGGATCTGGTGGTACCCTGAGTACGCATCCACGAACCACATGCGTTCACATCCGGCAGTCAAACCTACAATTTGATCTATGCAAGGTAGAGGGAAGTGGTCCTTCGGGCAGGACCGATTGAGATGCTTGAAGTGAATACACATTGAGAGTGAATTGTTGTTCTTTGGCACCATGACCACATTCGCCAACCACTCGGAGTGGTAAACCTCGCGGATGAGCTCGGCAGCTAGGAGACAAACGATCTCCTTGCCAATCGTCCTATGCTTCTCCACGGAAGAGCGGCGCACATGTTGCTTGACTGGCTTGACCTTTGAGCCCACTCGGAGGCGGTGCTCAGCCAGTTCCCTGGGAACCCCCGGCATGCCAGACGGCTTCCATGGAAGATATCCCAGTTCTCCCAGAGGAACTAGATGAGCTTGGCTTCCTATTTCTCTCCGAGTGAAGTGGTGATGTTTGTTGCTAAAGCACTCAGTGGGATGGATGTTGACCTGCTTTGTCTCATCGACTGATTGAAAGGTGGACACGGTAGCCGGACATTTCGACTTGAGTAGGTTAGCACAATCCACCGCCTTCTTGTACCCATCGAGCTCGACAGCGAGGACCTGCTCGTTGGCGATCATAGAACCTTGTTGGAGAGACTCCTAGGTGAGCTTCCGATTGCCAGTCACCGTGATCATTCCTTTTGGCCCTGGCATCTTAAGCTTGATATACACGTAACATAGTCGGGCTATGAAACATGCGTAGGCGAGCCTACCCAGGATGGCGTGATTCGAAGGTCAACCTCTCCTTTTGGTAATTCATCTCGCCACCGAATACGACATTCAAGGTGATTTGGCCGAGTGATTCGGCCTTGTTTCCGTGGATGACCCCATGAAACTGCATGTTACTCTTGCTTAGCCGGGACAACAGAATATCCATAGCTTTGAGAGTGTCGATGTATATGATGTTAAGGCCACTGCCACCATCCATGAGGACTTTCCACAGTCAGAACCCATTGACCGTTGGATCGACCACCAACACCTGCCTCCCAGGAGTGGCAATGTTGGCTGGGTGATCCATTGGTCGAATGTGATGGGAATCGTTGCCCAGTCGAAGTATTTCGTGATAGCCGGGGCTGCCATGTTCACTTCCCGATTGATAACCTTCAATCGGCTCTTGCTCTCGACATCAGCAAAGACCATGAGGACTTTCTCAATGTTCAGATACCCAGAAGCATCCTCTTGGTCGTCCTCATATTCTTTGTCCCCGGAGTGTTCTCCGCCCATCTCCTTCTGGAGCAGTCTAGGGCATGTCCTTGGCGGGGATGGTCTCCCTGTCGTCGTCCTTCCTAGCCTGAATCGTACACGGTTGGTCCAAAAGGCTGCTCTTGGACTAGGCCTTCTTCTTGCCTGCCCAATCTTTTTCTTCTTCTTGGGCTTGTTTTGGCTCTGCCCTGGGAAAGCAGCTACTTCATTTTTGTCCGGTGGGTCGCCCTTCCGCTTCCGTTTTCCCTTGTGTTGCGCGAATGGGGGGCTTTGCTGGCTCAGCGTTTACCGCTGCGGAGTTGGTCTTCTTCTTCGCCATTCGCATACCGATTAACAATTTCCATGGCCCGAGTGAGGGACAAATCGACCGATCGGCCAAACTTGAGGATGAGCTCCCGATACCGAGTGTCTTCTTTCAAAGCGCACAAGGCATGATGCTCTGTGGCATTCTCCACCGTGTTGTGCAGTGTGGTACACCGCTAGATGTACTCCTTGAGAGTCTTCTTGCTCTTCTAGACACAGCGTTGCAGCGTTGTCAAGCCGCCTGGACACTTGTAAGTGCCCTCGAAGGTCTTGATGAACACTCGGGCAAGGTCACACCAGCTATGGATGCTAATGTAGGGAAGATGATTGAGCCACACCCTTGTCGACTCCTCTAAAATATGAGGCAGATGCTTCATTGCGACGTAGTCGTCGCTGCCGCCTATCTGGACGACCACTCGGTAGTCCTCCAGCCATGTCTCTGGCTTGGACTCACTGTTGAACTTGCCGATCCCCATAACCAATCGGTAATTGGAGAGGATATCCGCCTCTCAGATGTGTCGGTTGAACCAGTCGAGGCCAGATACCCCCCGACCATCTCGCAATCGGTCAACCATGTTCTGCGTGATTATAGACTTTGCGTTGAACTAACGGGCCCGATAGTCGTCGTCCCCATTACCCCAATGCCGATTGGGGCTTGGCCTGAGGTCATGGGGTTGGCGACCGAGTGAACCATTCTTCGGAGGATGTGTTCTGCTTCGAACCTCATGATCCCGCCTCCGGTCCCCGCGTGGGCCTCTCTGAAGAGGAGGAGACCTTTGGCGTCTTCCCAGCTCGTGCACGCTGAATTCTGCTGCATGGCAGTCTTGAACAGATCTAGGATCTGCCGAATGCCTTCACCGGCCGCAGTGTCACTTGGCTAGATGGAATCAGGGATCCGAGTGGCAGTGGATAGGTTCAACAAAGGCGTCCTCATCACCTCAATGTGTCGCGGAGGGTCGTTCGGAAACAGTTGCCGAAGGTTGTGGCTGGAACTTGGCTGGTCCCTCATGGCCCGAGCATCGAGTGACTGCTGGAGTCACTTGAGTCGCTCACGCTCGGCTAGATTGTCCATGCACGTCATCTCTTCCGGGGTGTTCCCGGTGATGGGAGTGCGGAGAGACTGTTTGCTCCTCCGCCAAAGTTCCTCCCGTTGCTGCTCTGTGAGTGGCTGCGGTACGTGGTGGCTGTCGTCGCCGTGACTATTCTCTCCACCATGACACCCAGGAGAATTCTCTGCGGCGAAACCGGGGCTGCTTCCCCTAGCTGTGTCGACCATCAAGACCTCAGTGGCGTCTTCACTGCTTCCGCAATCAGAGTCACCGAGCAATTCTTCACTCGATGACGAGAAAAGGCTAACGTTTGGCTCATCGGAATTGAGCATAGCCACCTACCCCAAGATGGCATAATGGGACATGGCGTTCTTGATCCACACCTGCAACCGTGAGCGCCAAGAGCGCTTGCGGCATACTACAGCAGGGCGTGAGGGCACTTAGTGGTACGACACCGATGACTGCCGGATCAGGACTCCGTGTGCAACTGTGCTGAAATGCAACATACCTCGAGCATGGAGGGTGTCGATGTCCAGTGGCGCATACTACAGTCACGATGATTCGTCGACGACGAAGTTGAGGGAGCCAAAGAGGTTCTCTCCGCCGAGTGTCATCATGTTGACGGAAAAGGTAAAAACTTCAACTGCGTCGGATTTGCTAGACGCGCAGCCCCACGGTGGGTGCCAACTGTCGTGGGAATGACCCTGACAATAGTACGAGGGGTACGAATGGAGGGGTGAAGCCTAACTAAGCTAAGTGGATACAATTGGATGTACGAGTTCGGCCTCCACTCGGGAGTGGTAACAGCCCTACATCTCAAACCCCGAGTCTATGTTTTCTTTATGGGGTATCTGATATTACATGATGATGAGCCCTTGAGCAGGACCCCGGGAATGGCTTATATAGAGTGCGCCACGACCAACTGAGATTCATTACAAGGAAAGTTAATGCTAATAGTTATGGGGATTACTAGAAACGACAGTTATAACTATGGTGTTACTGGTAATGCAGGTCTTCACTGCACTTCATGTGATAGTTTAAGTCCTTAGCCGTTGTAGCCTCTTTGGTGCCATCGTCTAGCTGTGGTCCGAGTGCCAGCGTGCGTCTAACTAACATAAGGTGATTCCAATGACTTCGTGTGAGCCGAGTGAGGGCACGTTGTCCTAAGTGAGGCCGCGACTACACGGGTGAACTGTAGGACACTGATGCCCATGCAGGGCCTTAGGTGGGCCTTGGGAAGCAGGTTCGTAGGCCTAACCCTAATGTACAACCCCGTCACTAGGCAACCAAGCTTGGTAAAATCTCAAGTCAAATTGATGCATATCTATGGCTTTATAATGATCAATATAGAAGGCAGCTCTCGTATATCAAATACAAATGTTGATGATATGTTGGGCTCTCCTTGAATCTTGATGTATCTATGCTGAGGTGCCACAAAGGAACCCTCGGTATGGTTTATTCTGACTTTGTATAGACTGTTTATAATTTTAATGTGGCCTATCACCGGTTTCCACCCCTTCGTAGATGCTACGCAAGGTGTTTTCGTACAAATAAGACAACCCTTAGCCAACGCCTCGGTGTCCCGAGTCGCTGTTGCATCGCTTGTAGGCTGCAGGCGGTAGCTATAAGATGCTGCCTGAAGCGTTCCTAACCCTCAAAGTCCTCGAGAGCTATGAAGTCTTTGGCCTCTAATCTGTCTTCCGTGTCGACAAGGGGGGGGGGGTAGTTGTTGTCGTCTAAATCGTCGGGGTCGTCGGGATCAGACTAGCCCTCGCAGTTGTTCGAGTCCTCCACTGGCTACTCGGGAGATTCGAGGTTGCCGGGGTCCTCCTAGGTTGTATTTTTCCCGGTGCCATGTATGATCCCCCTTCCTTTGCTCGCCTTAGCTTGCTTACGTTGTGTTCGGAGCTTTGATTGCTTCTCCCGGAGTTATCACCGTATTGTTTGGGGGTATGATCTCCATTGCCGCTGGGTGTGACCACCATGTAAACATCGTAGGTGGAGGTGGAAGTCCACCTCCCGGTATTTACAGGGGCGGGGTCATTGGCCTCATCATCCATGTATTCAACCTCCTCGGAGGCGTGATCTAACATGTCAGTTAAGTCTTCGACGGTGGCTACCAAGTTGGTGGTGGGTGGGCTGTAAAGCCTAGCTCACTTGGCTAGGGCAGTGGATGTACAACCCAACAACCCAGGTTCAAATCCCCGCGGGCGCGAATTTGGTTTGTTATTATTTCAAAAAAAACCCGTTGTGGGGTGGTTTCCCTTACAGTTTTCCTTCAAAAAAAGTCCTCATAATCCACATCCAAACCGATCCGATATAGGTCGGGCTCACGCCATCTCCGATCTTCAACGACTGGATCCGGTCGAGCGTCTCACTATCATCAAGAGGGTGTCCTGATCAATCTCTTGATGGTTTTTAGATTTGAGCTCCGTAGCTTCAGTGAGGGACGCGTGTTCGGCAATGGCTGTTTGCTGTTGCCCGAGCGCTATGGTCGGGTCCGGTCTCATAGCCAACTCTCTAACAAAGAGGGGACCGAGGTCATGGACGGGTAAGAGACTCAAAGTCAAGGCTTCGGGATTTTGGAGCTCATCAGACCAAACCATGATTTTAGTGGGGAAAATATTACCTAGGAAGTCGGCGGAGAACTCGAAATTCCCGAACCTTATCTCCTTACCAAGGACGAAGCCTTTGACCCAGCCGAGGCGGCCGGTGGGTCGGCGTGCAGCGTGAAGCTGCCGAGCGTGAAAACCTGCCTCGGAACGAAGGTCTCCCCATTGCCGATTTGATCGCTGATGATTAAGTGAGCCACCAATCCTTCCGGTGATCTCACAGCGGAACACTCAATGAAATAACCAATGTCGGTGTCAAAACCGGCAGATCTCGGGTAGGGGGTCCTGAAATGTGGACCTTGGATCGATGGGTTGCAGGGGACGAAGGAGACATTGGTTACCCAGGTTCGGGCCCTCTTGATGATGTAAAACCCTACATCCTTCTTGATTATATTGATGTGTATGAGGATTACAGTGTTGATCTGCCTCGAGATCGTATGAGCTAAAACCCTAGATGAGTCAACTTGCCTATATGGATGAAACCCTCTGGTTTATATAGACACCAGGGGTTCGAAGGATTACATACAACCGACCTCCAGCCGGGGACAGATACGTCGATCTGGTCTACTTAACTTGGATAACACGCCAGTCTTCGGAGCTTTCCTTCCTGAACACGAGGTCATCACACAGTCCGGTCTTCAACAGTACGATCCATTAGGTCGGCCTATAAAAAATGGGCCGACTGTCTGAGGACCCCTTAGTCCCGGACTCCCTCACTTGTCTCTATGCTCTCTCCCACCCATGGCCCTTACAGAGCATCCAAGGCCTCCCTCCCTCTTGTATATTCTTCATGCAGTGCATGGACACTTAAGTACGCATGAGAGCACGCGGAAAGCCTTTTCATGCCAGCCAAAGACGCACTCTAGAGCATGCTATAGAACAGGAAGAGGTTCAACCTCGCGCCCTGCCCATGCCCTGGCAACCTCAAGCCTCTCCCTTGTGCGAGTCGAGGCGCCTCGGCATCCGCAACATGCCACCGTGTTGGGAGCCACCTCTCCCCCTCTCTCTCACCCCTCCCCAGTGTGTGCCCGACGCTGCTCCTGTCGGCCAATGCATGTCCTCGCACGCGCGAGTGCCAGGGCCAGGCTACTCCTCTATTCTCTCTCCCTGGACTCTTGCACCACCCCCACAAACACCCCAGAGCCACCCTTGCCTCCTCCCGTCACCACCAGCAACAACAACAGCCCAACCAGTGCACGGGACCATGGTGAGTTTGTGTCCCGGCTATAAATAGACATATCGAGGCCCTGTCTCCTCTCTGGTAGCTCCCTCTCTCTCCCAATCGACCTCCTACGACATCCACCCCTGTGTGAGAGCTCCCGAGCTCAAGATCGAGCTTGGAGTCCACCGCATAGGCTCGCTGGAGATCTCCAGGTAGAGAGCTCCTCCCGCTCCTTTTCCTTCTCCTAACAATTTCCCCTCCTCTCCCGCGTGGGTTACTTCAGGAAGCGTCGGGTTCAACCTCTCCTGGAGCAGCTCTGCCATAGTCTTCTTTGTCACCGGCTACCCGACGACTCCCTCGACCTCCAGCTGATCGACGACGATGCCTCAGACCCATCCCTATCCTCTGCTTGCCTCGCCATGGCCCCAGTCATCGACGTGAGATCCTCCGCTCCCTGGATGGGGGTTAGCAATGAACCTGATAGGAGGGGCCCGATCGTCAGCCTTCGGGCCCCTCCCGCATATCCATCTACCATCAGGCCCCGCCCGTCAGGTTTGAAACCTGGCGGCGTGTGCGCCTCGCTCGCGTGGGTTGGCTAGCCTCTAGGCCGGTCCAGCCGTGGGTCGACGTGGCCCAAGGAACAAATCCCCTTTCCTTTTTTTCTTTTATGACATTTTCTTCTAAAAATTCCACAACCCAAAATAAATGTCAAAATTTAATAATTTGAATTACTAAAATCTTTTAATATTGCAAGCTATCAAATGATGCCACTTTTGCAATTTTTTGAAAAACTTTCATGCATTGTTTTTATTTAAAGCCTTGTTTTAAATATTATTAGTCCCGGCTAAAATTAATTTTATTCCGATGTCGTCCTTCTAGTTCCAGAAGTTGGTTCTTGAGCTCTTGGATTTCAAGATCACCAGCATGTGTCATGCCCGGGCTGTTCTTCAAGTCTTGACGAAGCTTCTGAATATCGGGACCGTGTTCCTTCAGATTGGCTACCTTTAGCTTCTCAGCCTTGAGGCTCACACATAGTGCGCCGTTCTCACATAGTTCTAAGAGAAGGTCCATTTAAAGGTTCTTGATATAATGTTCCAGTTCTTGATTATACACTAGTATAGGTGAGCACTTCCTCTTTTGTTCATCTGTTAGGATGATGTGTGCTCCACTAGTCTTCTGCCATCCGAGTCTTCCAAAGTAGTGGGTACCTAACTCAGCACGATGACGATAGCTCAAACGTGCGATTGCATCATGGACAGCAGTGTTCATGCCCATATCACAATCATGGTTCAATGTGCCATAGTTGATGTCTTCAGTCTTGGGGTCTTCTTTACGTCCAAAAACTTTAGTTCTGACACCCCAAAATCCAGACTTCCTCTTAGTCACCTTGATCTCAGGTATCAGCATCTTCATCATCTGTACCAGATCCATGAGGAATGAGCCTCCGAGAACATCTTCGCAGTGCTCTCTTTCTTTCAGAATGTAGTTCTCCATCTATAGTTTGAAAAGCGGAGGGTTCAGAAGAAGAATTTAGAACTTATGAGAGTAGTGAGAATGTAGTTCTCCATCTATAGCCATTTCCTAGGGTCACGTCCTATAGTCAACATGTGCTCTCATACCATTTTTCTAGCGACCCGACTCAAAACGAGTCAAGCCTGTGTGTATTTGTGCCATCCCTGGATCAGTATCCTGGCCCACATAGTACATTAATGTATATATCAGTGTAATCACATGTAATTAGCATAAAACTGATATATGCCTCATGAATCTCAGCAGAAACACTCAAACGGGAGTGGAATCCCATCAACACCCACGACAGGTTGAGTGTAGACTGTAACCCTAAATCATATTCTTACTCGTCATAGAAATATCTGCAACATAAGATGTTGCAGCCATGTAGGTCAGTACATTGAATGTACCGGCAAGATCACAATAAGAGAAAACAGATGATAAGACTATTCTATATGCAATAAGGCTTTGTGGCTCTCTGTATAAGTTTTTGCATAAAAGCTAGTTTTATTATATTTTTGCTACAACAAAGGAATATTCGGGAACTTTCACTATGGAGTTATCTAATATGACATGGTTCTGCCAACCGATGTCTCATAGCCCAAAATCATCATAAGTTGCCCACAATTAATTATTAGTCCGGTGTTGAGAATTCAGAGATAAGTCCAAGTCCAGAGGCTCAAATTGTCCGTAACTGGGGACACGGCTAATCGATTAGGTTTTAAACTTTGCAGTGTGTTGTGTACTTTAAACACACGATTCGTTCCCTCCTTGTAAGTCCTCGCACTACTAGTTGTTTGAGAACAAGACGAACGAAAGATGGTCTTCCAAAGAGTTCCTTTAACCACTGTCCGAGCCCATCCATCCTAACGTGGTTCTAAACTTCGTAGCACCGTCCTGGCCAGAGTCACAACTAAGGTTAACCAAGCCAGAGCCCATAATGACCCGTGGCTACACAGGTAAGCTTCCGGGCATGAAGTATTCATCCGTCTATTTGAGTCTGGGTGAAGCTTTCCGCAAGACCTCATTGCACTTCTCCATGCATCTCGGGTCATCCACTGGCTTCCCCAGGGTGCCCATCTAAACTATCCTTCACCTAGTAGTGTGTATTGTAAACTTGTCTCGAGTCTTGAAGTCTTGAGGTCTTAAAGATGCAGGCCTTGAAGATGCCATCATGAAGTTACCGTCTTTGACATGGAGTCCTCCATCTCACACCACTCCCGCACACTCGTACAAACCCCGTCTACTATAGTTAGCATCAAAATGAATAACGTCCCGAGGCTTGATAACAGGGTAGTGGGTTGTCCTACCTCATGCATACTACCCAAGTAAAAACATAGTATTGCTCTATGTAATGTGAAATTACCTGGTAATAAACCAATGGTCAAAGTGAAATTACCTGGTAATGTTGAAGAAGATAATATCGCTCTCAAAAAAGTAACTTGGTACGACTATTCGTCACTCTCCGATGAAATCTATATAGTCAAACATAGTATTCACATAAGCAAGCAATTCTAGCAATCAATACTAGCAATCAATACTAGCAATCAATATAGCAAACAACAATTAAAGTGGATCCAAGAAATCAATAAGAAAAATCAAATAAGAATCCAAAAGAAACTTCAAAGAAAACTACAAAGAAAACTATGGAGTTCTCTACTTCAACAACACAAAATAGTTTTCGTCCTAATTAAACTTAACAACAAAGAAAACACACAAAAAATAACAGAAAACAAAATACAAAACAACTAAGATAATAGAAAGTATTTTTTTGTATTGTTTAGCAAAATAACTAATGGAAATGATTTTATCAAACTCTACTTATGATCAAAACACAGTTATCATTGAATTAAATCAAAAACAATTTCAACTTTAATACAAATTCCTTCTGATCTAAACTAAAATTAACATAGAATGAAACTCATAAAACAAAAAATAAAACTATTTTCAAATAGGAATTTAATTTGGCAATGAAATCAATTAGCAAGTTATTATAGAACTAGAATTGATTTGATGCTATCAAAAAACAATAAATAAAATAAAAATAAAGTTTGTGTCGGAGTTCTAGTAATGGGGCTACTCAGACCTTCTTCCTTGCGGCCCAGAGTCGGCCCACTTCGCCTGGCAAACCAACGGCCCGACATCACTCCAGGAAAGGCCCTGGTGAGGGGCCAAGCCTCACGAGGAGGAACGGCATCAAGACCCACAGGGGGCCTCCTCAGGACCCCTTCGGGGTGGCGGATATTCCAAGGTGAGGCCCGGCCTCAGGAGTCAAGGGTGACGCAATGGAAGGACATGCGAACAACAGACAGTAGGGCGGAGCAGTTTCCCCTTTAGTGCAAAGGAGGAAAGGAAGTACCAGGGCTCCAAAGGCATCTTCCAGAGGTTTCCCTTCTGGTGAAACAAGGCCGTCGCCGCCCGCCAGCAGGACAGACGTCATCCCGGGCCCGTCACTGCAGCACGGGTAGCCACTTCGCACGCGAAGACCACCTTTGGGTAGGGGAGCATGTTCCCCTGTCCCCTTCAAAATTGGCCATTGTGGGATCCCTTCCCACCGAAACAATAAGGGAAGAGGACCGGGGCCGCAGCTATAAATAGAGGATAGGTTGCTTCGAAGAGGAGCATTGGAACCCAAACCATTCGTTCACCCATCTTCACACCACTAAGGCCACCTAGCCTCAGGAGGCCGAAGAACATTGTACTAGTTCATCCACCAACCTCCACGAGAGGCAATCCACCAAAGGAGGAGTAGGGTTTTACGCTTCGCAGCGGCACGAACCTGGGTAAAGTGTTGTGTTTTGTGTTTCCCTCACCATCGAGTGAGTTCTTTGCCATTCCCATCGAGTAGCGTGCTAGGCGAGGTTTGGCCATGAGAGATCTTCATACATGCCCCTGAGTTCGAATCTTTAGGGTTTTGCGGAGCCCGAAATCCGACATTTGGCGCGCCAGGTAGGGGGCATGTCAAAGTCTCTCCTAGGACTCGGCCCGCTGAAGCTGATCGCACTCATGGCGGGGAGACGGCGAATCCGCACGGAGAGGCAGGCCACTCCCGTGGCGCGGACGGCGCAGGCGAGCCGAAACACCCAGCGACGGTCCACCACGCAGCGGCCGGCGTCCACGCTGGATAGGATTCCAACGGGCATTGGGGGCCGCCGCCTTCACCAACCACATGGCGCTCCCTCGTCGCCTCATCCTTTCCACATGTCCAGGTGGCTACCTTCCCCATCCGAGTCTGTCAGCACACAACGCACATGCATGTCGCACTCCTGGTGGCGCACGAGCTCAGGTGCCAACACACCACCTTCCGCAGCCGTGTCAGAAGCTCCGTGCGCGAAATTGGGTGCGACGCTGTCGGCAAAACCCAAGCGTGCTCCCGTGCGATGCATCACCATGGATTACCACGGGAGGACCACGCGGGCACGCCCCAAACATCCACTCAGGTCCGCCCCTACTGGGGTTCCGGCGGGAGCCACTGGAGGCACGGGATTTGGCCGTGCTGGGAAGGTGTCAGCCAACGCTCCCTGGCATGCTTCACGGAGCAAGGAGGGAGTACCGGAGGCCCGACTACATCAACCCTTGGAGGCGCCCACAGTCCGACAATGACCGCATCAATGCACCTTCGGGCTACGGAGGGGCAACGGAAATCATCACTATCGCAGGAGGCACACGCACAACCCCGCGGGCAGCCCCCACGTAAACATGTATGAACAACACCGCGGGGGTGGCCCGTGGGGGTGGCTTCGTGGGGGTGCCCAACGCGGGTGTACTCGCGAGGCACACCTACTAGTCGGGAGCTGCTTCAGACACACGTCTGGGTCTAGGGACCGGGGGCCTCTCCCATTGGACAGGGTGGACGAACCATTTGTGTCCAGGGACAGGGGCTCCAGCCATGGGACTGAGGGTGGAACACATGCCCATGTTCCCGGGCCAGATGATCCCAACCTGGGGCTCGGGGATGGTATACCCACCCCTGCCCGAGGGCACGCGACGCCCGTCTGGGGACTGAGGGTGGAACACCTACCCATGTTGCCAGCGCGGGCTCCGTTCGATCGCTAGCAGGTGTTCGGGTACCCGCCGTTGCTCATAGGTCGGGCTATCCCGGCCTGGGGAAATGTCCCAGGGTACCAACGAGGGGACCTGGGGGGCCCGGCGAGGCGCGTTGGCGCGGCATCCCAGGGAATCAGGACTTACCGTTTGAGTAAGCTCTCCGGCCAGCGAGCGCTGGGGGCTCCCCCCATGCTCGAGGGCTCGCTCAAGATGGACCACGCCACGCCTCTACGAAGCTGGGGACTACGAGCGGGGCACGCTCCTATGAGGCATGGGGCCCCCGAAGCGTCCCCGAGACCTTCATCAACCCGTAATTCCTCTGCACCGCCCACACGCCGCTTCAAAGCTGCCTCTGCATCGACCCTGCATCGTCCTTCAATCCTTCTGGAACCTACTTCACCCCATGACACTCTCACGTAGTAATGAGCCGACGCTGTGTACGCCCAGGGCCCCCCGAGGATGCGGAAGGGGTCCATACCACGCCTAGTGGGGAATACGGAGGCAATCAACACAATCCACCAATGACTTCCGAAATAAGGCGCCTAATGCCTCGGGGGTAGGGACACTCGCGAGGCCAAAGCATCCTCGCCACCTCCCGGATACACCCCCACCGTGACTTTTTCACGTAATAACGAGCCGAGGCTGTATACGCCCAGGGCCACCCGAGGACGCGGAAGGGGTCCACCCCACGCCTAGTGGAATCCCTATGCTCAGCGCTGGGGGAGACGGAGGAAGTGATAATCTAGGGTGCCGGACGCGGACGTTTTCTCGTTCCTTCCTTGCGTTTTAAGTTGTGGCCCACCAGGACCTCCCCTTTTTTGTATTTTGATCTATGGAAGGCTCGAAGGCTCCTCTTCTTAATGTTTTGAAAAGAAAAGAAGGGCAGGAATTTCTTCTCTATGTTCTCTCGTTTTATCAAACTCGCGTTTCTCTTTCTCCTTTTGTTCTGATAGGTGCTTCGCGAGAACCTCGGGATACACCCAGGCCTCCTGAGGCAACCGCAAAAAGGGGTGGAGTGGGGAATCCCTCGAGCGTCAAAGGGGGCTCCTGAGCATCGACCTCAAGAGTCTTACCGGTCATAAGGCCACTCGCCACCCCTGGTGTCGTCCTGGGGCTCAGGTCGATGCCAGGAGCGGCGGGGCCCCGCCCCGTGAAGTGAGTCGAACCTAACGGCGGTGGGGAAATGTGCGGGACCGGGACCTATCGATGTAGAGCGGTTTGAGTGTCAAGGGGGACTCCTCAGCAACATGCCTTTGGAGCCTTACCGATACCAAGGCCACTCGACCACCCAGGTGCCACCCATGTAGGCACGTAGGGCGTCGGGCCATGCCCCGTGGGGGACAACCTTGGAGATGGGTTGTGCCTCACAACGACAGGGAAATGTGCGGGACCGGGACCTGCCAACACAGAGTGTCGAAAGGGTCCTCAAACCGCCCCACAAGAAGGGAGGAGGCGCCACGAACGAAGCCAACCCCACGGGCTAGACCATCAATGTTGTGACAACACGAGCTGGCAGCAGCCACGGCGAGGAGGGAAGCATCATGCACACCTCGTCTTCGGAGACCGCGTTAAAAGGTACCCACCACATACATCAAAGTTGTTGTTATAGTTAGTGCATAACCCTATCAGGAGAGCAAAGCGGCGGATCAAGGGGATGCATCACCGCCAGAGTCCACGCCATGGCCTTCGGGAGAAAGCCTTGCCACCATATATTCCACGTGAACCTCGACCTATTCGGCCAGGGCGGCGCGGGTCGTCTCCGACACTAGATCCAGCACTGCAGCTATGTCAAAGTCTGAGTCGAGGCGAACGAGGTGGCTGAAGACGTCCGAGGCCGCTTGACTCACGAGGTCATGGCTCTTTTCCTCCGAGAGTGCGAGAGCCTTCACTGCACCCGCCTCAAGACGCTCCACGACGCAGAGGAAGAAGCCCAAGTACCCAGCATCGTCGGGGACCAGGGTCTGGAGACGCTCTCGCCACAGATTTCGCTCAATGCGCGGGAGGCTCTCCTCTCGAGGGATTGGAACATCTGGGAGCGTTCAAGTAGGAGGTCGCGAGCACGAACCGCCTCCTCGGAGGCCTCTTCAACCAGGGAAGCCGCGCCTTTCACCTGTTTGCAAACTTGAGACAGTTTACCTTCGGGAGTAGTCTGGGCATCTAGTGTGACTTGGGACGTTTCACTTCCTGGTCCAACCTTCTCCGGAGCGTGTTGACCTCATTTTTTAGGTGGCCACGACACTCGAGGAAGCGGGGCTCTTGGATCCTCAGCTTCGCACGATAGTCAAGGAGAAGGGAACGCTGAGCCTCCGCCATCTTCCTCTCTACCCTCTCCTGAAGCTCGGACTCATGAGAGGCGAGGGATTCCTTGGCAAGCGACACCTGGCGCTCCGTCATCTCTAGGCGCTCCTGCTCCAGGCTATGATCCACCCCTATGAGCGCCAACGAATCGATGGATGCCCATAAGCCCACGCCGGCAGGGGAGAACTCAGTAGGTGAACCCCCTAGGGCAGCCCCTTGCTGAACCTGCTCTTCAAGGTTGGCGATGAGGGTGCCAAGCTCCCTATGGCGATCCTCGGAGGCCCTGCACCGACAATCAGCCTCCTGAGCCTCGGAGAGAGCGCGCTCGCGGGCTTCCTCCGCAGCGGCAAGAGATGCCTCTGCCTCCCCGTGGGCACGCTCCCGCTGCAGACGGCTACAGTTCACGGCGACTTCAAGCTGGCACCACCCTAACGCTAGGTGTCGGCGCTCGTTTTCCCGGCGGGCTTCGTACCAGGAAAGCCCAACCCCTATATGTTGAAGCGCATCCGCTGTACTATGGAGCAAGCCCCACGGCGCGGCACGCGAAACACGATAGGTTCCAGAGGCCAACAAGAGTTCTCACTTCCAACACGGCAAGCGAGAGAGGCGCGCGAGGAGCCTCTCGGCTTGAGTCCATGCTCGGGGGCTGGGGGCTCATGCGCAGGCATTTCATCGGAAGTAAGTGCCCCCTGAGTCCCCGCATCGCCAAGCAGAAGGGGCCGAGAGGGGAGGCGTAGCACGACCTTAGGAGGGGCCACAGGCGAGGGGAGTGGCACTCCTTCGGAGAGCCGGAGGCCACGGGCGAGGAAGACCGCATGAGGCTCACGCGTGAGAGACCCAGAAGGTTGAACCCCTCGGGATACGAGAGAAAGAACCGCAGGATGCTCAGTGACCTCAGGGGCGGGCAGCACCGACTTGCTTCCTCCATTGCTAGTCGGAAGCCTGCAGAGAAAAGTCTCAGAAGGAAGACACGGAAGGAAAAGGCAAAGGAGGGTTCGGACGCTTACTCGTCTATGGCGACCCACATCTTCTTCACCGGATCCCACCGCGTTTGGGGGCGGCTGCCCATGGGCGACCTCCTTTTCTGGACGGTGCAGGTGGCCTGGCGAGGGGACTCAGCGGCCCTCGGCTGAAGCTCGAAGGCGGGGGCAACGACTTCCACCATCGACCGGTCGCCACCGCCGACCTCGGCCTGACTGGGAGCAAGGGCCGGGGGATCGGGCGGCGATGCATCACCCGCTCCGGCTGCTGGAGGGGCGACACGACTAGAGTTCCCGTGGGCCTGAACCCCAAGGGTCTAAATCCCCCCAGAGGGCAACTCCCCCCTAGGGAGGATCCCCCACTCATCGAAGAGCGACACCTTCGTGACGAGAGCTTTCGGGGCTTTCAAGTTATATAATGGGAGGCTATTAGGGGAAGCTCGTCGGGATTGCCACCAGCCAGCCGACGGAGCAGCACGCACAAGACGTTAGAGGAAAGAGGCATGATTTGGATCCTCATTGGGTCTCGAGGTCCTGCATAGGCCCTGATACGTCTCCAACGTATCTCTAATTTTTGATGGTTCCATGCTATTATCTTGTCAACTTTGGATGTTTTGTATGCATGATTATGCTATTTTATATCTTTTTTGGGACTAACCTATTCACTCAGTGCCAAGTGCCAGTTCTTGTTTTTTTTCCGTGTTTTTGACCCTTTTTAGAGAAGAATATCAAACCTAGTCCAAACGGAATAAAACCTTCGGAGAGTTTTTTTTCATAACAGAAGATACGAAGGGAACTTGGGAACCAAGGCAAAGGACTCCGGGGGAGGTCACAAGCCCCCTAGCCGCGGCCTGGGGGCGCCTACCAGGCTTGTGCCCCCCCCCCCCCGTGGCTCCTTTGCCCTATTTCTTCCGCCTATAAATTCCCTAAAAATCCAAAACTGCCATAGAGAGCCACGAAAGTACTTTTCCGCCGCCGCAAGCTTCTATCTCCGCAAGATCCCATTTGGGGCACGTTCTGGTGTCCTCCCGGAGGGGGGATTCGGACACGGAGGGCTTCTTCATCAACACCATTGCCTCTCCGATGATGCGTGAGTAGTTCACCACAGACCTTCGGGTCCATAGCTAGTAGCTAGATGGCTTCTTCTCCCTCTTAGATCTTCAATACAAAGTTCTCCATGATCTTCATGGAGATCTATCCGACGTAATACTCTTTTTGCGGTGTGTTTGTCGAGATCCGACGAATTGTGGATTTATGATCAGATTATCTATGAATGTTATTTGAGTTTCCTCTGATCTCTTATATGCATGATTTCGTATCCTTGTAGTTCTCTTCGAATTGTGGGTTTCGTTTGGTCAACTTGATCTATAATGCTTGCAATGGGAGAAGTGCTTGGTTTTGGGTTCATACCGTGCGGTGTTCTCACCAAGTGACAGAAGGGGTAGCGAGGCACGCATCATGTTGTTGCCATCAAGGGTAAAAAGATGGGTTTTATATCTATTGCATGAATTTACCCCTCTACATCATGTCATCTTGCTTAAGGCGTTACTCTGTTCTTTATGAACTCAATACACTAGATGCATGCTGGATAGCGGTCAATGTGTGGAGTAATAGTAGTAGATGTAGACAGTATTGGTCTACTTATCTTGGACGTGATGCCTATATGTATGATCATTGCCTTAGATATCGTCATGACTTTGCTCGGTTCTATCAATTGCTCGACAGTAATTCGTTCACCCACCATAATACTTGCTATTATGAAAGAAGCCTCCAGTGAACACTATGGCCCCTGGGTCTACTTCACATCATATTTTCAGCTCTACACTTTTACTTTGTTGCACTTTCCACCTTCAGATCTCACCTTGCAATTAACCGTGAAGGTATTGACGACCCCTTTATAGCGTTGGGTGCAAGTTTGTTTGTTTTCGCGCAGGTACGTTGGTGACTTGCCTTGATACTCCTACTGGATTGATACCTTGGTTCTCAAACTGAGGGAAATATTTACTGCTACTGTGCTGCATCACCCTTTCCTCTTCAAGGGAAAAACCAACGCAAGTTCAAGAGGTAGCAAGAAGAATTTCTAGCAGCGTTGTCGGGGAGGATCAAGTCAAGAATAGTCTTCCGTCAACGTGCCAATTTCTGGCGCCATTGCCGGGGAGTATCAAGTCAAGAAAAGTCTCCCTTCAACGTGTCAATTTCTGGCATCACGGACTATTCTAAGAGAAGCTTATCCAAGTAACCTTCGCAAACTCATCTCTTGCATTTACTTTTTTTTTCCTTTTGCCTCTCGTTTTCCTCTCTCCCACTTCTGAAAAACAAAAATTTACAAAAATATTTGCCTTTTTCATTCGCCCTTTTCTATCGCTTGCTTTCTATTCACTTGTGTGCTTGTCTGCTTGCTGAAGTCACCATGACTGAAAACACCAAGTTGTGTGACTTCTCGAATACTAACAATAATGATTTTATTAGTACTCCGATTGCTCCCGCCACTAGTGCGGAATCATATAAAATCAATGCTGCTTTGCTGAATCTTGTTATGAAAGAGCAATTTTCCGGCCTTCCTAGTGAAGATGTCGCATCCGATCTTAATACCTTCATTGAGTTATGCGATATGCAAAAGAAGAAAGATGTGGATAATGATGTGATTAAATTGAAGCTATTTCCGTTCTCATTACGAGATCGAGCAAAAACTTGGTTTTGATCTTTACCCAAAAATATCATTGATTCTTGGAACAAGTGTAAAGATGCTTATATATCCAAGTATTTTCCACCGGCTAAGATTATCTCTCTCCGTAATGATATCATGAATTTTGAGCAACTATATCATGAACATGTTGCACAATCTTGGGAGAGAATGAAATTGATCATTAGAAGTTGTCCCGCTCATGGCTTGAGTTTTTGGATGATTATACAAATCTTCGATGCTGGTTTGAATTTTGCTTCTAGAAATATCTTGGACTCCGCCTCCGGTGGAACTTTCATGGAAATCACATTAGGAGAAGCCACAAAACTCCTAGAGAATATCATGACAAACTATTCTCAATGGCACACTGAAAGGTCACCTACTTGTAAAAAAGTGCATGCTATAGAATAAATTAACTCTTTGAGTGCTAAGATGGATGAGTTAATGAAATTGTTTGCTAGTAAATGTGCTCCTCTAGATCCAAATGATATGCCTTTGTCTTCCTTGATTGAGAATAGCAATGAGAGCTTGGATGTTAATTTTGTTGGTAGGAATAAGTTTGGCAACAACAATGCTTAGAGAGGTAACTTTATTCATAGGCCTTTTCCTAGTAATCCCTCTAATAACTTTGCCAATTCCTACAACAATGCTCATGGATATTAAAATAAATTACCCTCTGATCTTGAGAGTAATATTAAAGAGTTTATCAACTCGCAAAAGATTTTCAATGCGTCCATAGAAGAAAAACTGCTCAAAATTGATGACTTGGCTAGGACCGTTGATAGTATGTCTCTTGATATTGATGCTTTGAAATTGAGATGTGATCCTCCCAATTTTAATATGGATGAAACTTTAAAAGCTATGCGTGTTTCCATGAATGACAGTAAAGAAAGAACCGCCCAAATTCGTGCTAGACATGAATGGCTTAAAAAGGCGTGTTCTCGTGATGAGAATCACGAAGATCTTAAAGTGCTTGGTGTGACTCCTATTGAATCCTTGTTTTCTAATGCCAAACCTAATGATTATGGGGCTGGATATGAATCCACTTTGGTTGATAAACGCCCCAATGATTCGGAGTCTATCTATCTTGATGCTAAAAGCACTGAAAGTGGAGTAGAGGATATCAAAACTTTGAGTACTAATGAAATTACTACTTTGGATTTCAAGGAATTCAATTATTATAGTTGCTCTTTGATTGAATGTATTTCCTTGATGCAATCCATGCTAAGCTCTCCACATGCCTATAGCCAAAATAAAGCCTTTACCGATCATATAGTTGGTGCTATGATGAAATATCTTGAAGAGAAACTTGAGTTGGAAGTTTCTATTCCTAGAAAACTTCATGATGAGTTGGAACCTACTATCAAAATCAAGATTAAAAACTATGAATGCAATGCTTTGTGTGATTTGGGTGCTAGTGTTTCCGCCATTCCAAAGTCTTTATGTGATGTTCTAGGCTTCAATGAGATTGATGAGTGCTCTCTTAATTTGCATCTTGCGGATTCTACTGTTAAGAAACCTATGGGAAGGATCAATGATGTTCTTATTATTGCAAATAGGAACTATGTACCCATGGATTTCATTCTGCTGGATTTGACTGCAATCCGACATGTCCCATCATTCTTGGTAGACCTTTCCTTAGGACTATTGGTGCTATCATCGATATGAAGGAAGGGAATATTAGATTTCAATTTCCATTAAAGAAGGGCAGGGAACACTTTCCTATAAAGAAAATAAGATTGCGTTATGAATCCAGGATGAGGGCTACTTATAGTTTGAGCACCAAAGACGACGATACTTGATTCTATCGCGTTGTGCCTAGCTAAGGGCGTTAAACAATAGCGCTTGTTGGGAGGCAACCCAATGAATTTATCTTTGCTTTCTGTTTTGTTGTGTCCACGCCATAATAATTCTGTTATTATTGTGTTTTTTGTGTTTCTCTTTGTGTTTGTGCCAAGTAAAACCTTTATGACTAGTTTTGGTGATGGTTGTTTGATCTTGCTAAAAAAGACAGAAACTTCGCGCTCACAAAATTATTTTTCATTCCTATCCAGAAAGAGGTTTTGAGTTGATTATTTTTTTTGATAGTTTATATGCCAATTTCCCTAACTGTCGTAAGTTTTCAGAATTTTTGAGATAGCATAAGTATACGAAGTATACATATTCGTACACACTAGTCTGTTTTTGACAGATTCTGTTTTTGTTGTGTTGATTGCTTATTTTGATGAAACTATGGATAGTATCGGGGGGCACTAGCTATGAAAAGTGAGAATACATTAATATAACACCAATATAAATAGAAATCAAGTTTGATACAGTATCTAAAGAGGTGGTGGTTTGTTTTCTTATGCTAATGATATCACGAGTTTCTGTTTAAGTTTTGTGTTGTGAAGTTTTCAAGTTTTGGGTGATGTTCTCATGGACAATGGGATAAAGAGTGAAAACAGCTCAAGGTTGGGGATGCCCAAGGCATCCCAAGCCAAATTCAAGGACACAAAAAAATCCTAAGCTTGGGGATGCCCCGGGAATGCATCCCCTCTTTCGTCATCAATCCATCGGTAACGTTACTTGGAGCTATATTTTTATTCACCACATGATATGTGTTTTGCTTGGAGCGTCGTGTATTATAGGAGTCTTTTCTTTTTGTTGTGTCACAGTCATCCTTGCTGCACACCTTTTTGAGAGAGACATGCACTCATCGTGAATTTGCTAGAATACTCGTTGTGCTTCACTTATATATTTTGAGCTAGATAACTTTGCTCTAGTGCTTCACTTACATATTTTTAGAGCATGGCGGTGTCATATTTTGGAGAAATAAAAACTCTCGATCTTCACTTATATCTTTTTGAGGGTGCTCTCTCTGAGTAACTTGGTAGTTGGCGTGTGCCATGAAAGAGTCCTAAAGATGATAGGCATCCAAAGAGGATATAATAAAAACTTCCATATTCATGTGCATTGATTAGTAAAGAGAAGTTTGATTCCTCTCAATTAGTTTTGAGACATGGATTTGGTGATATTAGAGTCATGTTAGTAGGGTGTTTTGAATCTAGAAATACTTGTGTTGAGGTTAGTGATTCCCGTAGCATGCACGTATGGTGAACCGCTATGTTAGGAAGTCGGAGCATAATTGATTTATTGATTGTCATCCTTTGTGTTGCGGTCGGGATCGCACGATGGTTAACACCTACCAACCCTTCCCCTAGGAGTATGCGTTTAGCACTTTGTTTCGATTACTAATAAAACTTTCACAATAAGTATATGAGTTCTTCATGACTAATGTGAGTCCATGGTATAGATGCACTTTCACCTTCCACCATTGCTAGCCTCTCTAGTGCCGCGCAACTTTCGCCGGTGCACAAACCGACCCTTTACCTTCCTCAAAACAACCACCATACCTACCTACTATGGAATTTTCATAGCCATTCCGAGATACATTGCCATGCAACTCCCACCGTTCCGTCTCATGACTTGTGCCGTCACTTTCACATTGCCATTGCATGATTGTAAGATAGCTAGCGAGATGTTTCAACGTCACACGCTAAGATAGATCGTTGCACATCCCGGTACACTGCCGGAGGCATTTCCTATAGAGTCATCATTGCTCTAAGTATTGAGTTGTGAGTAAATAAAAGTGCCATGATCATCACTATTAGAGTATTGTCCCATGTGAGGAAATCAAAAAAAGAGGCCAAAGATGCCCACCAAAAAAATTGAAAGAGGCCAAAGAGCCCAAACAAAAAAAAGAAAAAGAAGGAGAGAAAAATAGAGAAGGGACAATGCTACTATCTTTTTCCACATTTGTGCTTCACAATAGCACCATGTTCTGCATGATTGAGAGTCTCTTGTTTTTACACTTCCATATACTTGTGGGAATTTTCATTATATAACTTGGCTTGTATATTCAAATGATGGGCTTCCTCAAAATTGCCCTAGGTCTTCGTGAGCAAGCAAGTTGGGTGCATACCCACTAGTTCTTCTTTTGAGATTTCACACACTTATAGCTCTCGTGCATCCGTTGCATGGTAGTACCTACTCATTCAAATTGATATCTATTGATGGGCATCTCCATAGCCCGTTGATATGCCAAGTCGATGTGACCATCTCCTCCTTTTTGCCTCACAACCTCCACCACACTCTATTCCACCTATAGTGTTATATCCATGGCTCACGCTCATGTATTGCGTGAGAGTTGAAAAAGTTTAAGAAAGTAAGAGTGAGAAAACAATTACATGGCCAATACACGGGTTGTGCATGATTTAAATTTGTTGTGTGGGGATGATGGAGCATAGCCAGACTATATGATTTTGTAGGGATAACTTTCTTTGGTCTTGTTATTTCAAAAGTTCATGATCACTTTGCTAGTATGCTTGAAGTATTATTGTTTTCATGTCAATAGCAAACTAATGTTTTGAATCTTACGGATCTGAACATTCATGTCACAAGAAAGAAGTTACAAAGGACAAATATGTTAGGTAGCATTCCACATCAAAAATTCAGTCTTTATCACTTCCCTACTCGAGGTCGAGCAGGAGTTAAGCTTGGGGATGCTTGATACGTCTCCAACGTATCTATAATTTTTGATGGTTCCATGCTATTATCTTGTCAACTTTGGATGTTTTGTATGCATGATTATGCTATTTTATATGTTTTTTGGGACTAACCTATTAACTCAGTGCCAAGTGCCAGTTCCTGTTTTTTCCGTGTTTTTGACCCTTTTCAGAGAAGAATATTAAACGGAGTCCAAACGGAATAAAACCTTTGGAAAGATTTTTTCCGTAACAGAAGATACACAGAGAACTTGGGAACCAAGGCAAAGGACTCAGGGGGAGGCGACAAGCGCCCTAGCCGCGGCCTGGGGGACGCGCCTACCAGGCTTGTGCCCCCCCCCCCCGTGGCTCCTTTGCCCTACTTCTTCCGCCTATAAATTCCCTAAAAATCCAAACTGCCACAGAGAGGCACGAAAATACTTTTCCGCCGCCGCAAGCTTCTCTCTCCGCAAGATCCCATCTGGGGCACGTTCTGCTGCCCTGTCGGAGGGGGGATTCGGATGCGGAGGGGTTCTTCATCAACAGCATTGCCTCTCCGATGATGCGTGAGTAGTTCACCACAGACCTTCGGGTCCATAGCTAGTAGCTAGATGGCTTCTTCTCTCTCTTGGATCTTCAATACAAAGTTCTCCATGATCTTCATGGAGATCTATCCGTTGTAATCTTCTTTTTGCGGTGTGTTTGTCGAGATCCGACGAATTGTGGATTTATGATCAGATTATCTATGAATGTTATTTGAGTTTCCTCTGATCTTTTATATGCATGATTTCGTATCCTTATAATTCTCTTCGAGTTGTGGGTTTCGTTTGGCCAACTTGATCTATAATTCTTGCAATGGGGAAGTGCTTGGTTTTGGGTTCATACCGTGCGGTGTCCTCACAAAGTGACAGAAGGGGTAGCGAGCCACTCATCGTGTTGTTTCCATCAAGGGTAAAAAGCTGGGGTTTATATCTATTGCATGAATTTATCCCTCTACATCATGTCATCTTGCTTAAGGCGTTACTCTGTTCTTTATGAACTCAATACACTAGATGCATGCTGGATAGCAGTCGATGTGTGGAGTAATAGTAGTAGATGTAGACAGTATTGGTCTACTTATCTCGGACGTGATGCCTATATGTATGATCATTGCCTTAGATATCGTCATGACTTTGCACGGTTCTATCAATTGCTCGACAGTAATTCGTTCACCCACCGTAATATTTGCTATCATGAGAAAAGCCTCTATGAACACTATGGCCCCCGGGTCTACTTCACATCATATTTTCAGCTCTACACTTTTACCTTGTTGCTCTTTCCACCTTCAGATCTCACCTTGCAATTAACCGTGAAGGGGTTGACAACCCCTTTATAGCGTTGGGTGCAAGTTTGTTTGTTTTTGCGTAGGTACATTGGTGACTTGCCTTGATACTCCTACTGCATTGATACCTTGGTTCTCAAACTGAGGGAAATACTTACTGCTACTATGCTGCATCACCCTGTCCTCTTCAAGGGAAAAACCAACGCAAGTTGAAGAGGTAGCATGCCCACATTGCATGGGAGTGGCGCTCGAGAGGAGCAATCCGCCGACAGATAAACTCCCGCACCACCATCGCCATCGTCACCCCCGCCTGCTTCAGCCTCTCCAGCCAGGTGAGGGCCGGCGTGAGCCGGGGGTCATTAAGCTCCTCGCGCATCCACCCCCGGTTTGGCATTGCGGGGGTCGATGGGGGCTGGAACAGGGCCCCGACCTCGACAGTCTCGACCTGCACCCACTGTCACCGGAACCCCTCTACTTCGGGGATGAGCTCGGCGGCAAGGGCCCCCTGGACCGATGCGTCGGCCGCTTTCAAGGACGCGCAACCAGAGCACTGCCCCACGGAAATCAATTCAAGGGAGAAGAGGTGGTGAAGCAATGACACGGAAGGGACGACGCCAACAAAGGCCTCGCACAAGAACGTGAAGGACGAAAGGAGAACCAAAGAGTTGGGGCAAGATGGAGCGCGTGGATCTGATAATGTGAAAGCACTTACTGATGAAGCTTGACAACGGCGGCAGTACACCTGAAAGATGGGCATGGATATGAAGAGGAACCGTGGGGGACGCCATCTCGCCCCGGGGCCATGAACCAGGCCAGATCTGGGTGGCCGCCCAATCATTGGAGCGAACCGCGACCACTAGTCGGACCATCTCCAACCCCTTGAAGTTCACCATTGTTGACCGGCCCAACACGGATCGAGGCGCGCATTTCAGAGGCATGGCGAGAAGAATGAGGGTAAGACAACGTGGCGCGCGGGCATCAAGAGGAAGAACCGGCAGCGGAATCGACGGGAGGAGGAGGCAGCGTGCACGCGCGGGTCAGGGATTTCTACACAAAGAAGACAGGTCTGTCGTTTAAAAGGCGTGCCTTGCAGACATTTAGGGCCCGCGACGCTTCCGGCCGACCTCGAAGCTTCGCCGAGATGCCAGCTGATACGTCTCCATCGTATCTATAATTTTTGATTCTTTCATGCCAATATTCTACAACTTTCATATACTTTTGCCAACTTTTCATACTATTTTTGGTATTAACATATTAATCCAGTGCCTAGTACGAGTTCCTGTTTGTTGCATGTTTTTTGTTTTGCAGATTATCCATACCCAACGAAGTCCAAAAGAAATAAAAAACTAACGGGATTTGTTTCGGAATATTTATGATTTTTGGGAAGAAGAATCAACGCGAAACGATGCCCGAGGGGGTCACAAGCCCCCTAGCCGCGGCCTGGGGGTGGGGCCGCGCCTGGCAGGCTTGTGACGAATCCCTAAGGTGGTTGGGGCCCTTCTTCCGCCGCAAGAAAGATAATATCCGGAAGAAAATCGTGTTAAAATTTCAGCCCAATCGGAGTTACGGATCTCCGGGATTTAAGAAACGGTGAAAGGCAAAATCTAGGAGCGCAGAAACAGAAGGACACAAAGAGAGAGATCCAATCTCGGAGGGGCTCTCGCCCCTCCGCCTCCATGGAGACCATGGACCAGAGGGGAAACCCTTCTCCCATCTAGGGAGGAGGTCAAGGAAGAAGAAGAAGAAGGGGATCTCTCTCCCCCTCTCTCCCGGCGGCGCCGGAACGCCGCCCGGGACATCATCGTGTGACGGCGATCTACACCAACACCTCCGTCATCTTCACCAATACCTCCATCACCTTCCCCCATCTATATTCAGCGGTCCACTCTCCCACAACCCGCTGTACCCTCTACTTGAACATGGTGCTTTATGCTTCATATTATTATCCAATGATGTGTTGCCATCCTATGATGTCTGAGTAGATTTTCGTTGTCCTATCGGTGATTGATGAATTGCTATGATTGGTTTAATTTGCTTGTGTATATGTTGGTGTCCTTTGGTGCCCATCATATGAGCGCGCGGGGGGATCACACCATAGGGTTACTAGTATGTTGATAGGACTATGTATTGGAGGGCAAGGGTGACAGAAGCTTCAACCTCGCATAGAAATTGATGCATACGGGATTGAAGGGGGACCGATATATCTTATTGCTATGGTTGGGTTTTACCTTAATGAACGTTAGTAGTTGCGGATGCTTCCTAATAGTTCCAATCATAAGTGCATAGAATTCGAAGTAAGGGATGACATGCTAGCAGTGGCCTCTCCCACATAAAACTTGCTATCGGTCTACTAACGTAGTCAATTGCTTAGGGACAATTCCGCAACTCCTACCACCACTTTTCCACACTCGTCAAACTAACGTAATTGTTTCTTTATCTAACCAGCCCCTAGTTTTTATTTACGTGTTCTTTCTTTTATTGCAAACCTATCCTATCCCTCCTACAAAGTACTTCTAGTTTCATACTTGTTCTAGGTAAAGCGAACGTAAAGTGTGCGTAGAGTTGTATCGGTGGTCGATAGAACTTGAGGGAATATTTGTCCTACCTTTAGCTCCTCGTTGGGTTCGACACTCTTACATATCGAGAAAGGCTACAATTGATCCCCTATACTTGTGGGTTATCACCAGCCCAAGCGAGCCTTGGGGCCCGGGGCTACTGTCGACGTTCTCGGAATGGGGGTACCAAGACCTGCCTGCGTGCGGCCCAGAGTCGGGCCACTTCACCAAGCCAACCAACGGGCCCGGAATCACTTCACGCGAGGCCCTCGTGAGGGGCCAAGCCTCACGAGGAGGAATGGCATCAAGACCTGCAGGGGGCTTCCTCAGGACCCCTCCGGTGCGGCGGATATTCCAAGGTGAGGCTCGGCCTCAGGAGTCAAGGGTGACGCAAGGGAAGGACAGGCGAGCAGTTTCCCCTTTAGTGCAAAGGGGGCAAGGATGTACCAGGGCTCCAAATGCATCTTCCAAAGGTTCCCCTTCTCGTGAAACAAGGTCGTCGCTGCCTGCTAGCAAGAGAGACGTCATCTCCGGGCCCGTCCCCATAGTGCGGGCAGCCACTTTGCAGGCGAAGACCACCTTTGGGCAGAGGAGCATGTTCCCCTATCCCCCTTCGAAATTGGCCGTTGTGGAATCCCTTCCCACCGAAACAATAAGGGAAGAGGACCGGGGCCGCCGCTATAAATAGAGGATAGGTTTCTTCGAAGAGAAGGATCAGATCCCGAACCATTCATTTACCCATCTTCACACCACTAAGGCCACCTAGCCTCAGGAGGCCGAAGAACACTATACTAGTTCATCCACCAACCTCCACGAGAGGCAATCTACCAAAGCAAGAGTAGGGTTTTATGCTTCGCAGTGGCGCGAACCTTGGTAAACTGTTGTGTTCTGTGTTTCCCTCACCATCGAGTGAGTTCTTCGTCGTTCCCATTCAGTAGCGTGCTAGGCGAGGTTTGTTCGTGAGAGATCTTCGTACACGCCCGTGAGTTCGAATCTTTAGGGTTTTGTGAAGCACGAAATCCGACAGTTTGGTTGAAATACTAATATTAAAAAACATAAAACAAAGTAAAAATTCTCTACTAATATAAAAAAATTAAAAAAACAATTAAAACAAAAGAAATAGCAAAACTCCTAAAAGAACTAAAACAGAATCTGTTTTGCTAAAAATCCTAATTTAAATATTTAAAAAATCAAAATTGAACAGGGTGATAAATCTAACTAATAAAAAACAGTGGCAAAAAAATTCATGCAAAAATATATTTTTAAACTCAAGACATTCAGAATACAAGATTTAAATCAAATTTGTTTGAAATCAAATTTTATATTCAAACATGGTCAAACTTTATATCTTCAGAAACTAGACACAATTTGTGACACAATGCAAAAAGAATCACTTGAAAACAATTAAAAATTTAAAAGTTATAAAGGAAATAAAACAGAACTATTTCTGTTACATAAAGAAAAATAGAAAAAGAAAAATCTACATAACGAACATGGGTGCTATGTGGCGTGGTGTGAATTGATGCTAGCATGTGCGTGTTAGCTTATTGGGTGAATGCTCATTAACAAAAGAAAACATTTCGTACCTTTAAACAGATCTAATCTAGCCTGTTGGTGGAAGATCCAAGGGCAAGGGGGGTTTGCGCTCATAGGGGTGGTCGGAGTGAGCTCCGGCGATGTCGACGGCGAGGCAGAGGCGCGGTGGTGCTCGGGGATGGCGCTCCGGTGGTCTTCAACGGTGACTGAGGAGTCCAGGAGATGGCGGAGATCCTCCGGCGAAGGTTAGAAGCGTCGGCCTCGGTAGAGGAGGTCGGAGGCAAGTGGCTCAAGCTCGGGGAGCTTCGGCTCTTGGTCGAACTTTGGCGAGGTGCGATGCGGCGTTCTCGCGAGGTGTGGCACGGTTTTTTGGCAAAAACAAAGTGCGGGGCGAGCGGGGTATTTATAGGGGGGCTCGGGAGGGAGATCGACACGGATCCGGCCGGCTCCAGCGAAGGAAGGCGCGGGAAGAAGAAAGGAACGACAAGTACGACAGGGAAAGGAAACGGGCGGTGGGCCGAGTGTGTCAGCGGGAGAGAGAGAGAGAGGGGCAAGGGGATCGGGTGGCCGATCCGAAAGGGAATGGAATCCGCATGAGAGATTTCGTGCCGATTCTTCCCAAATGGGATGCGGTGGTTAAAGCACAATTTTGTTTTATATAAAAATAGGAAAGAAAAACATTATTTGGAAAATCAAATCACACTCAAACATGGAAGTTCTATATATCAAAATGATGAGCAATATAAATGCAACAAGAGGAACATTTTTCCACGGCCAAAATAAATACTTAAAAAAATGTTTTTTCTCAGAAAATCTCCAAATTGGTTTATTTTATTTTTACAAATATTTTTTTCAAATAACCCCGTGGGTTTATTGGCTCAAATAATTCACAAACAAATACCCCTGCTATGGAGGGTCATGGTCCTCCTCTCATTTTTTTAATTTGGGCAAGGGGAGTTCGAAAATAGAACTAAATATTAAATAGATTCCAAATAGAAAAGTTTTAGTAGTTTTCAAATCCACTTTTCAAATCCTTTATTTTGAAGAAGTCATGTCATCTTCTCTCACTGATTTGAATTGAATGAATTTAAATTCAAAAGCAAAGGGGGAAGTCATGTTATTCCTTCTCATTCAAAAGTTTCAAACAGTTTCAAATTTCACTCAATTTCAAACAATCAATCAATCTAGTAATTAATATAACATTCCAAAATTTGGGATGTTACAAAACCCCATCATTTTATCTTTAGTGGCAGCAACACAAATACGCATCTTGTCCCCTTCGGTCATTGGGATATACAAATTCACCAGGTTGAACCCACTACAGCACACATCTACCATTGAAGAAAGATCAAACTACTTGGCCAAAGCAATTCTATAGATCAGATAGATTTAAGAAGCTATGATGATCATGCAAATAAGAATAATAAAACTCAGAGAATATTCAAATACTTTTCATGAATAATGTGAACAAAAACCCACAATTCATCGGATCCCAAATACAACACCATACAAAAGAATTTCATTGCATAGATCAAAGCGAAGGTGCGATGATCCTTGTATTGAAGATCAAGAGAGAGACATGGCCATATAGATACTAAATATGGACCCATAGGTCTGTGGTGAACTACTACACATCATCACGAGGGCACCAAGGTTGATGAAGAGGCCCTCCGTGATTGATCCCCCCTCCGACAGAGTGCCAGAATGGAGCTCCAGGTTGGATCGTCGTGGAACAGGGACTTGCGGCTGCGTAAAAAGTGTTTTGTGGATATATTTAGGGTTTTTGGAATATTTGGGAATTTATAGGCTAGAGAACCACGCAATAGGGGCCACAGGGAGGAGACATGGCATCAGGGCGCGACCACCACCCTTGGCCATGCCATGTTGCCTTATGGGCTCCTCATGTGGCTTCAGGTCTTCTCTCGAAGCTTCCAAGTCTTCTTTTGGTCCAGCAAAAATCATAAAAAAGTTTCATGGCAATTTGACTATGTTTGGTACTAAAAACCCGAAAAACAAAAAACACATAGAAAACAACAACTGGCACTGGGCACCGGGTAAATAGGTTAGTTCTAAACAATAATGTAAATTGGTGCATTATGACCCAAAAGTATCTTAAGATGATAATATAACAACATGGAACAAACAAAAAATATAGATACATTGGAGACGTATCAAGCATCCCAAGCTTAATTCTCACTCGTCCTCGAGTAGGGAAATGATAAAACAGAATTTGTTATGTGACATGCTATCCAACATGTAATTGTTAGCATGTATGCTCATCAAGAAACGATGAATTAACAAACATCAACATAGTAATAATTACAATAACATGCAACAAAATCGTCCATCTTTCAAAGCATACGATCCTAAAAGAATGTTTAACCCCCATTAATGTTTCATATTAGCAAAGCATGGCTCAGGCTTCACCACATTAATACAAATGTTAATCACCACGGTGTCCAAGTCAGGCAATTGGATCATACTTTTTGAAAGTGAATCAACTTTTTATTCTTCACGCAATACATGAGTGTGAGCCATGGACATAACATATGGTGTAATAGAATATGGTGGTAGATATCAAAGGGGTAAAAGTGGAGAAGATAGTCTCACATCAACTAGGTGTACCAACGGGCTATGGGGATGCCCATAGGTAGATGTCAATGCAAGGAGTAGGGATTGCCATGCAAATGATGCACTAGAGCTATAAGTGTATGAAAGCTCAAATGAAGCTAAGTGGGGGTGTGCATCCAACTTTCTTTCTCATGAACACCTCGGTCATTTGAGGAAACCCATCATCGGAATATGCACGCCTAGTTTATAGTAATGATAATATGATTCCCAATAGCATATGAAAATGACATACCATGAGACTTTCTACATGAGGAACATGGTGCCACTTTGAGGAACGAGTCTAGTAAAGGATAGTAGAAAAGTACCTTCTCTCTTTTTCTCTCATTCATATTTTAATTTTCTCTCTTTTTTATGGTGGGATCATTTGGCCTCCCAATTTTTTTCATTTATTGTCCGGAGCCTCTTCCCGACTTGTGGGGGAATCATAGTCTCCATCATCCTTTCCTCAATGGGATAATGCTCTAATAATGATGATCATCACACTTTTATTTACTTACAACTCATGAAAGATCGATATGACTCAATATGAATGCCTCTGGTAGTGTACGAGGATGTACATCTAGCATGACATGTATCAATAATGTAATGAATGGTGGCTTTGCCACAAATGCTATGTTAGTTTTATAAGATCATGCAAAGCAATATGATGATAAATGAACTAGTCATATGATGTAAATGTGGAATTTGCATGGCAATATATCTCGGATTGGCAATGGAAATGCCATGATAGTAGGTATGTGGCTTTTTTTTAGGAAGATAACGAATGGTTTATTCGTGATAGATCACATCATGCTACGGGGTTTGGATGCACGATGAAGTTTGCACCGATCCTCGAGGTGAGAATGGGCAATGCACGGTACCGAAGAGGCTAGCAAAATATGAGGAGGTCAGATTGCTTATGTCCATGGTTTCACATTAGTCACAAGGAACTCATATAGTTATTGCAAAGTTTTATTAGTTTCATCACAAATCAAAGCACTACCCGCATGCCCCCAGGGAGAGGGTTGGGAGGAGTTAACCATCGCGCGACTCCGATTCGAAACAACACTAGGATTTCAACGAGGAATAGAAAGGCTCACACATCCCCAACATGCATTTTTAATATTCAGATAAACAAGGAATTAAAACCTTTTAATACCACAACTTCTATGAATAAACAATGATGCACTCACACATTTTTCATATTACGACACTACTATCATTAACCCACAATTTCTCTTTATGTGCTACATGATGGTTTTGATTATCATCCATTGGATACTTATTATTTTTGGACTAGCTTTATGACGCATGCAAATTACCGCTATTTTCTATTAACTCTCAAACAAATATAAGTGAAGAACGAGAGTTCAAATATTTCTATAAAATCTACACGCCACCGTGCTCAAAAAGATGTAAGTGAAGTACTAGAGCAATTGCTCAACTCAAAAGATATAAGGGAAGCACAAATAGTATTCTAAAAAATCATGATAAATGTATATCTCAGGTTGGCATGTCCAAAAAAAGATGATTGTGGCAAACTAAAAATAAAAAGCAAACGAGGCTCCAAACAAAACTCATATCGTGTGATGAATAAAAATGTAGCTTCAAGTGACAAACCGATGGATTGAGACAAAGAGGGGATGGCTTATAGGTCATCCCCATGCTTAGAAGCTTGAGTCTTCCTAGATTATTACCTTGGGTGCCTTGGGCATCCCCAAGATTAGGCTCTTGCTGCTCCTTATTCCATGGTCCATCGCGATAACACCCAAAACTTGAAAACGTCAATCACACAAAACTTAACAAAACTTTGTGAGATTTGTTAGTATAAGCAACATAAAAAATAACTATATAGTGTTGTAAATTTACTATTGTTTTATTATTGCATAATTGGTACTGTATTCTAACTTCTTCATGGCTTATACCCCCGATACAATCCATAGTATCATCAAAACAAGCAAACTATGCAAGCAAAAAACAGAATCTGGCTAAAACAGAACAATCTATAGTAATTTGTAAAGAACCTATACTTATGTAACTCCAAACATAATGAAAAATTAGGAATACCTGAGGAATTTATGATCAAGTAGTTCCTACTTGGAAGCCCAATTTTCGGAATAAGGCTACTAGAAAACATATTTACATGTCGTGGTTTTGTTACGACAGATGTCCTCGTGAAAGTACTTAGGTGTGAGGCCATCGCAACTATGTGTCGTCTTGAGAGGGGTTGGTCGGAATCGAGAGACGCAATTTTACCCAGGCTCAGCCCCTCTGATGGAGGTAAAATCCTACGTCCCACTTTGTGTGTATTGATGATGATGATGATCTCGATTACAAGGATGTTGTTTTGCTACCTCAAGTCTCGAGAGCCTCTAATTTATCTATCTCCAATGACTTGAACTTGTCCCTCTTGGGGCGCCTTACCCCTCCTTATTTAAGTGAAAGAGGTAGGTGTACATGTAGAGTCCTACTAGGAGTAGGACTAGGACTAGTCTCTCTTGAATCCTAATCAGGGTCTTGTTTCCTTCTTGGGGAGTGTTTCCTCTTCTTGGGCCTTCTCTGTGAGCCGGAGCTCCCATGAGCCGCCTTCTGGGCCATTGGGTCTTGTCGTTTGTCTGACTCGCCTACCGGGTCATGTATGAGCCACCTGTCGGGTCACTAGTGAGTCGCCAAACTCGGTCGGGTCATGAGTGATTCACCAAGTCCCAGTCGGGTCATACTTCAAGCCAGGTTACACCACGGAGTATATCCCCGATAATAGCCCCGAGTATAATTTGTATTTATCCATGTTAAACTTGTCCTGCACAATAAACAAAAGAATAATATTGAGAGGTTGTGTGACGGGTCGAATGTTCTTCTAAGCTCGCATCGGTTCATCATTAAGTCCTTGTCATTTCCCCTGGAAAGTTTGGGTCTCTTTGTTATATCAGTAAGCTAACTTTAAAATCAATTTGCTGACATTGGTTTCTTATAGAGAAATATTGGAAAAATAATCCATTTGAGTCGGCTTCCAATCCTCCTGGCTTGACAAAAATATTAGACTTCAAATATTCTTCTCGTGCTGAGTCAGCTTTGAATCTTTCGGCTTGAGGATGTTTAGAGCTTGTCAAGTTGCAATCGTCGAAATTTGTCGGGTCATGATTGAGAATGTCGGGTCATGATTGTTGGTAATGCTCGTTCAAACAACTGAACTCCAATTGACTTGATCATATTATTGGGAATAAAGAAAACTGTGTGATGTTGAGACGGTCTTTCAATGCTTCAACTAGATAAAAATATGTTGAGTCAGTCTCTCAATAGTTCAGCTCCATGACAAAATGAGAACAATCTCGCTCGTAATTGACATCTTGAAAGAGCTCTTCAATTTTTTGAAATAACCATATTACCTATAGCCCCCAAGCTCCAAGTTTATCAGTTCATGATGACCTGGAGATTTGCAATAATATCTTTGACTATGTAGCCCCCAAGTGCCGGGTTGTCTTGCCTGCAACAGCCTGGGACTTGTAATCATCTTATATTTTTACAACTTTAGCTAGTGTAGACCCCAAGGGTCGGCTCATCAATGTGTGATGGGCCGGGTCTTCAATTTAGACCTCATGATCTGTGAAACAACTGAGTGTTGTAGACCCCAAGTGTCGGGTCGCATCTGTGCAGCGACTTGGGTCTTTAGAAATTTTGATCTGAGTAGTGTAGCCCCCAAGTGTCGGGTCGATTGCTTGCGGTGGCTCGGGACTTTGTCACACCCTGTTTTCACCTCACTTTGTCTCTGTTGTCTCTCTTTCAAAATTTGGTATAAATTAAAACTTTTTAAGTGAATGACATGAGTGCCTTGTTTGTCATTGTTGTATGTGTGCTAGTGAATAGATCTCTTAAAATTATTTTTCAAAATAATATTTCCTTTGAAAATCCTTTTTTATTACTTTGGTAAATCAAAACCTTGCTTTGAAGTTGCACTGCAAGTCCTTGAATTGAAGGGAGTGTCATCACCCAAAGATTGTATTATGACTCTAATGTGATTATAACTCTTCAAAACCATTAAATAATTATTTTCAAACTTATTTTTCTATTTTATTTATGTCATTTTCTAAGGCAAGAAATGGTATTTCTGGGTGAAAAATTAATTTGAACCTTAGAAATATCTCAGAAAACTTGGGAATACTCACAGGACATATACTTTCCATACATAATAGTTTCAACCCATAGTCTTCTTCAAAATATTTGAGCAAACCTTTGAAAACCAATTTTGTCTGTTTTGATCTTTTGAAATATTTCCAAAGGAAATATTCTCAATAAATTCCCAGAAAATTCTAGCATGTCCAACATGCTATATTTGGTGATCATGCCAAGTTTCACCTCCATCCAAGGTGATTTGAATCATCAAATAATTTAGAAGCCCTATTTGTCCAGAATCAAGTTGGATCAAATCTACATTGTGAAGTTTGTCCATTTGGTCTCAAACTTTGCACGAGTGCTCAATACCTCAGATAAGGGGATCATGCCAAGTATTGGATTTGTGGGAATTGATTTACTCACATATTCTCACAAGAATGCAGATCAACCCATTTGTGGGCATTTTCAAGTTTACATTGTCAAACTTGTCCAATGGAGCTCAAATTTGGTAGAGCCTCCTAATTAATGCTAAAACCAAATCATGTCAAGTTTCAATGCATTTGGAGGAGGTTAACTTCCCCAAACATGCATCAAACACCTTCTGCGAGATTTGTAGAACAACATCTAGCAACAACCACACTCACTCCCTTCACGCCAAATTCATGTCAAAGATGGCTTGTACCCCTCCTCAACTGCACACGAGAGTCCCAACACTAGTTCAATGAGAGGGAGCAAAAATCTCCATTTTAGCTCGTGAACCAAGGCTAGAAGAACCACTTTAAATCCCTCCCCTTGGTCATCTTGATCCTTCCAGTTCCTAGCACCCAAAGGGCATCTACCCCACCTGCCAGACACGCCAGACACAGCCAAGACGCGCCAGGATGTTATGGCATGCCAAAATTGTGCTCTGGGCACGCTACAGGGTGCACCCGAGCCCAGGGGACCAGCATCGGCTCGTTCTCGCCTCCCCCATGGCCCCTCTTTGACCACACCGATGACCACATCCAGGGCAGCGTCGGCCCCCTCTTTCCCCACTCTCCTCTGCCCTTGGCGACGCGATCCCGCGCGCGGCCGAAGAGGGCAGAAGGACCCCGCCACATCAACGCGCCAAACAGCTGCCCCCCGCTCCTCCTGAAACTGTCACGCGGTCCTAAACCACGTCCGCAAACCACAGTTTCGTGCTTGAGTCATCTCTCCCTCTCCTTCCACCGCAGCAAAACCACCGGCGCACCTCCACTCGGTGTCTCATCACCAACCTATAAATAAGCCACCCCGACTCTCCCAGCACCTCAAGCCCTCCCTCCTACCTCCAATTGACCACCCACGTCCCCCGTTTGAGCTAAGGGAGCCCTGATACTTGAGATCGACCGAGGCGTCGCCGTGTCGGGGCTCCGTCGATCTCGGGCTACACGCACGGTCCAGAGCCCCATTCGCTCCCCCGATGACCGCAAGGGCCTCCCGGGCCTTCTCCGCCACTCCCCCGTCCTTCTCCCTGCTCGGAGCACTCGTTCTGACGCCTTCCCGAAGGGCCTCTACCGCGGCCCCATCATCACCGGAGACACAGGCCACCTATGTCGTCCCTTCAACCATCATCTGGTAGGCGGAGGAGCCACGAGTCCGTTCCTGTACTCGCCCGACCTCGAGAGCCCCGGAGTTGCCGCCGGTGAGCTCTCACTCCTCTCTGTCTAGAGATAGAACATGACCCCGACAGGGGGACCCCACATATCGGCGTCCGTCTTGTCCCTCTCTCTCTCCCCGCAGTCGCTGGCCACATAGCCCTGCTCGTCAGGTTTAAACCTAATAGTGCGCGCGCTTGGGTTGGCTGACTAGCTGGTTGGCTGGTTCGCGAGCTGGGCTGGCCCAGCTACTGGCCGAGCCAGGCCAGTGAGTTGGACTTTTTCTTTTTATTTTAATTCTGGTTTCTAAAAAAATCCACATGATTAATTATTTATCCAAATTTAATTATTTTTCCACCATAATTCTTGTAAAATTGTGTAGTATTTAATAGCGGTGTTTGTAGAATTTTTACAAAAACTTTTATGCACAAGTTTATTTTAAAATCTAGTTTAAGTACTTTTTTTAAAAGACTTTAAAATTACTTTTTCACTCCAAAACCAGTAACAAACATTTTGATAAAAAATAATAGTATTTTATAGAGTAGGTTAACATTTTTTATGTGTGTATTTACTCTCTTTATGGTTGTGAAAGTTATTATTGTTATTGCTATTATGGCGATAGATCACACGTTTCCTCAAGGACTTGGACCCGAAGACCTCGAAGACCCCGAATACCTAGCTGATCAAGGCAAGCAGCCCTTTAACCATGCCTGAGAAATTCTTTTATGCATGACATGTTGATTACTTTATTCCGATGCATGTAGTCATGATTAATCGGAACACCCCGGTATGGTGTTACCGATGGCTCCCCTAGAGCACTTGCATTGAGCATGACCTTACCATCTATGAAGGTCACGCTGATAAAATTTGCAAGTAGATTGTAGTGCTACGCATAGGATGAGCATATGCATGGTGATGGTAACATAAGGTAATTACAAAGGTTTTCGAAAACCCCGTTGGGTGCCACTAATGCCCGAGGGTGATGGTGTTGAGATGGATGACCACTTGAGGAAGAAGTGGTGTACCGGAAAGGTTTTTTTGTGAGTGGTTTCGGAAATGGGATTAGATTTAAGATTTGATGACCATCCCAACCTTAATTGTGCGACCAGGATACCCCTTTATGGGATGGGGCAGTGTTGATTACCCTGGTCGTGCTAGCAAGGAGCCCGCATTACTAGTTGCGGGAGTGATATGGTCACTCTCGTGACGGAGTCGTTCCATGTAGGACGATTATGCCGTTTTTACGTGTTCCGGGCACACCGTTGGTCCCTGCATGGATTATACGGTCTAGAGTTGGTGCTCGTGAGACATACGTCATGTGGGTTGCGTACCAATCGAGTGGACTCTTTGTCTAGTGTCGTCAAGGGTTTGCATTGATTGGGTACTTACCTCGGGTATGTTATATATCGCGAGTCGTGGATGACACGGAAGTTTCCTGGATCTCGTGGGTACATCGTACAATCTTCGCAGAGTGTCAAGCTATTCGAATAGTCGTGTCCATGGTCAAGGACAGTTGGGTAATCTCGCTTGACTACGTCCAGTCCTTGTCGCAAAACCCAAGTGTGCGTGTGCATAAAGGTGTTACATGTGAAAATGATTACTTGGTCAAGTTTGGTGACTTGACATGGAGGATGAACATGAGATGTTTAGTCCTCACGTTATTTATGTTGATATTTGTAACTTGTTCTTACAGTCACTATTTACCTAGTGATGCATGACCATCTAGATACTTGATCATGTTTATTCATTAATAAAACCTACTTTCTCCAAAGGCTGCATTATACTTCATATTACACTCAATTGCATAACCCACATCATGGGTTGTTTGCGAGTACATTCAAAATCACTCATTGGCTTGCCACTGGTTATTCTATTGACCAGACATGGAGGAACCAACATATGGAGAAGAGTTCATCGTTGGAGACGGACACGCGAACTAGGACGCTTCCCAGTCAGAATGCATGTTGGTTAGGCTGATGGCATGGGTTCATGTTTTCTACCAAGATTTCTCCTAGTAGTTGAGTTGGTGTGATTGGCCTTCATGACCCTATCTATGTAAAACTTGACCATAATGGTCATTATTTCTATCAGATGTTAATCATGGATGTAAGACTCTCGTTATTCAGTATCTATGTGTTCAGTGAGCATTGATCTCTGGGATCATTGTACACGTTCATTCGGTGATCACGACTCGTAAGTCGGGGTCCCATAGAGCTAGTTTGAGAGTCCTCCTGGCTGTAGGAAGCCTTAGGTACCATGGACATTAGCAGGGACGAATAGCACACTCAGTCCTTACACTTGGGGTTTTATACACCCTTATAGCCTTTCTATACATTCACAACTTTCTAACCTCTCTCCTAAAACCTTGTTGATGGTCATCGTACCTGAGACACTCTTGGAAACTGGCTTTCCCATACTTGTGGGAGACAGCCTAGAGAAGTGTCAAGTACGTCGAACGCCCGTTTACCTCTACCACGAGCATTGGGTCAATGCCAGCACAAAGGAATATCATGTGGACGTGATTGTGAAGGCAAACGACTTCCCAGCGAGTTGGTTGTTTGAAGGGCCACAAATGGAGACTCTGGTATTGGCAGTTGAAACGGTAGCACGAGAGGCACTCGTTCACATCCGTGACTTCCTTCCACAGATGGCTGATGAGCCGGCTACCTGCCACCTGCCTTTTGTTAAAGATGAGGTTGATGGGAGCTGGATGCTAAACCCATCCCTGGAGGAAGGGATGCCACTTAGGTTTCAGACCTACTTCAGCCTCTGCGCCGACAGCCTGGTCAAGGAATCAGTAGTGCTTCGCCAAGAAAAGATGAAGGCAACCAAGATCAAGAAAGAAGGATCACTCAAAGGACAGCCTGCTGTCGCATTTAGAGGAGGAATACCACCACATAAGGTCACACCTATTCGGAGTCGCCACATGACCGCCGAGGAGTTTACAGAGCTCTTCACAGCTTCTCCGACGAAGCGCCATCGTGATGGACTTCTTACTTCCCCCACACCCTTGATAGGAGGTGATGCCCGCACACATGATGACGAGGAGGAAGACCCCGAGGAGCGTGAGTATGAGATCGAGAAATCCACTACTTAGTATGGACGTCTTAAGGCAAAGTACAAATCCCCATGCGAAGTCGAGCCCGTGTAATGGTTCATATTAAACCATGTATGCTTGTAGTGTGTGCTTTGTGTTTGTGTCTCGATACAAGCCACACTTTTGCCCTAGGGAACGTGTAATCAGCTACATCGCTTATCCTAATTAATATATTTGCACATGGTTATTCGACCCTTCTTGTTTCACACACTTGCACCATACCGAAAACCCCTTATGTAGGCACGTTTCTCCCTTATGCTTTCTTCTCAATCATTTGGGGATATTGACCTGACTGCTCCAAACAGGATGGTGATTGTTAGTCGCACCAGTAACTTCGGCCATCCCAGCACTGGCGAATCTAGCCAGCAGCCAGGAGCCGGTGGATCTGCTCAAGCTGGAGTTCACCAGGAGAAGCCGCAAGGCGACATTCCCCCGCCACTGCCTTCTCTGAACAATCTGACAGTGGGTCAGTTCCTCCAAGCTCTCCGAGAGGAACGCCAGGCCAACAACTCCGCTATCCAGCAGATAGCTCAGGCCTTAGTGCACAACCCGCCGCAGGGCGGAAATGACAATGGTCACTCCACTCTGTCGGAGTTCATGAGGACTACGCCTCCAATATTCACTGAGACAACCGAGACTCTGGATGCCGATTACTGGATCTGCACCATTGAAGACCTTCCCACGCTGGTTAAGTGCACCGACGACCATGAAAAGGTCTCTATGCCGCCTTGAAGGCACTGCTAGGGCTTGGTGGGACGGGTTCCAAATCATGCAAGGCACGCATGTTATCACTTGGGCTATCATCAAGGATGGATTCCGCGCTGCTCACATTCCCCCAGGAATGATGACTATCAAGAAGTGGGAGTTTCGTGAACTAAAGCAAGGCCGCGGCACAGTCAACGGGTACGTGCAGAAGTTCAACCTCTTGTCGAGGTATGCGCCTGATGATGTCAGCACTCAGGCCGCCATGGTAGAACGCTTCATGGAAGGGCTCAAGTAGTCTCTAAAATATCAGCTTGTTTTTTGTGACTGTCGGACCATCTGTGGTCTGGTGAATAAGGCTCTCATTATTGAAGACAAGCGTCGTGCTATGGATGATACTCGCAAACGCAAGCTGATGGGCGATGGTGGTTCCAGCAACCAAAAGTCTCTCTTATGGCAGACAGCCCCGGCAAGGCCGAACTATCAGCAGCGGCAGTACAAGACTCCTGCACCTCGCCCAAGCTTTCGGCCTCAGCAGTATGCCAACCCCAAGTCGGCGTTCCACCCGCCCAACAATAGTGGGGGCAAGCCCAACATCCCTGGGCAGATCACTTGCTTCGGGTGTGGACAGCCTGGACACTACTCCAGGCAATGCCCCAACAACAAGCCCGATGCACCGTGCCCCAATGCGCCGAATCAAGGACATGGAGCACTAAACAAAAATCAGGCTTCCCGCGACCAACAATACCACCGCAGGGGCGTGTGAACCACATCTCCGCAAAGGAAGCCTAGGAAGACACGGACTGCATAATGGGTATGTTCCTCGTCAACTCCACTCCAGCAACAACATTGTTTGATTGTGGTGCTTCGCATTCTTTTGTCACCCAAAAGTTTGCTACGAAGAGTGGCTTGAAACCTACATTCCTAAAGCATCAAATGACATTACAGACCCTGGGTGCAGTATTGAGGACCAACATAGGATGTAGGGGAGTTGGGATCAGCATTAATGGAGTAGACTTCATAGCAGATCTCATCGTCATTAAGTCGCAAGGCTTGGACGTGATCCTTGGTATGGACTGGTTGGCCAAGCACCAGAGCATGCTGGACTTTGCCAATAGGGCCATCACCATGACAAGTGACTAAGGAATCAAGGTCAAATATGTTCCTGAGCCTACCTCCGCTCAAGTTCCTCAGGTTAACTACCTTTCGGGAAAGGAGTTGGATCAAGTCCCAGTGGTATGTGAATATCCGGACGTCTTTCCCGATGAACTGCCTGGGATGCCTCCTGATCGAGACATCGAGTTCATCATTGATCTCATGACCGAGTCAAGGTCTATCTATAAGAAGCCCTATAGGATGGGATCCGAGGAGCTGGCAAAGCTAAAGAAACAGCTAGCCGAGCAGCTCAGGAAGGGATATATTCATCCTGGTGCCTCACCTTGGGGATCAGTTGGTCTATTCATGTCTAAGAAGGATGGGACTATCACGCTCTGCGTTGATTACCGTTCCCTCAATGAAGTCACAATAAAGAACAAATATCCACTCCCCAAGATTTAATACCTATTCGACCTGTTAAATGGTGCCAAGGTATTCTCCAAGATCAATCTCAGATCTGGGTACTACCAACTAAAGATTCGGCTAGATGAGATACCAAAGACGGCATTCGTGACAAGGCATGGCATGTATGAGTGCACAGTCATGTCATTTGGGTTGACCAATGCCCCAGCCTACTTCATGTACCTCATGAACAAGGTCTTCATTGAATACTTGGACAAGTTTGTTGTCGTCTTCATCGACGACATACTCATCTTCTCCAAGTCCAAAGAAGAGCATGAGAAACACTTGAAGATGGTGTTGGAAAAACTTCGAGAGCATCAGCTTTATGCCAAATTCAGCAAGTGCGATTTTTTTTACATGAAGTTGGATTCTTGGGTCATGCCATGACAGCGGATGGATTGGAAGTCGATCCCGCCAAGATTACTACAGTAACAAACTGGGAGTCGCCAATCGATGTGAAGGAAATTAGAAGCTTCCTCAAACTCGCAGAATATTACCGCAAGTTCGTGGAAGGATTCTCCTGCATCGCCCGACCAATGACTCGGCTCCTGAAGAAGGGCAAGAAGTTCGAATGGACGCCGGTGTGCGAAGGAAGCTTCCAAGAACTAAAGAAGAGGTTAACCACCGCCCCAGTATTGGCCACACCAGATATTAACAAGGAGTTTGTGATATGTTGCGATGCATCAAGAATCGGGCTCGGTGGCGTTTTGATGCAAGACGACAGGGTCGTGGCTTACGTGTCACGACAAATGTGGCCTCATGAAGAGAACTACGCCACACACGACCTCGAGTTGGCGTTCGTAGTTCATGCCTTGAAGACATTCGGCATTACCTTTTGGGGAAGCGATGCGAAATATACACCAACCACAAGAGTCTGAAGTATATTTTTACCCAAAAGGAATTGAATATGAGGCAGCGAAGATGGTTGAAGTTGAGTAAAGACTACGACGTCAGCATTCAATACCATTTCGGCAAGGCCAGCGTGGTGGAAGACACCTTGAGGCGAAAGGCTTGCACCTTGAACGCCATGATCAAGGAAAGGTTGCCCACTCTATATGAGGAGCTCGAAAGCTTTGGGTTGGAGCTAGTTGAACAAGGATTCCTAGAAAACCTCAAAGTCAAACCCACGCTGATGGACGACATTAAAGAGGTCCAGAAGGGACATGAGAGCATTGAAGGCCTCAAGAGGAAGATCAAGGGAGGCAAAGCCTCAGGGTTCTCAGTGGATGAACAAGGAGTTGTGTGGTTTGGAAGTCGCATGTGCGTACCCAATAAGGCTGACCTCAAGAAACTAATCTTGCAAGAACCCCACGACACTCCATACTCATTTCACCCTGGTGGGACCAAGATGTATCAAGACCTCAGAGAAATATTCTTGTGGCATTGCATGAAGAGGGAAATAGCTTCATATGTCACCAAGTGTGACGTACGACAGCGAGTGAAAGTTGAACACCAAAGACCTGCTGGGCTGCTACAACCTCTTCAAGTGCTTGAATGGAAGTGGGATAAAGTCGGTGTGGACTTCATCACCGGTCTGCCTAAGTCACGCAAGGGACACGACTCCATATGGGTCATTGTTGACCATCTCACCAAGGTGGCCCATTTCATTCCCGTCAACACCAAATATGAGGGAATCAAGTTGGCTAGTCTCTTTATTGTGCGTATTGTGAACCTCCACGGAGTTCCCAAGGAGATTGTGTCCGACCGAGGCACACAATTCACTTCGAGATTCTGGAAGAAGTTTCAAGAGGCCTTGGGAACCAAGCTATCCTTCAGCATCGCCTTCTACCCGCAGACCGGCGGGCAGATGGAAAGAGTAAATCAGATACTCGAAGACATGCTCTGCACTTGTGTCTTGGCACACGGAACAAAATGGGAAGATTGTGTGTGCTGAGTTCTCTTACAACAGCAGCTATCGGTCTAGTCTCCAGATGGCTCCATTTGAGGTGTTGTGCGGACGTAAGTGCCGGACTCCCCTCAACAGGTCCTAGACTAGTGAAGGATTGATTTTCGGGCCAGACATTCTCTGTGAAGCTGAAGAGAAGGTGCAACTCGTTAGGGATTCACACCGCCGAGAGGTGGAGCTTAACCGTGGAGATCACGTGTACCTCCGTGTCATGCCTCTTAAGGGGACAAAGTGTTTCCATGTCAAAGGAAAGCTTGCTCCAAGGTACATTGTACCTTTTAAGATCACTGCCACACATGAAGAAGTTGCGTACCAGTTTGAGCTACCTCCAGAACTTTCGGGAGTGCACAACGTCTTCCACGTGTCACAACTCCGGAAGTGCCTTCAAGCGCCAAGCCGTCTAGATCTTTATAAGGACATCTACCATGAAGCTATTGACCTTCAGCCAGACCTGACTTATCGCGAGAGACCGATCCACATTGTGGACAAAGCCGTTGTACCTGAAGCCGTGCCATCAAATACTTCAAGGTCCAGTGGAGCAACCACACCAAGGCAGAGGCAACATGGGAGCATAAAGACTACCTTAGATCCAAGTTTCCATACCTTTTTAGCACCTAGCTTAGGAATCTCGGGAACGAGATTCTTGTAAGGGGGATAGGTCTGTCACACCCTATTTTCACCTCATTTTGTCTCTCATATCTCTCTTTCAAAATTTGGTATAAATTAAAACTTTTTAAGTGAATGCCATGAGTGCCTTGTTTGTCATTGTTGTATGTGTGCTAGTGAATAGATCTCTTAAAATCAGTTTTCAAAATAATATTTCTTTTGAAAATCCCTTTTTATTATTTTGGTAAATCAACACCTTACTTTGGAGTTGCAGTGCAAGTCCTTGAATTTAAGGGAGTGCCATCACCCAAAGTTATTTTTCTATTTTATTTATATGTCCTTTTCTAAGGAGAGAAATGGTATTTCTGGGTGAAAAATTATTTTTCAACCTTAGAAAAATCTGAGAAAACTTGGGAATACTCACACGACATATAGTTTCAACCAAGTCTTGTTCAAAATATTTGTGCAAACCTTTGAAAACCAATTTTGTCTGTTTTGATCTTTTGAAATATTTCCAAAGGAAATATTCTCAATAAATTCCGAGAAAACTCCAGCATGTCCCACATGCTATATTGGGTGATCATGCTAAGTTTTACCTCCATCCAAGGTGATTTGAATCATCAAATAATCCAGAAGCCCTATCTGTCCAGAATGAAGTTGGAGCTGTTGGGGAACGTCGCATGGGAAACAAAAAATTTCCTACGTGCACGAAGACCTATCATGGTGATGTTCACCTACGAGAGGTGATTTCCAATCTACGTACACTTGTAGATTGCACAGCAGGAAGCGTTAAGAGACGCGGTTGATGTAGTGGAACGTCCTCACGTCCCTCGATCCGCCCCGTGAACCGTCCCACGAACCGTCCCGCGATCCGTCCCACGATCTGCTCTGATCTAGTGCCGAACGGACGGCACCTCCGCGTTCAGCACACGTACAGCTCGACGATGAGTTCTCCGGCAACATGACGGTGCTTCGGAGGTTGGTGGTGATCTATCTCAGTAGGGCTCTGCCGTGGCAAAGTTGTGTCTCAAAACCCCCCAATACCTCTAGTATATATAGGAGAGAGGGAGGGCAGGAGGCAGCCTCAAACCCTCAAGGTTTGGCCGAAATTGGAAGTGGAGGAGTCCTACTCCAATCCTACTTGGAGTAGGATTCCACCTTCCCACTTGGAAACTCTTTCCACCTTGTGTTTTTTCCTTCTCAAACCTTTTGGGCCTTAGTAGGAAATTATTCCAGCCCACTAGGGGCTCTCTTCCCATAGCCCATGAGACCCCTTGGTGCGTGACACCCCTCCCGATGGTCCCTGGCACCCCTCCCAGCACTCCCGATACACTACCGATGAGCCCGAAACTTTTCCGGTGACCAAAACAGGACTTCCTATATATCAACCTTTACCTCCGGACCATTCTGGAGCTCCTCGTGATGTCCTCGATCTCATCCAGGACTCTAAACAACATTCGGTATCCAACCATATAACTGAAATACGCATAAAACATCGCCTAACCTTAAGTGTGCATACCCTGCGGGTTCGAGAACTATGTAGACATGACCCGAGGGACTCCTCGGTTAATATCCAATAGCGGGACCTGGATGCCCATATTGGATCCTACATATTCTCCGAAGATCTTATCGGTTGAACCTCAGTGTTAAGGATTCATATAATCCCGTATGTCATTCCCTTTGTCCTTCGGTATGTTACTTGCCCGAGATTCGATCGTCAGTATCCGCATACCTATTTAAATCTCGTTTACCGGCAAGTCTCTTTAGTCGTTCTGTAATACAAGATCCCATGACTTACATCAAGTCGCATTGCTTCCAAGGCTTGTGTGTGATGTTGTATTACCGAGTGGGCCCCGAGATACCACTCCGTCACACGGAGTGACAAATCCCAGTCTTGATCCATACTAACTCAACGGACACCTTCGGAGATACCTGTAGAGCATCTTTATAGCCACCCAGTTACGTTGTGACATTTGATACACACAAGGTATTCCTACGGTGCCAGTGAGTTATATGATCTCATGGTCATAGGAATAAATACTTGACACGTAGAAAACAGTAGCAATAAAATGACACGATTAACATGCTACGTTCATTGGTTTGGGTCTAGTCCATCACATGATTCTCCTAATGATGTGATCCCGTTATCAAGTGACAACACTTGTCTATGGTCAGGAAGCCTTGACCATATTTGATCAACGAGCTAGTCAACTAGAGGCTTGCTAGGGACAGTGTTTTGTCTATGTATCCACATAGGTATTGTGTTTCCAGTCAATACAATTATAGCATGGATAATAAACGATTATCATGAACAAAGAAATATAACAATAACTAATTTATTATTGCCTGTCGGGCATATTTCCAACAGTCTCCCACTTGCACTAGAGTCAATAATCTAGTTCACATCACCATGTGATTCTAACGAATCTAACACCCATATAGTTCTAGGGTCTCATCACGTCTTGCTCGTGAGAGAGGTTTTAGTGAACGGTTCTGAAACTTTCAGATCCGTGTGTTCTTTACAAATCTTTATGTCATCTTATAGATGCTGCTACTACGTGCTATATGGAAATATTCCAAATATCTACTCTACTATACGAATCCGTTTCACTACTCATAGTTATTTGGATTAGTGTCAAAGCTTGCATCGACGTAACCCTTTAGGACGAACTCTTTAACCACCTCCATAATCGAGAAAAATTCCTTAGTCCATTAGTTACTCAGGATAACTTTGACCGCTGCTAGTGATTCAATCATGGATCACTCTCTGTACCACTCAACAGACTTGAGGCAAGGCACACATCAGGTGCGGTACTCAGCATGGCATACTTCAGATTCTACGGCCAAGGCATAGAAGACGACCTTCGTCTATTCTCTTTATTCTGCCGGGGTCGGGTTTTGAGTCTTACTCAAATTCACACCTTACAACACAACCAAGAACTCCTTCTTCGCTGATCTATTTTGAACTCCTTCAAAAACTTGCCAAGGCATGCATTTTGTTGAAACTTCTATTAAGCGTTTCGATCTATCTCTATAGATCTTGATGCTCAACGTTCAAGCAGCACAATCCAGGTATTCCTTAGACAAACTCTTTTCAAACAACCTTTTATGCTTTACAGAAATTCTACATTACTTCTGATCCACAATATGTCAACCACATATACTTATCAGAAATTCTATAGTGCTCCCACTCACTTCTTTGGAAATACAAGTTTCTCATAAATCTTGTACAAACCCAAAATCTTTGATCATCTCATCAAAGTGTATATTCCAACTCCGAGATGCTTGCACCAGTCCATTGAAGGATCGCTGGAGCTTGCATACTTGTTAGTATCCTTAGGATCGACAAAACATTCTGATTGTATCATATACAATCTTTCCTCAAGGAAACCGTTGAGGAAACAATGTTTTGACTTCCTATGTGCAATATTTCACAAATAACGCAGCAACTACTAACATAATTCCAACACACTTTTAGCATCGCTATGAGTGAGAAAGTCACATCATAGTCAACTCTTTGATCTTGTCGAAAACTTCTTTGGGACAAGTCGAGCTTTTCTTAATAGTGACTTATCACCATCATCGTCTGTCTTCCTTTTAAAGATCCATCTTTACTTCATAGTCTTACTACCACCAAGCAGTTCTTCCAAAGTCTACACTTTGTTTTATACATGGATTCTCTCTCGGATTTCATGGCCTTCAGCCATTTGTCGGAATCCGGGCCCACCATTGCTTCTCCATAACTCGTAGGTTCATTGTTGTTCAACAACATGACCTCCAAGACAGGGTTACTGTACCACTCTATAGTAGTACGCGACCTTGTCGACCTACGAGGTCTGTAGTAACTTGATCTGATGCTCAATGATCACTATCATTAGCTTCCACCACAATTGGTGTAGGCGCCACAGGAACAACTTCCTGTGCCCTGCTACACACTAGTTGAAGTGATGGTTCAATAACCTCATCAAGTTCTATCACCCTCCCACTCAATTATTTCGAGAGAAACCTTTCCTCAAGAAAGGACCCGTTTCTAGAAGCAAACACTTTGCTTCCGGATCTGAGATAGGAGATGTATCCAACTGTTTTGGATATCCTATGAAGATGCATTTATCCGCTTTGGGTTCGAGCTTATCAGACTGAAACTTTTTCACCTAAGCATCGCAGCCCCAAACTTTCAAGAAACGACAGCTTAGGTTTCTCCAAACCATATTCTATATTGTGTCATCTCAACGGAAATACGCGGTGCCCGATTTAAAGTGAATGCGGTTGTCTCTAATGCATAACCCATAAATGATAGTGGTAATTCGATAAGAGACATCATAGTATGCACCATATCAAATAGGTCGCGGCTATGATGTTCAGACACACCATCACACCATGGTGTTCTTGGTGGCATGAATTGTGAAACAACTTCCACATTGTCTTAATTGTGTACCAAAACTCGCAACTCAGATATTCATCTCTATGATCATATCGTAGACAGTTTATCCTCTTGTTACGACGAACTTCACTCTGAAACAGAATTGAACTTGTTCAATATTTCAGACTTGTGATTCATTAAGTAAATACTCCTGTATCTACTCAAATTGTCATTGAAGAAAGAACATAATGATAACCACTGCGGGCCTCAACACCCATTGGACTGAATACATCAAATGTATTACTTCCAACAAGTTACTATCTTGTCTCATCTCAATGAAAACAAGGCCTTGCTCATGTGGTATGATTTGCATGTCACAAGTGATTCAAAATCAAGTGAGTATAAAGATCCATCAGTATAGAGCCTCTTCATGCAATTTATACCAACACGACTCAAGCGGCAGTGCCACAAGTAAGTGGTACTATCATCATTACCTTGTATCTTTTGGCACCAATATCAAGAACATGTGTAACACTATGATCGATATTCAATAAACCATTGAAGGTGATTATTCAAGCAAACAGAGTAACCATTATCCTTTTAAATGAATAATCGTATTGCAATAAAGACGATCCAATCATGTTCATGCTTAACGCAAGCACCAAATAACAATTATTTAGGTTTAACACCAATCCCGATGGTAGAGGGAGCGTGCGACATTTGATCATATCAACCTTGGAAACAGTTCCAACACGTATCGTCACCTCGCCTTTAGCTAGTCTCCGTTTATTCCGTAGCTTTCATTTCGTGTTACTAATCACTTAGTAACCGAACCGGTATCCAATACCCTTGCGCTACTAGGAGTACTAGTAAAGTACACATCAACATCATGTATATCAAATATACTTCTGTCGACTTTGCCAGCCTTCTTATCTACCAAGTATCTAGGGTAGCTCCGCCTCAGTGACCGTTCCCCTCATAACAGAAGCACTTAGTCTCGGGTTTGGGTTTAATCATGGGTCTCTTCATTAGTGCAGCAACTGTTCTGCCGTTTCATGAAGTATCCCTTCTAGCCCTTGCCTTTCTTGAAACCTAGTGGTTTTACTAACCATCAACTATTGATGCTCCTTCTTGATTTCTACTTTCGCAGTGTCAAACATCACGAATCGCTTAAGAATCATTGTATCTATCCTTGATATGTTATAGTTCATCACGAAGCTCAAGCAGCTTAGTGGCAGTGACTTTGGAGAACCATCACTATCTCATCCGGAAGATTAACTCCCACTTGATTCAAGCGATTGTTGTACTTAGATAATTTGAGAACATGCTCAACGATTTGAGATTTTATCCTTTACTTTGTAGGCAAAGAATCTTGTCGGAGGTCTTATACCTCTCAACAAGGGCACGAGCATGAAATCTCAATTTCATCTCTTTGAATATCTCTTATGTTCTGCGATGTTTTCAAAACGTCTTCGGTGCCTTGCTTCTAAGTCATTAAGTATTGTGCACTAAACTATTATGTAGTCATCAAAGACGTGTATGTCAGATGTTCGCAACATCCACAGATGACGCCCGAGGTGCAGCACACCGAGTGGTGCATTAAGGACATAAGACTTCTGCGCAGCAAGGAGGACAATCCTCAGTTTTACAGACTCAGTCCGCAAAGTTGCTACTATCAACTTTCAACTAAATTTTCTCTAGGAACATATAAAAAAATAGTAGAGCTATAGCGCAAGCTACATTATGATTCATAAAGACCCTTTTTACTATGTTCATGATAATTAGATTTTAACTAATCAAATTACTTAAGAACTCCCACTCAAAAAGTACATCTCTCTAGTCATTTGAGTGGTACATGATCCAAATCCACTATCTCAAGTCCGATCATCACGTGAGTTGAGAATAGTTTCAGTGGTAAGCATCTCTATGCTAATCATATCAACTATATGATTCATGCTCGACATTTCGGTCTCATGTGTTCCGAGGCCATGTCTGCACATCCTAGGCTCGTCAAGCTTAACCCGAGTGTTCCGCGTGTGCAACTGTTTTGCACCCGTTGTATGTGAACGTTGAGTCTATCACACCCGATCATCACGTGGTGTCTCGAAACGACGAACTGTCGCAACGGTGCACAGTCGAGGAGAACACAATTTTGTCTTGAAATTTTAGTGAGAGGTCACCTCATAATTCTACCGTCATTCTAAGCAAAATAAGGTGCATAAAGGATTAACATCACATGCAATTCATAAGTGACATGATATGGCCATCATCAGTGCTTCTTGATCTCCATCACCAAAGCACCGGCACGATCTTCTTGTCACCGGCGCCACACCATGATCTCCATCAACGTGTCGCCATCGGGGTTGTCGTGCTACTCATGCTATTACTACTAAAGCTACGTCCTAGCAATATAGTAAACGCATGTGCAAGCACAAACGTTAGTTTAAAGACAACCCTATGGCTCTTGCTGGTTGCCGTACCATCGACGTGCAAGTCAATATTAACTATTACAAGATGATCATCTCATACATCCAATATATCACATCATGTCGTTGGCCATATCACATCACAAGCATACCCTGCAAAAACAAGTTAGACGTCCTCTAATTGTTGTTGCATGTTTTACGTGGTTTCCATGGGTATCTAGTAGGATCGCATCTTACTTACGCAAACACCACAACGGAGATGTATGAATTGCTATTTAACCTCTCTCCAAGGACCTCCTCGGTCAAATCCGATTCAACTAAAGTTTGAGAAACCAGTCATCTTTGAGCAATGGGGTTGCTCGTAGCGATGAAACCAGTCTCTCGTAAGCGTACGAGTAATGTCGATCCAACAATACCGCGGAATTAAGAAAAGACTAAGGAGGGCAGAAAATCGCACATCACCACCCACAAAAACTTTTGTGTTCTACTCGAGATAACATCTACGCATGAACCTAGCTCATGATGCCACTGTTGGGGAACGTCGCATGGGAAACAAAAAATTTCCTATGCGTACGAAGACCTATCATAGTGATGTTCACCTACGAGAGGAGATTTCCAATCTACGTACCCTTGTAGATAGCACAACAGGAAGCGTTAAGAAACGCAGTTGATGTAGTGGAATGTCCACACGTCCCTCGATCCGCCCCGCGAACCGTCCCACGAACCGTCCTGCGATCCTTCCCACGATCCACTCCGATCTAGTGTCGAACGGACGGCACCTCCGCGCTCAGCACACGTACAGCTCAACGATGATCTCGGCCTTCTTGATCCAGCAAGAGATACTGAGAGGTAGATGAGTTCTCCGACAGCGTGACGGTGCTCTGGAGGTTGGTGGTGATCTATCTCAACAGGGCTCCGCCCGAGCTCCACAGAAATACGATCTAGAGGAAAAACCGTGGAGGTATGTGGTCGGGCTGCCGTGGCAAAGTTGTGTCTCAAAACCCCCCAATACCTCTAGTATATATAGGAGGGAGGGAGGGGAAAAGGCAGCCTCAAACCCTCAAGGTTTGGCCAAAATTGGAGGCGGAGGAGTCCTACTCCAATCCTACTTGGAGTAGGATTCCACCTTCCCACATGGAAACTCTTTCCACCTTGTGTTTTTTCCTTCTCAAACCTTTTGGGCCTTAGTGGGAAATTATTCTAGCCCACTAGGGGCTGGTTTATCTCTTCCCATAGCCCATGAGACCCCTTGGGGCGTGACACCCCTCCCGATGGTCCCTGGCACCCCTCCCGGCACTCCCGATACACTACCGATGAGCCCGAAACTTTTCCGGTGACCAAAACAGGACTTCCTATATATCAATCTTTACCACCAGACCATTTAGGAGCTCCTCGTGACGTCCTGGATCTCATCCAGGACTCCAAACAACATTCGGTAACCAACCATATAACTCAAATACGCATAAAACATCGTCTAACCTTAAGTGTGCAGACCCTGCGGGTTCGAGAACTATGTAGACATGACCCGAGGGACTCCTCGGTCAATATCCAATAGCGGGACCTGGATGCCCATATTGGATCCTACATATTCTCCGAAGATCTTATCGGTTGAACCTCAGTGTCAAGGATTCATATAATCCCGTATGTCATTCCCTTTATCCTTCGGTATGTTACTTGCCAGAGATTCGATCGTTAGTATCCGCATACCTATTTCAATCTCGTTTACCGGCAAGTCTCTTTACTCGTTCCGTAATACAAGATCCCATGACCTACATCAAGTCAAATTGGTTGCAAGCCTTGTGTGTGATGCTGTATTACCGAGTGGGCCCCGAGATACCTCTCCGTCACACGGAGTGACAAATCCCAGTCTTGATCCGTACTAACTCAACGGACACCTTCGGAGATACCTGTAGAGCATCTTTATAGCCACCCAGTTACGTTGTGACATTTGATACACACAAGGTATTCCTCTAGTGCTAGTGAGTTATATGATCTCATGGTCATAGGAATAAATACTTGACACGCAGAAAACAGTAGCAATAAAATGACACGATCAACATGCTACGTTCATTAGTTTGGGTCTAGTACATCACATGATTCTCCTAATGATGTGATCCCGTTATCAAGTGACAACACTTGTCTATGGTCAGGAAACCTTGACCATCTTTGATCAACGAGCTAGTCAACTAGAGGCTTGCTAGGGACAATGTTTTGTCTATGTATCCACACAGGTATTGTGTTTCCAATCAATACAATTATAGCATGGATAATAAACTATTATCATGAACAAAGAAATATAATAATAACTAATTTATTATTGCCTCTAGGGCATATTTCCAACAGGAGCAACTCTACATTGTGAAGTTTGTCCATTTGGTCTCAAACTTTGCACGAGTGCTCAATACCTCAGATAAGGGGATCATGCCAAGAATTGGATTTGTGGGAATTGATTTATCACATCTTCTCACAAGAATATAGATCAACCCATTTTGTGGGTATTTTCAAGTTTACATTGTAAAACTTGTCCAATGGAGCTCAAATTTGGTAGAGCCTTCTAATTATGCCTAAAATCAAATCATGTCAACTTTCAATATATTTGGAGGAGGTTAACTTCCCCAAACATGCATCAAACACCTTTTGCCAGATTTGTAAAACAGCATCTAGCAACCACCACACTCACTCCCTTCACTCCAAATTCATGTCACAAATGGCATGCGCCCCTCCTCACCTCCAGACGAGAGGCCCAACACTGGTTCAATGAGAAGGAGCCAAAATCTTCATTTTATCTCCTGAACCAAGGTTGGCAGTACCACTTTAACTCCCTCCCCTTGGCCAGCTTGATCCTTCCTGGTTCCTAGAGCCCAAAGGGCATCTACCCCACCTCCGAGACACACCAGACACAGACAAGACGCGCCAGAGCGCGCTAGCATGTCGTGGCATGCTAAAACTGCGCTCTGGGCGCGCTACAGGGCACACCCGAGCCCAGGGGACTAGCATCGGCCGGTTCTCGACTCCCCCTGTTGCCCCTCTTTGACCACATCGACGACCGCATCTAGGGCAGCATCAAGCCCCTCTTTTCCCCCTCTCCTCTTCCCCTGGCGACGCATGGCCGCACGCGGCCAAAGCGGCCAGAAGGACCCCACTACCTCGACGCGCTAAAGAGCTGCCCCCCGCTCCTCCTGAAGATGTTGCGCGGTCCTAAACCACGTCCACAAACCATGGCTTCATGCTTGAGTATTCTCTCCCTCTCCTGCCACCACACCAAAACCATCGGCGCACCTCACTCGGTGACTCGTCGCCAGCTTATAAATAGGCCACCCCGACTCTCCGTGCACCTCAAACCGTCCCTCCTATCTCCAATCGACAACCCCCGTGCCCCATTTGAGCTAAGGGAGCCCCGGTAGTCAAGGTTGACCAAGGCGCCGCCCCGTCACGGCTCCGTCGATCTCCGGCTACACGCACGCTCCAGAGCCCCATTCGCTCCTCCTGTGACCGCAAAGGCCCCCCGAGCCTTCTCCACCACTCCCCCGTCCTTCTCCCTGCTCAGAGCACCAGTTCCGACGTCTTCACCTCCGGTGACCCCATCATCTCCGGTGACATAGGCCACCTCTAGCGTCCCTTCGTCCATCATATGGTAGGCGGAGGAGCCACGAGTCCGTTCCCATACTCGTGTGACCTCGAGAGCCCAAAAGATGTCGCCGATGAGCTCTCCCTCCTCTCTATCCAGAGGTACAAGACGACCCCGATAGGGGGACACCACCTGTCGGTGGTCGACTCGACCCTCTCTCCCTCCCTGCAGTCACTGGCCACACAACCCCACGCGTCAAGTTTAAACCTGACGGCGCGCGCGCTTGGGCTGGCTGACTCGGTGGCTGGCCGGTTGGTCAGCTCGGCCGGCACACCTACTAGCCGAGCCAGGCCAGTGTGTTGGACTTTTCTTTTTATTTTAATTATGGTTTCTAAAATAAATACACACGATTAATTATTTATCCAAATTTAATTATTTTTCCACCATAATTCTTGTAAAATTGAGTGGTATTTAATAGTGTTGTTTGTAAAAAAATTACAAAAACTTTTATGCACGCGTTTATTTTAAAACCTAGTTTAAGTACTTTTAATTTCTATTCAAAAGACTTTAAAAATACTTTTTCATTCCAAAACAAGAAACAAACATTTTGATAAATAATAATATAATTTTACATAGTAGGTTAACATTTTTTATGTGTGTTTTTACTTTATTTTTGGTTGTGGTCGTTATTGTTATTATTGCTATTACGATGATAGATCACGTGTTTGATGAATGACTAGGACCCGAAGACCTCGAAGACCTCGGATACCTAGGTGATCAAGGCAGGAAGCCCTTTGACCATGCCTGAGAAAATGTTTTATGCATGACATGTTGATTACTTTATTCGGATGCATGTAGTCATGAATAATTGGTACACTCCAGTATGGTGTTACCGATGGTTCCCCTAGAGAACTTGCATTGAGCATGACCTTACCATCTATGAAAGTCACGCTGACAAAAGTTCACAAGTAGATAGTAGTGCTACGCATAGGATGAGCATATGCATGGTGATGGTAACACTAAGGTGATTAAAAAGGTTTTCAAAAAACCCGTCGGGTGCCACTAATGCCCGAGGGTGATGGTGTTGAGCTGGATGACCACTTGAGGAAGAAGTGGTGTATCGGAAAGGTTTTTGTGTGAGTGTTTTCGGAAATGGGATTAAATTTAAGATATGATGACCATCCCAACCTTACATGTGCGACCACAATACCCCTTTATGGGACGGGGTTATGTTGATTACTCTGGTTGTGCTAGCAAGGAGCCCGCATTACTAGTGGTGGGAGTGATATGGTCAGTCTCGTGACGGGGTCGTGCCAGGTAGGACGACTATACCATTTTTACGTGTTCCGGGCACACCGTTGGTCCCTGCAGGGATGATACGGTCTAGAGTTGGTGCTCACGAGACGTACATCATGTGGGCTGGGTACCAGTCGAGTGGACTCTTTTTCTAGTGTCCTCAGGCGAAAGGCATTGATTAGGTACTTACCTCGGGTATTTTATATACCACGAGTCGTGGATGATGCGGAAGTTTTCCGGATCTCGTGGGTAGAACGTACAACCTCTGTAGAGTGTCAAACTATTCGAATAGCCGTGTCCACAGTCAAGGACAGTTGGGTAATCCCGCTTGGACTACGTACAGTCGTTATCGCATAAACCAAGTGTGCATGTGTATAAAGGTGTTACATGAGAAAATGATTACTTGGTCAAGTTTGGTGACTTGACATGGAGGATGAACATGAGGTGTTCACTCCACAGGTTATTTATGTTGATATTTGTAACATGTTCTTACGGACACTATTTACCTAGTGATGCATGACCATCTAGATACTTGATCATGTTTATGCATTAATAAAACCAGCTTTTCGCAAAGGTTGCATTGTACTTCATATTACACTCAATTACGTGACCCGCATCATGGGTTGTGTGCGGCTACATTCAAAAGTACTCATTGGCTTGCCACTGGTTATTTTATTGACCAGACATGGAGGAACCATAATTTGGAGAAGAATTCGTCGTCGGAGACGGACACTTCCCAGTCAAAATGCGTGTTAGTTAGGCTGATGGCATGGGTTCATGTTTTCTACCAAGATTTCCGCTAGTAGTTGAGTTGGTGTGATTGGCCTTCATGGCCCTACCTATGTAAGACTTGACCATAATGGTCATTATTTGTATCATACGTTAATCGTGGATGTAAGACTGTCATTATTCAGTATATGTGTATCCAGTGAGCATTGATCTCTCGGATCACTGTACACGTTCATTCGGTTATCAGGACTCGTAAGTCGGGGTCCCCACAGATTTACATGTTCTGCTTCTTTGAAAATAAAACCTCATATGATATATCCCCCAAGTGTCGGGTCGCATGCCTGTAGCGTCTTGGGACTTCGTATTTGTCTTATGCTCATAAAAACTTCAGCTAGTATAGCCCCCAAGGACCGGGTCATTTATGCAATAATGAGCAGGGACTTTGTAGATCTGATTATGTAAACTTGAGCAACAATGTGTAGCCCCCATGGACCGGGACATTATGAAAAGATGAGCTGGTTCTTCCTTGAATCCATACTTGAATAAAGAGTGACTTGTAGCCCCCAACGGACGGCTTATATCCTTGAGACAGCCGGGTATGTTGATTATGCGATGATTTTAAAAATGTGGTTTGCATTAGCCCCCAAGTGTCATGGTGCATGCTTGCAGCGACATGGGACTTTCATACTTTGATGTAATCTTGGTTTGAATAATGTAGAACCCAAGTGTCGGGTCGTGTGCGTGCAGCGACTCGGGAATATTCCTTCCATTGTAGAATAAAATCACATCCACTATGTGAGCTGATGATGGCCTTTGTGATGAAATAAATCCTTGGCAGTGGTTGCAATGTAACCCGGAAAATGTATGTTTGAGAAATCCATAAGTGTTGTAGTTTACTGCAGGGAACAAGTTGAAGAAATCCAAGAGCTGGTCAATTAGATGACCCGACATTATATGTGATAGGGCGACTCTTCGAAAATAGTCAATTCTTCCGAGCTGGCTTAAAACCCCCAATCATTTAACCATGGTTATGATAAACCATGATGAAAATCCAGCCATGTTGGCTACCAAAGATTTATTTGCTACTGCAGAAGCTTATGCTATGACCCGGTTTGAAGACCGACATGATATGTATGTATGATGCATTATGCAATGCATGATGATGTATATATATGATAACTGAATATAAAGTGCCAATTCTAGAGGCATGACATAAAGACCGGCTTTCGAGGCTCGAGTCTTGCTTCAATGAAGCGGGTATGATAACCCATCAGGATAGAAACTATTAATAAGCTGGCAGAGTGAGACTCGGCGATTTAGACTGGTTGGTCAGGCTCAAGTCATGCTTCAGTGAAGCGGGTTATATGTCGGCTCTCTCACACGACACACTCAATGTTTTAACCTTGGCAAGTTCAGGGTCCACAATGGATTGACTTGCCAAGAGTACACGGGGCCAATAGGGGGAGTCGCACAAACAAACAGTCGGGTCTAACCATCGTATAGTGGTAATTTTTCGCATACCAAGAGGATGAGAAAGCTCAATTCAGTGAGTTTGAAGCCCCCAAGTGACCCATGATTAGGGAAAAGCCTAAAATAGGATTGCAGAAGACAATGCTATTACTGCCAAACAATCTAGGGACCAGTAGCCCCCACATAAGTCGGCTTGATTTTCTTGACCACAATTGGCGCATATGTTTGAACCGTGTATCATGGCAACTGGTCCTTTTTGGCTCATAACACCTATGTTTGGACGGTTGCAGCATGGCGGCTCGTCCTCTTTGGTATTGATAATGTCCATGTTTGAATGGCCACATCATGGCGGCTCCTCCTCTTGGCCGACTTTTTAAATCACCCGCCAATGAAGCAGTGCACCCATGTTTGAACGGTCGCATCATGGTGGCTCGTCCTCTTGGGCGACTTTAAATCTTTTCACCAATGAGGCAGTAGCCCCCGGGACTGGCTTAACTTTCTTGTAATGGTCCGGGTTTATTGAATTATTCAGCACAGTTGAATCTGCCGAGCCATGTCTATGTAGCCTCCGAGTCTTAAGTCGACTCAAGGAGACGGTTTGAGAGTCTCCATACTTGATTGTGACATAATCCGACATAAGGTTAATGGTTCAACAATGGATTTTATCCAGACTGGATACGACGTAGTGAGCTCATGATCTTTGTGATGCTCATTAGATGTCTTTCGCAAGTATCGTGGCCAAATTGAGTGTATATGCCTTTTGACCCATGCTTCATTCTCATGTAGTCCGGCTCTCCTGGCTCCTCCAGGCCCATTTTTTATTTTTCTTTGCCACTTGCTCTGAATTGTCAGCTCAATGAAGGCCAGATCAAATTGTAGTTTCACCAAGGATATTTCCTTCATGACAAACTCTCCTGTTTCTTTTGATATGTTGAAGTAGATAGTATTGCCAGGGTAACGGGTCAATGCATCTATCCATTGAGAAACCCAGTGTGAGCAGGAGTTGGTACATGTTTTGACGATGTTGTGTAAGACATGAATGCCATTTTTTCCTTTGCTGCAATGTTGTTGGGGGAGACGGGCCGCGGGGGTGGGTTGCGTGTGTCCGTTAGGCGGCTCGTATAAGCGAGCACCACACCGATATGTTGATGTAGACCGGACCACGGGGGTGGCATCTTGCGCGCATATGTTGGGCGGCTCGTATAGGCGAGCATTGCACCAGTATGTTGATGAGACTGGACCACAGGGGAGGCATCTTGCGCGTGTCCATTGGACGGCTCGTATAGGCGAGCACTAGGCCGGTATGTTGATGTAGACTAGACCGCGGGGGCGACGCCTTGCGTGCATCCATTGGGCGGCTCATATAGGCGAGCACTCCACCGATATGTTGAGTTGAATGCGAGAGCTATCCGGCGATTTGGCACGAACGCGAGAATCGGTCGCGGTGTCGTAAGCCGTCTTGGTTGTGCGGGCGTGAGAGTTGGCCGTGTTATTGTAAGCCATATTGGTCGCACGGATGTGAGAGTTGGCCGCATCACTGTAAGACAACACGGACAGTGAGTCGCCCGTGTCGTTGTGGATCGGCGCGGACGGTGAGCCGCCCATGACGTTTGTAGGCTTACGCGGATTGTGAGTCACTCGTGGCATTGATTGACACGAGCTTCACACTCGCAATATGACGCTGTTTTTGTAATGAGTATTTCTCCTACGTAGTAAAATATTACACGCGAGAGTAATTGTTTTCATAAAAAATAATATGTGTTAAAAATGACAGAAAGGATAACATTTGATTTTTTTCGGATGAATGCGGACACCGGTGCTGGACCTAGTCAGACGGAAAACAGATAGCGTATGTGTAGACTAATCTTGTCTGCACCACTTTTTTTGCGATGAAACAAAGGGTTTTATTCCAGAGGTATAGACTTACAATCTTCGGCACCCAGCTCGGTAATACATGGAGGTGGCTGGCCCAACCAACAAGCCGTACTATCACCACGTCTACCATAGTTTGCTAAACAATGAGCAACTCTATTTTGTTCTCTACTAATTTTCATAGGAATAACAACCCTATCCATAAGACTCCTCTTAATCTCCAACACTAGGTTCCCGTATGCCGATCTATCAAAAGACTCGTCCCCAATCATCTTGAGAGCCCTAGAACAATCAGCTTGAAGAACAATAGTGGAATGTGAGTGAACCATTGCTAGCTGTAGGCCTTCAGTCATCGCTTGTAGTTCAGCTTCAAGGGCCTCATTGCAATGGAACAGTTTGCGATAGGACGCAAAGATCACAGCCCCTCTGTCGTCACGAAGAATCATACCTGCCCCTGCTGACCCATCCACTGGATCAAAAGAACCATCCACTGATAAGGCCACCTCTTGCACAGCCGAAGCTGGCCATGGAGTACATGGGGGCTTGGAGGGTATTATCATTGCATGTGCAGATGCCGTGATCGGGGTTTTACCTTTTAGAATCTCCTCGACACCCATAGCTACATCGTTGTAGGAATTGGAGTAGCTTGAGAGAAAAGAGCATGAAATATCCAGCGGTGGAATGGTTTTACCATGGATGATCTCATTCCTCAAGTGCCAACTCTGCCGAAGAACCATGATGATCCTACTCCGGATCAGATCCTGGGATTCCACCAGCAGGTGTAGCAACCACTATAGGCTAGTGATACGTCTCAAATGTATCTATCATTTTTGATGGTTTCACGCTGTTATCTTGCCTTTTTTGTATGTTTTATGTATCTTTTTATATCTTTTTGGAACTAACTTATTAATTCAGTGCCATGTGTCAGTTCCTGTTTTTTTCGTGTTTTTGACTCTTTTAAGATTTGATTTTGGAACAGAGTCCAAACGGAAGAAAAACCCCGAAATGATTTTTTCCCGAACGGAAGAAGTCCAGGGGGCTTTTGGGCCAAGCCAGGTGGGCTCCAGGGAGCCCACAAGCCCCCACTCCCCCACTAGGGGGGAGCCGGCGGTGGGTAGGCTTGTGGCCTCCCTTGTCGCCCCCTAACCTAGGTCTTGCGCCTATATATTCCCAAATATTCCACAAAAAATCAGGGGAGCCTCAAAAATACTTTTCCGCCGCCGCTGGAGGGGACTTTGGAGCTGGAGGGCTTCTTCATCATCATCGTCGCCCCTCCAATGACTCGTGAGTAGTTCACTTCAGACCTACGGGTCCGTAGTTAGTAGCTAGATGGCTTCTTCTCTCTCTTGGATCTTCAATACAAAGTTCTCCATGATCTTCATGGAGATCTATTCGATGTAATCTTCTTTGGCGGTGTGTTTGTCGAGATCCGATGAATTGTGGACTTGTGATCAGATTATCTATGATATATATTTGAGTCTTTGCTGATTTCTTATATGCATGATTTGATATCCTTGTAAGTCTCTCTAAGTCTTGGGTTTTGTTTGGCTAACTAGATCTATGATTCTTGCAATGGGAGAAGTTCTTGGTTTTGGGTTCTGCCATGTGGTGACCTTTCCCAGTGACAGTAGGGGCAGCAAGGCACACATCAAGCAGTTGCCATCAAGGGTAAAAAGATGGGGGTTTTATCATTGGTTTGAGATTATCCCTCTACATCATGTCATCTTGCTTAAGGCGTTACTCTGTTCTTATGGACTTAATACACTAGATGCATGCTGGATAGCGGTCGATGTGTGGAGTAATAGTAGTAGATGCAGAAAATATCGGTCTACTTGTTTCGGACGTGATGCTTATAGAAATAATCATTGCATGGATATCATCACGACTCTGCATAGTTCTGTCAATTGCTCGACAGTAATTTGTTCACCCACCGTCTACTTGCTTTCATGAGAGAAGCCACTAGTAAACACTACGGCCCACGGGTCTATTCACATCCATCGTTTACATCTCCGCTTTTACTTTGCTTTGTTACTTTGTTGCTTTCGGTTCTCATTTGGCAAACAATCTATAAGGGATTGACAACCCCTTCATAGCATTGGGTGCAAGCTTTTGTGTTTGTCCAGGATCTTGAGATACTCTTCCGCCGGATTGATACCTTGGTTCTCAAACTGAGGGAAATACTTACCGTCGCTGTGCTACATCACCCTTTCCGCTTTGAGGGAACACCAACGCAAGGCTCCAAGGCCACGGGGGAAATCCTTTGCATACTTGCCTAGGAAGTCCCATAAGGCGTAGCCGTAGCTGAAGGATTCCTGGTGTCGTCGACACAACTATTTCTGGCGCCGTTGCGGCGGATACACAGCAAAACAATCAGAAGTATTTCTGGCGCCGTTGCCAGGGAGGAGAAATCAAGATCTATCCAAGTAGGTCTCACAAACTCTTCTCTTGCATTTAGTTTTGTTGCCAGTTGCCTCTCGTTTTCCTCTCCCCCACTTCACATTTGCCGTTTTCATTCACCTTTCGCCTTCGCCATTTTCTTTTGCCTTTTTTATGTCTTCTTTTGCCCGTTTCACTCTCTCTTCCTTCTCGTTTGTGTGTGAGATAGTCCATCAATGGCTAGACCCACCACTCCAAACGACACCCCTGAAAATGAAGTTCTCAATTTCAGGCAGAATGAGGAAGAAAATTTGAAGGACGCTTGGTACAGGATTTGCAATGCTCAAAGTAGATCTGCTCGTATGCAATCCACTACCGTCCTCCTTCGCAGTTTCTATGTTGGAATTTCTCCTTGGAAGAGGTATATCCTTGATACCATTGTAGGCGGGATTTTTTTGGGGGGCCATACTGTTAACTCCTATAGAGCTATCATTAATTTGGTAGGCTGTCCCCCGCTCATGGTTAATGGAACTATCTTGACCTTGGAACACGTGATGCAAAGGCTTGACGCTATTGAAAACAAAATTGCCACAGTTGAACTTATTGAGGGTTTGGATAGAAAGATCCACAATCAAATTACTCAGTACGGATCCAAAGTGGGAAACTTTTTGAAAAATTTAAAGGAGAAGGAACTTATAGTTAATGATTCTTCTAGAATTGGCAAATTAGAAGATGTCATAACCAACTTGGGTTCCGCTTTTGACGTTGTGCAAAATACTCCAAATATTACTCTCAAAAAGACCGTCAAGCCTGTTTTTGTTCCAAGAGCTAGTGGTGAGTCATCTAATAAATATGAAAATCTTAAGATGATAAATGATCACGCTACCTATGGTTTGAGCGCCAAAGATGACTATACGTGACTCCATCACTTTCGCCTAGCTAAGGGCGTTACACAAAAGCGCTTGTTGGGAGGCAACCCAATGAATCTATCCTTTTTCTTTCTGTTTTATGTTTTCCACACTTTCATAATTCTGTTATGGTTGTGTTTTTTGTGTTTCTTTTTGCGTTTGTGCCAGGCAAAACCGTTATGATTAGTCTTGAGGATGATCGTTTGGTCATGCTGGGAAAGACATAAACTTTCTGCTCACGAAAAGAATTTACGTTTTTTTTCTGTAAGATATTTTTATTTGATTCTTTTTGCTGCTCATTTCTACGCAAATTCTTCAGACTGTCGTAATTTGTCAGAATTTTTGAAGTAACAGAGGTATACGAAACATACAGATTGCTACAGACTAGTCTGCTGTTAACAGATTCTGTTTTTGTTGTGTTGGTTGCTTATTTTGATGAAACTATGGATAGTATCGGGGGGTATTACCTATGGAAGATTGAAAGTACAGTAACCCAACATCAGCACAAGTAGAATTTAAGTTTTCTACAGTACCTAAGGAAGTGGTGGTTTGCTTTCTTGTACTAATGTTATCACGAGTTTCTGTTTAAGTTTCGTGTGATGGGGTCATAGTCCTAGGGTAGGGTCATAGGCCTGTCCTACAGGTCCTACCCAAGGACTACCCCACGCAAGGGACAAGACCTTAAGTATGCTCGACTGTATTAAGGTGCCCCCATCATCCAGTCGGTAACAGGCTCAGGATCATCCAGTCGGAGACTAAGACTCGGAGGACACCGGACCTACCGACTGGATACACTCGGTGCGTCGTAACCTCCCTGGAGGGAAACTGCCGTACGTTTCCGGGTGCATTAACTAGCATTTATAGCATACGTTACCTGTAACGCATGCATTCAATCGCCACTACTCCACCCTTGAATCAGAACCGTTATGGAGGGCAGCGCACTCTATATAAACCGCCCTCCCCCACTGGTAAAAGGGTTAGAAAAACATTGTACCCCATATTACACTCGGTAACAAGCTCCAAGAGCACTGAGACGTAGGGCTATTACCTCCACCGTAGAGGGGCCCGAACTCATACAACCTCGCCGTAGCTAGGACTCTGCCCATCTCATTCGTACCCTACACATCTACTGTCAGGCTTATAGCCATGACAGTTGGCGCCCACCTTGGGGCAGGCGTCTAAGCGACTTCCGGCGACTTTGCGACTACTTCCTTTCGTCATGTCGTCCGGTGGAGTTTCGAGCATGGGTCACCAGATCCTCTTCGGTGCTCTCTCCTTAGTCGTCGACGATTCGGCGTGGCTCCGGGAGGCACCCCTTGACGTTAAGGCGCTTCCCCGTCGCGGGGCCACGCACTTTCGTGCTGGCGCTTGCGGCGTTCTTCTTCTCCAACAATCGGCTCCATTTCCGGCTTACACCTTCGTCTCGCGCCGCAGCAGGCGATCTCGCAGTCCGCGTCTACAACATTGGGTGCAGCATGCCCGAGCGCGCCAGTTCGCCTCCTCTCAGGTGGCAGTCCTGGAGTCTGTTGTAGTCGCCCCACGCTCCCAGTGCTCGGACTCGGTTCCGACTGAGCTTCCTACCGAGTACGTGGGTCATGGGCCTGCAGCAGAAGTACACATGGCCAACTCCCATGAAGATCCTCGTCAAGCCGACCGAGGTGAAGTTGGCGAAGCATCCGGTGCGCGTCGTCCGCCTCGTCGTTCTGCCAGCTTACACACTCGGCGGAGCAACGTGGAGGTGTTCCGCACACCTCTCCTCAACCTGGCCGCGGCTGCCCAGATTGCCGATTCCCTCCAGCCGACTGATTCAGAGACAGGAAGGGGAATCGAACAAATCCGAGCCCTGTTGCGCACGGCGCAGCAGCGGAATTCGGCAGTCTCCCAGTCACACAATCGGATCCACAATAGTTCCGTCCATGCAAACACGCATAGATCGGTTCACAGCCCTGGATCTCATCAGTATCGCCGTCGCTCACGCACCCCTCCGCGGGGTGGGCCCTACGGGTCCCGGCATCATGATGATCGGCATTCAGTCGGCGACACTTACGACCCAAGACCCGACGCAAGGGGCCGAATCGCCCAGCGAAGAGTTAACAGTGGTCGAGCCCACCGCGATGGCCGCGATATGGACCGTCCGAGTGGAAGCAGGGGCATCGTATCTGGCCCCGAGTGTTTTAGTCGAGCCATCCGCTCGGTTGATATCCCGCCCAACTTCCGACTGGCTGCGGGAATCGGTAAATTCTCAGGAGAGTCCAAGCCTGAAACATGGCTAGACGACTACCGAGTGGCGGTCCAGATCGGAGGAGGAGACGACCATGTCGCTATGAAGCATCTCCCTGTGATGCTCGACGGCTCGGCCCGAGCTTGGCTGAACCAGTTGGCCCCTTCAAGCATTTACAGTTGGGAAGATCTAGCCCGAGTGTTCATCAGAACCTTTGAAGGAACGTGCAAGTGCCCTGCAGGTCTTGTGAAGCTTCAACACTGTGTCCAGAAGCCGAATGAGCCCTTGCGCGACTTCATCCAGCGATGGACGACTCTGTACCACACGGTGGAGAACGTCACCGAGCATCAAGCGGTCTGCGCCTTCAAGGCAGGCGTGCGATACAGGGAGCTGTACTTGAAGTTTGGTCGAACCGGCGACATCTCCATGAGCAAGATGATGGAGATAGCAAGTCGCTATGCAAATGGCGAAGAAGAGGACCGCATCCGGAGCGGTAAACACAAGACAGTCGGTGATGCCGACGGAGGTAACACTCGGAAGCAGAAACCGAAGGTTCCGCCCACACCGCAAGTAGAAGCTGTAGCTGTAACCAGCGCCAAATTCAAGGGCAAAGGGAAACCGCAGTTCACCCCCAAGAAAAAGCCTTTCAACAATCCCATCCTGGACCAGCCTTGTCCAATCCATACGAAGATGGATGAGGAAGGTAACCCCATATACGCAAAGCACACCACTCGGCAGTGCCGTCTCCTGATCCAGGGTTTCAGCGAAGGGCATCCGAGTGAGAAGAGTCCTGAACAGGATGAGGAGGACAAGGAGGATCCGTTCCCCCAAGTCCATGCAACCCTCATGATCTTCGCTGACGTCGAAAGCAAGAGTCGACTGAAGCTAGTAAACAGAGAAGTCAACATGGCCGTTCCGACTGCCCCCAAGTTTCTCAAATGGTCTCAGACTTCGATTACCTTCGATCAGTCGGATCATCCAACACATGTCCCCACCCCAGGAAGGCAGGCTCTGGTCGTCGACCCGGTGGTGGAAGGGGTCCGACTGCGCAAAGTCCTAATGGACGGCGGCAGCGGGTTGAATATTATGTACGCACACACTCTCAAGGGGATGGGCATTCCGATGTCCAGACTCAACGAGAGCAATATGCAGTTCCACGGAGTCGTCCCAGGGCGGAAGGCCAAATCACTCGGCCAGATCGCATTGAAGGTCATCTTCGGCTCCGACAAGAACTTTCGCAAGGAGAAGCTCATATTCGAGGTGGTGGACTTCCAGAGCGCTTACCATGCAATTCTGAGCCGCCCGGCATATGTGAGTTTCATGGCACGACCGTGCTATGTGTACTTGAAGTTGAAAATGCCCGGTCCAAAAGGCGTTATCACCATCACCGGCAACCGCCAGCGAGCCGAGGAGTGTCTGCAAGAGGGGTCGAGGATCGCCGACCATCAGATGGCTGTACTCGAGCTCGAAGAGTACAAGAAGACAGTCGACCCCGCCGACTTAATGCGCTCGAAGAAGCCAGCTTCTGAGTCCGCGTTCCTGTCGGCAGGGGAGACTAAGAAGGTTAGCATCCACCCGACGGACGAGTCTGCTGCCCCGACGAACATCTCCACCAACCTGGATCCCAAATAGGAAGCTGAGCTCACCCAATTCCTCCGTGAGAACTGGGACATCTTCGCGTGGAAGCCATCTGACATGCCGGGTGTACCTAGGGAGTTAGCTGAGCACCGACTGCATGTGGATCCCGCTGCTCGGCCTGTCCGAGAGCGCCTGCGCCGGTCCGCCGCGCACAAAAGGAAGGCAATCGGAGAAGAGGTGGCTAAGCTGCTAGCTGCCAGATTCATTCGCGAGGTTCACCACTCCGAGTGGCTCGCCAATGTAGTCATGGTGCCCAAGAAGGACAAGTCACTCCGAATGTGCATTGACTTCAAGCACCTCAATAAGGTCTGCCCGAAAGACCATTTTCTGCACCCCCGCATAGATCAAATTGTCGATTCGACTGCGGGGTGCGAGCGTTTATCATTTCTTGATGCCTACTCGGGTTATCATCAGATCCGTCTGTATGGTCCCGATGAGTTGAAAACAGCTTTCATCACCCCGTTTGGGTGCTTCTGCTACATCACCATGCCTTTCGGTCTGAAGAATGCAGGAGCTACCTTTATGCGCATGATCCAAAAATTTCTCCTCGACCAGATCGGTCGCAATGTGGAGGCATACATGGATGATATCCTAGTCAAGTCCCGCAAAGGTTCCGACCTGCTGACTGACTTGGCAGAAACATTCGCCAACCTTCGTAGGTATGATATCAAGCTAACTCCTGCCAAGTGTTCATTCGGTGTTCCCAGCGGAAAGTTACTCGGTTTCTTCGTTTCCGAACGAGGGATCGATGTTAACCCCGAAAAGATCGGGACCATCGTCCGAATGCAGAGGTCAGAATACAAGATGTTCAATGACTCACAGGTTGCTTAGCAGCTTTGAGCAGGTTCATCAATCGACTCGGCGAAAAAGCACTTCCTTTGTACCGACTCATGAAGAAATCAGATACCTTCGAGTGGACAGACGAAGCCCAAGTCGCGTTCGACGACCTCAAAGTCCTACTTTCCACCCAGCCGGTTCTTACTGCTCCGCTCAGTAAAGAACCCCTTCTTCTGTATATCGCGGCTACAAATCAAGTCATCAGTACTGTTCTTACAGTCGAGCGAGAAGAAGAAGGCAAAGCATACAAAGTTCAGCGGCCAGTGTACTATGTCTCCGAGGTCCTGACCCCTTCCAAGCAGAGGTATCCCCATTATCAGAAGCTTATCTATGGGATCTATTTGACTGCGAAGAAGGTTGCCCATTATTTCCAAGACCACTCGGTATTTGTCGTTTCTGATTCTCCTTTGTCGAAAATTCTCCACAATCAAGACGCGTCAGGCCGAGTGGCGAAGTGGGCGATGGAGATGCTATACTGTGACATCAAGTTCGAGGCCAAGAAAGCTATTAAGTCTCAAGCCCTGGCTGACTTTATAGCACAATGGGTAGAACAACAGCAACCGGCCCACATCTACTTGGCTCATTGGACAATGTTCTTCGATGGGTCTAAGATGTTGAATGGATCCGGCGCTGGTGTTGTGATCGTATCACCAAAGGGTGACAAGCTCAAGTATGTGCTTCAGATACACTTTGATTCCTCTAACAATGAGGCAGAGTATGAAGCTCTTCTCTACGGATTGCGCATGGCCATCTCACTCGGCGTCCGTCGCCTGATGGTCTACGGCGATTCAGACTTGGTGATCAACCAAGTTATGAAAGAGTGGGACGTAAGGAACCCCACTATGACGACCTACTGCAATGCAGTCAGGAAGCTGGAGAAGAAGTTTGAAGGTCTAGAACTTCATCATGTTCCAAGGCTGAAGAACCAAGCGGCGGACGAATTGGCTAAGCTCGGATCCACTCGGAGACCCGTCCCGAGTGATGTCTGCCTCGAGCACTTCCATCTTCCTTCAGTCAAAGAAGATCCCTTCACGGAAGAGCCAGTGCAACCCAAGAGCGCAACAGACCCGACTGAAGTCGATGTGCCTGCTATGGTTGATCTATTCACAGAGATTCAGGTAATTATCCCCGAGTGGACTGTGCCGATTATGGCATATATCCTAAGGCAAGAGCTTCCAGAAGACGAAGTCCAAGCCCGACAAATAGTTCGCAGGTCGAAGGCGTTTACCGTCATTCACGGTCAATTATATAAGGAGAGTGTTTCAGGCGTTCTCCAACGTTGCATTTCCCCAGAGGAAGGGCAGTTGATCCTAGAGGATATCCACTCAGGAACCTGCGGCCATCATGCTTCTTCAAGAGAAATCGTCGCCAAGGCGTTCAGGGCTGGATTCTTCTGGTTGCAGGCTAACGAAATGGCCAAAGCTATGGTCGATCGATGCGAAGGCTGTTAGTTCTACTCCAACAAGTCCCACAAGCCAACATCTGCACTAAAGACAATCCCGCTTGTGTGGCCGTTTGCAGTTTGGGGATTAGACACAGTCGGACCATTCAAGACAGGCCAAGGAGGCTACACACATCTGTTGGTGGCAGTCGACAAGTTTACAAAGTGGATAGAAGCCAAGCCCATCAAGAAACTCGACGCCTCCACAGCCGTGAAGTTTGTCAGAGACATCATCTCTAGATTCGGAGTGCCTCACAGCATAATCACGGACAATGGGACAAACTTCGACTCAGACAGATTCAAAGGTTTCTGCGCGAGTCAAGGTACCCGAGTGGATTTTGCTTCCGTAGCACATCCGCAATCCAATGGACAAGCTGAGCATGCAAATGGATTTATCCTTCAAGGTTTGAAGCATCGACTCTTGCGAGAGATAGGACATGCTGCTGGTGCGTGGGTAACCGAGTTACCTTCAGTACTTTGGGGTCTCCACACCACTCCGAACAGATCAACGGGGCGATCACCGTTCTTCCTCGTCTATGGAGCAGAAGCGGTCCTTCCGAGTGACCTGCTTCACAATGCCCCGCGAGTCGAACTCTTCTCCGAAGCCGAAGCAGAACAAGCAAGGCAAGATGGAGTCGATCTTCTAGAGGAGGAGCGCGAAATGGCACTTACTCGCTCAACAATTTATCAGCAAGATCTGCGACGTTTTCATGCACGACATGTCAGAAGCCGCACGTTCCAGGCTGGCGATTTGGTGCTCCGAGTAGATCAGCAGAGACCACACAAGTTGGCTCCGGCCTGGGAAGGTCCTTTCATCATTTCAAAGGTGCTGAACAATGGAGCATACAGACTCTACAACATTCAGAAGGAGACCGACGAACCCCGCGCGTGGAACGGAGACCTCCTCAAGCGTTTTTATACATGATTGCCGACTGAAGCAGTGTAATGAACAAGTTTTGGAGAAATAATATACAGCAGATTCAATTTCTTTTGCAGATTCAGAGTTCTTCCGTGGTTGCAGACTATGGTCACAAAAAAAAAACTTAGCTGCGATCCTGCATCGCCTAAGTATTAACTTCCTCCGAGTGTGCACTTTTACGTCGCACTCGGGGAACTTAGCTGCGATCCCGCATCGCCTAAGTATTAACTTCTCCGAGTGTGCACTTTACGTCACACTCAGGGACTTAGCTGCGATCCCGAATCGCCTAAGTAACACCTTCCTTCGAGTGTGCACTTTGCGTCACACTCGGAGACTTAGCTGCGATCATGCATCGCCTAAGTATTAACTTCTCCGAGTGTGCACTTCACGTCGCACTCGGGGACTTAGCTGCGATCCCGAATCGCCTAAGTAACAACTTCTCCGAGTGTGCACTTTGCTTCACACTCGGGGACTTAGCTGCGACCCTGCATCGCCTAAGTATTAACTACCTCCGAGTGTGCACTTTGTGTCACACTCGGGGAATTAGCTGCGATCCCGCATCGCCTAAGTATTAACTTCCTCCGAGTGTGCACTTTGCATCACACTCGGGGACTTAGCTGCGATCACGCATCGCCTAAGTATTTACTTCTCCGAGTGTGCACTTCACGTCGCACTCGGGGACTTAGCTGCGATCCCGAATCGCCGAAGTAACAACTTCTCCGAGTGTGCACTTTACGTCACACTCGGGGACTTAGCTGCGATCCCGACTCGCCTAAGTAACACCTTCCTCCGAGTGTGCACTTTGCGTCACACTCGGAGACTTAGCTGCGATCACGCATCGCCTAAGTATTAACTTCTCCGAGTGTGCACTTCACGTCGCACTCGGGGACTTAGCTGCGATCCCGAATCGCCTAAGTAACAACTTCTCCGAGTGTGCACTTTGCGTCACACTCGGGGACTTAGCTGCGATCCTGCATCGCATAAGTATTAACTACCTCCGAGTGTGCACTTTGCGTCACACTCGGGGACTTAGCTGCGATTACGCATCGCCTAAGTATTACCTTCCTCCGAGTGTGCACTTTGCGTCACACTCGGGGACTTAGCTACGATCACGCATCGCCTAAGTATTAACTTCCTCCGAGTGTGCACTTTGCGTCACACTCGGGGACTTAGCTGCGATCACGCATCGCCTAAGTATTACCTTCCTCCGAGTGTGCTCTTTGCGTCACACTCGGGGACTTAGCTGCGACCCTGCATCGCCTAAGTATTAACTTCTCCGAGTGTGCATTTTGCGTCACACTCGAGGACTTAGCTGCGACCCTGCATCGCCTAAGTATTAACTACCTCCGAGTGTGCACTTTGCGTGACACTCGGGGACTTAGCTGCGATCCCGCATCGCCTAAGTATTAACTTCCTCCGAGTGTGCACTTTGCGTCACACTCGGGGACTTAGCTGCGATCACGCATCGCCTAAGTATTACCTTCCTCCGAGTGTGCACTTTGCGTCACACTCGGGGACTTAGCTGCGATCACGCATCGCCTAAGTATTACCTTCCTCCGAGTGTGCACTTTGCGTCACACTCGGGGACTTAGTTGCGATCACGCATCGCCTAAGTATTAACTTCCTCCGAGTGTGCACTTCAGGTCACACTCGAAGACTTAGCTGCGAGCACGCATCACCTAAGTATTAACTTCCTCCGAGTGTGCACTTTACGTCACATTCGGGGACTTAGCTGCGATCATGCATCGCCTAAGTACTAATCGCTCCTCCGAGTGTGCTCTATATGTTACACTCGAGAATTTAGCACTGATCATGAATCACCTAAGTCCTAATATTTTACGAGTACACATTTAGTGTTCAACTCCAAACAGCATTCAAGCAAAAGAATAAGTGTTTTCGTTGTCACTCCAACAGTCTAGACACGATAACAGACTCGGTGCGGATCAAGCTTACACGCACCGATCTAAAAGTATGACGACCAACAGAAGTGGCCAGAATATCTTACAGGCAAACACTCGGCATACCGAGCATAACATCTGATTACGCGTCAGCTGGGCCGGAGTCAGGACTAGAGGACTCCACAAAAGTGTCCAAGTCAATTCCATCAGCAATGCGGGTGGCAGTCTCGAGGAACGTCTCCATGAAGTCTTCGAATTGAAGTTTCTTCGTGTTGGCGACCTTCAACGCTTTCAGCTTATCTTCCCGCACCTCCTTGCAATGGACTCGGACCAACGACAGCGCAACATCAGCACCGCACCGCGCTGCCGATTTCTTCCAAGATTGCACTTGGTTCGGCACCTCCTCCAGTTGGCTCGTTAGGGTCTCCATCTCCTCCAGCGACTCCTCTTCCGGCCAAAGTTCCTTGTTGATTCGGCCGACGACTTCTCTCAGTCGACCGATGAAAGGACCTACTTTGCTAGCGCGGATTTGTGCTCGAAGCAGATCCCGATTGGCGTCCTCACCGAGTGGAACTTTGTCCTTAACAACCCGTTCCACAGCCGTTGTTTCAGCTTCAAGGTCTCCGCAAAAGTCTGCCACCAACAAGCAAGCAGGCAATGAAAACCGAAAGTTGGCCACACGATAAAGCCACTCGACAAAGCATAAGACTTACCAGCCAGACAAGTCATCGTTTGCTTAGCCCAGTCGGTGACATACTTCTCTTGAGCTATGCACCTTCTGTTCAGGGCGCCCATCTGATTATGCAGATCGGTCCTATGTTTCCTCATCATCTGCGTCTCCGCCGTCAATACCCTGTTTGCCTCCCGAGCTTCTTCCAAGGACTTTTCTCGCGCTTCCAGAACGTCCTTCATACCAGCCATGGCAAGCATTGCAGCTTCCAGTTCACCAGCATATTGATTCCTCTCCGCTCTGAGGGTTTCATAAGAAGTTCCCATATCACAAGTTTTCTACAAAACAAAACAAAGGGTTATCAGCAACTTTCTCAATACACACTACGTTCTTTAGACCCCTGCCGACGCAAGCAGTCGACAGCGGTCTCGGGGACTACACCCAGTGGGTTCACTAAGAGTGACCCCACTGGCATGCACCTCAAGCAGGTCTGCCCTATTGAGGTGCACGTTTTCACCTACTCCACCTGTGCGCAGTTTACTCTAGGGCACTCTTACCGCAAGAGTGCTCCGATTGCAGTAAGTACTTGCACTTAGAAATCTTGTCTACGGACACAACAACAATAAAGACCAAATGTATAAAGACAATTGTCGGTGCAAGCACTCGACAGAAGTCTCGGGGACTACACCCACTGAGTTCACTCGGAGTGAACCCATTGCAAACAACCGACTTCGACAACACCCAGTGGGTTACAGAAGAAAAGTAAGTACTTACTAGGGTACTTACTCGGATGTCATCGCGCAGCTCCAAGCTCCGGTGATATAAAGCTGCAGCGGAGTCATAAACACTCTTGGCCTCTCCGACCATCAGCTCCGCCCGAACCATGGTCCCCTTGACCGCTCCCACCTGCTCCGCCGGGACACACCGAATGTTGAATTCGGTGTTTGACGAACCGGGAATCGGGGGGAGATCCTGGTTCATCCCAAGGTTCGCCCCAGTAGGTTCCTCACCCATCAGCGCTCGTTCAGTCGGCAGAGGCTCTTCGTTTGGTAGAGCGTCGGCGGCAGGGGCGGCGGCAGGAGGAGCAGCCTCACGGACAGGCTCTTCGACGGGCTCCGCGGTCTGGTCAGCTCTCCCCCCTGACAAGCCGAATAACACAATGCTTCGGAAGAAGAAAGAGATGGCGCAGTCTGCAGGAATAAAATACCCGACTCTCCCACAACGTACCTGGCTGCGATGAAACGACATTGTCCGCGTCCATGGGGTCGTCCCCTTGGTGAGCCGGCGAGGTCGCAGAAGTGGCAACCCTGTCGAGTGAAGACCATTCCACTTGTAAAACAAGAGTTCACTCGGTCAACAGAAAGGACCGAAAACTAGATTCGCTTACGTGGAGGTAACGGGGATGGCCATCCTCATCCGCAGCAGAGCCTTCCGAGGTTTGGACCCGCTCGATTTGGGCGCCTTGGAGGACTGGCCCGCAGGTTCGGTGGCTGCGTCCCTGGCTCTTTTGGTACCTCGAACACTCGGTGCAGCCGGGGAAGCAGGCGGGGCACTCGACGACGCAGGGGGAACTGAAGAGACAGCGGACTCTTGCCGGCGCCTATTCCGATGCTCTAGCCGCGGAGGCAGCAAGTATGGCTCTTCATCTTTTTCCTCTTCCTCGTTGTTTTCCTCCTCCGACTCTTCGCTGTCAAAGATGTATTCGTCGCTCTCCGCGCTTCCCTCCTGGCTGCCTTCTTCATCTTCCTCCTCCAGTTTCCCTCTCGAGACGGGGGAGAACCAGTTGGTCCACGCCTGCAGTCGGAAACGTTAAGCATCACGCGGAGATATAAATGAGTTGCTGAAATCAAAGCAGTTCAACGCACTCGGCTAATGCTACTCACCTGATTCGGTGGAGGATTGTCCGCACCATAAGGCGCCACTCGGCGGGCTCCCTTGGAGTTCTCACAGGGACCCGTGATTTGGAGCACCTTAGAGGTCACCTTCTCCTCGAGAATGCCCTCCACGTTGGTCCGAGTGGAGTCTTCAGGTCCTGCGTAGTGCCACATGGCGTGGTGGCGGGCTTGCAGAGGCTGGATTCGCCGACCGATGAAGACTTCCAGCAAGTCCATCCCAGTGACCCCCCTCCTGACAACATCCGCGAGTGCCTCAACCAAAGGCTGGATGTCTTTCTTCTCCGCTTTTGAGAGAGTGAGTTGCTTGGGTGGAGCAGGGCGGTCTAGACCGAATGGAGGCAGCCCAGTCGACGCGTTCGGACAGGCTATGTCCTGGCAGTAAAACCACATCGACTGCCAGTTCCTAACCGACTCACTCAACTGCAGAGCAGGGTAAATACTCTGATTCTTCTTCTGAAACCCTAAACCCCCACAAAGCTGGAGGAGATGCGTCTTGTCATCCGATTGACTAAGACGTTTTATGGTTTGGGAGCGGACGGAAAAGATGTGTTTGAATAAACCCCAATGGGGAGGACAACCAATAAAGCATTCGCACAAGACAATGAATGTTGAAAGGTGGACGATGGCGTTCGGAGGGAAATGATGGAGTTGTGCACCAAAATGATTCATAATACCCTTGAAGAAAGGGTGGGGGGGCAGAGAGAAACCTCGGTGAACGTGGCTGAGGAGCAAGACGCGCTCCCCCTCCCGTGGCGCTGGCTCAACCTCGTCGTCCGCCGGCAATCTCCAAGATTTATGCACGAGCTGGCCGTGCTCTACCAGCTCCAGCAAGTCCCCCTCCGTCACGGTGGAGGGGAGAAAGTATCCCTGGATCCATCCCGCTGGCAATGGCCGCTGCCGCCGCTGAGCAGCCGCCGCCTTGCCCTTCTTCTTCCTGGCCTCCATCTTGCTGGTCTGGCCCTTGGTCATGGCGGCGATGGCGAGCTTTCGAGAAGGATGGGAAGGGAAAGGTGTATGAGTGCAAGAGGTGGCGAGGAAGACGGAGCAAGCGAGAGCAGAGGATTCGGCGAGCGTAACCGAAGGGTCTCGTCGGCCGGAGTTAAATAGAACACCGACTGGGTCACTGACGAGTGGGCCCGAAATCTTTTCCGCCCAACCAGCCACAGAGATATCGGCGGAAGAGTTGAAGGCGCGAGGATCGAGGAGTCAGGTGCTACTTGAGCGCGCTGGCGTCGCCCCCGCTAAGCGCGCGGAACCCGAAATTTGAGATCCCGGAAAATCCGCCGTTGTAAGTTGACCGGTCCTGTCAAAAGATGCCACGAAGGCACTCGGTTCCCGACAGTCCGTTTCGCAGAACACATTCACTCGGATCATTGGCCAGGAGAGATAGAATGGATAGAGGCAAGCAACGCCCAAGCCGAACCTAGTCCAGTCGGATCTGAGCATCGAGCACTGCTCTGACGTTTCAACCCCAATCCATTCGCGGACTAATGATGGGGTCATAGTCCTAGGGTAGGGTCGTAGGCCTGTCCTACAGGTCCTACCCAAGGACTACCCCACGCAAGGGACAGGACCTTAAGTATTCCCGACTGTATTAAGGTGCCCCCATCATCCAGTCGGTAACGGGCTCAGGATCATCCAGTCGGAGACTAAGACTCGGAGGACACCGGACCTACCGACTGGATACACTTGGTGCGTCGTAACCTCCCTGGAGGGAAACTGTTGTACGTTTCCGGGTGCATTAACTAGCATTTATAGCATACGTTACCTGTAACGCATGCATTCAATTGCCACTACTCCACCCTTGAATCAGAACCGTTGTGGAGGGCAGCGCACTCTATATAAGCCGCCCTCCCCCACTGGTAAAAGGGTTAGAAAAACATTGTACTCCATATTACACTCAGTAACAAGCTCCAAGAGCACTGAGACGTAGGGCTATTACCTCCACCGTAGAGGGGCCTGAACTCATACAACCTCGCCGTAGCTAGGACTCTGCCCATCTCATTCGTACCCTTATACCCACGACATCGTGTTTTGAAGTTTTCAAGTTTTGGGTGAAGTTCTTATGGAAAAAAAGATAAAGAGTGGTAAGATCTCAAGCTTGGGGATGCCCAAGGCATCCCAAGATATTCAAGGATGCCGTAAAAGCCTAAGCTTGGGGATGCCCCGGGAAGGCATCCCCTCTCTCGTCTTCAATCCATCGGTAACGTTACTTGGGGCTATATTTTTATTCACCACATGTTATGTGTTTTTGCTTGGAGCGTCTTGTATCGTAGGAGTATTTTTTTTGTGGCACAATCATCCTTTCTGCACACCTAGAGAGAGAGACATGCACACACCATGATTTTGTCGAGCTTCACTTATATCTTTTGGTAGACAATTCAGCTCACATGTGCTTCACTTATATCTTTTGAGCTAGATACTTTTGCTCTATGTGCTTCACTTATATATTTTAGAGCGCAGCGGTGCATGGCTTGGTAGTTGATCTATGCTTTTAAAGTAGTCTCAAAAGGGGTAATTATCCAAAGGGATACGAAAACTTCCACCTTCATGTGCATGGAATAGTTAGAGAAGTTTGATTCATCTCAATTAGTTTTGAGTTGTGGTTATGGTAATATTGAAGTCATGCTAGTAAGGTGTTGTGGATCTAGAAATACTTGTGTTGAAGTTAGTGATTCCCATAGCATGCACGTATGGTGAACCGCTATGTGATGAAATCTGAGCATGATTAGTATATTGATTGTCATCCTTTGCATGGCGGTCGGGATCACGCGATGGTTTATACCTACCAACCCTTCCCCTAGGAGTATGCGTTGAATGCTTTGTTTCGATTACTAATAGAACTTCTGCAACAAGTATATGAGTTCTTCATGACTAATGTTGATTCCATGGTTTAGATGCACTTTCGCCTTCCACCATCACTATCTTCTTAGTGCCGCGCAACTTTCGCCGGTGCACAAAACCCACCATTAGCCTCCCTCAAAACAGCCACCATACCTACCTATTATGGATTTTCAAAGTCATTCCGAGATATATTTCCATGCAACTTCCACCATGATATGTGCCACCACGTCTACATTGCCTTTGCACGATCGTAAGATAGCTAGCATGATGTTTCCATTGATGTCTATGACATGCTAGATCATTGCCACGGTATACTACCGAAGGCATTCCATATAGAGTCATAATTGCTCTAAGTTTTGAGTTGAAAGTGTGATGATCATCATTATTGGAGCATTGTCCCATGTGAGGAAATAAAAGAGGCCAAAGAAGCCCATAAAAAAAGAGGCCAAAGAGCCCACCAACAAAAAATGAGAGAAAAAGAGAGAAGGGACAATGCTACTACTTTTTCCACACTTGTGCATTTTGAGCACCATGATCTTCATGATTGAGAGTCTCTCGTTTTGTCACCACCATATAGCTAGTGGAAATTTTCATTATATAACTTGGCTTGTATATTCCAATGATAGGTTTCGTCAAATTTGGCTTAGGTCTTCGTGAGCAAGCAAGTTGGATGCACACCCACTAGTTTTATTTAAGAGCTTTCACATACTTGTAGCTCTAGTGCATCATTTGTATGGAAATCCCTACTCATTCACATTGATATCTATTGATGAGCATCTCCACAACTCATTGATATGCCTAGTTAATGTGACTATCTTCTCCTTTTTGTCTTGCAACCTCCACCACATTCCACACCATCTATAGTGCTATAACCATGGCTCACGCTCATGTATTGCGTGAGAGTTGAAAATGTTTGAGAAAGTAAAGGTGTGAAACAATTACTTGGCCAATACCGGGGTTGTGCATGATTTAAATTCGTTGTGCAATGATGATAGAGCATAGCCAGACTATATGCTTTTGTAGGGATAACTTTCTTTTGGACTTGTTATTTTGAAAGTTCATGATTACTTTGCTAGTTTGCTTGAATTATTATTGTTTCCACGTCAATAGCAAACTATTGTTTTGAATCTAATGGATCTGAACATTCACGTCACATAAGAGGAATTACAAAGGACACCTATGCTAGGTAGCATGAAAGCATCAAAAATTCATTCTTATCACTTCCCTACTCGAGGACGAGCAGGAGTTAAGCTTGGGGATGCTTGATACGTCTCAAACGTATCTATAATTTTTGATGGTTTCACGCTGTTATCTTGCCTTCTTTGTATGTTTTATGTATCTTTTTATATCTTTTTGGGACTAACTTATTAGTTCAGTGCCAAGTGCAAGTTCCTGTTTTTTCGTGTTTTTGACTCTTTTCAGATCTGATTTTGGAACGGAGTCCAAACGGAAGAAAAACCCCGAAATGATTTTTTTCCCGAACGGAAGAAGTCTAGGGGGCTTTTGGGCCAAGCCAGGTGGGCTCCAGGGAGCCCACAAGCCCCCACTCCGCCACCAGGGGATGCGGCGGTGGGCCGGCTTGTGGCCTCCCTGGCTGCCCCCTGACCTAGGTCTTGCGCCTATATATTCCCAAATATTCCGTAAAAAATCAGGGGAGCCTCGAAAATACTTTTCCGCCACCGCAAGCTTCCGTTTCCGCGAGATCTCATCTGGGCACCCTGCCGGAGGGGACTTTGGAGCTGGAGGGCTTCTTCATCATCATCATCGCCCCTCCAATGACTCGTGAGTAGTTCACTTCAGATCTACGGGTCCGTAGTTAGTAGCTAGATGGCTTCTTCTCTCTCTTGGATCTTCAATACAAAGTTATCCATGATCTTCATGGAGATCTATCCGATGTAATCTTCTTTGGCGGTGTGTTTGTCGAGATACGATGAATTGTGGACTTGTGATCAGATTATCTATGATATATATTTGAGTCTTTGCTGATTTCTTATATGCATGATTTGATATCTTTGTAAGCCTCTCCGAGTCTTGGGTTTTGTTTGTCCAACTAGATCTATGATTCTTGCAATGGGAGAAGTGCTTGGTTTTGGGTTCTGCCATGTGGTGACCTTTCCCAGTGACAGTAGGGGCAGCAAGGCACACATCAAGCAGTTGCCATCAAGGGTAAAAAGATGGGGTTTTATCATTGGTTTGAGATTATCCCTCTACATCATGTCATCTTTCTTAAGGCGTTACTCTGTTCTTATGGACTTAATACACTAGATGCATGTTGGATAGCGGTTGATGTGTGGAGTAATAGTAGTAGATGCAGAAAGTATGAGTCTACTTGTTTCGGAGGTGATGCCTATAGAAATAATCATTGCATAGATATCGTCACGACTCTGCACAGTTCTGTCAATTGCTCGACAGTAATTTGTTCACCCACTGTCTACTTGCTTTCATGAGAGAAGCCACTAGTAAACACTACGGCCCCCGGGTCTATTCACATCCATCGTTTACATCTCCGCTTTTACTTTGCTTTGTTATTTTTTTGCTTTCAGTTCTCACTTGGCAAACAATATATAAGGGATTGACAACCCCTTCATAGAGTTGGGTGCAAGCTTTTGTGTTTGTGCAGGATCTTGAGATACTCTTCCGCCGGATTGATACCTTGGTTCTCAAACTGAGGGAAATACTTACCGTCGCTGTGCTACATCACCCTTTCCGCTTCGAGGGAACACCAACGCAAGGCTCCAAGGCCACGGGGGAAATCCTTTGCATACTTGCCTAGGAAGTCCCTTAAGGCGTAGCCGTAGCTGAAGGATTCCTGGTGCCATCGACACAACTATTTCTGGCGCCGTTGCAAGGGATACACAGCAAAACAATCAGCTAGTACATATGATATCAGTCCTGGAAGGTAGAGGGCAGAACGTTTGCATTGAATACCTAAGACAGGCGGCCTGTGGACATATGAGTAGAGCATGAAATGATGTCTCGTCCTTGCGACCGCATAGGGCACAGATCGCAGAAGTCGCTATATGTCTCCTATATTTATCAGCCATTGTAGGGAGGGACCCGTAGATGACCTGCCCAGCAAAGTGCTTCATCTTTGGAGGTGCAGCAGCCTTCCAGACAAGCTTCAACAGCGGTCGACCACCCGAAGGAGCAGAGGAAGAAGCGCCAGAATTGATATGAGACCAACTGGTTGACATAGCACAGAGGTACGCACTTTTGACCGTCAGATTTCCTAATATATCTCATGGCCATGACACAAAATCATCCAGTCGGCGCGGAGAGGTTCTTATCTTCAAAATGGAATCAACATCCGCAGGGCAGAAGAATTGCTGCAACAACCCAATCTTCCAGTTACCGAAATTATCGAGAAAATCCTTAACTTTGTTAAAGCGGCAATTACGCTTCAGCGGAATTGGAGTGAAAGGAGGACCCCTTGGGATCCATGGGTCCCTCTAGACATGAGTTTTTGAACCATTGCCAACCCTCCAGATCATACCTTGTTTCACCAACTCCAAACCATACTCAATGCCCTTCCACACCACCGAGGAATTAGCCGGGAACACCGTATCAACTAGATTGCCGTTGGGGAAATATTTCGCACGAAGAAGAGTGACACAAAGCGAGTCCGGATTAGTAAGAAGCCTCCATGTATTTTTTGCTAAGAGGGATTGATTATATGCCCTCATATCCCGGAAGCCCAAGCCACCCTGAGACTTTGGAAGAGACATACGCTCCCAAGCAATCCAGGCCATCTTTCGCTTCCCATTCTCCACCCCCACGAGTACTGTCGTATCAGTTTAGTTAATTCATCACATACAGATAGTGGTAGTTTGAAAATTCTCATGACATAGACCGGGATAGCCTGGGCAACGGCCTTGATGAGCACCTCCTTTCTGGCAAAGGAAGAATATCGTTCACTCCAGTCAACCAGGCACTTACTTAATCTAGATTGCAATGACTCGAATCGCCCCTTGTGCATACGACCTTCTGGAACTGGCAGACCCAAATATTTGGGCTCAAAGGCCTGTTGTGTAACCCCCAGAGTCTGTTTGACAACTTCCTCAACCTCAGTAGCACAATTATCAGCAAATAGGATGGAACACTTAGAGGGGTTTATAAGTTGACCCGTCGCAGAAGTGTAAGTCTTCAGCACATCCTTCACTAAAATTGCCGACTCAGAAGAAGCACGAAAGAATAGCACGGAGTCATCAGCAAATAGTAAGTGAGAAATAGCAGGAGCATGCCGACATATTTTGATGGCTTCTAAACCTCGTTGTTGTACAACCACGTTCAAAAGAGCTGACAGGGAATCAGCAACAAAGAGGAACACGAAGGGCAATAGAGGATCACCCTGACGTAGACCACGGGTCCGTGAGAATTGTTGCAATAACCTTAACTTGACGGAATATCTCACCGTCTTCACACATTCCATAACCAGAGAAACCCACCTTGGAGCAAAAACCCATTTCAGAAGTGCAAGCTCCAAGAAATCCCAATCCACTCAGTCGTAGGCCTTCCACAGATCAAGCTTGTAAGGAAAAAAATCAGAATTCCCCATAGAGGATTGGATATGATGGATACATTCGAATGCAATTATTGAGTTGTCTGAGATCAAACGTCCAGGGATGAGTGCACTCTGATTCTCTGAAATCAGCTTAGAGAGACAAGGACGCAGTCTATTAACCATGCACTTGGAGACAATTTTATATATGACATTGCAAAGCGATATAGGCCGAAAGTCCTTCAAGGAAGCTGGGTGCTGGATCTTTGGAATCAGAACAATGCATGACGTGTCATTCACTCCCTCGGGCATATGGCCACTAACAAAGAATTGTCTTACCACTATGATGATTTCCTCCTTCATGCAACTTCAATTCCTCTGGTAAAAGCGAGACGGAAAACCATCCGGACCAGGCGCTTTTAGGGGCCCAATTTGGAACAAAGAATCGGAGATCTCAGTATCATAAAAGGGACAAAGTAGGTTGTCATTCGTATCCGCAGAAACCTTTGGCACTAGAACATCCAGCACAACCCTCGGATCTAAGGTTGGGTCTTTCGTATATACCTCCTTGAAGTAGGATGCAGCCATCCTCTCCATATCCGAGGGAGAATTACTCCACGAACCATCCTCTTTGTGTAATCTGCGGATGCTATTCCTCCTCGCCCGCCAAACTGCTTGCTGGTGGAAGAAATTCGTATTGTGATCCCCCTCTTTCAGCCAAACGACCCAACTGCGCTGCAACCACATCATCTCTTCACGGTAGAGGAGCTCATCTAGAAGTTGCATCTTCTGATGAATCAATGATCTATCGGCCCCGTTCAGCTGGAGGTTCTCAAGCTCCTGGCAAAGCACCTCTATTTGTTTCTCCACCTGCCCGAAATTTTCTTTGCTCCACGTCCGCAGTTCTGCCATCAAGGTTTTCAGAGAAGCTGCGACAGTACCAAGATCGCCAGCCGGTCTAGACCCTGCCCATGCTTTGGTAATAATGTGTGGTAGCTTTGGGTCCCGCTCCCACATGATCTCATATCTTGGCAACCCCTTATGGCGATGATCATCGGATGCATCCAAGAACAACAAGATGGGGCAGCGATCGGAGCTGGGTGAGACCAAGTGTTGCACCCTCACATACTGAAATAACTCCCTCCAATCATCACATGCACACACCCGATATAACCAAACTTTCACATTGCCATTGCCATGCTGCCCATTATCAATAGTATACGGCACACCAGAGAAGCCCAAGTCCACCAGTTCACATAGCATTAGAGTGTCTCTAAAGGCCTCCAGTTGACTTTCCCCTCTACTAGTCCTCGATAGATGCTCGTGCTGCCACATAGCTTCGTTAAAGTCACCACAAACCACCCAGGGGAGGGCCGAGGTTCCTTTTAACCGTACTAAGTGATCCCACATCCGTTGCCGATGCTCCACCCTTGGTTCTCCGTACACATAGGTAGACCTCCAGCTCTTTCCAGCTCCATGAGCCACAACTTCCACATCAATATACCGTTTACACTAATCAAGTACTGTCACAATAAGTGACTCATCCCAGAATAGTGTGAGTCCCCCCACCCCCCCCCCCCCCCACGACCATCAGGATCCACACCACAGAAGCCTTTCAATCCCAAGGACCATTTCATCCTCTCCACTTTAACACTAGGCTGTCTTGTTTCCGCAAGAAATACCAAGCTTGGAGAATGGGCTTTTACAAGAGGCCGAACTTCACGAACTGTCCGACGGTTCCCCACCCCCCAGCAGTTCTAGATTAGGTGACTCATTGGGACTGGCGGCACTCCTTGAAGGAGCCTGCCGGAGTAACATCATAGGATAAAATCTCGCCGCTCACCTTTGCTCTTTTACTGCCTACGGTATCGCATGGTTCCACTTGGTCATCAGCACCTTGGTCGTCCGTAATCAGCAGAACCTTTCCTTTTGGAGCTGGGGATCCAACACCCCTTGGAGTGACATCACCATCACTCCCATTCAGACGCTTACGGGAGGACTTATCCAGGTCCATGTCGGTCTGCTGGGTGTTTTTGCTCGGGCTTGAAGCTTTACTCTCACCCTTAGCCCCAGATACATCCTTGCTCGTCCCTGGTTTGGTCGCCGACGGGTTGATATTAGCCGTATTCCCTGACTGGGCCTCCCTCTCCGTTCTACCCCTAGCTGGGTGGTCAGCGTATAGGTAAGCTCCATACTTTAGATCCTTCTCCTCAAACACACCTATACCACACTCTTTGTGATCATGCCCTATGATACCGCATGCACTACAAAACCTTGCTAGCTTCTCATATGTACTGCAAACACGTTGCGCGATTTGTCCTTGACAATACTCACGAACTTGGTCAATGGCTTTCGGATATCATGATTCACACAAACACGAACATAATCACCTCTGGAATTCCCATTGATTCTAGTCTCAAGAACATCTCCTACATTGCGAAGTAACTTAACAATGAGAGCATGTCGACAATACCCGTCCGGAAGCTTGTGGATCTGCAGCCAGATAGGCATAAACACTATTGGCACCTCCTCAGCTTTTGTGAAACCATCGTAAGGTGCAAGAATACCAACCATGTTCCGAAAGACCCATGGACCCTCTTGCATGACACGATCCCAATCACCCAGACAGTACACTTGAACCACAAACAGATTCGGCCCGATCGGCCGGAAACGCACTTGCTGCGAGCAATTCCATGTGGCACGCATGTCCTTGTAGAACGATGATTGGCTAAAGATCTTCGAGGTATGAACCCTAGCTAGGGCAACCCAACGAACATCCTCCAGCAACTCGGGGGCTTCCTCCTCGACCACAACATCATCAAATTCCTCCTCATGGAGATCTAGCTTATCGAAGAAGTCTCCAAGGTCCTTGTCTTTCCCTTGAGAATCAAGGTCCGTCGAGGAAAATTCATCTGACGCCGCCGCCATGGTTAGCACATCTAGGGTTACCTCCTGTGCCAAACCAAACAGCAGGGGTGGATGGGTGGCAGGGAAGGAAGGATATGGGAGAGGTTGGGCGCACACGGTAGGACGATGAGATAGCATGCTTTGGTGGACTTACGGCGGGGAATCGCCGTAAGGATAAAAACCCTAGCCGTCGCTAGGGGACTTACTCCCTCCTGTCCGCACCACTTTTTGGCTTCTTCCTTTCTTTTATCTCCATGTAATGTGCATGTTTTCACCACGACTTCCTTTATGTGAGGTGTATCCGTAGTACTATTATTACTTGGTTTAACACCATAACATATGTGGAGTTAATTACGATCGATGAAATTAGCAGAAATATTGACCATGGGATTAAAAAGGAATCAACGGTGTTGGGCGTGTCTGAGGAATGCTTCCTATCAGCCTACTGAGAGGAATTGTTTCCCAACATATTGCCTCGAGTCTTATCCAGGTAAGTAGCAGTAGTGATCCGTCAAATATCCCGTGACCCATTGCAACCCTTGGTCTTCTTGTGAGTTTTGTATTTATGATGAACATGGAACTTTTTCAACCGGAGATCTGGCTCAACGAGCTTGATGAAAACATTGTCGCAGTAGGTAATGTCCCGGAAGAGCCGCCCCTTCCCCATCCACATTGAGTTCAAGTATGGGTATGGGGCTGAAGGTTAGGACGAAACACAGCAACGCCTCGCTGAACATCATGGTGTTGTAAGCCATGGACACGGAGCTTGTCCACGTTGAGGCCACGACCGATGGGGTACGCAAGGGAGTTACTTTTGTGTGGGTCGGCCAACGGGCAAAGGTCGCCGAGGTATTTTCTAGTCCTTGAAAGCCGTACTAAAAGCAACTTCAATGGGGAAATCCAAACGAATGGCGACTTCGTCTGCTTTTTGTTCGTTTGGCTCGGTCACCCGGCCGTTGTCCGTCGTGTTTTAGATATGGGTCGACACCGCGTCCAACGCGCCGACCCATATGTATCGGCGTAGACGGCTGATCGCCCTATTTTACATGAATTTACATAGTTTGAATCAAATAACATAATTTGGACCGAATAAAATAGCATAGTTATTGAAAGCCGAATAAAAATAACATAGTTCTCACATAGTTTTGCAAACGAATAAAAGAAGATAAATCTATTGGTTGTCAACATAAGCCCACATATGCTTAACCAAATCATTTTGCAGTTGCACGTGGGTATAAGCCTGACAGTAGATGTGTAGGGTACGAAAAGGATGGGCAGAGTCCCAGCTACGACGAGGTTGTATGAGTTCAGGCCCCTCTACGTGGAGGTAATAGCCCTACGTCTCAGTGCTCTGGGAGCTTGTTGTCGAGTGGAATATGGAATACAATGATTTGCTAACCCCTGCACCAGCGGGGGAGGGTGGCTTATATAGAGTGCGCTGCCCTCCACAACGGTTCCGGTACAGGGGTGGAGTAGTGGCGATTGAATGCGTACGTTACAGGTAACGTACGTCCTAAATGCTAATAAATGCACGGCGAAACGTACGACCGTTTCCCTCCAGGGGGGTTACGATGTTCCGAGTGGCAGCCAGTCGGTTAGTTGGATGTTCTCCAAATGCTAGTCTCCGACTGGATGGTCGAGGACCTGTTGCCGACTGGACGATGGGGACTCCTTAATTCAGTCGGAACTGACTAAGGGCCTTGTCCCTTATGAGGGGTAGTCCTTGGGTAGGACTTACAGGGCAGGCCTATGACCCTACCCTAGGACTATAACCCCATCATTAGTCCCCGAATGGATTGGGGTTGGAACGACGAAGCGATGCTTGAAGTTTGGATCTGACTGGAACGGATGTGACTTTGGCGTTGTTTGCCTCGATCCATTTTATCTTCTCTGACCAACGATCCGAGTGGAAATCTTTGGGGAACAAACTGTCGGAAACCGAGTGCTTCCAGGGTATCTCTTGACGTGACCAGTCAACTGACAGCAGCGGATTTTCCGGGATCCTCAAATTTCGGTTTCCGCACGCTCAGCGGGGATGACGCCAGCGCGCTCGAGCAGCGTATGACGCCTCGATTCTCGCGCCTTCAACTTCTCCACTGATATCGCCGCGGTCGGTCGGGGGATAAGGTTTCGGGCCCACCTGCCAGCGGCCCAGTCGGAACCTTATTTAAATCCCAACGGTGAGGGTTTTTCGTTACACCCGCCGGATCTTTTGCCTTTGCTTCGTCCTCCTCGCCGCCTCTAGCGCATCTAACATCTCCACTCCTCGTTCCTCTCCGTGGATTCGCAGCTTCCGCCATGAACAAGGGTCAGACCAGCAAGATGGAGGCGAGGAAGAAGAAGGGGAAGGCGGCGGCTCCTACTCAGCGGCGGCAGCGGCCGTTGCCGCGGGGTGGTCCAAGGCGACTTCCTCCCCTCCACGGTGACGGAGGGGGATCTGTTGCAGCTGGTGGAGCACGGGATGATCGTGCACAAGTTTTGGAGGCTGCCGGCGGAGAATGAGGTCAAGCCGGCGCCCTGGGAGGGGGAGCGCGTCCTGCTGCTCAGCCATGTCTATCGAGGTTTCTCTCAGCCCCCGCATCCTTTCTTCAAGGGCATTATGAGGGAAGCCGATGAACCACTCGCACATAACTATGAAAGCAGAGAGATGGGCAATAGCATTCGGGGAACAGCTTCACCACTTTCCCCCGAATGCTATTGCCCATCTCTCTGCTTTCATAGTTATGTGCGAGTGCTTCATCGGCTGCCCTCCCCACTGGGGGTTGTTCAAACATATATTCTCTGCTAGATCTCAAACTATCAAACGACTCAGTCAGTCGGATGATAAAACGCATCTTCTCCAACTCTGCGGAGGCTTAGGTTTCCAGAAAAAGAGTCGGAGTAGTTATCCTGCTCTTCACCTGAGTGAGTCGGTTAGGAACTGGCAGTCGACGTGGTTCTACTGCCAGGACGTTGCCTGTCCGAATGCCTCGACAGGGTTGCCTCCTTTTAGCTTAGGTCGTCCCTCTCCACCTAAGCAGCTCGCGCTTACGAAGGCGGAGAAGATCGACATCCAACCCCTGGTCGACGCAATCGTAGACGTCGTCAGAAGGGGAGTCACCGGCATGGATTTGCTGGAGACTTTCCTTGGTCGGCGCATACAACCAGTGCAGGCTCACGACCATGCCATGTGGCACTACACGGGGCCCGAAGACTCCACTCGGACCAACGCCTTGTGCGTGACCGAGGAGAAGGTGGCGTCGTGGGTGCTCCAGATCACAGGTGCCTGTGAGAAACCAGAGGGTCTCGGCGAGTGAGGGCTTTCAGCGCGGACAATCCTCCTCCGAACCAGGTGAGTACCATTTGTCGAGTGCACGTATCTGTTTTAGTTTCGTCGTTTTCTTGAACCTCTGCCTGTCGTTTGATGTCGCCGACTGTATTTCACGCAGAAGTGGACCAACTGGTTTTCTCCTGTCTCGAACGGGAACCCGGACGAGGAGGAGGAAGAAGGTAGCCAGGAGGGCAGTGTGGAGAGCGGCGAGTATGTCTCCGACAGTGGGGAGACGGAGGAGGAGTCTGGTGAAGAAGAGGTGGATGACGAAGAGCAGGACTCGCCGCCTCTGCTGCCAGAGCACCGGACCAAGCGCCGACATGAACCTGCGGTTCCCTCGGCCTCTCCGGCATCCTCGAGTGCTCCGCCTGCTGCTCTCGTGGTTCCGAGTGCTCGAAGTACCAAGAGGGCCAGGGACGCTGCTGTCGAGTCCGTGGGTCAGCCTTCCAAGGTGGCCAAACCGAGTGGGTCTAAACCTCGGAAGGCTTTGCCGCGGATAAGGGTCGTCGTTCTTGTCACCTCGACGTAAGTGTTCTGTTCCTCCAACTTCTTATGATTTTGGTCGAACTCCTGTTTGAAGGTCGAATGAATTTCACTCAACAGGGTTGCCACCTCTGCCACCTCTCCGGCGCGCCAGAAGGATCATCCTATGGACGCGGACAATGTCATCTCGTCCCAGCCAGGTGCGTTGTAGTGACTCCGAGAGTGTTATTCTATCGCGTCGCGAATTCTATCTTAAGTCTTGCCTCTTTCTTTTTCTGAGATCTCGTGTCGTTCGGTCTATCAGGGGCGATTTGCGTGGACGAGGGCGACCAGGGGAGACCTGAGCAAGCTGCGGAGCCTGTTCTTGAGGCTGCTCTGCCAGTCACTGCTCTCGCCGCAGACGTGCTGCCGATTGAGGCGATGCCGCCAACTGAAACGGCGCTGGTGGCTGATGAACCTACCGGAGCGGGTCTTGGGATGCCCGAGGAACTTCCAACGATGCCAGGCTCGTCAAATGTCGAGTTCAACATCCAGCGTCTCCTAGAGGAGCAAGTGGGAGTGGCCAAGGGGGCCATGGTGCAGGCGGAGCTGATGGCGGGAGAAGCCAAAAAAGCATACGACTCCATCGCATCCCTGTACCAACGAAGTTTGGAGCTGCCGGAAGATATCCGAGTAAGTGGGCTAGTAAGTATTTACTTTTCTCTTGTAACCCACTGGGTGTTCTCGGATATCGGATGATGTTTGCAATGGGTTCACTCTGAGTGAACCTAGTGGGTGTAGTCCCCGAGACTTCTGTCGAGTGCTTGCACCGGCAGTTGTCTTTATACATATTGTCTTTGCCTTGGTCAGATTTGGAAATAATATGGTCGACTGCAAACAGTTGTGGCAGTCAGGGTGCACTTACTGTAAGAGTCCTTGAGAGTAATTTTACTCAGGTCGGGTAGTATTAGCCTCGTAGGCGTAGGTGGTAACATGTATCTCAATAGGGCGGGCCTGCTTGAGTTGCATGCCAGTGGGGTCACTCTTAGTGAACCCACTGGGTGTAGTCCCCGAGACCGCTGTCGACTGCTTGCGTCGGCAGGGGTCTGAGGAACTTTGAGTTTTATTGTTGAATTGTCTGATTGTCTCTTGGTGCTGGCTGGCAGAAAACTTGTGAAATGGGGACATCATATGAGACTCTCAGGGCGGAGAAGATTCAGTTTGCTGGTGAGCGGGATGCGGCACTGCTTGCAATGGCTGGTATGAAGGAGGTTCTGGCGGAACGAGAGAAGTCGTTGGAGGAGGCTCGTGAAGCGAACAAAGTGCTGACTGAGGAAGTTGAGAAGATGGGGAAACAAAGGACTACTCTGATGGGACAAATGGACGTGCTAAACAAATGGTGCAGAGCGCAGGAGAAATACGTCAGTGACTGGGCTCGGCAGATGATGACGCGTCTGGCTGGTAAGTCCTTCTTTTTCTGAGTGCTTGTGGTATGTGCGCCACACTCGGCGTTTATTGTTTGCTTGTCCTGTTGTTGCAGATTTTTGCATTGACGCTGAAGCTGAAGCAGTTGATGTGGAGCGGTCGATTCGTGAGATCGTTCCACTCGGCGAGGACGCCAATCGAGATCTGCTCGCAGCACACATTCGCGTGGGCAAAGTTGGTCCTTTCAACGGTCGACTGAGAGAAGTCGTCGGCCGGATCGACAAGGAGCTTTGGCCGGAAGATGAGTCGCGGCAGGAGATGGACAACTTGATGAGTCGACTAGAGGAGGTCCCCAACCGAGTGCAGTCATGGAAGAAATCTGCGGCTCGCTGTGGTGCACATGTTGCTCTGTCCTTGGTCCGAGTGCATTGCAAGGAGGTGCGCGAGGAGAAGCTGAAAGCGTTGAAGGTCGCCAACACGAAGAAACTTCGATTCGAAGACTTCATGGGAACCTTCCTTGGAAGTGCCACCCGCATCACCGACGGAATCGACCTGGACACCTTCGTGGAGCCCTCCAGTCCTGGCGCTACTCCAGACGACGCGTAAGAAAACTTTATCCTCGGTATGCCGAGTGTTGATTTGTAAGAAACTTTGGCCACTGCTGTTGGCCGTCACATTCTTGTTTCGGTGTGGGTAAGCTTGATCCACACCGAGCCACTATCTTTGGTTGAACTTTGAATCGAATCTTTTGCTCTTCTGTTGCAATTTTGACTCGAGTTTTTGTTTGGCGTTTCTTGGTGAAGCCAAAGGCAAACATTCGGAACATGTCAGTTGTCTTGACATCTGCATGAGCCTCATTGAGGGTCCGTGGAATTTCCGATTGTATCTGTATTGTCACCGAGTGGATCGGTAGGATCGCCGCTAGGTTGTCGAGTGCGACACTAAGGTCGCACTCGGGGCGAGTTGGTACTGATGTAGTTGTCAATTGTTTTGACATCCACATGAGCCTCAATGAGGGTCTGCAACTGATGTAGATGTCAGTTGTTTTGACCTCCACATGAGCCTCAATGAGGGCCTGCAACTCATGTAGTTGTCAGTTGTTTTGACATCCACATGAGCCTCAATGAGGGTCTGCAACTCATGTAGTTGTTACTTGTTTTGACATCCACATGAGCCTCAATGAGGGTCTGCAACTCATGTAGTTGTCAGTTGTTTTGACATCCACATGAGCCTCAATGAGGGTCTGTTGATTTCCCGAGTGTACCTGTAGGATATAGTCGAAGGCATGTGGGTGCTTAGGCGATTCTGCATCGCATCTAAGTCCCCGAGTGTGACGTTAAGTGCACACTCGGACAAAGTTAATCCTTAGGCTATTCTGGATCGCAGCTAAGTCCCCGAGTGTGACGTTAAGTGCACACTCGGAGAAAGTTCATACTTAGGCGATTCTGGATCGCAGCTAAGTCCCCGAGTGTGACGTTAAGTGCACACTCGGAAAAAGTTCATACTTAGGCGATTCCTGATCACAGCTAAGTCTCCGAGTGTGACGTTAAGTGCACACTCGGAGAAAGTTAATACTTAGGCGATTCTGGATCGCAACTAAATCCCCGAGTGTGACATTAAGTGCACACTCGGAAAAAGTTCATACTTAGGCGATTCTGGATCGCAGCTAAGTCCCCAAGTGTGACGTTAAGTGCACACTCGGAGAAAGTTCATACTTAGGCGATTCTGGATCGCAGCTAAGTCCCCGAGTGTGACGTTAAGTGCACACTCGGAGAAAGTTCATACTTAGGCGATACTGGATCGCAGCTAAGTCCCCGAGTGTGACGTTAAGTGCACACTCGGAGAAAGTTCATACTTAGGCGATTCTGGATCGCAGCTAAGTCCCCGAGTGTGACGTTAAGTGCACACTCGGAAAAAGTTCATACTTAGGCGATTCCTGATCACAGCTAAGTCTCCAAGTGTGACGTTAAGTGCACACTCGGAGAAAGTTAATACTTAGGCGATTCTGGATCGCAACTAAATCCCCGAGTGTGACATTAAGTGCACACTCGGAAAAATTTCATACTTAGGCGATTCTGGATCGCAACTAAGTTTCCGAGTGTGACGTTAAGTGCACACTCGGAAAAAGTTCATACTTAGGCGATTCTGGATCGCAGCTAAGTCCTCGAGTGTGACGTTAAGTGCACACTCGGAGAAAGTTCATACTTAGGCGATACTGGATCGCAGCTAAGTCCCCGAGTGTGACGTTAAGTGCACACTCGGAGAAGGTTAATACTTAGGCGATTCTGGATCGCAGCTAAGTTTTTTTTTCGAGACCGGAGTCTGCGACCGCGGAAGAACTTTGAACCTGCAAAAAACTCAATCTGCTTTATATTATTTCACCAATACTTGTTCTTTACATTGCTTCAGTCGATGGTCACGTGTAGAAGCGCTTCAGGAGATCTCCGTTCCATGCTCGCGGCTCGTCTATCTCCCTGTCGACGTTGTAGAGTCTGTATGCTCCATTGTTCAGCACCTTTGAGATGATGAAGGGTCCTTCCCAAGCAGGAGCCAACTTATGAGGTCTTTGCTGATCCACTCGGAGCACCAGGTCGCCTGCTTGGAACGTACGACTCCTGACGTGTCGCACGTGAAAACGCCGCAGATCTTGTTGATAAATGGTTGAGCGAGTCTGTGCCATCTCGCGCTCCTCCTCTAGAAGGTCCACTCCGTCTTGCCTTGCTTGTTCTGCTTCAGCTTCGGAGAAGAGTTCGACTCGTGGAGCGTTGTGAAGTAAGTCACTCGGACGGACTGCTTCTGCTCCGTAGACGAGGAAGAACGGTGATCGCCCTGTAGATCTGTTCGGGGTTGTGCGAAGACCCCAAAGCACTGAAGGTAGCTCGGTGACCCAAGCGCCAGCGGCATGTCCCACCTCTCGCAGGAGTCGGGGCTTCAAACCTTGCAGAATAAGTCCGTTCGCCCGCTCTGCTTGTCCATTGGACTGCGGATGCGCCACGGAAGCAAAGTCCACTCGGATACCTTGGCTTGTACAGAAACCTTTGAATATGTCCGAGTCAAAGTTTGTCCCGTTGTCCGTGATTATGCTGTGAGGTACACCGAATCTGGAGATGATGTCCCTGACAAACTTGACGGTTGTTGAGGCGTCGAGCTTCTTGATGGGCTTGGCTTCGATCCATTTCGTGAACTTGTCGACTGCCACCAACAGATGTGTGTATCCACCTTGGCCTGTCCTGAATGGACCGACTGTATCTAATCCCCACACTGCAAATGGCCACACAAGAGGGATTGTCTTCAACGCAGATGTCGGCTTGTGGGACTTGTTGGACTAGAACTGGCAGCCCTCACATCGGTCAACCATATCTTTAGCCATCTCGTTTGCCTGCAGCCAGAACAAACCAGCCCTGAATGCCTTGGCGACGATTGCTCTCGAAGAGGCGTGATGACCGTAGGTTCCCGAGTGAATATCCTCCAGGATCAGCTGCCCCTCCTCTGGAGAGATGCATCGTTGAAGAACGCGTGAAACGCTTTCCTTGTAAAATTGGTCATCAATGACAGTGAATGACTTCGACCTGCGGACTATCTGCCTGGCCTGGACTTCGTCTTCTGGTAGTTCCTGCCTCAAGATATATGCAATGATCGGCACAGTCCAATCGGGGATGACAGCAAGAATCTCCATGACCAGATCAACCACAGCAGGTACATCGACTTCAGTCGGATCTGTTGAACTCTTTGGTTGTACTGGTTCCTGTGTAAAAGGATCTTCTTTGACTGAGGGAAGGTGAAGGTGCTCGAGGCAGACGTCACTCGGGACTGGTCTACGAGTGGATCCGAGTTTTGCCAACTCATCAACTGCTTGGTTCTTCAGTCTCGGAACATGGTGAAGTTCTAGACCTTCAAACTTCTTCTCAAGCTTCCTCACTGAATTGCAGTATGTGTTCATGGTGGGGTTCCTGACGTCCCACTCTTTCATCACTTGATTGACCACCAAATCCGAATCACCGTAGACCATCAAGCGACGGACGCCGAGTGAGACGGCCATGCGCAATCCGTAGAGGAGAGCTTCATACTCTGCCTCGTTGTTGGAGGAACCGAAGTGTATCTGTAGCACGTACTTGAGTTTGTCGCCCTTTGGCGATATGATCACAACGCCAGCGCCGGAGCCATTCAACATCTTGGACCCATCGAAGAACATTGTCCAATGGGCCGAGTAGATGTGGGTCGGTTGCTGTTGTTCTACCCATTCTGCTATGAAGTCAGCCAGAGCTTGAGACTTAATAGATTTCTTGGCATCGAACTTGATATCACAGTACAGCATCTCCATCGCCCACTTCGCCACTCGGCCTGACGCGTCTCGATTGTGGAGAATTTCCGACAATGGAGCATCAGAAACGACAGACATCGAGTGGTCTTGGAAATAATGGGCCACCTTCTTCGCACTCATGTAGATCCCGTAGATAAGCTCTTGATAGTGGGGATACCTCTGCTTGGAAGGAGTCATGACTTCGGAGACGTAGTACACTGGCCGCTGAACTTTGTATGCTTTGCCTCCTTCTTCTCGTTCGACTGTAAGAACAATACTGACGTCTTGATTTGTAGCCGCGATGTACAGAAGAAGGGGCTCTTTACTGAGCGGAGCAGTAAGAACCGACTGGGTGGAAAGTAGGACTTTGAGGTCGTCGAATGCGACTTGGGCTTCGTCTGTCCACTCGAAAGTATCTGATTTCTTCATGAGTCGGTACAGAGGAAGTGCTTTCTCGCCGAGTCGACTGATGAACCTGCTCAAAGCCGCTAGGCAGCCTGTGAGCCGTTGAACATCGTGTATTCTGACCGGCCTCTCCATTCGGACGATGGTCCCGATCTTTTCGGGGTTGACATCGATCCCTCATTCGGAAACGAAGAAACCGAGTAACTTTCCGCTGGGAACGCCGAATGAACATTTGGCGGGGTTGAGCTTGATATCGTACCTACGAAGGTTGGCGAATGTTTCTGCCAAGTCAGTCAGCAGGTTGGAACCTTTGTGTGACTTGACTGCGATATCATCCATATACGCCTCTACATTCCGACCGATCTGGTCGAGGAGACATTTTTGGATCATGCGCATAAAGGTAGCTCCTGCATTCTTCAAACCGAATGGCATAGTGATGTAGCAGAAGCACCCGAATGGGGTGATGAAGGCTGTTTTTAACTCATCGGGACCATACAGACGGATCTCGTGATAGCCCGAATAGGCATCAAGAAATGACAGACGCTCGCAACCCGCAGTCGAATCGACAATTTGATCTATGCGGGGGAGCGGAAAATGGTCTTTCGGGCAGACCTTATTGAGATGCTTGAAGTCGATGCACATTCGGAGCGACTTATCCTTCTTGGGCACCATGACAACATTGGCGAGCCACTCGGAGTGGTGAACCTCACGAATGAAGTTGGCTGCCAGCAGCTTGGCCACCTCTTCCCCAATTGCCTTCCTCTTGTGCGCGGCGGACCGGCGCACGCGCTCTCGGACAGGCCGAGCGGTGGAATCCACGTGCAGTTGGTGCTCAGTCAACTCCCTGGGTACACCTGGCATGTCAGAGGGTTTCCATACGAAGATGTCCCAGTTCTCACGGAGGAATTGGGTGAGCTCGGCTTCTTATTTAGGATTGAGGGTGGTGGAGATGTTCGTCGGGGCAGCAGTGGCGTCCGTCGGGTGGATGCTGACCTTCTTCGTCTCTCCCGCCGATTGGAATGCAGACTCTGAAGCTGGCTTCTTCGAGCGCATCAGGTCGGCGGGGTCGACTGTTTTCTTGTACTCGTCAAGCTCGAGGACGGCCATCTGCTGGTCGGCGATTCTTGATCCCTGCTGCAGACACTCTTCGGCCCGCTGCCGATTGCGTGTGATGGTGATCACACCCTTCGGGCCTGGCATCTTCAGCTTCAGGTATACGTAACATGGATGGGCCATGAAACGTGCATACGCTGGGCGGCCCAGAATTGCGTGATAAGCGCTCTAGAAGTCGACCACTTCGAACGTCAGGTTTTCCTTGCGGAAGTTCTTGTCGGAGCCGAAAACGATGTCCAACGTGATCTGGCCGAGTGACTTGGCCTTCCGTCCAGGGACGACTCCATGGAACTGCATGCTGCTCTCGCTGAGTTTGGACATCGGGATGCCCATCCCCTTGAGTGTGTCGGCGTACATGATGTTCAAGCCACTGCCGCCGTCCATGAGGACTTTGCGCAGTCGAACTCCTTCCACCACCGTGTCGACGACCAGAGCCTGTCTCCCCGGGGTGGGTACATGTGCCGGATGATCCGACTGGTCGAAGGTGATCGCAGTCTGAGACCATTTGAGGAACTTGGGGTTGGTGGGGGTGGCCATGTTCACCTCTCTGTTCACCAGCTTCAGTCGACTCTTGCTCTCAACGTCAGCAAAAATCATGAGAGTTGCATGGACTTGGGGGAACAGATCCTCCTTATCCTCCTCATCCTGTTCGTTGTCCTTTTCACTCGGTTGCCCTTCACCGAACCCCTGGATCAGGAGGCGACACTGTCGAGTGGTATGCTTCGCATATACGGGGTTGCCCTCTTCATCCATCTTCGTATGAACCGGACATGGCTGGTCCAGGATGGGGTTATTGAACTGCTTCTTCTTGGGGGTGAACTGAGCCTTCCCTTTGCCCTTGAACTTGGCATTGGTTACGGCTGCAGCTTCTGCTTGCGGAGCAGTCGGAGCTTTCTGCTTCTGCTTCCGAGTGTTGCCCCCATCTCCATCAGCAACTGTTTTGTGCTTGCCGCTTCAGATGCGGTCTTCTTCTTCGCCATTAGCATAGTGCATTGCTATTTCCATCATCTTGCTCATGGAGATGTCGCCTGTTCGGCCGAACTTCAGGTACAGATCCCTGTACCACACGCCTGCCTTGAAGGCGCAGACTGCTTGATGCTCGGTGACGTTCTCCACCGTGTGGTAGAGAGTTGTCCAACGCTGAATGAAGTCTCGCAGGGGCTCATTCTGCTTCTGGACGCAGTGCTGGAGCTCCACGAGGCCAGCACGACGCTTGCACGTCCCTTCGAAGGTCCTGATGAAATCTCGGGCCAGATCTGCCCAGCTGTAGATGCTTCAGGGGGCCAACTGGTTCAGCCACGCTCGCGCCGAGCCGTCGAGCATCAGAGGGAGGTGCTTCATGGCGACATGGTCGTCTCCTCCTCCGATCTGGACTTCTACTCGGTAATCATCCAGCCACGTTTCTGGCTTGGACTCCCATGTAAACTTGCTAATTCCCGTCGCCAATCGAAAGTTGGGAGGGATGTCAGCCGAACGGATGGCTCGACTGAAACACTCTGGACCAGAAACGATGGCCCTGCTTCCACTCGGACGGTCAATATCGTGACCATCGCGGTGGGCCCGGCCCCTATCGACCCTCCACTGGGTGATATGCCCTCTTGCGTCGGGCCTTGGGTCGTAAGTGTCACCGACTGAGCGCCGATCATCATGATGTCGGGGCCCATAGGGCCCACCCCGCGGAGGGGTGCGTGAACGACGGCGATCTTCGTGATTTATGGAACGGCTGCCTCCTCTGTGCCGCTGATGGGAACCAGGGTTGTGAACTGACCGATGCGTATTCGCATGAACAGAACTATTATGGATCCTGTTATGCGACTCGGAGACTGCCGAATTCTGCTGCTGCGCCGTGTGCAACAGGGCTCGGATCTGCTCGATTCCCCTACCAGCCTCTGAATCAGTCGGCTGGAGGGAATCGGCTATCTTGGTAGCCGCAGCCAAGTTGAGGAGGGGCGTGCGGAACAACTCCACGTTGCTCCGCCGAGTGTGTCGACTGGTAGAACGGCGAGGCGGACGACGCGCGCCGGACGTTCCGTCGATCTCGTGCTCGTTCCGGCCAGCTTGACGGGGATATTCATGAGAGTTGGCCATGTGTACTTCTGCTGCAGGCCCGCGACCCGCGTACTCGGAAGGAAACTCAGTCGGAACCGAGCCCGAGTGCTGGGACAGCGGGGCAACCACAACAGACTCTAGAATCGCCACTTGTGAAGACGCGTTCTGGCGCGCCTGGGCGTGTTGCACCCAACGCTGAAGTCGCGGACGGCGGGACCGCTTGCTGCGGCGCGTGACGGCGGTATAGGTCGACACCGGAGCCGACTGTTGGAGAAGAAGAATGCCGCGGGCGTCGGCACGGAAGTGCGTAGCCCCACAACGGGGAAGCGCCTCGACGTCGAGAGGAGCATCCCGAAGCCACGCCGAATCGTCGACGATGAAGGAGAGAGCGCCGAAGAAGATCTGGTGACCCATGCTCGAATCTCCACCGGACGACATGACGAAAGGAAGTAGTCGCAAACTCGCCGGAAGTCGCTTAGACGCCTGCCCCACGGTGGGCGCCAACTGTCGTGGGTATAAGCCTGACAGTAGATGTGTAGGGTACGAAAAGGATGGGCAGAGTCCCAGCTACGGCGAGGTTGTATGAGTTCAGGCCCCTCTATGGTGGAGGTAATAGCCCTACGTCTCAGTGCTCTGGGAGCTTGTTGTCGAGTGGAATATGGAATACATTGATTTGCTAACCCCTGCACCAGCGGGGGAGGGTGGCTTATATAGAGTGCGCTGCCCTCCACAACGGTTCCGGTACAGGGGTGGAGTAGTGGCGATTGAATGCGTACGTTACAGGTAACGTACGTCCTAAATGCTAATAAATGCACGGCGAAACGTACGACCGTTTCCCTCCACGGGGGTTACGATGTTCCAAGTGGCAGCCAGTCGGTTAGTTGGATGTTCTCCGAATGCTAGTCTCCGACTGGATGGTCGAGGACCTGTTGCCGACTGGACGATGGGGACTCCTTAATTCAGTCGGAACTGACTAAGGGCCTTGTCCCTTATGAGGGGTAGTCCTTGGGTAGGACTTATAGGGCAGGCCTATGACCCTACCCTAGGACTATAACCCCATCAGGGACTCTAGGCAAGTAGACTCGCTCATACGGACGTACTCGTCAATGAGATCACCGGGCACTCCGTATGCAGGCATTCGGATGGCGGCAGTGCATTTCTGATAAGAGAAAAAATCTATCTTGCCAACGGCATCCTCTTTACACTCGAAATAATCATCATAGCCGACCACCCCCTCTCTAGTACGGTTGAAAATATGCCTACTCATACGGAAACGGCGACGAAAATTTTGATGTTTGAACAACGGGCTTGTTGTATCAAAGTAGTCCTTCAAAAGAAGGAAATGGTCGCTCTCTCGGTTGTGATTCAATGCCGGAAGGTGGCCCGAAATGGAGCCACAGAACAACGGCCGCTGGCTGTTGAGGTGGTGATGGACCAACACGGCAGCCAATATCTCCTCCTCGTCATCGGACGATGAATCGTTGGAGTCGCAAAGGAAATTGTGAAAAAAGAACTCATCGGCGGAGTCCATTTTGTACCTTGGCAAACTGTCAAACAACTTGCGAGCGTCAACGAAGGAGACGACCGGCGAAGGGAGTCGCGGCGCGCACGGACCAGCTAGCTGCCCTGTCGACGTCCGACGAGCGTGCCGGTGAGGATCTAGTTGGGCGGCGAGGTGGCTTCTTGGTCGGGGAGGGCTGTGTAGTGGGGACGCGGGGGTGGGAAGCAGTCGGCTCCCTAGCGGCAAGACGGCGGTGACGGGCGACGTGGGAGTGGGCGGCGTTGCTCGGCGGATGTAGAGGCGCCAGCAGCTGGCAGAGTCGCCGGCAAAAATGGGCGGCGGCGGCGACGACGAAGGTGGCGGGCGAGGGTTGGATGGGGGAGGCCAATGTGCCACCGATCAGTGGGCTCGGAGGAGGAGAAGGCGAGCGTGTGCGCGTCCGTCACGTGTCCGCCCCGACACAAATGAGGCTAAAAATGGGCCGGGAATGGATCGCCCGCGGACGAAAACCGGACGCGCGTCCGTTCAGGTCGGCGCGTTGGGCCGCCTTTTGTGTCTGCGCCGATCCAAATGGACGGCGACGGACGAAATGGGTCGCCCTATTAAAGTTGCTCTAAGTACTTTTTGTGGTCTCTCGTGAAGTAGTAGTGCATCCGGAGTAGAAGTCAAATCAGTCATAATTGATCGGAGTAGTACTTTGCTTTTTGTCTTGGGATTTCATCGGAGTAGTGATGGCACACAAGTTGATGTAGCGTTGTGTGCTAAGCTTTCAGTACTCCGTCTAAAAGCAAGTATAATAAAACTGAGTCAGCTGCCTATAAGGATAAAGTAGTATATTTTTGCTTAGTTGAAGGAGAGAAAAGAGTAGAGAGAAGGTAAGCGGACTCTTAGTTAAGAACCAACTCTAGCACGTGCTTCTAGGCACTTTGTGAGAATGAAAGATGGGTCATATAATAAATAAGTAGTACACTCTTCTAAGAGCAAGTACAATAGTATGGTCAGTTGCTGGCTATAAGCCATTGACATGTCATTTATAGCTCATCTTATAACTAACATGTACAATAATTCATTGCAAAAGTGTACTACTTTTTTATTTTATGGCTCACCTTTCATACTTACAAAATGCCTAGAAACACGTGTTAGAGCTGACTTTAGCTAAGAGCTCGTTTACCTTCTCTCTCATTTTCTTTTTTTTCTCTAACTAAATAGAAATATATTAGTTTATTTCTTATAACTAGGTGACTCAGCTTTATTGTACTTGCTCTAACCAACTATTATACATATTAACTATAAGATGGGTTATAGATGACATAGCATCAGCTTACAGCCGAGAGTGGGCTCTACTATTATCCTTGCTCTAATACTATTAGCTGACAAATAAGTAAAGCCGGCAGCAACTTCATGGCTAAGGATAAAACGCATGTTGTATACTTGAACGCGTTACGTCTATCCCAAGTTGTCTCCAACTTCTAAAGTTCCTCAGACTATGTATTGAACCTTTGATTCGGCATCCTCATAAAGCTGCTCGTCAGCTTGTGCGTCCAAGTTGTAGAATTCCCGCCTTCGTTGCAGGTAATTTACAACTCCATGTTTGATCACGACACGGACTTGAGAAGTGTCTGAATCCATATTATCCAGCTGAAAAAATTTACACTGCAGTCTGCGTACAAGGTTCTTGGACAGTAAAGCTAGTTGGTGCATCCTGCTATTGGATCTCTTCCAGGGTTTGTGTCATCATCCTTCTCAGTCATTTAAAGGATACAATCATATTTAATCAGCAATGGCATCCTCATTCAGCAATGTCGTCTCCATTCAGATGCTCACTGCTCCCTCTCCCTTCGTTCTTAAATATAAATCTTTTAAAAAAATCACTAAAAAACTACATACGAATGTAGTATATGGACATATACTTTCTTCATCTCAGTTTACCTATGTCGCCAATTTAACCAACTTAATGTTAAACATATATTATAAAAACTATATCATTAAAAAAATTAGATTTATATTTTCTAATGATATAATTTTTATATTAAACAATAAATTCTATATAAGTCAAATTAACGACCTATATACACGTGCGTGCTTTCTAAACTGTGACGGAACTAGTATTAGAATATAGATTCATTCATTTTAATACGTATGTACTCTCTCCGCTCCTAAATATAAGTCTTTTTAGAAATTTCACTAGGAAACTACATACATAGCAAAATGAGTGAATATACACTATAAAGTATGTCTATACACATCCGTATGTAGCCTCTTAGTAAAATCTCTAAAAAGACTTATATTTAAGAACAGAGGGAGTAGTCTATAATAAAATCTTAAAAATAATATTTAGAAAGGGAGGGAGTAGTATATAATCAGCAATGCCATCCTCATCTATACTTCTATACTTATACTAATTTGTGACTCCCAAGAAATTACCACGTTAATCAGTAAATTAGAACCGTTAATCTCGTGGGTCCGAATTATAACGGTCTAGATTAGCTATGAATTGCCAAATTTTTTAATAAAAGGGTCATGGTATTTTGAAAGGCTCACGAGATCAGATTCCACTAGCCCTTCATAATTCTTTATCTCCAGTTCTCCACGCAAAGTGAAAATATCCCACCGTCCCTTTTGCCCACCCATGCAAAAAAAAACACATGCCTTCTTCTCCGTTATCTATCTCTCCCATGGAAGTATGTATTCCACCATCCCTTCCTCTCTCCAATCTCTCTCTCCTCGTTGAAACCAGCCCCTTCCTCTCTCCAATCTCTCTCTCTCCCCCGTTGAAACCAAAGCTATTGCTCTCTCAAACTAATGCAAGCAAGTTGCGCCAAGGATATGCCATGGTGAAGGGGTTACTTCCTCACATTTGTTTTCCCGATCTAGATTTGGTTTGTATCTCACTTACTTTGTTTTGATTTATTTTTCTTGCCGGTTGATCATCCTATCTTTTCTCCTAAATTCGAATTCAGCTATCTTTTGTTCGGTTATTTTGTCGTGTTGTGCTTAAATTCGTCCTACTTACTTTTTCTTCATTGGATTTTTATTGTACCTGAATCTTCTCCCGTAAAAAAAATCGACACTTCATGCAGATTGACTCATAGCCCATCTATGCCCATCAGGTGATTCAGAGCACAGCTATATCCATCAGGCCCATCAGGTGATTCAAAGCACAACTATATCCATCAGGCAAGCGTATAATTAGAACTATCGTCTATACGAGAAACATTGCATTCATATACACGTAATTGACCATATGGTTAACAAGTTCAGGAAATTTATCCAAGATGGTTCAGTGAAAATGATTTCAAATTTTAAGGTTATATCTGCACCGATTCTCCGTTTAATTGTTAGGTGACAAGATACTCATTGTCTTGCCCACAATGAAAAATCAAGATAGTAAAGGTCTGAAATAGATCGAAATAGCAGAACCACGTTTCACATTTTCTAGCATGATGTTCCTTCCATAAGAGAGGACTAGAATATTTTCTTTCCGGTACAACTATTTTTTTTAATAATTAATTCCAATGTTTTCTTCATATTAACACCACTTTGCCTTTGGCAGTTGTCGTTGAAGTAGCAGCATACATCGGACATACCAAACAAACATAGACACTCATGCATGGGATTTCAAAGATTCATGATACTGTGATTCGAATTGAGTGAGTATGTTGAAAGAGCGAAATGAGTACACGTGCTAATAGTTACGAATCTTGGAATATACATGGATGAAAAAATTAATGCGACAAGGTCAGCCAAACTGATGACAATTATTTGGGCCGTGTTGTCCCCGTAACATCAACAAATGTCAAGAATTTGAAAGGTGTGTGTTCAATAAGGTACAAGTATTGCTTGCTATGTGTATATTTATTATATAGGACAATTACTATGAAGTGCGCACATAGTACTCGCTATCATCTACAAGTGCAACTAGAGTTTATGTCCATCTGAATATCATCAGGTAATCTAATACCTTTGAATGCAACAGTTTGGTGCAACCGAAGTTGATTTTCACACAATAAAAGGGAGACCCAAAGTAATGATTTCGCACCTCCTGTGAAGATGAGCTGCTGATTGGCAGTATGCGAAAGCATAATTTGCAGGAACATCAGTCGTAGATGTGCATAAATCAGTGATTGAAGATGTGCTTTTACTTTATTATTTATACTTGGAACACACTGAGTAGAACTCCGTTGAAGATGTGCTCTTAACTTATTATTTTCTTTGAATAATGTTCTAAATATGATGCTCCCATAAGATTTCTGTCTGGTACAAAGTTGTGGATACAATTTAATAAAGTTCATAGGAAATCCATATGCCAGGATATAGAATTACTGTTTGTAGATGCTCTATGTTAGGGCGTCCTTCTAATTAAAGAGTTGTAGAAATAATGCCGACAAATAAGTAACTCATAGATTCTTATTTCTTTATATACTATTTCAGATGGTGAAGAATTTAGTGAAGAACGATTGAATGTGGAATCACCTGCTAATTTCCTTACTAAGGCGTGATATGTGCAAAATTCAAAGAACAAGGTGATGATGGTCCCACTGTATATATGGCCTCCCAGGTTTCCTTTTTGGATCAATTACTAGGTGGCATATGTATTAGTATTGTAAGAATTAATTAACATTTTACCACTACTTTTTGTACCTGATACAGAATTATGTATTTTGTTAATTAGGTCATATTTCTTTTGGAAAATGAATATGTCAGTTAAGAGGAGTTTGACTACCTTTTCAGAAAGTTTTCAGGGCACCGAGTAACGACTAATGTAAGCTTAGATTTGCGTAATGAGATAAATGTAAGATAAGAGCTCTGAAAAACAACATGTAGCTTCTACGACTCTTCAAGTTTGAAGTTTCTTCTAGATTTTTAGTCATATAAGGTCACAAATAAGACATATGTAGAGGGCCGTCCCATTTTGCGGACATTGTGACTGCACCAATAATAAGATGTCCTAAAATATTTTCAAGTTGGTACTACATCATGTTATATGACCGTGAAAACATTATAGTACCATTAGCGTCCATTCTTTCTACGAACCAGGGGCCACAAATGTATTTTGTTGCACTGTTTTGCTTCTTACAAGTGCGTGTTTTACATAACATTTAGTATGCTAACTAGGATTATTTGCCTATAAAACCAAGAAAAGTAAAACACTATAGACTTTGAGTCCCTTTGCAAAAGATCATTAATATGAGCCAAGGAGTACTTTAATTGTTCAGCAATATGTTTGTCCTATTTTGGGAACAGATAAAAATGCATTATTGTCATATACTATATGTTCACTTGCATGAGTACAATCTATGATTTGGTGTACCTCTAAGTTTGGAACCCTTTTTTAGCATTTAGCATGAAAAAGTTATTATGCCTTAACAATTTTTTTTTCATGTTTCCAACAAAAAACGTTCAAAAGACTATTGTTTTATTTTCAATATTTTATATTTCTAAATAGTGTGTATCTAAAAAATAATTTTAGTACCTTTATTTATTTTTTTATAAAAAACTAGCCCGTGCAGATGCACGGGTTGACGACTAGTTCAGTTAACACTTGGGGAGCAAGAGGCCACCGTCCGCCGTCCCCCCGGCCGAAGGTGAGGCGGAACCGGCTGAGGCGAGGCGCTGCGAGCCGGGCGAAACGAAACTGGCCGAGGCGCGGCGCAATGGGTGAGGCGAAACAAATTCGGCTGAGGCGTGACTCCACGGGCTGGGCGAGGAGAGGCGGCGACTGCCGGGCGAGCCATGGCAGTGAAGGCCGGTGTGACATGGCGAGGGGCTTAAGGCAAGGCGGAGCGACGTGGAGCAGCGGGCAGGGCGAGGCGAGGCCGCGGCCGAGGCGGGGCCAGCTCGGACGCGTGACGGCGGAGCAAGGCTGGCTTGAAGTATCCATGTCCGTATCCTCCTCCGATCATAACTGTTGTAATTTTTCTCTGGCCGCCTCCTCGTGTGCACGTAGTAGCAAAGACAAAAGTAGTGCTTTGGCCTCGGTTTTCAGAGAGATGTACTCGTTGGGATAGTACGTGAAGTAGCCTGGTTGTAATGGATAGTATCATATATTAATATCATGCATATGATACTACTCTATGATACCACATCCGTAATGCATAGGATCATATGGTAGTATCATATGATAGTTTATTTATTGTCATGCAAGACACATAATAGCACAATATTTAATATGATATGGTATCATGATATGATACTCAATCATCTCTTTCTGCATTTAATTCTATGTCATCTCATCAAAATTGCCTAGTTGGCACGCATGATACTATCTATGATACTCTCATTACGGACAGCTGTAGTACTAATTTGAAGGATAAACACGCGATTGATTCGGTCATCACATCGAGATACCGTGGCATTTAGAGCAACTTTAATGGAACAACTCATTTTTTCTGTCGTCGTTTGTTTGGGTCGGCACGAACAAAAATGATGGCCCAACACGCCGACCAATTGACAAAACGCGTCTGCATCGACCCATTTCCGGTCCGAATTTGAGACTGAAATGCGTCGGCGGGGACACACACGCGCCCTCTTGTTGTCCGCCCCCAACCACCGCGTCAACATTATTTATGACGGCCGCCATCCTCGGGCACACGCGTCAGTGACCGCGACCGGCCTTTTTTAATCCGAGCGTTCGGTGGGTTCCGTCATCTGCTTTCAAAACCCCGCCCGTCTACATCCAGCCACCTCCTCGTCGACCAAGCGACCAAAACCCTAGCACCATGGCCGGTGATGTCTACTACGCAACCTTCTGCTTGTAGACGTTGTTGGGCATCCAAGTGCAGAGGTTTGTAGGATAGTAGCAATTTTCCCTCAAATGGGTGACCTAAGGTTTATCAATCCGGGAGGCGTAGGATGAAGATGGTCTCTCTCAAGCAACCCCGCAACCAAATAACAAAGAGTCTCTTGTGTCCCCAACACACCAATACAATGGTAAGTTGTATAGGTGCACTAGTTCGGCGAAGAGATGGTGAAACAAGTGCAATATGGATGGTAGATAAAGGTTTTTGTAATCTGAAATTACAAAAACAGCAAGGTAACTAGTAACAAAAGTGAGCACGAACGGTATTGCAATGCGTGGAAACAAGGCGTAGGGTTCATACTTTCACTAGTGGAAGTTCTCTCAACAATGATAACATAATTGGATCATATAACTAGCCCTCAACATGCAACAAAGAGTCACTCCAAAGTCACTAATAGCGGAGAACAAACGAAGAGATTATTGTCGGGTACGAAATCACCATAAAGTTATTCTTTCTGATCGATCCATCATAGAGTTCATACTAGAATAACACCTTAAGATACATATCAACCAAGACTCTAATGTCACCTAGATACTCCATTGTCACCTCAAGTATCCGTGGGCATGATTATATGATATGCATCACACAATCTCAGAATCATCTATTCAACCAACACATAGAACTTCAAAGAGTGCCCCAAAGTTTCTACCGGAGAGTCAAAACGTGTGCCAACCCCTATGCATAGGTTCCCATTGTCACGAACCCGCAAGTTGATCACCAAAACATACATCAAGTACTCACATGAATCCACGTGTGGCAACCCATATGCATAGGTTCCCAATTGTCACAAACCCGCAAGTTGATCACAACAGATAGACACGTGCAAGACATACATAAAGTGTTCTCAAAGACTCAATCTGATAAGATAACTTCAAAGGGGAAAGTCAATTCATTACAAGAAGGGAGAGGGGGAAGAACATCATAGGATCCAACTATAGTAGCAAAGCCCATGGTACATCGAGATCAAGACATCTCAAGAACACGAGAGAGAGAGAGAGAGAGAGAGAGAGAGAGAGAGAGAGAAAGAGAGATCAAACACATAGCTACTGGTACATACCCTCATCCCCGAGGGAGAACTACTCCCTCCTCGTCATGGAGATCGTCGGGATGATGAAGATGGCCACCGGAGACGGATTCCCCCTCCGGCAGGGTGCCGGAACGAGCTCCAGATTGGTTTTTGGTGGCTACAGAGGCTTGTGGCGGCGGAACTCCCGATCTAGCTTTCTTTCTGGGGTTTCTGAATTTATAGGAATTTATGGCGATGGAATTGCGTCAGTTGGGCCCACGAGGAGGTCACAAGCCCGCACGGTGCGACCAGGGGGATAGGTCGCGCCCCATGGGCTTGTGACTCCCTCGTGGCTCTTCTGGCCTTCTTTCAAAGCTTTGGGGGTATCTTTTGGTCCCAAAAAAATCATCGTAAAGTTTCATTCCATTTGGACTCCGTCTGAAAAAGGGTCAAAAACACGGAAAAAACAGAAACTCGCACTTGGCATTGAGTTAATAGGTTAGTCCCAAAAAAGATATAAAATAGCATATTCATGCATATAAAACATCCAAAGAAGAAAATATAATAGCATGGAACCATCAAAAATTATTGATACGTTGGAGACGTATCAGTCGACGGCTTCCCAAACAAGGGCAAGGCCCCGCTCTACCCGTGCGCCATCTCCCGCCGCCATCTTCCCACCGGCCTCGCCAGCGCGTGAGCGTCCCGGTGCACCAAGAGCGGTGGCACTAGGAGCACCACGTGCTGCTCCCTTACCCCGATGTCACGCTGCCGCACGGCTGGCATCTGGATCCGGAGAGGATTCCGGTGTCGGCCGTGCCGCGATCGGCGCGGGTGCAAGAGGAAGAGGTGAGCCGCCGTCGGCGTCTGCTAACGGGGGAGCAGTGGCGAGACCCTACGTACGCGGCCGACTCCCCTAACTGGGAGGTGTGGTTCGCGGTGGAGCACGAGGAGCAGCGCCATCGTGGAGTGTGCGAAGTGCAGCCAGGAGGCCCTCCGCCGCCCCGCCTGTCGTCAGCGATGAGGACCAAGAGACTAAGGCCGCCTACCAGGTGGCGCTCACTGTTGTTCTCCGCGACAGCAAGGAGCAAGCGCGGTGCAGGGCCAACGAGGAGGGGGCATACCAGCAGCAGCTCGCGGAGGCCATCGCGATGTCGGCCGCCAGCGACTGCATCGTGCCACCTCCGCCGAAGCCCGAGCCCACGGAGCTACGTGAAGTCTACCAGTGGACCGGTGTCATCCAGGAGTTCGTCACTGCGCCGCCCATCTGGTTGGGCGCGACACTACAACAGGAGCAAGCGTACCTCGAGCACTGGAGGGCGCAACACCTGCGGACGGAGCGCGCCGAAGGCCTTCGGCTGATGGAGGTGGAGAAGGAAGCGGAGGAGGAACGATGGGAGGCGCAGGCGGAGGAGAGTGCTCGTGGTGCTGCGCTGCCACCAGCACAACCCGCGTCGGCGGGACAGGCGACGGAGGCGCAGGCATCTGCGCTCTAGAACTCGGCGTTCCCCTGGGCCGGCCCTGCACCTAAGTTGGTCGACCTCACCGGCCCCGATGACGACGACGACGCCGCCTAGGGCTGCCCTCGTAGTTTTTGATTTTTTTTATGTTTAATTAATGTAATGCGGACGCGTGGACTCTCGCCGGCCTTCGTGACCGGCTTTTAATGGTTAATTATGCACTTATGTATTTTTTCGCACGCCGACAAAAATGGGTCAGGCCAGCGTTGGACGCATGCGCCGACCCATTTGCGGAAGCGGACATTCGTGTCCGCCTGGCCGACCCAAACGGACAAAAAGAGGACAAAATCGCCGTTCGTTTGGGTCGGCCCGTTGGACTTGCTCTTAGCGGTTTGCCTTGGGACTTTGAAGCAATTCAGTGGATCGGATCGAAAGGTTGTAATAGAATTTTCCTGTCCATCTCGATGTCGTGCCGCTGCAGCAATGGCGTGCAATAGTTTCTCAGTAGAAATTTTTCCTTCGTCTTGCAGCGACATGATGTACTCGATGTAACCTTTTTTTTTCCTAAACTCAAGTCTTGTACTGCTAGATCCAAAGTTAATCACGATCCTGATCACCAAATGATAAATTTACCGGCTCTGATTAAGATCCTTCAATGGCGGGTTACCGTGTTGGCTCTTCTTCATCTTGCCAATTGCGAGCTTCTCAATCCTTTGGGGAGATCCCTCTAAGAACACAACACCACCGTGCGATCAGCCTCACGGTGGATGCCAACTCTCGTGGTTTTGTCATGGCAGATGTTCTTGTGAAAGGGCTTAGGTGTGAGGCCATCACAACTATGTGGCGGCTTGAGAGGGGTTGGTCAGAATCGAGAGACGTGACTTTAGCCAGGTTTGTCCCCCTCGATGGAGTTAAAAGCCTACGTCCTGATTTGTGTGTATTGATGATGATGATGATCTCGATTACAAGGATGTTGTTTTGCTACCTCAAGTCTTAAGAGCCTCTAATTTGTCTATCTCTAATGACTTGAACTTGTCCCTCTTGGGGTGCCTTACCCCTCTTTATATAAGTGGAAGGGGTAGGTTTACATATAGAGTTGTACTAGGAGTAGGAGTAGGACTAGTCTCTCTTGAATCCTAATCCAGGTCTTGTTTCCCTCTTGGGGTAGTCTTTCCTCTTCTTGGGCCTTCTTTGTGAGTCGGCCCTCCCATGAGCCGCCTTCTAGGCCGTTGGGTCTTGTCGTTTGTCTGACTCTCCTACCAGGTCATGTATGAGCCACCTGTTGGGTCACTAGTGAGTCGCCAAACTCGGTCGGGTCACCAGTGAGTTGCCAAGTCCTAGTCGGGTCATACTTCATGTATATCCCCGACATTACCCCTTGCCTTTTATTGATCAAATGTTAGAAATATTATCTAAGCACACACACTTTTGCTTTCTTGATGGTTACTCTAAATTCTCTCAAATACCTGTGTCAAAAGAGGAACAAGAGAAAACTACATTTACTTGCCCCTTTGGAACTTATGATTATAGGCGTATGCATTTTGCTTTATGCAATGCACCCGCTACCTTTCAAAGATGTATGACTGCTATATTCTGGGATTTTTGTGAAAAGATTGTTGAAGTCTTTATGGATGATTTTCGATTTATGGAACTTCCTTTGCTGATTGCTCGAGCAACCATGATCGAGTTTTGCAGAGATGCGAAGAAACTAATCTTGTCTTGAATTGCGAGAAGTGCCACTTTATGGCGAATGAAGGTATAGTGCTTGGGCATAAAAAAATTGAACATGGTATTGAGGTGGATAAGGCCAAAGTTGATGCAATAGAGAAAATGCCTTGCCCAAGAGATATCAAAGGCACAAGAAGTTTCCCTTGTCATGCTAGTTTCTATAGGAGTTTCATTAAAGATTTCTCAAAAATTTCTAGGCCAATAACTAATCTTCTCCAAAAATATGTTCCTTTTGTTATTGATGATGATTGTGTAGAAGCCTTTGAAATAATTAAGAAAGCATTTAATTTCTGCACCTATTGTTCAACCACCTGATTGGAACCTACCCTTTGAAATTATATGTGATGCTAGTCATTATGTTGTAGGTGTTGTTTTAGGGTAAAGAGTAGACAAGAAATTGAATGTCATTCATTATGCTAGTAAGACCCTAGACACCGCTCAAAGGAATTATGCTACTACTGAAAATGAATTTTTAGCAGTTGTATTTGCTTGTGATAAGTTTAGGCCTTACATTGTTGACTCAAAAGTAACTATTCACACTAATCATGCTTCTATCAAATACATTATGGAAAACAAAGATGCTAAACCTAAACTCATTAGATGGGTGTTTCTACTCCAAGAATTTGATTTGCATATCATTGATAGGAAGGGCGCTGATAACCATGTGGCAGATAACTTGTCTAGGATGGAAAATGTTGTTGATGACCCACTACCTATTGATGATAATTTTCCTGATGATCAACTTGATGTTATAAACACTTCACGTAGTACTCCCTGGTATGTGGATTATGCTAATGACATTGTTGCTAAATATATTCCCCACATTTTCACTTATCAACAAAAGAAAAAATTATTCTATGATTTACGACATTAATTTTGGGATGACCTGCATATTTATAAAGAAGGAGTAGGTGGTGTTACTAAACGTTGTATACTTGAGTATGAGCAGGAATAAATTCTAAGGAAGTGTCATTCTAAGGCCTAAGGAGGACATCATGCTGGTGACAGAACTGCACACAAGGTATTACAATCTGGTTTCTATTGGCCTACTCTTTTTAAAGATGCTTGTAGGTATGTCCTTTCTTTTGATGAATGCCAAAGATTTGGTAATATTGGTAAACGTCAGGAAATGCATATGAACTATTCACTTGCGATTGAACCATTTGATATGCAGGGTTTTGAAATTATGGGACCGTTTCCTTCCTCAAATGGATATACTCATATTCTAGTTGTTGTTGATTATGTTACTAAATGGGTAGAAGCTATTCCGACTAGTAGTGCTGATCATAACACTTCTATTAAAATTCTTAAAGATATTATATTTCCTAGGTTTGTTGTCCCTAGATATTTAATGACAGATGGTGGTTCACATTTTATTCATGGTGCTTTCTGTAAACTACTAAGTATGATGTTAACCATAGAATTGCATCACCTTATCATCCTTAGTCTAGTGGTCAAGTTGAAGCCATCAATCGTGAAATAAAATTAATCTTGCAAAAGACTATCAAAAGGTCCAGAAAGAATTCGTCAAAGAAACTTGATGATGCTTTGTGGTCTTATAGGACTGCTTATAAGAATCCCATGGGGATGTCCCCATATAAAATGGTATATGGAAAAGCTTGTCATTTACATCTTAAATTAGAACATAAAGCTTGTTGGGCAATTAAAATTTTTAATTATGATTTTAAATTTGCCGGTGAGAAGAGGTTATTTGATATTAGCTCATTAGATGAATGGAAGATACAAGCTTATGAAAATGCTAAGTTGCTTAAGGAAAAGGTTAAAATATGGCATGGCAAAAGAATTCAAAAACCAGAATTCAATGTAGGGGGCTTAGTGCTTTTGTACAATTCTCGTTATATATTTTTTGCATGGAAACTCCTCTCCAAATGGGAAGGGCATAATGTTGTCGAGGAGGTTTATCGCTCTCGTGCTATAAAAATCAATAACTTTGAAGGTAAAAACCCGAGAGTCATGAATGGGAAAAGAATCAAGCATTATATTTCAGGTACACACATTAATGAGGAAACCAATGTCATTCAAGTCATAACACCGAGGATCTCACAAAGGAAGTCTTCCAGAACACTCTAGAAACCTGAAAAATGGCACGTATGTGGTATGTGTAAGTGCATCTAGTGCCCTTAGTGATTTTGGTGGTTTGAAGACTTATAGGTTAAGAGACTAATGTGTTTGTAAGTGTACACATGCTCTATAAGTCGCTGAGGAGTTTGAGTTATACGATGAATATCGACCCCTAAAAATGTATGTCTTCGGCTGAAGACTTTGGTCTTACCTTGAAGACTTGGATCGCGAAGAAATTGCGATGAAATTGATATTCCTCATGAAGATATTGAAGATGAGGAATTCGGCGTGTCCTGAAGAAAAACAGTCTGAAGACTTTGAAGCGTGAAGATTTACTGTTTCTGTTTCATTTTCTTTACTCTAGAGTCATAGGAACACCGTACTGTTAAAGGGGGTCAAGGTAATACTATGGAATGAATTTCCTCATGATGCTCAACCCAAGCCTAAACCTACCAAAGCCTAAAAGTGAGGAATATGAGAGACATGAGGACTTTCACATTTGAAAGTTCCTACCATTGATGTGACATGCGCCACCTCACTAATCTTATCCACCCAACGATCACATTATTTAAGGGCATTTATGTCAAATCATGTCGGGATGCTTCGAGGCTATAAATAGCCGCCCCCACAAGTACTTGCAGGTTGGCTGCTCCGAGAGAAACTGACACTTGTCATTTAGAGCAACCCAAATTCCTCAGAGTCTTCGAGAGAAAATCAGCAAGTGAGGAAATACCCCCAAACACCAAACCCCAAACCAAAACCAACTGATTGAGCATCACTTAAGAATTTGTTCCTGTGTGGAACTGAAGCCTTTTACCTTTGAGGACTGTGCATCCTCCAAACGGCTAGGTATCATGGTCTAGAGCATCCAGCAGTCAATTGTGGATCGCCGGGTGACCTAGTTTGTGAGGTTTTGGAAGTGTGCCATGAAGACTTACCACGAGTGTTGGGCGAGGACTGTGTGTCCTTAGCTCAAGGAGAATACGATAGGGACTGTGTGTCCCAGGACTGTGTGTCCTTTGGTTTCAATACCAATCTGCTCCAAACGAGATGTACAACTATCACAACAGTTGGAACTGGGTCATGAACAATTGTCTTCATCGTGATACGAGTTCTATTTCTTCAACTCTTTCATTTCCTCAAAGTTGTATGTGGAAGACTTTTATCTGTGCTGTTTGAAGAATTTGTCTGAAGACTTTCTCTGAATTTCCTCAACCTCAAATTCTTCACTCGAGTTAATCTTCACCTGTGTTATGTGTACCTGCGTACTGTGAAAACCGATTCTCATAATCTTCACCAAGTAATCTGATGTAATATTCTTTGCACTTTTGATCCTGCGCTATTTCCGCTGCACGCAATTCATCATTGAGGAATTTCCGCACAAGGAATTTCCTCAGCGATGAAATTCTAAAAATCGCCTATTCACCCCTCTAGTCGATATAACACACTTTTATTTGGTATCAGAGCAAGGTACTCCCTTGTTTTGTGTGATTTTGGTTTAACCACCTGGAGTTTTAGTTATGTCGACCGCAAGAATGTTCAAGGTTACTGCATGATGTCCTACCTTCGAAGGAAAGGACTTTCCCTAGTGGAAGACCAAGATGCAGATGCATCTTCAGGCTGTTGACAATGATCTCTCGTACATTGTGGAACATGGTATTGCCTCCATCACTGCTACTATCTCTGCCGCTGATGTGAAGAAATTCAAGCAACTTGATTCTCAAGCGAAGAACATCATCTGTGGCCATCTGAGCAAAGGTCAGTATGGCAGAGTGAGTGCTTTGGGCACAGCCAAGCTTATCTGGGATAGGTTGTCAAAAGTCAATGAAGGAATCTCAACTCAGTGTGACTCTCGTGTTGATGTTCTTTGCAATCTCTTCAATCGCTTCAAAAGGCTTGACAATGAAAGATGCCAAGATACCTTTGATCGTCTCACTGACATCTCAAATGAACTGCAAGCACTGGGAGCTCGAGACATCACTGACGATGAAGTTGTGAAGAAACTGCTAAGATCTCTTGATCCATCATTTGATACACTCATTCTGATGATTCAAGAAAGAGGAGACTATAAGATGCTTGATCCTGTCGATATACTTGAAAGACTCAATACTCATGAATTCCAACAGGAAGAAAAGACAGATCTGTATGGACCAAGCTACTCAAGACCTCGTGCGCTGAAGGCTGAAGAAATTTCCTCATCTAAAGAAGAAGACTCAGATTGCAACATTGGTGATCCTGAAGAACTTGGACACGAGATTGCAATGCTCATGAGGAAATTCCAGAAGTTTACAAAGCGTGGCGAGTTTGGTAAATCTTCAAGAAAAGATATGAGGAAATCAGAGTCTTCATCTGAGGACTACAAGAAAAGAACCTGTCACAAATGTAAGAAATTTGGTCATTACATAGCTGACTGTCCTTGCTGGGTGAAAGAATCAAAGAAGAAGAAATACAAGGATGAAAGTTGTGGTGACTCGAAGAAAAAGAAGAAATCTTCAAAATCCTCATCCTCAAAGTCCTCAGCGCACAAGAAGACTACTTTCAGAAAGGCTCGGACACTCATTGGCAAGGAAATGGATTCTGAAGAAGAATCTGAGGAATGTGATGAAGAGGAAGGATCTGAAGAAGATTCGGAGTCTCGTGTGGCAAGTCTTGCACTGGCTACCACATTCGTCAACAACTCAATCTTCAACCTTGAATAAAATGACAACGCCATCTACACTAATGACTATGCCGATGACTTCGCTCCAACCTATTGCTTCATGGCAAAAGGTTCAAAGGTACCGAATGACACTTCCTCCTCTGACTCAAGTGATTGTGAACTTGATGATTATAAAAAGCCCAGTTACAGTAAACTTGCCAGCATTGCAACTAAACAACAAAGTGCCATTGAAAAGCTTAAAAACTGCTAGACAGAAGCGATGATGTGCTAAATGATGAAATGAATCGTACTCAAGTCCTCACTGAAGATGTGAAAAGTCTTCCGTCTAGATTTGATAGTCTTCAAGATCGTTATGGCACACTCTTGGCTGATCATGATAAACTTTCCTATGAATTTCTTCAAAGGAAACTTGATCATGAGAATTTAAAGATGTCTCATGATGATCTTCGAATGGAAAACGATTCATTGCTTGCTCATCAGATCAGTGCCGCTCAGGTTGAATTTACTCCACCATGTCTCAAATACAATGAACGTGAAACTGCCAATTATTCACCAGAATCATCAAATGCTTCTATCGCTACAAATTCTTCAACTGCTCCTGCGGTATCAAATTCTTCACTTGAGGAAACCACAAATGCTACTGAGAAAATGCAGGGCTGAAGGAATTGTATGTGACATGCATATACAAAAGTCTCAAAGGGCATCAAACCCTTTGCGATGTCCTCAAAAAGCAGATTTTGAACAAGAATCCAAGGAAAGAAGGAATTGCCTTCGAGGGGAAATTAACTGCTGATGGATCATACTAGAAACCTGAGCAATATCCCAAAACCTGATGGGTTGCTGCTAAGGGCCCTCCCGTCGATCCATCATCTCTAACAAGCTTTGCATGTGAATTATCCTATTCCTCAGATGAGTCATTTGACTCCAACTATAAACTGTTCTAAAATCAATCTGGTGAAGTATTTGCTCGATATGTTGGAACTAACTGCAGGAATGGACCACGCCTGAGGAAAATCTGGGTCCCCAAAAGTTGTTTGGAAAACTTTCAGGTGAATGTCCTCATGACACCACCTGTGAAGAACCTGAACCCCAAATCAAATTCCTTAGGTGGACCAAAGTCTTCAAGAGGATCAAAATCCTAAAATGGTCAACACTATACTCGTACTCTTGCTAATGCTTCTGATATGCAGGGAAATTACAAGGGATATGAATATGAGCATTATTCCTCAAATCATTATGTTCATAAGTCATCAAAGAACTTCTCTGCCTATTCGTTTGAGTACTCTAATCCCCCTAGTGTGAAACGAAGTGCATTAGCTTCAATGCCCCCTTTCTCATATGGTGCTCGCGCGATGATGAACTCTTTGCCACCTCTTCAGATGTGGGTTGTGAATAAATTGAACTAATCACTTCTGCAGGTCAGGTCTCCAGATGAAAATCATCATCTGAAGAATTTGCTGGAGACCTGAGGAAAATGCTTGATTGGACGCAAGCTAAAATTGATGAAATGATAACATCTCACACGTCCTCAAATTTAATGTCTATGATGAAATGCCTATCTGATGAAATTAAATCATATTCTTTAAGTCTGAAGCATATGAGATGGTAAGTTGTACTAATTTATCTGCAGGATGACAAACCCAAGAACACAGAGTGGGTTCTTGACAGTGGTTGCACAAACCACATGACTGGTGATAAAAGCTTGTTGATGAATATGCCATTGACTCCATCGCCACTGAAGCAAATCACCTATGCTGACAAAGGTAAAAGCAAGGTATTAGGACTTGGCAAAGTGGCTATTTCCAAGACACGCACATGGAAAAGGTCATGCTTGTCGAATCCCTTGGGTTTAACCTCATGTCAGTCTCAATGATTTGTGATCTTGATATGGTTGTTTTCTTTGGAAAATACACTTGTGTAGTCATCATGGAATCTGATAGATCCAAAGTCTTCGAAGGCTTTAGGAGAGGAGATTTGTACATTGTTGATTTTTCCATAGGTCCTCAACCAGCCACATGCTTACTAGCAAAAACCTCAGAAGGCTGGTTATGGCATCGAAGACTTGGTCATGCATGCATGAGGAATTTGCACACGCTGGCGAAGAAGAAGCATGTCATTGGCATCAAATCAGTCAAATTCCTCAAGGACCACCTCCGCGGTGCTTGTGAGTCTGAAAAAATGGCCAGATCCAAACACCCCTCGAAAACTATCATGACTACTACTCGTCCGTTTGAATTTCTTCACATGGATCTATTTGGACCTACTCATTATGCTACTCAAATCAATGCAGCATCTTTATATGGCTTTGTCATCGTTGATGACTATTCTCGATATACTTGGGTACACATCATTCTGTATAAAACTAAAGTGCAGGAAGTCTTCAAACGATTTTCCTCAAGGGCCTCGACGAACTTCGGCGTCAAGATCAAACACATCAGAAGTGATAATGGGACAGAATTCAAAAACACTAGTCTTGATGAACTTAGTATTACTCACGAATTATCTGCTCCCTGTACTCAATGGAATGGCGTCGTTGAACGCAAGAATAGGACTCTGGTTGAAATGGCATGGACCATGCTTGAAGAATATCACACTCATCGTCGTTTCTGGCCTGAAGCAATAAATACTGCTTGCCACATCATCAACAGGGTATATCTTCACAAATTCCTCAAGAAAACCTCATATGAACTCCTCACTGACAAGAAACCCAATGTAAGTTATTTCAATGTCTTCGGTGCAAAATGCTGGATTAGAGATCCTCACCATAGCTCAAAATTTGCACTAAAGCACATGAGGGTTTTATGCTTGGTTATGGAAAGGACTCGTACACCTATAGAGTCTTCAACACCTATCACAACAAGGTTGTCAAAACTATAAATGTGTGGTTCGATGAAACTAATGACTCACAAAGAGAGCAATTGCCTCTTGTGCAAGACAAATTATCTCCTGAGGAAGCTATCAAGCTCAAAGCTACTAAAGACATCATTCCTACCGAGGAAATTGTTGAAGAAATTGTCCCCAACACTGATGAAATTCAAGTAGGTGCACCTGAGGAAATTGCTCCAGATCAAATTCCTTAGCCTAGACAAAATCTTCAACCACCCCATCCAAGAATTGCAAATGAAGTGGAACTTGACAAAATCCTCGATGGCATCAATCCGCCAGGTCCTCTCACTCTCTTAGAAGCTTCACATTTAGTTAACTTTTCTGGGCATTCCCCTCTGTGTCTATCAGAGAACCCTCAAAAGTTGAAGAAGCCTTCATGGAACCTCAGTGGATTGAAGACATGGAAGATGAACTTCTTCAATTCAAGATAAATGACGTGTGGGAACTCGTCAAACGACCAGATTCTCGCAAGCACAATAGCATCGACACCAAGTGGATTTTCTGAAACAAGCAAGATGAGGATGGTCAAGTGGTGAGAAATAAGGCACGGCTTGTAGCCCATGGCTACACAAAGGTTGAAGGAATTGATTTCGATGAAACTTTTGTACCTGTTGCTAGACTTGAAGCTATTCGAATACTACTTGCTTATGCTAATCATCATAACATTACTCTATATCAAACGGATGTGAAAAGGGCATTCCTCAATGGTAAGCTTGAGGAAGAAGTATATGCTTCTCATCCTCCAGGTTTTGAGGATCCGAAGCATCCAGTCAAAGTGCTCAGACTCAAAAAGGCACTCTATGGCCTCAAGCAAGCCCCTCGGGCATGGTACGATACTTTGAAGGAATTCCTCATGAAAAAAGGCTTCAAACCTGGTTCACTCGATCCAACTCTTTTCACAATATCTTATGACAATGAATTATTTGTGTGCCAAATATATGTCGACGACATTATCTTTGGTTGTACTGACAAACGTTACAGTGATGAATTTGCTTACAATGGGGGAGGTGAAATTCTTCTTAGGTCTTCAAATTCGTCAACAATGCAATGGCATCTTCATATCACATGAGAAATACCTCAAGGATGTTCTGAGGAAATTCGACATGCATGAATGCAAAGGCGTCAAGATTCCTATGCCTACCAACGACCACCTGTGCACTGAAGAAAATGGTAAAGATTTTGATCAGCAGGTATATCGCTCGATGATTGGTTCTTTATTTTATCTATGTGCATATATGCCAGATATAATTCTTAGTGTTTGCATGTGTGCTCGTTTTCAAGCAAAACCGAAGGAATCACACTATACGGCTGTGAAGCATATTCTTCGATACTTAGCTCACACACCAACACTAGGATTATGGTACCCCAAGGTCTCAAATCTTCACCTCGTTGGATATTCTGATTCTGATTATGCTGGTGACCGTGTGGATCGCAAGTCAACATCAGGCACATGCCATTTCCTTGGAAGATCATTAGTCTGCTGGTCCTCAAAGAAGCAGAACTGTGTTTCTCTCTCCACTGCCGAAGCTGAGTACATTGCTGATGGATCCTGCTGTGCTCAACTGCTATGGATGAAGCAAACCCTCAAAGACTACGACATCAACATGAAGAATGTGCCCCTCTACTATGACAATGAGAGTGCAATCAAGATCGCATACAACCCAGTACAATACTCGAAGACTAAGCACATCCAGATTTGTCATCATTTTCTTTGGGACCATGTCCTCAAGGGCAATATCATCATCGATCATGTGAAGATTGACGATCAGCTAGCAGATATATTGTGACAGCCCGAGACCGACGTTCTAGAAGCTTCCCCTCTCTTTCCGTTTTCGTCGTGTGGCTTATTTTAATTGTCGTGTCATCATCGCATCATGCGCATCATCTGCATTGCATCGGCATCTCCGTTGCCACCCGTTTTCAAAACTTGCATTCGTTAGTAGTTGCCGGTTCTCGTCGTCGTCCGTTTTGAGTCCGACCGCATGCGCCCGCGGCACCGTCGAAACCCTGTTTTTTAAAGTGTGTTTAAAACTTTCTCTGGTCGGGTTGAGATTTGACGTGCGGTCGTGATTAGTTATAGCTAGGTCGCCTGTCGAATTTCGTCGCGATCGGAATCCGTCTGGTACCCGAACGGTCGCCCGTAGCGGCACCGTCTTCGGTTATTCGTCGGACGTCTGTCGGTATTTTTAAAACTCGTGCCGCACCGCCCGTTCTCCCTCTCGTCTCCGGATATCTACACAACACGGCCACGTAGGACGCCTCGCGTTCGGAATCGTTCGAATCCGACCCCGCGGTTGGATCCGGAGCGCGATTCCGGTTAACCGAGCCCCATTTTCTTTATAAATACCCCCCTCCTCCTTATTTTTCGGACAACCTCTCTCTCTCTTCCTCGTTTTCCGCGCAAACCCTAAACCTAGCCGCCCCACAGCCTCCCTCTGTCCCGCAGCCGCCGCCGGCCCGCGAGGCCCGCAGCAGGCCCGCCCGGGCCCGGACCGCCGCCGCCGAGTGCCCGAGCCCCGGCAACCCCGAGCCTCCCCCATGGCTCCCTGCTCCTGTCGCCGGCGCCGCCTCTCCCCGCGCCTCGCGCCGCGCCGCCCTCCACCGCTGAGCCTCGGGAGGCGCCGACCAGCACCGTCGTCGACAGCCGCCGCCGCGCAGGGCCCCCTCCGGCCGCTGAAGCCCCAGATCCCGCGCGAGCCGACCTCGTCGTCCAGGGGTCGCCTCGAGCGCCGCCGACGGGACCTCGCCCTTCGGCCGCGCCGCCGCGCCTCCCTCGCCAGTGGTCGCCTCGCCTGCCACGCCACCGGTTCCCCCCTTCGCCTGCGCCGCCGGTTCCCCCCTTCGCCTGCGCCGCCGTGTCGGCCTCGCGCCTGTCCGATCGAGGACGCCGCCGCTCGCGTTGACCTCCTCGAGCCGCGCCAGCGCCCCTGCGGGCTGGCCCCGTCCCGCAGCGGCCCACGCCCGAGCCGCCGGCCCAGCTAGCTGCGAGCTCGAGCCGACCCCGTGGCCCAGATGCGCGCCAGATCGCCTGCAGTGCCGGCCCACCTCGCCACCGCAGCGCCGCGTGGGCCTGCTCTCCTCCAATCCCCAGGCCCACCTACAGGCCGGCCTCCTAGGCCGTGGTGAGCGCCCTGCCCCTATCCCTCGCCTCAGGCGTGTATTACTATGTTGCGCTTATCAGTTTCGGCCCGTAGAAATATTAGGTTTTTTCTACGAATTAGTAATTTCAGAGAAGAGGTTAGATTTTTAAACGCCCGTATCTTTTTACCCGTAAGTCGGAACGACGCGTGTTATATATCGTTTTGGGGTAGCTTCGCGAGTAGAACACGAATATCCGACTTGCATAATTATTTGAGCTAGTTTAACGCGCCAAATGCCTCGTTTTACGTGCTGTTTAACTAGGTTCCGATCCGTAGTTATTTTTCGCGCGTGTCCGGATTGCCCGTATGCCATAGATTTAATGTCCATGTTTTAGGGACCATATTTCTACGTATTTTAGCGCGGTCACTCGTATTTTTCCGTGTAGGGTTTTGTTGGTAGTTTATTTTCCCGTTTAGAGGTATTTTTCTCGCGTTATTGGGTGGCGATATTTTGTGTTACAAACCCCACATTTTATATATGTTTTCGGGGTAGAAAAATCTCATGGATTTTTCTGTGCAATTAGTTTTAGCTTTTAAGGAAGTTAGTTCGCGAGATATTTTGTCGCGAAGCCCTTTTGTTTAATCCGTAGGTTTTATTCCGTGCGTTGTTTGACGGAGTTGTCAACTAGAGAGTTGATCTCGGATGTTTTGTTTAGCCCCTGGTATTTTTGGTTGCAACAGAAATGCTTGTTTAGGTGTTGTTTGACTGCCCTCAAGTTGCTTGAATAGTGCTGTTTCAGAGGAGCTGAAATATTCCTAAGTCTGGAATCTGTTATTATTTTGTTGCTGTCTTGTCTTGCTTGCATCTTGTGATCTGTAGCTCTTTTGGGGTTGGCCCAATGGAGTTATTTGCACCCCTTATGTTTCTCTAGCATGCTGTTAAGTTTCATGCCATTTGGAGTCCTGTAGATATAGGTTTTGCTGCTGTCAATATGCCTTCAGGCTGAAAACTGCACTTTCAGGAGGTGTTATTTTCACTAAGTCTGAAATAGTGCGTGAGGTGTCATTTTGTGTCTTCTTTTCCTAGTGCTCCTTGCTGCCATGTTAGTTGTTGTTAGTTGTTTGTAGTAGTGCGTCTTGCCCTCTTTCATGCCATGCCTTGCTTGAGCTCATCGGAGTTGTGTAGCCGAAGTTGTGAGGCGTAGAAAGTGCTATGTAGCTGTTTTAGGCAGATTGTGGTGTTTTCTTGTTTTGCTCGTAGTTTTCGAATCGTAGCCCCGATTTGATCGTGTCCTACATGAAACTTGCTTAGAATCTTATGTAGTTTCATTTTCTCTTGCTGGTTGTTTGTTTTGAAGTGCTCGTAGCCGCCGTTGCACACATTTTGCATTCATGCCATCATATCTTGCGGTGCTTGTATCTGTTGAACCGTAGCTCCGTTGGAGATGTTTTCTATGTGTAGATTGCTTGCCTTGACGCGTAGAATCACGTGAACCTATTTTTTTTTGCTGTTTAACAACCAATTAAATGCATTAATTCAGATCTGGACAGAATTGTAAATTAACAGGTGAGGTCGTTTCGGAGGTGCTATATGTCATTTCCGACCTCATTTAAAATGTCTAGATAGGTAGTTTATTTTCCGCTTCACCTCTTGCATGTTTGACAACATTAATATTGCGTGTAGTTAACCGGGAGTGAACTAAATAATTAACGTGGAGTTTCGTCAATATGCAACTCGTGCATATTGAACTTCACTTAATGTGTAGGGTGATTGTGTGATTTGTCATGCCGTGACTCGCATGTATTCAGTAGCTCATGCATTATTTGTGTTGAGCATCGTGTGGTGAATATCGTGTGTTGATGCTTGTTTCCGGTTTCCCCGTCTCGATAGAGTTCCGCAAGCGTGTCGGATTGTGAGGACCCGTTCGACTACGTCGGTTCGTCTGCTTCACGGAGGCATTCTTCTTCCAAGCGGGATCTCAGGCAAGATGACCATTTCCCCAGATACCATTACTATCATTGCCATGCTAGTTTATCGTTTCTGTCGATTATGTCTCGTTGCCTACCACATGTTACATACCAACCTCTCAACAATGCCATGTTAACCTTCAACCTGTTCGACCTAGCAAACCACTGATTGGCTATGTTACTGCTTGCTTAACCCTGTTGATAGCGTTGCTAGTTGCAGGTGCAGTTGCTTCCATGCAAAGCATGGTTTCCCTGTTATATCATCATATTAAATGCTATTTAATTTAATGCACCTATATACTTGGTAAAAGGTGGAAGGCTCGGCCTTTCTAGCCTGGTGTTTTGTTCCACCTTTGCCCCCTTTTAGTTACCGGCTACCGGTGTTATGTTCCATATCTGAGCGCTCCTAACACGATCGGGGTTGTTATGGGGACCCCCTTGATAATTCGTTTTAGATTAAAGCTGGTCTGGCAAGGCCCAACTTTGGTACCACATTTGCCTAAACACCTAATAAATTGCATAGGGACTTTCCGGACCCCGAGGATAATTTAATCAACCCCCGGGCCAGTGCTCCTCATGAGTGTTGGCCCCACCTGAGCGATGTCCGGTGCCCCTCTGGTCACCAGGAGGTTTAGCGATCCTGAGGTCTAGCTCATCCGCCGTGTCCTGAGAACGAGGTACGCGACTCCTATCGGGATCGTCGACACGTCGGGTGGCCTTGCTGGATTAGTTTTACCTTTGACGAGATATCTTGTGCATCGGGATTCCGGTGATGCTTTGGGTAAACTCAGAGTTGAGGTTTTCCACTAGCGAATCCGACGAGATCGCGAGCTTCGTGATCGAGGATTTCTATGCGGCTTGTGGTAATTTGTGATGGACTAGTTGGAGCACCCCTGCAGGGTTAAATCTTTCGGAAAGCCGTGCCCGCGGTTATGTGGCAACGTGGAAGCTTTGTTTAACACTGGTTCTAGATAACTTGAAGTTAACTTAATTAAAACATGCCAACTGTGTGCGTAACCGTGACTGTCTCTTTCGTGAGTTCCTTCTCCGATCGAGGACGCGGTGGGGTTATGTCTGACGTAGGTAGGTGTTCAGGATCATTCATTTGATCGTCAGTAGAAACGTCCGCTATGCGTAGATCTTCCCCCCCCCTCTTATTTCTTGTACTCGTAAGTTAGCCACCAAATATAAGCTTAGCCGCTGCTGCAACCTCACCACTTAACCATACCTCACCCATTAAGCTTTGCTAGTCTTGATACCTTTGGAAATGAGATTGCTGAGTCCCCTATGGCTCACAGATTACTACAACACCAGTTGCAGGTACAGGTAAAGGTTACTTGATGCGAGCGCGTTGATTGTTCATTTGGAGTTGCTTCTTCTTCTTCTTCTTCATCGATCTAGGATGGGTTCCAGGCCGGCAGCCTGGGATAGCAAGGATGGACGTCGTTCTTCTTTTGTCGTTTGTTTTCGTCCGTAGTCGGACCCTGCTCTTACTCATGATGATATGTATTGTACTGATGTGACTCTGATGTAGCTTGTGGCGAGTGTAAGCCAACTCTGTATATATATCTCTTCTTTTCAGTACATGTACTTGTAACGATATCCATTCTTGCGACACGACGAGATGCGCTTCTATCCCTGACGAGGCCTTCGTGCCAAATTGAGGATAGGGTCGCATCTTGGGCGTGACAAGTTGGTATCAGAGCAAGGACCGACCTAGGAGCCCCCTTGATTGATCGAACTTGGCCGAGTCGAGTCTAGTGAAAAACTATTTGAGTCTTAGTTATATATCGGAGAGTAGGATTCTTTTTTCTCCTCTTCTATGCTCTGGTGAGGAATCTTGACGTAATAATTTATCCTACTCCTCTTCCCACTCAAAATATTTTTAGGATCACGCGGATATTCTTGGAATCTATATGATGCCGACGTGACGGAGTTCTGTCTTGGTGCCTCCTGTGTGACTTGATCTTCTTCCGGGGAGTTGAGCTCCAGGGGATTCTCGAGCACATCGTTATCATTCAGATTTCTTAATGTCTCAGAACGAAGGATGTTCGTAATTGCTTCAATACTAGTAGTGGCGAGATAACCCCGATGTCCCCAGTACTGGTGCAGATTGTTCGGGAGTACTGCCATACTTTGTATCGTTGTGATCACGAGGGTCTGTTGTAGATGAAGGTCCGAGATTCTGGTCGTGTGTTGACGGATGTGATACAGGTGACGGGTTAGTATAGGAGTTGTGTGATATTACTCCTTGTATCCGTGTACCAGATTGCATGACCAGATATTTCGGGAATTAATAGGTGGGAATTCAAGTAGTTGCTTATAGGTCAATATTCCAACAGATGAATGATGTTAGGTTGGGGTTCGACATCTAGTGGATTCGTTTGTTCACGGTCGACTTACAGCGGTACACGTTGTGTCTTAAAGAGTCCTTGTAGCTTGCTACGACTCGGGGACGCTTCGTATGTCAGGTGCACTGCCTTGCACTTGATGACTACCGTAAATCGTGCCCGTGCGATCCTGTCCACGAAAGTATCGAACGGAAATCTTTCTCATGAGTTTGTTCTGGCTTGTTTCGTAAGCCACACCCTTTGTTTTGTTGAACTACGGTAATTCATGTTGCTTTGATGTCAAGTGGTGATTTCAGATCTTTCCAAGAGGTGTTCTCATAGTTTTTATGTGAGAATGCAAATTCTTTTGTTCGTTCAATTCTTATGTCAATTCTTGTCTACCGGAGTCGTCATGTTAATTCTTTTCCAACCGGTGTGCTTCTCCTCTAGTGAATTCTATCCTCTCCAATTTTTTTTGTAGATCTTCCTCTCGTTTATTCCGGAGTTCATCTCATCTTTCCCGAGTTGTCTTTGTTTTTTCCCGCCCTCCCGCCCTTTTTCATCGGTGATTGGCTTTCATCCAAGCGAATTAATCTCGTTGTGCTTCCGCTATCTCTTCTTCCTTTCGTAGCCGGTGATTCATCGTGAAGATTCTCAGGAGCTTCATGTTCATCCTTATTCATTCTTGTCGTCTTTTCCGGTGAATTCAATTCAGTTGTCCGTGCTCATCATATCCTTTTTATCCCTGTAATTCTCTCCTTTGTTGGAAATTGTTATGAGCCTATCTTGCTATTCATTCCTCTTTTTCTATCCGGAACGTTGAAGTTATCTCAGTAGTTCTTGTTTCCAATCTTTTCAATTATTTCGAGGTGCTCAACCTCATCTAGTTCTCTTCATACCGGTGTAATATCAATCTTTCTAATAATCTTTTCTACGGTGATTTCTTTGAGTGGGCCCATAACCCACAGGTTCTTTCCCAGGATCTTACCTGGCTCTTTGAATCATCTCCGGAGATCTTTAAATCTTTTCAACTATGACATGAGTATAAATTTCATCAGTCATATCCCTTCTTCAAGTTCTATTTGAATTAGTTCTCATATTTGGCTCAACCTTGCATTCTTCTTTAGTCCGGAGTGTCTCAGCTATTCTTGCTGTTGTTCCTCGTCATCATTCTCAGCTTGCAAATTCGAAGGAGTGTTCCTCTCGAATAGTGGTTCATTCCCTTGGATATCCTTCATTTTAGTTTGGTGCTATCATCTCAATTGTTTCTGTCGTGAGTAATCCCTTTCGTGCTATCCGGTGCTTTTCTGAGTTGTTTTCATTCTCGATCCTCCGAAGGCCATCTTTTAAGAAGACTTCTTCGTTCTCAGCTTTCAGCTTTCATCCTCTAATTCTTCTCCAGTGTTGTCTCTTCGTTCGTCTCTCGATTATCCGGTGCCTTGTTCAAGTTTTCTCTCGGGTGGTTTATGATCTCTTCATTCTCTTGTATCTCCAGTAATTCGTGGTGTTCCCATTCAATTGTGAATTCTTACCCGTGCTCCCTTCAATTTTTCTTCAAGTGGTGCTTAGCTCTCCGTCTCTTCAAGATTCATTTCTAGTAGAATAAGTGATATGCTAAATCCGTTGATTGTCATCAGTTTAACTTGATAAAGGATAAGCATAACATAATTCTCATTCTTGTTCATAAGTAATCTGAATTCTTCTTCCGGAGTGGCTCATGGTTTCAATTCTTTTCTCGTGTACTATCTTTGTTTTCCGAAGTTCCAAGTTCTTTTAAGTATCTCTTTGTGAAGCTTCATCTAATTCTTGGTAAGGCCATAATCTTATTCATTTCTACCTTGATATCTTTGCATCATTCTTTTGTATACGGAGGTCCTTCTTGGTGGTTCATCAAGGTTTCAATTCATTCTCAAAGTGTTCTTCAAGTTTTTGTTGCAGAACCTCAAGTATCCGTTCTCTTGCATTTCTAAGTGCATTTGTTCTTCCTTTATCCTTTGATGTGGTATTATAGCCTTCTTGTTAGTGTAGGAGACTTGAAGAGTTTTCCTCTCAAGAACGAGATAATTAAACCCACCAATTCTTTGGTCATGAGATATTTCAACCCATGATTTCTTCATTGAACTATCTTGGTTTGGATTCACCTAAAGCTTTTCCTATGGAATGTTGCTATCATGGTGTTTGTCATTAATCCAAGTTTTCAGTGTATCCTCTTGGGGTAAGATTGTTCATTTCTTGTTTCTCCCAACCCGTCCTTGTTTCTTGTAGTGGTTGGTTGTCACCTCATATTTGTTGAGATGATTTCCATAAACCCACTACTGTCTGTTCTTTTCGTTGGTGTTTTTCCAACAACTTCGTCCAATTCTTCTTGCAAGGATGCTTGTCAAGTTCAATTGAGATGGTAGTTGTCATTCTCTTCTTCCGTATGAGTTAGTTCCTATTCTATTGTTCCGGAGCCATTGTGATGTTGCTCTTTTCGGTCTATTATGCTGTTCTATCAAGATCATGGTGTTTCCTTAGTTGTTTGTTGTGATATTGTCTATTTCTTTTACCTTTTCGAATTTTTTTTTGTCCCATTTTCCTACCGAAGTGCTGCCAAATTTTTCCGTGAATTCTTGCTCGTCTCTCATATCAGTCCTCATCTCTTTGCAACCTTCAAGGATCGTTGGTTTCACTCGTTTGTCAAAGAAGCGACTAAATTTTACCTCTTGTTCTTTCTCATTCTCTTCCCCTTTCATTCCTGGACCTCGGGGCGAGATCCTCTTGTAGTGTAGGAGTGTTGTGACAGCCCGAGACCGACGTTCTAGAAGCTTCCCCTCTCTTTCCGTTTTCGTCGTGTGGCTTATTTTAATTGTCGTGTCATCATCGCATCATGCGCATCATCTGCATTGCATCGGCATCTCCGTTGCCACCCGTTTTCAAAACTTGCATTCGTTAGTAGTTGCCGGTTCTCGTCGTCGTCCGTTTTGAGTCCGACCGCATGCGCCCGCGGCACCGTCGAAACCCTGTTTTTTAAAGTGTGTTTAAAACTTTCTCTGGTCGGGTTGAGATTTGACGTGCGGTCGTGATTAGTTATAGCTAGGTCGCCTGTCGAATTTCGTCGCGATCGGAATCCGTCTGGTACCCGAACGGTCGCCCGTAGCGGCACCGTCTTCGGTTATTCGTCGGACGTCTGTCGGTATTTTTAAAACTCATGCCGCACCGCCCGTTCTCCCTCTCATCTCCGGATATCTACACAACACGGCCACGTAGCACGCCTCGCGTTCGGAATCGTTCGAATCCGACCCCGCGGTTGGATCCGGAGCGCGATTCCGGTTAACCGAGCCCCCTTTTCTTTATAAATACCCCCCCTCCTCCTTATTTTTCGGACAACCTCTCTCTCTCTTCCTCGTTTTCCGCGCAAACCCTAAACCTAGCCGCCCCACAGCCTCCCTCTGTCCCGCAGCCGCCGCCGGCCCGCGAGGCCCGCAGCAGGCCCGCCCGGGCCCGGACCGCCGCCGCCGAGTGCCCGAGCCCCGGCAACCCCGAGCCTCCCCCATGGCTCCCTGCTCCTGTCACCGGCGCCGCCTCTCCCCGCGCCTCGCGCCGCGCCGCCCTCCACCGCTGCGCCTCGGGAGGCGCCGACCAGCACCGTCGTCGACAGCTGCCGCCGCGCAGGGCCCCCTCCGGCCGCTGAAGCCCCAGATCCCGCGCGAGCCGACCTCGTCGTCCAGGGGTCGCCTCGAGCGCCGCCGCCGGGACCTCGCCCTTCGGCCGCGCCGCCGCGCCTCCCTCGCCAGTGGTCGCCTCGCCTGCCTCGCCACCGGTTCCCCCCTTCGCCTGCGCCGCCGTGTCGGCCTCGCGCCTGTCCGATCGAGGACGCCGCCGCTCGCGTTGACCTCCTCGAGCCGCGCCAGCGCCCCTGCGGGCTGGCCCCGTCCCGCAGCGGCCCACGCCCGAGCCGCCGGCCCAGCTAGCTGCGAGCTCGAGCCGACCCCGTGGCCCAGATGCGCGCCAGATCGCCTGCAGTGCCGGCCCACCTCGCCACCGCAGCGCCGCGTGGGCCTGCTCTCCTCCAATCCCCAGGCCCACCTACAGGCCGGCCTCCTAGGCCGTGGTGAGCGCCCTGCCCCTATCCCTCGCCTCAGGCGTGTATTACTATGTTGCGCTTATCAGTTTCGGCCCGTAGAAATATTAGGTTTTTTCTACGAATTAGTAATTTCAGAGAAGAGGTTAGATTTTTAAACGCCCGTATCTTTTTACCCGTAAGTCGGAACGACGCGTGTTATATATCGTTTTGGGGTAGCTTCGCGAGTAGAACACGAATATCCGACTTGCATAATTATTTGAGCTAGTTTAACGCGCCAAATGCCTCGTTTTACGTGCTGTTTAACTAGGTTCCGATCCGTAGTTATTTTTCGCGCGTGTCCGGATTGCCCGTATGCCATAGATTTAATGTCCATGTTTTAGGGACCATATTTCTACGTATTTTAGCGCGGTCACTCGTATTTTTCCGTGTAGGGTTTTGTCGGTAGTTTATTTTCCCGTTTAGAGGTATTTTTCTCGCGTTATTGGGTGGCGATATTTTGTGTTACAAACCCCACATTTTATATATGTTTTCGGGGTAGAAAAATCTCATGGATTTTTCTGTGCAATTAGTTTTAGCTTTTAAGGAAGTTAGTTCGCGAGATATTTTGTCGCGAAGCCCTTTTGTTTAATCCGTAGGTTTTATTCCGTGCGTTGTTTGACGGAGTTGTCAACTAGAGAGTTGATCTCGGATGTTTTGTTTAGCCCCTGGTATTTTTGGTTGCAACAGAAATGCTTGTTTAGGTGTTGTCTGACTGCCCTCAAGTTGCTTGAATAGTGCTGTTTCAGAGGAGCTGAAATATTCCTAAGTCTGGAATCTGTTATTATTTTGTTGCTGTCTTGTCTTGCTTGCATCTTGTGATCTGTAGCTCTTTTGGGGTTGGCCCAATGGAGTTATTTGCACCCCTTATGTTTCTCTAGCATGCTGTTAAGTTTCATGCCATTTGGAGTCCTGTAGATATAGGTTTTGCTGCTGTCAATATGCCTTCAGGCTGAAAACTGCACTTTCAGGAGGTGTTATTTTCACTAAGTCTGAAATAGTGCGTGAGGTGTCATTTTGTGTCTTCTTTTCCTAGTGCTCCTTGCTGCCATGTTAGTTGTTGTTAGTTGTTTGTAGTAGTGCGTCTTGCCCTCTTTCATGCCATGCCTTGCTTGAGCTCATCGGAGTTGTGTAGCCGAAGTTGTGAGGCGTAGAAAGTGCTATGTAGCTGTTTTAGGCAGATTGTGGTGTTTTCTTGTTTTGCTCGTAGTTTTCGAATCGTAGCCCCGATTTGATCGTGTCCTACATGAAACTTGCTTAGAATCTTATGTAGTTTCATTTTCTCTTGCTGGTTGTTTGTTTTGAAGTGCTCGTAGCTGCCGTTGCACACATTTTGCATTCATGCCATCATATCTTGCGGTGCTTGTATCTGTTGAACCGTAGCTCCGTTGGAGATGTTTTCTATGTGTAGATTGCTTGCCTTGACGCGTAGAATCACGTGAACCTATTTTTTTGCTGTTTAACAACCAATTAAATGCATTAATTCAGATCTGGACAGAATTGTAAATTAACAGGTGAGGTCGTTTCGGAGGTGCTATATGTCATTTCCGACCTCATTTAAAATGTCTAGATAGGTAGTTTATTTTCCGCTTCACCTCTTGCATGTTTGACAACATTAATATTGCGTGTAGTTAACCGGGAGTGAACTAAATAATTAACGTGGAGTTTCGTCAATATGCAACTCGTGCATATTGAACTTCACTTAATGTGTAGGGTGATTGTGTGATTTGTCATGCCGTGACTCGCATGTATTCAGTAGCTCATGCATCATTTGTGTTGAGCATCGTGTGGTGAATATCGTGTGTTGATGCTTGTTTCCGGTTTCCCCGTCTCGATAGAGTTCCACAAGCGTGTCGGATTGTGAGGACCCGTTCGACTACGTCGGTTCGTCTGCTTCACGGAGGCATTCTTCTTCCAAGCGGGATCTCAGGCAAGATGACCATTTCCCCAGATACCATTACTATCATTGCCATGCTAGTTTATCGTTTCTGTCGATTATGTCTCGTTGCCTACCACATGTTACATACCAACCTCTCAACAATGCCATGTTAACCTTCAACCTGTTCGACCTAGCAAACCACTGATTGGCTATGTTACTGCTTGCTTAACCCTGTTGATAGCGTTGCTAGTTGCAGGTGCAGTTGCTTCCATGCAAAGCATGGTTTCCCTGTTATATCATCATATTAAATGCTATTTAATTTAATGCACCTATATACTTGGTAAAAGGTGGAAGGCTCGGCCTTTCTAGCCTGGTGTTTTGTTCCACCTTTGCCCCCTTTTAGTTACCGGCTACCGGTGTTATGTTCCATATCTGAGCGCTCCTAACACGATCGGGGTTGTTATGGGGACCCCCTTGATAATTCGTTTTAGATTAAAGCTGGTCTGGCAAGGCCCAACTTTGGTACCACATTTGCCTAAACACCTAATAAATTGCATAGGGACTTTCCGGACCCCGAGGATAATTTAATCAACCCCCGGGCCAGTGCTCCTCATGAGTGTTGGCCCCACCTGAGCGATGTCCGGCGCCCCTCTGGTCACCCGGAGGTTTAGCGATCCTGAGGTCTAGCTCATCCGCCGTGTCCTGAGAACGAGGTACGCGACTCCTATCGGGATCGTCGACACGTCGGGTGGCCTTGCTGGATTAGTTTTACCTTTGACGAGATATCTTGTGCATCGGGATTCCGGTGATGCTTTGGGTAAACTCAGAGTTGAGGTTTTCCACTAGCGAATCCGACGAGATCGCGAGCTTCGTGATCGAGGATTTCTATGCGGCTTGTGGTAATTTGTGATGGACTAGTTGGAGCACCCCTGCAGGGTTAAATCTTTCGGAAAGCCGTGCCCGCGGTTATGTGGCAACGTGGAAGCTTTGTTTAACACTGGTTCTAGATAACTTGAAGTTAACTTAATTAAAACATGCCAACTGTGTGCGTAACCGTGACTGTCTCTTTCGTGAGTTCCTTCTCCGATCGAGGACGCGGTGGGGTTATGTCTGACGTAGGTAGGTGTTCAGGATCATTCATTTGATCGTCAGTAGAAACGTCCGCTATGCGTAGATCTTCCCCCCCCCTCTTATTTCTTGTACTCGTAAGTTAGCCACCAAGTATAAGCTTAGCCGCTGCTGCAACCTCACCACTTAACCATACCTCACCCATTAAGCTTTGCTAGTCTTGATACCTTTGGAAATGAGATTGCTGAGTCCCCTGTGGCTCACAGATTACTACAACACCAGTTGCAGGTACAGGTAAAGGTTACTTGATGCGAGCGCGTTGATTGTTCATTTGGAGTTGCTTCTTCTTCTTCTTCTTCATCGATCTAGGATGGGTTCCAGGCCGGCAGCCTGGGATAGCAAGGATGGACGTCGTTCTTCTTTTGTCGTTTGTTTTCGTCCGTAGTCGGACCCTGCTCTTACTCATGATGATATGTATTGTACTGATGTGACTCTGATGTAGCTTGTGGCGAGTGTAAGCCAACTCTGTATATATATCTCTTCTTTTCAGTACATGTACTTGTAACGATATCCATTCTTGCGACACGACGAGATGCGCTTCTATCCCTGACGAGGCCTTCGTGCCAAATTGAGGATAGGGTCGCATCTTGGGCGTGACATATATTCACTAAGCCCTTAGATGGGAGAAGGTTTTGCAAGTTGAGGTGTGAGCTAAATATTCTAGAGTCTTCAAATGTTTTGTGAAAACATGCACACATCCTAACACTTATGCAAAATTGATGACTTAGATGTGCAACACACGCAGAATCGATTCTCTTCAATCAATGAAGAATATCACTCAGTGTGAAGAAATTAATGAAGAATTTGTTTCTCAGGGCCCTACGATAATTGTAGAGGCGCCTGAAATCATCATTCTTATACGGTGGGTCACGCCACCACCCAACTTTGAAATTCTTCAAGTTGTTTTTCTTCAAAGTTGAAATTCATCAATCTAACACTTTGTCACAAAATCCTCAAATTTTCAAAATCTTCAAACTCTTCAAAACGTTTGATGATTTTCATTTGCATATATATATATACACACACACTAAGATTTCAAGTCCTCAACATCGTTCACTTATAGCTCAGTCTTCAATTTAATATTTCATGTAAGTGAATGTGATCGGACCCGACTCCCCTCTATGCTAAGCTCAACCCAGTCTATTCTCATTTCTTCATATGCGTTCTACTTGACACTTGTTCAAAATCCTCACTGAGTCCTTGTCAGCTGAGGACTTTGCAACAAAATCCTGAAAAATTCTAAAAAATTGTTTCTATAACGTTACATAGTAACTGGACCCGCTTCTCACGATCAGATAACCTCGAACTCCACCGCTTCAGTCGTGGGCACCAGGTGTCATGCGGAGACGAAGGGGCAAGGGCAGTTTTGTCCGAATGTTTTGGCTCAACACTTTTTCACCAGAGCTATAAATAGGCCCTTACTCCCCTCAGTCAAAACTCTTTGTCCTCTCGTCTTCTCCGCTCGAGCTCAACCCTAGCGCCACCGCTAGCATCCTCGTCGCCAGTGAGGAAAAGCTTTGCTGCCTCGCCCTCGCCGTCGCCGGACTCACGCCGACCGCGGAAAATCGTCTTTCGCCACCGCCATAGCTGATTTCAGTCGCCAAGTTAGGACGTTGAAGATCTGAACCGAGGAACTTCTCTCTTTTACTTCTCCAGTTCTTTGTGTTCTTCGCACATGGTAAATAAAATCCCATTTTACTGCCTGTGTTGATATTTTAATTCACTTTAGTCTCGCGAAATCTGTTTTTCCTCAGAGAGTCTGTCAGCCATGCTCACTCATTCCTCAAACCCTTGAAGAATTCCACTAAGCTAGTAAAATTCTTCACGTGATTCCTCAATTGTGTAAATTCTCCAATTTGCACTACTGTGGAACCCAAGATCAGAATGCTTAGTCAAATTCCTGAACTCACTGGTCAAATTCCTCAACTTTTAAATTTTTTCAATTTCTTCAAATCTGAGAACGCATATGACCACTCCAAATTCTTCACACCTATACTTTGTTCACAGGTACAAAAATGGCAGCTGATGAGTCTCTAGGTTCTCATCAACTTAACTCATTTGCAGCATTCCTCGAAGAAACTTTACGTGTGTCTTCTGAATCATCAAGAGTTCAGATTCCTCAGCAAAAGCCTTAGTTGAAAAAATGGAGGATGACCGGAAGCATAAAGGAGGAAAGAAGCTTGAATAGAACACAACATTTGAAATACCTGAAGATATATATGTTGACTATTGTACTCCGGATGAGGAATTTCATGGTAAAGAGACCATGGCGAAGTGCAAGATAAGGCTTCAGAAGATTGAGCGCAAGTGGGCTAAGGAGTGGAAGGAGTATAGATATGTGACTCCAAAATATGCAAAGAAATTCGCCCTCAAGCCACCTTGCAAAAAGCATCCACAGGGTGATCAACAAGTCGCTCATCCCTCAAGTGTAGAAACTATTGAGGATTCCCCAGATGAGAAAATCAAATATTTGTCTAAGTTACACAAGAAAGCAGAAGAAGCTGTGAATAAATTCAATGAGGACTCTGCTCCTGCAGCCAATGCTGCCACTTCTTCAGCTGTTGAGGCCTCTGCTACAATAGTTCCTCAAAAGAAGACTTTGTTGAAGAAATCGAAAGCCTCAACTACAGTGCCAAAAGAGCAATTGCCTCAGAAGGCTGCAATGGCAGAAAAATCTTCAACATCACCACAATCTTCACCCCCACAACAGAAGCACCCCAGTAAGTTTCAACCTGCAAAATCAAGTTCCTTAGTGCCATCTGCCACTAGCTTTGCTATAAAGTCTTCACCCACTCCGTTGAAGACTAAAATGACTGCTGGTACAGGCATCAGACCAAGCCCTAGCAAAGTCATCAACGTTCCTTCTGCATCAGAAGGAAGTGAAGAATTTGATGATGAAACACTCCAAGCAATCATCAGAAACAAACAGGAATGTGTTGCACAAGCCTCCGGTAGTTCCATTCCTCTAGTTATGGATATGAAGGTATTGCTGGATTTCATCGACCTCTGGTATGAAGAACCAAACACACCGGTTGATGACTTAAAGCTTCCCCCTGGTGTCAGCCATATGGTGGCTACTTTTATCAATGAAGCAAAGTGGAAAGAGGAGCAAGCCAAGCAAGCAAGGGCTGCCAAAATCAAAAAGAAGAAATTCCTCAAGCAGAAATTCCTCAACGTGACTCGTGAAGCACTTGTATCAACTCACGCTGAACTCAAAACCCTCAGAGACAAGTATACAAGTCTTCACTCTGATTGTCAAGGCGTCAAAGTGAAATTCATCAAGGCTGCAACAACTGTTGTTGATGAATACAACAAGAGAACTGCCCCTCCAAAGCAGCAAACACCACCTCAGCCAAGCTATACTGTTCAGCTACCTGAGGAAGATGAAATTGATGAGCCAACTGCTGAGGAAATTCCTCAAAATACTCCAGCTGAAGAAACTACCAAGCCTGACACTGAACCAGTGCCTCATGAAATTATCCCTTCGCCGCAACCCTCAAAGGTGAATAAAGTGACTCCGTTTGCATCAGACGTGAAGAAAACCAAAGCGGCTGAGTAAGAAACCAAAAAGAGAAAATCTTCAATGGCCTCAGAATCCTCAAAGGCCAAGCGTGTGAAGACCAATCAGTTAGAATCTTCATCAGCCCCGGTGGATGCTACTCCTCTGAATGTAGCACCATCACACATGATCGTTCCCTTCAGAGTTGACTGTGTCATTCCTGTAGAAGATGAAGAAATGAATGACGCTGAAGAGATGAAGTAGTGGATGAGGAAATACAAATAGATGATATTCCTCAATCCACCACTCCTCCAAAGACCACTGAAGAACAAGTGGGTGATGATGACATTGGATGCAGCACACTTGTAATCCATGATGACTTCTGGGAAGAAACTCATCCCCGCTCACCAAGGTCAACTCAAATCCCTCCAACACCTGCTGCTAATGAGATTCTCACCGGTTCTGTTGGAAAGAGCATTCGCGAGGAATCTGCTCAAGAATCAGCTGCATCAGCTGAAGAGAATGCATCGTCAAATACTGCAACTTCCTCCTCCAACAAGCAAATTCATCGAGATGAAGAGAATCCTCAAACTGAGGAAAATCCTTACATTGAAGAAAATGCTCCTGCACCCAACACCAAAACCGCTATTGTTGTGGTGAACATAGAAACAACAATGGTGGTGACTACTCCTCAAGAATAGCAGCACAATCTTCAACCTCAGCGAAATCAGCCTTTCTCCAAAAGGCCAAAGTATCAGAAAGAGGCATTCTATGAAGAAAACATGTACTTCACTGGCGAAAATCCATATGACAAGCTGCGCATCAGACACATGAAGTTCTGGACAAGAAATCAGCTCAACTACTATGCTTCTGTGCTCCGTGGGAGAAACAAGATATTTCAACATACCCATATTCCTCACTGTGATATGGAGAAATACCTTGCTTTGCTCCAGTGCTCAACGTTCTTCACGAAGCTGGGTTACTACCTTTCTGTACTAACATCGGAGATTGGAACACATACATCATTTTTCAATTCTACGCCACACTACACATCTCTGGTGACCCAAACGATGTCAACACTTGAGTATTGGATTGGATGACTCACCACACGCACTACAAAGCTCCTTCCAGTGAATTGCTTCGAGCTCTCCCAATTTCAATTCCCTCATAGGATGCAGTTCTGGTGTATGATGAATGAGAACTGCCCAACAAGTTGATGGAAGTCCTCCTGAAGCATTTGGCCAAGGACCATCCCCCAAGGACTCGATTTCTGGTACAGGCCTTGAAGTATGAACCCAGAACAGTGTACAGAATCATGTCTTATGCCATTGCTCCTATCAAAGGGCGTGATGATGAAGAATATGTAGTAGGCATCATGAAGAATATCATGTTCAATGTCATTCATGGCATACCTATGAATCTTCATGATTTCTTCTTGAGGACTTTAGCTGACAATGCTTTATCACTATTTGAGTTGAAGATTTATGCGCCTTGTGTTGGAAATATGCCCTAGAGGCAATAATAAAATGGTTATTATCATATTTCCTTGTTCATGATAATCGTCTATTGTTCATGTTGTAATTGTATTAATAGGAAACAGTAATACATGTGTGAATAAATAGATCACAATGTGTCCCTAGCAAGCCTCTAGTTGGCTAGCTCGTTGATCAATAGATGATCATGGGCTTTCTCCTCTCCCACGGTGCTTGGCGAAGCCCTGCTGGGAGACCTCATCTCTCCATTGACACCACGCCATCATGGTGCCGGAGATCTTCCCCAACCTCTCCCTCCTTGCTGGATCAAGGTGCAAGACACGTCACCAGGCTGCACGTGTGTTGAACACGGAGGTGCCGTGGTTCGGCACTAGATCGGAATCACACTGCAATCTGAATCGCCGCGAGTACGACTCCATCAACCGCGTTCTTGCAACGCTTCCGCTTAGCGATCTTGAATGGTATGCAGATGCACTCACCCCTCTCTCGTTGCTGGTCTCTCCATTGGAAGATCTGAATATGGCGTAGGAAAATTTTGATTTTATGCTACGTTACCCAATAGTGGCATCCGAGCCAGGTTTTCTATGCGTAGATTCTATGCACGAGTAGAACACAAAATGTTGTGGGCGATGATTTGTCAATTGCTTGCCGCTATTAGTCTTATTCTTTTCCGGCGGTATTGTGGGATGAAGCGGCCCGGACCGACCGTACACGTACGCTTACGTGAGGCAGGTTCCACTGACAAACATGCACACCGTGCATAAAGGTGGCTAGCGGGTGTCTGTCTCTCCCACTCTAGTCGGATTAGATTTTATGAAAAGGGTCCTTATGAAGGGTAAATAGCTTTGGAATATCATCGTTGTGGCTTTCACGTAGGTAAGAAGGCGTTCTTGCTAGAAGCCCAAATCAGCCACGTAAAACTTGCAACAACAATTAGAGGACGTCTAACTTGTTTTTGCAGGGTTTGACATGTGATGTGATATGGCCAAAGTTGTGATGTTGCATGTGTGATGTATGAGATGATCATGTTACTGTAATAGGATTCACGACTTGCATGTCGATGAGTATGACAACCGGCAGGAGCCATAGGAGTTGTCTTAATTTATTGTGTGAGATGCAACGCCATGTGTTTACTACCTTTACTTCATTGCTAACGGTTAGCTATAGTAGTAGTGGTAGTAGTAGTTGGCGTGACAATTTCACGGAGACACGATGATGGAGATCATGATGATGGAGATCATGGTGTCACGCCGGTGACAATGATGATCATGCGATGCCTGAAGATGGAGATCGAAAGAGCAAAGGTGATAATGGCCATATCATGTCACTATATGATTGCATGTGATGTTTATCATGTTTTTCATCTTATTGCTTAGAACGATGGTGGAATAATAAGATGATCCCTCTTAAAAATTTCGAGAACATATTCCCCTAAGTGTGCACCTTTGTGAAGCATCGTTGTCTCGAAGCACCACGTGATGATCGGGTGTGATAGATTCTAACAATCGCATACAACGGGTGTAAGCCAGATTTACACACGCGAAACACTTAGGTTGACTCGACGAGCTTAGCATGTACAAGCATGACCTCAAATACAAGAGACCAAAAGGTCGAGCATGAGTTGTATGGTTGAATACGATCAGCATGAAGTTGCTCACCATGACGACTAGTCCGTCTCACGTGATGATCGGACACGGTTTAGTCAACATGGATCATGTATCACTTAGATGACTAGAGGGATGTCGATTTAAGTGGGAGTTCATACTTAATTTGATTAAATGAACTTAATTGTCATGAACTTAGTCTAAAAGTTGTCTTTATAAATATTGTAGATGGCCAACGTCAACCTCAATTTCAACGCATTCCTAGAGAAAAACAAGCTGAAAGATGATGGTAGCAACTATGCGGACTGGGTCCGCAACTTGAAGCTCATCCTTGAAGCAGCTAAAAAGGCTTATGTCCTTGATGTGCCGCTAGGTGACCCTCCTGCTCCTGCAGCAGCCCAGGACATTCTGAACGTCTGGCAAACGCGGAGTGAGGACTACTCTCTGGTTAGGTGTGGCATGTTATACAGTTTGGAAACGGGGCTCCAAAGGCGTTTTGAGCAACACGGTGCATATGAGATGTTCCAAGAGCTGAAACTAGTTTTTCAAGATCATGCCCGTGTCGAGAGATATCAAGTCCCGACAAGTTCTTTAGCTATAAGATGGAGGAGAATAGTTCTGTCAGTGAGCACATACTCAAAATGTCTGGGTTACATAGTCGTTTGACTTCACTTGGAGTCGAACTACCGGATGACGCTATAATTGACAGAATCCTCCAGTCTCTCCCACCAAGCTACAAAGGTTTTGTGCTAAACTACAACATGCAAGGGATGGAAAAGACCATTCCCGAGTTGTACTCGATGCTCAAGTCTGCAGAAGTAGAAATCAAGAAAGAGCATCAAGTGTTGATGTTCAATAAGACCACCAGTTTCAAGAAAGGCAAGGGTAAGAAGAACTTCAAGAAAGACGGCAAAGCCATGGCCGCGCCTGGTAAGCAAGACACCTGAAGAAGAAAAAGAATGGACCCAAGCCTGAGACTGAGTGCTTCTATTGCAAGGGAAAAGGTCACTGGAAGCGGAACTACCCCAAGTACTTAGCGGACAAGAAGGCCGGCAACGTTAAAGGTATATGTGATATACATGTTATTGGCGTGTACCTTACCAGCGCTCGTAGTAGCTCCTGTGTATTTGATACCGGTGTTGTTGCTCACATTTGCAACTCGAAGCAGGAACTGCGGAATAAGCGGAGACTGGCCAAGGACGAGGTGACGATGCACGTCGGGAATGGCTCCAAGGTCGATGTGATCGCCGTCGGCACGCTGCCTCTACATCTACCGTCGGGATTAGTTTTAAACCTTAACAATTGTTATTTAGTACCAGATTTGAGCATGAATATTGCATCAGGGTCTTGCTTAATGCGAGAAGGCTACCCATTTAAGTCAGAGAATAATGGTTGTTCTATTTATATGAGTGATATGTTTTATGGTCATGCTCCGCTGGTGAATGGTTTATTCTTAATGAATCTCGATTGTGATGTTACACATATTCATAGTGTGAGTACCAAAAGATGTAAAGTTGATAATGATAGTCCCACATACTTGTGGCACTGCCACCTTGGTCATATCGGTGTTAAGCGCATGATGAAGCTCCATACTGATGGACTATTAGAGTCTCTTGACTTTGAATCATTTGACACATGCGAACCGTCCCTCATGGTCAAGATGACTAAGACTCCATTCTCAGGAATAATGGAGAGAGCGACCGACTTATTGGAAATAATACATACTGATGTGTGTGGTCCAATGAACGTTGAAGCTCGCGGTGGCTACCATTATGTTCTCACTCTCACCGATGATTTGAGTAGGTATGGGTATATCTACTTGATGAAGTACAAATATGAGACGTTTGAAAAGTTCAAGTAATTTTAGAGTGAGGTTGAGAATCAACGTGACAGGAAAATTAAGTGTCTACGATCTGATCGTGGAGGAGAATATTTGAGTCACGAGTTTGGCACACACCTAAGGAAGTGTTGAATCGTTTCACAACTGACGCCGCCTGGCACACAGCAACACAAAGGAGTGTATGAACGTCGTAATCGCACTTTATTAGATATGGTACGATCTATGATGTCTCTTACCGACTTACCGCTATCATTTTGGGGATACGCGTTAGAAACTGCAACATTAACTTTAAATAGGGCACCGTCTAAATCCGTTGAGACTACACCATATGAACTATGGTTTGGCAAGAAACCTAAGTTGTCGTTTCTTAAAGTTTGGGGTTGCGATGCTTATGAGAATAAACTTCAACCAGCGAAGCTCGAACCCAAAGCGGAGAAATGCGTATTCATAGGATACCCTAAGGAAACTATTGGGTATACCTTCTATCTTAGATCTGAAGGTAAAACCTTTGTTGGCAAGGACGGATCCTTTCTAGAGAAAGAGTTTCTCTCGAAAGAAGTAAGTGGGAGGAAAGTAGAACTTGATGAGGTAATTACACCCCCTCTTGAACCGGAGAGTAGCGCAACAGGGGAAATTGTTCTTGTGGCACCTACGCCAACTGAAGAGGAAGTTAATGATCATGATCATGAAGCTTCAGATCAAGTTGCTACTGAACCGCGAAGGTCCGCAAGGGTACGTTTCGCACCAGAGTAGTACGGCAACCCTGTGATGGAAATCATGTTGTTAGACAACGGTGAACCTTTGAACTATGAAGAAGCAATGGCGGGCCCGGATTCCAACAAATGGCTTGAGGCTGTGAAATCCGAGATAGGATCCATATGAGAAGAAAGTATGGACTTTGGTGGACTTGATCGATGATCGGCCAGCCATAGAAAATAAATGGATCTTCAAGAAGAAGACTGATGCAAACAGAAATGTGACCGTTTATAAGGCTCGACTTGTCGCAAAGGGTTTTCGACAAATTCAAGGAGTTGACTACGAAGAGACTTTCTCTCCCGTAGCGAAGCTGAAGTCAGTCCGAATCATGTTAGCAATTGCCGCTTTTCATGATTATGAAATTTGGCAAATGGACGTCAAAACAACGTTCCTTATCAGGAATCTTAAGGAAGAGTTGTATATGATGCAACCAGAAGGTTTTGTCGACCCTAAGGGTGGTAACAAAGTGTACAAGCTCCAGCGCTCCATCTTTGGGCTGGTGCAAGCATCTCGGAGATGGAACATTCACTCTAATGAGGTGATTAAAGCGTTTGGGTTCATACAGGTTTATGGAGAAGCCTGTCTGTACAAGAAAGTGAATGGGAGCTCTGTAGCTTTCCTCATACTGTATGTGGATGGCATATTATTGATGGGGAATAATATAGAGATGTTGGAGAGCATAAAGGCCTATTTGAACAAGAGTTTTTCGATGAAGGACCTTGGAGAAGCTGCATACATATTAGGCATCAAGATTTTTAGAGATAGCTCGAGACGCCTCATAGGTATTTCGCAAAGTACATAACTTGACAAGATATTGAAGAAGTTCAATATGGAAAACTCAAAGAAGGGGTTCTTGCCAGTTTTGCAAGGTATGAGATTGAGTAAGACACAGTCACCGACCACGGCAGCAGATAGAGAGAAGATGAGTACTGTCCCCTACGCTTTAGCCGTAGGCTCTCTAATGTATGCCATGCTATGTACCAGTCCCTAGCAAGCCTCTAGTTGGCTAGCTCGTTGATCAATAGATGATCATGGTTTCCTCATCATGGGCATTAGATGTCATTGATAACGGGATCACATCATTGGGAGAATGATGTGATGGACAAGACCCAATCCTAAGCATAGCACTAGATCATATTGTTTGTATGCTAAAGCTTTTCTAATGTCAAGTGTCTTTTCCTTCAACTGTGAGATTGTGCAACTCCCGGATACCGTAGGAGTGCTTTGGGTGTATCAAACATCACAACGTAACTGGGTGACTATAAAGGTGCACTACGGGTACCTCCGAAAGTATCTGTTGGGTTGGTACGAATCGAGATCGGGATTTGTCACTCCATGTGACGGAGAGGTATCTCTGGGCCCACTTGGTAGAACATCATCGTGAGCTCAATGTGACTAAGGAGTTAGTCACAGGATGACGTGCTACAGAATGAGTAAAGAGACTTACCGGTAACGAGATTGAACAAGGAATAGGCATACCGACGATTGAATCTCGGGCAAGTTCTATACCGACAGACAAAGGGAATTGTATACGGGATTGATTGAATCCTTGACATCGTGGTTCATCTGATGAGATCATCGTGGAACATGCGGGAGCCACCATGGGTATCCAGATCCCGCTGATGGTTATTGGTCGGAGAGTGTCTCGGTCATGTCTGCATGCCTCCCGAACCCGTAAGGTCTACACACTTAAGGTTTGATGATGCTAGGGTTATAGGGAATTGTTATACGAGGTTACCAAAGGATGTTCGGAGTCCCCGATGAGATCTCGGACATCACGAGGAGCTTTGGAATGGTCCGGAGGTAAAGATTCATATATAGGATGGATGGGTTTGGACGCCGGAAATGTTTCGGGCACCACCGGCAAAGTACCGGGACCACCGGAAAGGTTCCGGAGGCCCACCGGGAGGGGCCACAAGCCCCGAAGGGCTACGTGGGCCAAGTGCGGGAGGGAACCAGCCCCTAGGTGGGCTGGTGTGCCCTCACACCCAGCCCATGCACAACCAAGAGGGAGGGAGGGGAAACCCTAGGCGCTGGTGGGCCTAAGGCCCACCTAGGGGTGCGCCACCCCCTCTCACTGCCCTGGCCGCCGCACCTCCATTTGGGGGGCTGCCGCACCACCTACGGTGGGAACCCTAGGGGTGGCACACCCCCTCCCCTCCTCCTATATATAGAGAGGGTTTTGGGGGTGTTTTGCACACAGTTTTCCCTCTCCCTCGGCGCAGCCCTGCTCCCCTCCTTCCTCCTCTCCCACGGTGCTTGGCGAAGCCCTGCCGGGAGACCTCAACTCTCCATTGACACCACACCATCGTGGTGCCGGAGATCTTCCCCAACCTCTCCCTCCTCCTTGCTGGATCAAGGTGCAAGACACGTCACCGGGCTGCACGTGTGTTGAACGCGGAGGTTCCGTGGTTCGGCACTAGATCGGAATCACACTGCAATCTGAATCGCCGCGAGTATGACTCCATCAACCGCGTTCTTGCACCGCTTTCGCTTAGCAATCTTCAAAGTTATGAAGATGCACTCACCCCTCACTCGTTGCTGGTCTCTCCATAGGAAGATCTGAATATGGCGTAGGAAAATTTTGATTTTATGCTACGTTACCCAACACCTTGGATCATGAGATTCATCCGAAACAGGTCAAGCATCAACTATCAAGCTAATTTTCAGAATCGCCTCGGATATCTGCCGCCTATCAAAGTCATCAAGAAATCATTTGAACCTGTTGAAGGCAAAGGCGAGTCTGTAATCGACGAAGGAAATCGGCGCCTTGATGGCCAATATCGCAAGGTAGATTCCTATTCTTCATATGATGACACTGCTACTCAAGATCCTCCAAGCCCAACTGCCCCTAGAGTGATGAATAACAGAGAGCTACTCCTCAGTCTTCATCAAAAGGTCGATCGTAATCACAAGTGGGTGAAACTCCAGTTTGGTGCCATTGTGAAAACCCTCAACGAAACTCAGAATGCAGTGAAGAAAAATCACTATTATCTTCATGAGGTGTTTGATCGCACTTGAACTAGACGTACAACTGTCACAACAGTTGGATCTGGGTCATCAACAAATGTCTTCATCGTGATACGGGTTCTATTTCTTCAACTCTTTCATTTCCTCAAAGTTGTATGTTGAAGACTTTCATCTGTGCTATTTGAAGAATTATTTTGAAGACTTTCTGTGAATTTCCTCAACCTCAAATTCTTCACCCGAGTTAATCTTCACCTGCGTTCTTTGTATCTGCGTACTGTGCAAACTGATCCTCATAATCTTCACCAAGTAATCTGTTGCAGTAGTCTTTGCACTTCTGATCCTACGTTATTTCCGGTGCGCGTAATTCATCATTGAGGAATTTCCTCACAAGGAATTTCCTCAGCGATGAAATTCTAAAAATCGCCTATTCAACCCCCCCTCTGGTCGATATAACACACTTTTATTATGGTAAGTAAAGCGACTCTAAAAATTCCAAAAAATAATAATTTTTACTGGTTTTGGTATTTTAGAAAAAATTATGAAAATAAAATGGAGTCATGGGGACCCATGAGGGAGGCACAAGCCAACAGCCCCCCTGGTCGTGCCCTGATAGCTTGTGGGGCCCTCGTGTGCCTCCTAGACTCTGAATTCTTCCCGAGAATGTATTCCTACGTGGAAAACATTATTATATATAATCATGTGTGTTTTGACCACCGCATCGTGAGATTCCTGTGTTCTAGTTTGGATTAGTTTTTCTGACACATTTAGATCGCCATAACTTGACCAAGCCATTCCAAGGACAAGTTCTTTGAGAAGGTCATCAACCCCTACATGCCGAAGGTGATGAAGCACCCTCAAGCCATTGAGATGCATGAAGGGGTGCTTCACATCTGGGATGTTCAAGGTCCCAAGAAGTAGGGAAGTGAGAAGGCCAGGCTTGTAGCGGTGGAATAGGAGATCTTCAAGTGCCAAGGGATGGTGGAGCATGGTCTGAGTGGTTAACCACTCCATGATCAAGGATTTCATTTGCGAAAACAAGTTGGACACCAAGAACGTGGGGTATATTCTCTCTAAGCTTAAAGATCGGATTGATCACCTCCAAGATCAAGTCTATGAATTCCAAGGTCAAATCTGTGAGTATGAATCTAGGTTTCACAGGATGATCTTCGCTGCTGGTTTCAGGACTCCCGAGAATTTTTTCCCTTCTATGACAGGGAGTCTACACCCTGGAGTACTTAGGACGCGTCTGCCACACCACCACCATCACCTAAATAGGACGCTTGAGTACATGGGTATGGGCACCATCCTTGGCTTGTTCCAAGGTTGGGGGAGGTGCCCCGGTATTGTATCACCATCACCTCCATCATTACTATCTATTTTAGTTTGATCCTTAGTTGTTTCATGATTTAGAGAAATAAATTTCATATTTTATTTGCTTGGTGTTTTTTGCTTTGAGTTCCATATATCCTTGTTATCGAGTATGCGAGATATATAATAAAAACTAGTTGAGTTTTGGTAGTCTACCCGTGGGCACCCGTCATCATAGCATGCCAATAAAAAGAAAGATAGAGATCATATGCTCATCTCATGAGAAGTAATGACTTCACACAAGAAAGGGTATGAGTGATAAAGTTGTTGATAGTAAACAAACTTAGTATTAGTCATTGTTGCAATCTAAGTAAGATTGTGATATAGGAGAGGATACTCACATATAAATACACTATCCTGGACATCTTTTATGATTATGAGCCTTCATCAAACATTATATAATGATCAAGTGTTTATGTTCGACATGGAAGACAACATAATGACCATGACAGTTTATATTCACATAGAAGTTATATGGTATTGGATCCTTCAACATGTGATGCTTGCTTAGATCCTTTGCTAGCCCAAAAATTCCGCACCAAATAGAGATACTACTTGTGCATTCATAACCTTGAAACCCGGTTTTTTGCCATGAGAATCCACAATACCTCCCTATGGATTGAGTTAGATCCTTCAAGTAAGTTGTCATCGGTGCATGAACCAATAAAAATTGCTCCTAAATATGTATGATCTTTTATTGCAAGAGAAAATAAGCTTTGTACGGTCTTGTGATGGCAACGATATAAAAGCGACAGAGTCCATAATAAAGTTTGCTATCATAAGGGGCAATATAAAGTGATGTTCCCTAGCCTTAAGAGCTAACACTTCCAACAAATTAAAAGCGCATGACAACATATGCTTCCCTCTGTGAAGAGCCTATCTTTTACTTTCAGGAGTTTAACTCTGTGCTTGAGTCGTTAAAGTTTGTTCTTCTTCCAAGCTATTAATTCTATAGTGGCAAACATCATGTGTTGGGGAAAGATTCACATTTATATATCCAAGTGGATGTAGATGATCATGATTTATTATTGTTGACATTATCCTTGAGATAAATAACTTGGGTGGCAAATCATTGAAGTCCCTATCTTCCTATGTGCCTATGGAAACATGAGCTCCAAAAATATTCCTTGAGTGTGAGGAATCATAGAAGATTAAATGAGAGTTGAATACGTGAACTTGCCAATAATAAAGCTCTTCGATAGACTCTCCTCTAGATTATGATGAAATATGACTGCCCTAATGACTGAGACCATAGTTCGTAGATTGTCAATAAAATTTATGCTTCATACTGCAAAAGTTGTGAAAGGATTGTTACTTGTTTATGAGAAGTTATACGAGAAAATACTTGCTGCTATATTAACATTCATGATGCTCTCATGCTCATATTCTATTTTTCTCGACACCTCTCTTCCAAATCACGTGGTCATTATTTTTGAGCTCGGCTTCCGCTTGAGGACAAGCGAGGTCTAAGCTTGGGGGAGTTGATACACTCATTTTGCATCATGAATTACGGCATTTGTGTTGATCCTATCCATTATCCATTATTATCATACAAATCTTATTCCTTTTCTCTATGAATATGCAAGGTACATCACTTAGAGGGAAATATCTCAAAACCGAAATTCTGGACCAGGAAACCAAGAAAAAGGTAGAAAAATCAAATTGCTCCAAATGACCTGAAACTTTACGGAGATTTTTTCTGGAATATTTAAGAATTTATGGCCCAAATATATATCGTAGAGGGGCCACTAGTTGGGCACAAGCCATCAGGGAGCCCCCCTAGCCACGCCCTGATAGCTTGTGAGGCCCCAGCTGGGCCTCTGGCGACCATCTTCTCCTATAAGGTCTGTTTTACCCCAGAAAAAAATCATAAGTTATATTTCGGGATGAAGCATTGCCATCTCGAGGCGGAAACCTGGGCAGAGGCCCTTTTGCTCTCCGGCACAGAGATTTTGCCATGGGAATTCCCTTTCGGGAGGGGGAAATCGAAGCCATCATCAACACTAACGCTTCCTCCTTCGTGGGAGGACCAATCTTCATCAACATCTTCACCGACACCATCTCATCTTGAACCCTAGTTCGTCACGTGTATTCAATCTTTGCCTCAAAATCTCATATTGGTATTTGTGGGTTGCTAGGACTGTTGATTGCATCTTGTAGTTGATGTTTGTTGGATTACTTGGTCCTTCATTATTATTATTACACCTCTGTTCTTGAACATGTTGATGTTATGTGAGTAGTAATTGTTGTTCCTAAGGACATGGGAGAAGTCTTGTTATAAGTAATCATGTAAAGTTGGTATTCATTAGATATTTTGATGATGTGGATATTATTACTTCTCTTAGTGGTGTCATGTGACCATCGACTACATGACACTTCATCATGTTATGGTCCTAAAGGAAGTCATTGTGGAGTAACAAATAGATGATGAGTTGCGAGAGTGACATAAGCTTAAACCCTAATTTATGTGTTGCTTGATGAGGGCTCATTTGGATCCACATGTTTCATGTTATGGTTAGATTATTCTTAATTTCTCTTTCCTAGTTGCAGACGCTTGCAAGAGAGGGTAATCATAAGTAGGTTGTTAGTTCAAGTAAGAACAACACCTTAGCACGGTCCACCCACATATACAATCATCGACGTAGCAAATGCGAATCAACTTAATATGATGAACATGACTAGATAGAAATTCCCATGTGTCCTCGGGAGAGCTTGCTTTATATAAGAGAACTTTCAGGCATGTCCCTTGCAACAAAAAGGATTGGGCTACCTTGCTGCACCATTGCTACTATTGTTACTTGTCATTTGTAATGAATTATCTTGCTACAAAACTATCTATAGCTGCTACATACAATACTTGCAGAGAATACCTTGCTGAAATCTACTTATCATTTCCTTCTGCTCCTCGTTGGGTTCGACACTCTTATTTATTGAAAGGACTACGATTGATCCCCTATACTTGTGGTTCATCAGTGATCCGAACAAATCGTTTGCGTTGAAGGATGTACAAATCCTGCGTGCCAGATTTTTATATTGGCTTAGCGGTGAAGGAACCATAGCTCTCGCTTTGCATAATGTCTTCAATCTGAACTGTTTGCGATGAAGAGATGCACAAATCCTGCGCGACAAATTTTTTCGTTGGATTACTGGGAAGGACTATAGCTCTCGCTTTGCATATGGGTGTTCTAACTAAAACGTTTGCGATGAAGAGCTGCACAAATCTTGTGCGACACATTTTCCCTCGCACGCCTCCTGTCTACTCAAGTAGTTTTCTGCACGGTACCTCATAGCCACTAAAAGTGTGATGCTTGGCGTCACGCGAATGGTTAAGAGAACACCCACGATTTAAATTATAGAATCGTTTGAGATGATAAGGTAACAACTATTTACTTCAAATGCCTCTGTTGGCTATTGATTCAGGTGCTCCTTCTCTTAAATTGTGCACGAAAAATACCACAACATGTTGGGTGCCATTCCGTGATAGCATGCCAAGTTTCATGAATTTCAGGCGAGTTTTGGATTTACTAGAGTTTTAAAACCAAGTATCTCAATGTTTGCAGCCGAGGCACGATGCCGAGGTGTTTGAAGTCCATTCCCATTTCTTGCATTGGACCTGAGCATGCACCCAAGGACACACATTTGATTTTTCAACCCATTATTTTGCACTGCAGCATGTGCATGTAATTAAAAATTTAATTATGCACATGAAATAGCTAGAAACCTCAGTTAATGTACAAAAATGTTCAAACAAACCCGAAAAAATTCGAAAATTTAAGAAGACACTCATGTTGCTCTATGTTGGCACTAGGAAACATTTGAAAGCAGGAAGAGGCACGGAATATCGTTTCATCCACGAAGGAGGCACATTCCCTACCGGAATCATGAGGCTTGTTGTGAGAAGCTTTGGTTTGTGAGAAGCTTATACCCTAACCTGCCTAAAATGGGACAAACTTTTTACCATAGCATGTTAATGTCGTTCCCTGATAGCATGTAAAGTTTCATGTATTTTAGACGAGTTTTGGATTTACTAGAATTTTAAAACCATGTATCTCAATGTTTGCGGCCAAGCGACGGTGCCGAAGTATTTGACATTTATTCCCATTTGTTGCATGCGACCTAATAAGCATCCAACCAAGGACACACATTTGATTTTTCAATCCATTTATATACACTAGAGCATGTGCGTGTAGTTCAAATTTGAATTATGCACATATATGCATAGAAACCTCTGTTAATGTATAAATATGTCCAAAAGAACCCCCAAAAATTCCAAAATTTAACATAACAATTTTGTTGTTCTATGTTGACACTAGAAAACAATTGAAAGCAAGAAGAGGCAACGAATATCGTTTCATCCACAAAGGTGACACGTTCCCTATCGAAACCATGAGGCTTGTTGTGAGAAGCTCTGGTTTGTGAGAAGATTATACACAAACGTGTGATGTCTACTACACAACCTTCTTCTTGTAGACTCATGTTGGACCTCCAAGCGCAGAGTTTTGTAGGACAATAGCAAGTTTCCCTCAATCAGTGGGAGGTGTAGGATCAATATGGTCTCTCTCCAGCAACCTTGCAATCAAATAACAAAGAGTCTCTTGTGTCCCCAACACACCCAATATAATGGTAAATTGTATAGGTGCACTAGTTCGGCGAAAAGATGGTGATACAAGTGTAATATGGATGGTAGATGTAGGTTTTTGTAATCTGAAAATATAAAAACAACAAGGTAACTAATGATAAAAATGAGCACAAATGGTATTGAAATGCTTAGAAACAAGGCCTAGGGTTCATACTTTCACTAGTGCAAGCTCTCTCAACAATACTAACATAGTTGAATCATATGTAAATACCTCCTGTGCGACAAAGAGTTCACTCCAAAGTCACAAATAGCGGAGGACTAACGAAGAAATTATTGTAGGGTACGAAACATCCTCAAAGTTATCTTTCCCGATCAATCTTATGAGCTATGCCTATAATTGTCATGAACAGCCCTAGAGTACGTACTAAAATAACACCTTAAGACACACATCAACCAAAACCGAAATGTCACCTAGATACTCCAATGTCACCACAAGTACCCATGGGCTTGATTATACAATATGCATCACACAATTTCAGATTCATCATGTTCAATCCAACACAAAGAACTTCAAAAAGTGCCCCAAAGTTTCTAGTGGAGATTCAAGATGACAACATGTGACAACCCCTATGCATAGATTTCCAAGGTCACGGAACCCGCAAGTTGGCCACCAAAACATACATCAAGTGGATCAATAGAACACCCCATTGTCACCAAGGATATCCCATCGCAAGACATAAATCAAGTGTTCTCAAATCCTTAAAGACTCAATTCGATAAAAAACTTCAAAGGGAGAACTCAATTCATCACAAGAAGATAGAGAGGGGAAAACTTCATATGATTCATCTATATTAATAAAACTCGAGATACATCAAAATCGTGCCATCTCAAGAACATGAGAGAGAGAGAGAGAGAGAGATCAAACACACACCTACTGGTACATACCCTCAGCCTCGAGGGTGAAATACTCCCTCCTCGCCATGGAGACCCCCGGGATGATGAAGATGGCCTCCGGTGATGGTTTCCCCCTCCGGCAGGGTGCCGGAACGGGATCCTGATTGGTTTTTCGTGGCTCTGGAGGCTTGCGGCGGCTGAACTCCCGATCTAGGTTTCTTTTCAAGGATTTCTGTATTTATAAGAATATTTGGCGTTGGAATCACGTCAGGGGAGTGCTCGAGGGACCCACAAGCCAGGGGGTGTGCCCTAGGGGCGCGCGCCCTGGTGATTTGTGCCTGCCTCAGGACTCCTCTCTGGTATCTTTTTTCTCCATTATTTTTTCATATTTTCGAAAATTATTCTTCGTAAATTTTCAGCCCATTCCAAGAACTTTTATTTCTATACAAAAATAACACCACGGTAGCTGTGCTGAAAACAACGTCACTCCAGGTTAGTTCTAATAAAATCATACCAAAATCATATAAAATTGTTGTAAACATGTGATGACGAGATGATGTATATACTTCTTGCCCCTCGTTGGATACCCCAAGTGGAAGGTGGAGATGTAGTCAGCAACAAATTTCCCTTACACGGAGACTGTAAGGTTTATCGAACCAGGAGGACTCCTAGGCTCAACAAGTAGGTGTCTTCCACCCTGGCGCTAACAGAAGACGTGGACCTGCACACACAACAAATAACTTTGCTCCCAACAAGAATAGAGAGGTTGTCAATCTCTCCGGCCTTGTAGTTTGCAAATGATCAAAACACAAGCGGGAAGGTAACAGTGATTGCAATGGAAAAGTAAAGGAAAACGGTAAATGATGGAGGTGTAAACAATGATGGTGATATGGACCCGAGTCACATGATGTTCACTAGTGTTGTCTCTCTCCCAAAAGACGATAAAAAACTATGCTAGGGTAAACAAATGACAGTTGGGCAATTGACAGGATTATGATCGCACCGCAATGCTAATTATGCTCCTTGATAGTTAGAGGTTCAATAGTAATGGGCAGTACGCCAAGACAAGTAGACCGTTTATTCATTAGCATCTACTTACTAATCATCCACCTTGAGATATCTATCCAGAACATCTCGCCGGTATTAAGTTGCGAGCCCCACCCAAAGTGTAAACTCAAAGCAATGGACAACTGCATTAACGAGCTATGCGTAAGGTAAACAATCCTTGCAACCATGGTCACAAGCACCGTTGTTTTCTCCCTGGTGGCAACAAGCATAACCCTAGTCTCATGTTTTGTCACTCAAGCTAGACATCGAGGGGCCCGAACCCATAATCATGCATAACGCTCCCTCTTGGAGTTACGATCTACTAGTTGGCCAAAGCAATAAAAAGCAATGGAGAACATGCAAGAATCACTAAGGAACATAATATACAAGGATAATCAAATATATAACTCATAAAAACATGAACATAATCTCATAGTCCATCGGATCCCAACAAACCGAGCATAGCAATAGCAAGAGAATTACATAGATGCCTTTATCATGTAGGGCAGCTCACAAGGACTAACCATTGAAGCACAAGATTGGAGAGAAGACATCACATAACTATTGGTCATGGAATCATGGTCCAAGGAGGACTACTTATGGCACGTCCGGAAAGAGTCCATGGCGGTGGAGAAGCTCCCGGAGGTCAGTCCTCCCTCCGGCAGTGTGCCGGGAAGAGGTCTCCCGACGCTCCCGATCTTGGAAGCGCTGCAGCAGCGGAACGATGGAGAAATTTGCGATTCCAGAAAGTCTGCGAGGGTTTCCTCAAGGATCTCTAAATATAGGCCAATGGAGGGCACCGAAAGAGGTGGGACCCACCCAAGCAACCTCCTGGCGCTGTGTAGGGCCTGGCCGAGCCAGCAGACCGCTTGGGAGGCCCTTGGCCCTCCTTCGGTGACCCCGAAGCTTCTGTTTCATTGATTTTTTATATATTTTTCTGGATTTTTTTCGGGCTTCGGAAAATTGGGAAAACCCCCTGCAAAATAGACATCAGCAGATAGAAACTAGCACTGGGTGCACTGAGTTTGTAGGTTAGTCCAAATATGTGTAAAATGATATAAAAGTGTAGCAAAACATATAACATTGTCACCCAAAAGATCATGGAACAAGCAGAAATTATAGATAGTTTGGGACGTATCAACATCCCCAAGCTTAATTTCTGCTCGTCCTTGAGTAGATAAATGATAACACAATAATTTCTGTGGTGACATGCTAACACGCATGTAAGAACTTCAAAGTAAAGCAAGTGAGGTATGCAATTCGAGTCAAGACAATAACAAGCAAGAGTCTATATCTAGTATTGAATTTAGCAAACTAAGAACATAAAGGTGCAAGAGCTCTCGTTGTCCGTGACTCGAATGTCTCCAAATGGTGTTTGCGTGCAAGAAGTGGGAGATGGGTTCAGAGATAAAAAATATTTTTTAATTGAGAACCCAATCTACTAAACCTCACACTTAGTCTCCTTCGGAATCTTATTTTGACTCATCCCAAGACCACTTGTCAGGCACAAGTCAAAATTATCCTCTCCCTTTCGATTTTGAGCACTCATGCAATGAATGAGCGTAAGCAAGATATGTTGGCACTTAGGATGGCAAATAGAATAATGATGGGGAAGAAAGACAAAAGGTTGTGTGAAAGGCTCACATCAATGAGGACAACCATAGGCGAGAGAAAGTCAAATGATAGATATGATCTGAGGAGTAGGGATTGCCATGTAACGGATGCACACATGAGCTAAGGTAAGCTCTCCAATGGAACTAGTGGGGGTGCATCCAACTTGTTTGTTCATGAAGACCTAGAGCTCATTTGAGGAGGCTCATCATTGGAATATGCAAACCAAGTTCTATAGTGTAAGAGTCCCCACATAGTTATGCATGAATGATAATCTCTATGTAGTACCAACATAGTAATAGAGTACGAGTGTGGATCTTGCAAAAGGAATAGTAGATTTTCCCCCTTCTCTCTTTTTATTTTCTTTTTTTATTTTTCTCTCTTTTTTATTTTTGTGGCCTCTTTGGCTCTTTCTTTTTATCTCTCATTTGTCCTATTTGGGATCTTTTGTTTTGTCCACTTTGGGATCTTTTCCTCACTTAATGGCAACACTCTATGTTTACATGAATATAAAGAAAAATCATCACACTTTATAAGAAGTACTCAACATAAAGATAGGTGAAAACTATCATGTTGTATGCAAATGTATGCATCTGCCAGTGTAGCAGGATATGCAATGATACTAGCGCGTCATGTAGAAGTAATTAGGGAAAGGCCCAACTAGCATGCGTCTCTATGATCAAGCAAAAGCATGTATGACATGAAGATCAAGTCATGAGGTGATGGATGTTGCATGGCAATGTATCTCAGAAAGGCTATAGAAATGCCTTAATAGGTAGGTATGGTGGCTGTTTTGAGGAAATATATAATGAGTCTTATGTATGACAGAGCGTATCATGTCATGGGTTTGGATGCACCGGCGGAGTTTGTACCAACTCTCAATGTGATAAAGGGCAATGCAAGGTACCGAAGAGGCTAGCAAAATATGGATGGTGGAAGTGCCAACAATCAAATACTCATATTAGTCCGAAGAACTCATACACTTATTATCGATAACTCTCTATCTAGTTAGGAAATTAAAAAAGAGACAAGTACCCCGAGGAGGAATGTTTGGGGGTTTGGTTATCCTTGCGCATCCTCGACTCATGGTAACGTGAGGGTACTCTATATATTCCAACCCCTCCAGAGGTTAGCGATCAATTTAGTAGCTAGAGTTCTCAACTAATTTTTAGTTTTTGAAAAACACACGGATTTACCAAAATACGACACCTATCACTAATAGGCTCAAGCTCTTGGCAACAATAGTACAAACATTACTCAAATCAATACCTCAGAACTATTGCAAGTTACTATTATACTTCAATAGCAATCTCAGTTACCTACTTATGCAAGACACACAACTCAGTGCAACGAGCCAACTCTCTAAACAAGATAAGCATGATAACTCAAGAGAGTTACAAAATCAACCTAAGTAATAGATCTTCAAAAGATAAGCATGAAAACTAAGAGCTAAGCATGACAGTACCTACGAAAAGATGAAAACAGACAAAAGGGATAAGCATGAAAAGCTATGTTGTGTTCTAGTGGGGAATGGAGCATGTGTCTCTCCCCAAAAAGGTAGGATAGGTTCCGAATTGTTATGACCAGCAAGCAAAACTAAAAAAAACTAAAAATCAAATAGCGGGACGCTCCAAGCATATCACATATCATATGAAGTGATAAAAATATAGCATGTATATGGACGAACTGATGATTGTTGGTAGAGAAGGGGGTGCACGGGGGAATCCCCAAGCTTAGACGCTTGAGTCTCCTTGAATATTTCTTGGGATGCATGGGGGCATCACCAAGCTTGAGCGTTTGACACTCCTTTATCTTCTTTCATCATCTCTCCCATCTCATTCTTGAAAACTCCCTTCATACAAAACTCATCATAAGCTGATTATAGTGGTTAGTTCCCTTAATAAAATAATTCAATAACTTCTGGAAATAAAGATTTTCATGAAAATATACTTCTTCTCATGACTGCCAAAGGATTTTTGCAAATAAAAAGAAAGCTTAGGATTCGCAATACAATGAAAACACAAAACATGGTAGAATCTGTGAAAAACAGAACATCAGGTAGTAAATAATTTATTCGGGGTACTTATGCAACTCAAATAAAAAGAATCATAACATATACCAGAAATACAATTATATATAGCATTCTGTTAAAAAAATCAGATCCAAAAGCTGATCTGGTAATTTTTGGCAAAGTTTTCCATCAAGCAAAAAAAATCTGTTTCTGCAAAGCATGTCACAACTTTTGAACTTTCTTGCAATCGGAGGCTATAACTTGGCACAAAGCTTAAAAAATAAAGATACAATGATGTTGCTACAGTAGTAACAAGCATCAAGACCACTAAAACAGAAAGTAAAAAACATGTTGGGTTGCCTCCCATCAAGCGCTTTCTTTTATGCCTTTGAGCAAGGCACAATGCAAGAAGATCAAGTGTTATCAACTCCAAAAGAATAACTTGCCTGTGTAACGAACTCATAAGGTAACTTAATCTTCTTCCTAGGGAAGTGTTCCATTCCCTTTTTAAGAGGAAATTGGAATTTAATAGTTCCCTCTTTCATGTCAATGATAGCACCAACGGTGCGGAGAAAAGGACGTCCCAAAATAGTTGGACATGAAGGATCACATTCAATGTCCATAAAAATAAAATCAACGGGCACATAATTATCATTGACAATAATAAGAACGTCACCAATTCTCCCTAAAGGTTTCTTTATGGAAGAATCAACGAGACGAACACCAAAAGAACATGGATCCTCAGGTTTCCAATCAAGCATATCATACATTCTTTTGGGCATAACGGAGGCACTAGCTCCAACATCACACAAAGCAAAGCAAGAGATATTATTCAATTTAATTTTGACCATAGGATCCCAACCATCTTCTAGCTTTCTAGGAATAGAAGTCTCTAGCTTGAGCTTCTCATCCCTAGCTTTGATAAGAGCATTCGTAATATACTCGGTGAAGGCAATATTGAGTGTACTAGTGTGGGGGTCTTTAGCCATTCTTTGTAAGAAGGTGATAACTTCGGAGAGACTACAATTGTCAAAATCAAGGTTACTACCATTAATTAAATTGGTAGTAATGTCATCTAAGCTCATTCTTTTAGTAGTCTCTAAATTCATAGGACCTTCTTGTCCTATAGTTGAGGTATTAGCATCACCATTAATAGGTCCATTGGGACTATGAGTGTGATGGGTGCTAAAAGTTTTGAGATCCTCAACAACTTGTATAGTAGCAAGGGTAGTGTGTGTAGGAAGGTTCTTAATTCTCTCTTCCTCTTCCTTTTCTCTAGCCCATCTCTCTTTAAGTTTGGATAGCATTCTTATGTTCTCATTAATTTGGACTTGGATAGCATTCATGGGTGTGGTGTTCCTTTCCTCAAGTGGGGAAGTTCTAATCTTAAGCATCTCTACACCATGAGCTATGTTGTCCACCTTCAAAGAGAGACTATCTAATTTTTCTAGTTTCTCTTCCACACTCTTGTTGAAGGCTTTTTGAGAAGTGATAAATCCTTAAGCATGCTCTCTAATTCAGAAGTGGAGTCTTTGGTGCTAGGATAATTGTTGTTGTTCCCATAGTTGTTGGATGGGAATGGTCTAGGATTGCTACCAAAATTACTCCTATAAGCATTGTTGTTAAAGTTGTTCCTAGAGATAAAATTAACATCCACTTGCTCTCTTTCTTGAGCAACCACAGAATTTAAAGGAACATCATGAGGATCAATAGGAGCTTGCTTAGTAAGTAGAGTCATGATCATGTCAACCTTATCATTAAGGGAGGAGATCTCCTCAACAAAGTTTACCTTCCTACCTGTTGGAGTTCTCTCGGTGTGCCATTGAGAATAATTTGTCATCATCTCGTCCAATAGCTTTGTGGCAGCACCAAGTGTAGTTGACATAAAGGTTTCCTCCCGCGTCCGAGTCTAACAGATTTCACGAGGTAAAGTTCAATCCTGCAGAAAAAGTTTGGATAACCATCCAAGTAGTCAAACCATGAGTAGGGCAATTCTTAACAAGAGATTTCATACGTTCCCAAGCATGAGCAACATGTTCATTATCCAATTGTATAAAATTCATAATGTTACTCCTCAACTGGATAATCTTAGCAGGCAGGTAATACTTCCCAATAAAATCATCTTTGCACTTATCCCAAGAATCTATGCTATTCCTAGGCAAAGATTGAAGCCACACTTTAGTTCCTCCTCTCAAGGAGAAATGAAAAAGCTTAAGTTTAACAATATCACCATCTACTTCTTTATATTTTTGCATATCATAGAGCTCAACAAAATTGTTCAAGTGCAAAGCAACATCATCTCGAGCACCGGAGAATTGATCTTTCATAACAAGGTTCATCAAAGCAGGTTTAATCTCATAGGACGTGGCCTGAGTGGATGGAGTAGCAATAGGAGTGCAGATAAAGTCATTGTTGTTGTGACTAGTGAAGTCACACAACTTGGTGTTCTCAGTGGAACCCATAGCAGCGGCAACAAGCAAGAACAAAGCAACTATTTTTTTTGTGGTTTTTGGTATAAGACTCTAAATCAAAAACTAGAAAGCAAACTAACAAGACTAAAAAGCAAAGGTAGAAGATAGCGTGCAAGTCCCGTATCTTGAAGAGTGGAGTCCCCAACAACAGCGTCGGAAATTCGCTTGATGACAAGATGATGTATATACTTCTCGCCCCTCGTTGGATACCCCAGGTGGAAGGTGGAGATGTTGTCAACAGCAAATTTCCCTTACACTGAGATTGTAAGGTTTACCGAACCAGGAGGACTCCTAGGCTCAACAAGTAGGTGTATTCCACCCTGGCGCTAGAAGAAGATGTGGACATGCACACACAACAAATAACTTTGCTCCCAACGAGTACAGAGAGGTTGTCAATCTCTCTGGCCTTGTAGTTTGCAAAGGTCAAACCACAAGCGGGGAGGTAATAGTGATTGCAACGGAAAAGTAAAGGAAAACGGTAAATGATGGATGTGTAAACAATGATGGTGATATGGACCGGAGTTACGTGATGTTCACTAGTGATGTCTCTCTCCCAAAAGACGATAAACAACTATGCTAGGGTAAACAAATCACAGTTGGGCAATTGACAGAATTATGATCGCACCGCAATGCTAATTATGCTCCTTGATAGTTAGAGGTTCAATAGTAATGGGCAGTACGCCAAGACAAGTAGACCGTTTATTCATCAACATCTACTTACTAATCATGCACCTTGAGATATCTATACAGAACATCTCTCTGGTATTAAGTTGCGATCCCCACCCAAAGTGTAAACTCAAAGCAACGGACAACTTCATTAACGAACTATGCGTAAGGTAAACAATCCTTGCAACTGTGGTCACAAGCACCTTCCCTGGTGGCAACAAGCACATCCCCTAGTCTCATGTTTCTGTCACTCAAGCTAGACATCGAATGGCCCGAACCCACAACTATGCATAACGCTCCCTCTTGGAGTTACGGTCTATTACTTGGCCAAAGCAATAAAAAGCAATGGAGAACATGCAAGAATCACTAAGGAACATAATATAAAAGGATAATGAAATATATAACTCATAAAAATGTGAACATATCTCATAATCCATCGGATCCCAACAAACCGAGTATAACAATAGCAAGAGAATTACATAGATGCATTGATCATGTAGGGCAACTCACAAGGACTAACCATTGAAGCACAAGATTCGATTGAAGACATCACATAGCTACTAGTCATGGACTCATGGTCCAAGGAGGACTACTCACGACACGTCCGGGAAGCGTCCATGGCGGTGGAGAAGCTCCCAAAGGTCAATCCTCCCTTCGGTAGGGTGCCGAGAAGAGGTCTCGTGATGCTCCCGATCTTGGAAGCGCTACGGCGGTGGAATGATGGCGAAATTCGTGATTCCAGAAAGTATGCGAGGGTTTCCTCACGAATCTCTAAATATAGGCCCAAGGAGGGCACCGGAGGAGGTGGGACCCACCCATGCAACCTCGTGGCGCGGCTTAGGGCCTGGCCGCACCAGTAGGCCGCCTGGGAGGCCCCTGGCCCTCCTTCGGTGATCCCAAAGCTTCCGTTTCGCTGATTTATATATATATATTTTTGTTATTTTTTGGGCTTCAGGAAATTGGGTAAAAGCCCCTGCAAAATAGACATCAGCACACAAAAACTGGCACTGGGTGCACTAAGTTAGTATGTTAGTACAAATATGTGTCAAATTATATAAAAGTGTAGCAAAACATATAACATTGTCACCCAAAAGATCATGGAACAACCAGAAATTATAGATACGTTTGGGACGTATCAACATGGCATCAATACTTCATAAATTATAGATACATTGGAGACGTATCAACGTGCCCCAAATGGGAAAATATTTAACCACAACATGTTGATGTCTTTCCATGATAGTGTGTCAAGTTTCATGAATTTCATACGAGTTTCGGATTTACTTGAATTTTAAAACCATGTATCTCAATGTTTGCGGCCAAGCAACGGTGTTGAGGTGTTTGACATTCATTCTCATTTATTGCATGGGACCTAATAAGCATCCAACCAAGGACACGCATTTGATTTTTCAACCCATTTTTATGCACTGGAGCATGTCCGTGTAGTTCAAATTTGAAATATGCACATACATGCATAGAAAACTCAGTTGATGTATAAAAATGTCCAAACAAACCTAGAAAATTCCAAAATTTAACACCTCACTCCTATTGTTCTATGTTTACACTAGAAAAATATTGAAAACAAGAAGAGGCTATGAATATCGTTTCGTCCACAAAGGTGACACGTTCCCTACCGGAACCATGAGGCTTCTTGTGAGAAGCTTATACCCAAACGTGCCCCAAATGGGACAATTTTTTTTACCACAGCATGTTGATGTCGTTCCATGATAGCATGCCAAGTTTCATGAATTTCAGACGAGTTTTAAACTTAATTGAATTTTATAACCTTGTATCTCAATGTTTGCGGCCAAGCGACGATCGTGAGGTGTTTGACATCCGTACTCATTTCTTGCATGGGACCTAAGCATGCAACCAAGGACACACATTCGATTTTTCAACCTATTTTTATGCATTGGAGCATGTGTGTAGTACAAATTTGAATTATGCACATAAATGACTGGAAAACTCTGTTAATGTATAAAAATGTCGAAATGAACCCCGAAAAAAATTCCAAAATTTAACACGACACTTCTCTTGTTCTATGTTGGCACTGGAAAAAATTGAAAGCAAGAAGATGCAATGAATATCATTTTGTCCACAAAGGTGACACGTTCCCCATCAGAACCATGAGGCTTCTTGTGAGAATCTCTAGTTTGTGAGTAGTTATTCCAAAACCTGCCCCAAATGGGGCAAAAAAATTACCACAACATGTTGATGCCATTCCATGATAACATGCCAAGGTTCATGAATTTCAAACGAGTTTGGGATTTACTAGAATTTCAAAACCAAGTATCTCAACGTTTGCGGGCAAGCCATGGTGCTGAGGTGTTTGAAATTCATCCCCTTTTCTTGCATGGGACATAAGCATTAACCTATGGACACATATGTGATTTTACAACTCATTTTTGTTCACCGGAGCATGTGTATGTAATTTTATTTCGAATTGTTTACCTGAAATGCCTAGAAAACCAAGCTAATGTATAAAAATGTCTGAATAAAAAGTGAATAATTCCAATTTTTTTGACCAACACACCTATAGTTGCATGTTCACTTCACATAAAAGTTCTAGCAATTCAGACACCATCATTTGCCGATGTGACCCCATTATGTACTAGGGAACGTTGCATGGGAAACAAAAAAATTACTACGAACACCCAAGATCTATCTATGGATATGCATAGCTATGAGAGGGGGAGTGTATAAACATACCCTTGTAGATCGCTAAGCGAAAGCGTATATAATGCGGTTGATGTAGTCGTACTGTTCACGATCCGTACCGATCCATCACCGAACGAACGACACCTCCACGTTCAGCACACGTGCGCCTCGATAACGTAGCCTCCTTCTTTATCTAGAAAGCAAGGGAGCATAAATAGATGGGATCACAACCAGCACGCTGGCGTGGTGGTGATGGTGGTGGCGCTGATTCCAGCAGGGGTTCGCCAAGCACTACCGAAAAAAATATGTGCGGAGTAATGGGGTAAAGGGAGGGATAGGGTTGCCGCCGGGACGTGAGATTATTGTGTTGAGCCATCCTCCTCTCATATACTATATATAGGAGGCAAGGGGCAGGGTTAGGTCGCAGCTATTAGCCCCTCTTCCAAGGAGTCCCGACGGTTAGGGTGGAGTCCCCCTCCACCAGGGCATCTCCGGGGTGCCTTGTCCCTTTCGGACTCTTGCCCCCAAGCCCAAATAGCCTCTAGGGGCTGGTGCACTTGGCCTAGGGTGGCTAGGGAGCCACCCCAACAGCTCATGTGGGCCCACGGGGCAGGTGGACCCGTAGGTGGACCCCCGGAACCGTTTCGGCACCCTGATACACTATCGGTAATGCCTGAAACTTTTCTGTTAGGCAATAAGGACTTATCATATCTAAATATTTACCTCCGAACCATTTCGGAACTCCTCGTGATGTTCAGGATCTCATCCGGAACTCCGAACAACATTTGGTCACTGATACGTCTCCAACGTATCTATAATTTTTGATGGTTTCATGCTATTATCTTGTCAAACTTTGGATGTTTTGTATGCCTTATATATATTTTTTGGGACTAACTTATTAACTCAATGCCAAGTGCCAGTTCCTGTTTTTTCCATGTTTTTGACCCCTTTCAGAGGAGATTTTGTAACGGAGTCCAAACGGAAGAAAATCCCCGAAAAGATTTTTTCTGGAACGGAAGAAGATCGGGAAGCTTGGGACCCAAGGAAGGGGAGCCTCAGGGGCCCCACAAGCCCCCACCCCGTGGCCAGGGGGGAGGCCGCGCGATCCAGGCTTGTGGGCCCCCTGGACGCCCTTTGCCCTAGGTCTTTCGCCTATATATTCCCATAAATTCTAGAAAAAATCAGGAGATCATCGAAAGTACTTTTCCGCCGCCGCAAGCTTCTGTCTCCGCAAGATCCCATCTGGGGCACGTTTTGGTGCCCTGCCGGAGGGGGGACTCGGACCCGGAGGGCTTCTCCATCAACACCATGACCTCTCCGATGATGCGTGAGTAATTCACCATAGACCTACGGGTCCGTAGTTAGTAACTAGATGGCTTCTTCTCTCTCTTGGATCTTCAATACAAAGTTCTCCATGATCTTCATGGGGTCTATCCGATGTAATATTCTTTTGCGGTGTGTTTGTCGAGATCCGATGAATTGTGGATTTATGATCAGATTATCTATGAATCTTATTTGAGTTTCTTCTGATCTCTCTTATGCATGATTTCATATCCTTGTAATTCTCTTGGAGTTGTGGGTTTTGTCTGGCCAACTAGATCTATGATTCTTGCAATGGGAGAAGTGCTTGGTTTTGGGTTCATACTGTGCGGTGACCTGACCCAGTGATAGAAGGGGTAGCGAGGCACACATCATGTTGTTCCCATCAAGGGTAAAAAGATGGGGTTTTCATCATTGGTTTGAGATTATCCCTCTACATCATGTCATCTTGCTTAAAGGGTTACTCTGTTCGTCATGAACTCAATACACTAGATGCATGCTGGATAGCGGTCGATGTGTGGAGTAATAGTAGTAGATGCAGAAAGTATCGGTCTACTTGTCTCGGACGTGATGCCTCTATGTATGATCATTGCCTTAGATATCGTCATGACTTTGCGCGGTTCTATGAATTGCTCGACAGTAATTTGTTCACCCACCGTAACACTTGCTATTTTGAGAAAAGCCTCTAGTGAACACTATGGCCCCCAGGGTCTACTCCACACCATATTTTCAGCCTTACACTTTTTACTTCGTTGCACTTTCCGCCTTCAGATCTCACTTCGCAAACAATCTTGAAGGGATTGACAACCCCTTTGAAGCATTGGGTGCAAGCTTGTTTGTGTTTGCGTAGGTACTCTAGACTTGACGAGACCCTCCTTCTGGATCAATACCTTGGTTCTCAAACTAAGGGAAATACTTACTGATCCTGTGCTGCATCACCCTTTCCTCTTCAAGGGAAAAACCAACGCAAGCCCAGCCTCTGTTAACGTGTCAATTTCTGGCGCTATTGTCTGTTGGATAGCAGAAGAATTTCTGGCACCGTTGCCGGGGAGGAAGATCAAGTCAAGAACTCATCCAAGTAGGTGTCGCAAACTCATCTCTTGCATTTACTTTGTTTGCCAGTTGCCTCTCGTTTTCCTCTCCCCCACTTCACCAATTTTCCTTTTTCGTTCGCCCTTTTTCTCGCCTGCTCTTTGTTTGCTTGTGTGCTTGCTTGCTTGTTGAAGTCACCATGAACGAAAACACCAAACTTTGTGACTTCTCGAATACTAATAATAATGATTTTATTAGTACTCCGATTGCACCCGCCACTAGTGTGGAGTCATACGAAATCAATGCCGCTTTGGTGAATCTTGTTATGAAAGAGCAATTCTCTGGCCTTCCTAGTGAAGATGTTGCATCCCATCTCAATATCTTCATTGAGCTTTGCGATATGCAAAAGAAAAAGATGTGGATAATGACGTGACTAAATTGAAGCTTTTTCCTTTCTCGTTGCGAGATCGCGCAAAAACTTGGTTTTCTTCTTTGCCCAAAAATAGTATCAATTCTTGGGATAAGTGCAAAGATGCTTATATATCCAAGTATTTTCCACCAGCTAAGATCATCTCTCTCCGTAATGATATCATGAATTTCAAGCAACTTGATCATGAACATGTTGCACAAGCTTGGGAGAGAATGAAATTAATGATTAGAAATTGTCCCGCTCATGGCTTGAGTCTTTGGATGATTATTCAAATCTTTTACACTGGCTTGAATTTCGCTTCTAGAAGTATCTTGGACTCCGCCTCAGGTGGAACATTCATGGAAATCACGTTAGGGGAAGCCACAAAGCTCTTAGACAACATCATGACAAACTACTCTCAATGGCACACTGAAAGGTCACCTACTAGTAAGAAGGTACACTCTATAGAAGAAATTAACTCGTTGAGTGCTAAGATGGATGAGTTAATGAATTTGGTTGCTAGTAGAAGTGCTCCTTTGGATCCTAATGATATGCCTTTGTCTTCTTTGATTGAGAGTAGCAACGCTAGCTTGGACGTTAATTTTGTTGGTAGGAATAACTTTGGCAACAACAATGCCTTTAGAGGAAACTATGTTCCTAGGCCTTTTCCTAGTAACTCCTCTAATAACTTTGGCAACTCCTACAACAATACTCATGGAAATTACAATAGATTACCCTATGATCTAGAGAGTAATATCAAAGAGTTCATCAACTCTCAAAAGATTTTCAATGCGTCCATAGAGGAAAAACTACTCAAAATTGACGATTTGGCTAAGAGAATGGATAGAATTTCTTGTGATGTTGATGCTTTGAAAGTTAGATGTGCTCCTCCCAAAATCAACATGGATGAAACTTTGAAAGCTCTGCGTGTTTCCATGATTGAGAGCCAAGAAAGAACCGCCCAAATTCGTGCTAGACATGAATGGCTTAAAAAGACGCGTTCTCATGATGAGAATCACGAAGATCTTAAAGTGCTTGGTGTGACTCCCATTGAATCTTTGTTTTCTCGTGTCAAACCTAATGATTATGGAGCTGGATATGAATCCACTTTGGTTGAAAAGTGCCCCAATGATTCGGAGTCCATCTATCTTGATGCTAAAAGCATTAAAAGTGGAGTAGAAGACGTTAAAACTTTGAGTAGTAATGAAATTACTTCCGTGGATTTCAAGGAATTCAATTATGATAGTTGCTCCTTGATTGAATGCATTTCTTTGATGCAATCCATGTTGAACTCTCCACACGCTTATAGCCAAAACAAAGCCTTTACCGATCATATCGTTGAAGCTATGATAAAATCTCTTGAAGAGAAACTTGAATTGGAAGTCTCTATCCCTAGAAAGATTCATGATGAGTGGGAACCCACCATCAAAATCAAAATCAAAAACTATGAGTGCAATGCTTTGTGTGATTTGGGTGCTAGTGTTTCTGCGATTCCAAAGTCTTTATGTGATGTTCTGGGTTTTAATGAGATAGAAGAGTGTTCTCTTAATTTGCATCGTGCTGATTCTATGTTCAAGAAACCCACGGGAAGGATAAATGACGTTTTTATTATTGCAAATAGGAACTACGTACCCGTGGATTTCATTATGCTTGACATTGATTGCAATCCTACATGCCTCATTATTCTTGGTAGACCATTCCTTAGGACTATCGGTGCTATCATCGATATGAAGGAAGGGAATATTAGATTTGAATTTCCTTTAAGGAAGGGCATGGAAAAATTTCCTAGAAAAAATAAGATTGCCTTATGAATCCATGATGAGGGCCACTTATGGTTTGAGCACCAAAGACGACGATACGTGATTCTATCGCTTCTATGCCTAGCTAAGGGCGTTAAATAATAGCGCTTGTTGGGAGGCAACCCAATGAATTTATCTTTTTCTTTCTGTTTTGTTGCGTCCACACTTTCATAATTCTGTTGTGATTGTGTTTTTTTTGTTTCTTTTTGTGTTTGAGCCAAGCAAAACCTTTATGACTAGTCTAGGTAATGGTTGTTTGATCCTGCTGGAAAAAGACAGAAACTTTTCGCTCACGATATGATTTTTCATTTTTATTCAGAAATAGATTTTGAGTTGATTCTTTTTGCTTCTGATTGATATGCTTTTTTCCCACGCCTTAGTAATTGTTCAGATGTTTTGAGGTAACAGAAGTATACGACGTATACAGATTGCTACAGACTGGTGTGTTTTTGACAAATTATGTTTTTGTTGAGTTGGTTGCTTGTTTTGATAAAACTATGGTTAGTATCAGGGGTACTAGCCATGGAAAAGTGAGAATACAATATACCATCATCAATATAGATGGAATTCAAATTTGCTACAGTACCAAAAGAAGTGGTAGTTTGTTTTCTTGTACTAATGTTATCACAAGTTTCTGTTTAAGTTTTGTGTTGTGAAGTTTTCAAGTTTTGGGTGATGTTCTCATGGACAAAGAGATAAGGAGTGGAAAGAGCTCAAGCTTGGGGGTGCCCAAGGCATCCCCAGCCAAATTCAAGGACACCAAAAAGCCTAAGCTTGGGGATGCCCCGAGAAGGCATTCCCTCTTTCGTGTTCAATCCATCGGTAACATTACTTGGAGCTATATTTTTATTCACCACATGATATGTGTTTTTCTTGGAGCGTCTTGTATCTTAGGAGTCTTTTCCTTTTGTTGTGTCATAATCATCCTTGCTGCACACCTTTTTGAGAGAGATAGACATGCACTCATCATGATTTTGCTAGAATGCTCATAATGCTTCACTTATATCTTTTGAGCTAGATACTTTTGCTCTTGTGCTTCACTTATATCTTTTAGAGCACGGCGGTGCGTGATTTGGTAGTTGGCTTATGCTATGAAAGTAGTCCCAAATGTGCTAGGTACCGAAAGAGGATGCAAAAACCTCCATCTTCATGTGCATTGAGTAGAAAGAGAAGTTTTCGATTCCTCTCAATTAGTTTTCAGACGTGGATTCGGTAATATTGAGAGTTATGTTAGTAGGGTGTTGTGAATCTACTTGTGTTGGAGTTAGTGATTCCCGTAACATGCATGTATGGTGAACCGCTATGTTAGGAAGTCGGAGCATAATTGATCTATTGATTGTCATCCTTTGTGTTGAGGTCGGGATCGCGCGATGGTTTACACCTACCAACCCTTCCCCTCGGAGTATGTGTTTAGCACATTGTTTCGATTACTAATAAAAAACTTTTGCAATAAGTACGTGAGTTCTTCATGACTAATGTGAGCCCATGGTATAGATGCACTTTAACCTTCCACCATTGCTAGCCTCTCTAGTGCCGCGCAATTCTCGACGGTGCACAAACCCACCAAATTCCTTCCTCAAAACAGCCACCATATCTACCTACTATGGCATTTTTATAGCCATTCCGAGATATATTGCCATGCAACTCCCACCGTTCCATCTCATGACTTGTGTCATCACTCTCATATTGCCATTGCATGATCATAAGATAGCTAGCGAGATGTTTCAACGTCGTACACCATGCTAGATCGTTGCACATCCCGGTACACTACTAGAGGCATTTCCTATGGAGTCATCATCATTGTTATCTTTGAGCTGTGAGTAAATAAAAGTGTGATGATCATCATTATTAGAGCATTGTCCCATGTGAGGAAATAAAAAATAAATAAAAAGAGGCCAAAGAGCGCAAAAACAAAAAAAAGAGAAAAGAAAAAAAGAGAGGCCAAAGAGCCCAAATTAAAAAAAGAGAGAAAAAGAGAGAAGGGACAATGCTACTATCTTTTTCCACACTTGTGCTTCATGTTAGCACCATGTTCTTTAGGATTGAGAGCTTCTTGCTTTTTCACTACCATATGCTAGTTGGAATCTTCATTTTATAACTTGGCTTGTATATTCCAATGATGGGCTTCCTCAAAATTGCCCTAGGTCTTCGTGAACAAGCAAGTTGGATGCACACCCACTAGTTTTCCTTTTGAGCTTTCACATACTTATAGATCTAGTGCATCCTTTGTATGGCAATCCCTACTCATTCACATTGATACCTATTAATGGGCATCTCCATAGCCTATTGATACGCCGAGTCAGTGTGAACATCTCCTCCTTTTTGTCTCACAACCACCAATACACTGTATTCCACCTATAGTGCTATATTCATGGCTCGCGCTCATGTATTGCGTGATAGTTATAAAAAGTTTGAGAAAGTAAGAGTGCGAAAACAATTACTTGGCCAATTCGGTGTTGTGCATGATTTACACTAGTTGTGTGAGGATGATGGAGCATAGCCAGACTATATGATTTTGTGGGGATAACATTCTTTGGCCTTGTTATTTTGAAAGGTCATGATTACTTTGCTAGTTTGCTTGAAGTATCACTATTTTCATGTCAATAGCAAACTATTGTTTTGAATCTTATGAATCTGAACATTCATGTCGCGTGAAAGAAGTTGCAAAGGACAACTATACTAGGTAGCATTCCACATCAGAAATTCAATCTTTATCACTTCCCTACTCGAGGACGAGCAGGAGTTAAGCATGGGGATGCTTGATACGTCTCCAACGTATCTATAATTTTTGATGGTTTCATGCTATTATCTTGTCAAACTTTAGATGTTTTGTATGCCTTTTTTATATTTTTTGGGACTAACTTATTAACTCACTGCCAAGTGCCAGTTCCTGTTTTTTCCATGTTTTTGACCCCTTTCAGAGGAGATTTTGAAACGGAGTCCAAACGGAAGAAAATCCCCGAAAAGATTTTTCTGGAATGAAAGAAGATCGCGAAGCTTGGAAGCCAAGGCAGGGGAGCCTCAGGGGCCCCACAAGCCCCCACCCCACGGCCAGGGGGGAGGCCGCGCCATCCAGGCTTGTGGGCCCCCTGGACGCCCTTTTCCCTAGGTCTTTCGCCTATATATTCCCATAAATTCCAAAAAAATCAGGAGATCATTGAAAGTACTTTTCCACCGCCGCAAGCTTCTGTCTCCGCAAGATCCCATCTGGGGCACGTTCTGGTGCCCTGCCGGAGGGGGGATTCCGACACGGAGGGCTTCTCCATCAACACCATGACCTGTCCAATGATGCATGAGTAGTTCACCATAGACCTACGGGTCCATAGTTAGTAACTAGATGGATTTTTATCTCTCTTGGATCTTCAATACAAAGTTCTCCATGATCTTCATGGAGATCTATCCGATGTAATCTTCTTTTGCGGTGTGTTTGTCGAGATCCGATGAATTGTGGATTTATGATCAGATTATCTATGAATCTTATTTGAGTTTCTTCTGATCTCTCTTATGCATGATTTCATATCCTTGTAATTCTCTTCGAGTTGTGGGTTTTGTCTGGCCAACTAGATCTATGATTCTTGCAATGGGAGAAGTGCTTGGTTTTGGGTTCATAACATGCGGTGACCTCACCCAGTGACAGAACGCGTAGCGAGGCACACATCGTGTTGTTGCCATCAAGGGTAAAAAGATGGGGTTTTCATCATTGGTTTGAGATTATCCCTCTAGATCATGTCATCTTGCTTAAAGCGTTACTCTGTTCATCATGAACTCAATACACTAGATGCATGCTGGATATCGGTCGATGTGTGGAGTAATAGTAGTAGATGCAGAAAGTATCGGTCTACTTGTCTCGAACGTGATGCTTATATGTATGATCATTGCCTTAGATATCATCATGACTGTGCGCGGATCTATCAATTGCTCGGCAGTAATTTGTTCACCCAGGTGGACACTTGCTATTTTGAGAGAAGCCTCTAGTGAACACTATGGCCCCAAGGGTCTACTCCACACCATATCTTCAGCCTTACACTTTTTACTTCATTGCACTTTCTGCCTTCAGATCTCATTTGCAAACAATCTTGAAGGGATTGACAACCCCTTTGAAGCGTTGGGTGCAAGCTTGTTTGTGTTTACACAGGTACTGTGCACTTGACGAAACCCAATTTTTGGATCGATACCTTGGTTCTCAAACTGAGGGAAATACTTACTGCTCCTGTGCTGCATCACCCTTTCCTCTTCAAGGGAAAAACCAATGCAAGCCCAGCCTCTGTCAACGTGTCAATTTCTGGCACTGTTGTCTGTGGGATAGCAATCACGAACGTACATATCCCAATACTACTCTAGCGTCAATCGAGCGTTAATCTTGCGGACCCTACGGGTTAGAGAATCATGTGGACATGACTGAGACACCTCTCCGGTAAATAACCAATAGCAGGACCTGTTTGCCCATATTGGTTCCCACATATTCCACAAAGATCATTATCGGTCGAACCATGATGTCAAGGATTCAATCAATCTCGTATGTAGTTCCCTTTGTCCAACGGTATGTTACTTTCCCGAGATTTGATGTCGGTATCTCCATACCTAGTTCAATCTCGTTACTGGCAAGTATCTTTACTAGTTCCGTAATACAAGATCCCGTGACAATATCCTTAGCCACATTACTTACAAGCTTCTTGTGATGTTATATTACCGAGTGGGTCCAGAGATAGCTCTCCGCCATACGGAGTGACGAATCCGAGTCTCGATCCATGCCAACCCAACATACACCCTCAGAGATACCAGTACAACATGTTTATGATCACCCAGTGATATTGTGACATTTGATACACACAAGGAATTTCTCCGGTGTCAGGGATTTGCATGATCTCATGGTCTTAGGAACACGGACTTCACATAGGTAAAGCAATAACAATAAACTTAGTCATAAAGTCATATGCTATGATTATAGTTGGGTCTTGTCCATCACATAATTCTCCTAATGATGTGATCCCTTTATCAAATAACAACTCATGTTTGTGTTTAGGGAACCTTAACCATCTTTGATCAACGAGCTAGTCCAGTAGAGGCTTACTAGGGACTCTATGTTGTCTATGTATCCACACATGTATCTGAGTTTCCAATCAATACAATTATAGCATGGGTAATAAATGATTATCATGAACAAGGAAATATGGTAATAACCAATTTATTATTGCCTCTCGGGCATATTCCAACAGTCTCCAACTTGCACTAGAGTCACTAATCTTGTTCACATCACCATGCGATCAACACCCAATGAGTTCTGGGTTTGATCATGTTTTACTTGTGAGCAAGGTTTTAGTCAACACGTCTACAACATTCAGAACCGTGTGTACATTGCAAATCTCTATGTCATACTGTAGATGTTGCTACCACATTCCACTTGGAACTATTCCAAATGACGACTCCACTATACGAATCCGGTTTGCTACTGAGAGTCATCCGGATTGGTGTCAAAGCTTGCATAGACATAATCCTTTATGACGAACTCTTCTATTACTTCCATAATCGAGAAACATTTCCTTAGTCATCTAGTTACTAAGTATAACTTTGACTGCTATCTAGTGATCCACTCCTGGATCACTCTTGTACCCCTTGACAGACTCATGGCAAGGCACACACCAGGTGCGGTACACAACATGGCATACTATAGAGCCTACAGCTAAGGCATAGGGTTCGACCTTCGTCCTTTCTCTTTCTTCTGTCGTGGTCCAGCTTTGATTCTTACTCAAATTCACACCTTAGAATACATGCAAGAAATCCTTCTTAAACTGATCCATTTTGAACTCCTTCAAAATATTGTCAAGGTATGTATTCATTGAAAGTTTTATCAAACATCTTGATCTATCCAGGTTTTCCTTAAAACTCGTTTGAAACAACCCTTTATGCTTTCCAGAAATTCTATATCATTTCTGATCAACAATATGTCATCCACATATACTTATTAGAAATTCTATAGTGCTCCCACTCACTTTCTTGTAAATACAAGTTTCTTAATAAACTCTGTATAAAGCAAAAGCTTTGATCACTCATCAAAGCGCTTATTCCAACTCGGAGTTACTTGCGCGAGTCCATAAATGGACTGATGGAGCTCGCATGCCTTTTAGCATCCTTAGGATCGACAAAACCTTCTGGTTGTATCACCTACAACCTTTCCTGAAGCAATCTGTTAAGGAAATGATGTTTTCACATCCATCTGCCAGATTTCATAATTGAAAAATGCAGCAACTACTAACATAATTCCAACACACTTTAGCATCGTTACGAGTGAGAAAATCTCATCGTAGTCAACTCCTTGAACTTGACGGAAACCTCTTTGTGACAAGTTGAGCTTTCTAAATGGTGACATTTACCATCATCGTCTTTCTTCCTGTTAAAGATCCATTTGTACTTAGTAGCCTTACAACCATCAAGTAATTCTTCCAAAGACCACACTTTTTTTTCATACATGGATCCTATCTCGGATTTCATGGCCTCTAGCCAGTTGTTGGAATCCAGGCCCACGATTGCTTCTCCATAGCTCGTAGGTTCATTGTTGTCCGACAACATGACCTCTTAGGACAGGATTATCGTACCACTCAGGAGAAGTACGCGTCCTTGTCAACCTACGAGGTTCAATATTAACTTGATCTGAAGCGTTATGATCACCATCACTAGCTTGCTCTTCAACAGGTGTAGGCACCACAGGAACATCTTCCTGCGTGGTGCTACTCTCTGGTTGAAGTGACAATTCAATAATCTCATTAGGTTCCACCATCGTCACACTCAATTCTTTTGAGAGAAACTCTTTCTTGAGAAAGGACCCGTTCTTAGAAACAAACACTTTGCCCTCGGATCTGAGATAGACGGTATACCCAACTGTTTCCTTAGGGTATCCTATGAATACGCACTTATCCGCTTTGGTTCGAGCTTATCAGGTTGAAGTCCTTTTACATAAGCGTTGCAGCCCCAAACTTTTAAGAAATGACATCTTAGCTTTCTTGCCAAACCATAGTTCATACGGGGTCACCTCAACGGATTTATATGGTGCCCTATTTGAAGTGAATGTGGTTGTCTCTAATGCATAACCCCAAAACAACAGTGGAAAAACGGTAAGAGACATCATAGTACGCACCATATCTGATAGAGCATGGCTACAACATACGGACACACCATCACACTATGTTGTTCCAGGTGGCACGAGTTGTGAAACAATTTCGACATTTTTCTGAAATGTATACCAAACTCGTAACTCGGATATTCACCTCTACGATCATATCATTGACATTTCATATTCTTGTCATGATGATCTTTAACTTCACTCTAGAATTGCTTGAACTTTTCAACATTTCAGACTTGTGATTTATCAAGTAAATATACACGTATCTACTCAAATCATCTGTGAAGTAAGAAAATAACGATATCCACTTCGTGCTTCAGCACTCATTGGACTACATACATCAAAATGTATTATTTTCAATAAGTCACTTGCCCGTTCCATCTCACTGGAAAACAAGGTATTTAGTCATCTTGCCCATGAGGCATGGTTCGCATGTCTCAAATGATTCAAAATCGAGTGAGTCCAAAGATCCATCAGCATGGAGTTTCTTCATGCCTTTTACACCAATATGCATGGTTGCATGTCTCAAGCAATTCAAAACCGAGCGAGTCTAAAGATCCATCAACATGGAGTTACTTCATGCGTCTTACACCAATATGACTTAAGCGGCAGTGCCACATGTAAGTGGTACTATCATTGCTAACTTTGCATCTTCTGGAATCAATACTATGAACGTGTGTATCACTACGATCGAGATTCAATGAACCATTCACATTGGGTGCATGATCATAAAATATATTATTCATGTAAACAGAATAGCCCATAGTTATCTAACTTACATAAATAATTGTCTCACAATAAACAAAATCAATACAATGTTCATGCTCAATGCATACACCGAATAACATTTATTTAGGTTTACCATTAATCCCGAAGGTAGATGGAGCGTGCGATGGTAATCATACCAACCTTGGAAACACTTCCAACACACATCGACACCTCGCCCTTAGCTTGGCTCTATTCATTCCGCAACTCCTGTTTCAAGTTACTAATATTAGCAACTGAACCGGTATCAAGTACCTAGGAGCTACAACAGGCACTAGCAAGGCACACGTTAATAACATGTATATCAAATATACTTTTGTTGCCATTGCCAGCCTCCTTATCTTCCAAGCATCTCGGTAGTTCCGCTCTATGTGATCGTTCCCCTCATATCAAAAGCACTCAGTCTCGGGTTTGCGTTCAACCTTGGGCTTCTTCACTGGAGCGACAACTGGCTTGCCATTCTTGAAGTTTCCCTTCTTGCCCTTGCTCTTGCCCTTCTTGAAACTAGTGGTTTTACTAACCATAAACACTTGATGCTCTTTCTTGATTTCTACCATCACGGCGTAAAACATCGTGAATAGCTTAGGGATCATCCTCCCCATCCCTGGCATATTATAGTTCATCACGAAGCTCCAATGGCTTGGTGACAGTGACTTGGAGAACTATGTCAATCACTATCTTATCTGGAATATCAACTCCCACTAGATTCAAGCGATTGTAGCACCCAGTCAATCTGAGCACGTGCTCACCAATCAACCTATTCTCCTTCATCTTTTAGACAAAGAATCTTTTCGGAGGTATCCTACCTGTCAACACGGGCATGAGCCTGAAATCCCAATTTCAACTCTTGGAACATCTCATACGCTCTGCGACATTGAAAACGTCTTTGGAGCCGCAATTGAAAGCCGTAAAGCATGACGCACTGAACTATCAAGTAGTCATCAAAAGTGTGTTTGTCAGATGTTCACAACATACACATACGACGATTGGGGGATGGCACACCGAGCGATGCATCAAGGATATAAGCCTTCTGTGCAGCAATGAGGACAATCCTCAGTTTACGGACTGAGTCCGCATAATACTATCATCTTTCAACTTAGTTTTCTCTAGGAACATATCAAAAATACAAGGGAACTACATCACGCGCTATTGTTCTACTACATACTTTGAAAATACAACTTATACTATATTCATGATAATGAGTTCAATTAATGATATTACTTAAGAACTCCCACTCAAATCAACATCCCTCGGGTTGTTCGAGTGTAACATGATCCAAATCCACCAACCCAAGTTCGATCATCACGTGAGATGAGGTGGTTTCAATGGTGAACATCTCCATGTTGATCCTATCTACTATATGACTCATGTTCGACCTTTCCCTCTCCTATGTTCTGATGCCATGTCTGTACATGCTAGGCTCGTCAAGTTTAACCCAAATGTTCAAAATGTGCAAAACTGGCTTACACCCATTGTATCCGAACGAAGAGTCTATCACACCCGATCATCACGTGGTGCTTCAAAACGACGAACCTTCGCAACGATGCACACTGAACACATTTTTTTCTTGAAATTTTAGTGAGAAATCCTCTTATAATGCTACCGTCGTCCTAAGCAAAATAAGATGCATAAAAGTATTAGCATCACATGTAAATCATAAAAGTGACATGATATGGCCATCATAATCTTGTGCTTTTCATCACCATCTCCAAAGCACCGGCATGTTCTCCATCGTCACCTGCATGACACCATGATCTCCATCATCGTGTCGTCATTGGGGTTGTCACACCAACTACGCTTCTACAACTATTGCTAACTCATAGCGATAAAGTAAAGCAAAAAGGCACAAATAAATTAAAGACAATCCTATGGCTCATGTCGGTTGTCGTACTCATTGACATGCAAGTCGTGATAATTCTATACAAAAATGATCATCTGATGCATCACGTATATCACATCATGTCTTTGCCCATATCACATGGCAACGTGCCCTACAAAAACAAGTTATACGTCCTCTACTTTGTTGTTGCAAGTTTTACATGGCTGCTATGGGAAACTAGCAGAAACCATTCTTACCTATGCAAAGCCACAACAGTGATATTCAAGTTGCTATTTAACCTTCTACAAGGACCGCCTTTGTCGAATCCGATTCAACTAAAGTGGGAGAGAGACACACCCACCCACCATCGCTATGCAACAACTTGCATTTCAGTCGATGGAACTGGTCTCTCGTACGTGGACGAGTAAGGTTGGTCCGGGCCGTTTCATCCCACAATACTGTTGAATCAAGACAAGACTAAGGAAGAAAGCAATCTGAACATCAACACCCACAAACACTTGATGTTCTACCCGTGCATGTTATCTACGTATAGACCTACCTCATGATGCCACTGTTGGGGAACGTTGCATGGGAAACAAAAATTTCCCTACGAACACCCAAGATCTATGTATGTTGATGCATAGCTATGAGAGGGGGAGCATATCTACATACCCTTGTAGATTGCTAAGCAAAAGCGTATATAACACGGTTGATGTAGTTGTTGTAAGTGCATCTAGTGCCCCTTAGTGATTTTGGTGGTTTGAAGACTTATAGGTTAAGTATCTAATGTGTTCATGAGTGTACACGTGATCTATAAGTCGCTGAGGAGTTTGAAATATTCGATGAATATCGACCCCTAAAAATGTATATCTTCGGCAGAAGAAATTGGTCTGAAGCTGAAGAATTGAATTGCGAAAAAATTGCGATGAAATTGATATTCCTCATGAAGATATTGAAAATGAGCAATTCGGTGTGTCCTGAAGAAAATCAATCTGAAGACTTTGAAGCATGAAAAATTATTCCGTCTGTTTTATTTTCTTCACTTTTGAGTCATAGGAACACCGTACTGTTAAAGGGGGTCAAAGTAACACGTTGGAATGAATTTCCTCATGATGCTCAACCCAAGCCTAATCCTACCAAAAGCCTCAAGTGAGGAATATGAGAGACATGAGGACTCTCACAGTTGAGGGTCCTGACCGTACCACAAGTCGTGCCACATCACTGATCTTATCCACACCAACGGTCATATTATTTAAGGGCATTAATGTCAAATCATGTCAGGATGCTCCCAGGCTTTAAATAGCCACCCCACAACCATTAGCTGGTTGGCTGCTCCGTTGGAAACTCACACTTGTCATAAGAGCAACCCATATTCCTCAGAGCCTTCGAGAGTAATTCATCAGTGAGCAAATACCCCAAACACCAAACCACAAACCAAAACCAAGTGATTGAGCATCACTGAAGAAGTTGTTCCTGTGTGGGACTGAAGCCTTTTACCTTTGAGGACGGTGCATCCTCTAGACGGTGAGGCGTCATGGTCTAGAGCAATCTAGAAGATTGTGGATCGCCAGGTGACCAAGTTTGTGAGGGTTTGGAAGTCTGCACTGAAGACTTACCACGAGTGTTGGGCGAGGACTGTGTGTTCTTAGCTCAAGGAGAATACGGTAGGGACTGTGTGTCCCGGGATTGTGTGTCTTTTGGTTTCAATACCAAGCCGCTCCAAACGAGATGTACAACTGTCACAACAGTTGGAACTGGGTCATCAACCACTGTGTTCACTGTGAAACAGGTTCTATTTCTTCAACTCTTTCAATTCCTCACATTGTATGTTGAAGATTTTCATTGCCACTGTTTGAAGAATTTGCTGAAGATTTTCTCTGAAATTCCTCAACCCCAAATTCTTCACACGAGTTAGTCTTCTCCTGCTATCTCTTTGCCTGCGTTATGTGCAAACTGATTTTCATACTCTTCACCTTGAAAAACTGTTGTAGTGATACTTTGCACTCCTGATCCTTTGCTGTTTCCGCTGCAAGTTAGTCATCAGTGAGCCTCAAAAGGAATTTCCTCAGTGTTGAAATTCTAAAAATCTCCTATTCACCCCCTCCCCTCTAGTCGATATAACGCACTTTCAATTGGTATCAGAGCAAGGTACTCCCTTGTTCTGTGTGATTTTGGTTTAACCACCTGGAGTTTTAGTTATGTCAAGTGCAGGCATGATCAAGGTTACTGCAGGATGTCCTACTTTCGAAGGAAAGGACTTTCCCTTCTGGAAGACCAAGATGTAGATGCATCTACAAGCTATTGACAATGATCTCTGGTATATTGTGGAACATGGCGTCCCTATCGTCACTGCTACTGTCGCTGCCGCTGATGTGAAGAAATTCAAGCAACTTGATTCTCAAGCGAAGAATATCATCTGTGGCCATCTCAGCAAAGGTCATTATGGCAGAGTGAGTGCTTTGGGCTCAGCAAAACTTATCTGGGAAAGGCTGTCCAAAGTTAATGAAGGAGTATCAACCCAGCGTGATTCTCGTGTTAATGTTCTTCGCAATCTCTTCAATCGCTTCAAGAGGCTTGACAATGAAAGCTGCCAAGATACCTTTGATCGCCTCACTGACATATCAAATGAACTGCAAGCACTGGGAGCTCGAGACATTACTGATCATGAAGTTGTGAAGAAACCGCTAAGATCTTTGGATTCTTATTTTGATACTTTAGTTCTGATGATTCAAGAAAGACCAGACTACAAGATGCTTGATCCTGCTGATATACTCGAAAGACTCAATACTCATGAATTCCAACAAAAATAAAAGAGAGATGTATATGGACCAAGCTATTCTAGACCTCATGCACTAAAGGCCAAAGCAATTTCCTCATCAGAAGAAGAAGACTCGGATGGTAGCATTGGTGATCCTGAAGAATTTGGACAGGAGCTTGCAATGCTCGTGAGGAAATTCCAGAAGTTTACAAGACGTGGCCAGTTTGGTAAATCTTCAAGAAGAGATATGAGGAAATCTGAATCTTCATCTGAGGACTACAAGAAAAGAACCTGCCACAAATGCAAGAAATCAGGTCACTACATTGCTGATTGTCCTCGTTGGGAAAAGGAATCAAAGAAGAAGAAATAAAAGGATGAAAGTTCTGATGACTCGAAGAAAAAGAAGAAATCTTCAAAATCCTCATCCTCAAAGTCCTCATTGCACAAGAAGACTAGTTTCAGAAAGGCTCGGGCACTTATTGGCAAGGAAATGGATTCTGAGGCAGAATCCGAGGAATGTGATGAAGAGGAGGGTTCTGATGAAGACTCAGAATCTAGACAGGCTAGCCTTGCACTTGCAACCACATTTGTCAGCAGGTCAATCTTCAACCTTGAAGAAAATGATAACACCATCCACACTGATGACTATGCTGATGACTTCGCTCCAACCTATTGCTTCATGGCAAAAGGTTCAAAGGTACCGAATGATGCTTCCTCCTCTAATTCAAGTGACTGTGAACCTGATGATTATAAAAAACACAGTTATAGTAAACTTGCTATCATTGCCACTAAACAACAAACTGCCCTAGAAAAGCTTCAGAAACTGCTAGACAAAAGCGATGATCTGTTGAATAATGAAATGAATCTTACCCAAATCCTCACTGAAGATATGAAAAGTCTTCAGTCCAGATTTGATAATCTTCAAGATCGTCATGTTACACTCTTCGCTAATCATGAGAAACTTTCCTATGAATTTCTTCAAAGGAAGCTTGATCTTGAGAAGCTGAGGATTTCTCATGATGATCTTTGTATGGAAAATGATTCATTACTAGCTTAACAGATCATTGCTGCTTAGGCTGAATTCATTCCTCCATGTCTTAAATGCATCAAACGTGAAACTACTAATTCTTCACCAGAATCATCAAATGCTTCTATTGGTACAAATTCTTCAACTGCTCGTGTAGTGTCAAATTCCTCACTTGAGGAAACCACAAATGTCACTGATAAAAATGCAGGGCTGAAGGAATTGTATGTGACAGGCATATACAAAAGTCTCAATGGACACCAAACACTTTTTGATGTGCTCAAAAAGTACATCTTGAACAGGAACCCGAGAAAAGAAGGAATTGCCTTCGAGAGGAAATTGAATGCTAGTGGATCATATTGGAAACCTGAGCAGTATCCCAAAACCTCATGGGTTGCTCCTAAAGGGCCTCCTTTTGATCCATCCAATCTAACAGACTTTTCATGTGAATTATCCGATTCCTCACATGAGTCATTTGACTCCAACTATAAACTATTCAAAAATCAATCTAGAGAAGTATATGCTCGATATGTTGGAACTAACTGCAGGAATGGGCCTCCCCTGAGGAAAATCCGGGTTCCCAAAAGTTGCCTTGAAAATCTTAAAGTGAATGTTCTCATGACACCACCTATGAAGAATTTGAACCCCAGATCATATTCCTCAGGAGGACCAAAGTCTTCAAGAGGACCAAAATCCTCAACTGGTCAAAACTATGCTCATACCCGTGCTAATGCTTCTAACAGGCACGGATATTACAAGGAATATGAATATGAGCGTTATTCTTCAAATCATTATGTTCATAAATCCTCAAACAAATTCTCTGCATATTCATTTGAGTACTTTAACCCCCCTACTGTTAAGAGAAGTCATTTGCTTCAACGCTTGCTCTCTCATATGGTGCTCGCAGGATGATGAATGCTTTACCACCCCTTCAGATGTGGGTGGTGAAGAAATTGAACTAATTATTTCTGCAGGTCCGGTCTCCAGATGAAAATCATCATCTGAAGAATTTGGTCGAGACCTGAAGAAAATGATTGATAGGACGCAAGCTAATATTGATGAAATGAAATTATTTCACACGTCCTTATAATTACTGTTTATGATGAAATTCCTATCTAATGAAATTGATATCATATTCTTCAAGTGTGAAGCATATGAGATGGTAAGCTGTACTAATTCATCTGCAGGATGACAAACCCAAGAGTACTGAGTGGGTTCTTGATAGTGGCTGCACACATCACATCTCTGGTGACAAAAGCTTGCAGATGAATATGCCACTAAGTCCATCACCTCTGAAGCAAATCACTTATGCTGACAAAGGTAAAAGCAAGGTATTGAGACTTGGCAAAGTGGCTATTTCCAAGGATAGGCACATGGACAAAGTGATGCTTGTTGAATCCCTTGGATTTAACCTCATGTCAGTTTCAATGCTTTGTGATCTTGATATGATTGTTATCTTTGGAAGATATAGATGTGTTGTCATCATGGAATCTGACAGATCCAAAGTCTTCGAAGTTGTTAGAAGAGGGGATTTGTACATTGTTGATTTCTCTACAGGTCCTCAACCAGCCACTTGCTTACTAGCAAAAACCTCAGAAGGGTGGCTGTGGCATCGAAGACTTGGTCATGCAGGCATGAGTAAATTGCACACGCTCGCAAAGAATAAGCATGTCATCGGCATCGAATCAGTCAAATTCCTCGAGGACCACCTCTGAAGTGCTTGTGAGTCTGGGAAAATGACCAGATCCAAGCACCCCTCTAAGACTATCATGACCACTACTCGTCCATTTGAATTGTTTCACATGGATCTATTTGGACCTAATCATTATGCCACTCTAACAAATGCAGCATCTTTATATGGCTTTGTCATACTTGATGATTATTCTAGATACACTTGGGTGCATATTATTTTGTATAAAACTGAAGTGTAGGAAGTCTTCAAACGATTTTCCTCAAGGGCCTCGACGAACTTCGCCGTCAAAATCAAACACATCAGGAGTGATAATGGAACAGAGTTGAAAAACAATGTGCTTGATAATTATCTTGATGAACTTGGTATTACTCACGAATTATCTGCTCCTTATACTCCTCAACAGAATGGTGTCGTCGAAAGGAAGAACAGGACTCTGGTTGAGATGGCAAGAACCATGCTTGAAGAATATCAGACTCCTCGTCACTTCTGGCCTGAAGCAATCAACACTGCCTGCCATATCATCAACAGGGTATATCTTCACAAATTCCTCAAGAAAACCTCATATGAACTCCTCACTAACAATAAACCCAATGTAAGTTATTTCAAAGTCTTCGGTGCAAAATGCTGGATTAGAGATCCTCACCATAGCTCAAAGTTTGCACCTAAGGCAAATGAGGGTTTTATGCTCGGTTATGGAACGGACTCGCACACCTACAGAGTCTTCAACACCTATCACAACAAGGTTGTTGAAACTGTAGATGTGCGGTTCGATGAAACTAATGGCTCGCAAAGAGAGCAATTGCCTCCTGATCTAGATAAGCTGTCTCCTGAGGAAGCAATAAAGCTCAAAGCTACTGAAGACATTGTTCCCACTGAGGAAATTGATGAAGAGATCATTCCCAGCACTGATGAAAATCAAGAAGTTGCTCCTGAGGGAATTGCTCCAGAACCAATTCCTCAGCCCAGACGAAATCCTCAACCAGCTCATCCAAGGATTGCAAACGAAGTAGAACTTGACAAAATCCTCGATGACATCAACGCGCTAGGTCCTCTCACTCACTCAAAAGCTTCAAACTTAGTTAACTTTTGTGGGAATTTTTCCTTTGTGTCTATCACAGAACCTTCAAAAGTTGTTGAGGCTTTCATGGAACCGAAGTGGATCCAAGCCAGGCAATACGAACTTCTTCAATTCAAGTTGAATGACGTATGGGAGCTCGTCAAACCACCAGATCCTCGCAAGCACAATATCATCAGCACCAATTGGATTTTCCGAAACAAGCAAGATGAGGATGGTCAAGTGGTGAGGAATAAGGCACAACTTCTAGCCCAAGGCGACATACATGTTGAAGGAATTGATTTCGATGAAACTTTTGCACCTGTTGCTAGACTTGAAGCTATTCGAATACTACTTGCTTATGCTAATCATCATAACAATATCTTATATAAAATGGATGTGAAAAGTGCATTCCTCAATGGTAAGCTTGAGGAAGAAGTATATGTTGCTCAGCCCCCAGGTTTTGAGGATCCAAAGAATCCAAACAAAGTCTTCAGACTTAAAAAGGTGCTCTATGGTCTCAAACAAGCCCCTCGGACTTGGTACGATACATTGAAGGAATTCCTCATGAAGAAAGGCTTCAAACCCGGTTCACTTGATCCAACTCTTTTCACTAAATCCTATGACAATGAACTATTTGTGTGCTAGATATATGTCGATGACATCATATTTGGCTGTACTGAGAAACGTTACAGTGATGAATTTGCTTACATGATGAGTGAAGAATATCAGATGTCTATGATGGGGGAGCTGAAATTCTTCTTAGGTCTTCAAATTCATCAACAACGCAATGGAATCTTCATATCACAGGAGAAATACCTCAAGGATGTTCTGAGGAAATTCAACATGCATGAATGCAAAGGTGCCAAGACTCCAATGCCTACCAACGGCCACCTCTGCACTGACGAAAATGGTAAAGAATTCGATCAGCAGGTATAGCGCTCCGTGATTGGCTCTTTACTGTATTTGTGTGCATCTAGGCTAGATATAATGCTTAGTGTTTGCATGTGTGCACGTTTTCAAGCAAAACCGAAGGCACACCATAAGGCTGTGAAGCATATTCTTCGATACTTAGCTCACACACCAACACTAGGATTATGGTACCCCAAGGGCTCAAATCTTCATCTTGTGGGATATTCTGATTCTGACTATGTTGGTGACCGTGTGGATCGCAAGTCAACCTATGGCACATGTCATTTCCTCGGAAGATCACTAGTCTGCTGGTCCTCAAAGAAGCAGAACTGCGTTTCACTCTCCACTACCGAAGCTGAGTACATTGCTGTTGGTTCATGCTATACTCAATTGCTATGGATGAAGCAAACCCTCAAGGACTATGACATCAACATGAAGAATGTGCCACTCTACTGCGACAATGAGAGTGCGATCAAGATTGCATACAACCCAGTACAACACTCGAAGACCAAGCACATCCAGATTCATCATCATTTTCTTCGGGACCATGTCCTCAAGGGCAGTATCCTCATCGACCATGTGAAGACTGACTATCAACTAGCAGATATCTTCACTAAGCCCTTGGATTAGAAAAGGTTTTGCAAGTTGTGGTGTGAGCTAAATATCTTAAAATCCTCAAATGTTTTGTAAAAACATGCACACATCCTAACACTTATGCAAAATTGATGACTTAGATGTGCAACACACGAAGAATCGATTTTCTTCAACCAATGAAGAATATCACTCTTAGTGTGAGGAAATCAATGAAGAAATTGATTCTCAGGCCCCTACGACAATTGTACGCGGCGTTTGAAATCAACATTCTTATATGGTGGGTCACGCCACCACCCAACTTGAATTTCCTCAAGTTGAATTTCTTCAAAGTTGATTTTCTTCAAAGTTGTTGTTCTTCAAATGTGTCTTTCTTCAAAGCTGAAATTCATCAACATGACGCTTTGTCACAAAATCCTCAAGTCTATCAAAATATTCAAAAACACTTGATGATTTTCATTTGCCTAGATATATATTTAGACTGTGATTTCAAAGTCCTCAACAACATTCACTTATAGCTATTTCTTCAGTGTGATATTTCATCTAAGTGAATGTGATCGGACCCTACTTCCCCTATATGCTATTCTCACCCAGTCTATTCAATTCTTCATATGCGTTCTACTTGAAACTTTGTTCAAAATCATCACTGCGCCCTTGTCAGCTGATGATTTTGTAAAAAAATCCTCAAATCTTCAAAAATGATTTTTATATTGTTACACAGTAACTGAACCCCTCTTCCCACGATCAGATAAGCACGATCTCCACCGCTTTAAACGATTGCTACACGTGTCCTGCTGAGACGAAAGGGCAGGGGTAGTTCGGTCCGAAAGAATCGGCCGGACAGTTTTCACCTCGGCTATAAAGATGTCCTTACCCCCTCCGGTCAAAACTCTTCGTTCTCTCTCTCGACCTCCTCTCCGCTACAGCAAAGCCCTAGCGCCACCGCTGGAAGTTTCACCGCCGGCGAGGAAAAGCTTCACTGCCTCGACATCTCCGTCGTCGAAATCACGCCGGAACCGGAACGTCTTCGTCCGCCACCGCCGTAGCTGTCCTCTTTGCCGAGTTAGGGCGCAGTGGACTCGCACCGAAGAGCATCTACTGCTGCATCTTTCTCTGTTCTTCGTGCGTGCTATATAGGGTAAATAAAACCTATTTTTATAGCCCCTTCGATCTACTATTTTACCGTAGATTTGTGAAATCTGTTTTTCCTCAAGTGTCTATCAGTCTCTATTCCTCAAACACTGCTTATTCCTCAACTGTTGATGAATTTCACTAAGAATCTAAAAGTCTTCATGAGATTCGTCAATTGTGAAAAATTTCGAATCTGTACAACTCTGGAACCCAAGATCAGAGTGCTTAGACAAATTCCTCAACCCACTGGTCAAATTCCTCAACTTTAAAATTTTCAATTTCATCAAATCTGAGAATGCATATGACGTCTCCAAATTCCTTGGAACTATACTCTGTTCACAGGTACAAAAATGTCAGCTGATGAATCTCTAGGTTCTCATAAACTTAACTCATTTGCAGTGTTTCTTGAAGAAAATCTGCAAGTTTCATCAGAATCCTCAAGAATTCAATTTCCTCAGCAAAAGCCCCAGCTGAAGAAAATGGAAGATGAAAGGAAGCAAAAGGGTGGCAAGAAGCTTGAACAGAACACTGCCATCGATATTCCCGATGACATATACCTGGAATATTGCACACCTGATGAGCAAGAAACAATGCCCAAGAGGAAGATACGGCTTCAAAAGATAGAACGTCGGTGGGCTAACGAGTGGAAAGAATACAGATTCGTCACTCCAAAGTACGCGAAGAAATTTGCTCTTAAGCCTCCTGGCAAACGGCCTCCTCTCGAGGATTATCAGGATGAACATCCCTCAAGCCTCAAGACAATTGATGACTATCCTGAGGAAAAGACAAAACACTTGCCAAAGCTTCAGAAGCAGGCAGAAGCTGTCGTGAGGAAATTTAGTGAAGAATCTGTTGCTGCTACTACTGCCGCTACCTCCTCTGCAGCTGAAACTACTGGCACGACCATTCCTCAAGTGAAGTCTGTGCCGCCAAAACCAAAGGCTTCAAAGCCTCAGGAGAAATTGCTGCAGAAGGCTGCACCTGCATCCGCACCAAAACCCTCAGCACCACCAAAGGCTCCAAAGCCTGAACACAAGCAGATTGTGAAGCAACTGCCGACTGTTTCCAGCTCCCCTGTTCCTTCTGCAACTAGCTCAGAAACGAAGTCTTCATCAACTCCAATGAAGACTAAGGTGACTGCTCGGAGAGGAACCAGATCAAGCCTAGGCAAAATCATCAAAGTCCCTTCTGCATCAGAAGGCAATTATGAATATGATGATGAGATTCTGCAGGCTATCATCAGAAACAAGCAGGAGAGGGTAGCACAAGATTTAGGCAGCACCATTCCTCTGGCCATGGAACCAAAAGTCCTTTTGGACTACATAAATGTATGGTATGATGACCCCAACACACCTATCGATGACTTGAAGCTTCCCCTAGGCATCAGCCACATGGTGGCCACTTTCATCAATGAGGCCAAGTGGAAGGAGACGCAAGCCAACAAGCAAAGGTTGCGGAGCTGAAAAAGGAGAAATTCCTCAGACATAATCTCCTCAGCTTGACGCCTCATGCACTTGTGTCCACTCAGGCAGAATTGCAGACTTTGACTGACAAGTACACCTAGCTATCTGATCGTCAAAGTCTCAAGAACAATTTCATCAAGTTTGCTACTAATGCAGTTGATGATTACAACAAAAAGGCTGCCCCTCCAGCAACACCTCAGCAGCCTGAGATTGAGGAAGAACAACCTGCCCCTGCTGCGGAAATGCCTCAAGAAATCCGTGCTGATGAACCGGCTATTGAGGAAATCACCAAGGAAACTCCAACTGATGACTCTGCTCCAGCTGATGAAACTGCTCCAGCTGATGCATCTAAGCCAGCTGATGACTCTACTCCAGATGATGCCTCTAAGCCAGCTGATGACTCTGCTCCAGCTGAAGAAACTTCTTCAGCTGAGGAAACTGCCAGGAAGGATACGACTCTGCCTCCTGAAGAGCAAATGCCTTCCCCAAAATCTTCAAAGGTGAAGTAAATGACTCCGTCTGCATCAGACGTGAAGAAAACCAGGGCTGCAGAAAAGGAAGCTAAGAAAACAAAAGCTTCCTCAACAGAAGAATCAACTGAGGCCAAGCGCCTCAAGTCTCAGGATGAAAATGCTCCGTTGGACCCAGTGCATCTCAACATTGCTCCATCCTATGAAATGGCCAAGTCTTTGGTGTTTCCGTACCATCGCAACATCATGCTGGTACACACTCAGTACATCAATGTATATATCAAGAGTTCAATCACACAGCTTTATTAATCGAAATCTCATATCGAGTACTTTATTACAATAATGAATTACAATAAAGTGGCTAAAGGCCATCTCATAAGATATCCAACGAAGACTAGCGGAAGCATCAGCTAGACGAGTCCATCCGACTCCAGGGCATGTTGCCGAGCGTAGATCGTAGCCTCACTCCTGGTCGGAAAAGTACTCTGCAACATGATACGTTGCAGCCGTCTAGGTCAGCATATGGAATATGCCGGCAAGTCATCAAAGAGAGGGGTAAAATAAAATCCAACTATTTCTACATGCATATATGGCAGGTGGGGCTATAAGTTTTAGCAGAAAGCAAATTTTCTCCTACAACAAGAGAGGGCTGAAAGCAAAATATTACTACATTGTTTGTTGTTAACGAGATGGTTCCGCCAACCAATTCTCGTACCCGAGTTGTCGATAATTCCCACGTCATTATTAAGTTGTGTTGCGAGTTCAGGAAAATTTCAATGCCTTCGGCTCAAGTCGTCCATGACCGTGGACACGGCTAATCGATTAGGTTTGGGCACTCTGCAGAGTTTTGCACACTTTCCCCACAAGATTTGATCGCCTCCGGGTATGTCCTCGCACTTCGGGGTGTTTGAAGACCGGATGATCAAAACATGGTCTTTCAACGGGTCCCTCTGATCCCCTGTGGGTGCCCATCCAATCCTACCGTTTTTCTACATCTGCTAGCACCGCCTGTCCAGAGTCGCCGCGTTTTCCAACCAAGCCAGAGCCCATAATGACTTGTGGCTGTGCAGGTAAGCCTTGGGTCTTGAAGCCTCCGTCCGTCTCTTCGAGCCTGGGTGAAGCTTTCCGCAAGATGACATGGCACGTCTCCAAGCATCCCGGGGTCGTCCACTGGTTTTTCCAGGGAGCCCGTCAAACCATCCTTCACCCACAGTTGCATTGCTTCACGAGGTCTTGAAAATCTTGACTTAACCGGTCTTGGTTATTTAATTATCCTTGCATCACACGTGTTATGCACTCAACCAAAATCCCGTCTACTCAAGCATAGCAATATGAAATTTGTCGTCCCGGGCCAAGTATCGGGGTTGTTGTGTGCCTCCCACATGATACTACAACCTATAACTATAATTTCCAAGTACCTACTCAGCATGCAATTGGGCAAAGAAGGGTGAAACTACCATGCATAGAAAACATAGGCGAATAGTATGATCAAAATGACTTGCCTTGATGATAGTTGTCTTGATCGAGCGCTTCTAAGAAGCAAGCTTCGCACTCCGGGTGATCTACCGATACAAACAAATACACACCATAAGCACTACAATCATCAACAAGTAAAATAACATCACAAGCATAAAGTAGCTATGGCATAAAGTGAAGGAATTCACTTCACCTAACTAAGGCAGAAATTGTTTCTGTTAAAACCCCAAATAAAAATATTTAGAATTTTTTTGAAACTTATACTACACAAAGATATAATCACTAGGAAGCAGTAGCAAAAAGAATCAAATAAAAATCTATTTTTAAACTCCTGGAATAAGAAAAACAAGGTTTAAACTAAATCTGATCTAATTCAAATTTGAAAATTTCAAACATAGACAAATGATATATTTTTGAAAACTACAGGAAAATTTTGATCTACTGGAACAAGTTTCAACTCCATTGGAATTCTGGATCAAAAGTAATGATCCAAACAAGATTGAAACTTTCTCTGTTTTGGAATTAATACAGAAAAAGAAAATCTGAATTCTATCGGATAGGGGTACATGTGGCTGTCTCTGGTTGGTTGCGGGGGTGTTTGCTGCGAGAGTTACTAGCAAATGGCTGATACCTAGTGAAAACGTGTCGGCTCAGTTTAAGTGGATAGAAAACCGGGCCAGTTTTATGTAAAAACCCGAAGGGGTACACCACATCTTATCTGCACCGCATGCTTTAGATCTGACGGCTACCATGGGTGGGGGGGTGCTCACCGTGGGGAGTTCCTGGTGCTCCTTCTCCGGCGAGGCAGAGAAGGTGGCGGTCGACGGGGAGGGTCCTCCGGCGGTCTACGGCGGCAGCCGAGGTGACGGTGGCATTGCGGGGAAACTCCTTCGTCGATTGGTGGCGGCGGAGGGGCAGTTCGGTGATGCGGCAGGGTGGCCGGGGTGGCTCGAGGAGCTTTGGCCGGATCCAACTCCCGTGAGGTGGCGAGGGGTGGTGAGGAGGTGGCGAGGGCTCGGGCTAGGGGTAAAAATGGGTTGCGGGGGCAGTGGGGGATCTCGTGGCGGCGGCGGTTGGGGCGGGGAGGCGCGGTAGTGGTCGGGGCGAAGTGGAGTTGTTCCTCTGGTGCCTGGCTCCGTCGAGGCAGCGGGGGGCTGGGGCGAGGCCTGGCGGCGTGGGAAGGAGGGGCCGACGGGGGGCTCAGGGCTGCGGCTTAAATAGGGAGGGAAGGGGCTCGAGAGAAGGAAAGGGGGGAGGGAGATCCGGGATCCGAGCGAATCCCGGTGAGGGAGTAGTCTCGCCATGGAAGGGAAGAACCTGTGGGGTAGAAAGAAGGAAGGAAAAAGAAAGGAACGAAGAAAGAAAGAAAAAGAAGGGAGCGTGAGGTGCTGCGGCGTGGGGATCTGGATCCCGGTAGGTGGGGATCTGGCCCAAGTAAAAGACGCCCCAGGGCGGTTTCCTCAAAAAAAAATTACCTTCCCGATTGTTTTTTTTTAAAACAGCAAGGAATAAAATAAAAAGGAAACAAAATAAAATAATTAATATAGGGTATTATATACCAAAATGATCAGAAAAATATTTCCTAATTGTTTATCATTTTTCTAAAACCAAAATAAAACTTTTTCAAAAAATGTTTTTTTTCAGAAAAAACCCTTATGCTATGTTTTCTTTTTTTTAATTATTTTCTCCATAAATCTCTGGTTTTTCTTGGCTCAATTATTTTCAAAAGTGCCTCGCATTTTGGAAAGTCATTTTCCTCCGCTCTTTCTTGCGCGTCGGGGCATTTCTCGTGGGAAGAAAATAGAAAAGCAAAAGCAAATATTTGAAAGAATTCGAATGCAAAACTTTATTGCAAACAAAATGCATAGATGCTTAGCTACATTTGTAGAACATTCCCAATTAGGAAAATTGGGATGTTACAAACCTACCCACCTTAAGATGAATCTCGCCCTCGAGATTCGGGTTGGCTAGAAAATAGGTGCGGGTGGTCTCGACGAAGATCCTCTTCTCGTTCCCACGTGGCTTCTTCCTCGGTGTGGTGGCTCCACAACACCTTGCAGAACTTGATGATCTTGGTGCGGGTAACTCTGTTGGTGGTCTCGAAAATCCTAACGGGTATCTCCTCATATGTCAGATCACTGTCAAGCTGTATAGCGTCTAGGGGCACTGTATCTCTCAAGGGAACATCAGCCATCTCAGCGTGGCATTTCTTCAACTGGGAAACATGGAAGACATCATGAACTCCGGACAATCCTTCCGGCAATTCCAGTTTATATGCAACTTCGCCTGTACGTTCAAGAATTTTGTAGGGGCCAATGAACCGGGGTGCTACCTTTCCTTTCACACCGAATCTCTTGATTTCTCGAAGTGGAGACACCCGAAGATATGCTCGGTCTCCCACTTCATATGTTACTTCCTTGCATTTGCCGTTAGCATAACTCTTGTGTCTGGACTGAGCTATCTTGAGTCGGTAACGAATCAGCTTGACCTTCTCTTCAGAATCTCGGATAAGGTCGGGACTAAATAGTTGTCGGTCTCCAACTCCATCCCACATCAGTGGTGTTCTGCACCTCCTTCCGTATAAAGCTTCGAAAGGGGCCATCTTCAGACTGGTCTGATAGCTGTTGTTGTATGAGAACTCGGCATAAGGTAAATTGTCATCCCAGCTAGACCCATAGTCTAGTGCGCAAGCTCTCAACATGTCCTCCAGAATCTGATTGACTCTCTCGGTCTGTCCATCTGTGTGTGGGTGAAAAGTTGTACTGAACTCCAATCTCGTTCCCAAGGTTTCATGCAGTTGGTGCCAAAATTTTGACGTGAACTGAGTCCCTCTATCTGACACAATACTCTTCGGTACTCCATGCAGACATACGATCCTAGTCATATATATCTTGGCCAGCTTGGCACTCGTGTAAGTAGTCTTCACGGGAATGAAGTGAGCTAGCTTGGTCAAACGATCGACCACAACCCAAATAGAATCATAGCCAGAACGGGTCCTGGGTAATCCTGTGATGAAGTCCATACCAAGCTTTTCCCGTTTCCACTCGGGTATTGGCAGAGGTTGAAGCAAACCTGCTGGCTTCTGATGCTCGGCTTTTACTCGCTGACAAACAACGCATATTGCTACAAACTCGGCAATGTTTTTCTTCATTCCTGTCCACCAGAAACTTTCTTTCAGATCTAGATACATCTTGGTGTTTCCTGGGTGTATCGAGTACGGGGAATCATGGGCCTCCAGAAGTATCAACTTCCTGAGTTCGGGATCATTGGGCACATAGATGCGATCCTCAAACCATAAAGTTCCGTGTTCATCCTCACGAAAACCTTTAGCCTTCCCGTCTTTCATTTTCTGCTTAATCTCAGCTATCTCCTTGTCTGATTTATGTGCTTTGTGGATCTTTTCTGTCAAAGTGGACTGAATTTCCAGTGTGGCTACAAATCCTCTTGGAACTATCTCCAATTTGAGTTCTCGGAGATCATCGGCTAACTCTTGGGGTAATCCCCCCACTATGAGTGTATTCACATAACTCTTGCAGCTCAAGGCATCGGCTACAACATTTGCCTTGCCTGGGTGATAATGCAATCTCATGTCATAGTCCTTGATCAATTCTAGCTCTCGCCTCTGTCTGAGGTTCAAATCCTTCTGCGTGAAGATATATTTCAGGCTCTTGTGATCAGTGTAAACATCACAACTATTTCCGATCAGGAAATGTCTCCAGGTCTTCAGAGCGTGCATTACGGCTGCTAGTTCCAAGTCATGCATGGCATAATTCAGCTCATGGGGTCTGATATGTCTGGATGCATAGGCCACAACTTTGCCTTCTTGCATGAGCACTCCTTCAAGTCCTTGACGCGAAGCGTCACAGTAAACCTAGAAATCCTTCCGAATGTTCGGCAATATCAGCACTGGGGCTGTAACCAGACGTTTCTTCAACTCTTGAAAACTGGCTTCACATTCCTCGGTCCAAACATACTTGGACTCCTTCTTCAACAACTCTGTCATGGGCTTGGCGATCTTTGAGAAATTCTCAATGAACCTCTGGTAATATCCGGCAAGTCCGAGGAAACTGCGAATCTCCTTAACTCAAATGGGTGCTACCCATTCGGTGACTGCTGCGACCATGGCAGGGTCCACTGCTATTCCTTCTCCTGAAATGACGTGTCCGAGGAATCCGACTTCCTTCAACCAAAATTCACATTTGCTGAACTTCGCATACAGCTGATGCTCTCGAAGTTTCTCCAGAACTAGACGCAGATGTTCCTTGTGTTCTTCCTCATTCTTGGAGAATATCAGTATGTCATCGATGAACACCACGACAAACTTGTCCAAGTATTCCATAAATACCTTGTTCATCACATTCATAAAATATGTCGGCGCATTAGTCAGTCCAAATGACATGACCGTGTACTCATACAAGCCGTACCGAGTGGTGAAAGTTGTCTTGGGTATATCTTGTTCACGAATTTTTAGCTGATGATACCCGGATCGAAGATCGATCTTGGAGAACACTCGGGCTCCAACTAACTGGCCAAACAATTCATTGATCATCGGCAAAGGATACTTGTTCTTGATGGTCACCTCGTTCAATGCACGATAATCGACAACCATTCTCAAGGACTTATCTTTCTTTTCAACCAAGAGCACTGGGGCTCCCCAAGGTGAAGAACTTGGGCGAATATACCATTTGTCCAACAACTCCTTAATTTGCTTCTTGATTTCTACTAAGTCATTTGCGGGCATCCGATAGGGTCTCTTGGATATCGGGGCTATTCCGGGTAATAGCTCAATCAGGAACTCAATCTCTCTATCAGGTGGCATGCCCGGCAATTCCTATGGAAATACATCTGGGTATTCTTGGACAATCGGTACTTCCTCCTGGACTACTCCCGTGAGAGAGTTTACCCGTTTACTCCGTGTCGGGCGCTGAGACACGTACTTAATCCACTTTTGCTCGGGGGTGGTGAGCAGAATAAACTTAAGGGCACAATCAATATTCCCTTCGTACTTGGCCAACCAATCCATGCCTAGGATTACATCCAATCCGTGAGACTCTAATACGATGAGGTCGGTGGGAAACTTATGGTTCCCGATGTTGAGACTCAAAGCATGGCATCCTATCCCGGCTGTCATCATGCCTCCTGGGGAACTGACCTTAATAGGCTGGCTGAGGGTTCTAGTTGGCAAACTATACTTTTCCACAACTACCCTTGATATGAATGAATGCGTTGCACCAGAATCAAAAAGTACCAATACTGGACGTGAATTTAGCAAAAACTTACCAACCACAGTATCGGGGTGATCATAGACCTCTTCAACATCAATGTGATTCACCTGAGCTCGAGGAAAAGGTTGGGCTTCTTTGCTGCTGAGTTGCCGTTTCCGTTTCCATTTCCGTGCTTGTTCTGGGGACATTCAGTGGCATAGTGTCCCGTCTTCTGACACTTGAAGCAGGTGATATGAGTCAGGTCCTTCTGAGCTGGAGCGGAATGATGCCGAGTGTCGGTACCTCCATTCTTGAAGTTGCTGTTGTTGCAGTGGTTCCCATTTCCTCCATGGTTGTGGCCTCCTTGGTTGTGCACTGGGTGGTTATGCTGGATGTATCCTCCAAACTTACCGGATCCAGTCCCGGTATTCCCTAAATAGGGGGTGTAGCGAGGCTTCTGCTGAGTGCCGGAGTTGAACTTTCCATTGCCATACTTCTGCTTGCGGTTCTCCATCTGCTGATGTTTCCCCTCCAAGGTGAGGGCCTTATCTACCAGCTCCTGGTAGTTGTTGAAGTTGGCTACAGTCAGCTGAATGCTCAGCTCATCATTGAGTCCCTCCAAGAACTTTTCTTGCTTGGCCGCATCATCGGCCACATCTCCAGGTGCATAACGGGCGAGCATGTTGAATTCATCGACATACTGAGCAACGGAGCGATTTCCCTGGCGTAAGTTGTGAAACTCACGCTTCTTCAGACTCATTGCACCAGCTAAGACATGAGCGGTGCGGAAGGCTTGCTTGAACTGCTCCCAAGTGACTCCAGCAATGGGGTATGTGGTGGTGTAGTTCTCCCACCATGCAGCTGCAGGGCCTTCAAGTTGATGCGCGGCAAAATGCACCTTCTCGGCTTCAGTACATCCAGCAGTGATTAGTTCCCTCTCCATCTTGCGGAGCCAATCATCTATCACAATGGGCTCAATGCTGCTGGAGAAAGTCGGAGGGTTCAACCTTAGGAAACGGGTGAGATTGTCGGCCTGGGGTGTATGATGGTTGTTGTTATTGTTCTGGTTCTGGATGATCAGCTGCATCAGGGCATTCTGTTGCTGAATCAACTGAGTGAGTTCCGGCGGAAAGATGGAAGCAGGGGCACGTCTCGGAGGCATCTGGTGTTTGTAGAGGGGTGAGATTAGCATAGAACAATGGTCTAAAGAGTAATTACACTACCCATATGAAATGCAACAAACAAGTATCACACCACACATTTTATTCAATACCATCACAAAAGGTTCACACACGGGGATACAAATTTCGATAACCTAAACATCGCCCTAAGCGTTTAACGATAAGATAAAATTGGTGGACTAGTCTAAGTGTCCTCCTCAGAAAAGCATGGTGGTGGGTCCTTCGGTGGAGCTTTCTTCATAGTCCTCCTCATTGCTGATCAAGGGGGCTACGTCTCCTTCGGGATGAAGGTTCTCGCCCATGTCCAGTTCTTCCTCCAGGTATGCGACATGAGTCTTCAGCTTCTCGATCCTCTCCAGGAAGTCCTTCACCTCCAATTCGTGCTCATAGTGGGCTTCCCGGGCTGCTTCTTCGAGTTCGAGTTCGCGGAGCGACAGTTGCTTGATCTTCCTGGCGTCCTTGATCACACGATGCTCCAGAGTCCCGCTGTGCTTCTCCAAGGTCTGGGCATAGGACAGGAGAGCGTCCTTGGTCTTGGTTGAGATGATTTCTCCATCTTCTCCTCTCCGGGATACCGTGAATAGGTCCGGTGAAATAGGGCAGCCTCTGTACACTTCCTGGATACGTCCGAGTGCACAATGGACCGCCATGTCCCTTCCGAGAATCCAGTTGTGTACGATGAACTTGGAGTCCACAGGCTCAGTGCGCGGCTCGAATGTCCTTCCGGGAACGTGCACCTTAATCTTGTATCGTGAATCCTCCGGGTAAGACGAAGTAGGCTTCCCTGTGATAGTCGGCAGAGCAACCCTCAAGTCCTTGGTGATCTGTATCAGCTCCTTTCCGAAAGGCATAGTGGCGTCGGGCTGGCAAAACTCCGTGAACTTAACGGGGATGAAGGTGTCCATCTAAAACATAGGAAAATCGGAGAGAAGTCAGATCAGAAGAGGAAATAGAAGATTTATAGACATAAGAAAATAGTTTTCTTCCTAAGGCTTTTCCATTCCTAGAGGTTACGTCCTACGGTCAGCGTGTGCTCTGAATACCATTTCTGTAGCGACCCGACCTGAAACGGCCAAGTCTCTGGTGTTTCTGTACCATCCCAAGATCATGTTGGTACACACTCAGTACATCAATGTATATATCAAGAGTTCAATCACACAGCTTTATTAATCGAAATCTCATGTCGAGTACTTTATTACAATAATTAATTACAATAAAGTGGCTGAAGGCCATCTCACGAGATATCTAACGAAGACTAGCGGAAGCATCAGGTAGATGAGTCCATCCGACTCCAGGGCATGTCGCCAAGCGTAGATCGTAGCCTCACTCCTGGTCGGAAAAGTACTCTACAATATGATACGTTGCAGCCGTATAGGTCAGCATATGGAATATGCCGGCAAGTCATCAAAGAGAGGGGTGAAATAAAATCCAACTATTTCTACATGCATATATGGCAGGTGGGGCTATAAGTTTTAGCATAAAGCAAATTTTCTCCTACAACAAGAGAGGGCTGAAAGCAAAATATTACTACATTGTTTGTTGTTAACGAGATGGTTCCTCCAACCAATTCTCGTACCCGAGTTGTCGATAATTCCCACATCATTATTAAGTTGTGTTGAGAGTTCACGAAAATTTCAATGCCTTCGGCTCAAGTCGTCCATGACCGTGGACACGGCTTATCGATTAGGTTTGGGCACTCTGTAGAGTTTTGCACACGTTCCCCACGAGATTTGATCGCCTTCGAGTATGTCCTCGCAATTCGGGGTGTTTGAAGACCAGATGATCGAAACATGGTCTTTCAACGGGTCCCTCTGATCCCCTGTCGGTGCCCATCCAATCCTACCATTTTTCTACATTTGCTAGCACCGCCTGTCCAGAGTCGCCGCACTGTCCAACCAAGCCAGAGCCCATAATGACTTGTGCCTGTGCAGCTAAACCTTGGGTCGTGAAGCCTCCGTCCGTCTCTTCGAGCCTGGGTGAAGCTTTTCGCAAGATGACATGGCACGTCTCCAAGCATCCCGGGGTCGTCCACTGGTTTCTCCAGGGAGCCCGTCAAACTGCCCTTCACCCATAGTTGCATTGCTTCACGAGGTCTTGAAAATCTTGACTTAACCGGTCTTGGTTATTTAATTATCCTCGTATCACTCGTGTTATGCACTCAACCAGAATCCCGTCTACTCAAGCATAGCAATATGAAATTTGTCCTCCCGGGCCAAGTATCGGGGTTGTTGTGTGCCTACCACATGATACTACAACCTATGACTATAATTTCCAAGTACCTACTCAGCATGCAATTGGGCAAAGAAGGGTAAAACTACCATGCATAGAAAACATAGGCGAATAGTATGATCAAAATGACTTGCCTTGATGATAGTTGTCTTGATCGAGTGCTTCTAAGTAGCAAGCTTCGCACTCCGCGTGATCTACCGATACAAACAAATACACACCAAAAGCACTACAATCATCAACAAGTAAAATAACATCACAAGCATAAAGTAGCTATGGCATAAAGTGAAGGAATTCACTTCACTTAACTAAGGCGGAAATTGTTTCTGTTGAAACCCCAAGTAAAAATATTTTAAAAAAATTTGAATCTTATACTACAGAAAGATATAATCACTAGGAATCAGTAGCAAAAAGAATGAAATAAAAACTATTTTTAAACTCATGGAATAAGCAAAACAAGGTTTAAACTAAATCTGATCTAATTCAAATTTGAAAATTTCAAACATAGACAAATTATATGTTTTTGAAAACTACAGGAAAATTGTGATCTACTAGAACAAGTTTCAACTCCATTGGGATTCTGGATCAAAAGTTATGATCAAAACAAGATTGAAACTTTCTCTACTTTGGAATTAATACAGAAAAAGAAAATCTGAATTCTATCAGATAGGGGTACATGTGGCTGTCTCTGGTTGGTTGCGGGGGTGTTTGCTGCGAGAGTTACTACCAAATGGCCGATACCTAGTGAAAACGTGTCGGCTCAGTTTAAGTGGATAGAAAATCGGGCTGGTTTTATGTAAAACCCCGAAGGGGTACACCACATCTAATCTGCTCCACATGCTTTAGATCTAATGACTACCAGGGGGTGGGGGGGTGCTCACCGTGGGGAGTTGCTGGTGCTCCTTCTCTGGCGGGGCAGAGCAGGTGGCGGTCGACGGGGAGGGTCCTCCGGCGGTCTCCGGCGGCGGCCAAGGTGACGGGGGCGTTGCGTGGAAACTCCTCCGTCGATTGGTGCCGGCGGAGGGGCAGTTCGGTGATGCGGCAGGGTGGCGGGGGTGGCTCCAGGAGCTTTGGCCGGCTCCAACTCCGGCGAGGTGGCGAGGGGTGGTGAGGAGGCGGCGAGGGCTCGGGCTAGGGGTAAAAATGGGTTGCAGGAGCAGTGGGGGATCTCGTGGCGGCGTCGGTTGGGGCCGGGAGGCGCGGTCGTGGTCGGGGCGAAGTGGAGTTGTTCCTTTGGTGGCTGGCTCCGTCGAGGCAGCAGGGGGCTGGGGCGAGGCCTGGCGGCATGGGGAGGAGGGGCCGAGGGGGGCTCGGGGCTGCGGCTTAAATAGGGAGGGAAGGGGCTCGAGAGAAGGAAAAGGGGGAGGGAGATCGGGGATCCGAGCGAATCCCGGCGAGGCAGTAGTCTCGCCATGGAAGGGAAGAACCTGCAGGGCAGAAAGAAGGAAGGAAGAAGAAAGGAAAGAAGAAAGAAAAAAAATAAGGGAGCGCGAGGTGCTGCGGCGTGGGGATCTGGATCACGTTAGGTGGGGATCTAGCCCAAGTAAAAGACGCCCCAGGGCGGTTTCCTTAAACAAAATTACCTTCCCGATTGTTTTTTAAACCAGCAAGGAATAAAATAAATAGGAAACAAAATAAAATAATTAATATAGGGTATTATATACCAAAATGGTCACAAAAATATTTCCTAATTGTTTATCATTTTTCCAAAACCAAAATAAAACTTTTTTTAAAAATGTTTTTTTTTCAGAAAAACCCCTTATGCTATATTTTCTTTTTTTTCAAATTACTTTCTCCATAAATCTCTGGTTTTTCTTGGCTCAATTATTTTCAAAAGTGCCTCACATTTTGGAGGGTCATTTTCCTCCACTCTTTCTTGCGCGCAAGAATTTTGTCGGGGCATTTCTCGTGGGAAGAAAATAGAAAAGCAAAAGAAAATATTTGAAAGAATTCGAATGCAAAACTTTATTGCAAACAAAATGCATAGATGCTTAGCTACATTTGTAGAACATTCCCAATTAGGAAAATTGGGATGTTACAAATGACTCCCTTCGAAAGCGAAGACAAGGAGCATATGACTGATGAGGAAATGAAGAATGCTGAGTGTGAGGAACACACTGATGAGGAGATTCATATTGATATCAGTCCTCAGACATTCATTCCTCCTGAAGAAAATGCTCAAGGATCAGCTGCACCAGCTGAAGAATTTGGCTCCTCCACCAAGCAAACTCCGCAAGTTGAGGAAAACCAAGGAGAAAATCCTCAGCCTGAAGAAAATCCAAATCCTGAGCAAAACCCTCAACCTAAGGCTCAGGATGAAGAGATTCCTCCTCAACCTGAGGCTCGGGTTGATGACATTCCTCACCCGGAGCAAGATCCTCAGCCTGAGGCACAGGTAGATGAAATTCCTCATCCTGAGGAACATGCTGAAGAAAATGCCCATGCGCCAAATCCAGAGAATGCTCTTGTAGTTATCAATCTAGAAACTGCAATGATTGTCTCCCCTTAAGGGAAGAAGCAAAACCTTCAACCGATGCAGTGTCAGCCCTTCTCCAAGCGGCCAAAGTTTCAGAAGGAAGCATTCTTTGAGGAAGACATGTATTTCATCGGAGAAAATCCTTATGACAAGCCTCGCATCAGGCATATGAAGTTTTGGACTAGGACTCAGCTCAACTACTACGCATCTGTGCTTTGAGGAAGAAACAAAAAATTTCAGCACAGGCATATTCCTAATGTTGAGCTTGAAGAAATTCCTTGCTTTGCGCCAGTCCTCAACGTTCATCATGAAGCAGGAGTGGTCCCTCCATGCTCTGATATCTGCGATTGGAATAGCAATATCGTTCTTCAATTCTATGCAACTCTGCACATCTCTGGATATCCAACAGATATCAACACTTAGGTGCTGGATTGGATGACGCGGCACACATACTTCAAGGCCCCTGCAAATGAGATGCTGCGAGAACTTCCTGTGTCAATTCCTTCAGAGCAGGCCGTGCAGATGTATGATGAACGGGAGCTGCCGAATAAGCTGATGGAAGTCCTCATGAAGCCTTTGGCCAAGGGGCAACCACCAAGAACAACCTTCCTGGTCCATGAGCTGAAGTATGAACCCAGGACTGTTTACAGAATCCTCTGCAGTGTTCTTGCACCAATCAAGGGACATGATGATGAAGAAGATGTCGTAGGCATCATGAAGAATATCCTCTTCAACATCATCCATGGCATTCCCATCAACACTCACTATTTATTCTTGAGGACTCTGGCGGAAAATGCTATGTCCCCTTTTGACCTGAAGATTTACGCTCCATGGATCATGAGATTGATCAGACGCAGGTCAGGCATCAAATATCATGCTGATTTCAATAATCACCTTCGATATATGCCTCCAATACGGGTCAACAAGAAGACTTTCGAGCCAGTAGAAGGAAAAGGCAAGTCTGTGATCGATGAAGGCAGTCGGCCCCTTGATGGTTAGTTCCGAGAGCCAGATGCATATTGTTCATGGGATGACACTGAAACCCAGCCGCCAAGTCATGTTGCTACAAGGGTGATGAATACCAGAGAGCTTCTCCTCAGTCTTCATCAAAAGGTAGATCAAAATCACAAGTTGGTCAAACGCCAGTTCGGCGCCATTGTGAAAACCCTCAGTGAGACCCAGAATGCCGTGAAGCTTAATCATCATTATCTTCATGAGGTTTTTGATCGCACCTGGGCCACACTGGCTCATTTGAAGACACCAGCAGAACTTGAAGAATTGGAGTTTACGCAGGATTTCGACTCGTCATGGCCACCAAAGAAGAAATTCAGGCCAATTCCAGTTCCAGACTTTGAGGACAGCTTGTTTTCTTCATTCCGCACTGACAAATCAGATGAAGACCAACAAGACATTGCCACTGGTCCAAGGAGGAAGCCTGCTCCCAAGAATCCTCACGCGTCTTCCTCAACTGCGAAGAAGTGAAAGTCTTCACGGGGCGTTAGTCCTCAGTTTGTCCCTTTTTGTCACTTGATGACAAAGGGGGAGAAATCGGAGAGTTAGTCTTCACGTGGGATATATTTTGGGGCTTATGAACCTTATTTAAGTTACAAACTCTTGGCTCTTCTAAAGTGTTTTATGTAATGAGTTGTAACTTAAGCCCGAAGGTACTCTGACGCTTTTAAACGTTTTTCTTCGCATGCTTATTCCTCAAAATATTAATGCACGCATGCTGGAATTCGTCAGATACCATTTCTCATCATGCATTCTAAAATTTCTTCATACTATATGTCATATGTATGCATGATTTACAAGACTCAGGGGGAGATCTCCATGATATAAATCATGAATGTGCATTTGTTGTGAAAAGCAAAATCCTCGAGATATGCACATCTTCAGGGGGAGTCTCTCTAAATCTTGATTTCAAATTCCTCAAATGAGTATTTACACTTCATATTTTTATCCCCGGTGAAGACTTAACCTAATTGTCATCAACCGCCAAAAAGGGGGAGATTGTAAGTGCATCTAGTGCCCCTTAGTGATTTTGGTGGTTTGAAGACCTGTAGGTTAAATCTCTAATGTGTTCATGAGTGTACACAGGAACTATAAGTCGCTGAGGAGTTTGAAATCTTCGATGAATATTGACCCCTAAAAATGTACATCTTCGGCTGAACAAATTGGTCTGAAGCTGAAGAATTGAATTGCGAAAAAATTGCGATGAAATTGATATTCCTCATGAAGATATTGAAAATGAGCAATTCGGTGTGTCCTGAGGAAAATCAATCTGAAGACTTTGAAGCATGAAGAATTATTCTGTCTGTTTTATTTTCTTCACTTTGAGTCATAGGAACACCGTACTGTTAAAGGGGGTCAAAGTAACACGTTGGAATGAATTTCCTCATGATGCTCAATCCAAGCCTAATCCTACCAAAAGCCTCAAGTGAGGAATATGAGAGACATGAGGACTCTCACAGTTGAGGATCCAGACCGTTACCACAAGTCGTGCCACATCACTGATCTTATCCACACCAACGGTCATATTATTTAAGGGCATTAATGTCAAATCATGTCGGGATGCTCCCAGGCTATAAATAGCCCCCCCCCCCCACAACCATTAGCTGGTTGGCTGCTCCATTGGAAACTGACACTTGCCTTAAGAGCAACCCATATTCCTCAGAGTCTTTGAGAGTAATTCATCAGTGAGGAAATACCCCAAACACCAAAACACAAACCAAAACCAAGTGATTGAGCATCACTGAAGAAGTTGTTCTTGTGTGGGACTGAAGCCTTTTACCTTTGAGGACTGTGCATCCTCCAGACGGTTAGGCGTCATGGTCTAGAGCAATCCAGTAGTCAATTGTGGATCGCCACGTGACCAAGTTTGTGAGGGTTTGGAAGTCAGCCCTGAAGACTTACCACGAGTATTGGTCGAGGACTATGTGTTCTTAGCTCATGGAGAATACTGTAGGTACTGTGTGTCCCGGGACTGTGTGTCTTTTGGTTTCAATACCAAGCCGCTCCAAACCAGATGTACAATTGTCACAGCAGTTGGAACTGGGTCATCAACCACTGTCTTCACTTTGAAACAGGTTCTATTTCTTCAACTCTTTCAATTCCTCACATTGTATGCTGAAGATTTTCATTGCCACTGTATGAAGAATTTGCTGAAGATTTTCTCTGAAATTCCTCAACCCCAAATTCTTCACACGAGTTAGTCTTCTCCTGCTGTCTCTGTGCCTGCGTTCTATGCAAACTGATTTTCATATTGTTCATCTTGAAATATTGTTGTAGTGATACTTTGCACTCCTGATCCTTTGCTGTTTCCGCTGCAAGTTAGTCATCAGTGAGGAATTTCCTCAAAAGGAATTTCCTCAGTGGTGAAATTCTAAAAATCTCCTATTCACCCCCCTCTAGTCGATATAGCGCACTTTTAGTTGTACTCTTCACGATCCAAACCGATCCAGCACCGAACGTACGACACCTCCGAGTTCAGCACACATGTGGCTCGATGACATATGCTCCTTCTTGATCCAGCAAGAAAGGGAGGAGAAGTAGATGATATCACAACTAGCATGCCGGCGTGGTGGTAATGGTGGTGGTGCCGATTCCAGCACGGCTTCGCCAAGCACTACTGAAAAACAGTTATGTTGAGGAACAGGGTAACGGGAAGGAGAGGGCTACTGTCGGGGCGTGGGATTGTCGTGTCGAGCCCTCCCCCTCTCCTCTACTATATATAGGAGGCAAGAGGCAAGGTTAGGTCACAGCTCTTGGCCCCTCCTCCAAGGAGTGTAGGCGGCTAGGTGGAGTCCTCCCTCCATAAGGAAGGGAGGAGTCCCCCTCCTCCAAGGCACGTCCGGGTGCGTTGTCCCTACGAGAATCTTGCCCCCAAGCCCAACTATACTCTAGGGACTAGTGCCCCTAGCCTAGGGTGGCCAGGGCACCACCCCTACAGCCCATGTGGGCCCACGGGGCAGGTGGACACCCGGAACCCTTTCGGCACCCCGATACACTATCGGTAATGCATGAAACTTTTCCGGTAGGAAAAATAGGACTTACCATATAAATATTAACCTCCAGACCATTCTGGAACTCCTCATGACATCTGGGGCCTCATACGGAGCTTCAAACAACATTAAGTCACCAATGTACATATCCCAATATTACTCTAGCGTCAAACGAGCGTTAAGCATGAGGACCCTACGGGCTCGAGAATTATGTGGACATGACCGAGACACCTCTCCGGTAAATAACCAATAGCAGGACCTGGATGCCCATATTAGTTCCCACATATTCCACGAAGATCATTATCGGTCAAACCATGACATCAAGGATTCAGTCAATCCAGTATGTAGTTACCTTTGTCTAGTGGTATGTTACTTGCCCTAGATTCGATCGTTGGTATCTCTATACCTATTTCAATATCCTTACTCACAAGTCTATTTACTTGTTTTGTAATACAAGATGTCACGACTAAGTCCTTAGTCACATTACTTGCAAGATTCTTGTGATGTTATATTACCGAGTGCCCAGAGATAGCTCTCCGTCATACGGAGTGACAAATCCCAGTTTCGATCCATGCCAACCCGACATACACCCTCGGAGATACCTGTAGAGCATCTTTATGATCACCCAGTGATGTTGTGATGTTTGATACACACAAGGCATTCCTCCGATGTCAGGGAGTTGTATGATCTCATGGTCTTAGGAACAGATACTTGACATCCAGAAAGCAATAGAAATAAACTTTGTCATACAATCATATGCTATGCTTACGGTTGGTTCTTGTCCATCACATCATTATCCTAATGATGTGGTCCCATTTTCAAATGACAACTCATATCTATGGTTAGGAAACCTTAACCATCTTTGATCAATGAGCTTGTCCAGTAGAGGCTTACTAGGGACTCTGTGTTGTCTATGTATCCACACATGTATCTGAGTTTCCAATCAATACAATTATAGCATGGATAATAAACAATTATTATCAACAAGGAAATATGATTATAACCAATTTATTATTGCCTCTAGGGCAAATTTCCAACATTGTGTATATCAAATCAACATAAAACCAAGTAGATCGCACACAGTTTATTATCACCAACCGTGTGAGATGCAGTACAAAATATCTTGGAGCATCGTACCGTAGGAGTAGTACGTGTATGCCTTACGCGAGAAGGTGTGTTGGATATAGTCCATAACCGACACGTCAAGCACACTAGCTTGCTCCACAAATATCATTTCACCGTTTAATCGTTACCAATGAAAGATGGGACATGGACCCGCGTCGTGAGGGCAACTTTGACGGCTCACTCCAGCGAGAGTGTAGCCGCAGAAGAAATTTGTGTGCTAACAAGCTACGTGAGCATGGCCGCAATCTCGATCGGGCCCCCAAGGCAGCCCAAACAGCCATTGTTGCTACTCAGGTGGCGGTAGCAACATTTTCGATGGGGATAACAACTAGCTAGAGCGGCATAGGAGTTGCCCGTTCCGCAGCAGCGGCCTTAGCCCTAATGGAGTCTGCCCCTGACCATGTCGAGGCCGCCCTTGCCCAGCACCTCGTGGTCACCGTGCAAATCGAACTAAGCTTCTCCAACAACTGTTGGCAACCCATGACCGAAGAGTTGGCAATCACCAAGAGTGTTTGAGCAGCCGTGCGTTCCTTTGTGGCTTACCTTGCCATGACGAAGACTGTCCAAGCCCAGATCGCAGTTTCCCATGTCGAGCTCGTGGCAGCCTTTTCCAAAGAGATGGCGAACGCAGATGCCGAGATGCTTGCCGAGTATGGTGAGGTGGATACCTTGGATCCCCTTCCCCAAGAGATCGTCGGATGCAAACTGGACATGGAGGAGGCGATGGAGATCGACGAGCGCCATCCGGAGTAGTACTCTTTGTGTAATTTAGAGTGTCGGTCTTTCATTTGTTAGAGTAATGTTTAGGTCAGCTAGCTCCGTTTAATTGCTAAACCTGCTTGATTAAGAAGTGTGGGTGTGATGTAGACTCTTTTGTGTACCCAAATTATGGAATGACCTGGATGACCATTGTAACCAAGGTAATCAGACTAAATTTTGCACGTTCAAACTCATCACACACGGGGTAAGCTATATGAATTGTTTGTGATGTTCACATATCGTACATAGTGATGAATAAGAAACCGTGTCTGATGGCACTTTGCATGCCAGTTTTTCTCATGCACCGAGTCAAAAATTTCGGCTTCCGCTGAAATAACTACCTCCCTGCCCCCTCCCCTTACCAAAAGCCACATCTACATTTTTTTCGCCTTCCTTTACAAGTTCAAACCTTCACTCTTTGCCTGCAGCGCCGCGTCCTCGTAGGCGACCTTCCTTCACGCTGCTCAGCATCGTCGATCTAGGTAGGTAATCCACACCTGACCCCCATCCTCCTCCGTTTACATCCCACATGCCCTGACCACCGGCGCGACACCCACCACCCAAATCACCCACCCCTCCTCCAAATAAGTGCCGCCCTAAGCCATGGTGCACACGGTATAACTAGGAGCTCAAGGAGCATTTGGTAGTGGAGAGGCCGTGATGGCTGCCATTTGTGTTGACCCCCAAATCTTGGAGGAGCACATCTCCTTCGAGGGCATTGTCGTCGTAATGATTCCGACAATAGAAAGGGGTAGGATAAAGGAGCATGATCTATCGAGATGCAAATGGGTGACATTGTGATTTTAGCGAGTTCGGGCCTCTCATGGTGGAGATAACAACCTTACGCCTCGTGCTCCGGAGAGGCTTTTCTTATCTGTCATGAACACGGAGTTACATAGTGTATTATAGAGAGAGAGAGAGAGGGGAGAACGGATCTCCAAGCTAAGTCCCGAGCCTAGAGAGAGCCCCCCTCACCTATGTGGAGGGGTGGCTTATATAGAGTCTGCCACCCCCTCATCTCTTATGTTACAAGATGGGGCATTGATGCCATGATGTCAGCCCACTACAAGACCTCCTCTATGCTTCGACTTTCTTGCCGACTGTTTCTCTTTCCATACCAGAGTGGGTCATACGGCCGGGTCGTTGACTGTCGTCCGAGTGGATGGAATGTACTTGTCCGAGTGGATAGTATGTACGTATTTGTCTGCACCCACCTCATGTGTGGACCCCATGATATTATGGTATTTCGACCCTTCATGGGCCTACCCATTTTGTGTATCCCCAACAGTAGCCCCTGAGACTCTGACCGATTGCTCGTAGTCAGTTGGATTCTGTAGAGTCTGTTGAACTTGAATGTTGTTGTTCGACCGAACCAAGCAAGATGTTTATTTTTTGTATTTCTCTTCTAGTGGGGGCACACTCAGTGCACCCACTTGGTGTAGTCCCCAAGCCTCTGTCGGACTAGATGAGTCTGGCAGAGGGTTTAAGTCTTCTAGTGCTCGTCATGTCGAACATTTGTTGAGTCTACCTTATATGATTTCTAGATCAAGCTCGAGTCCCCGAGTATATTTTTTAACTTAGGCAATACGGGGTCGCAGCTAAGCCCCCGAGTATGGATGATGTCTGTACTCGGAGTAGTTTTTAACTTAGGCGAAGTCAGGTTCGCAGCTAAGTCTGTGAGTGTGGAGCATGCCCGCACTCAGACTTGTGTTTGACTTAGGCGATACGGATTCGCTGCTAAGTTCCCGAGTGTGGAGCATGTCCGTACTCGGAATAGTTTTTAACTCAGGAGATACGGAGTCGTAGCTAAGTTTCCGAGTGTGGAGTGTATCCGTAGTCCGAGTAGTTTTTAACTTAGGCGATACGGAATTGAAGCTAAGTTCCCGAGTGTGGAGCGTGTCAGAACTCAGAGTAGTTTTTCACTTAGGCAAAACGGAGTCGCAGCTAAGTTCCCGAGTGTGGAGCATGTCCGTACTCGGAGTAGTTTTTAACTCAGGCAATACGGAGTCGGAATCGCAGCTAAGTTCAGAGTGTGGAGCGTGTCCGTACTCGAAGTAGTTTTTAACTTAGGCGATACGGAGTCACAACTAACTTCCCGAGTGTGGAGCGTGTCCGTACTCAGAGTAGTTTTAACTTAGGCGATACGGAGTCTCGGCTAAGCCCCGAAGTGTGACTGATGTCCTCACTCGGACCAGTTTTGAACTTAGGCGAAATCAGGTCCGCGGCTAAGTCGTTCACCCACTAAGGGTTATGTTGTATATGTGTCCAGCTGAGCGATGGCGCATAGAGCGGCCGAGTGATGAAGACATGCCTCATGGAGTGGCGATACACGGGGCATCCGAGGGAAGTAGACGCGTCTAGTGATAACCCACAAGTGTAGGGGATCGCAACAGTTTTCGAGGGTAGAGTATTCAACCCAAATTTATTGATTCGACTCAAGGGGAAGCGAAAGAATATTCTCAAGTATTAGCAGCTGAGTTTGTCAGATTCAACCACACCTGAAAGATTAGTGTCTGCAAGCAAAGTATCAGTAGCAAAGTAGTATGATAGCAACAGTGTCAGAAAAAGATCTGTTGACGGCAGACTATTCCTAACTGTTGTATCAATGGCGCCAGTAAGTTGCACGTGGATGGGGAACTATTCTTCCCAGGCAACGGCGCCAGAAAAAGGTCTCGCAACAAGTAACAGCGAAGTAGCAAGGAACAGCAGTAGCACCAGCAACAAAGTAACAGCAGTAGCAACAGTAGTAGCAAAGTGGCCCAATCCCTTTTGTAGCAAGGGACAAGCCTAGACAAAGTAACGTAGCAAGGACCAGTAGTAAAAGACTCGTAGGCAGTGGATCGGTGATGGATGAGTATGATGGATGTGATTCATCATGTAACAACTCTAACACGGAGAGATAAGTAACTAGCTCCCGTTCGTTAATCTAATCTAGGCATGCATTCCGTATGTAGTCATACGTGCTTAGGGAAAAGAACTTGCATGACATCTATTGTCCATCCCTCCCGTGGCAGCGGGGTCCTAATGGAAACTACGGGATATTAAGGTTCTCCTTTTAATAAAGAACCGGACCAACGCATTAACACACGGTGAATACATGAACTCCTCATACTATGGTCATCTCCGGGAGTGGTTGCGGCTATTGTCACTCCGGGGTTGCCGGCTCATAACACATAGTAGGCGACTACAACTTGCAAGATAGGATCTAAAACACACACATGTTGGTGACAACATAATAGGTTCAAATCTGAAATCATGGCACTCGGGCCCTAGTGACAAGCATTAAGCATAGCCAAGTAGTAGCAACATCAATCTATAACATAATGGATACTAGGGATCAATCCCCGTCAAAACTAACTCGATTACATGATAGATCTTATCCAACTCATCACCGTCCAGCAAGCCTACGATGAGATTACTCACGAACGATGAAGAGCATCATGGAATTTTCGATGGGGGAAGGTTGATGATGACGATGGCGACGATTTCCCCTCTCCGGAGCCCTAAACGGACTCCAGATCTGCCCTCCAGACGAAGAAAAGGAGGTGGCGGCGCCTCCGTATCGTAAAACGCGATGAAACCTTCTCTCTGATTTTTTTGGGCGAGACGGAAGATATAGAGCTGAGTTTGGGGGCGGTGGTGGCCGCGGCATGTGGGCTTGTGGCCTGATACGTCCATTTTGCATCATGCTTTCATGTTGATATTTATTGCTTTTTGGGCTGTTATATTACTTGTGGTACCATATTTATGCCTTTTCTCTCATATTTTGCAAGGTTTATTTGAAGAGGGAGAATTGAGGCAGCTAGAATTCTGGACTGGAAAAGGAGAAAATCCTAGTCCAGTATTCTGCACATCTCCAAATGCCCTGAAAAGTTACGTGGATTTTTTTGGGATTATATAAAAATACTGGGTGAAAGAACTACCGGAGGGGGGCTGCCAGGGCGCCACAAGCCCTGACACCGCCACCCCCTGGTGGCGGAGTGGGGGCTTGTGGGCTCCCTGACGGCCCACTAGCCCCCCTCTTTTGCTATATGAAGCGCCTTGGTCCAGAAAAAATCATACAGGAGCTTTTTCGTGGTTTCGCCGCCGCCACGAGGCGGAACTTGAGCAGATCCAATCTAGAGATCCGGCAGGACGATCCTGCCGGGGAAACTTCCCTCCCGGAGGGGGAAATCGTCGCCATCGTCATCACCAACACTCCTCTCGTCAGAGGGGAGGCATCTTCATCAACATCTTCATCAGCACCATCTCCTCACCAATCCCTAGTTCATCTCTTGTAACCAATCTTCGTCTCGCAACTCCGAATTGTACTTGTAAGGTTGCTAGTAGTGTTGATTACTCTTTGTAGTTGATGCTAGTTGGATTACTTGGTGGGAGAGTTTATGTTCAGATCCTTGATTCTATTAATTACACCTCTGATCATGATTATGATTATGTTTTGTGAGTAGTTACTTTTGTTCCTGAGGACATGGGATAATTCATGTTAATAAGAGTCATGTGAATTTGATATTTGTTCGGTATTTTGATATGTTGTATGTTGTCTTTTACTCTAGTGGTGTTATGTGAACGTCGACCTACATAACACTTCACCATACTTGGGCCTAGAGGAAGGCATTGGGGAGTAGTAAGTAGATGATGGGTTGCTGGAGTGACAGAATCTTAAACCCCAGTCTATGCCTTGCTTCGTGAGGGGCTCATCTGAATCCACTAGTTTAATGTTGTGGTTGGACTTTGTCTTAATTCTTATTTTGTAGTTGCGGATGCTTGCGAGAGAGGTTAATCATAAGTGCGATGCTTGTCCAAGTAAGGGCAGTACCCAAGCGCCGGTCCACCCACATATCAAACTATCAAAGTAACGAACGCGACTCATATGAACATGATGAAACTAGCATGACAGAAATTCCCGTGTGTCCTCGGGAGCGTTTTTCCTCCTATAAGACTTTGTTCAGGCTTGTCCCTTGCTACAAAAGGGATTGGGCCACTTGCTGCACCGTTTCTACTAGTTGTTACTTGTTACTCTTTGCTCGCTATGTTTCACCTCGCTACACTATCATTTGTTACCGCTACTTTCAGTGCTTGCAGTTATTACCTTGCTGAAATCCGTTTATCAGAGCCTTCTGCTCCTCGTTGGGTTCGACACTCTTACTTATCGAAAGGACTATGATTAATCCCCTATACTTGTGGGTCATCAAGATTCTTTTCTGGCGCCGTTGCCGGGGAGTGAAGCGCCTTTGGTAAGTGGAAATTGGTAAGGAAACAGTTTTATACTGTGCTGAAATTTATTATCATTTGTCACTATGGAAACTATTCCTCTGAGGAGTTTGTTCGGGGTATCTTCACCACGAACGGAAGCACGAGGAGTTGTTCCTCAACCTGAGGTACCTATTGAAAATATCTTTTATGAAATTCCTTCGGGTATGCTTGAGAAACTGTTGGCTAATCCTTTCACAGGAGATGGATCTTCACATCCAGACTTGCATCTGATCTATGTAGATGAAGTTTGTGATTTATTTAAGCTTGCAGGTTTGCCCGAGGATGAGGTAAAGAAGAAAGTCTTTCCTTTATCTTTGAAGGATAAGGCGTTGACATGGTATAGGCTATGTGATGATACTGGATCATGGGGCTACAATCGGTTGAAATTGGAATTTCATCAAAAGTTCTATCCTATGCATTTAGTACAACGTGATCGGAACTTTATTTATAACTTTTGGCCTCGTGACAGGGAAAGCATAGCTCAAGCTTGGGGGAGGCTTAAATCAATGCTATATTCATGCCCCAATCATGAGCTCTCGAGAGAAATCATCACTCAAAACTTTTATGCTCGGCTTTCTCATGAAGATCGTACCATGCTTGACACTTCTTGTACCGGTTCTTTTATGAAGAAGGATATTGATCACAAGTGGAATTTATTGGAGAGAATCAAACGCAACTCTGAAGATTGGGAGCTGGAGGAAGGTAAGGAGTCAGGTATGAATTTCTAGTTTGATTGTGTTAAATCTTTTGTTGAAACAAACACTTCTAGAGATTTTAGCGCTAAGTATGGACTTGACTCTGAGATAGTAGCTTCTCTATGTGAATATTTTGCTGCTCATGTTGATCTTCCCAAAGAGAAGTGGTTTAAATATCATCCTCCTGTAGAAAGTAACATAACCAAAACCAATCTAGTTGAGGAGAAAGTCATTGCTTTTAGTGATCATGTTGTTCCTTGTGCTTACACTGAGAAACCACCATACCCTGCTAGGATAATGGATTATTCTAAAGCTCCAACTGTGATACGTAGGGGTTACATTAGACCACTTGCACCCCCTGAGGAGATTAGAGTTGAACCTAGTATTGCTATTATCAAAGATCTCTTAGACGAAGACGTAGACGGGCATGTTATCAAATTCTGTGAGGACTCTGCTAGAATTGCTAAACCTCATGCGAAAGACAAATACAGACATGTAGTTGTCTGCCCGTTGTTTCTGTTAAGATAGGAGATCACTGTTACCATGGCTTATGTGATATGGGAGCTAGTGTTCGTGCAATACCCTGTTCTCTATATGATGAAATCAAAGATGAGATTGCACCTGCTGAGTTAGAACCCATTGATGTCACTATTACGTTAGCTAATAGAGACACTATCTGCCCTCTGGGAATTGTGAGAGACGTAGAAGTCCTGTGTGGTAAGACGAAGTATCCTACTGATTTCCTCGTCCTTGGTACTGCACAAGATAGCTTTTGTCCATCATATTCGGTAGACCCTTTCTCAACACTGTCAATGCTCACATTGATTGCATTAAGCAAACTGTCACAGTAAGTTTCGAGGGTGTGTCTCATGAATTTAACTTCTCCAAGTTTGGAAGACAACCCCATGAAAGAGAGTCGTCTGGTAGAGATGAAATTGTTGCTCTTGCCTCTATTGTCGTACCTCCTACGGATCCTTTAGAGCAATATCTGCTTGAGCATGAAAGTGATATGCATATGGAGGAGAGAGATGAGATAGAACAATATCCTATTTTCAAGAATAATCTGCATGTTGAACTGCTCGGGGATCCTCCCCCACCAAAGGGTGATCCTGTGTTCGAGCTTAAACAGTTGCCTGATACTCTTAAGTATGCCTACCTTGATGAGAAGGAGATATATCCTGTCATTATTAGTGCCCTCCTCTCAAAGCACGAAGATAAGAAGTTACTAAGAACTGTGAGGAAGCACCGTGCTTCTATTGGATATACTCTTGATGATCTTAAGGGTATTAGTCCTACTCTATGTCAGCACAAGATTAAAACTGATCCTGACTTTAAACCAGTTGCTAATCATCAAAGGAGATTAAGTCCTAAGATGAAAGAGGTCGTGAGAAAAGAAATATTAAAGCTTCTGGAAGCAGGAATCATTTATCCTGTTCCTCATAGTGATTGGGTAAGTCCACTACATTGCGTACCTAAGAAGGCAGGTATCACCGTCGTTCCTAATGATAAGGATGAACTAATCCCACAAAGGATTATTACCGGCTATAGGATGGTGATAGACTTCCGGAAACTGAACAAGGAAACCAGGAAAGATCATTATCCTTTGCCGTTTATCGACCAAATGCTAGAAAGGCTATCAAAACACACACACTTCTGCTTTCTAGACGGTTATTCAGGTTTCTCGCAAATACCTGTTGCACCATCTGATCAAGAAAAAACCACTTTCACCTGCCCTTTCGGTACCTTTGCCTATAGACGTATGCCTTTTGGCTTATGCAATGCACCTGCCACCTTCCAAAGATGTATGATGGCTATATTCTCTGACTTTTGTGAAAAGATTGTCAAGGTTTTCATGGATGACTTCTCCATTTACGGGTCTTCCTTTGATGATTGCCTCAGCAACCTTGATCGAGTCTTACAGAGATGCAAAGAAACCAACATCGTCTTGAATTGGGAGAAGTGCCACTTTATGGTTAATGAAGGCATTATCTTAGGACACAAGATCTATAAAAGAGGCATTGAAGTTGATAAGGCTAAGGTTGATGCAATTGAGAAAATGCCTTGCCCCACAGATATCAGAGGTATATGAAGTTTCCTAGGTCATGCTGGTTTCTATAGAAGGTTCATTAAAGACTTCTCTAAGATTTCTAGGCCTCTTACCAACCTCTTACAGAAGGATGTTCCTTTTGTTTTTGATGTGGATTGTGAGGAAGCCTTTGAAATACTTAAGAAGGCTTTGATAACCGCACCTATTGTTCAACCACCTGACTGGAACTTACCCTTTGAAATCATGTGCGACGCTAGTGATTATGCTGTTGGTGCTGTTCTAGGACAAAGAGTTGACAAGAAGTTGAATGTTATTCACTACGCTAGTAAAACTCTAGACAGTGCCCAAAGAAACTACGCCACTACGGAGAAGGAATTTTTAGCAGTCGTGTTTGAATGTGAAAAGTTCAGATCTTATATAGTTGACTCCAAAGTCACTATTCACTCTGATCATGCTGCTATTAAGTACCTTATGGAGAAGAAGTACGCTAAGCCTAGGCTGATCAGATGGGTTCTCCTGCTACAGGAATTTGATTTGCACGTCGTTGACTGAAAGGGTGTTGATAACCCTGTAGCAAATAACTTGTCTAGGCTAGAGAATGTCCTTGATGACTCACTACCTATTGATGACAGCTTTCCTGATGAGCAATTAAATGTCATCCGCACTTCCCATAGTGAACCGTGGTATGCTGATTATGCAAACTATATCGTAGCCAAATACATACCACCCAGTTTCACCTATGAGCAAAAGAAGAAATTCTTCTTTGATTTGAGACACTACTTTTGGGATGATCCTCACCTTTATAAGGAAGGAGTAGATGGTGTTATTAGACGTTGTGTGCCTGAACATGAACAGGGACAGATCTTGCAGAAGTGTCATTCCGAAGCCTACGGAGGACACCACGCGGCAGTTAGAACTGCCCACAAGGTATTGCAATCAGGTTTCTATTGGCCCACTCTCTTCAAGGATGCCCGTAAGTTTATCTTGTCTTGTGACGAATGCCAAAGAATAGGGAACATCAGTAAGCGTCAAGAGATGCCTATGAACTATGCACTTGTCATTGAACCATTTGATGTCTGGGGCTTTGATTATATGGGACCCTTCCCAAGTTCCAATGGGTACACTCACATCTTAGTTGCTGTGTATTACGTTACTAAGTGGGTCAAAGCTATCCCCACTAAAAATGCTGATCACCACACCTCTATTAAGATGCTTAAAGAAGTCATATTCCCAAGATTTGGAGTCCCTAGATACTTGATGACTGATGGCGGTTCACACTTCATTCATGGTGTTTTCCGCAAGATGCTAGCTAAGTATGATGTCAACCATAGAGTTGCATCTCCTTATCATCCTCAGTCTAGCGGTCAAGTGGAGTTGAGTAATAGGGAGATCAAATTGATCCTACAAAAGACCGTCAATAGATCTCGGAAGAATTGGTCTAGCAAACCTGATGACGCACTATGGGCTTATAGGACTGCTTATAAGAATCCCATGGGCATGTCACCATATAAAATGGTTTACGGTAAAGCCTTTCATTTACCTCTTGAGCTGGAACATAAAGCTTATTGGGCAATCAAAGAGCTCAACTTTGATTTCAAACTTGCCGGTGAGAAGCGGTTGTTTGATATCAGCTCATTAGATGAATGGAGGGCCTAGTCATACGAGAATGCCAAGTTGTTCAAGGAAAAGGTTAAGAGATGGCATGACAAACGAATACAGAAACGAGAGTTCAATGTAGGTGATTATGTCCTACTATACAATTCTCGTTTGAGATTCTTTGCAGGCAAGCTTCTCTTTAAATGGGAAGGTCCCTATGTTATCGAGGAAGTATATCATTCCGGTGCCATCAAAATCAATAACACGGAAGGAAATTTTCCTAGAGTGGTAAATGGGCAAAGAATCAAGCATTACATCTCTGGTACTCCCATAAATGTTGAGACCAATATCATCAATGTCATAACTCCAGAGGAGTACATAAGGGATGTTTATCAGCCTGTTTTAGACCTTGAAAATGAAGATGTATCTGTTTCGATAAGAAACTGGACTCCGATGCTTTTCCAATAGGAAATTTCCTTCGTTTTGGAATTTTTGGAAAACTAGAAAAATAAAAAGCAGTCCGGAGAGCGAACGAGGCGGCCACAAGCCCTGCCACCACCCCCTACCCCCATGGTGGCGGAGGGCAAGCTTGTGGACACCTCGTGTGCCTCTCGGACTCCGTTTTCTTGCGGAGGACTCCTTCTAGCCCAGAAAAAATCAATATATAGTCGCCCGAAGGTTTTGATCTTCGTGTCGTGCACTTCTCCTCTATTTTCGTTTCGAGCTTGTTTCTGCGGCAGATCTAGGTCAAGATGTCTTCCCAGGACTCAGAGGGAGAGAGCTATGTGGCTGACTACCTTGCTAACCCCAAGGTCTATGGGGACTTGAAGCCATATGGCTGGACCACTAATGAGGAAGAGGACTATGAGCCCAGAGGGAAGGAGAAAACGAGTTCTGATGAAGAGGAGGCTCCTCTACCTCAACCTGCAAACACCCATGTGGAGTTCAAGAAGTCAAGTCTCCCTAACCATAGGAAGAAGCCTAAGACCTTCTTTATCCCTTCTCATTTCTTGCAGGAGAGTAAGGAGGAACTTTGCCATAGAGTGTTGAAACTTGAGGAAGAAAATGACGATCTAAGGGAGCAGAACTTTTTGCTCAAGTGGAAATTAGACAAGCTCAAGACTGCTTCAACAACTCCACCACCATCACCACCAAAGGAAGACAACTAAGAATTGGTATGGGCAATCCCCTTGGCTTCTGCCAAGCTTGGGGGAGTTGTCCTGGTATCGTATCACCTTTACATCTTTTGCTTTTACCTTAGTATTAGTTCTTTCCTTTTCAGTTTTTATTTCTTCTCTTAGAGGAATAAGTCTTTAGTTTTTAGTTCGAGTCTTTTGCTTTTGTCTCTCCCCCGATGTATTCGATCTTACGAGCTATATAATAAAGAGTATCTTAGTCAAGGGCTTTGCTTCGTGCCATGATCAAAAGTATGAAAAGAACGATAGCATGAACGATCATGAGACGATCGTATGGAAAGTGATAACTTCACACATGACACGTATGGTGATTGAAACTTGTCGAGAATAAATCAACATAGACCTCAGTCATTGTTGCAATTAATAAGAAGCAATAAGGAAAGAGAGGTTCACATATAAATATATCATCTTAGACACTTTTTACAATTGTGAGCACTCACCAAACTATTACATGCTTAGGAGTAGATGTTGGACAAGGAAGACAAAATAATGAATTGTGTTTGCTAGGTTCCAAATAATGTTATATGATTAGAGATCCCTTAGCATGTGACAATTGCTTCCACCTCATATTAGCCAAAACTCCCGCACTAAGGAGAGATACTACTTGTGCATCCATAAACCTCCAACCCAGTTTTGCCATGAGAGTCCACCATACCTACCTATGGATTGAATAAGATCCTTCAAGTAAGTTGTCATCGGTGCAAACAATAAAAATTGCTCTCTAATATGTATGATCTATTAGTGTGTGGAAAATAAGCTTTGTACAAACCTGTGATGTGGAAGACATAAAAGGGACAGACTGCATAATAAAGTTCTTTATCACAGGAGGCAATATAAAGTGACGTTCCTCCATACTAAGAGGACACGCATTCAAACCTCAAAAGCGCATGACAACCTCTGCTTCCCTCTGCGAAGGGCCCATCTTGTACCTTTACTTTTTGCCCTTGTAAGAGTCATGGTGATCTTCACCAATTCCCTATTTTGCCTTTGTCTTGGCTACCGTCACATGTTTGGGAAACATCTATATTCATATATCAACTTGGAGTTCAGTACTTATGCTTTATTATTGTTGACTTTACCCTTGAGGTAAATAGCTGGGAGGCAAACTATAAGCCCCTATCTTCCTCTGTGTCCAGCTGAAACTTTGACACCATGAGTACCACGTGAGTTGTAACAATTGTGGAAAACAAAAGAGATGATTGAGTATGTGGATTTTCTTTACAAGCTCTCACTTGACTGTTTCTGATGTTGTGATAAATTGCAATTGCTTCAATGACTATGGATTATTGTTGGTTACTTCTCGGTAAGGTTTTTGCTTCATGCTTTGCTTTGTGAAGGAATTATTACTTTCCCATAAGAATCTTTATGATGTATTATTGTTGTTCTATGTGTGATCATGATGCCCTCATGTCCGTATTATGTTTTATTGACACCTTCGTCCCTCAACATGTGGACATGTTTATGGAACTTGGTTTTCGCTTGAGGACAAGCGAGGTCTAAGCTTGGGGGAGTTGATACGTCCATTTTGCATCATGCTTTCATGTTGATATTTATTGCTTTTGGGGCTATTATATTACTTGTGGTACCATATTTATGCCTTTTGTCTCTTATTTTGCAGGGTTTATTAGAAGAGGGAGAATTCAGGCAGCTGGAATTCTGGACTGGAAAAGGAGCAAATCCTAGTCCACTATTCTGCACATCTCCAAATGCCCTGAAAAGTTACGTGGATTTTTTTGGGATTATATAAAAAATACTGGGCGAAAGAACTACCGGAGGGGGGCTGCCAGGGCGCCACAAGCCCTGACACCGCCACCCCCTGGTGGGGGAGTGGGGGATTGTGGGCTCCCTGATGGCCCACTAGCCCCCCTCTTTTGCTATATGAACCGTCTTGGTCCAGAAAAAAAATCATACGAGAGCTTTTTCGCGGTTTCGCCGCCACCACGAGGCGGAACTTGAGCAGATCCAATCTAGAGCTCCGGCAGGACGATCTTGCCGGGGAAACTTCCCTCCCGGAGGGGGAAATCGTTGACATCGTCATCACCAACACTCCTCTCCAATCCCTTGTTCATCTCTTGTAACCAATCTTCGTCTCACAACTCCGATTGGTACTTGTAAGGTTGCTAGTAGTGTTGATTGCTCTTTGTAGTTGATGCTAGTTGGATTACTTGGTGGAAGAGTTTATGTTCAGATCCTTGATGCTATTCATTACACCTTTGATCATGATTATGATTATGTTTTGTGAGTAGTTACTTTTGTTCCTGAGGACATGGGATAAGTCATGTCAATAATAGTCATGTGAATTTGATATTCGTTCGGTATTTTGATATGATGTATGTTGTATTTTCCTCTAGTGGTGTTATGTGAATGTCGGCTACATAACACTTCACCATACTTGGGCCTAGAGGAAGGCATTGGGGAGTAGTAAGTAGATGATGGTTTGCTGGAGTGACAGAAGCTTAAACCCCAGTCTATGCGTTGCTTCGTGAGGGGTTGATTTGGATCCACTAGTTTAATGCTATGGTTAGACTTTGTCTTAATTCTTCTTTTGTAGTTTCGGATGCTTGCGAGAGAGGTTAATCATAAGTGGGATGCTTGTCCAAGTAAGGGCAGTACCCAAGCGCCGGTCCACCCACATAGCAAACTATCAAAGTAACGAACGCGAATCATATGAACATGATGAAACTAGCATGACAGAAATTCCCGTGTGTCCTCAGGAGCGTGTTTCCTCCTATAAGACTTTGTTCAGGCTTGTCCCTTGCTACAAAAGGGATTGGGCCACTTGCTGCACCGTTGCTACTACTTGTTACTTGTTACTCTTTGCTCGCTACGTTTCACCGCACTACACAATCACTTGTTACCGCTACTTTCAGTGCTTGCAGTTATTACCTTGCTGAAATCCGTTTATCAGAGCCTTCTACTCCTCGTTGGGTTAGACGCTCTTACTTATCGAAAGCACTACGATTCATCCCCTATACTTGTGGGTCATCATGGCCCACTGGCACGCCCCCTCCGGTGGATATTTGCGCAGGTATTCTTCTTTTATTCCAGAAAAATTCTCCGTAAATTTTCAGGACATTCCGAGAACTTTTAGTTCTGCACAAAAACAACACCATGGCAATTCTGCTGAAAACAGCATCAGTCAGGGTTAGTTCATTTCAAATCATGCAAATTAGAGTCCAAAACAAGGGCAAAAGAGTTTGGAAAAGTAGATACGACGGAGACGTATCATCTAGGTGAGTGGTGATGCGCGGGGCGGCCAAGTGATGTAGACGTGTCCAACACAGTTGTGATGCGCGGGGCATGTGAGTGGGGTAGATACGTCTCACTGAGTGGTGACGCACAGGGAGGTCAAGTAACACGCGCGGGGCGGCCTAGTCAAGAATGTTGTTGCGGAGGTATCCGACCGAGTGACGGCGCACGGGGTGTCCGAGTGGAGCATGTCGTCGAGAATGGCGCATAGAGGCATCCGGGTAACTTGTGTATGAAAAATAGCACAAGCTAACATAAAAAATTCTCGAAGTAGTTTGATGTTTGTTGAAATGATTTGCGTAAATTACACCCCTAGACACCCACTGGGTGTGCGAGGTTCTTGCTGGTCCGGAACTAGCAAGAGTCTAAAAGAATGAAGGATCAGACTGAACTTGTGAAAATGAAGGATCCGACTGAACTCGTTTTCCGTATTGGACCCAAATAAAGCGGAAGTGTAGTGTTCCGACATGAAAATAAACAACCGAGCACAGAGGTACACTCGGTTGCATGGCCTCCGAGTGGACGTCGTGCACGACTTTACGTGCCACTTGATAATGCGGAAATAACTATTTAATTGAATGGAGTGTGTGAAGAATGACTTAGTTGTCTGACGACGCGTGGGGCGGTCGAGCGAAGTAGACACGTCCGGCTGAGTGGCGATGCACGGGGCGGCCAAGTTACAAAGACGTGTCTCGTCGAGTGGTGATGCGCGGAGTTGCCGAGTGATGATGACACATCCAGCAGAGTGACGGCGCACAGGGTGGCCGACTGACGATGGAGCGTTCAACACAGTGACGGCGCGCGGGGCAGACGAGTGACAATGGCGTGTCTTGCCGAGTGGCAATGCGCGGTGCTACCGAGTGATGAAGACGCGTCCAGCAGAGTGACGGCGCGCGGGATGGCCGAGTGTCGATGGAGCATTCAGCAGAGTGATGGCACGCGGGCGGTCGAGTGACTAAGGCGTGTCTTGTCGAGTGGCGATGCGTGGAGCTGCCGAGTGATGACGATGTGTCCAGTAGAGTGACGCCACACAGTGCGGCCGAGTGTCGATGGAGCGCTCAGCAGAGTGATGGCGCGCGGGGGCGGTCGAGTGACGAAGGCGTGTCTCGCCGAGTGACGATGTGTTGAGTTGTCGAGTGATGACGACGCGTCGAGCAAAGTGACGGCGCGTGGGGCGGCCGAGTGACGAAGGTGTGTCACGCCGAGTGGCGATGCATGGAGTGGTCGACTGATGACGACGCGTCCAGCAGAGTGACGGCGCGTGGGGCGGCCGAGTGACGATGGAGCGTTCAACAGAGTGATGGCGCGTGGGGCAGTCGAGTGACGAAGGCGTGTCTTGCCGATTGGCGATGCGTGGAGCTGCCGAGTGATGATGACGCGTCCAGTAGAGTGACAGCACGCGGGTCGGACAAGTTACGATGTAGCGTTCAGAAGAGTGATGGCGCGCGGGGCGACCGAGTGATGATGGTGTGTCTCGCCGAGTGGCGATGCACGGAGCTGCCGAGTGATGACGACACGTCCAACAGAGCGATGGCGGGCGGGGCGGCCGAGTGTCGATGGAGCATTCAGCAGAGTGACGGCGCACGGGGCGGTCGAGTGACGAAGGCGTGTCTCGCCGAGTGGCGATGCGGGGAGCTATCGAGTGAGGACGATGCATCCAGCAGAGTGACCGCGCGTGGGGTGGCCGGGTGTGGAAGACGTGTCTTACCGAGTGGTGATGCGCGGAGCTGCCGAGTGATGACGACGCGTCCAACAGAATGACGGCCCATGGGGCGGCCGAGTGACGAAGGTGTGTCTCATTGAGTGTGATGCGCGAAGCTGCCGAGTCGAACATGATGATGAAGTCGCGGACATCCGAAGGAGTAGTGAAGATGACGCGCCGGCGACCGAGTGCGTGCGGATTGTCCGAGTGGATGTCACAAGGTGTAGATGTGTGTTGTAACTGAGTGTCTTCATGTCAAAGTTGGCCTAAGTGAAAATTCGCCATGTGAGCTATCCTTGTGAATGTAGAAGTCCTCGTCCATCTGAATCGGTCGCTGAACCAAAGAACCGCTCCATCTGCCCAGCAACCGTCGCTGGTGGGGGAGAGCCATCGCGATGCTGACCAAAAGAGCCACTTCACAATGGGGGCATGGCCAATGTGTCGCGGAAGCTGCTGCTCAGAATTTGGATGGGCAAAAGAGTTGTCGTGTGTCTGGAGGGAGAAGTCGTCGAGTGCGTCGTGCTTGGCAATCGACCCCGATGGAAGGAGTAGCGCTGCTGGCTACTACGCTTTATTGCTCCGGGGTGCCCGGTCGCCGGCTAGTTTGAAGGACTCCGCTTGGTTGATGGAGAAGACGTTACTATGCATTGATGGAGGAGTTGCTCACGTTGGACGCATGATCTGCATGCAATAGATATGAATTAGCGATAATTAGGCAAGAGTTAATATAGGTCTTGCATGCTATTGACGTTTCCATCCCCGAGGCATTCACTTCATGCTAAGTTGTTGGAGCCGCGGGAACACATCTGATGCCGAGGGACAAGAACTCCCATGCCCATGTCGCCTCGAGCGGTCAGTGCCGGAGGGAGGCATTGCCCTACATAGTCCGTCATTGAGTCGCGTTGGAGGGACAAACTACCGCACGTCCATGTCGTGTTGGTAGGAGGAGGATGTGCGCGTGGTGGTCCGGCTAGGCTCCGGTGTCAGCAACTCGGCCAACCGATGCCGTGGTGTGGCGCAGCCCAAGCATGGCGTGGGTGTGTTGCGCTCCCTTCCCTGGAACCGACTGTGTTAGGGCATATTTATCCCTAAGTGATTTTGGTTATTGATGACAATACCTCAACGGACTAATCGTGCGCATTGAGAATTTCAGATAATATATGACGAAGGCACAAGACGTTTCGGCTCCCCTCCGTGGATTAGAAGCACGGTGGCTTCTATGGTTCTGTTTGGTGGTTTTGAGTCATAGGGATGCCGTACTATTAAGAGAGGATCTGTGTCGGAAAGGTTGGGTGGAATCAAACTCTCACGCGCACATTTTATCTCCACCGCTTTTCCCTTGCTGCTATGGAGCTCCCTCCCCCCTTGTTCTTTCTCACTCTCTTGGAAAAAAGGCTCTAGCGGTAGTACCGCTAGTGGTGAGCGGTAGTACTGCTAGCATAGCTGTAGTACTGCCTCCTGGTTAGCTGTAGTACCGCTCTCCTAGCGGTTGTGCTATGTCGGACTTTTTGCGAAGACTTTCCCAGCGGTGGTAGGCCCGGTAGTAGCTTTTGCACTACATTGGGTAAAACGGTAGTACCGCTCCAGTCCTAGCGGTAGTACCGCTAGGGCTTGCGATAGTACCGCTGGGGGCAGCGGTAGTACCGCTACCCCTAAGCGGTAGTACCGCTCTACTCATGTAGTAAGTGGGGATAACGGTTGGTTTTGTTCCCCCACTATATAAAGGGTTCTTCCACTCCGTGAACCTTGCCTTTTGACCCTCTAAGACTCCATTGTTGCTCCCTAAGCTCATATGTGCCTGATCTCTCTCCCTAGCCAATCAAACTTGTTGATTTCCTAGGGATTGGTTGAGAAGGCCAAGATCTACACTTCCACCAAGAGAAAATTGATTCCCCCCACTAATCCCTTGCGGATCTTGTTACTCTTGGGTGTTTGAGCACCCTAGGCGGTTGAGGTCACCTCGGAGCCACATTCCATTGTGGTGAAGCTTTGTGGTCTTGTTGAGAGCCTCCAAGCTTTGTGTGGAGATAACCCCAACCTTGTTTGTAAAGGTTCAGTCGCCGCCTTCAAGGGCACCTATAGTGGAATCATGACACCTTGCATTGTGTGAGGGCGTGAGGAGAATACGGTGGCCCTAGTGGCTTATTGGGGAGCATTGTGCCTCCACACCGCTCCAACGGAGACGTACTTCCTATCAAAGGGAAGGAACTTCGGTAACACATCCTCGTCTTCATCGGTTCCACTTGTGGTTATCTCTAACCTTTACATTGTGTATATTATAGTTGGTAGCATCATATAGGTTGCTCACCTAGTTATCATTTTAAAGAACCTTTATGTTGCTAAATTCTATGGTAACAAAAGTCCTTCCTTGGCGCTAGGAATTCTTCTTGCTACTTCTCTTGTTCGCATCGGTTTTTCCCTTGAAGAGGAAAGGGTGATGCAGGACAGGAGCAGTAAGTATTTCCCTCAGTTTGAGAACCAAGGTATCAATCCAGAAGGAGGGTCTCGTCAAGTCCAGAGTACCTGCACAAACACAAACAAGCTTGCACCCAATGCTTCAAAGGGGTTGTCAATCCCTTCAAGATTGTTTGCAAAGTGAGATCTGAAGGCGGAAAGTGCAACGAAGTAAAAAAGTGTAAGGCTGAAAATATGGTGTGGAGTAGACCCTGGGGGCCATAGTGTTCACTAGAGGCTTCTCTCAAAATAGCAAATATCACGGTGAGTGAACAAATTACTGTCGAGCAATTGATAGAACCGCGCAAAGTCATGACGATATCTAAGGCAATGATCATACATATAGGCATCACGTCCGAGAGAAGTAGACCGATACTTTCTGCATCTACTACTATTACTCCACACATCGACCGCTATCCAGCATGCATCTAGTGTATTGAGTTCATGACGAACAGAGTAACGCCTTAAGAAAGATGACATGATGTAGAGGGATAATATCAAACCAATGATGAAAACCCCATCTTTTTACCCTTGATGGCAACAACACGATGCGTGCCTCGCTACCCCTTCTGTCACTAGGTGAGGTCACCGCACGGTGTGAACCCAAAACCAAGCACTTCTCCCATTGCAAGAATCATAGATCTAGTTGGTTAGACAAAACCCACAACTCGAAGAGAATTACAAGGATATGAAATCATGCATAAGAGAGATCAGAAGAAACTCAAATAAGATTCATAGATAATCTGATCATAAATCCACAATTCATCGGATCTCGACAAACACACCGCAAATGAAGATTACATCGGATAGATCTCCATGAAGATCATGGAGAACTTTGTATTGAAGATCCAAGAGAGAGAAAAAGCCATCTAGTTACTAGCTATGGACCCGTAGGTCTATGGTGAACTACTCACCAATCATCAGAGAGGTCATGGTGTTGATGAAGAAGCCCTCCGTGTCCGAATCCCCCCTCCGACGTGCCCTGGATGGGATCTTGCGGAGACAGAAGCTTGCGGCGGCGGAAAAGTACTTTCGATGATCTCTTGATTTTTTTGGGATTTTTAAGGAATATATAGGTGCAACCCCTAAGGCAGAGGGCGCTCAGGGGGCCCACAAGCCTATGGGCCGCGTCCTACCCCCCTGGCCGCGGGGTGGGGGCTTGTGGGGCCCCTGAGGCTCCCCTATCTTGGCTCTCAAGCTTCCTGATCTTCTTCCGTTACGGAAAAAATCTTTTCGGGGATTTTCTTCCGTTTGGAATCTGTTTCAAAATCTCCTCTGAAAGGGGTCAAAAACATGGAAAAAAACAGGAAGTGGCACTTGGCACTGAGTTAATAAGTTAGTCCCAAAAAATATATAAAAGGCATGCAAAACATCCAAAGTTTGACAATATAATAGCATGAAACCATCAAAAATTATAGATACATTGGAGACGTATCACTGCTACTGCAACAAAAGTCCTTCCAACGGCGCGAGAAACAAGCGTGCTCATGGGATACTATTCTTGTCTTGATTCTCCTCAGCAACGACACCAGGAATCCTTCTGCTACAGCTACGCCTTTAGGGACTTCCTAGGCAAATATGCAAAGGATTCCCCCGTGGCCTTGGACCCTTGCGTTGGTGTTCCCTCGAAGTGGAAAGGGTGATGTAGCACAGCGGCGGTAAGTATTTCCCTCACTTGTGAGAACCAAGGTATCGATCCAGTGAAGGAGTATCACAAGTACCTGCACAAACACAAAGAGCTTGCTCCCACCGCTATGAAGGGGGTGTCAATCCCTTATAGATTGTTTGCCAAGTTAGAACTGAAAGCAACAAAGTAACAAAGCAAAGTAAAAGCGAAGGTGGAAACAAAAGATGTGAATAGACCCGGGGACTGTAGTGTTCACTAGTGGCATCTCTCATGAAAGCAAGTAGATGGTGGGTGAACGAATTACTGTCGAGCAATTGATAGAACTGAGGAAAGTCGTGATGTTATCTATGGCAATGATTATATCTATAGGCATCACGTCCAAAACAAGTAGACCGATACTTTCTGCATCTACTACTATTACTCCACACGTCGACCGCTATCCAGCATGCATCTAGTGTATTAAGTTCATGAGAACAGAGTAACGCCTTAAGCAAGATGACATGATGTAGATGGACAATCTCATATCTATGACAAAGCCCATCTTGTTACCCTTGATGGCAACAACACGATGTGTGCCTTGCTGCCCTTTCTTTCACTCGGAAAGGTCACCACACGGTACGAACCCCAAACCAAGCACTTCTCCCATTGCATGAATCATAGATCTAGTTGGCCAAACAAAACCCAAGACTCGGGGAGACTTACAAGGATATCAAATCATGCATATAAGAAATCAGCAAAGACTCAAATATATATCATAGATAATCTGATACCAAATCCACAATTCATCGGATCTCGACAAACACACCGTCAAAGAGGATTACATCGGATAGATCTCCATGAAGATCATGGAGAACTTTGTATTGAAGATCCAAGAGAGAGAAGAATCCATCTAGCTACTGACTACGGACCCGTAGGTCTGAAGTGAACTACTCACGAGTCATTGGAGGGGCGATGATGTTGATGAAGAAGCCCTCCAACTCCAAAGTCCCCTTCGGCAGGACACCGGGAAGGGTCTCCAGATGAGATCTCGCGGAAACGGAAGCTTGCGGCGGCGGAAAAGTGTTTTCGTTGAACGCCCTGATTTTTAGGGAATTTATAGGCCAAAGACCTAGGGCAGGGGAGCGCCAGGGAGGCCACAAGCTTGGTTGTCGCGACCTCCCCCCTGGCCGCGGCAACAGGGCTTCTGGGCTCCCTTTGGGCCCACTTGTTTGGCCCTCAAGCCTCCCGATCTTCTTCCGTTCTGGAAAAAATCATTTCGGGGATTTTATTCCGTTTGGACTCTGTTCCAAAATCAGATCTGAAAAGAGTCAAAAACACAGAAAAAACAGGAACTGGCACTTGGCACTGAGTTGATAAGTTAGTCCCAAAAAAGATATAAAAGGTAAACAACACATCCAAAGTTGACAAGATAACATCATGAAACGATCAAAAATTATAGATACGTTTGAGACGTATCAAGCATCCCCAAGCTTAACTCCTGCTCGTCCTCGAGTAGGGAAGTGATAAAGAATGATTTTTTGATGCTTTCATGGTACCTAACATAGATGTCCTTTGTAACTCCTCTTATGTGACGTGAATGTTCAAATCCATTAGATTCAAAACAATAGTTTGCTATTGACATCGAAATAATAATACTTCAAGCAAACTAGCAAAGTAATCATGAACTTTCAAAATAACAAGGCCAAAAGAAAGTTATCCCTACAAAATCATATAGTCTAGCTATGCTCTATCATCATTGCACAACGAATTTAAATCATGCACAACCCCGGTATAGGCCAAGTAATTGGTTTCACACCTTTACTTTCAGAAACTTTTTCAACTCTCACACAATACATGAGCGCGAGCCATGGTTTTAGCACTATAAGTGGTGTGGAGTGTGGTGGAGGTTGCAAGAAAAACAAGGAGAAGATGGTCACATCAACTAGGCATATCAATGAGCTGTGGAGATGCTCATCAATAGATATCAATGTGAATTAGTAGGGATTGCCATACAAATGATGCACTAGAGCTAAGAGTATGTGAAAGCTCTTAAAGAAAACTAGTGGGTGTGCATCCAACTTGCTTGCTCACGAAGACCTAAGGCAATTTTGAGGAAGCCTATCGTTGGAATATACAAGCCAAGTTATATAATAAAAATTTCCCACTAGCTATATGATGGTGAGAAAACGAGAGACTCTCAATCATGAAGATCATGGTGCTTAATATGCACAAGTGTGGAAAGGTGGTAGCATTGTCCCTTCTCTCTTTTTCTCTCATTTTTTGGATGGGCTCTTTGGCCTCTTTTATTTATTTATTTTTATTTTGGTGAGCATCTTTGGCCTCTTTTATTTCCTCACATGGGACAATGCTCCATCAATCATGATCATCACACTTACAACTCAAAACTTAGAGCAACGATGACTCTATATGGAATGCCTTCGGTAGTGTACCATGACAATGATCTAGCATGGCATGGACATTAATGGAAACATCATGATAGCTATATTATGATCATGCAATGGCAATGTAGACGTGGTGGCACATGTCATGGTGGAAGTTGCATGGCAATATATCTCGGAATGACTTTGAAAAAGCCATAGTAGGTAGGTATGGTGGCTGTTTTGAGGGAGGCTAATGGTGGGTTTTGTGCACCGGCGAAAGTTGCACAGCACTATAGAAGATAGTGATGGTGGAAGGTGAAAGTGCATCTAAACAATGGACTCAACATTAGTCATGAAGAACTCATATACTTGTTGCAAAAGTTTTATTAGTAATCGAAACAAAGCATTCAACGCATACTCCTAGGGGAAGGGTTGGTAGGTATAAACCATCGCGCGATCCCAACCGCCACACAAAGGATGACAACCAATAGACTAATCATGCTCAGACTTCATCACATAGCGGTTCACCATACGTTCATGCTACGGGAATCACTAACTTCAACACAAGTATTTCTAGATCCACAACACCTTACTAGCATAACTTCAATATTACCATAACCACAACTCAAAACTAGTTGAGGTGAATCAAACTTCTCTAACTATTCAATGCACATGAAGGTGGAAGTTTTCATATCCCTTTGGATAACTACCCCTTTTGAGACTACTTTAAAAGCATAGATCAACTACCAAGCCTCGCACCGCCGTCCTCTAAAAGAAATAAGTGAAGCACATAGAGCAAAAGCATCTAGCTCAAAAGATATAAGTGAAGCGCATGTGAGCTGAATTGTCTACCAAAGGATTTAAGTGAAGCTCGACAAAATCACGGTGAGTGCATGTCTCTCTCTCTAGGTGTGAAGCAAGGATTATTGTGACATAACAAAAATAAAAGACTCCTATGATACAAGAATCTCCAAGCAAAACACATAACATGTGGTGAATAAAAATATAGCCCCAAGTAACGTTACTAATGGATTGAAGACGAAAGAGGGGATGCCTTCCCGGGGCATCCCCAAGCTTAGGCTTTTACGGCATCCTTGAATCATCTTGGGGTGACTTGGGCATCCCCAAGCTTGAGCTCTTGCCACTCTTTATCTTTTTGTCCATAAGAACTTCACCCAAAACTTGAAAACTTCACAACACGAAACTTAAACAGAAACTCGTGATAACATTAGTATAAGAAAGCAAACCACCACTTCCTTAGATACTGTAGCAAATTTAAATTATACTTATGTTTATGTTGGGTTACTGTATTTTAAATCATCCATGGCTAATACCCCCCGATACTATCCATAGTTTCATCAAAATAGGCAACCAACACAACAAAAACAGAATCTGTTAACAGCAGACCAGTCTGTAGAAATCTGTATATTTCGTATACTTCTAGTGCTTCAAAAATTATGAAAAATTATGAAAGTCTGAAGAATTGGCGTAGCAATCAGAAGCAAAAAGAATCAACTCAAAAGCTCTTACAGAAAAAAAAACTTTTCGTGAGCAGAAAGTTTCTGTCTTTTCTAACATGACCAAACGATCATCCCCAAGACTAATCATAACGGTTTTGCTTGGCACAAACGCAAAAAGAAACACAAAAAACACAATCATAACAGAATTATGAAAGTGTGGAAAACACAAAACAGAAAGAAAAAGGATAGATCCGTTGGGTTGCCTCCCAACAAGCTCTATTGTTTAACGCCCTTAGCTAGGCCAAAGGTGATGGAATCACGTATAGTCATCCTTGGTGCTGAAACCATAAGTAGCCCTCATCATAGATTCATAAGGCAATTTTTTTCTAGGAAAGTGCTCCATGCCCTTCTTTAGAGGAAATTGAAATCTAATATTCCCTTCCTTCATATCGATGATAGCACCAATAGTCCTTAGGAAAGGTCTACCAAGAATAATGGGACATGAAGGATTGCAATCTATGTCAAGTACAATGAAATCCACGGGTACATAGTTCTCATTTGCAACAATAAGAACATCATCGAGCCTTCCCATGGGTTTCTTGACAGTAGAATCCGCAAGATGCAAATTAAGAGAACACTCTTCAATCTCATGAAAACCAAGAATATCACATAAAAGACTTTGGAATCGCGGAAACACTAGCACCCAAATCACACAAAGCATTGCACTCATAGTTTTTGATCTTGATTTTGATAGTAGGTTCCCACTCATCATGAAGTTTTCTAGGTATAGAGACTTCTAGTTCGAGCTTATCTTCAAGAGATTTTATCATAGCATCTACGATATGCGCGGTAAAGGCTTTGCTTTGGCTATAAGCATGTGGAGAGTTCGCAATGGATTGCATCAAAGAAATGCATTCAAACAAGGAGCAACTATCATAATTGAATTCCTTGAAATCCAAAGTGGGAGTTTCATTACTACCCAAAATTTTGATTTCTTCTACTCCACTCTCCGCACCTTTATCATCAAGATAGGTGGACTCTAAATCATTGGGGCGTTTTTCAACCAAAGTGGATTCATATCCAGCCCCTTCATCAATAGGTTTGACACGCGAAAACAAAGATTCAAGAGGAGTCACACCAAGCACTTTAAGATCTTCGTGATTTGCATCACTAGAACGCACCCTTTAAAACCATTCATGCCTAACGCAAATTTGGGCGGTTCTTTCTTTGCTCTCATTCATGGAGACACGCATAGCTTTCAAAGTTTCATCCAAGTTGACCTTCGGAGGAGCACATCTAACTTTCAAAGCATCAATATCACAAGACATCCTATCAACGCTCTTAGCCAAATCGTCAATTTTGAGTAGTTTTTCCTCTATGGACGCATTGAAAATATTTTGAGAGTTGATGAACTCTTTGATATTACTCTCTAAATCAGAGGGTAATTTGTTATCATTTCCATAAGTGTTGTTGTATGAATTGCCATAATTTTTAGAGGAGTTACTAGGAAAAGGCCTAGGAACATAGTTTCCTCTAAAAGCATTGTTGTTGCCAAAATTGTTCCTACCAACAAAATGAACGTCCAAACTAGCGTTGCTACTCTCAATCAAGGAAGATAGTGGCATGTCCTTAGAATCTAAAGGAGCGTTTCTACTAGCAACCAAATTCATCAACTCATCCATCTTAGCACTAAGCAAGTTAATTTCTTCTATAGCGTGTACCTTTTTGCTAGCAGGTGACCTTTCAGTGTGCCACTGAGAGTAGTTGGTCATGATATTGTCTAGGAGTTTTGTAGCGTCTCCTAACGTGATTTCCATGAACGTTCCACCTCAGGCGGAGTCCAAGATATTGCGAGAGGCAAAATTCAAACCAGCGTAAAAGATTTGTATAATCATCCACAAACTCAAGCCATGAGCTGGACAATTTCTAATCATAAGCTTCATCCTCTCCCAAGATTGTGCAACGTGTTCATGATCAAGTTGCTTGAAATTCATGATATCGTTACGTAAGGAGATAATCTAAGCCGGCGAAAAATACTTGGATATGTAAGCATCTTTGCACTCATCCCAAGAATCGATACTATTTTTAGGCAAAGAAGAAAACCAAGTTTTTGCAAGATCTCGCACGAGAAAGGAAAAAAGTTTCAGCTTAATCACGTCATTATCCACATCTCAATGAAGGTAGTGAGATGGGATGCAACATCTTCACTAGGAAGGCCAGAGAATTGCTCTTTCATAACAAGATTCAGCAAAGCTGCGTCGATTTCATACGATTCCGCACTAGTGGCGGGACCAATCGGAGTACTAATAAAATCATTATTATTGGTACTCGAGAAGTCGCAAAGTTTGGTGTTTTCATCCATGATGACTTCAACAAAAAAACAAGCACACAAGCAAGCAAGAAAACCGGCAAAAGGGCAAAAGAAAGCGGCAAAGGAAAACGGCAAAAAGGCAAAAGAAAAAGGCAAAGGAGAAAGGCAAATGAAAACAGCAAATGTGAAGTGGGGGAGAGGGAAACGAGAGGGAACTGGCAAAAAAAGTAAATGCAAGATATGAGTTTGTGAGACCTACTTGGATAGATCTCTCCTTCCGCGGCAACGGCGCCAGAAATTACATCTGCTACTACAACAAAAGATCTTCCAACGGCGCCAGAAACAAGCGTGTTGATGGGAGACTATTCTTGTCTTGATTCTCCACGGCAACGGCACCAGGAATCCTTCTCCTAGGGCTAGGCCTTTAGGGACTTCCTAGGGAAATATGCAAAGGATTCCCCCGTGGCCTTGGAGCCTTGCATTCGTGTTCCCTCGAAGTGGAAAGGGTGATGTAGCAAAGCGGCGGTAAGTATTTCCCTCAGTTTTGAGAACCAAGGTATCGATCCAGTGAAGGAGTATCAGAAGTACCTGCACAAACAAAAAGAGCTTGCTCCCAATGCTATGAAGGGGTTGTCAATCCCGTATAGATTGTTTGCCAAGTGAGAACTGAAAGCGACAAAGTAACAAAGCAAAGTAAAAGCGAAGGTGGAAACGATAGATGTGAATAGACCCGGGGGCCGTAGTGTTCACTAGTGGCTTCTCTCATGAAAGCAAGTAGACGGTGGGTGAACGAATTACTGTCGAGCAATTGATAGAACCGCGCAAAGTCGTGACGTTATCTATGGCAATGATTATATCTATAGGCATCACGTCCAAAACAAGTAGACCGATAATTTGTGCATCTACTACTATTACTCCACACGTCGACCGCTATCCAGCATGCATCTAGTGTATTAAGTTCATGAGAACAGAGTAATGCCTTAAGCAAGATGACATGATGTAGATGGACAATCTCATATCTACGACAAAGCCCATCTTGTTACCCTTGATGGCAACAACACGATGTGTGCCTTGCTGCCCTTTCTGTCACTGGGAAAGGTCACCACATGGTATGAACCCAAAACCAAGCACTTCTCCCATTGCAAGAATCATAGATCTAGTTGGCCAAACAAAACCGAAGACTCGGAGAGACTTACAAGGATATCAAATCATGCATATAAGAAATCAGCAAAGACTCAAATATATATCATAGATAATTTGATCACAAATCCACAATTCACCGAATCTCGACCAACACACCACCAAAGAGGATTACATCGGATAGATCTCCATGAAGATCATGGAGAACTTTGTATTGAAGATCCAAGAGAGAGAAGAAGCCATCTAGCTACTGACTACGGACCCATAGGTCTGAAGTGAACTACTCACGAGTCATTGGATGGGCAATGATGTTGATGAAGAAGCCCTCCAACTCCAAAGTCCCCTCCGGTAGGGCACCGGGAAGGGTCTCCAGATGAGATCTTGCGGAAACGGAAGCTTGCGGCGGCGGAAAAGTGTTTTCATGGACGCGCTGATTTTTTATGGATTATTAGGGAATTTATAGGCCAAAGACCTAGGGCAGGGGAGCGCCAGGGAGGCCACAAGCTTGGTTGCCGCGGCCTCCCCCCTGGCCGTGGCAACAGGGCTTGTAGGCTCCCTGTGGGCCCACTTGCTTGGCCCTCAAGCCTCCCGATCTTCTTCCGTTCTGGAAAAAAATCATTTTGGGGATTTTATTCCATTTGGACTCCGTTCCAAAATCAGATCTGAAAAGAGTCAAAAACACACACAAAACAGGAACTGGCACTTGGCACTGAGTTAATAAGTTAGTCCCAAAAAAAGATATAAAAGGTAAACAAAACATCCAAAGTTGACAAGATAACTGCGTGAAACCATCAAAAATTATAGATACGTTTGAGACGTATCAATCACTAACCCTATCTTGTTAAGAATAGCTAAAAATTGGTAGTTGCCTATTCACCCCCCCCTCTAGTCAACCATATCGATCCTTTCAATTGGTATCACAGCCACGTCTCTTTATTAAGGGTTTAACCACCCGAAGAGTATGGATGATGATGAGGAGGGAGTCCATGGACCATCCGAGGTCGTGGCCTTGACTTCGGTCACAAGGGACGACTTGAATGCGGCTATGGCCAACCTCAGGACGTCCTTGACGAACGAAGTCAAGACCATGCTTATGGAGTTAATTAAGGGGATTAAAAGTTCTCCCGAACCGGCATTGGTGGCTAAACCCGCCAACACGGATTCGGAGGCCAATTCCTCCAAGGAAGCGGCTAAAGGTATGTGAACTTCTTCCCCTCTCGACAATAATGGGACTGGAACCTATGCCTCAGTTCCACCTCCACTAGTCTATGGAGGACCGGTTCCTACACCGCATATTAATCATGTTGGTCCTCCACCTAAGCTTGTTAAGGGTGATTTTGCTAACTAGGTGTTTTCAATTAAGTCTCATTTGAATCACAACTCAACAAATTTATGGAGAATCATTGAGAAAGTCTACTATCCACATGACCCAAGCAACCTCACTCCAAGAGAAGAAGCGGACAATCAATATAATCACTCCGCATTATTCATTCTCTAGTCCGCAGTGCCTCCTGAAGATCTTCCTCACTTGCGCCCCTTCACTCTGGCTAAGTACTGTTGGGAGCACATTATGGTGATGTACAAGGGAATCTCAAGCATTCAACGGTCCAACTATGAAGTGGTTCTTGATGAGGCTGATGAGTTTGTGATGAAGGAAGATGAGGACCCTCAAGATCTCTATCGAAGGGTGACTGCTATTGATGTTGCCCTCAAGGATCATGGAAGCAAGGATGTGGATGACACATGGATCAAGCACAACTTTCTCAAGGCCATCATGCCATTCAACAAAGCCATGCCATCCATCATTCGCCAACGGCAAGATTTCCACTCCTTGTCCTCCAGTGAGGTGTTGGATGAATTCATTGCAATGTCAATCATGAACAAGACCGTTGAGAATGCTCTTGCTCGCGTTCGGTCAAAGACAGCTTCACCCAACCTTGCCTTAAAAGCAAAGGATGCTTTTGAAGAAGAAGAAGAGGAGGAGGAAGAGGAAGGCTGCCCTGAAGACACTGAGTATGCTTATCATGAGCACATGGCTTTTGCGTCAAGGAAATTCTGGGGCAACAAGAGAAACTCAAGGCCCAATTTCTCCAAGAATAACTCAAGTGGGTTCAAGACCAAGCAACGTGTGAGAACATGCTATAACAACGGCAATGTGAGTCACTTCGTGGCAGAGTGTCCCTATGAGAAGAGGGAAGACAATGGGGGCAAGCTCATTCGCAAAGACAAAGCCAAGTCTTTCCCAAACAAGAACAACTTTGTCAACAAACCCCATCCAAAGGGTATGGTGGCACTTGAAGAGTACCCCTCCGATGATGATGACGATGATGATATGGTGGCAACGTCCACTATAGCCATTGTCACCCCCTCTCCCAAGGTGTCTCTCTTCGACACCCCCAATGATAACCGCATCGCCAAGTGCCTTATGGCCAAAGGTATCGATGAGGTAACACCCAACATTAAGACCACCATCACTACTGCTCCTTCATTGTTAAACTGTGTTGATAATAGTGATGTTGTGGAACTTAATGAGCATGATTTTGACAAATTTATATGTAAAATCAAAGGAGAATCCAAGATGAACTTTGTTGCTCTTTTGGAACAACTGGGTGAGCCTAGTGACCTTATCGAGTCTCATGAGGAGACTATCTCTGAGCTGCAAGGACATAGTCGTGACTATGCCGATGAGATTGCTGAATTATCTATTGCTCTAGAAAAAGAGCGCAGTCTTCGTTTGGCTCTTGAGGAGTCACACAACGATGATTGTGCTAAATTACAAAAGGAGCTAGATCACACTATTGTTCTTGACGTGCTTAAGTCTGAAAAGGCTGCACTTGGGGTTGGCCATGACAGACTCAAGGAGGAGTTTGATACACTTGACAAGGCTCACAAGGTCTTGAAAGGTGCTCATTTCTCCCTGAAAGAGTCTCATGATTAACTCCAAGCAAAGCTTACCAAGGAGATCTCTACCTGTCCTCCTTTTGTTATAACTGATAATGGTTGTACAACTAACCCTTGTTGTGAGCATGTACATCTTGTGGAGGAAAATGCTAAGTTGAAGGATCAACTTGAGAAGGGACTTGTGTCATGCATCCAAGGCGAGAAGAACCTAGATGACCTTTTGAGTAATCAAAAGGGAGTTGTAGGAAAGGAGGGACTTGGACTTACATCCAAGTCGAAAAGGAAAAGGAAGAAGAGGAAAAAGCGATCTCCTACCCTCATGGACGTCTTTGTCAAAGAGGGAGAAGGGACTCAGAAGGAGAACAGGAACAAGGTGGGGGATGGTAGCGTCAAGAAGGGCAAAACCATTCCTACCAACACAGCCGGCAAACTTCATCCATCTTATGTTTTATGTCGTGCTGGTGATGGGCATGTTTATGCCAGATTTGTTGGTTCTTACAGTGAGTCCATTGAATGGGCTATTTTGGTTCCTAAGACCCTTGTTTCTAACATGAAAGGACCCTTTCAAAAATGGGTACCTAAAACCATGCCTTGATCTATTGCAGGAGTTTGCTTCCGGTGGGGTGTCTTGGTTGCTCGATAGTGGAGCAACAAATCATATGATCGGAAGCAAGGAGTTAGTGGTGGACGTGCATCCTTCCCCATATATGCTCACCCATGTCCAATTTGTTTATACTTCAACGTCCAAGCTATTGGGATTTGGTAAGGTGGTCATCTCTAAAGAGTTATCTATTGAGAAGGTCATGCTTGTTGAGTCCCTTCTTAGAATTTACTTTTGTTCGTCAACTTGCAATTATGGGCTTTGCCACATTCTTTAATCTTGATACCGTGGTCCGCTTGTGGAGCAAGACTCTGAAATTAGCCTATGTTGGATATGTTGAAAATGGTCTCTATGTGGTGAACTTTTCACAACGACCCACTAAGACTGCGACTTGTCTAATGGCTAAAGTTGATGTGGGCTGGCTTTGGCATCGCCTACTAGCTCATGTCAATATGAGATCTTTGCAAAGTCTCCTCAAAGGGGACCATGTTCGTGGGCTAACGAATGTGAGTTTTGCCAGAGATCGTGCTTGAAGTGCCTGTATTGAAGGGAAGATTCATGAAACTGATCATCGTCTAACGAGTCTCATTTACACTAAGAGGCCTTTGGAGCTCCTTCATATGGATCTCTTTGGCCCTCCATCGTTTAATAGTCTTGGGGGCAGAAAGTACTGCTTGGTGATTGTTGATGATTACTCAAGATACACTTGGGTATATTTCTTCAAGAGGAAGAGTGAGACTCAACAAACCATCATCAACTTTGCTAATGATGCTCAACGTCAATATGAAGCAAAGATTTTGATGGTTAGAAGTGACAACGGCACCGATTTCAAGAACTACACCTTGGATGAGTTTCTTAGTGATGAGGGAATCAAGCATCACTATTCAACACCATACACCCCTCAACAAAATGGTGTGGAGGAGAGGAAGAACCGGACGTTGATGGATGCGGCAAGAACAATGATGGCGGAATCAAATCTCCGTATAACTTTTGGGCCGAAGCCATCAACACAGCATGTCATGCATCCAATGGGCTCTATATCCTCAAAGTCTTGAACAAGACCCCATGTGAGATTCTCACCGGAAACAAACGCAATCTCAAGTACTCCCGGTTATTCGAGTGTAAGTGTTTCATTCTCAAGAAAGGTGCACGTTTAGCTAAATTTGATTCTAGAGCACAAGAGGGCATTTTTGTTGATTATGCCACAAACTCTCATGCTTACCATGTCCTCAACAAGTCCACCGGTCTCATTGAGGAAACGTGTAACGTGGAGTTTGATGAAAATAATGTCTCCCAAGTGGAGCAAAGTGGTCTTTGTGATGTAGGTGATGAAATTCCTCCCCAAGCCATAAGAAGAATGGGGATTGGTCAAATACTCCCCATTGAGGAACCCCTCGTGACCGAAGGAGAAGGACAATGCTCTAGTCAAGTGGAGCCATCACCCTTGCAAGCCCCACACGCTTCCAATGAACAAAGAGAAAACCCTCAACTAGCTGAACAGCATCAAGGGCAAGATCAACCACTCGAAGATGGTGATGCACCACATGATGTCCAAGTGCTTACACAAGGTTCCGAATCTCCTCAAGATCAAGATCAAGTGCAGCTACAAGATCAAGATCAAGTGCAACCACAAGATCCAGATCAAGAGCAGCCACAAGATCAAGAACAAACCAGTGAGCCTGCTCAAGACGAAAATCAAGTTGATCAGGATGCTGCTTCTCAATTTCCTTCTGCAACACCTAAGAGGGGTCGTGGTGCCAAGGAAGGATCAAAACTCAAGGCCAAGCAACTTGATCAAGTTGATGCTCCCGTGTTATCAAACGCAAAACTCTTGGAGCGTCGCGTAGCCAAGATTGCATCCAAGCTGAGAGTCAAATCACATCTTACAAAGAACGTGCTTGGAAGTTTAAAAAGGGGAGTATTCGCTCATCAACAAATTTCAAATTATTGAGAGCATCACGCGTTTGTTTCATATTGTGAACCTCAACAGGTACAGAAAGCACTCGATGATGAGGATTGGCTTATGGCCATGCATGAAGAACTCAACAACTTCGAGCGTAATCAAGTTCGGAAATTAGTGCCAAGACCAAAGTAGGAACATAATGTCATCGGGACCAAATGGATATTCAAAAACAAGCAAGATGCCAATGGGATTGTGGTTCGAAACAATGCAAGATTGGTGGCTCAAGGCTACTCCCAAGTCGAGGGTATCGACTACGGTGAAACATTTGCCCCTGTTGCTCGTCTAGAATCTATTCACATGCTGCTTGCATTTGCATCTCATCATGATTTCAAATTACAACAAATGGATGTGAAAAGTGCTTTTTTTAATGGTCCTTTAAATGAGTTGGTTTATGTCAAACAACCCCCGTGATTCGAACATCCCAAGCTCCCCAATCATGTATACAAACTTAATAAGGCACTCTATGGCCTTAAACAAGCCCCACGTGTGTGGTATGAGTACCTTACCGAGTTGTTACAAGATCGTGGGTTTGAAATTGGGAAGATTGATCCCACTCTTTTTACCAAGAAGGTTAAAGGGGATTTTTTCATATGCCAACTATATGTTGATGATATCATTTTTGGTTCCCCTAAAGTATCTTTCAATGAAGAATTTGTTGCACTGATGACCGAGAAGTTTGAGATGTCAATGATGGGTGAGTTGAAGTTTGTTCGAGCATATTTCTCCATATGTGGTTTTGGTAATTAATGACAATCCCTATGGACTAATGGTTGCCTTAAGTTATATTTATAGGATTTGTCCATAGACACTTCTTAAGGTCCATCTGTTGGGTTCAAGGAGTTTATATGATGACCAAGGTGCTATTCAAGGTATCCAAAGAAGGGTCATAGAGACACAAGGTTGATCAAGAACGTCAGACAAAGAGTAAATCAAGATGATCAACACAAAAAGCGTACAAGATGTACCGAGAGGGATCAAGTGATCCCATGGTATCGTAAGCATTGTCCATTACGTGTTTGTGTACTAACCCATGGTCTTCGTGAGAATTCTATGTGGGGTTAGGTGTGTTTTCATGGGCTAGCGTCTAGACGAAGATCTCATAAAACCCATGAAGGATGACGTCAAGTGGCGATCGTCATCAAGATTGCGGCGTGCAAGTTTAAGTGGATTAGCACGAAGATATCATGCTTGGAGTTTGCCGTCCATTGTGGTGGCCATGGACTTGTGAAGATATCCTCAAGAGCGGCGCACCCATAGTGTGTATGGGGGAGCAATCAACTAGTCTTCATCAAGCCAACGCAATCAAGAAAGGTGTTCCATCTTGAGGAAGCCAAGACCATCGTCATCTAGCTCAAGAGGACGAGGTGCAAGGTATAGGTTTGCCCTTGATAGGTTTTCTATTTTAGGATAGATTGCCATACTGTCAAGGGGGGCTCTCAAGTGAGTAGCTTGATCGTATCGTTCGTTGAGCTCAAACCATTTGCATCCTTGCATCATACTTCTTGGTTCTTGTTTTTGTTTCTCCTTGTGAGTTTTAGAGCTTATGGTCATCTTCATGACAATATCGAGTTCATCGAAAACGGAGTCCATATGCATCTTCTATGATGTTTTCGATGTTGGGAGTTTTTACCGGTCTTATTTGAAGAAGGGTTCTCACCATTTTCTTATGGGAATTTTCTCACTTGCTTCTTATTGATATTTCTATCAAGATTATGTTAGACCATGTCGTTAGCTTTCCAACAAACTTGGTTTCATTGAATTCGGAGTCTGTATGCGAAAGTTAGAGCAGTTTCAGTATCCAGCGGTAGTACCGCTCCTCCTGCCAACGGTAGTACCGCTCCTGTAGCGGTAGTACCACCCCCGGAGCGGTAGTAATTTTTTACTACCGCTCCCTAGCGGTAGTACCGCTCCTCTGGACTGCTTTTCGCATCCTTTTTGGCCTCAGCATGGTTGGTGAACCTACCGAGCGGTAGTACCGCTCCATGAGCGGTAGTACCGCTCTGTGTGGGCTATGAAGCATAACAGTTGGATTTGTCCCCACCTATAAAAGGGGGTCTTCTTCCCTATTGAACCTTATCTCTTTAGCTCGTGTTCTTCCCCATTGTTGACATTCTTCGAGCTTGCTAACTCTAAATCCCTCCAATGATTCTTGCTAGTTCTTGAGGGAAAAGAGAGAGGAGATCTAGATCCACATTTCTACCAATCACTTTCTCCTCTAAGTGAGGGGAACCCATTGGGTCTAGATCTTGGAGTTCTTCGTGTTCTTCTTCATTCTTCCTCTCATTTTCCTCCCTAGCATTAGTTGCTTTGGTGGGATTTGGGAGAGAAGGATTTGGGCACTCCGTGTGCCCTTGCCATTGCATTTGGTGCATCGGTTTGAGTTCTCCACGGTGATATGTGGAAGTGAGAAGTTGAGAAGCTTATTACTTTTGGGTACTTGGTACCCCTAGAAGCTTGGTGGTGCCTCGGAGCTCAATCATTGTGGTGTAAAGCTCCCGGCAAGCGTCGGGGTCTCCAATTAAGTTGTGGAGATTGCCCCGAGCATTTGTGGTCACCTCAAAGCCATATGCCATTGTGGTGAAGCTTTGTGGTGTTATTGGGAGCGTCCAATTAAGTTGTGGAGATTTCCCCACCCTTGTTTGTACGGGTTCAGTGACCGCCCTCAAGGGTCCCTTAGTGGAATCACGACATCTTGCATTGTGTGAGGGCATGAGGAGATTACGGTGGCCTTAGTGTCATCTTGGGGAGCATTGTGCCTCCACACCGCTCCAACAGAGATTAGCATCCGCAAGGGTGTGAACTTTGGGATACATAATCGTCTCCGCGTGCCTGGTTTATCTCTTACCCGAACCCTTTACTTATGCACTTTACTTTGTGATAGCCATATTGTTTATTGTCATATATCTTGCTATCACTTAGTTGTTTATCTTGCTTAGCATAAGTTGTTGGTGCACATAGGTGAGCCTAGTTGTTTAAGGTTTAGTGCTTGACAAATTAAACATTAGTTTTATTCCGCATTTGTTCAATCCTAAACCGTAATTATTTTAAAGCACCTATTCACCCCCCCTCTAGGCGACATCCACGTCCTTTTAATTGGTATCAGAGCTAGGTCTCTCTTTATTTGGTTTAACCACCTAGATAGTAAAGATGTCGACTAGGGGTTTAGGATTCTCTGATACTCTTAGTTTCGATGGCACAAATTTTGATGTTTGGGTAATTCGCATGCTTAATCACTTTAGGGTCATGGACCCAAACTTGGAGCGAATTGTAGATATGGGTTTTTCTCCTCCAAAGGATTCTCAAAATATATCTTTAGAGGATGAGAAAAACTGTCATCTCAATGCTCAAGCTTCTAATGTGCTTTTTGATGCTTTGAGCAATGTAGTTATATTTCAACTCATGCCATTCTGGGATACTCATGAGTTGTGGATAAATCTTCAAGATAAATATGGTACGTCCAAGATTTGTGGGAATGATTGTTCTCCCTCCACCTCCGGTCGTGTGGTCTTCTCAAATTCATCTACTTCACCTACATGTGGTTTGCCACAAGGTAATGATATGGTGAGTAGTGGTGATCATTGCAATGATGATAGTGGGTTTATTGTTGATGATCCTTCATCACTATATTATTGTAATGCTTCATCTTTGGGCATTAACACTTCGAGCACTCTAAATGTTTTACATGCTTGTGTTGATAGTCCTTGCATATCATGTAAAAACTGCTTGACTAAATCTTATGATGATATGCTTCCTATATCTTGTTGCCATGATAAAAATGTATATATTTCCTCGAGTTGTTGTGCTAACAATGTAGAGGAAATTCATCACTACATGGAACAAGATCTGGCATTGAATGATGCTTCAAGAGATCCTACATCATCATCTATTGTTACTCACTTTTGTCTTATGGCTAAGGCTTCAAAGGTATCTCCTACTTTGAATCCCAATGTATCTCATCATGATGATGTTAATGATAATGAGGATGAGAATAATGATGAAGAGAGTGATATTATTTCATCCTCAAAGATTAAGGGTGAAATGATTTTTAAATCTCTTTATAAGAATAAACTTGCTTGTTCCAACTTCTTGGAAATCATGTCTATTTCCACTTAGGGCAAGAAATACATTGAGGAGTTGGAAGCTCATCTCGAGGAGCATGAGGCCACCATTGAGACAATGGAAGGTCATGAGCGTGATTACGCTAACGAGATCGCGGAGCTATCTCAAGCTCTTGAAAATGAACAAACCACCAAAGAATCTCTTGAGGAAACCTTTGCTATAGAATTAAAGGAATCCCATGATAGAGCTCTGGAGGTGGCTAATGATTTTAGAACTAAAAATGATAAGCTTGTAGTTGCACAATCTAAACTCGTTGAGATCTATGAGCACCTCGAAAATGGCTCAAGGGCTAAGAGTTCGCTCATCGAACTCACCGAGTCTCATGCTCAACTTGAAGCTTCATGTGCTAAAGAGCTTGCCAAGTTGCATTCTCCTCTTATTATTAATAATGATGCTTGTGCTACTAACTCTACTTCTTGTGAAGCTTCCATTTTAAAGGAGAATGTTGAACTAAGGGCTCAACTTGAGTTGTTATCTAGCAATTATGGGAAATTGGAAGAAAGTCATGTAATGCTCACAAGCTCTCATGATGATCCTCTAGTATCCCATAATGTGCTAAAATTAGCTCATGAGGCTATTACCACCAAGGTAACATCGAGTGAGCCTCATGTGGACATTAGCCCTACTTCTAGTCAAAATGCTATATTGCCATGTGCTAGTCCTCGTAATTCATCTACTCATAATGTTGCTACATCTTGTGATGAATTACTTTCCATGCCTTGTTGCTCTAACGATGAAGCTTATAGTTCCTCTAGTACTTGTGTTTATATTAACCATGTAGAGGAACTCAAAGAGCTCAAGGCCCAAGTCACTTCCTTGAAGAAAGACTTGGAAAAGAGTCATGAAGGAATGTCCACACTCAACAATGTCTTGTATGGGCAAAAATCCCCAAATGATAAAGATGGACTTGGATTCAACTCCAACAAAAAGAATACGTCCAAAAGCTTCAAGAAGAAGGGCCAAGAACAAGTCAAGAATTCGGCCAAGATTATTTGCTTCAAGTGCAAAATTGAAGGGCACCATGTTAGATCTTGCCCACTAAAGAAGAAGCCCCAAAGTCACAAGCAACAAGGGAAGCGGCCACAAGTTCAATCACATACTCAACTACAAGTTGAAGAAAGGCCCCTTCCCAAGAATACCCAAGCCAACACTCCTCATGTTGAGAAATAAGTAGGGAAGAAATTAAAGGGTAGATGTTGCTACTTATGTCGTGAGAAGGGTCACTTCGCTTCTTCTTGCACGAGAGGTAATTTATCCAACCCAATCATTATTGATGGTATCTATTCTCTTGGGAAGGATAAGGTTGGCAATGTGTTTGCCAAGTTTGTTGGTACTCAAAGTGGTGTCAAGAAAAGTACCATTTGGGTTGCCAAGCCTACTGTGACTAACCTCTTAGGACCCAACGTGGTTGGGGCCAACAAGCTCAAACTTGATCAATAGGTCAATGTGGAGGACATTAGAGACTTGGATACATAATGAAGAATTAAGGGGTCTTCATCATTCATATTATCTCAAGCCAAGTCATTTGGATTATCGAGTTTCTATCTTATATCCAATGTGCCTCCTTACGGTAACTTGTACTTAAACTGTTTACATTGTTAGTTGATTGCCCCTTTGCATGTTTTGGTTTTGTACCATGCATGTGTTTGTATATGTTGTGCTTCCAACTTGCTTATCTTGAGTAATCGAGTATGTGTATGTTGGTTTGCATATCATGTACATGTGAGTCTTGTATTGAGCCTTTTTACATCTTGTTTGTATCTTTGTTGGCTCTTGTGAGAGAATAATGGATTATCCCATTGTGGGGGAGTGATGTGCTTTGCACACCTCACAATCCTATAAATGTGTATACATGGGGAATACCACTTAGTATTGATATTTCAAGATTATCTAGTTTCTATGTGGTATGTCTTACTCATGAGAAATTCAAATTCTATATGGTCCATTAATTATCTCTTGTTGGTTTTAATTTGCCACTTGTTAATATTGTTGGGTTATCACATTATGGGGGAGTAATATGCTATGTGCATATTACAAGCCTAGAAAATGTGTACCTTTGAGGTGTTGCCACTTAGTGTTGATATTGTCTATTATCTTGTTCCTAGGTGGCATGTTAGCCCTCCAAGTGTCATTTTCTTCCGTTTTATGGGTAAATATGATCTTGGATATATTTGGGATCTACCAATGAGTATCATTTCCAAAATACTTCTTGTCCTTGACAATTGGTATTCCCATCATGTGGTAGGAATTGCTAATCATCTGTACATTGGATTTTGTGTTTCGTTTGTCTTCCTTGCCTCTTGTGGATCTATTTTAACATGTCTAGTGTTAATATAGATATAGAGAGAGTGATGATCCCATCTTGTGCATTTTGTATTTAAATGCAAATTCTATATAATGCACGTCCCTTGGGGGAGCTATCTTATTTCCATTAGAACACTCTCTTTATTCTCCCATCATAAAATCTTTTGATCCCCATCAAGTGTGTGTTGATGGGAGGCAAGTCTTGCTCTTTATGATGCTTTGTGCCATCATGAAAATTTGTCGAGGGTTTGGTTTGTTGGAACCTAGCTCTCTTTTGGAAATTAGATACCTCGTGTTTGTTTTCCTTCAATTGGTATCTTGTTTCCTTTTATTTGGCATGTGTCAATGGATATCTCATTCCTTGATGTATCTTTTAATTGATATCCTTCAAGTGATAGTTTTTTGTTTGGGGCCTTATTATCACTTGATACCTTGTCTTTTGGTGACTTATCAACTTTGTGTTGAGTTGATTCTTGAGAGTCTTCAGCATGCATATCTACTATATATAGCTTCTTTTGCATGATTTCTTTCCTTGACCCAATATATAGGGGAAACTCCACCTTGTCATAAATTGGCTAAACCGTGCATGCAATTCAATCTCATATCTTTATGCACATATTTATGTGGAGTTTGTCCTATGTATTGTTGGTTTTCTAACTCTTTTGTCCCAATGAGTTTGGGCACCATTTTGTTTGTTTGTTGCTCTCGGAACAATTGGAGATGCATTGGATGCTCGGCTCACCTACAAGGAAGGTGTTGACACCGTGTGCTTAATGGAGCCAAGTTAGGATGATCAACGAACAACTATCTACTACATCAAACCAATGGTGTCTCGGTAACAAGTATCTACTTCATGCATTCATTTCTAGCAAAGGCCCAAACTTGTCTTTTCTTGGCCAGGTTGCATCATGGCATGAATCTCTTGATTCATTCTTGTAGTACTTGTTTCCTTTCTCAAAGCATACGAACGATGATGTCTTATTGCTAGTTGGGATGTCTTTGATGTTCGAATGTTGGAAGCTCATATTCTACAATAAGAAAATATTAGGCCACGTGCTATGCCGCCAAGCAAAGATCTTATTGATATATTTATGACTTCCTTTTGGATATCTTGTTTGTTCCCTCTTGTAACCATTTCATGTGTACATCCTTCTTTGTGGATATATATATCATCATGATTGTCTTCTACTTAGAATCTTTAACACATGAGAGAAGTTACATCTCTAATTGATATCCTCTTTTCTTTCACGTCCACCGTTGCATTTGTTTTTGAGTTTTTGTGGCTTCGTGAAAGGATTTGTCTTGAGTGCGTATCTTATTTTCCTACATCTTTATGCACTCTTTGGTCGTGAAGATTATTTTTCCTCATGCTTGTCTTGATGAGGGTTTTGCCATTTCGATTGGTATCCCTCCTCTTGACAAGGTTCTTATTTCCTATCTTCACCATGGGTTGTCACAAGCGTTGGTTCTTACTTTGTTTATTAGTAAGCTTGTGAACTCATTTTCTAGTATGTGTGTGTGGGAATGATATGTCTTGCACTTTGTTTCTCATTTCATCAAGACTATGTTGATGAGTAATGCTCATCCTTATCTTAGTCTTCTCAAGTGCTTTGCCATGACTCACACACATTATTTTGGTTGAGCCTATTCTTAAGTTGCTTCTTTTACATGTTGCTCAACCATTTTTTTGTGCAAGTGATATGCTTATTGTCTCATCTATCTTATTGCACTCATTGTGTGTTTTTATTAATTTTGGGGGAGCAACGATCCTATTTTGTGCACTTGTATCAAATACAAAAATCTCTTATTAGTGCACAAATCATGGGGAGCTTCTCTAGTTTTGATAAAACACTCCGTTGCCTTTATCATAATATCTTTTATTCATGTGATTCGAAGGACCATATGATTGTTTGTTCCATATGGTATCTTTTGATTGCTTGCCTCTATTTTTGTATGTCTTTGTGGCATACAATTCTTTTATTTGCAATCTTTGGGTCCTCGATATAGTTCGTTTTCCTCCAACTTCTTATCATTATATATGTGTATTTATCTGCACTCATTTGTTGAGAAGTACACACTTTTTGGAGGACCACCTACTATATTAGCTTTCTAAACTTTTCATCCATTTTGGCAATCGATGCCAATGGGGGAGAAGTTTAGAGAGTTTACTTTGGATATGCTTAGAGGGTTTTGCTTTTATTGCGTAAGCATTTACTTCGTGCACGCATGCATTATTGCTTTATATTTGTGCGCTTGGTTATGCTTATTTCCTTATATAAACTCTCTTGAAGTGGTTGTCATTAATTACCAAAATGGGGGAGATTGTTAGAGCATATTTCTCCATATGTCGTTTTGGTAATTAATGACTATCCCTATGGACTAATGGTTGCCTTAAGTTATATTTATAGGATTTGTCCATAGACACTTCTTAAAGTCCATCTGTTGGGTTCAAGGAGTTTATATGATGACCAAGGTGGTATTCAAGGTATTATCCAAAGAAGGGTCATAGAGACACAAGGTTGATCAAGAACGTCAGACATAGAGTAAATCAAGATGATCAACACACAAAGCGTACAAGATGTACCGAGAGGGATCAAGTGATCCCATGGTATGGTAAGCATTGTCCATTACGTGTTTGTGTACTAACCCATGGTCTTCGTGAGAATTCTATGTGGGGTTAGGTGTGTTTTCATGGGCTTGCATCTAGACGAAGATCTCATAAACCCATGAAGGGTGATGTCAAGTGGTGATCGTCATCAAGATTGCGGCATGGAAGTTTAAGTGGATTAGCACGAAGATATCATGCTTGGAGTTTGCCGTCCATTGTGGTGGCAATGGACTTGTGAAGATATGCTCAAGAGCGGCTCACCCATAGTGTGTATGGGGGAGCAATCAACTAGTCTTCATCAAGCCAACGTAATCAAGAAAGGTGGTCCATCTTGAGGAAGCCAAGATCATCGTCATCTAGCTCAAGAGGACGAGGTGTAAGGTATAGTTTTGCCCTTTATAGGTTTTCTATTTTAGGATAGATTGCCATACTGTCAAGGGGGGCTCTCAAGTGAGTAGCTTGATCGTATTGTTCGTTGAGATCTCAAACCATTTGCATCCTTCCATCATACTTCTTGGTTCTTGTTTGGTGTTTCTCTTTGTGAGTTTTAGAGCTTATGGTCATCTTCATGACAAGCTTGAGTTCATCGAAAACGGAGTCCATATGCATCTTCTATGATGTTTTTGATGTTGGGAGTTTTTACCGGTCTTATTCGAAGAAGGGTTCTCACCATGTTCTTATGGGACTTTTCTCACTTGCTTCTTATTGATATTTCTATCAAGATTATGTTAGCCTATGTCGTCATCTTTCCAACAAACTTGGTTTTGTTGAATTTGGAGTCCGTATGCGAAAGTTAGAGCAGTTTCACTATCCAGCGGTAGTACCGCTCCTGTAGTGGTAGTACCGCCCCCGGAGTGGTAGTAATTTTTTACTACCGCTCCCTAGCGGTAGTACCGCTCCGCCGGACTGTTTTTTGCATCCTTTTTGGCCTCAGCATGGTTGGTGAACCTACCGAGCGGTAGTACCGCTCCATGAGCGGTATTACCGATCTGTGTGGGCTGTGAAGCATAACGGTTGGATTTGTCCCCACCTATAAGAGGGGGTCTTCTTCCCCATTGAACCTTATCTCTTTAGCTCGTGTTCTTCCCCCATTGTTGACATTCTTCGAGCTTGCTAACTCTCAATCTCTCCAATGATTCTTGCTAGTTCTTGAGGGAAAAGAGAGAGGAGATCTAGATCCACATTTCCACCAATCACTTTCTCCTCTAAGTGAGGGGAACCCATTGGGTCTAGATCTTGGAGTTCTTCGTGTTCTTCTGCATTCTTCCTCTCATTTTCCTCCATAGCATTAGTTGCTTTGGTGGGATTTGAGAGAGAATGATTTGGGCACTCCGTGTGCCCTTGCCATTGCATTTGGTGCATCAGTTTGAGTTCTCCACAGTGATAGGTGGAAGTGAGAAGTTGAGAAGCTTATTACTTTTGAGTACTTGGTACCCCTAGAAGCTTTGTGGTGCCTCGAAGCTCAATCATTGTAGTGTAAAGCTCCAGGCAAGCGTCGGGGTCTCCAATTAAGTTGTGGAGATTGCCCCGAGCATTTGTGGTCACCTCGAAGCTATATGCCATTGCGGTGAAGCTTTGTGGTCTTTTTGGGAGCGTCCAATTAAGTTGTGGAGATTGCCCCAACCTTGTTTGTACGGGTTCAGTGACCGCCCTCAAGGGTACCTTAGTGGAATCACGACATCTTGCATTGTGCGTGGGCGTGAGGAGATTATGGTGGCCTTAGTGGCATCTTCGGGAGCATTGTGCCTCCACACCGCTCCAAGAGAGATTAGCATCCGCAAGGGTGTGAACTTCGGGATACATCATCGTCTCCGTGTGCCTAGGTTATCTCTTACCCGAACCCTTTACTTATGCACTTTACTTTGTGATAGCCATATTGTCTTTTGTCATATATCTTGCTATCACTTAGTTGTTTATCTTGCTTAGCATAAGTTGTTGGTGCACATAGGTGAGCCTAGTTGTTTAAGGTTTTGTGCTTGACAAATTAAACGTTAGTTTTATTCCTCATTTGTTCAAGCCTAAACCATAATTATTTTAAAGCACCTATTCACCCCCCCTCTAGGCGACATCCACGTCCCTTTAAAGTTCTTCCTCGGGTTCGAGATTAAACAAGGTTTAGAAGGGACCTTCATCAAACAAGCCAAGTACAACCAAGACATGCTCAAGAGGTTCGAGCTAGAGGACGTCAAGCCGGTCAAGTTTCCCATGCCAACTAGATGCAAGCTTGACAGTGATCCAATGGTAAAGCAGTAGATCAAAAGGTATATCGCTCCATGATTGGATCCCTTCTTTTCCTTTGTGCATCTAGACCGGATATCATGTTCAGTGTAGGGATTTGTGCACGGTTTCAATCTGCACCAAAGGAAAGCCATTTTATGGTTGTCAAACGAATCGTTCGATATTTGGCTCATACCCCAAACTTTGGCCTATGGTATCCCAAAGGAGCAAGCTTCAACCTAGTGGGCTATTCTGACTCATATTGGGCTGGAGACTGTGTGGAGAGGAAGTCAACTTCTGGGGGATGTCAAATTCTTTGTCGTTCACTGGTATGTTGGTCTTTAAAGAAGCAGAACTGTATCTCATTGTCTTCCACCGAGGCCAAGTATGTTGCAGCTGCGAGTTGTTGTGCACAGTTGCTATGGATGAGGCAAACTTTAAAGGATTATGGTGTCACTTGTGACAAAGTGCCTGTTCTATGTGACAATCAAAGTACTATCAAGATTTCCCTCAATTCGGTGCAACATAGCAAGACCAAGCACATTGATATTCGTCATCACTTCATCGGTGAGCATATCAGGCGTGGTGATATTGAGGTTCACTTCATCAACACTGAAGAGCAACTTGCAGATATTTTCACTAAGCCCCTAGATGAAGCAAGGTTCTGGGAGTTAAGGCATGAGCTAAATATCATTGATTCAAGTAATATGGATTGAAACTAGGCACTCTGCACCTCATTCCGCATTATATCTAGTTCTAGGTGTAGGCATGGACATAGGGGGGTGTTGTTCTCTCAATGAACTTTCCCTCCCCCCATTATGCCTAAAGCGATCAAGTCTTTCACATCAGCCATTATTGATGGCACTTATGCTTCAAAGATGAGCATTGGTTATGAACCCAAGGAAAATTCTTCGCGGTGTCATACCTTTTGTCTCAAACATAGGTAGCTCCGGCCATCGCCCCCCCCTTTCTCTCCCGATAAAGGAAGGTTATAAGATGTCTAGTCGGTATATTTTGCTTGTGATGACTAGTCGGTGTCCATGATGATTTTGCGTTGTTCTCGCAAGTTCTGAAACTCTTTGTGTTTTCTGGAGCGGTACTACCGTTCGGAGGAAGCGGTACTACCGCTAGGGGGAGCGGTACTACCGCCCGGGTAGCGGTACTACCGCTATGACCCGAGTGGTACTACTGCAATGACCAACACGGTACTACCGCTGGCTAGGGCTAGGGTTGTCTAGATTCAGAGGGATTGGTACTACCGCTCATGACTCGAGCGGTACTACCGCCAGCCCAGCGGTACTATCGCTCTGGCCGGGCGGTACTACCGCCCTGCCCGTGCCCTAGGGGGTATATAAAGGGAGGGGGCCGTTTTCTCTGCCCCATTTGCTTCTTCTTCGTGGAGCTCTTTCTCTCTCTCTATCCCGAAATCCCCCAGATCTGATCTTCCTCCGCGGAGCTTCTCCTACCTTTCTATTTGGAGGGATTTCTCTCCCTCCTCCTTCCTCCTGCGGGTGCTATGGATTCCGGTACAGCTCCTCTCCTTCCTCTCTTGGTTGGTGATCTTGCTTCTACGGTTAGGAGCTTGATGTACTAGATTCATTGGTTTGATTTATGCTTAGTTTTTCGAAGGAACGGAGGAGAAATCTTAGGAGATTTAGGTCCAATGTTTTTACTTGAATCAATCTGACATGCCCTAGAGTTCTACATGCTTTAAAATCTGTTAGTTCTTGTCAACATTATTATGGATGTGGTTTAGATGTGGATCCCATCTAGAAATCCAGCCTCGCGCGGTACTACCGTTCCATCCCGGGCGGTACTGCCACTCGGGACAGCGGTACTACCACTTGCCTGGCGGTACTACCGCCCCACGGCTAGCGGTACTACCATTGTGCCATCTATGGCTGTTTTTCTTTGGAGTCTTGTGCTTCTTCTTTTGTGTTCTGTACCTTGCCATGACTCTTTTTGTCGCCTTTTCTGCGTGTTTGTGTTGTGTGTCATAGGTGGTGGTTCCCGTCGTTCTAACCCGGTCCGTGACACCCAGTCTAAGAGGTTCCGCAATCTTGACATCCCAGAAGGTTTAGAAACTTCCAATCCCAATTCTCTAAAGCGCCATTTCAAGAACACTGCATCGAAGGAAAAGGAGGCCAACATTGACTACATCCCTATGCCTCCTAAAGAGTTTATGCGGCGCCATGGGAGCAATCCTTATGTCAACGAGAGAGTTCAACTCAGAGGTTGTGAGTTGTTCTTGATAAAGCAGCAAGCCCTGATATATCAAGATGTGATCCTGTCCTTCAAGAAGATCTATGTCCCTGTGTTGTGGATTGATCTCCATCATCTCCAGAGGTATCCTGATTATTTTGGAGAGGCCCTCTCTTTGATTGAGCAACTTGGTATTGAGAACGTCATCACCTTCCATCATGACTTCGATCCGGAGATTGTGGCTCAATTCTATGTCACTGTCCACTTTCATAGTGATGAGGATCGTACTATGACTTGGATGACAAATGGCGAGAGAATGTCTGGAACTTGGGTAGAGTTCATGAAGCTTCTGAATGTGCCTGATGAGGCGCCGCGGACTGTTGTTGGCTTGCGCCCTCATGCCCAACCTGGTGGGGCCCCCAAGAACAAGATGCAACATCTCTATGTGAGGAAGAATGTGCTTCCCCCGGTCTTGGATATAATGCACCGGATCTTCCACAACACGCTGTTTCTTCGTGTTGGCAACAAAGACGAGGTTCATTCCTATCTGGTGGACATTCTTCTCATGTGTGAGGAGGGAAGGACAAAGAACACTGGGCCACTCGACGTATCTGATATGATGTTCTCTAAGCTTAAGAGTTCGATCTGTCACCGTAAGGTCCCCATCTATGGGCCTTACTTGTTCTTTTTCATCAAGAAAAAGTGGGCAGAGTCCTTTCCGCAAGTACCCTTTCCTGCTGGCTCTGGGTGTGTAAACCATGATCCTGTCAAGCTGCGCCATAAGGAGAAGTGGGCCAACACCTCATCTTTAAGTTCTGCTCAACGCATGGAGACTGACAGGGAGACTGCTGCTGCTGAGGGAGGTCCTGCCTCGCATACCCGCTCCTCTGTTGTGCCATCTTGGGACGTGAAGCTAAAGGACCATATGAAGACCCTCTTCTGCATGCAGGCCAAGGGACAGTATCAGACTCATGTGGCCCAAAAGGAGAACCGTCACAGGCACAAGCATGTCTTGAGGACGCTTGATGTGTGATACGTCTCCAACGTATCTATAATTTTTGATGGTTTCATGCTATTATCTTGTCAAACTTTGGATGTTTTGCATGCCTTTTATATATTTTTTGGGACTAACTTATTAACTCAGTGCCAAGTGCCAGTTCCTGTTTTTTTTTCATGTTTTTGACCCCTTTTAGAGGAGGATTTTGAACGGAGTCCAAACGGAAGGAAACTGCCAAAAATATTTTTTCTGGAACAGAAAAAGATCGGAGAGCCGGAGAATCAGGACAGGGGCCCACTAGGGACCCCACAAGCCCTCATGGCGCGGCCAGGGGGGAGGCCGCGCCCCCCTGGCTTGTGAGCTCCCTGAGGCCCCTTTGCCCTAGGTTATGCGCCTATACATCCCCAAAAACTCCACAAAAAATCAGGAGATCATCGAAAGTACTTTTCCGCCACCGCAAGCTTCTATCTTCGCAAGATCCCATCTCGGGCACGTTCTGTGCCCTGCCAGAGGGGGGATTCAGATACGGAGGGCTTCTTCATCAACACCATAACCTCTCCAATGATGCGTGAGTAGTTCACCATAGACCTACGGGTACATAGCTAGTAACTAGATGGCTTCTTCTCTCTCTTGGATCTTCAATACAAAGTTCTCCATGATCTTCATGGAGATCTATCTGATATAATCTTGTTTTGCGGTGTGTTTGTCGAGATCCGATGAATTGTGGATTTATGATCAGATTATCTATGAATCTTATTTGAGTTTCTTCTGATCTCTCTTATGCATGATTTCATATCCTTGTAATTCTCTTCGAGTTGTGGGTTTTGTCTCGCCAACTAGATCTATGATTCTTGCAATGGGAGAAGTGCTTGGTTTTGGTTTCATACCGTGCGGTGACCTCACCCAGTGACAGAAGGGGTAGCGAGGCACGCATCATGTTGTTGCCATCAAGGGTAAAAAGATGGGGTTTTCATCATTGGTTTGAGATTATCCCTCTACATCATGTCATCTTGCTTAAGGCGTTACTCTGTTCGTCATGAACTCAATACACTGGATGCATGCTGGATAGCGGTCGATGTGTGAAGTAATAGTAGTAGATGCAGAAAGTATCGGTCTACTTGTCTCGGATGTGATGCCTAATTGTATGATCATTGCCTTAGATATCGTCATGACTTTGCGCGGTTCTATCAATTGCTCGACAGTAATTTGTTCACCCACCGTGATATTTTCTATTTTGAAAGAAGCCTCTAGTGAACACTATGGCCCCCGGGTCTACTTCACACCATATTTTCAGCCTTACACTTTTTACTTCGTTGCACTTTCCGCCTTCAGATCTCACTTTGTAAACAATCTTGAAGGGATTGACAACCCCTTTGAAGCGTTGGGTGCAAGCTTGTTTGTGTTTGTGTAGGTACTCTGGACTTGATGAGACCCTCCTACTAGATCGATACCTTGGTTCTCAAAGTGAGGGAAATACTTACTGCTCCTTTGCTGCATCACCCTTTCCTCTTCAAGAGAAAAACCAACGCAAGAAAGTCTCCGTCAACGTTTCAATTTCTGGCGATGTTGTTTGAGAAGTAGCAATGTGCATATTTCGAGCGGCTTTGAGGACATCATCACTCCAGAGGCTGACTGGATGAACGCATGAGACTACCAGTGGGCTAAGTCCAACGCTGGGGAGGAGGCATATGACGTGGACGCTGAGGAGGAGGAGGATGAGGAGGATGCAGATGCTACGAACGAGTCCGATGTGGATGCCTGAGCTACCACCTGTGTCCTAGGTGTCCTCTCTGCCCTTTTTGGTGTCTTGATGCCAAAGGGGGAGAGAGAGTAGGGATTTGGATTTGCTTTGCTTTAGCATTTTTTGAGTCTTTCTGTGTTGAACTTGGCTGGTCTTATCGTCTTTGATTACCTTTCATGGTTGTGAGACTCCCTACATTACCTTTATACTTTATCTTCATGCTCACATACTCCACCTTGCTTCCTTACTTAATGTTGTATCAGGTCGTTGCAAGGAGTACTAGCCTATGATTTCTAGCGCGGGTCTTCTCCTTGGACTAAGTGCACTGTTGCTCATAGCACTAACCTAAATCATGTACTCATCCAGGGGGATCCAGTCCCTAGACCATAGACTTTGGGTTTGCAGTTGTATTCAGTATACTTTCCTTTTGTGCAAATCTGGTATTGTCATCAATTCACCAAAAAGGGGGAGATTGTTAGGGCATATTTATACCTAAGTGATTTTGGTGATTGATCACAGTACCTCAACGGACTAATCGTGTGCATTGAGCATTTCATATAATACATGACAACGGCACAAGACGTTTTGGCTCCCCTCCATGGATTAGAAGCACGGTGGCTTCTACGGTTCTCTTTTTGTGGTTTTGAGTCCTAGGAATGTCGTACTATTAAGAGGGGATCCGTGTCGCAAAGGTTGGGTGGAATCAAACTCTCACGCGCACATTTTATCTCCACCGCTTTTCCCTTGCTGCTATGGAGCTCCCTCCCCCCTTGTTCTTTCTCTCTCTTGGCAAAAAGGCTCTAGAGGTAGTAGCACTATAGGTGAGCGGTAGTACCGCTAGCAAGCGGTAGTACCGCCTCCTGGTTAGCGGTAGTACAGCTCCAAGACTATAGTACCACTCTCCTAGCGGTTGTGCTACGTCACACTTTTTGAGAAGACTTTCTCAGCGGTGGTAGGCCCGGTAGTAGCTTTTGCACTACTTTGGGTAAAGCGGTAGTACCGCTCCACTCCTAGCGGTAGTACCGTTGGGGCTTGCAGTAGTACCGCTGGGGGGCAGTGGTACTACCGCTATGCAGTAAGTGGGGGTAACGGTTGTTTTGTTCCCCCCACTATATAAAGGGTTCTTCCACTCCGTGAACCCTACCTTTTGACCCTCTAAGACTCCATTGTTGCTCCCTAAGCTCATATGTGTCGGAACTCTCTCCCTAGCCAATCAAACTTGTTGATTTCCTAGGGATTGGTTGAGAAGGCCAAGATCTACACTTCCACCAAGAGAAAATTGATTCCCCCCACTAATCCATTGCGGATCTTGTTACTCTTGGGTGTTTGAGAACCCTAGACGGTTGAGATCACCTCGGAGCCACATTCCATTATGGTGAAGCTCCGTGGTCTTGTTGGGAGCCTCCAAGCTTTGTGTGGAGATAGCCCCAACCTTGTTTGTAAAGGTTCGATTGCCGCCTTCAAGGGCACCTATAGTGGAATCACGACACCTTGCATTGTGTGAGGGCGTGAGGAGAATACGGTGGCCCTAGTGGCTTATTGGGGAGCATTATGCCTCCACACCACTCCAACGGAGACGTACTTCCTGTCAAAGGGAAGGAACTCGGTAACACATCCTCGTCTTCATCGGTTCCACTTGTGGTTATCTCTAACCTTTACATTGTGTATGTTATTGTTGTAGAGTATTTCTTGCTTTAGCAGTTATAGTTGGTAGCACCATATAGGTTGCTCACCTAGTTATCATTTTAGAGAACCTTTATGTTGCTAACCCTAACTTGTTAAGAATAGCTAAAACTTGGTAGTTTCCTATTCAACCCCCCCCCCCTCTAGTCAACCATATCGATCCTTTCAGACTGCTCGCCGGAGGCTTCCGCAGTCAAAACAACGTCTCGGCACGGTGCGGATAGAGCAGGTGATCAGAGGGAGGTGCGCCATCGTGCGAAGCTAGTTTCCGGCTACCGCGGTGTGCTACTGACTCCATCGTCCCTGTTGTGAGCCAGCGCTTGGCGTCAGATGGAAGAACCGTCGGGGCCCCGTACCTAAGACAATTAGCCAACACCTACTATTAAAGGTGCCATTTGATGCATTGATTGGCATTCCCACGTCCGAAATCTGAACACATGACCTGCATGCAAGAGGCCTTGATTAGTGGTAATTAAACAATAGCGAAAACTGGTTCTGCATGCGATGGGAGTTTCCATCTCCCATGGACTATTTTCGGCATGCAATTGATTGTCGTGTTGCGTTCTTGTGCAGGCGACGCCGGAAGGATGTGCTCCTTTTAGGGGTCTTCATCGAGCTGGCAGTGTCCGAGAGCACCTGCGGGAGGTGCGTCTCCACCATGGAGCTCACTTCCGATCGGACGACGAGGACGAAGGGCTTCACAGCATGGAGGCCGCCGTCGATCAGGCGATCGGTTGGGGAAGCCCCGTGGCATGGAGGCCTTCGTCGGGCACGCGACCAATTGGAGGAGCCCTGCACCAATGGCCAGGCCAGTGCTTCCGTGGAGTGGTAGCTGTTGTCGGCTGAGCAACTCGGGGAGGAGCCCTGCATTGCCGAACAGGCCCGTGCCTCCGCGGTGTCGAATAAAGATGTAACCTATCTCCTCTCTTATTTTTGTGATGCTTCAATACTCGTTGTGAAGATGAACAATATGAAGTGCATGAACATGAAATTAGATATAGATGAATGAAAAAACCATCCACATCATGGCTCGATAGATGCCATACCCCACGGTGGGCGCCAACTGTCGTGGTAACGATTCCTACAATAGAAAGGGGTAGGATAAAGGAGCATGATCTATCGAGATTCAAATGGGTGACACGGTGATTTTGGTGAGTTCAGCCTCTCACGATGGAGATAACAACCCTACGTCTCATGCTCTAGAGAGGCTTTGCTTACCTGTCATGAACATGGAGTTACACTGTGTATTAGAGAGAGGGGGGAGAACAGATCTCCAAGCTAAGTCCTGAGCCTAGAGAGCCCCCCCCCCCTCAGCTATGGAGAGAGGGTGGCTTATATAGAGTGCGCCACCCCCTCATCTCTTATGTTACAAGATGGGTCATTGATGCCATAATGTCAGCCCACTATAGAACCTCCTATATGCTTCGATTGTCTTGCCCACTATTGGTCTTCGCATACCCGAGTGAGTCGTACGGCCGTGTGGTTGATTGTCATCCGAGTGGATGGAATGTACTTGTCCGAGTGGATAGTATGTATGTATTTGTCTGGACCCACCTCATGTGTGGGCCCCATTCTATTATGGTATTTCGACCCTTCATGGGCCTACCCATTTTCTGTATCCCCAACAAGCATCGTCGACACCTCGCGCGCTGACGCCACAACACGGTTGGCTGCTTTAAACGATAGCTCGTGGCGTTTTCTCGAGGCCACTATCGATGCCTTCTACAAAGACTACAAGGTGTTTTCTCTGTGTGCCCATGCTTACCTCAACTCGAGAGCCAGCAGGTTGGTGCCCAGAGGGGCTAAAGCAACTCACCACTACAAGGAGGGCACCCCCGATGTGGAGGCCAGATACGTCTCTGTAGTATCTACTTTTCCGAACTCTTTTCCCTTGTTTTGGACTCTAATTTGCATGATTTGAATGGAACTAACCCGGACTGACGCTGTTTTCAGCAGAATTGCCATGGTATTGTTTTTGTGCAGAAATAAAAGTTCTCGGAATGTCCTGAAAATTCACGGCGATTTTTTTTGGAATAAAAGAAAAATACCTGCGCAAAGATCCACCGGAGGGGCAGTGCCAGTGGGCCACAAGCCCACAGGCCGCGGCCACCCCCCTGGGTCGCGCCGTGAGGGATTGTGGAGCCCACGTGGCACCACCGCCCCCAAACTCAGCTCTATATCTTCCGTCTCGCCCGGAAAAAATCAAAGAGAAGTTTTCATCGCGTTTTACGATACACAGGCGCCGCCACCTCCTGTTCTTCATCTGGAGGGCAGATCTGGAGTCCGTTTCGGGCTCCAGAGAGGGGAGATCGTCGCTGTAACATCCCAAATTTTGGAATTTTAAAAAAAAAAATTGATTGTTTGTTTGTTTGTTTGACTGATTGAAACTTGAGTGAAATTTGAAACTTTTAAAAAACTTTTGAATGAGAGGGAATAAAATGTATTTCCCATTTTTCCTATGAATTCAAATTCATCCATTTAAAATCAATGAGAGAAGATGACATGACTTCTTCAACTATAAAGAATTTGAATGAAGGGGGCATTTGAATTTCTTTCGATTTTTGTTTTGCAATTCTACTTTTTCCCACTCAAGAAATGCCGGGAATAAATTCTTGCCAAGCAAGAAAGAGAGGATGAACATGACCCTCCAAAACCAGGGACATTCATTGAAATATTTTGAGCCAAAAAAAGCAAAATTTAATTGAGAAAATATTTGCAAAAATAAATAGAGCATTTTGGGAATTTTCTGAAAAAACATTTTTTTAAGTTTTTATTTTCGCCGTGGAAAAATGTCCATCTCTTTGGATTTATTTTCTGAAAATTTTAATATATTATACCCCTATATTCCGAGGATATTCTATTTCCTTTTAATCGTATTAATTCCTATTTTAATAAAAAGGGAAAGAGATCTCTTATTCTAGGAATGTACTTGGGCCACGTTAGGAAACGCATCAGGCCGAGATACCCCTTCTTCTTCCTCCTCTCGTTCCCTTCCTTCCCACGCAATGGCAGAAGCTTCATGGAAGCTTCCCTCCCCCGATTCGCGAGATATGTTGCGTCCCCTCGCCTCCCAGCACCCCTATAAGAGAGCCCCGACTCTCCTCGTTCCATTTTCCCCATCACCTCGCCTTCTCCCTTCCCGTAGCCACGGCGCCACCATCCTCATCTTCCTGTCAAGAACGGAGTATAGTAGCTCTCGTGGCGCTTCCCCATCGCCCCTGCCGATCCTCTCCAGCGACCCCACCCCCTGTCGTGCTACCCCACGCCTCCACCCCACCCTCGTCGCCCCCCCCCCCCCCGGCGGCCAGCACCACCTCGCGCCATTCTTCCTGTCGCTGGACACGAGCACTGTCAGGAGCGAGCAGGAATCCCCCCTGACGCCCCCTCCCCGCCCCAGGACGCCCCGAGGCCTTCCCCACAGCGCCGACCCTCCTCCGCCGATTCCCCACCCCGCCGGCGACCTCCCCACCTCGCCGGAGCAGCCACCTCGCCGGAGTTCTTTCTCTTTGTCACCCACGGTGAGCTTCATAGAAATCCCGTCACAGTTTTTTTTCAGAAAAAGAGCAAACTTATAAATTCATATCTATTAGTCTATAACTCCGAATTCGGTGATTCTTGTTGCGTTAGATCACAATGTTCTTGTAGTTTCCGCAAACATATTATTTGCCTATGTTTGAAATTTCAAAATTTGAATTAGAAGAGATTTAGTTTAAATCTTGTTTTACTTATTCTGGGAGTTTAAAAATAGCTTTTAATTTAATTATTTTTGCTGCTGCTTCCTACTGATAATATCTTTCAATAGTTTAAGTTTCCATTTTTTTAAAATATTTTTACTTGGGGTTTTTCCCAAAACAGATTCTGTTTTAGTTCTTTTAGGATTATGGCTATTTCTTTTTCTATAATTGTTTTTAAATTATTTTCTTTTATATTTGAGAAAGTTTATATTTTGTTTTATGCTAGTTAACAGTAGGTTTTCAACATAAACAAAATTTCATTTTATTTGTTATCATGAAATCAATTCTAGTTCTCTAATAACTTGCAATTGATTTCCCTACTAGTTTAACTCCCATTTGAAAATACTTTCAAATAGTTTTATGAAAAATACTTTATTTTATCTTAGTTAAATTTATATATATTTTTTCTCTGTTATTTTAGTGTTTTATTTTCACTTCGAACAAAAACTATTTAGTGTTTGATGTAGTAGAAGACTCCCTAGTTTTCTTTGAAATTTCCTTTGGATTCTTATTTGATCTTTCTTATTGTTTTGATTGCATCAACTTTTATTGTTGTTTGTTATTTGATTGCTAGAATGATTGCTAGTGTGAGTGCTTATGTGAATACTATGTTTGCTTATATAGATTTCATCGGAAAGTGACGAATAGTTCTATCAAGTTATTTCACGAGAACGATAATTCTTGTTCGTCAACCTCACCAGGCAAGTCATTTGATCATGTAATACCTATGTTGTTATGCATTGTAGTTCTACCTTTCTTCACCCAAATTGCATGCAAAGTAGGTACTTCGAAATTTTGGATCTTGATGTAGTATCATGTGGTAGGCACCCACCCCCTTGTTACTTTGGCCGGGACGTTATTATGCTATGCTCCTAGTAGACGGGGTTATGCTTGAGTGTTTACCATGACTGTTGTGAGAACTTAATAATCAAGACCTGAAGACTCCAAGACTTGCAAGACCTCAGAACGAAATATACCTCTGGGTGAAGGACGGTTTAGATGGGCTCCCTGGAGAAACTAGTGGACGACCAGGGATGCATCGGGGAAGCGCCAAGACATCTTGCGGAAAGCTTCACCCAGGATCAAAGAGACGGACGGATATTTTCAAGACCCAAGGCTTACCTGCACAGGCACAAGTCATTATGGACTCTGGCTTGGTTGGACAATGTGGCGACTCTGGACAGGCGGTGCTAGCAGATGTAGAAGAACGGTAGGATTGGATGGGCACCGATAGAGGATCAGAGGGACCCGTTGAAAGACCATGTTTTGATCATCCGGTCTTCAAACACCCTGAAGTGCGAGGACATACTCGGAGACGATCAAATCTTGTGGGGAACGTGTGCAAAACTCTACAGAGTACTCAAACCTAATCGATTAGCCGTGTCCACGGTCATGGACAACTTGAGCCAAAGGAACTGAAACTATAAGGAATTCTCAACACCATTACAAATATTTGATGTGGGTAATATTGATAACTTGGGTATGAGAACTGGTTGGCGGAACCATCTCATTAACAACCAACAATGTAGTAACATTTTGCTTTTAGCCCCTCTCTTGTCGTAGGAGAAAACTTTGCTTTCCGCTAAAAACTTACAGCCCCACCTGCCATATATGCATATAGTATAGATGATATTTTTACCCTCTCTTACGTGACTTGCCGGCATATTCAATATGCTGACCTACACGGTTGCAACGCCTTATGTTGCAGATATTTTCTTCGACGAGTAAGGGTACGATTCAGGGTTACGGTCCGCACTCAACCTGTCGTTGGTGTTTATTGGGACTCCACTCCCTTGATTGTTTCCACTGAGATTCTGAGGTATATATCAGTTTTACGTTATTTACAAGTGATTGCACTTTGATATATACATTTATGTACTGTGTGTGCCAGCATACTGATCCACGGATGGCACAGATGCACAGAGGCTTGACTCGTTTTGAGTCGGGTCGCTACAGATATGGTATCAGAGCACATGTTGACTGTAGGACGTGACCCTAGAAAATGGAAATTTCTTAGGAAAGGATCTCTCAAAAATATTTATTTTGAAGAACAATTTTACTTCTCATCTCTTCTGATTTCATCAAATGTTCTCTCTCACCTCAAATAGTTATGCAATACCCTTACCTCTTTGACCACATGAAGAATCAACGGAGTTCTACTTAAAAGTAGAGAGGATTTCACCATGCATTTGAAGAATTGAAGCTACACCAATTGAAGACTCTCAAGACCCGAAGAACTCGAAGACCCTGAAGCGTTTAAATAATTATATGGCCATTAGAAGTCCAAACCCCTTTTATATACCCATGTTAGATACGATGATTTGTGAGCGATCATTTGTGTGTGTTTTCCGACGGCCACAAATAAAACCTATTCTCAAAAATATTGTTTGTATTGTGTGTATCTCCCTCCCTCTCTTACCCATCTCATCCCCAAAACCTCAACCCTACCAGATGGAGTATGAAGCTGGACTTGTAATCTCTGGACTAGTGACCCAGCTGGAGGCTGATATATGGATTCAGAACATGGAGAACCACTTCGGGAGCAATTTCATTTCAAGGAAGTATGAAGTGGCACATGCTCTTGAGTACTTTACCCAAAGTGCTGCTATCTGGTGGAAAATGCATCATGCCATACAAGGATTTAGTGGAGCAGAAACTTGGGACGAATTCAAGAAGACTCTATTAAGATCCCGTCTTATTCAAAAGTGTTATGAAAGCCCTATGAAGAAGCCTTGTGCTTGCAAGATCTGTGGAGAAATAGGACACACCTAGGAAGGACACAAGGATGGATGCACTCATTGTGAAGAAAATCACCCAGCTGAGGAGTGCCCAAGTAGTGAGATGACTTGTTTCCTGTGTGAAGGAACCACCCACTACCCAGCCCAGTGTTACATCTACACCAGGGTGCAACAAGTTGCCAAAGAGCAGAAATCCGTAATGAAGGAAACTCTCAAGAAGAAGATTCTGGAAGAACCTGTGACAAAGGAAAATATAGAAGACCGGGATGAACAAGGTCGGACCAGATTTTTCTCCAATGCATGTTACTCTTGTGGAGAAGAAGGACATTATTCACAGGATTGCACGAAGGGAAGCCAGGAGTATCTGGGAAACTTCCCGACGGAAAAAGTGGAGTTTGATCCACTTGATATAGAAGAACTGGCCAGAACGCGGCAGTCCGGAAAGAAGAGAAAGTACCCTCAGAATCGTCAAATCTCTACAGATAAAGACCTGAGTCATATCAGATGTTTCAAGTGTATGGAATTTGGCCACTACAAAAACATGTGCCCAGGAAGGAAGCAGGAAACCCAAGGAGCAAAAGCAAACACTAAGAAGCCTCGAGACTTGTCCGAACTCATTTGCTTTCGTTGCAAGGAAGCAGGACATTATGCTAGTGATTGTCCACATGGGAAGAAAGCTAAAATGGAGTAGTTAAGTTTTGACAGTGGCAATAAGTGTAACCTGAAGCACTCTTGTTTTCATGAGATTATGGAGTTGAATTTTTGTAAAAGAAGTCTCTCAGATTGTAATAACTCATCAATCAAAAAAATTGTTGTGTCATGATTTCTTACGTTGAAAATGTATGCGTTGTTTTCTCTACAAGCAAAGATCTCAGAACATTTATGAGGATATGAGGAAATATGGTCTATGCAGGCATGAGTATAATTCATTTTAAGTGTGGTAGTAATCGGTAAACCCACAGGATCCACTCAGTAGGAATATGCCATGATTACCAAGGAGACACATACATTCCTCTGAGTACCTATTTTCTGACACCTGCAGATGACAACCCTCTACGAGTCATTCCTTAAGGGCCCAGAAACGATCATGACCCTGACTAGTGATCATGATTACCCAAAAATCCTAAAGGACATGATGAAGCACATTCATCTTGAAGGAGATGCAGTCTACAAAGGCTACCCGTTCATGGAAAATGGAGTGGAACTTTGGTATGTGGAAGTACATCTCCACCATGTGAAAGGAGTTTGTCCAAAGACTATGGGGCAACACTTTTTCATTTCACGTGTACCATGAGCAACCTTCTTTGATGCTGTTCGTGAAGGTGCCATGGAAGCCATACGTCAGATTTGAGAAATACTTGAAGCAAGACTCCGTCATACCCAGGAATACCTGAGTGATGTGCATGCGGAGATGATGGAGATGAAGCTCATGGCCACCATGATGAAGCAAAAGATGGATGATTTCAAGGAGCACCTCAGAAAGTTCCAGTGGGACTAAAGTATCTCCAAGGGAGACAAAATGAATAAAGTTGGTAGAAATGCTTGACCATACTGAACAATGTGGATGGCAGCATTTGTAATAAAGTACTTTTGAATTGGAATTTTGAGAAGAAATTAAGGATGTAATAAAGGATTGATTATGAAATGAATATGATTTATGGATGAACCAATACCTTTTCATGGTAAACACACCAATGGAAAGTATCCCACAGAGTGGAGTATGTACCAAAAATAAGTCTGAGGATTATTATTATATGATGGTTACCCCAAGAATATGATGGAATGAAATACTATGGAATTTAAAGACGGAGTAATTCCAAGTATGCCTGCAACACACAGACCCGGGGACTAATACGGATCAAGCACTACCTTTATGAAGAAAGAAACTTGAAAGAAACTATGATGGATCAGCAAATGTTTTCTTAGGAGCATACAAAAAACCGAGAGTTGTGAAGAAACGATAGATGTTTGTTTAGCTTGCGGAATCATTGGATTTATCCGAACTTCGTTCGTGGACAAGAGAAATTCTACAACGCTTGTGAGGATGCCCAAGTGTTAGAATACAAGATTCACTAAGCCTTATACAAGGTAATGATTTCAGTGCGACAAGGCTTGGCCACCATGACGACTTACTCTTATCATTCTCTTGCTATTCGGAATGGTAAATCTGAGAGACTTACCCACAGTGAGAGACGACGTTCTTTGAAGCTTTTTTAAGCCTTGGAATGGTATTATGAAAGCCCATGTACATGGCACTTGTTGTCACGCGTAGGAAACCTTACGTTGAGGATGAAACCAAGACCCCTCTCTCTGTAGGATAACCACAAATGGTAGACCACAGATACGTCTCCAACGTATCTATAATTTTTGATGGTTCCATGCTATTATCTTGTCAACTTTGGATGTTTTATATGCATGATATGCTATTTTATATCTTTTTTGGGACTAACCTACTAACTCAGTGCCAAGTCCCAGTTTCTGTTTTTCCGTGTTTTTGGCCCATTTTCAGACGGAGTCCAAATGGAATGAAACTTTACGATGATTTTTTTGGACCAAAAGAGACCCCCAAAGCTTTGGGAGAAGGCCAGATGGGCCACGAGGGAGTCACAAGCCCTCACGCCGCCACCCCCCCCTGTGGTGGCGCGCAGGCTTGTGACCTCCTCAGGGGCCCAACCGACGTAATTCCACCGCCATAAATTCCTATAAATTCATAAACCCCCAAAAAGAAACCTAGATCGGGAGTTCCGCCGCCGCAAGCCTCTGTAGCCACCAAAAACCAATCTGGAGCCCGCTCGGCACCCTGCCGGAGGGGGAATCCATCTCCGGTGGCCATCTTCATCATCCCGGCGATCTCCATGACGAGGAGGGAGTAGTTCTCCCTCGGGGCTGAGGGTATGTACCAGTAGCTATGTGTTTGATCTCTCTCTCTCGTGTTCTTGAGATGTCTTGATCTCGATGTACCATGGCCTTTGCTACTATAGTTGGATCTTATGATGTTCTTCCCCCTCTCCCTCTTGTAATGTATTGAGTTTCCCCATTGGAGTTATCTTATCGGATTAAGTCTTTGAGCACGTGTCTATCTGCTATGATCAACTTGCTGGTTTGTGACAATTGGGAACCTATGCATATGGGTTAGCACACGTGGATTCATGTGAGTACTTGATGTATGTTTTGGTGATCAACTTGCGGGTTCGTGACATTGGGAACCTATGCACAGGGGTTGGCACACGTTTTGACTCTCTGGTAGAAACTTTGGGGCACTCTTTGAAGTTCTATGTGTTGGTTGAATAGATGATTCTGAGATTATGTGATGCATATCGTATAATCATGCCCACGGATACTTGAGGTGATAATGGAGTATCTAGGTGACATTAGGGTCTTGGTTGATATGTATCTTAAGTTGTTATTCTAGTACGAGCTCTTGAATAGATCGATCAGAAAGAATAACTTTGTGGTGGTTTCGTACCCGACAATAATCTATTCGTTTGTTCCCCGCTATTAGTGACTTTGGAGTGACTCTTTGTTGCATGTTGAGGGCTACTTATATGATCCAATTATGTTACCATTATTAAGAGAACTTCACTAGGGGAAGTATGAACCCTAGGCCTTGTTTCCACGCATTGCAATACCGTTCGTGCTCACTTTTACCATTTGTTACCTTGCTATTTTTGTAATTTCAGATTACAAAAACCTATATCTACCATCCATATTGCACTTGTTTCACCTTCTCTTCGCCGAACTAGTGCACCTATACAACTTACCATTGTATTGGGTGTGTTGGGGACACAAGAGACTCTTTGTTGTTTGGTTGCAGGATTGCTTGAGAGAGACCATCTTCATCCTACGCCTCCCGCGGATTGACAAACCTTAGGTCACCCACTTCAGGGAAAATTGCTACTGTCCTACAACCCTCTGCACTTGGAGGCCCAACAACGTCTACAAGGAGAAGGTTGCATAGTAGACATCAACCACCATGAGAATCGTCGATAGGTTATTTAGAATGATCACGAGACTGTCAGTTAAGAAGATTCAGTGACGGAAGAAGCTTATATCAACAGAAGAACCCTCGATTTTGATGGAAACGTTATGAATAAAACGAAAGAGCATCACCAAAGGAGTTAGTATGAAGACTGTGAGGAGTCAGATGACAAAAACCCCACAGGATTGCTAAAATTTTGAGGGACCAGTAATCTTCATTTTAATTGTGGTAGCATCCCACTTTGCAAGAGATTGGATTTGTTAGAAGACCCCCAAACCCTAACCCTTCTTTCTAGCCTCTTTGAATCTCGAGGACGAGACTCATTTTAAGTGTGGTAGGTTTGTAACATCCCAAATCTTGGAATGTTAATAAAATTATTAGATTGTTTGTTTGTTTGTTTGACTGATTGAAACTTGAGTGAAATTTGAAACTTTTAAAAAACTTTTGAACGAGAGGGAATAAAATGACTTTCCCCTGTTTCCTGTGAATTCAAATTCATCCATGTAAAATCAATGAGAGAAGATGACATGACTTCTTCAACTATAAAGAATTTGAATGAAGGGGCATTTGAATTTCTTTCGATTTTTGTTTTGCAATTCTATTTTTTTCCAATCAAGAAATGACGGGAATAAATTCTTGCCAAGCAAGAAAGAGAGGAGGAACATGACCCTCCAAAACAAGGGACATTCGTTGAAATATTTTGAGCCAAGAAAACCAAACTTAATTGAGAAAATATTTGCAAAAAGAAATAGAGCATTTTGGGAATTTTCTCAAAAACATTTTTTCTAAGTTTTTGTTTTGGCCGTGGAAAAATGTCCATCTCTTTGGATTTATTTTTCTGAAAATTTTAATATATTATACCCCTATATTCCGAGGATATTCTATTTCCTTTTAATCGTATTAATTCCTGTTTTCATAAAAAGGGAAAGAGATCTCTTATTTTAGGAATGTACTTGGGCCACGTTAGGAAACGCATCAGGCCCAGATACCCCTTCTTCTTCCTCCTCTCGTTCCCTTCCTTCCGAGGCAATGGCAGAAGTTTCCCTCCCCCGATTCGCGAGATATATTGCCCCCCCCCCCCTCGCCTCCCACCACCCCTATAAGAGAGCCCCGACTCTCCTCGTTCCATTTTCCCCATCACCTCGCCTTCTCCCAGCTCGTAGCCACGGCGCCAGCATCCTCATCTTCCTGTCAAGAACGGGGTACAGTAGCTCTCGTGGCACTTCCCCATCGCCCCTGCCGAGCCTCTCCAGCGCCCCCACCCCCTGCCGTGCTACCCCACGCCTCCACCCCACCCTCGTCGCCCCCCCCCCCTGCCGGCCAGCACCACCTCACACCATTCTTCCTGTCGCTAGACAGGAGCACTGCCAGGAGCGAGCAGGAACCCCCCCTGATGCCCCCTCCCCGCCCGAGGACGCCCCGAGGCCTTCCCCACAGCGCTGACCCTCCTCCACCGATTCCCCACCCCGCCGGCGACCTCCCCACCTCTCCGGAGCAGCCACCTCGCCGGAGTTCTTCCTCTCTGTCAGCCACGGTGAGCTTCATAGAAATCCTGTCACAGTTTTTTTCAGAAAAAGAGCAAACTTATAAAATTCATATCTATTAGTCTATAACTCCGAATTAGGTGATTCTTTTTGCATTAGATCACAATTTTCTTGTAGTTTCCGCAAAGATATTATTTGCCTATGTTTGAAATTTAAAAATTTGAATTAGAACAAATTTAGTTTAAATCTTGTTTGGCTTATTCTGGGAGTTAAAAAATATCTTTCAATTTAATTATTTTTGCTGCTGCTTCCTAGTGATAATATCTTTCAGTAGTTTAAGTTTCAATTTTTTTTAATATTTTTACTTGGGGTTTTTACCAAAACAGATTATGTATTAGTTCTTTTAGCATTATGGCTATTTCTTTTTCTATAATTGTTTTTAAATTATTTTCTTTTATATTAGAGAAAGTTTATATATTTTTTCTGCTAGTTAACAGTAGGTTTTCAACAAAAACAAAATTTCAGTTTATTTGTTATCATGAAATCAATTCTAGTTCTCTAATAACTTGCAGTTGATTTCCCTACTAGTTTAACTCCCATTCGAAAATACTTTCAAATAGTTTTATGAAAAATAATTTATTTTATCTTAGTTAAATTTATATATTTTTTCACTCTGTTATTTTAGTGTTTCATTTTCAGTTAGAACAAAAACTATTTAGTGTTTGATGTAGTAGAAGACTCCCTAGTTTTCTTTGAAATTTCCTTTGGATTCTTATTCGATCTTTCTTATTGTTTTGATTGCATCAACTTTTATTGTTGTTTGTTATTCGATTGCTAGAATGATTGCTAGTGTGAGTGCTTATGTGAATACTATGTTTGCTTATATAGATTTCACAGAGAGTGACGAATAGTTCTATCAAGTTATTTCTCGTGAATGATAATTATTCTTCGTCAACCTCACCAGGCAAGTCATTTGATCATGTATTACCTATGTTTTTAAGCATTGTAGTTCTACCTCTCTTCACCCAAATTGCATGCAGAGTAGGTACTTGGAAATTTTGGATCTTGATGTAGTATCATGTGGTAGGCACCCACCCCCTTGTTACTTTGGCCGGGACGTTATTATGCTATGCTCCTAGTAGACGGGGTTATGGTTGAGTGTTAACCATGACTGTTGTGAGAACTTAATAATCAAGACCTGAAGACTCCAAGACTTGCAAGACTTCAGAATGAAATATACCTCTGGGTGAAGGACGGTTTAGATGGGCTCCCTGGAGAAACCAGTGGACGACCCGGGATGCATGGGGAAGCGCCATGACATCTTGTGGAAAGCTTCACCCAGGCTCAAAGAGACGGACGGATATTTTCAAGACCCAAGGCTTACCTGCACCGCCACAAGTCATTATGGGCTCTGGCTTGGTTGGACAATGTGGCGACTCTGGACAGGCGGTGCTAGCAGATGTAGAAGAACGGTAGGATTGGATGGCACCAACAGAGGGTCGGAGGGACCCGTTGAAAGACCATGTTTTGCTCATCCGGTCTTCAAACACCCTGAAGTACGAGGACATACTCGGAGGCGATCAAATCTTGTGGGCAACGTGTGCAAAACTCTACAGAGTACTCAAACTTAATCGATTAGCCGTGTCCACGGTCATGGACAACTTGAGCCAAAGGAACTGAAACTATCAGGAATTCTCAACACCATTATAAATATTTGATGTGGGTAATATTGATAACTTGGGTATGAGAACTGGTTGGCGGAACCATCTCATTAACAACCAACAATGTACTAACATTTTGCTTTTAGCCCCTCTCTTGTCGTAGGAGAAAACTTTGCTTTCCGCTCAAAACTTACAGCCCCACCTGCCATATATGCATATAATATAGATGATATTTTTACCCTCTCTTACGTGACTTGCCGGCATATTCAATATGCTGACCTACACGGCTGCAACGTCTTATGTTGCAGATATTTTGTTCGACGAGTAAGGGTACGATTCAGGGTTACGGTCCGAATTCAACCTGTCATTGGTGTTTATTGGAACTCCACTCCCTTGACTGTTTCCGCTGAGATTCTGAGGTATATATCAGTTTTACGTCATTTACATGTGATTGCACTTCGATATATACATTGATGTACTGTGTGTGCCAGCATACTGATCCAGGGATGGCACAGATGCACAGAGGCTTGACTCGTTTTGAGTCGGGTCGCTACAGTCGCCATCGTCATCATCAACCTTCCTCCATCGACAATTCCATGATGCTCTTCATCGTTCGTGAGTAATATCATCGTAGGCTTGCTGGACGGTGATGAGTTGGATGAGATCTATCATGTAATCGAGTTAGTTTTTGACGGGGATTGATCCCTAGTATCCACTGTGTTCTAGATTGATGTTTCTACTACTTGGCTATGCTTAATGCTTGTCACTAGGGCCCGAGTGCCATGATTTCATATCTGAACCTATTATGTTGTCGCCAATATATGTGTCTTTTAGATCCTATCTTGCAAGTTGTAGTCACCTACGATGTGTTATGAGCCGGCAACCCCGGAGTGACAATAGTCGGAACCACTCCCGGAGATGACCATAGTATGAGGAGTTCATGTATTCACCAAGTGTTAATGTGTTGGTCCGGTTCTTTATTAAAAGGAGAACCTTAATATCCCGTAGTTTCCATTAAGACCCCGCTGCCACGGGAGGGATGGACAATAGATGGCATGCAAGTTCTTTTCCCTAAGCATGTATGACAACATACGGAATACATGCCTACATTAGATTGACGAACGGGGGCTAGTTACATATCTCTCTGTGTTATAGCTGTTACATGATGAATCACATCCGTAATACTCATCCATCACCGATCCACTGCCTACGAGTCCTTTACTATTGGTACTTGCTACGTTACTTTGTCTAGGCTTGTCCCTTGCTACATAAGGGATTGGGCCACTTTGCTGCTATTGTTGCTACTGCTGTCACCTTGCTACTACTATTGCTACTGCTATTACTTTGCTGCTGCTGTTCCTTGCTACTTCGATGTTACTTGTTGCAAGATCCTTTTCCGACACTGTTGCCGGGAAGGAATAGCTACTCGCCCACGTGCAACCTACTAGCGCCATTGATACAACAGTTAGGAATAGTCTGTCGTCGACAGGTCGTTTCTAGCACCGTTGCTATCATACTACTTTGCTACTGATACTTTGCTTGCAGACACTAATCTTTTAGGTGTGGTTGAATCTAACAAACTCAGCTGCTAATACTTGAGAATATTCTTTCGCTTCCCCTTTGGTGAACCAACAAATTTAGGTTGAATGCTCTACCCTCGAAAACTGTTGCGATCCCCTACACTTGTGGGTTATCAGTTACCTCAATGGGGATGTGTATCTCCCCAACAAGCAAGTCATACTTCATCTTGACACGAGAAATAGGGCATTCAAGATGAAGTATGACTTGCTTGTTGGGGAGATACACATCCCCATTGATGTAACTGATGACCCACAAGCGTATGGGATCGCAGCAGTTTTCAAGGGTAGAGTATTCAACCCAAATTTGTTGGTTCGCACGACGGGAAGCGAAAGAATATTCACAAGTATTAGCAGCTGAGTTTATCAGATTCAACCACACCTGAAAGATTAGTGTCTGCAAGCAAAGTATCGGTAGCAAAGTAGTATGATAACAACGGTGCCAGAAACGATCTGTTGACGGAAGACTATTCCTAACTGTTGTATCAATGGCGCCAGTAAAGAGCAAGTGGACGGGGAACTATTCTTCCCAGGCAACGGCTCCAGAAAAGTCTTGCAACAAGTAGCAGCAAAGTAGCAAGGAACACAAGTAGCAGCAGCAGCAAAGTAACAGCAGTAGCAACAGTAGCAGCAAAGTGACAGCAGTAGAAGCAGAGTGGCCCAATCCCTTTTGTAGCAAGGGACAAGCCTAGACAAAGTAACGTAGCGAGGACCAGTAGTAAAAGACTCGTAGGCAGCGGATAGGTGATGGATGAGTGTGACGGATGTGATTCATCATGTAACAGCTATAACACGGAGAGATATGTAACTAGCTCCCGTTCGTCAATCTAATGTGGGCATGTATTTCGTATGTAGTCATACGTGCTTAGGGAAAAGAACTTGCATGACATCTATTGTCCATCCCTCCCGTGGCAGAGGGGTCCTAATGGAAACTACGAGATATTAAGGTTCTCCTTTTAATAATGAACCGGACCAACGCATTAACACTCCGTGAATACATGAACTCCTCATACTATGGTCATCTCCGGGAGTGGTTCCGGCTATTGTCACTCCGGGGTTGCCGGGTCATAACACATAGTAGGTGACTACAACTTGCAAGATAGGATCTAAAACACACATATATTGGTGACAACATAATAGGTTCTGATCTGAAATCATGGCACTCAGGCCCTAGTGACAAGCATTAAGCATAGCCAAGTAGTAGCAACATCAATCTAGAACACAGTGGATACTAGGGATCAATCCCCGTCAAGAACTAACTCGATTACATGATAGATCTCATCCAACTCAACATCGTCCAGCAAGCCTACGATGAGATTACTCACGAACGATGAAGAGCATCATGGAATTGTCGATGGAGAAAGGTTGATGATGACGATGGTGATGATTTCCCCTCTCCGGAGCCCGGAACGGACTCCATATCTGCCCTCTAGATGAAGAACAGGATGTGGCGGCGCCTCCGTATCGCAAAACGCGATGAAACCTTCTCTCTGATTTTTTTTCCGGGCGAGACGGAAGATATAGAGCTGAGATTGGGGGCGGTGGTGCCACGTGGTCCCCACCAGCCTGCATGGCGCGACCTAGGGGGTGGTCGCGGCCTGTGGGCTTGTAGCCCACTGGCACGCCCCCTCCGGTGGATCTTTGCGCAGGTATTTTTCTTTTATTCCAGAAAAAATCTCCGTAAATTTTCAGGACATTCGGACAACTATTATTTCTGCACAAAAACAACACCATGGCAATTTTGTTGAAAACAGCATCAGTCCGGGTTAGTTCCATTCAAATCATGCAGATTAGAGTCCAAAACAAAGGCAAAAGAGTTCGGTAAAGTAGATACGACGGAGACGTATCAGTAACCTAGTGACTATTCAAAAATTATCCGTTCTCTTTTGCGATTCGAAAAGGTTTGTCGAGGAGACTTGATCAACCCCATTGATGGATTTTCTTTCGATGACCATGAGATGGATGAATCGAGGAGTCACAAACCTCTGTTCCAAGCTTTCACTTTAGGTTGCTTAGAAGAAAAATGATAGATTTAGTTTATTTTTCCATATTTTCTGTGTTAGCGTCCGGTAGAAAAGTACCCCAAAAATAAAAGTTCTTCGAACGTCCTGAAAATCAAGTATGATTTTTTCTGGAATTTTTGAAAAATTCTGAGACAAAGAGGTTGTGTAGGGGTTGTACTAGTGGGCCACAAGCCCTGACGGCGCGGGCACCCCCCTGGCCGCGCCAGCCAGGCTTGTGGGGCCCACAGGCACCCCTCCACTCATTCTTGCTCTCATATGGTTCTCCTACCTCCAGAAAAAATTGTTTCGCAGCTCAAACCCGTGTTCTTGCTCCTCTTGCTGGGATTTTCAATCTCTTTGCTCAAATCACCGTTCTCTGAACTGCTTTGGGGAAATTACTCCTTGGTAAGTGACTCCTCCATTGGTCCAATTAATTTTTGCTCTAGTGCCTTATACTCCGCGTATTTTTGCTGCCTTGGTGACCATGTTCTTGAGCTTTGCATGCTAATTCTAGCTGGTCCCAAGTAGTTTTGATGCGTAATATGGCCTCTAGGCACTTGTGGGAGTAGTTGCAATGAGTTTTGTTGAGTCTTATTCACTTATCCTTAGAATCACTAAAATTTCAGAAATTTTCAGAGATAGAAAAGGGAAAAGATGAGGAGGTTAAGAGGCTCGTCAAGCCGTGACCCCAAGGATGATGAGAGTGAGAAGAAGCCCAAGTATCTGGTCCCTCGAGTCGCGGAAGTTCGAGCGTGCGAGTGGCCAAGCGACGTGTTCTTACGCACCGCTGGAATTTATGAGGACTTTTATCACTTGGTGGAGAACGCAGGCCTTACCGCCTTCGTTGAAGATAAGTGTCCGCAATACCTCCACCTCACTAATATCTAAGTACAAAGCTTTCCCTTCTATCCGAGGAAGAATCCTCCTATGGTTGAGTTTAAACTTTATGATATCCCCCAGCGCATGTCACTCCTGGATTTTTGCAATGTTTCCAAATTACCTTACGTTGGGGATATTCATGAACCTCGTCCACGGGACTTGGAGGCTTTCATCGATACAATTGTTGTAGGAGATGAGAGAGGAGTGTCTTGCACTAGAGCTGCTAGCATTCATTTTCCCGTGCTTCGGAACTTCTCATTATTTGTGGGAAAATGTTTGATCGGCCATGGGAAGGCTGGGTCACTTAGTTCCCCAAATCTTGTGGTCTGGCGCGAAGCCCTTTATAATGATAAAACTTATAGCTTGGGTGCTATATTAGCTCAACGGTTGAACTTGAACCGTTCTAAAGGTGTTGTCTATGGAGGTATGTATGCTACTCGTCTTGCCAGACATTTTGAGATACCTATTAGACTGGAGGAGGAAGAAGAGATTCTTCTTCCCGAGAGATATCAAGATTACGATAGCATGGTTCGCCATGACTTACTTGATAGAGATATAAATAGAAGGATGATTTATAGACTGGTATTTAGTCAGGGTACTCGTGTGACTATTACTTTGCCTGCTCCTTCTTTGTTCAACCTCCAAGTAGGCAAGTACATTATTATGCCCTCAGACATCTACGCATATTGGGGCTTGGCCCAACCACAGGTGCCCGTGCCCGAGCCACCAGTCGAGTACCAGACGCTAGTTTATCAGTGGGAGCCAGAGGAGCTCACACAGCAGTGGCATCATCAGTCCACTCCGGAGTACCACAGAGCTGGTTATTTCTCTCCTTGGGAGTAGACCAACTTAGGCCAAAAGCCTAAACTTGGGGGAGTACGTGTTCTCACCGACTTTACATTCTTGCTTATGCTTTCACTTTGTTAGCCGGTGTTCACACTTTGCCACTGTATCATCCATGCTAGTTTATTTTCTTTTTCTCGTTTTCTATTCGTGTGTCTGTCTAGTTTGAGAAAAAACAAAAAGATTTTCTTTTCTTCTTTTGCTTGTTGGCAGCTTTCCCCTGTAAATAGTTTTCTTTTTATTTGGGTCAAGGTAGAAGATATTGGTTACAATGTTTAGTGGCTCTTGCATGCATACATGTTTAGCTTTCAAAGAGCCATATTAATTTGTCTTCTCCTTTGTGTTTGCCTGCAGATTCTAGCGTAGTCCAATGCAAGAGCACTCTTATTATTGTTCACATCGTTCGGTCGTGTAAGTGAAAGGCAATAATGACGATATATGATGAAGTGACTGAGCCTGGAAAAGCTCGTATGAACTCGATCTATTTTGTTTTTGTAAATATGACTAGCTCATCATGCATGATTCAGCTTCGTTGTGAGAGACACATGTTTGCAATGACAACTTAGAGATCATAGTTGCTTATGCCATGCTTACTTAGCTAGGAGCTTATAATGGTTTGCATTGGTTGCCAACATGAATGTTGAGATGACTATGATGTAGTATGATAGGATGGTATTGTTGGGGAACGTCGCATGGGAAACAAAAAATTTCCTACGCGCACGAAGACCTATCATGGTGATGTCCATTACGAGAGGGGATTTCCAATCTATGTACCCTTGTAGATCGCACAGCAGAAGCGTTAGTGAACGCGGTTGATGTAGTGGAACGTCCTCACGTCCCTCGATCCGCCCCGCGAACCGTCCCACGAACCGTCCCGCGATCCGTCCCACGATCTAGTGCCGAACGGACTGCACCTCCGCGTTCAGCACACGTACAGCTCGACGATGATCTCGGCCTTCTTGATCCAGCAAGAGAGACGAAGAGGTAGATGAGTTCTCACGCAGCGTGACGGCGCTCCGGAGGTTGGTGGTGATCTAATCTCAGCAGGGCTCCGCCCGAGCTCCGCAGAAACGCGATCTAGAGGTAAAACCGTGGAGGTATGTGGTCGGGCTGCCGTGGCAAAAGTCCTCTCAAATCAGCCCTTAAACCCCACTATATATAGGAGGGAGGGAGGGGAGGAGGCAGCCTCAAAACCTAAAGCTTTGGCCGAAATTGGAGGTGGAGGAGTCCTACTCCAATCCTACTTGGAGTAGGATTCCAACTTCCCACTTGGAAACTCTTTCTACCTTGTGTTTTTTCCTTCTCAAACCTTATGGGCCTTAGTGGGAACTTATTCCAGCCCACTAGGGGCTGGTTTATCTCTTCCCTTGGGGCGTGACACCCCTCCTGATGGTCCCCGGCACCCCTCCCGGCACTCCCAGTATACTACCGATGAGCCCGAAACTTTTCCGGTAATGCACGAAAACCTTCCGGTAACCAAATGAGGTCATCCTATATATCAATCTTCATTTCCGGACCATTGCGAAAACCCTCGTGACGTCCTTGATCTCATCCGGGACCCCGAACAACATTCGGTAACCAACCATATAACTCAAATACGCATAAAACAACGTCGAACCTTCAGTGTGCAGACCCTGCGGGTTCGAGAACTATGTAGACATGACCCGAGAGACTCCTCGGTCAATATCCAATAGCGGGACCTGGATGCCCATATTGGATCCTACATATTCTACGAATATCTTATCGTTTGAACCTCAGTGCCAAGGATTCATATAATCCCGTATGTCATTCCCTTTGTCCTTCGGTATGTTACTTGCCTGAGATTCGATCGTCAGTATGCGCATACCTATTTCAATCTCGTTTACCCGCAAGTCTCTTTACTCGTTCTGTAATACAAGATCCCGCAACTTACACTAAGTCACATTGCTTGCAAGGCTTGTGTGTGATGTTGTATTACCGGGTGGGCCCCGAGATACCTCTCCGTCATACGGAGTGACAAATCCCAGTCTTGATCCATACTAACTCAACGAACACCTTCGGAGATACTTGTAGAGCATCTTTATAGTCACCCAGTTACGTTGCGACATTTGATACACACAAAGCATTCCTCCGGTGTCAGTGAGTTATATGATGTCATGGTCATAGGAACAAATACTTGACACGCAGAAAACAGTAGCAACAAAATGACACGATCAACATGCTACGTCTATTAGTTTGGGTCTAGTCCATCACATGATTCTCCTAATGATGTGATCCCGTTTTCAAGTAACAACACTTGCCTATGGACAGGAAACCTTGACCACCTTTGATCAACGAGCTAGTCAACTAGAGGCTTACTAGGGACAGTGTTTTGTCTATGTATCCACACAAGTATTGTGTTTCCAATCAATCCAATTATAGCATGGATAATAAACAATTATCATGAACAAAGAAATATAATAATAACTAATTATTATTGCCTCTAGGGCATATTTCCAACAGTCTCCCACTTGCACTAGAGTCAATAATCTAGTTCACATCACCATATGATTTCAACGAATCCAACACCCATATAGTTCTGGGGTCTGATCACGTCTTGCTCGTGAGAGAGGTTTTAGTCAACGGTTCTGAAACTTTCAGATCTGTGCGTTCTTTACAAATCTTTATGTCATCTTATAGATGTTGCTACTACGTGCTATTCACAAATGCTCCAAATATCTACTCTACTATACGAATCCATTTCACTACTCATAGTTATTTGGATTAGTGTCAAAGCTTGCATCGACGTAACCCTTTACGACGAACTCTTTAACCACCTCCATAATCAAGAAAAATTCTGTGTACCTCTTAACTTTAGTTAATAAGGATAACTTTGACCGCTGATCAGTGATTCAATCCTGGATCACTCTGTGTACCTCTTAACAGACTTGTTGCAAGGCACACATCAGGTGCAGTACTCGGCATGTCATACTTTAGAGTCTACGGCTAAGGCATAGAAGATGGCCTTCGTCTATTCTCTTTATTCTGCCGTGGTCGGGTTTTGAGTCTTACTCAAATTCACACCTCACAATGCAACCAAGAACTCCTTCTTTGCTGATCTATTTTGAACTCCTTCAAAAACTTGTCAAGGCATGCATCTTGTTGAAACTTCTATTAAGCGATTTCGATCTATCTCCATAGATCTTCGATGCTCAACGTTCAAGTAGCGCAATCCAGGTATTCCTTTGAAAACTCCTTTCAAACAACCTTGTATGCTTTACAGAAATTCTACATTACTTCTTATCCACGATATGTCAACCACAAATATTTATCAGAAATTCTATAGTTCTCCCACTCACTTCTTTGGAAATACAAGTTTCTCATAAACTTTGTACAAACCCAAAATCTTTGATCATCTCATCAAAGTGTATATTCCAACTCCGAGATGCTTGCACCAGTCCATTGAAGGATCGCTGGAGCTTGCATACTTGCTAGTATCTTTAGGATCGACAAAACCTCCTGGTTGTATCACATACAATGTTTGCTCAAGGAAACCGTCGAGGAAACAATGTTTTGACATCCTATGTGCAATATTTCATAAATAATGCAGCAACTACTGACATAATTCTAACAGACTTTTAGCATCGCTACGAGTGAGAAAGTCTCATCATAGTCAACTGTTTGATCTTGTCGGAAACATCTTTGCGACAAGTCGAGCTTTTCTCAATAGTGACTTATCACCATCATCGTCTGTCTTCCTTTTAAAGATCCATCTTTACTCAATAGTCCTATGACCATCAAGTAGTTCTTCCAAAGTCTACACTTTGTTTTCATAATGGATCCTCTCTCGGATTTCATGGCTTCCAGCCATTTGTCGGAATCCGGGCCCACCATTGCTTTCTCCATACCTCGTAGGTTCACTGTTGCTCAACAACATGACCTCCAAGACAGGGTTACCGTACCACTCTGCAGTAGTACGCGACCTTGTCAACCTACGAGGCTTGTAGTAACTTGATCCGATCCTCGACGATCACCATCATCAGCTTTCACTTCAATTGGTGTAGGCGCCACAGGAACAACTTCCTGCGCCCTGCTACACACTGGTTGAAGTGATGGTTCAATAACCTCATCAAGTTCTACCACCCTCCTACTCAATTCTTTCGAGAGAAACCTTTCCTCGAGAAAGGATCCGTTTCTAGAAACAAACACTTTGCTTTCGGATCTGAGATAGGAGATGTACCCAACTGTTTTGGATATCCTATGAAGATGCAGTTATCCGCTTTGGGTTTGAGCTTATCAGACTGAAACTTTTTCACATAAGTGTCGAAGCCCCAAACTTTCAAGAAACGACAGCTTAGATTTCTCTAAACCTTAGTCTATACTGTGTCATCTCAACGGAAATACGCGGTGCCCTATTTAAAGTGAATGCGGTTGTCTCTAATGCATAACCCATAAACGATAGTGGTAATTCGATAAGAGACATCATAGCATGCACCATACCGAATAATGCGTGGCTATGACGTTCAGACACATCATCACACTATGATGTTCCAGGTGGCATGAACTGCGAAACAATTTCCACATTGTATTAACTGCGTACCAAAACTCGTAACTCAGATATTCATTTCTATGATCATACCGTAGACAGTTTATCCTCTTGTTACGACGAACTTCCCTCCGAAACAGAATTGAACTTTTCAATATTTCAGACTTGTGATTCATTAAGTAAATACTCTTGTATCTACTTAAATTGTCATTGAAGTAAGAACATAATGATATCCACTGCGTGCCTCAGCACCCATTGGACTGCATACATCAAAATGTATCACTTCCAACAAGTTACTATATTGTTTCATCTCAATGAAAACAAGGCCTTGCTCATGTGGTATGATTTGCATGTCACTAGTGATTCAAAATCAAGTGAGTATAAAGATCCATCAGCATGGAGCCTCTTCATGCAATTTATACCAACATGACTCAAGCGGCAGTGCCACAAGTAAGTGGTACTATCATCATTACCTGTATCTTTTGGCACCAATATCATGGACATGTGTAACACTATGGTCGAGATTCAATAAACCATTGAAGGTGATTATTCGAGCAAATCGAGTAACCATTATTCTCTTTAAATGAATAATCGTATTGCAATAAACACGATCCAATCATGTTCATGCTTAACGCAAGCACCAAATAACAATTATTTAGGTTTAACACCAATCCCGATGGTAGAGGGAGTGTGCGATGTATGATCATATCAACCTTGGAAACACTTCCAACACGTATCGTCACCTCGCCTTTAGCTAGTCTCCGTTTATGCCGTAGCTTTCATTTCGTGTTACTAATCACTTAGCAACCGAACCGGTATCCAATACCCTCGTGCTACTAGGAGTACTAGTAAAGTACACATCAACATCATGTATATCAAATATACTTCTTCCGACTTTTGCCAGCCTTCTTATCTACCAAGTATCTAGAGTTCCTCCGCCTCAGTGACCGTTCCCCTCATAACAGAAGCACTTAGTCCCGGGCTTGGGTTTAATCTGGGGTCTCTTCATTAGTGCAGCAACTGCTTTGCCGTTTCATGAAGTATCCCTTCTAGCCCTTGCCTTTATCGAAACTTAGTGGTTTTACGAACCATCAACTATTGATGCTCCTTCTTGATTTCTACTTTCGCAGTGTCAAACATCACGAATCGCTCAAGGATCATTGTATCTATCCTTGATATGTTATAGTTCATCACGAAGCTCTCACAGCTTGGTGGCAGTGACTTTGGAGAACCATCCCTATCTTATCTCGAAGATCAACTCCCACTTGATTCAAGCGATTGTCGTACTCAGATAATCTGAGCACACGTTCAACGATTGAGATTTTCTCCTTTACTTCGTGGACAAAGAATCTTGTCGGAGGTCTCATACCTATTAACAAGGGCACAAGCATGAAATCACAATTTCATCTTTTTAGAACATCTCTTATGTTCCGTGACGTTTCAAAACGTCTTCGGCGCCTTGCTTCTAAGCCATTAAGTATTTTGAACTGAACTATCGTGTAGTCATCAGAAACGTGTATGTCGGATGTTCACAACATCTACAGACGATGCTCGAGGTGCAGCACACCGAGTAGTGCATTAAGGACATAAGCCTTCTACGCAGCAACGAGGACAATCCTCGGTTTTACAGACTCAGTCTCCAAAGTTTGCTACTATCAACTTTCAACTAAATTTTCTCTAGGAACATATAAAAACAGTAGAGCTATAGCGCAAGCTACATCATAATTCGCAAAGACCATTAGACTATGTTCATGACAATTAGTTCAATTAATCATATTACTTAAGAACTCCCACTCAAAAAGTACATCTCTCTAGTCATTTGAGTGGTACATGATCCAAATCCACTATCTCAAGTCCGATCATCACGTGAGTCGAGAATAGTTTCAGTGGTAAGCATCTCTATGCTAATCATATCAACTATATGATTCATGCTCGACCTTTCGGTCTCATGTGTTCTGAGGCCATGTCTGCACATGCTAGGCTCGTCAAGCTTAACCCGAGTGTTCCGCGTGTGCAACTGTTTTACACCCGTTGTATGTGAATGTTGGGTCTATCACACCCGATCATCACGTGGTGTCTCGAAACGAAGAACTGTCGCAACGGTGCACAGTCGGGGAGAACACAATTTCGTCTTGAAATTTTAGTGAGAGATCACCTCATAATTCTACCGTCGTTCTAAGCAAGATAAGGTGCATAAAGGATTAACATCACATGCAATTCATAAGTGACATGATATGGCCATCATCATGTGCTTCTTGATCTCCATCACCAAAGCACCGGCACGATCTTCTTGTCACCGGTGTCACACCATGATCTCCATCATCATGATCTCCATCAACGTGTCGCCATCGGGGTTGTCGTGCTACTCATGCTATTACTACTAAAGCTACGTCCTAGCAATATAGTAAACGCATCAGCAAGCACAAATGTTAGTTTAAAGACAACCCTATGGCTCCTGCCGGTTGCCGTACCATCGACGTGCAAGTCGATATTAACTATTACAACATGATCATCTCATACATCCAATATATCACATCACATCGTTGGCCATATCACATCACAAGCATACCCTGCAAAAACAAGTTAGACGTCCTCTAATTGTTGTTGCATGTTTTACGTGGTGACCATGGGTATCTAGTAGGATCGCATCTTACTTACACAAACACCACAACAGATATATATGAATTGCTATTTAACCTCATCCAAGGACCTCCTCGGTCAAATCCGATTCAACTAAAGTTGGAGAAACCGACACTCGCCGGTCATCTTTGAGCAACAGAGTTACTTGTAGAGATGAAACCAGTCTCTCGTAAGCGTACGAGTAATGTCGCTTCGAGCCGCTTCGATCCAACAATACCGCGGAATCAAGAAAAGACTAAGGAGGGCAGCAAAACGCACATCACCGCCCACAAAAACTTTTGTGTTCTACTCGAGAAGACATCTACGCATGAATCTAGCTCTGATACCACTGCTGGGGAACGTCGCATGGGAAACAAAAAATTTCCTACGCGCACGAAGACCTATCATGGTGATGTCCATCTACGAGAGGGGATTTCCGATCTACGTACCCTTGTAGATCGCACAGCAGAAGCGTTAGTGAACGCGGTTGATGTAGTGGAACGTCCTCACGTCCCTCGATCCGCCCCGCGAACCGTCCCACGAACCGTCCCGCGATCCGTCCCATGATCTAGTGCCGAACGGACGGCACCTCCGCGTTCAACACACGTACAGCTCGACGATGATCTCGCCCTTCTTGATCCAGCAAGAGAGACGGAGAGGTAGATGAGTTCTCCGGCAGCGTGACGGTGCTCTGGAGGTTGGTGGTGATCTAATCTCAGCAGGGCTCCGCCCAAGCTCCGCAGAAACGCGATCTAGAGGTAAAACCGTGGAGGTATGTGGTCGGGCTGCCCTGGCAAAAGTCGTCTCAAATCAGCCCTAAAACCCCACTATATATAGGAGGGAGGGAGGGGAGGAGGCAGCCTCAAAACCTAAAAGTTTGGCCGAAATTGGAGGTGAAGGAGTCCTACTCCAATCCTACTTGGAGTAGGATTCCACCTTCCCACTTGGAAACTCTTCCTACCTTGTGTTTTTCCTTCTCAAACCTTATGGGCCTTAGTGGGAACATATTCCAGCCCACTAGGGGCTTGTTTATCTCTTCCCATAGCCCATGAGACCCCTTGGGGCGTGACACCCCTCGTGATGGTCCCAGGCACCCCTCCCGGCACTCCCAGTACACTACCGATGAGCCCGAAACTTTTCCGGTAATGCACGAAAACCTTCCGGTAACCAAATGAGGTCATCCTATATATCAATCTTCATTTCTGGACCATTCCGGAAACCCTCGTGACGTCCTTGATCTCATCCGGGACTCCAAACAACATTCGGTAACCAACCATATAACTCAAATACGCATAAAACAACGTCGAACCTTAAGTGTGCAGACCCTGCGGGTTCGAGAACTATGTAGACATGACCCGAGAGACTCCTCGGTCAATATCCAATAGCGGGACCTGGATGCCCATATTGGATCCTACATATTCTACGAATATCTTATCGTTTGAACCTCAGTGCCAAGGATTCATATAATCCCGTATGTCATTCCCTTTGTCCTTCGGTATGTTACTTGCCTGAGATTTGATCGTCAGTATCCGCATACCTATTTCAATCTCGTTTACCGGCAAGTCTCTTTACTCGTTCCGTAATACAAGATCCCGCAACTTACACTAAGTCACATTGCTTGCAAGGCTTGTGTGTGATGTTGTATTACCGAGTGCGCCCCGAGATACCTCTCCGTCATACGGAGTGACAAATCCCAGTCTTGATCCATACTAACTCAACGAACACCTTCGGAGATACCTGTAGAGCATCTTTATAGTCACCCAGTTATGTTGCGACGTTTGATACGCACAAAGCATTCCTCCGGTGTCAGTGAGTTATATGATCTCATGGTCATAGGAACAAATACTTGACACGCAGAAAACAGTAGCAACAAAATTCCACGATCAACATGCTACGTCTATTAGTTTGGGTCTAGTCCATCACATGATTCTCCTAATGATGTGATCCCATTATCAAGTAACAACACTTGCCTATGGCCAGGAAACCTTGACCATCTTTGATCAACGAGCTAGTCAACTAGAGGCTTACTAGGGACAGTGTTTTGTCTGTGTATCCACACAAGTATTGTGTTTCCAATCAATACAATTATAGCATGGGTAATAAACGATTATCACGAACAAATAAATATAATAATAACTAATTATTATTGCCTCTAGGGCATATTTCCAACAGGTATCCTCCTTTGAATGTTTCAAGTGGCTTGACTTGGTGCATGTTCATGCATGTAGTTGAAACAAAATCAACATAACCTCTATGATGTTCATGTTCATGGTGATATATGTCCTACTCATGCTTGCACTCAATGTTAGTTAATCTCAATGCATTTTGATGACTGTTGTCGCTCTCTAGTTGATCGCTCCCCAGTCTTTTGCTAGCCTTCACTTGTACTAAGCGGGAATACTGCTTGTGCATCCACTTCCATAAACCCAAAGTTGTGCCATATGAGTCCACCATACCTACCTATGTACGGTATCTACCTGCCGTTCCAAGTAAATTTGCATGTGCCACTCTCTAAACCATCAAGAAATAATATGTTTTGCATGCCCGAACCGCTCATGTGGTGACAGGGGGCTATTGGTATCTTTCATGTGTTTATTCACTATCATTCACGAGAAAGGGGCCGGTAATTGGAATTCCCAGTTCCATGCTCAAATCGAAAAGATAATTGCAAACAAAACTCCCCCAGGATTGATGTTGGTATGGACGGTACCCGAGGATTCGGCTAGCCGTGGAGTGTGATTGATAGGTGGTGGGGGAGTCACAACTTTACTTTTCTGTTTGGGAACCGCCTATAGCATGTGTAGCGTGGAAGATGTTGAGAACTCTTAGTCATTGCGTTGACAATGAAAGCATGCCACCTAAATTATTATCTCTGTTTTCAAAGCTTGAGCTCTGGCACCTCTGCAAATCAATGATTCCCTCTGCGAAGGGCCTGTCTATTTATGTTCATGTTGAGTCGTCCTCCTCGTAAAAAAGCACCAATTAGAGAGCACCTCTGTCATTTTTATGCTTTGCTTTTAACTGTGTTGAGTATGACTGTGACTGGATCTTCATTGCCATGAATTACAATGTTTAGTCAGCCCTTGGTCTTTGAAGGTGCTCTGCGTTTATGTTTTGCGGTCTCAGAAAGAGCTAGCGATATACCATCTATTCGTACTGCTTCATGTTGTTTTGATTGAACTGTTGACACTTGAGGCTTACTATTATTTGCTCGCTAGTTGATTATGCCATTTATATGAGTTTACCATGAGACGTAGATGTCATTTGCTTATGTGGTTTGCTTGTGATCTTGCTGAAATTCTGGTTATGAATTAGACATAGTTGCAACAACAAGATCAAACAGAGTTCGTCAAAGTTTTTCTTTTGTCTCTTTCAAACTGAATTGCTTGAGGACAAGCAAGGCTTTAAGCTTGGGGAGTTGATAGGTCTCCGTCGTATCTACTTTTCTGAACTCTTTTGCCCTTGTTTTGGACTCTAATTTGCACGATTTGAATGGAACTAACCCGGACTGACGTTGTTTTCAGCAGAATTGCTAGGGTGTTGTTTTTGTGCAGAAATAGAAGTTCCCGGAATGTCCTAAAAATTTACGGAGATTTTTTCTAGAATAAAAGAAAAATACCTATGCAAAGATCCACCGGAGGGTGCGTGCGAGTGGGCCACAAGCCCACAGGCCGCGGCCACCCCCCTAGGCCGCGCCGTGAGGGCTTGTAGGGCCCACGTGGCACCACCGCCCCCAAACTCAGCTCTATATCTTCTGTCTCGCCCGGAAAAAAAATCAGAGAGAAGGTTTCATCGCGTTTTACGATACGGAGGCGCCGCCACCTCCTGTTCTTCATCTGGAGGGCAGATCTGGAGTCCGTTTCGAGATCCGGAGAGGGGAGATCGTCGCCATCGTCATCATCAACCTTCCTCCATCGACAATTCCATGATGCTCTTCATCGTTCGTGAGTAATCTCATCGTAGGCTTGCTGGACGGTGATGAGTTGGATGAGATCTATCATGTAATCGAGTTAGTTTTTGGCGGTGATTGATCCCTAGTATCCACTATGTTCTAGATTGATGTTGCTACTACTTGGCTATGCTTAATGCTTGTCACTAGGGCCCGAGTGCCATGATTTCAGATCTGAACCTATTATGTTGTCGCCAATATATGTGTGTTTTAGATCCTATCTTGCAAGTTGTAGTAACCTACTATGTGTTATGACCCGGCAACCCCAGAGTGACAATAGCCGGAACCACTCCCGGAGATGACCATAGTATGAGGAGTTCATGTATTCACCAAGTGTTAATGCATTGGTCCGGTTCTTTATTAAAAGGAGAACCTTAATATCCCGTAGTTTCCATTAGGACCCCGCTGCCACGGGAGGGATGGACAATAGATGTCATGCAAGTTCTTTTCCCTAAGCACGTATGACGACATACGGAATACATGCCTACATTAGATTGACGAACAGGAGCTAGTTACATATCTCTCTGTGTTATAGCTGTTACATGATGAATCACATCCGTAATACTCATCCATCACCTATCCACTGCCTACGAGTCTTTTACTACTGGTCCTCGCTATGTTACTTTGTCTAGGCTTGTCCCTTGCTACAAAAGGGATTGGGCCACTTTGCTGCTACTGTTGCTACTGCTGTCAGCTTGCTACCACTGTTGCTACTGTTGTTACTTTGCTGCTGCTGCTACTGTTGTTCCTTGCTACTTCGTTGTTACTTGTTGCAAGATCCTTTTCCGACATTGTTGTCGGGAAAGAATAGTTACTCGCCCACGTGCAACCTACTGGCGCCATTGATACAACAGTTAGGAATAGTCTGTCGTCAACAGACCGTTTCTGGCACCGTTGCTATCATACTACTTTGCTACTGATACTTTGCTTGCAGACACTAATCTTTCAGGTGTGGTTGAATCTGACAAACTCAGCTGCTAATACTTGAGAATATTCTTTCGCTTCCCCTTTGGCGAACCAACAAATTTGGGTTGAATACTCTACCCTCGAAAACTGTTGCGATCCCCTACACTTGTGGGTTATCAAGGCCTCACCCTCTTCCTTGTCCGAGGAGCGAATCATCATCGATATATGTGATGATGAGGAGTAGCTTGTCTTATTAGCACACTATAAGGACCTATCTTCAGTTAGCTAGCTACACCAGTTAAGCATGTTCAGTTTACCCATTGCATGTGCTGCTCCTGCCTTTCCTTAACAAATTCTAGTGAATTTTCCTATCTAGTTTTACCATGCAATCTGATCCTCTAGTGTATATGTTCTACATGTTATGCAATGTGGTACTCACTTATTAACTGTTTGGTTAATTTGTTGTCGTGTTGAGTTAATTGTTTCGTTCAATTCCGCAATGTGATGTTCAATTATTCTGGGTGCAATTTTGTATTGTATTTCATGAGAAATAAATCGAATTTGGGTGTACAAAATACGTGAGAAACAAATACAATTGTTATATTTCCAAGTTGTCAAGCATGCTTGGATTGGTTAACTATATGATCTTCTATTATGTTATATATTGTGCAATGTGGTTCTCAGTTAATGTTTGGTTCATATGTTGTGGTGTAGGATCAGAAATATGTCTAGAGGAGGGTGATTAGACTACTTGACAAGATAATTGGTTTGCCTTTTCCCAATTTTAGTTGAGAGGCAACTGTGGCAGTTATAGCAAGTCAAGTACACCCTACACATGTAGTTCTAAGAGTGTAGCAACGGAAAGTAAAAACACCATACACATGTAGTTCTAAGAGTGTAGCAACGAAAAGTAAAACATGCAAGTGTAAAGTACAGGAGTAAGGTAGGGAGGTCAAACGCATGAGGTTGACACGGTGATTTTTGGCATGGTTCTGATAGTTGGCGCTATCGGACGTCCATGTTAGTGGAGACTTCAATCCACGGAGGGTACCGGTTGCGAGAGTCCATGGAGGGATCCACCCATGAAGGGTCCACAAAGAAGTGACCTTCTCTATTCCACCACGACTTCCATACATGGAGGACTAGCCTTGCTCACGGTAGATCTTCACGAAGTAGGTGATCTCCTTGCCCTAAAAAATATCTTGGTTCCACTCTACAACACGAAGTAGGAGGCTCCCAAGAGACACCTAACAAATCTAGGAGGCACCACCCTCCAAAAGATAATAGATGGGGTAGATCAATAAATCCTTGCTCTTGTGCTTCTAAATATAGTATCCTCAACACAAAATCGCTCTCTCACGGAATATGCATGGGTAGGAGAGATTGATTTGGTGGAAAGAAGTTTGGGGAGGCTAGAGATCAAGATTCAAATGATTTGAGTGGAATATCTTGGTATCAACACATGAGTAGGTGATTCTGTCTCACAAAATGGACCTGGATATGAAGTGTGTGGAGTGCTTCTCCCACGAATGAGAGGTGGATGAAGGGGTATATATAGGCAACACAAAAAATCCAACCGTTACACACAAAACGGCAAACTCGGTGACACCAAAGTTGGAAACTCGGTGGTACCGATTAGCACAAAAGGTGTGGACTTTTGAATCTCGGTGAGACCGATATATGAAACTCGGTGGCGCCGAAAAGGTGGCTAATGGTCAGATGGACAAACTTGGTGGCATCGATACCCAAACTTGGAAATTCTAATTTTGTGTATCGAGGCACCCGAAAGTTGGTCACCCAAACTCGGTAGCACCGATATGGATTCGGTTGCACCTATTTGGTGGGAATGTCTAGGGTTTCTGTCTGAGGTCAAACTCGGTGGGTCCGAAATATGAAAGTTGGTGACACCGAACTTGAGTATGTGGATTTTGACAGAACGGTTATGTGGGAAAAATGACTGAGTATTTTGTTGGCTAACTTAGAGCACTTTTGACCTATCAGTTCATTTTACTACCTCGCCCCCTTTTAATAGTATTGGATTTCCTATGGACTCAAATGTGATTTCTTACAAATAGAAAATGAAGAGTCTTCTAGCTTGAAGCTTGAGCCAATCCTATTCCTTTCTTGCATCAAGGGGCATCACCACATAAGCCTTTAGCCAAAGCATCTTTTCAACTTTTCTGAAATATACTTGAAAATCATATTAGTCCAATGATGCATATGTTGTGATCAATTGTCAAAATCGCCCTAGGGAGCAATTGTGCTTTCAATCTCCCCCTTTTTGGTAATTGATGACAACCTATAGATCAAAGCTTCAACAAAATATATAATCAATGATTAGCATCGACGCTTTGAGAAGTATGTGAAAAGCAAGAGCTCCTCCTAAATTTGTGCATTATTTAAAATTTGCGTTTGAATGCAAATGCGCAATCAATTAGGATCCCGGGTTACTCTTCCATGTCACATACATCTTAGTGGTGTGTAAACAAGATAAGAATGAATATTAAGCACATGACACCAACAAGATAATTGAATGATCATCACATGGATAGCTAAAAGATAGTAATGTAGTATCACACAAGATAAAGCATATGATCAAACACAGGGAACTGGATAAACTCATACAAAAGATCAAAGTTTTGAAAAATCAAATGAGAGCAGATAAAACCAAAATCTCTCTCTCACACGAAGTCTATGATCTATACATTTCTCCCCCTTTGGCAACAAGTTACCAAAAAGTTCAAAAGTATAGAACTACTCGTCTCTCTAGGCAGCTGGTGATGGAGTCAACAGAAGAGCGTCCGCGAAGTCTTCTGCAGAATGTCCTGAAGCTGGAGGAGTGGATACTGGAGGTGCTTGAGTTGAAGCTGGAGCTGGTGTTGAAGGTGCAGATGCTTGAGCCGATGAAGTCTGTCGTGTCTTCGGAGCAGGTACAGGAGTTGATTTAGGCTTGGTGCTGAACTCAATGGTAGTGCGAGGAGGTGACTCTTCATCATCATCACTTTCATCATAATTGACATCATCATCTGAGTGAGGAATATTCACTGAGTCAACTTCATGTTGAAGTTGTTTGACTATAGTGTTTTATTCCGTAACCTTCAGATCCATGTCATGGGATTTTGTCTCCACAACTCTCTCAAGGCTCTTCTGATTTTGCAAAATCTCCTGTATGTTCTTCTCCATGCCTTGGATGGATCTAACTATAAATGCCATTTGCTTAGCTTGAGTTCTGAGCTGTGGAACTGGAGGTGGCCTATTTCTAGCAGCCTCAGCTTGTGCTGCCTCTGCTGCCATTCTAGCTACAACAGAACTGGGATCATTGTAATCCATCACCACTTCATTGTCTTCAAACTCTAGTTGAAGAGGTAGATGGGGACGATCAAGGATATATACATGCTTGCCTAGCTTGGCATTGATAAGCATATGAATGTATGGGGCATATCCACATGATCCCTTTTGATCAGCACGAGTCATTCGGATAGTCTCTACTATCAAATCCATCACCTTGAATTTGGTGTGAGTGTCCAGGTGGTGAAGCACGTTGATGGAGTGTCCTCTGATCATCTTATCATCACCTGATTTAGGTATCAAAGTGTGTCTGAGAATAGTGTTGGTTGTGGGTATTCCTCCTTGCAAGAAGTAAACTGAGTCCATCTCGTGACTAGCCAAATAATTGTGAGGAATTGGCTTGTACATGTTGGCCATAGAATTGTGACTCTTCTTAGCTTCAGAATACAAATCAACATCACTCTCTTTTTTCTTAGGGGCACCAATGATAGTGGTCCACTCATCAATTGTTGACTCATATCGGGGACCATCCGTCATCCACACAATGGAACCATCTCGAGAGAAATGAACAGTCGAGTATAATTACATGATCAACTAAGCATTCAATGGCGTCGTTTCTTTTCCAACAAAATCTTCAATGTCCACAGACTTGAAGTTGTCTTGCACATGAGGAAAGTAGTCTTCATTGGCTTTGATATAATCCCAGTCAACATATCTCACATCACTGACAGCTGGCGATTTATCAAGCAAGACAGTCTCATAGAAATCTTGTTGTTCCTTGGTGTGAAACCTTGGATCAATAACAGTTCTTCTTCTGACAGCATATGGATCAGCAACTCTCCCCTTCCTTAGACATGCATCCTTCCTCTTCTTCATATCTTTAGCTATAGGATGAGCATCATTATGAATTGGCAGATGAGGTCAGAGCTTTCTGAGAATGGTTGCATCCTCATCAACTTCTTCCTCTCCAGCAGGGGCACTGGAAGCAGGGCCTTTCTTCTTAGCAGCTATAGGTATGTCCTTTGTGGTCTTCCAATGAGCTATTATCTTATTATCCTTAGGAGGAGGCTTAGAAGCAGATTTCTCGGGCATAGCATCAACCATGAGCTTCTTCATAGGAGGAGCTGGGATCTCATCTTATTCTTCTTCTTCTTCAGCAGCAGCTTCTCCAGGGTCCTCAAACATGGAAGTAAGTCTTCCAACAAGATGAACCACCCTCTTCCTTGCTCTCTTTGTACCAACCTTCTTGGAAGGATCAACAATGGAAAGTGATGTGCTTCTCCTTACATAAGTAGGTGCTCTTAGATCAGCAAAGCTATCAGATACCTTCCTGGCTGCTTTCTTGGCAGGAGCCTTTGGAGGGGTTGAAGTTTCCTCCAGCACAAAATCTAAGTCCTCTTCATCAGAATTCAGTTTCTTCCTCTGCCTGGTGGTTGCTTTGGGCAAGCCATGGGAACTGGGAGAACTTGGGTCCAAAGTAGACTTCTCTGGACTACTACCCGAGTCCAACTCAACACTTGGTTCTATGAGCTCATTTTGACTATCGTCTGAACCAGACAAATTGGCACACAAGCACAAACTCAATAGCAAACAGCAAAACATGTGAAGCAGATATAGAAGAGCAGAAGGGTTGAGCATCACAAAACACAGAAGTTATCAAAAATTTGAACAAAGGAATCCTTAGTTTTAACTTTTTGCAGAACACATTTCCGTAGCACCGAGTTTGAACTTTTGGAGTCATCGAGACACATGAAATCCTTAACAGAAACTTGATCATCACTTTCGGTGGCACCGGAAATTAAAACTCGGTTTCACTGAGTTCATTCTCAGGAACCCTAGGTTCAAAATCAGTAGCACCGAGTTTTCCAGCTCGGAGGCACGAGATGGGGTCTGCGGACACCTAAACCTAAAACTTTCTTGTTCGCTAATCTATAGGAATTTATGTTCGATGGAGAGGTTTGCACATGGTGGATCATTGATAAAGCTTCCCAATGCATAAGAGTTGGAAGGAGGAACGCATAAGGAGATCTGAACCATACCCTAATTCGGCGCAGTTTGGCTAGGACGGCGACAGCTGTGAAGAATCCGTTTACGGCAGCGATTCCCAGTGACAGAGACGCATGGGGAGTCAAGGGCAATGACCAGGGGTTCAGGAGGCAGCTTAGGGTTTGAGATGAAATGGCTTTGACAATTGGAAATCAAAGATTCGGTCAGCTGGAATATATACCCTTTCGCTGTCGGTGTCACCGAGATTACGAAATTGGTGTCACCGAGTTCCTCTACTGTCAGTTGACAGGGAAACTCGGTGTAACTGAGTTTGTGATTTAGGTGGTTTCGAGATGAAAACATGGATCAACTCTGGAATTTGCTGGAACCTAGTTTGTGGAGTTGGTTACACCGAAATTCACAAAGAGGTTTTGGAAGGCAGCCTTTGACGATACGGAACTCCGAGTGCTCCTTCACAGAGAGGGATCGACAAATGTTTATTCAAGTTCTGTGATGAAGCATCAATACAACTTGAGATGAGATAGCATAGATAGCTAGAGAAGGGTCCTAGGCATTCTTGTCCATCCAATTGGCAAAAGATAAATCAACATCCAAATAAAAACAATTGGATGTTCTCAAATGGGCAAACACATGCACCAACATGCTCACACAATAAGAATGATAGAGAAAATATGGTGAACATGCACAAACATCCTAGCAGCTATCACCTACTTGGGCGATGGCAAGTCATCTATATATGAGTATATTAACATAGGAGCCAAGTAAGAATACTTGATCATAGGTCATACTCATCGTTAAGCACAAGTGAGGTTACCACTTTTACATAAGAATTAAAGTGTTCATATCCTTAGGAGATACTTATACTCAAGTCTTAGAGTAAAGCTCCCCCTTGATATGACATCCCCCCTAAGAGGGATAAACTAACCTTGGGTTTGTCGTAGAAGACTTCAAGTAGGTGAAGTAGTGATGGATGCTCAATGTTGATGAAGATGATCTTGAGTTGGGAGCAATCCTTGTTGTTTCTTATTCTTCTCACCTACATGGGTTAGTCTCAAAGCAAAAGGAACATATGCAAGAATATCTATGGACATGGAGTGAAACACACATGGGATGGTGTCCAAAGATGCATTAATTACCTTGTTCCTTGCTTACCTTTGAGGGAATGTATGACTCCTTGAACTAATGCATATGGTTGAGGTTGATTGCATATAGTTTTTGCCAAAATGAATGAGAGGGAATTTCATTGGCAGAGTCACCCCTCAAGAACTTTTAGTTCTTCCTCTTGGGAATCCACATCAACTTGATGGGGATCCTTGGAGTTGTGGTAGCACTGGATGAGGTGGTGCTAGAAGTGTCTTTGGGAATCCACTTGACCTTGACCTGGGGTTCCTATTCCTAAAGGTCAATGTCTTCATGAAGCTTTCCCTTGCCCTTGTGGTCTTGTCGTAGAAGGTCATCTTGTGAGCTTGTTCCCTTGGGAGGATTAGTATCATACATCTCCTATTGAAGAACAAACTTAGGAATGGGATATGGACCTTCTTTCCAATCATCTTCGTTGACGTTGAAGTAGCCAACACCTTGTTTCTTCCGATGTCCTCCTTGCTTGCGTACAATTTCCTCAAATTGGTTACTTCCAGCAAGACTCTTAAAGACACCTCTCTCTATAATCCCCTTCAATAAATCATTTTCTTGCTCAAGTGTAACTTGGCTAAGAGAATCATTAGTGGAATTAAGAGAGCTACTAGCAACAACATCATTGGATTTGGCTTTAGCATGGTCGTTACTAGATGAAGAAACTTTCTTGCATTTGCTACTAGTGTTCTTAGGTTTAACTTGTGGAACAAAAGTTGTAGGATCGAAAGTATGTCTAGAAGGGGGGTGATTAGACTACTTGACATGATCTTTTTTTGCCTTTTTCCCAATTTTACTTGAGAGGCAGCTACAGCAGTTATAACAGGTCAAGTACACCCTACACATGCAGTTCTAATAGTATTGCAGCGGGAAGTAAAACATGCAAGTGTAAAGTAGAGGAGTAAGGTAGGGAGATCAAACGCACGAGGTTGACATAGAGATTTTTGGCATGGTTCCGATAGGTGGCGCTATTGTACGTCCATGTTAGTGGAGGCTTCAACCTATGGAGGGTAACGGTTGCGAGAGTCCACACAGGGCTCCACCCACAAGGGGTCCACAAATAAGCGGCCTTGTCTATTCCACCATGGCTTACGTCCACACAGGACTAGCCTCACTCACGGTAGATCTTCACGAAGTAGGCGATCTCCTTGGCCTTACAAACATCTTGGTTCAACTCCACGACACACAATAGGAGGCTCCCAAGCGACACCTAACCAATCTAGGAGGCACCACCCTCCAAAAGGTAATAGATGTGGTAGATCAATGAACTCCTTGCTCTTGTGCTTCTAAAGATAGTCTCCTCAACACAAATCACTCTCTCACAGAATATGCATGGGTAGGAGAGGTTGATTTGGTGGAAAGCAATTTGGGGGGCTAGAGATAAAGTTTCAAATGATTGGATTGGAATATCTTGGTATCAACACATGAGTAGGTGGTTCTCTCTCAGAAAATGGGTCTCGAAATGAAGTGTGTGTTATGAGTGCTTCTCCCACGAATGAGAGGTGGGTGACGGGGTATATATAGGCAGCAGCCAAAATCCAACCATTACAAACAAAAGTGCAAACTCGGTGACACCAAAGTGGACAACACGGCGGTACCGACTACTACTAAAAGTGTGAACTTTGAATCTCGGTGAGACCGATATATAGTACTCTGTGGCACGAAAAAGGTGACTAACAGTAAGATGACCAAACTCGGTGGCACCGATACTCATGTGATGGAAATTCTGATTTTGTGTATCTTGGCAACAGAATGTTGGTCACCCAAACTCGGTAGCACCGATGCAGTTTCGGTTGCACCGATTTGCTGGGAATGGCTAGGGTTCTGTCCGAGGTTCAAACTCGGTGGGTCCAAAGTGGCAATGTTGGTTACACCGATTTTGTGATTGTGGAACTTGACAGAGTGGATATGTTGGAAAAATTACTGAGTGTTTTGATGCCTAACTTTGAGCATTTGAGCAATCAGTTCATTTTACTACCTCACCCCCTTTTAGTAGTATTGGCTTTCCTATGGACTCAAAAGTGATTTCTCACAAATATAAAATTAAGAGTCTTCTAGCTTGAAGCTTGAGACAATATTATTCCTTTCTTGAATCCAGGGGTATCTCCACAAAAACCTTAAGCCATAGCATCTTTCGAAATTTTCTGAAATATACTTGGAAAACAAATTAGTCGAATGGTGCATATGTTGTGATCAATTATCAAAACCACCCTAGGGAGCAATTGTGCTTTCAAAAGTAGACAAGAGTAATCGTTTGCCTAGATAAGAATAACTTTTCGTTCGAAGATCATCATTGATCGCTTTTAGGAACTCATGCTCTTGCTCCAAATTGGGCTTCTCGAAGCGTAGCTTCTCATGAGTTCTTGCAAGCTCTCTATGATATTCAAGAGTGGTTTCATGAGCTAACTTAAGAGTGTTTAATTCTTGAGTTAGTCGTTCAATCTCTTTCTTATCATCATCATTCCATTTCTCATGACTAGCATAATTCGCAAGTTCATTTTCACTGTAATCACTAGTTTTCTCAAAGAGCAAGTCATCTTATCCTAACAAGTCATCCTCATCACTATTGAAATCAAGATACTCGGGGTGTGATACCTTGGGGCCTTTAGCCATGAAGTAGTTTCCGACTCCCTCATTTGGTGAATCAAATAGGTCGTATGAGTTGGAGGAAACAAGTGCAATGCCGGCAACACCTTCATCTTGACTATAGTCGGAGTTGGAGTGATAGCCTCTCTCGTATTGGTTGTCAGACTCGGATCCAGAGACCCATTCACCAACATGAGCTTGATGTCTTCTTCTTGAGCTGCTCTTCGTGTATTTTTCCTTCTCCGATTCCTTGTCTCTCAGTTAGTGTCTTCATTCATAATGATCTTCTGTAGTCCTTCTCTCTCTACGAGGTGACTCATCTCTTGCGATTCGTCTTTGAGGCGCCTCTTCTCTTTGTTTGTAAGGAGCCGAGCACTCATTGGAGTAGTGTCCGGGCTTCCCACAGTTGTAGCAGTTTCGGCCACGACTAGACGAACGCTTCTCATCATATCTTGAGATTGAGCTTTCCTCTTTGGCTCTACTCTTGTAGAACTTGTTGAATTTTCTGACCATGAGGCTTATCTCTTCATGAGTGACAAGATTGTCCTTTGAAGTAGCGGGAGCATCACATGAAGCTTTGTAAGCACCGCTTGACTTGTTGTGCAACTCATCCTTGTCCTTGAGTGACATCTCATGAGCGACAATCCTACCAATGACTTCAGTTGGCTTAAGATCTTTGTAGTTTGGCATCATTTGAATCAATGTCCACACTGTGTCATACTTTCCATCAAGAGCTCTAAGTATCTTCTTGATTATGAATTTGTCGGTCATCTCTTTGCTTCCTAAACCGACAATCTCATTGGTGATGAGAGCTAGCCTAGAGTACATTTCAGTGACACCTTCACCATCCTTCATCTTGAACTTGTCAAGCTGACTTTGAAGCATATCCAACTTAGATTCTCTACCAGAATTAGTACCATCATGCATATCGATCAAAGTATCCCAAATTTCTTTTGCGTTCCCAAGGCGGCTAATTTTGTTGAATTCTTAGGGGCCTAGACAGTTGAAGATGATGTCGTCGGCTTGTGCATTGAGTTGCAACATCTTCAGTTCATCGGTTGTCGCATCACAATACGGTTCACGCCCTTCTCCAAAGTAATTACCTTGCACACCAACACGAATAACAGCCCACACATCAGGATTAAAGCCAAGAATATGCATTTTCATATTATGCTTCCAACTAGCAATATTAGTGGCATCAAAGTATGGACCTCTACTGTGATAATTTCCCTCACTAGGCACCATACTCTCCTAGGTTGTGAAACCAATGCAATGGAGATCAAAGCTCTCATACCACTTGTAGCATCAAAAGTATGTCTAGAGGGGGTGATTAGACTACTTGAGAAGATATATTTTTTTTGCCTTTTCCCAATTTTAGTTGAGAGGCAGCTGTGGTAGTTATAGCAAGTCAAGTACATGTTGTAAATATGCCCTAGAAGCAATAACAAAATAGTTATTATTATATTTCCTGTTTCAAGATAATCATTTATTATCCATGCTATAATTGTATTGAATGGAAACATAAATACATATGTGGATATATAGACAAAACAATGTCCCTAGTGAGCCTCTAGTTGACTAGCTCGTTGATCAAAGATGGTTAAGGTTTCCTAGCCATAGACAAGTGTTGTCATTTGATAACGGGATCACATCCTTAGGAGAATGATGTGATGGACAAGACCCAAACTATAAACGTAGCATGTGATCGTGTCATTTTGTTGCTATTGTTTTCTGCATGTCAAGTATACATTCCTATGACCATGAGATCATGTAACTCACTAACGCCGGTGGAATGCCTTGTGTATATAAAACACCGCAACACAACTAGGTGACTATAAAGGTGCTCTATAGGTATCTCTGAAGGTGTCCGTTGAGTTAGCATGGATCGAGACTGGGATTTGTCACTCCGTATGACGGAGAGGTATCTCGAGGCCCACTCGGTCATACAACATCACAAACAAGCCTTGTAAGCAATGTGACTAAAGAGTTAGCCATGGGATCTTGTATTACGGAATGAGTAAAGAGACTTGCCGGTAACGATATTGAAATAGGTATGAAGATACCGATGATCGAATCTCAGGCAAGTAACATACCGAAGGACAAAGGGAATGTTATACGGGATTAATTGAATCCTTGACATAGAGGTTCAACCGATAAGATCTTTGTAGAATATGTAGGATCCAATATGGGCATTAAGGTCCCGCTATTGGATATTGACCGGAGAGTGTCTCGGTCATGTCTACCTAGTTCTCGAACCTGCAGGATCTGCACACTTAAGGTTCGATGATGTTTCGGTAGTATTGAGTTATGCATGTTGGTGACCCAAGGTTGTTCGGAGTCCCACATGAGATCCCAGACCTCACAAGGAGCTCCGGAATGGTACGAAGGTAAATATTGATATATAGGGAATGTTGCATTTGGCTTCCAGAAAGACTTCGGGCATTACCGGTAAAGTACCGGGAGTGACGAATGAGTTTCGGGGTTTTACCGAGAGAGGCCACTCACCCGGGAGAGGACCAAATAGGCCTATGGGTGGCGCACCAGCCCTTAGTGGGCTGGTGAGCCCAGCCCAGTAAGCTATTTTGACCAAAGGCAAAAATAAAAGGAAAAAGGAAAAAAAAGGAAGGAGGTGGACAAGTGGGAAGGGAGTCCTCCACCAAACTGAGTTGGAGGAGGACTCCTCCCCTTGGCTCGGCCGAAACCCTCCTACGTTGAGTAGGACGCAAGGCAACCCTTCCTCTTGTTCCGCCTATATATAGTGGAGCTTTTGAGGGCAAACAACACCAGAAAAAGGCATGTGTTGCCCTCTTCTCCACAGATTGTCTTGCTCGTCTAGATTAGTCCGACATAGCTTGGCGAAGCCCTGCTGGATTAGTTCACCACCACCACCACCATGTCGTCGTGCTGTCGGGGAACTCATCTACCTCTCCGCCCCTCTTGCTGGATCAAGAAGGCGAAGATCGTCATCAAGTTGTATGTGTGTTGAACGCGGAGGTGTCGTCTGTTTGGCGCTAGATTGGGATGGAGTTCGTGGGACGCTTGCGAATCGGATCGCGAAGACGTTCAACTACATCAACCGTGTTTCTTAACGCTTCCCGCTTAGAGATCTACAAGGGTATGTGGATCCGATCTCCTTTCTCGTAGATGATCATCACCATGATAGGTTTTGCATGTGCGTAGGAAATTGTTTGTTTCCCATGCAGCGTTCCTAACAGTGGCATCATGAGCTAGGTTCATGCGTAGATGATATCTCGAGTAGAACACAATAGAGTTTGTGGGCGTTGATGTTCAATTTGCTTCCCACCTTGGTCCTTTCTTGATTCAGGGGTATTGTTGAATTGAAGTGGCTCGGACCAACATTACTCGTACACTTACGAGAGACCAGTTTCATCGACTAATGTGCAACTTGTTGCATAAAGATGACTGGCGGGTGTGTGTTTCTTCAACTTTTGTTGAATTGGATTTGACCGAGGTGGTCCTTGGAGAAGGTTAAATAGCAATTTTCATATCACCGTTGTGGCTTTGCGTAAGTAAGATGCGATCATACTAGATACCCATAGCAGCCACATAAAATTTGCAACGACAAATTAGAGGACGTCTAACTTGTTTTTGGAGGGTATGCATGTGATGTGATATGGCCAATGACATAATATGGTATATTGGATGTATGAGATGATTATGTGGTAATAGTTAAATATCGACTTGCACGTCGATGCTACGGCAACCGGTAGGAGCCATATGGTTGTCTTTGATTATTTTGCGCTTGGAGATGCTTTTCTTTATCGCTAGTAGTAGCTTTAGTAGTAACGACATAGTTAGCGCGACAACCTCGATTGCAGCACGATGATGGAGATCATGGTGTGGCGCTGGTGACGATGGAGATCATGTCGGTGCTTTGGTGATGGAGATCAAGAAGCACAAGTTCATGGCCATATCATGTCACTTTTGATTTGCATGTGATGTTAATCCTTTTATGCACATTATTTTGTTTAGGACGATAGTAGCATTATAAGGTGATCCCTCACTAAAATTTCAAGATAAAATTGTGTTCTCCCCGACTGTGCACTGTTGCGACAATTCGATGTTTCGAGAAACGACGTGGTGATGGGTGTGATAGACTCTACGTTCACATACAACGGGTGCAAAACAGTTGCACACGCGGAACACTCGGGTTAAACTTGGCGAGCCTAGCATGTACATACATCGCCTCATAACACAAGAGACTGAAAGGTTGAACATGAATCATATAGTTTATATGATCAACATGGAGATGTTCACCATTCAAAATATACTCAACTAATGTGATGATCAGACTTGAGTTAGTGAATGGATCATGCGACACTCGAATGACTAGAGGGGTGTCAATTTGAGTGGGAGTTTATTAGTAATACGATTATCTAAACTCAATTGTCTTGAACATATTCTAAGTAATCTTTGCAAAATTTTATGTTGTAGATCAATGGCTCGCGCAGTAGCAACCCTAAATTTTAATGCGTTCCTAGTGAAAGCTAAGCTGAAAGATGATGGAAGCAACTTTGTTGACTGGGCTCGTAATCTGAGGCTTATCCTCATGGCTTCCCAAAAGCAATATGTCCTTGATGCGGTGCTAGGTGATGCACCACCCAATACGGCGAACCAAGACGTTTTGAACACTTGGCAGTCGTGTAAGGATGACTACTCATTAGTTCAATGTGCAGTTTTGTATGGCTTAGAACCGGGACTTCAAAGACGTTTTGAACGTCATGGATCATATGAGATGTTCGAGGAGTTGAAGTTTATCTTTGAGAAGAATGCCAGGATCGAGAGGTATGAAACCTCCGATAAGTTATATGATTGCAAAATAGAGGAGAACGGGCCTGTCATTGAACATATACTCGGAATGTCTGGGTACTTTAACCGTCTAGCTGAGCTGGGGAATGCTCTCCTGCAAGAGGCTATCACTGATAGAGTTCTTCAGTCACTGTCACCTAGCTATAAGAGCTTCGTTTTGAACTATAACATGCAAGGGATGAATAAGTCACTCGCCGAGCTGTTTGCGATGCTGAAAGTCGCAGAGTCAGAAATCCAGAAAGACCATGAAGTGTTGATGGTCAATAAGACCACCAGTTTCAAGAAAAACGACAAGGGAAATAAGGGTAACTCTAAGAAGAGTGGCAAAGTTGTCTCCCCTCCGACGAAGAAACCCATGGCTGGACCCAACCGGAAACTGAGTGTTATTATTTGTTGGGGCATAGTTTATGCCTAAGTAATTTTGGTGATTGATGATAGTACCGCAAAGGACTAACCGTGTGTGTTAAGATTTCAGATAACACATGTCAATGGCACAAGACGACTCGCCCCCTCTTTCGTGGAACAGAAGCACGGTGTTCTCTACGATTCTCTTTATTTGAGTCATAGGAAAGTTGTACTATTAAGAGGGGAACCGTAGTGGAAAGGTTTGAGTGGAATCAATCTTGCACTCGCACACTTCACCTCTTTTCCCCCTTGTCAGCAACTTTGGAGTGGCTCCTGCCTTGGTGTTTCTTTCTTCTTTGCAAATGGTCCCCCAGCGGTAGTACCGCTGGGCCTAGCGGTAGTACCGCTCGCCCTAGCGGTAGTACCGCTGGAGTGCTAGCGGTAGTACCGCTGCAGCCAGCAGTAGTACCGCAAGCTGGCGGTAGTACCGCCCCCGGTCAGCGGTAGTACCGCTCCAGGAGCTTACTACCGCCTGCCTAGCGGTTGTACGTGGACGGACCTTTTTGCGAAGACTTTCTTGGCGGTAGTAGTGCTTATGCACTACCAGGGGCCCAACGGTAGTACCGCTGCAGCCAACGGTAGTACCGCTGGAGTGCCGGCGGTAGTACCGCTGAAGCCAGCGGTAGTACCGCTGCATCCAGCGGTAGTACCGCTAGGCACGGGCTGTGAGTGGGAAAACGGTTGGATTTTCCCCCCCCCCCACTATATAAAGGGTTCTTCTAGCTGTGGAACCCTATCTCTTACCCTCCCAAGCTCCATTGTTGCTCCCTAAGCTCAAAAGTGCCCGATCTCTCTCCCTAGCCAATCAAACTTGTTGATTCTTTAGGGATTGGTTGAGAAGGCCTAGATCCACACTTCCACCAAGAGAAAAGTTGATTCCCCCACCAATCCCTTGCGGATCTTGTTACTCTTGGGTGTTTGAGCATCCTAGACGGCTGAGGTCACCACGAAGCCACATTCCATTGTGGTGAAGCTTCGTGGTCTTGTTGGGAGCCTCCAAGCTTTGTGTGGAGTTTGCCCCAACCTTGTTTGTAAAGGTTCGGTCGCCGCCTTCAAGGGCACCTATAGTGGAATCACGGTACCTTGCATCGTGCAAGGGCGTGAGGAGAATACGGTGGCCTTAGTGGCTTATTGGGGAGCATTGTGCCTCCACACCGCTCCAACGGAGACGTACTTCCTGTCAAAGGGAAGGAACTTCGGTAACACATCCTCGTCTTCATTGGTTCCACTTGTGGTTATCTCTAACCTTTACTTTGTGTATGCCTATGTTTTTGTCTTTCTCTTACTTGTCTTAGTATCTCTCGTTGTTAGCTTCATTACGGTTCACCCCATTGTTGTTATATTTGCGAACCCGTATGTTGTTTACCCTAACTTGCTAAGATTAATTAAAAAGTGGTCGTTGCCTATTCACCCCCCCCTCTAGTCAACCATATCGATCCTTTCAATTGGTATCAGAGCCACGTCTCTTTATTAAGGGTTTCACCACCCGTAGAGTATGGAAGGCGAAGAGGGAATTAACCATGGGCAACCCGAGGCCATGGACTTGATTTCGGTCACAAGGGACGACTTGAATACGGCTATGGCCGCCCTCAAGACGTCCTTGATGAACGAACTCAAGACCATGCTTAAAGAGTTAATTGAGGGATTTAAAAGTCCACCCGAACCGGCGTTAGTGGTTAAACCCACCATCACCGATTCGGAGGCCAATTCCTCTAAGGAAGCGGCTAAAGGTATGCGACCTTCCTCATCTCACGAAAAGGATGGGACTGGAACATATGCCTCAGTTCCACCCCCCATGGTCTATGGAGGATCCGTTCCCACACCGCGTCTTAATCCTGTTGGTCCTCCTCCTAAGCTTGTGAAAGGTGACTTTGCTAACTAGGTATTTTCTATTAAGTCTCATTTGAATCACAGCTCAACAAACTTGTGGAGAATCATCGAGCAAGGATATTATCCCCATGATCCAAGCAACCTCACTCCAAGAGAAGATGCAGACAATCAATACAATCACTCCGCCTTGTTTATTCTCCAGTCCGCAGTGCCACCTGAAGATCTTCCTCACTTGCGTCCCTTCACTTTGGCCAAGGATTGTTGGGAGCATATTATGGTGTTGTACAAGGGAAGCTCAAGCATTCAATGATCCAACTATGAAGTGATACTTGATAAGGCCGATGAGTTTGTGATGAAGGAAGACGAGGACCCTCGTGATCTCTATCGGAGGGTGACTGCTATTGTTGTGGCACTCAAGGATCATGGGAGCTAGGATGTGGATGATACATGGGTCAAGCGCAAGTTTCTCAAAGACATCATGCCTTTCAACAAAGCCATGTCATCTGTCATTCGTCAGCGGCCAGACTTCCACTCCTTGTCTTCCAGTGAGGTGTTGGATGAATTTATTGCAATGTCAATCATGAACGAAACAGCCAACAATGCACTTGCTCGTGTTCGCTCAAAGACAACTTCACCCAACCTTGCGTTAAAAGCAAAGGCAATGTTTGAAGAAGAAGAAGAGGATGAGGAAGAGGAGAGCTACCCTGAAGACACAAGGTATGCCTATCATGAGCACATGGCTCTTGCGTCAAGGCAATTCTGGGGCAACAAGAGGAACTCAAGACCCACCTTCACCAAGAACAACTCGAGTGGATTCAAACCCAAGCAACGAGTGAGGACATGTTATAACTGTGGTAACGTGAGCCACTTCGTGGCCGAATGTCCCTATGAGAAAAGGGAAGATAACGGAGGCAAGCTCATTCGCAAAGACAAAACCAAATCATTTCCAATCAAGAACAACTTTGTGAAGAAACCCCACCCAAAAGGGATGGTGGCCCTTGAAGAGTACCCTTCCGATGATGATGATGATGATGATATTGTGGCAACGGCAACTGTTGCGATTGCCACTACCTCTCCCCAGAAGGTGTCTCTCTTCAACGCCCCCAACGAGAACCACATGACCAAGTGCCTCATGGCAAAAGGTATCAATCAGGTAACTCCCATCATTAAGACCAACATCGCTACTGCTCCTTCATTGTTAAATTGTGTTGATGATAGTGATGTTGGGGAACTTAATGAGCATGATCTTGACAAGTTTATGTGCACTATTAAGGGAGAATCCAAGAAGCACTTTGTTGCTCTCTTGGAACAACTGGGTGAGGCCAATGACCTCATTGAGTCTCATGAGGAGACCATCCCCGAGCTTCAGGGACATAGTCGTGACTATGCCGATGAAATTGCTGAATTATCTATTGCTCTAGAAAAGGAGCGCACTCTTCGTTTGGCTCTTGAGGAGTCATATAACGATGATTGCGCTAAAATGCAAAAGAAACTAGATCATGATGTTGTTCTTGCTCGTATGCTTAAGTCTGAAAATTATGCTCTTGGGGTTGGCCATGATAGACTCAAAGTGGAGTTTGACACACTTGACAAGGCCCACAAGGTCTTGAAAGGTGTTCATTTCTCTCTGAAAGAGTCTCATGATCAACTCCAAGCAAAGCTTACCAAGGAGATCTCTACTTGTCCTCCCTTTGTGTTAATTGATAATGCTTGTGCAACCAATCCCTGTTGTGAGCATGTACATCTTGTGGAGGAAAATGCCAAGTTAAAGGAGAAACTTGAGAAGGGCCTTGTGGCATGCATACAAGGTGAGAAGAGCCTGAACGATCTCTTGAGCACTCAAAAAGGTGTTGTAGGAAAGGAGGGACTTGGACTTACCTCCAAGTCAAAAGGTAAAAGGAGGGACAGGAACAAACGATCTCCTACCCTCATGGACATCTTTGTCAAAGAGGGTGAGGGGACTCAGAAGGTGAACAGGAAGAAGGTGGACTATGGAAACCTCAAGAAGGGCAAAACCATTCCTACTAATACAGCCGACAAACTAAATTCTTCTTATGTCTTATGTCGTGCTAGTGATGGGCATGTTTATGCCAGATTTGTTGGTTCCTACAATGAGTACATTGAATGGGCTATTTGGGTTCCTAAGACCCTTGTCTCTAACATGAAAGGACCCATTAAAAAAATGGGTACCTAAAACCAAGCCTTGATCTATTGTAGGAGTTTGCTTCCGGTGGGGTGTCATGGTTGCTCGATAGTGGAGCAACAAATCATATGACCGGAAGCAAGGACTTAGTGGTGGATGTGCATCCTTCTCCATCTATGCCCACCCATGTCCAATTCGCCGATGCATCCTCGTCAAAGGTATTGGGATTTGGTAAGGTGGTCGTCTCTCAAGAGTTATCTATTGAGAAGGTCATGCTTGTTGAGTCACTTGCCTACAATTTACTTTCGGTTCGTCAACTCGCAATTATGGGTTTTTCCACATTCTTTAATCTTGATACTGTGGTCCTCCTGTGGAGCAAGACTCTTAAAGTAGCCTATGTTGGATATGTCGAAAATGGTCTCTATGTGGTGAACTTCTCAAAGCGACCCACTAAGACCGCGACGTGTTTAATGGCTAAAGTTGATGTGGGATGGCTTTGGCATCGCCGTTTAGCTCATGTCAATATGAGATCTTTGCAAAGTCTTCTAACAGGGGGCCATATTCGTGGACTAACAAATGTGAGTTTTGCAAAAGATCGTGTCTGCAGTGCCTGCATTGAAGGAAAGATTCATGAAACTGCTCATCGTCCAACGACTCTCATCTACACTAAGAGGCCATTGGAGCTCCTCCATATGGATCTGTTTGGCCCTCCATCATTTGATAGTCTTGGAGGCAGAAAGTACTGCTTGGTGATTGTTGACGACTACTCAAGATACACCTGGGTATATTTCTTCAAAAGGAAGAGTGAAACTCAACAAACTGTCATCAACTTTGCTAATGAAGCTCAACGTCAACATGAAGCAAAGATCTTGATGATTAGAAGTGACAACGGCACCGAGTTCAAGAACTACACCTTGGATGAGTTTCTAGGTGATGAGGGAATAAAACATCAATATTCAGCACCATATACCCCTCAACAAAACGGCGTGGCAGAAAGGAAGAACCGGACCATGATAGATGCTGCAAGAACAATGATGGCGGAATTCAAATCTCCATATAACTTTTGGGCAGAGGCCATCAACACAGCATGTCATGCGTCCAATCGGCTCTATATCCGCAAAGTCTTGAACAAGACTCCGTATGAGATTCTAACTGGAAACAAACCCAATCTCAAGTACTTCCGGGTATTCGGTTGTAAGTGTTTCATTCTCAAGAAAGGTGCACGTTTAGCTAAATTTGATTCTAGAGCACATGAGGGCATCTTTGTTGGTTATGCTACAAACTCTCATGCTTATCGTGTCCTCAACAAGTCCACCAGACTCATTGAGAAGACGTGTAACGTGGAGTTTGATGAAAATAATGGCTCCCAAGTGGAGCAAAGTGGTCTTTGTGATGTAGGTGATGAAATTCCTCCCCAAGCCATAAGAAGAATGGGGATTGGTCAAATACTCCCCATTGAGGAACCCCTTGTGGCCGAAGGAGAAGGACAATGCTCTACTCGAATGGAGCCATCACCTCCACAAGCCCCACATGCTTCCGATGAACAAAGAGAAGACTCTCAACAAAATGAACAAGCTCAAGGTCAAGATAAATTGCCCAACAATGATGATGTGTCCCATGATATTCAAGCACTCACCCAAGGCTCCGAACCTGCTCATGATCAAGATCAAGTGCAACCACGAGATCCAGACCAAGTAGAAGCACAAGATCTAGATCAAGAGCAACCACAAATACAAGAACAAACAAGTGAACCTGCTCAAGTCGAAAGTCAAGATGATCAGGATACTGTCTCACAATTCCCTTCTGCAGCACCAACAGCCGGTGCCAAGGGAGGCTCAAGACGCAAGGGCAAGCAAAGTAAACAAGTCGATGCTCCCCAGTTATCCAATGAAGAACTCTTAGAGCGTCGAGCAGCCAAGATTGAGAACAAGCTGAGAGTCAAGTCACATCTTATGAAGAATGTACTTGGAAGTTTAAAAAGGGGAGTATCCACCCGTCAACAGATTTGGAATTATTGTGAGCATCACGCGTTTGTTTCGTATTCTGAACCTCAACAGGTACAGGAAGCGCTCGATGATGAGGATTGGCTTATGGCCATGCATGAAGAACTTAACAACTTCGAGCGCAACCAAGTCTAGGATCTAGTGCCAAGGCCAACGGAGGAACATAATGTCATCGGGACCAAATGGATATTCAAGAACAAGCAAGATGCCAATGGGATTGTGATTCGAAACAAGGCAAGATTGGTGGCTCAAGGTTACTCCCAAGTCGAGGGTATCGACTACGGTGAAACCTTTGCCCCTGTTGCTCGTCTAGAATCTATTCGCATGTTGCTTGCATTTGCTTCTCATTGTAACTTCAAGTTACAACAAATGGATGTGAAAAGTGCCTTTCTTAATGGTCCTTTAAATGAGTTGGTCTATGTCAAACAACCCACGGGATTCGAACATCCCAAGCTCCCCAATCATGTGTACAAACTTAATAAGGCACTCTATGACCTTAAACAAGCCCCACGTGTGTGGTATGAGTATCTTACTGAGTTGTTACAAGATCGTGGGTTTGAAATTGGGAAGATAGATCCCACTCTTTTTACTAAGAGGGCTAAAGGGGATTTGTTCATATGCCAACTATATGTTGATGATATTATCTTTGGCTCTCCTAACATTTCCTTCAATGAAGAATTTGCCGCACTAATGACTGAGAAATTTGAGATGTCCATGATGGGAGAGTTGAAGTTCTTCCTCGGGTTCGAGATTAAACAAGTCCTGGAAGGGACCTTCATCAAACAAGCCAAGTACACTCTCAAGACATGCTCAAATGGTTCGAGCTTGAAGATGTCAAACCGGTCAAGTTCCCCATGCCAACAAGATGCAAGCTTGACAGTGATCCCAATGGTAAAGCAGTGGATCAAAAGGTATATCGCTCCATGATTTGATCCCTCCTTTACCTTTGTGCATCTAGACCAGATATTATGTTGATTGTAGGGATATGTGCACGGTTTCAATCCGCACATAAAGAAAGTCATTATATGGCTGTTAAGCGAATCTTCCGATATTTGGCTCATACCCCAAACTTTGTCCTATGGTATCCCAAAGGAGAAAACTTCAACCTAGTTGGCTATTCTGACTCAGATTGGGCAGGAGATTGTGTGGAGAGGAAGTCAACTTCTGGAGGATGCCAATTCCTTGGTCGCTCACTGGTAAGTTGGTCCTCAAAGAAGCAGAATTGCGTCTCTCTATCATCCACCGAAGCTGAGTATGTGGCAGCTGCAAGTTGTTGTGCACAATTGCTATGGATGAGGCAAACTTTAAAGGATTACGGTGTCACTTGTGACAAAGTGCCTCTTCTATGTGACAATCAAAGTGCTATCAAGATTTCTCTCAACCAAGTGCAACATAGCAAAACCAAGCATATTGATATTCGCCATCACTTAATTCGTGAACATATCAAGCTAGGTGATATTGAGGTCCACTTCATCCACACTGAAGAGCAACTTGCAGATATCTTCACTAAGCCCCTAGATGAAGCAAGGTTCCGGGAGTTAAGGCATGAGCTAGATATCATTGATTCAAGTAATGTGGATTGAAGCTAGGCACGTTGCACCTTACTATGCATTCTATCTCGTTCTAGATGTAGGCATGGACATAGGGGGAGTGTTGTTCTCTCAATGAACTCTTCCTCCCCCCATTATGCATAAATCGGCTAGTCTTTCACTTTAGCCATTGTCAAATGGCACTTGTGCTTCAAAGACGAGCGTTGGTCATGAACCCAAGGATCACTGCAAGATCTACCGTGATATCATCAACCATTTCAAGAAGAGTTTTGTTCCCGTTCAGTGGATTGACCTGGCTCACCTTCAGCGGAACCTGGATTATTTTGGTGATGCTCTCTCTCTCTGATTGACAAGCTAGGCATTAAGGAGATCATCTCCTTCAAGACAGACTTTGATCCCAATGTTGTTGCCCAGTTCTATGTCACGGTTCACTTCTCGCCTGATGACGAGCGCTCCCTGGTTTGGATGACTGGGACTCAGAAGATGACAGGGTCCTGGCGTGAATTCATGGCATTCCTCAAGGTTGATTTTCAGGGAGCTAACACTCCACTTGGGTCTCGTCCTCATGCTGCAGCTCCCACTGATAGGGCCTCCGCCAAGGACTTGTTGCAACAACTCTATGTGAAGAAAGGTGTCCTTCCCAGGCATCTAGACATCATGCATCGGATCTTCCGCAACACCCTCTTTCCTCGCATTGGCAACTTCGATGAGGTACATGGCTCTCTGGCTAAGATGCTACTGCTCTGTGAGGAGGCTATGACTAAGGAGTCTGCCCCTCTTGATATTTCTGATGTGATGTTCACTGAGCTCTGGAACTGCATCATGATGCGCAAGGTTCCCATCTACGGGCCCTACTTGTTTGCTTATATCCGTCAAAAGTGGCAAGACACCTATCCGCAGGAGGAGTTATACATTCAGGCTGACTACTTTGTGCACGATCCTGTCAAGCTTCGCGTCAAGGACAAATGGGCCAACCCATCAACTTCATCTCAGCACATGGACACTGACACAGAGACTGCTCCTGAAAGAGGAACCGCTTCTTAGTCCCGCTCTTCTGCCATGCCATCTTGCGCCATGAAACTGCAGGATAAGATGAAGACTCTCTTCTGTATGCAGGCTAAGGGCCAGTATCAGATGCATGTGGCTCAGAAGGAGAACCGTCAGAGGCACAAGCGTGTCCTGAGGACACTTGACGTTGACATCTCCAGCAGATCAGAGGACGACATCACTCCAGAGTCTGCGTGGATGCGGGCTCAAGGTTACCAGTGGTCTGGTGCAGAGGAGGAGGAGGACAATGAAGAGGAGCAGGACGATCCGGATGCTACGGACGAGTCTGGCGATGATGAGGATGAGGAGTGACCACCTGTGGCGTTAGGTGTGCCCCTTTTTGGTGTCTTGTACCAAAGGGGGAGAGAGTCTAAGAGCTGGATTTGCTTTGAGAGTTGAACTTTGCTTAGCTTTGCTTATCATTCGTGTTTTGGTTCGAACTTGGTTTGCTTCTATTTTGCTATCTTTTCTTTGTGTGACGTGAGACATGAACTTGTGTGAGATTTATTTCCATCATATGCTGTGAGTCATATGCTCCTTATTTTCATATATCTCTATCTTTTTGTTCTCATATTATTCTGTGTGCAAATCCGGTATTGTCATCAATCCACCGAAAAGGGGGAGATTATTGGGGCATAGTTTATGCCTAAGTAATTTTGGTGATTGATGACAGTACCGCAAAGGACTAACCGTGTGTGTTAAGATTTCAGATAACACATGTCAACGGCACAAGACGACTCGCCCCCTCTTTCGTGGAACAGAAGCACGGTGTTCTCTACGATTCTCTTTATTTGAGTCATAGGAAAGTCGTACTATTAAGAGGGGAACCGTAGTGGAAAGGTTTGAGTGGAATCAATCTTGCACTCGCACACTTCACCTCTTTTCCCCCATGCCGGCAACTTTGGAGTGGCTCCCGCCTTGGTGTTTCTTTCTTCTTTGCAAATGGTCCCCCAGCGGTAGTACCGCTGGGCCTAGCGGTAGTACCGCTAGAGTGCTATCGGTAGTACCGCTGCAGCCAGCGGTAGTACCGCTAGCTGGCGGTAGTACCGCCCCTGGTCAGTGGTAGTACCGCTCAAGGAGCTTAGTACCGCCTGCCTAGCGGTTGTACGTGGACGGACCTTTTGCGAAGACTTTCTTGGCGGTGGTAGTGCTTATGCACTACCACGGGGCCAGTGGCAGTACCGCTACAGCCAGCGGTAGTACCGCTGGAGTGCCAGCGGTAGTACCGCTGCATCCAGCGGTAGTACCGCTAGGCACGGGCTGTGAGTGGGAAAACGGTTGGATTCCCCCCCCCACTATATAAAGGGTTCTTCTAGCTGTGGAACCCTATTTCTCACCCTCCCAAGCTCCATTGTTGCTCCCTAAGCTCAAAAGTGCCCGAGCTCTCTCCCTAGCCAATCAAACTTGTTGATTCTTTAGGGATTGGTTGAGAAGGCCTAGATCCACACTTCCACCAAGAGAAAAGTTGATTCCCCCACCAATCCCTTGCGGATCTTGTTACTCGTGGGTGTTTGAGCATCCTAGACGGTTGAGGTTACCTCGAAGCCACATTCCATTGTGGTGAAGCTTCGTGGTCTTGTTGGGAGCCTCCAAGCTTTGTGTGGAGTTTTCCCCAACCTTGTTTGTAAAGGTTCGGTCGCCGCCTTCAAGGGCACCTATAGTGGAATCACGGTACCTTGCATCGTGCGAGGGCGTGAGGAGAATACGGTGGCCTTAGTGGCTTATTGGGGAGCATTGTGCCTCCACACCGCTCCAACGGAGACGTACTTCCTGTCAAAGGGAAGGAACTTCGGTAACACATCCTCGTCTTCATTGGTTCCACTTGTGGTTATCTCTAACCTTTACTTTGTGTATGCCTATGTTGTTGTCTTTCTCTTACTTGTCTTAGTAGCTCTCGTTGTTAGCTTCATTACGGTTCACCCCATTGTTGTTATATTTGTGAACCCGTATGTTGTATACCCTAACTTGCTAAGATTGATTAAAAAGTGGTCGTTGCCTATTCACCCCCCCCCCCTCTAGTCAATCATATCGATCCTTATTATTGCAAGGGAACTGTTCACTGGAAGCGAAACTGCCCCAAGTATCTGGCCAATAAGAAGGTGGCCAACGCCAAACAAGGCATATTTGATATACATGTTATTGATGTGTACCTCACTAGCTCTCGTAGTAGTATCTAGGTATTATATACTGGTTCTGTTGCTCACATTTGCAACTCGAAACAGGAACTACAGAATAAACGAAGGTTGGTGAAGGATGAAGTGACGATGCGCGTGGGAAATGGTTCCAAGGTTGATGCGATCGCCGTTGGCACGATCTCACTTCAGTTACCATCGGTATTAGGGACGAACTTAAATAATTGTTATTTAGTGCCTGCGTTCAGCATGAACATTATATCTGGATCTTGTTTATTGCGAGACGGTTACTCATTTAAGTCAAAGTATAATGGTTGTTCTATTTATATGAGTAATATCTTTTATGGTCATGCACTCAATGTGAGGGGTTTGTTCATGTTGAATCTCGATAGTGATGACATTCATATCCATAACATTGAGACCAAAAGATGTAGAGTTAGAAATTATAGCGTCACTTTCTTGTGGCACTGCCGCTTAGGTCATATTGGCGTAAAACGCATGAAGAAACTCCATGCTGATGGACTTTTGGAGTCACTTGATTTTGAATCACTTGACACATGCGAACCATGTCTCATGGGCAAGATGACTAAGACTTCGTTTTCTAGAACAATGGAGCATGCAAGTGATTTGTTGGAGATCATACATGCTGATGTGTGCGGACCGATGAGCATAGAGGCGTGCGGTGGATATCATTATTTTCTCACCTTCACTGATGATTTAAGTAGATATGGTTATATTTACTTGATGAAGCACAAGTCTAAAATGTTTTAAAAGTTCAAGCAATTTTAGAGTGAAGTTGAAAATCATCGTAACAAGAAGATCAAATTCCTGCGATCTGATCGAGGAGGTGAGTATCTGAGTTACGAGTTTGGTGCTCACTTAAGACAATGTGGAATTGTTTCACAGTTGACACCGCCTGGAACACCACAACGTAATGTGTGTCCGAACGTCGTAATTGTACTTTATTAGATATGGTGTGTTCTATGATGTCTCTTACTGATTTGCCGTTATCATTTTGGGGCTATGCAATAGAGACAACTGCATTCACTTTAAATAAGGCACCATCAAAATCCGTTGAGACGACACCATATGAACTGTGGTATGCCAAGAAGCCAAAGTTGTCGTTTCTTAAATTTTGGGGATGTGATGCTTATGTCAAAAAGCTTCAGCCTGAAAAGCTGGAACCCAAAGCGAAAAGTGCATCTTCATAGGTTACCCAAAAGAGACAGTTGGGTATACCTTCTATCTCATATCCGAGGGCAAAGTGTTTTTTGCTAAGAATGGAGCTTTTCTTGAGAAAGAGTTTCTCTCGAAAGAATTGAGTGGGAGGAAGATAGAACTTGATGAGGTTGTAGAACCTTTGCTTCAACCAGATGGTGGCGCAGGATAGAAAGAAGTTTGTGTCAAAGCTACACCAGTTGAAGAGGAAGCTAATTATGATGATCATCAAACTTCAGATCAAGTTTCTATTGGACCTCGTAGGTCAAAACAAGGGCATGTACTGCTCCAGAGTGGTACGGGAATCCTATCTTATCGATCTTGTTGTTAGACAACAATGAGCCTACGAGTTATGGAGAAGCAATGGTGCGCCCGAATTACAACAAATGGTTATAGGCCATGAAGTATGAGATGGGATCTATGTATGGAAACAAAGTATGAACTTTGGAAGTATTACCTGAAGGCCGGAAGGCCATTCAGAATAAATGGATCTTTAAGAAGAAGACGTACGCCGACGGTAATGTGACCGTCTATAAAGCTCGACTTGTGGCAAAGAGTTTTTCACAAGTTCAAGGATTTGACTATGATGCTTAAGTCCGCGAGAATCATGTTAGCAATAGCTGCATTTTTCGGTTATGAAATTTGGCAGATGGATGTCAAAACAACGTTCCTTAACGGGTTTCTTAAGGAAGAGTTGTATATGATGCAACCGGAAGGTTTTGTCGATCCAGAGAATGCTGACAAAGTATGCAAGCTCCAGCTATCCATTTATGGACTTGTGCAAGCATCTCAGAGTTGGAATCAGCGCTTTGATGAGGTGATCAAGGTGTTCGGGTTTATACAAGTTTTTGGAGAAGCTTGTATTTAGAAGAAAGTGAGTGGGAGCTCTATAGTGTTTCTAATATTATATGTGGATGACATATTGCTGATTTGAAACAATATAGAACTTTTGGGAAGCGTAAACAATTACTTGAATAAAAGTTTTTCAATGAAGGGCCTCGGAGAAGCTGCTTACACAATAGGCATTAAGATCTATAGAGATAGATCAAGACGCCTAATAGGACTTTCACAAAGCACATACCTTGGTAAGATTTTGAAGAAGTTCAAAATGGAACAATCCAAGAAGGGGTTCTTGCCTGTGTTACAAGGTATAAAGTTGAGTAAGACTCAATGCCCAGTAACTTCAGAAGATAGAGAAACGATGAGTGTCGTCCCCTATGCTTCATCCATAGGGTCTATAATGTATGCAATGTTGTGCACAAGACCGGATGTCAGCCTTTCCATAAGTATGGCACGCAGGTTTCAAAGTAATCCACGAGTGGAGCACTCGACAGCGGTCAAGAATATTCTGAAGTACGTGAAAAGGACTAAGGAAATGTTTCTTGTTTATGGAGGTGACAAACAGCTCGTCGTAAAGGGTTACGTCAATCAAGCTTCGACACTGATCCGGATGACTCTAAGTCTCAAATCGGATACGTATTTATTCTCAATGGGGGTGCGGTAAGTTGGTGCCGTTCCAAGCAAAGCGTTGTAGCTGATTCTACAAGTGAAGCGGAGTACATAGCTACCTCGGAGGCGGCTAAGGAGGGTGTCTCGATAAAGCAGTTCATTTCAGATCTTGGAGTTGTGCCGAGTGCACTGGATCCAATAAATCTGTTCTGTGACAACACTGGTGGCATTGCTCTAGCCAAGGAACCAAGGTTTCACAAGAGGACCAGACACATAAAGCGACGCTTCAATGCCATCCGCGATTACATCAAGGAGGAGGACATAAATATTTGCAAAGTGCACACGGATCTGAATGTTGCAGATCCACTAACTAAGCCTCTTCCATGAGCAAAACATGAGCAACACCAGAACTGTATGGGTGTTAGATTCGTTACACTGTAAATCACATAGAGATTTGAAGCTAGATTATTGACTCTAGTGCAAGTGGGGACTGTTGGAAATATACCCTAGTGGCAATAATAAAATAGTTATTATTATATTTCTTGTTTCAAGATAATCGTTTAATATCCATACTATAATTGTATTGAATGGAAACATAAATACATGTGTGGATATATAGACAAAACAATGTTCCTAGTGAGCCTCTAGTGGACTAGCTCGTTGATCAAAGATGGTTGAGGTTTCCTAGCCATAGACAAGTGTTGTCATTTGATAACGGGATCACATCATTAGGCTAATGATGTGATGGACAAGACCCAAACTATACACATAGCATGTGATTATGTCATTTTGTTGCTATTGTTTTCTGCATGTCAAGTACACGTTCCTATGACCATGAGATCATGTAACTCACTAATGCTAGAGGAATGACTTGTGTGTATCAAACATCACAACGTAACTGGGTGACTATAAAGGTGCTCTATGATACGTCCCAAACGTATCTATAATTTTTGATGGTTTCATGCTATTAAATTGTCAAACTTTGGATGTTTTGCATGCCTTTTATATATTTTTTCGGACTAACTTATTAACTCAGTGCCAAGTGTCGGTTCCTGTTTTTTCCATGTTTTTGACCCCTTTCAGAGGAGATTTTGAAACGGAGTCCAAACGGAAGAAAATCCCCGAAAAGATTTTTTCTGGAACGGAAGAAGATCGGGAAGCTTGAGAGCCAAGGCAGGGGAGCCTCAGGGGCCCCACAAGCCCCCACCCCGTGGCCAGGGGGGAGGCCGCGGCCCACAGGCTTGTGGGCCCCCTGACCTAGGGGTTGCGCCTATAAATTCCCTAAAAATCCCAAAAAAATCAAGAGATCATCGAAAGTACTTTTCCGCCGCCGCAAGCTTCTGTCTCCGCAAGATCCCATCTGGGGCACGTTCTGGTGCCCTGTCGGAGGGGGGATTCAGATACGGATGGCTTCTTCATCAACACCATGACCTCTCCGATGATGCGTGAGTAGTTCACCATAGACCTACGAGTCCATAGCTAGTAACTAGATGGCTTCTTCTCTCTCTTGGATTTTCAATACAAAGTTCTCCATGATCTTCATGGAGATCTATCCGATGTAAGCTTCTTTTGCGGTGTGTTTGTCGAGATCCGATGAATTGTGGATTTATGATCAGATTATCTATGAATCTTATTTGAGTTTCTTCTGATCTCTCTTATGCATGATTTCATATCCTTGTAATTCTCTTCGAGTTGTGGGTTTTGTCTGGCCAACTAGATCAATGATTCTTGCAATGGGAGAAGTGCTTGGTTTTGGGTTCATACCGTGTGGTGACCTCACCAAGTGACAAAAGGGGTAGTGAGGCACGCATCATGTTGTTGCCCTCAAGGGTAAAAAGATGGAGTTTTCATCATTGGTTTTAGATTATCCCTCTACATCATGTCATCTTGCTTAAGGCGTTACTTTGTTCGTCATGAATTCAATACACTAGATACATGCTAGATAGCGGTCGATGTGTGGAGTAATAGTAGTAGATGCAGAAAGTATCGGTCTACTTGTCTCGGACGTGATGCCTATATGTATGATCATTGCCTTAGATATCGTCATGACTTTGCGCGGTTCTATCAATTGCTCGACAGTAATTTGTTCACCCACCGTGATATTTGCTATTTTGAGAGAAGCCTCTAGTGAACACTATGGCCCCCGGGTCTACTCCACACCATATTTTCAGCCTTACACTTTTTACTTCGTTGCACTATCGGCTTTCAGTTCTCACTTTGCAAACAATCTTGAAGGGATTGACAACCCCTTTGAAACGTTGGGTGCAAGCTTGTTTGTGTTTGCGCAGGTACTCTGGACTTGACGAGACCCTCCTTCTGGATCGATACCTTGGTTCTCAAACTGAGGGAAATACTTATTGCTCCTGTGCTGCATCACCCTTTCCTCTTCAAGGGAAAAACCAAGGCAAGCCCGGTCTCTGTCAACGTGTCAATTTCTGGCGCTTTTGTTTGAGAAGTAGCAGAAGGATTTCTGGCGCCGTTGCCGGGGAGGAAGATCAAGTCAAGAACTCATCCAAGTAGGTGTCGCAAACTCATCTCTTGCATTTACTTTGTTTGCCAGTTGCCTCTCGTTTTCCTCTCCCCCACTTCACCAATTTGCCTTTTTCGTTTGCCGTTTTCATTCGCCTTTTCGTTCGCCCTTTTTCTCACCTGCTCTTTGTTTGCTTGTGTTCTTGCTTGCTTGCTGAAGTCACCATGAACGAAAACACCAAATTTTGTGACTTCTCGAATACTAATAATAATGATTCTATTAGTACTCTGATTGCTCCCGCCAATAGTGTGGAGTCATACGAAATCAATGCCGCTTTGCTGAATCTTGTTATGAAAGAGCATTTCTCCGGCCTTCCTAGTGAAGATGCTGCATCCCATCTCAATACCTTCATTGAGCTTTGTGATATGCAAAAGAAAAAATATGTGGATAATGACGTGATTAAATTGAAGCTTTTTCCTTTCTTGTTGCGAGATCGCGCAAAAACTTGGTTTTCTTCTTTGCCCAAAAATAGTATCGATTCTTGGGAAAAGTGCAAAGATGCTTATATATCCAAGTATTTTGCGCCGGCTAAGATCATCTCTCTCCGTAATGATATCATCAATTTTAAGCAACTTGATCATGAACATGTTGCACAATCTTTGGAGAGAATGAAATTAATGATTAGAAATTGTCCCGCTCATGGCTTGAGTCTTTGGATGATTATTCAAATCTTTTACGCTGGCTTGAATTTCGCTTCTAGAAATATCTTCGACTCCTCCTCAGGTGGAACGTTCATGGAAATCACGTTAGGGGAAGCCACAAAGCTCTTAGACAACATCATGACAAACTACTCTTAGTGGCACACTGAAAGGTCACCTACTAGTAAGAAGGTACACGCTATAGAAGAAATTAACTCATTGAGTGCTAAGATGGATGAGTTAATGAATTTGGTTGCTAGTAGAAGTGCTCCTTTGGATCCTAATGATATGCCCTTGTCTTCTTTGATTGAGAGTAGCAACTCTAGCTTGGACGTTAATTTTGTTGGTAGGAATAACTTTGGCAACAACAATGCTTTTAGAGGAAACTATGTTCCTAGGCCTTTTCCTAGTAACTCCTCTAATAACTTTGGCAACTCCTACAACAATACTCATGGAAATTACAATAGATTACCCTCTGATCTAGAGAGTAATATCAAAGAGTTCATCAACTCTCAAAAGATTTTCAATGCGTCCATAGAGGAAAAGCTACTCAAAATTGATGATTTGGCTAAGAGCGTTGATAGAATGTCTAATTATGTTGATGCTTTGAAAGTTAGATGTGCTCCTCCCAAAACCAACATGGATGAAACTTTGAAAGCTATGCGTGTTTCCATGATTGAGAGCCCAGAAAGAACCGCCCAAATTCGTGCTAGACATGAATGGCTTAAAAAGGCGTGTTCTCGTGATGAGAATCACGAAGATCTTAAAGTGCTTGGTGTGACTCCCATTGAATCTTTGTTTTCTTGTGTCAAACCTAATGATTATGGGGCTGGATATGAATCCACTTTGGTTGAAAAGTACCCCAATGATTCGGAGTCCATCTATCTTGATGCTAAAAGCATTGAAAGTGGAGTAGAAGATGTTAAAACTTTGAGTAGTAATGAAATTACTACCATGGATTTCAAGGAATTCAATTATGATAGTTGCTCCTTGATTGAATGCATTTCTTTGATGCAATCCATGTTAAACTCTCCACATGCTTATAGCCAAAACAAAGCCTTTACCGATCATATCATCGAAGCTATGATAAAATCTCTTGAAGAGAAACTTGAATTGGAAGTCTCTATCCCTAGAAAGCTTCATGATGAGTGGGAACCTACCATCAAAATCAAAATCAAAAACTATGAATGCAATGCTTTGTGTGATTTGGGTGCTAGTGTTTCTGCGATTCCAAAGTCTTTATGTGATGTTCTGGGTTTTAATGAGATTGAAGAGTGTTCTCTTGTTGATTCTACTGTCAAGAAACCCTTGGGAAGGATCAATGATGTTCTTATTATTGCAAATAGGAACTATGTACCCGTGGATTTCATTGTGCTTGACATTGATTGCAATCCTACATGCCCTATTATTCTTGGTAGACATTTCCTAAGGACTATCCGTGCTATCATCGATATGAAGGAAGGGAATATTAGATTTCAATTTCCTTTAAGGAAGGGCATGGAACACTTTCCTAGAAAGAAAATAATATTGCATTATGAATCCATGATGAGGGCCACTTATGGTTTGAGCACCAAAGACGACGATACGTGATTCTATCGCATTTATGCCTAGCTAAGGGTGTTAAACGATAGCGCTTGTCGGGAGGCAACCTAATGAATTTATCTTTTTCTTTCTATTTTGTTGCGTCCACACTTTCATAATTATGTCGTGATTGTGTTTTTTGTGTTTCTTTTTGTGTTTGAGCCAAGCAAAACCTTTATGACTAGTCTTGGTAATGGTTGTTTGATCCTGCTGGAAAAAGACAGAAACTTTTCACTCACGAGATTATTTTTCATTTTTATTCAGAAAGATATTTTGAGTTTATTCTTTTTGCTGCTGGTAGATATAGGTTTTCCCAGGCCGTCGTAATTTTTCATATTTTTTGAGGTACCAGAAGTATACGAAGTATACAAATTGCTACAGACTGGTTTGTTTTTGACAGATTCTGTTTTTGTTGAGTTGGTTGCTTGTTTTGATGAAACTATGGTTAGTATCGTGGGGTACTAGCCATGTAAAAGTGAGAATACAGTAGTCCAACATCAATATAGATAGAATTCAAGTTTGCTACAGTATCAAAAGAAGTGGTAGTTTGTTTTCTTGTGCTAATGTTATCACGAGTTTCTGTTTAAGTTTTGTGTTGTGAAGTTTTCAAGTTTTGGGTGATGTTCTCATGGACGATGAGATAAGGAGTGGAAAGAGCTCAAGCTTGGGGATGCCCAAGGCATCCCAAGCCAAATTCAAGGACACCAAAAAGCCTAAGCTTGGGGATGCCCCGGGAAGGCATCCCCTCTTTCGTCTTCAATCCATCGGTAACATTACTTGGAGCTATATTTTTATTCACCACATGATATGTGTTTTGCTTGGAGAGTCTTGTATCTTAGGAGTATTTTCTTTTTGTTGTGTCACAATCATCCTTGTTGCACACCTTTTTGAGAGAGAGAGACATGCACTCATCGTGATTTTGCTAGAATGCTCATAGTGCTTCACTTATATCTTTTGAGCTAGATACTTTTGCTCATAGTGCTTCACTTATATCTTTTGAGCTAGATACTTTTGCTCTAGTGCTTCACTTATATCTTTTAGAGCACGGCGGTGCGTGATTTGGTAGTTGGCTTATGCTATGAAAGTAGTCCCAAAGGTGATAGATACCCAAAGAGGATGCAAAAACCTCCATCTTCATGTGCATTGAATAGAAAGTGAAGTTTTGATTCCTCTCAATTAGTTTTGAGACGTGGATTCGGTAATATTAAGAGCTATGTTAGTAGGGTGTTGTGAATCTAGAAATACTTGTGTTGAAGTTAGTAATTCCCGTAGCATGCACGTATGGTGAACCGCTATGTTAGGTAGTCGGAGCATAATTGATCTATTGATTGTCATCCTTTGTGTTGAGGTCGGGATCGCGCGATGGTTTACACCTACCAACCCTTCCCTTCGGAGTATGCATTTAGCACTTTGTTTCGATTACTAATAGAAACTTTCACAACAAGTATGTGAGTTCTTCATGACTAATGAGAGTCCATGGTATAGATGCACTTTCACCTTCCACCATTGCTAGCCTCTCTAGTACCGCGCAATTCTCGCCGGTGCACAAACCCACCAAATTCCTTCCTCAAAACAGCCACCATACCTACCTACTATGGCATTTTCATAGCCATTCCGAGATATATTGCCATGCAACTCCCGCCGTTCCGTCTCATGACTTGTGCCGTCACTCTCATATTGCTATTGCATGATCGTAAGATAGCTAGCGAGATGTTTTAATGTCATACGCCATGCTAGATCGTTGCACATCCCGGTACACTGCCGGAGGCATTTCCTATGGAGTCATCATTGTGATTTTTGAGCTGTGAGTAAATAAAAGTGTGATGATCATCATTATTAGAGCATTGTCCCATGTGAGGAAATAAAAAAAGAGGCCAAAGAGCCCAAAAAAAGAGAAAAAAAAGAGGCCTAAGAGCCCAAATGAAAAAAAAAGAGAAGGGACAATGCTACTATCTTTTTCCTCACTTGTGCTTCATGATAGCACCATGTTCTTCATGATTGAGAGCTTCTTGCTTTGTCACCATCATATGCTAGTGGGAATCTTCATTATATAACTTGGCTTGTCTATTGCAATGATGGGCTTCCTCAAAATTGCCCTAGGTCTTCGTGAGCAAGCAAGTTGGATGCACACCCACTAGTCAGTAGCGGATGCAGAGAACTTTTTATTAGTGTGGCAGAGGTTATTAGTACACATAGCTTGGCTTAAATCTTCAATTAAGTATTGCATAAACCTAGTATACATGTACATGTTAGGTGTGGCAGCAGCCAATGCTTGCCCGATTGCTGGCTTCGCCACTCCACTAGTTCTCCTTTTGAGCTTTCACATACTTATAGCTCTAGTGCATCTCTTGTATGGCAATCCCTACTCATTCACATTGATATCTATTAATGGGCATCTCCATAGCCTTTTGATACGCCGACTCAATGTGACCATCGCCTCCTTTTTGTCTCACAACCACAACTACACTCTATTCCACCTATAGTGCTATATCCATGGCTCACCCTCATGTATTGCGTGATAGTTATAAAAAGTTTGAGAAAGTAAGAGTGCGAAAACAATTACTTGGCCAATACCGGGGTTGTGCATGATTTACATTAGTTGTGTGAGGATGATGGAGCATAGCCAGACTATATGATTTTGTAGGGATAACTTTCATTGGCCTTGTTATTTTGAAAGTTCATGATTACCTTGCTAGTTTGCTTGAAGTATTATTGTTTTCATGTCAATAGCAAACTATTGTTTTGAATCTTAAGGATCTGAACATTCATGTCATGTGAAAGAACTTGCAAAGGACAACTATGCTAGGTAGCATTCCACATCAAAAATTCATTCTTTATCACTTCCCTACTCGAGGACGAGGAGGAGTTAAGCTTGGGGATGCTTGATACGTCTCAAACGTATCTATAATTTTTGATGGTTTCATGCTATTATCTTGTCAAACTTTGGATGTTTTGCATGCCTTTTATATATTTTTTAGGACTAACTTATTAACTCAGTGCCAAGTGCCAGTTCCTGTTTTCCCATGTTTTGACCCCTTTCAGAGGAGATTTTGAAACGGAGTCCAAACGGAAGAAAATCTCCGAAAAGATTTTTTCTGGAACACAAGAAGATCGGGAAGCTGGAGAGCCAAGGCAGGGGAGCCTCAAGGGCCCCACAAGCCCCCACCCCATGGCCAGGGGGGAGGCCGCGGCCCACAGGCTTGTGGGCCCCCTGGGCACCCCCTGGCCTAGGGGTTGTGCCTATAAATTCCCTAAAAATCCCAAAAAAATCAACAGATCATCGAAAGTACTTTTCCGCCGCCGCAGGCTTCTGTCTTCGCAAGATCCCATCTGGGGCACGTTCTGGTGCCCTGTCGGAGGGGGATTCGGATACGGAGGGATTCTTTATCAACACCATGACCTCTCCGATGATGTGTGATTAGTTCACCATAGACCTACGGGTCCATAGCTAGTAACTAGATGGCTTCTTCTCTCTCTTGGATCTTCAATACAAAGTTCTCCATGATCTTCATGGAGATCTATCCGATGTAATCTTCTTTTGTGGTGTGTTTGTCGAGATCAGATGAATTGTGGATTTATGATCAGATTATCTATGAATCTTATTTGAGTTTCTTCTGATCTCTCTTATGCATGATTTCATATCCTTGTAATTCTCTTCGAGCTGTGGGTTTTGTATGGCCAACTAGATCTATGATTCTTGCAATGGGAGAAGTGCTTGGTTTTGGGTCAATACCGTGTGGTGACCTCACCCAGTGACAGAATGGGTAGCGAGGCATGCATCGTGTTGTTGCCATCAAGGGTAAAAATATGGGGTTTTCATCATTGGTTTGAGATTATCCCTCTACATCATGTCATCTTGCTTACGGCGTTACTCTGTTCGTCATGAACTCAATACACTTGATGCATGCTGGATAGCGGTCGATGTGTGGAGTAATAGTAGTAGATGCAGAAAGTATCGGTCTACTTCTCTCGGACGTGATGCCTATATGTATGATCACTGCCTTAGATATCGTCATGACTTTGCGCGGTTCTATCAATTGCTCGACAGTAATTTGTTCACCCACCGTGATATTTGCTATTTTGAGAGAAGCCTCTAGTGAACACTATGGCCCCCGGGTCTACTCCACACCATATTTTCAGCCTTACACTTTTTACTTCGTTGTACTTTCCGCTTTCAGTGCTCACTTTGCAAACAGTCTTGAAGGGATTGACAACTCCTTTGAAGCGTTGGGTGCAAGCTTGTTTGTGTTTGCGCAGGAACTCTGGACTTTACGAGACCCTCCTTCTGGATCGATACCTTGGTTCTCAAACTAAGGGAAATACTTACTGCTCCTGTGCTACATCACCCTTTCCTCTTCAAGGGAAAAACCAACGCAAGCCCAGTCTCCGTCAACGTGTCAATTTTTGGCGCTGTTGTTTGAGAAGTAGCACTCTACATGTATCTCCGAAGGTGTCCATTGAGTTAGCATGGATCGAGAATGGGATTTGTCACTCTGTATGACGGAGAGGTATCTCGGGGCCGACTCGGTAATACAACGTCACAAACAAGCCTTGTAAGCAATGTGACTAAAGAGTTAGCCACAGAATCTTGTATTACGGGATGAGTAAAGAGACTTGCTAGTAACGAGATTGAAATAGGTATGAAGATACCGACGGTCAAATCTCGGGCAAGTAACATACGGAAGGACAAAGGTATTGTTATACGGGATTAACTAAATCCTTTACATAGAGGTTCAACCGATAAGATCTTCATAGAATATGTAGGATCCAATATGGGTATCCACGTCCCGCTATTGGATATTGACTGGAGAGTGTCTCGGTCATGTCTACATAGTTCTCGAACCCGCAGGATGTGCACACTTAAGGTTGGGTGACGTTTTGGTAGTATTGAGTTATGCATGTTGGTGACCGAAAGTTGTTCAGAGTCCCAGATGAGATCTCGGATGTCACAAGGAGCTCCGAAATGGTACAGAGGTAAAGATTGATATATAGGAATGTTGCATTTGGCTTATGGAAAGATTCCGGGCATTACCTTTAAAGTACCGGGAGTGACGAATTGGTTCTGGGGTTTTACTAGGAGGAGCCACTCACCCGGGATATGACTTAATAGGCCTATGGGTGGCGCAACAGCCCTTAGTGCGCTGGTGCGGCCAGCCCAATAAGCTATTTCGCCCAAAGGCAAAAATAAAAGGAAAAAGGAAAAAAAAGGAAGGAGGTGGACAAGTTGGAAGGAAGTCCTCCACCAAACCGAATTGGAGGAGGACTCCTTCCCTTGGCTCGGCCAAAACCCTCCTACTTTGAATAGCAAGGCAACCCTCCCTATTGTTCCTCCTATATATAGTGGAGGTTTTGAGGGCAAACGACACCAGAAAAAGCCACGTGTTGCCCTCTTCTCCACAAATCGTCTTCCTCATCTAGATTATTCTGGCATAGCTTGGCGACACCCTGCTGGATTAGTTCACCACCACCACTACCACGCCGTTGTGCAGCGAGGGAACTCATCTACCTCTCCGCCCCTCTTGCTAGATCAAGAAGTCGGAGATTGTCATCAAGTTGTACGTGTGCTGAACGCGGAGGTGTCGTTCGTTCGGCGCTACATCGGGACGCAGTTCGTGGGACGCTTACGATTCGGATAGCAAATACATTCGACTACATTTATTAAAGCTTCCCGCTTAGCGATCTACAAGGGTATGTGGATCCGGTCTCCCTTCTCGTAGATGATCATCACCATGATAGGTTTTGCGTGTGCGTAGGAATTTTTTGTTTCCCATGCAACGTTCCCAACAGTACACCCTAAACATGCAGTTCTAAGAGTGTAGCAACGGAAAGTAAAAAATGCAAGTGTAAAGTAAAGGAGTTAGGTAGGGAGATCAAACACATGAGGTTGACACGGTGATTTTTGGCATGGTTCCGATAGGTGGTGCTATCGTACGTCCATGTTAGTGGAGACTTCAACCCACGAAGGGTAACGGTTGCAAGAGTCCACGGAGGCCTCCACCCACGAAGGGTCCACAAAGAAGCGGCCTTGTCTATTCCACCACGGCTTCCGTCCATGGAGGACTAGCCTTACTCATGGTAGATATTCATGAAGTAGGCGATCTCCTTGCCCTTACAAACATCTTGGTTCAACTCCACAACACAAAGTAGGAGGCTCCCAAGTGACACTTAACCAATCTAGGAGGCACCACCATCCAAAAGGTAATAGATGGGGTAGATCAATGAACTCCTTGCTCTTGTGCATCTAAAGATAGTCTCCTCAACACAAAATCACTCTCTCACAGAATATGCATGGGTTGGAGAGATTGATTTGGTGGAAAGAAGTTTGGGGAGGCTAGAGATCAAGATTCAAATGATTTGAGTGGAATATGTTGGTCTCAACACATGAGTAGGTGATTCTCTCTTAGAAAATGGATCTGGACATGAAGTGTGTATTCTGAGTGCTTCTCCCATGAATGAGAGGTGGGTGAAGGGGTATATATAGGCAGCACACAAAATCCAACCGTTACACACAAAATGGAAAACTCGGTGACACCGAAGTTGGAAACTCAGTGGTACCGATTAGCAAAAAAGATGTGAGCTTTTGAATCTTTGTGAGACTGATATATGAAACTCGGTGGCACCGAAAAGGTGGGTAACGGTAAGGTGGCCAAACTTGGTGGCACCGATACCCAAACTCTAAAATTCCAATTTTGTGTATCAAGGCACTCAAAAGTTGGTCACTGATACGTCTCCATCGTATCTACTTTTCCAAATTGTTTTGCCCTTGTTTTGGACTCTAATTTGCATGATTTGAATGGAACTAACCTGGACTAACGCTGTTTTCAGTAGAATTGCCATGGTGTTGTTTTTGTGCAGAAATGAAAGTTCTCAGAACGTCCTGAAAATTTACACAGAATATTTCTGGAAAATGTGAAAAATACCTGCGCAAAGATCCACCGGAGGGGATGGGCCAATGGGCCACAAGCCCTGTAGCCGCCACCCCCCTAGTGGTGGCTAGCAATCTTGTGGGGCCCACGTGGCTCTGCCGCCCCCAAACTCAGATCTATAAATTCACTTTCGTCCCAGAAAAAATAATAAGAGAAGATTTCGTCACGTTTGCGATACGGAGGCACCGCCAGATCCTGTTCTTCATCTGGAGGGCAGATCTGGAGTCCGTTTTGGGCTCCAGAGAGGGGAAATCGTCGCCATCGTCATCATCAACCTTCTTCCCTCTCCAATTCCATTAAGCTCTTCATCGTTCATGAGTAATCTATTCGTAGGCTCGTTGGGCGGTGATGAGTAGGATGAGATCTATCATTTAATCGAGCTAGTTTTGACGGGGATTGATCCCTAGTATCCACTATGTTCTGAGATTGATTTTGCTACTACTTTGCCATGCTTAATGCTTGTCACTAGGGCCCGAGTGCCATGATTTTAGATCAGAAATTATTATGTTGTCACCAATATATGTGTGTTTTAGATCCGATCTTGCAAGTTGTAGTTACCTACTATGTGTTATGACCCGGCAACCCCGGAGTGACAATAACCGGAACCACTCCCGGTGATGACCATAGTTTGAGGAGTTCATGTGTTCACAAAGTGCTAATGCGTTGGTCCGGTTCTTTATTAAAAGGAGAACCTTAATATCCCGTAGTTTCCTTTTGGACCCCGCTGCCACGGGAGGGATGGACAATAGATGTCATGCAAGTTCTTTTCCCTAAGCGTGTATGACGACACACGGAATGCATGCCTACATCACATTCACGAACGGGAGCTAGCCACATATCTCTCCGTGTTATGACTGTTGCATGATGAATATCATCCAAACAAATCACCGACCCATTGCCTACGAGTTTGTCCCACTGTTGTTGTTACTTGTTTTGCTCTGTTGCTGTTACTACTATTGCAGCTGTTACTATTGTTGCTACTGTTGTTGCTGCTATTACTTGCTACTGTTGCTACTTGCTACTACTGTCACTACTGCTGTTCCTTGCCACTGCTGCTACTCGTTACACTGTTGTTACCTGCTACAGTTATGATTCGCTCGGCGTTGACGGGAAAAGACAATTTCCGTCAACGGGCAACTACTCGCGCCATTGATACGACAGTTAGGAATAGTCTGCCGTCAACAGATCGTTTGTGACACCGTTGTTATCATACTACTTTGTTGTTGATACTTTGCTTGCAGATATTAATCTTTCAGGTGTGGTTGAATCTGACACATTCAGCTGCTAATACTTGAGAGTATCCTCTCACTTCCTATTGGCGAATCAACAAATTTGGGTTGAATACTCTACCCTCGAAAACTGCCTCGATCCCACGCGCTGGTGGGTCATTGCAAGACAATTTCTAATTGTTGAGCAATCGAGAATAGCATTCGTCTAGCCATTGCCAGAGATTGCCATCAGCATTTTTCTGGCGCCGTTGCCGGGGAGGTATTGCTATATTCTCTGAGTCACTTGGGATTTATATCTGCTGATCACTATGAAGAATCTGAAGGATCCGAAAACCAAAGTCTTGCCCTCAACTACGAGGGGAGGTAAGGAACTGCCATCTGGCTCTGCACTTGATTCACCTTCAGTTATGACTAAGTTTGCGACATCACCTCCAGCTAGAAATATTGATATGTCGCCTGTGCTTGATGATGCTTATGATGTTGCTATGCCTGATAGTGCTTTGCGTGATACTGCTAGAGATGTTATGCCTGATACTGCTTTGCCTGATACTACTAGAGATGCTATGCTTGATACTGCTTTGCCTGATACTGCTAGAGATGATATGCCTGATACTGCCTTGCCTGATGATGCTATGCTTGATACTGCTTTGCCTGATACTGCTAGAGATGCTATGCCTGATACTGCCTTGCCTGATGATGCTATGCTTGATACTGCTAGAGATACTACTTTTCCTGATGTTCCACTAGGGGTATTCCTTGATGCTCATATTGCTAGATTACTGCCAATGCTCGTGATGCTTCTGAAACTACCGATACTATTGAGATAGAACCTGCTTTTGCTCCTGTAGATCTAGCTCTCCTAGATATGAATTGCCTGATATACCTAAGGGTTACGTTATGGAGGGAGAGATAGCTGAGGATTTTCTTGCATGTAAGGATGCCTATGACGCTAAGAAATTACTTCTCAAGTGGAAGAAAAAATCTCTGAAAGCTAGGATGAAATACGACCCGAAGTTTGCCACTTCACCTATCTTTATCACCGATAAGGATTATGAATTCTCTGTCGATCCTGAGATAATCTCTCTAGTCGAATCTGATCCTTTCCACGGTTACGAGTCTGAGACGGTCGTAGCCCATCTTACCAAACTACATGATATAGCCACCCTTTTCACTAGTGAGGAGAAGATACGCCACTACTACACCCTTAAGCTATTTCCTTTCTCTTTAAAGGATGACGCTAAACCCTGGTTCACCTCTCTTGCTCCTGGATGTGTGAGTAGTCCCCAGGATATGGTCTATTACTTTTGTGAGAAATATTTCCCTGCCCATAAGAAGCAAGCTGCCTTGCAGGAAATATACAACTTTGCTCAACTCAAAGAAGAGAGTCTCCCACAAGCTTGGGGGAGGCTCATTCAGCTACAGAATGCTTTGCCTGATCGCCCTCTTAAGAAGAACGAGATACTTGATATCTTCTATAACGGACTTACCGATACCTCTAGAGACCACCTAGATAGTTGTGTCGGTTGTGTTTTTAGGGAACGAACTGTAGAACAAGCTGAGACCCTACTGAATAACATCTTGATCAATGATAATGCTTGGACTATTCCCGAACCACCTCCTAAGCCAACTCCTAAGAAAAGAGGTATTCTATTCCTCAGTCCCGAAGATATGCAAGAAGCCAAGAAATCTATGCAAGAGAAAGGCATTAGATCTGAAGATGTCAAAAATCTACCACCTATCGAAGAGATCCATGGTCTCGATAACCCGATACAAGTAGTAGAAGTGAATTCTCTGCGTAGGATTGATTAGAGTAATATTCCTTTTGACAAACCTGCTAGCCTATGCTTTGACGAATTTGACAACTTTGTTGTCAAACAACAGAGTTTCAATGATTATGTTAGCAGACACTTGGAACAAAGTACTCGTATGCTTAGCCATTTAAGTACTTGTGTAGACAGAAATGTAAATGATCTGAAGCTTCTGAGTAAATAAGCCTCTATGATTACTACTCAGGTAGAACAAGTACTTAAAGCTCAGAATGACCTGCTCAATGAATTAAATGACAACTCTGTCAGAGTCATTACTAGAGGAGGCAAAATGACTCAGGAACCTTTGTATCCTGAAGGTCATCCTAAGAGAATTGATCAAGATTCTCAAGGAATTAATGCCAATACACCTAGTCATCCTAAGAAGAAGAAGAAGGATGATAGAAACCTACATGCTAGTTCACCAAATACTATCACACCTGAAGAACCTAATGATATTTCTGCGTCTGATGCAGAAACACAATCTGGTGATGAACATGAACCTGGTGACAATATGGACAGTGATGTTCATAATAATGCTCAACCTAGCAATGATGAGGATGTGGAGATTGAACCTACGGTTAATCCTGATAACCCACAACCTAAGAGATACGATAAGAATGACTTCACTTCTAGAAAGCATGGTAAAGAAAGGGAGCCATGGGTTCAGAGATCTCTGCCCTTTCCTCCTAAGCCATCCAAGAAAAAGGATGATGAGGATTTTGAGCGCTTCGTTGAGATGATAAGACCCATCTTTTTGCAGATGCGGTTAACTGATATGCTCAAAATGTCTCCGTATGCCAAGTACATGAAAGATATCGTGACTAATAAACGGAAGATACCAGATCTTGAGATCTCCACCATGCTTGCCAATTACACTTTCAAAGGTGGAACTCCTAAGAAACTTGGTGATCCCGGAGTGCCCACTATACCTTGTTCCATTAAAGGAAACTACGTAAGAACTGCCTTATGTGACCTTGGAGCCGATGTTAGTGTTATTCCGCTCTCTCTTTATCGTAGACTTGAATTGGATAAGTTGACACCCACTGAAATTTCTCTGCAAATGGCCGACAAATCAACTGCTTTCCCTATTGGCATTTGCGAGGATGTGCCTGTTGTGGTTGCTAACACCACTATCTTAACAGACTTTGTTATCTTGGATATTCCCGAGGATGATGCCATGGTTGTCATCCTCGGAATACCCTTTTTGAACACTGCAGGGGCTGTTATAGATTGCAACAAAGGCAATGTCACTTTCCATGTCAACGGTAACGACCATACAGTGCACTTTCCGAAGAAACGATATCAAGTACATTGGATCAATGCTATGGAAAAGACTTCATCGATTCTTATTGGGAGCTTTGAATGCCCTATTCCTCGTGTCAAGATGAAGTATGATTTCCTTGTTGGGGAGATACATATCCCCATTGAGGTGACTTAGTGGCTGTTTGAAAATTCTCCGTTCTCTCTTGCGATTCGAAAAGGTTTTGTCATGAGGACTTGATCAACCCCATTGACGGATTTCTTTCGATGACCATGAAATGGATGAATCAAAGAGTCACATACCTCTGTTTTGAGCTTTCATTTTCTGTTGCTTAGAAGAAAAAATGATAGATTTAGTTTATCTTTTTCTGTTTTCTGTTTTAGCGTCCCGGAGAAAAATACCCCGAAAATAAAAGTTCTCCGATGGTCCTGAAAATCTAGTATGATTTTTTCTGGAATATTTGAAAAATATAGGGCCTGAGAGCTGGCCTGGGGGCCAGACCAGTGGGCCACAAGCCCTGCAGCCGCACCCCCTGGTGGCGGCTAGCAAGCTTGTGGGGGCCACAGGGACCCCCTCCACTCATTCCAGCTCCCATACTCTTCTTCCACCTCCTGAAAAAATTGTTTCGCAGCTCAAACCTGTGTTCTTGCTCATTTAGCTATGATTTTCGATCTCCTTGCTCAAAGCACCATTCTCTGAACCGTTTTGGGGAAATTACTCCTTGGTAAGTGACTCCTCCATTGGTCCAATTAGTTTTTGCTCTAGTGCTTTATCCTTCGTGTATTCTTGCTACCTTGGTGACCCTGTTCTTGAGCTAGAAATGTTGATTTAGCTGGTCCCAAGTAGTTTTAGCGTGTGATACGGTCTCTAGGCACTAGTAGGAGTAGTTGCTACGAGTTGTGTTAATCTTTATTCACTTTTCTTTCGAAGTGTCTAAAAATTTCAGAATTTTTCAGGGCTAGAAAAAGGAAAAGATGAGGAGGTTCTTCAGACGCTCTTCAAGCCGTAACCCCAAGGAGGATGAGAAGAACCACCCCAAGTACGTAGTTCCTCGAGTCATAGAAATTCGAGCGTGTGAGTGGCCAAGTGATGAATTTTTGCGCGCCGCTGGGCTTTATGAAGACTTTTATTACTTGGTGGAGAACGCAGGTCTTACTGCGTTCGTTGAAGATAAGTGCTCACAATACCTCCTCCTCACCAATATTTTCGTTCAAAGCTTCAACTTTTATCCGAGGAAGAATCCTCCCATGGTTGAGTTCATTATATACGACATCCCCGAGTGCATGACACTACAGTATTTTTGCAATGTATGCAAGTTACCTTATGTTGGGGATATCCGTGACCCTCGTCCACGGGACTTGGAGGATTTCATTGGTACTATTGTTGTTGGAGAGGAGAGAGGAGTGTCTCGCGCTAGGATTGCTAGCATACATTTTCCTGTGCTTCGGTACTTCTCATTATTTGTGGGAAAATGTTTGATTGGCCGTGGGGAGGCTTGATCACTTAGTTCTCTAGACGTTGCGGTTTTGCACGAAGGCCTTTATAACGATAAGACTTATAGCCTAGGTGCTATAGTAGCCCAGCGGTTGAACACCAACCGTTCCAAGGGTGTCGTCTATGGAGGTATCTATGCTACCCGTCTTGTCAGACACTTTGAGATACCCATTAGACTGGGAGAGGAAGGAGAGAAGCTTCTCCCTGAGAAATATCTGGATTATGACAGCATGGTTCGCCATGATTTTCTGGATAGAGATGCTAGTAGACGAATGATTTATAACCTAGTATTTAGTCAGGGTACTAGAGAGACTATTACTTTGCCTGCTCCTTCTTTGTTCTATCTACATGCAGGCAGGTACACTATTATGCCCTCGGACATCTACGCATATTGGGGCTTGGCCCAACCACAGGTGCCCGTCCCCAAGCCGCCAGTCGAGTACCAGACGCCAGTTTATCAGTGGGAGCCAGAGGAGCTCACACAACAGTGGCATCCACAGTCTGCTCCGTAGTATCCCGGAGCTGGATATTTCCCACCTTGGGAGTAGACCAAGCTAGGCCAAAAGCCTAAGCTTGGGGGAGTACGTGTTCTCACCGACCTTACATTCATGCTTATGGTTTCACTTTGTTAGCCGGTGTTTACACTTTGCCACTGTATTATCCATGCTAGTTCATTTTCATTTTCTTGTTTTGTGTCATTTTGAGAAAACTCAAAAAGATCTTTCTTTCTTCTTTTGCTTGTTGGGAGCTTTCCCGTGTAAATAGTTTTCTTTTTCTTTGGGTCAAGGTAGAAGATATTGGTTACAATGTTTAGTGGTTCTTGCATGCATACCTGTTTAGCTTTCAAAGAGCCATATTACTTTGTCTTATCCTTTGTGTTTGCCTGCAGATTCAGCTTAGTCCAATGCACGAGCGCTCTTATTATTGTTCACATCGTTCGATCGTGCAAATGAAAGGCAATAATGATGATATATGATGAAGTGACTGAGACTGGAAAAGCTGGTATGAACTCTATCTATTTTGTTTTTGTAAATATGACTAGCTTGTCATCCCAGATTTAGCTTTGTTGTGAGAGAACCATGTTTGCAATGACAACTTAGAGATCATAGTTTCTGATGCCATGCTTAACTAGCTGAGAGTTTATAATGGTTTGTCTTGAATGCCAACATAGATTTTGAGATGACTATGATGTAGTATGATAGGATGGTATTCTCCTTTGAATGACTCAAGTGGCTTAACTTGGCGCATGTTCATGCACGTAGTTGAAACAAAATCAACATAGCCTCTATGATGTTCGTGTTCATGGTGATTTATATCTTGTTCATGCTTGCATTCAATGTTAGTCAAACTCATTGCATCTTGATGACTGTTGTCGCTCTCTAGTTGGTCGCTTCCAAGTCTTCTGCTAGCCTTCACTTGTACTAAGCGGAATACTGCTTGTGCATCCACTTCCATAAACCCAAAAGTTTTTCCGTGAGAGTCCACCATACCTACCTATTTGCGGTATCTACCTGCCGTTCCAAGTAAATTTGCATCTGCCACTCTCTAAACCTTCAAGAAATAATCTGTTTTGCATGCCCGAACCGCTCATGTGGTGACAGGGGGCTATTGGTATCTTCGATATTAGGAGTGTTATCCTCGACATGTGTTTATTCACTATCATTCACGAGAAAGGGGCCGGTAATTGGAATGCCCAGTTCCACGCTTAAATCGAAAACATAACTGTAAAACAACACTCCCCCCGGATTGATGTTAGTATGGACGGTACCCGAGGATTCGGCTAGCCGTGGAGTGTGATTGATTGGTGGTGGGGGAGTTAAAACTTTACTTTTCTTTTTGGGAACCACCTATAGCATGAGTAGCATGGAAGATATTGAGAACTCTTGGTCATTGCATTGACAATGAAAGCATGCCACCCAAAATTATTATCTCTGTTTTCAAAGCTTGCCCTCTCGCACCTCTGCAAATCAATGCTTCCCTCTGCGAAGGGCATGTCTATTTATTTTCCTGTTGAGTCATCCTCCTCTTGTATAAGCACCAATTAGAGAGCACCTCTGTCATTTTTATGCTTTGCTTTTGATTGATATTGAGTATGACTATGACTAGATCTTCGTTGTTATGAATTACAATGTTTAGTCAGCCCTTGATCTTTGAAAGTGCTCTGCATTTATGTTTTGCGGTCTCAGAAAGAGCTAGCGAGATACCACCTATTCATATTGCTTCATGCTTGTTTTGATTAAAGTGTTAGTATATGAAACTCATTATTATTTGCTCGTTAGCTGATTATGCCATTGATATTAGTTTACCGTGAGACCTTTGAGTCACTTGCTTATGTGGTTAACTTGTGATCTTGCTGAAATTCTGGTTATGAGTTAGACATAGTTGCAACAACAAGATCAAACAGAGTTTGTCAAATTTTTTCTTTCTCCCTCAGTTTGTCAACTGAGTTTCTTGAGTACAAGCAAGGTTTTAAGCTTGGGGGAGTTGATACGTCTCCATCGTATCTACTTTTCCAAACTTTTTTGCCATTGTTTTGGACTCTAATTTGCATGATTTGAATGTACCTAACCTGGACTGATGTTGTATTCAACAGAATTGCCTTGGTGTTGTTTTTGTGCAGAAATGAAAGTTCTCAAAACTCCTAAAAATTTACGGAGAATATTTCTGGAAAATATGAAAAATACCTGCGCAAAGATCCACCGGAGGGGACGGGCCAGTGGGCCACAAGCCGTGTAGCCGCCACCCCCCTGGTGGCAGCTGGCAAGCTTGTGGGGCCCACGTGGCTCTGCCGCCCCCAAACTCAGCTCTATAAATTCACTTTCGTCCCAGGAAAAATAAAAAGAGAAGATTTCATCGCGTTTGCGATACGGAGGCGCCGCCACATCCTGTTCTTCATCTGGACGGCAGATCTGGAGTCCGTTTTGGGCTCCGGAGAGGGGAAATCGTCATCATCAACCTTCTTCCCTCTCCAATTCCATGAAGCTCTTCATTGTTCGTGAGTAATCTATTCGTAGGCTCGCTGGGCGGTGATGAGTAGGATGAGATCTATCATTTAATCGAGCTAGTTTTGACGGGGATTGATCCCTAGTATCCACTATGTTCTGAGATTGATGTTGCTACTACTTTGCCATGCTTAATGCTTGTCACTAGGGCCCGAGTGCCATGATTTCAGATCTGAAATTATTAAGTTATCACCAATATAAGTGTGTTTTAGATCCGATCTTGCAAGTTGTAGTTACCTACTATGTGTTATGACCCGGCAACCCCGGAGTGACAATAACCGGAACCACTCCCGGTGATGACCATAGTTTGAGGAGTTCATGTGTTCACCAAGTGCTAATGCATTGGTCCGGTTCTTTATTAAAAGGAGAACCTTAATATCCCATAGTTTCCTTTTGGACCCCACTGCCACGGGAGGGATGGACAATAGATTTCATGCAAGTTCTTTTCCCTAAGCACGTATGACGACACACGGAATGCATGCCTACATCACATTGACGAACGGGAGCTAGCCACATATCTCTCCGTGTTATGACTGTTGCATGATGAATATCATCCAAACAAATAACCGATCCATTGCCTACGAGTTTGTCCCACTGCTGTTGTTACTTGTTTTGCTCTACTGCTGTTACTACTGTTGCTGCTGTTACTACTGTTGCTACTGCTGTTGCTGCTGTTACTTGCTACTGTTGCTACTTGCTACTGCTGTCACTACTGCTGTTCCTTGCCACTGCTGCTACTCGTTACACTGTTGTTACCTGCAACAGTTATGATTCGCTCGGCGTTGACGGGAAAAGACAATTTCCGTCAACGGGCAACTACTCGCGCCATTGATACGACAGTTAGGAATAGTCTGCCGTCAACAGATCGTTTGTGACACCGTTGTTATCATACTACTTTGCTGTCGATACTTTGCTTGCAGATATTAATCTTTCAGGTGTGGTTGAATCTGACACATTCAGCTGCTAATACTTGAGAGTATCCTCTCACTTCCTATTGGCTAATCAACAAATTTGGGTTGAATAATCTACCCTCGAAAACTGCCTCGATCCCACGCGCTGGTGGGTCATTGCAAGACAATTTCTAATTGTTGAGTAATCGAGAATAGCATTCGTCTAGCCATTGCCAGAGATTTCCATCAGTCACCCAAACTCGTTAGCACCAATATGGATTCTCTTGCACCGATTTGGTGGGAATGGCTAGGGTTTTTGTCTGAGGTCAAACTCGGTGGGTCCAAAATATGAAAGTTGGTGAGACCGAATTTAAGTATGCGGATTTTGATAGAATGGTTATGTGGGAAAAATGACTGAGTATTTTGGTGGCTAACTTAGAGCACTTTTGAGCAATCAGTTCATTTTACTACCTCACCCCCTTTTAATAGTATTGGCTGTCCTATGGACTCAAATGTGATTTCTCACGAATAGAAAATGAAGATTCTTCTAGCTTGAAGCTTGAGCCAATCCTATTCCTTTCTTGCATCAAGGGGCATCTCCACATAAGCCTTTAGCCAAAGCATCTTTTGAACTTTTCTGAAATATACTTGAATAACATATTAGTCCAATGATGCATATGTTGTGATCAATTATCAAAACCACCCTAGGGAGCAATTGTGCTTTCATGTGGTGTTTAGTTAACTGTTTGGTTCAATTCTGCAATGCGATGTTCAATTGTTGTGACTGCATTTTTTATTATCTACCATGTGAGAAATAAATCAAATTTGGTTGTACTAAATACATGAGAAATAAATACAATTGCTACATTTCCAAGTTGTTAAGCATGCTTGATTTGATTAGCTGTCTAATCTTCTATTAGGAGATGTTATATTCTGCAATGTGGTGCTCAGTTGATGTTTGGTTCATTTGTTGTGGTCTTTAGTTAAGTGCTTGGTTCAATTCTGCAATGCAATGTCCAATTGTTGTGGGTACAATTTTGTATTGTTGTGCATGTGAGGAATAAATCGAATTTGGCTGCACTTAATGTTGGGGAACGTTGCATGGGAAACAAAAAAATTCATACGCACACGAAGACCTATCATGGTGATGTCCATCTACGAGTGGAGATTGGATCTACGTACCCTTTTCAGATCGCACAGCAGGAAGCGTTAAGAAATGCGGTTGATGTAGTGGAACGTCTTCACGTCCCTCCAACCGTCCCACGAACCGTCCCGCGATCCGTCCCATGATCCGTTCCGATCTAGCGCCGAACGGACGGCACCTCCGCGTCCAGCACACGTACAGCTCGACGATGATCTCGGCCTTCTTGATTCAGAAAGCAAGACGGAGAAGTAGATGAGTTCTCCGGCAGCGTGACGTTGCTCCGGTGGTGGTGATGATCTACTCCTGCAGGGCTCCGCCCGAGCTCTGCAGAAATCCGATCTAGAGGTAAAACTATGTTGAATAGGCTAGAGTTGCACGTGGCAAAGTTGTGTCTCAAAAAGCCCTAAACCACCACTATATATAGGAGGGAGGGGGAGGGGCTAGCCTTGAGGCACAAGGCCTCAAGGGTGCGCCGGCTGCCAGGGAGGAGGAGGACTCCTCCTCCAATTCGGTTTGGGAAAGAGAAGTCCTCCTCTTCCTTCCCACCTCCCTCTTACCTTTTATTTTTATTTTTCCTTTGGTATTTTCTTATGTGGCGCCATAGCCCTCTTGGGCTTACACCACCGGCCCACTAGGGACTTAGTGCGCCACCCTAGGGCCTTGGGAGCACTCCCAGGTGGGTGGGCCCCTCCCGGTGAACACCCAGAACCCATTCGTCACTCCCGGTACACTGCCAGTATTGCCCGAAACTTTCCGGTGACCAAATGAAACCATCCTATATATCAATCTTCATTTCCGGACCATTCTGGAAACCCTCGTGACGTTTGTGATCTCATCCGGGACTCCGAACAACATTCGGTAACCACACATATAACTCAACTATACTAAAACATCATCGAACCTTAAGTGTGCAGACCCTGTGGGTTCGAGAACTATGTAGACATGACCCGAGACACTCCTTGGTCAATATCCAATAGCGGGACCTGGATGTCCATATTGGATCCTACATATTATCTGAAGATCTTACCGGTTGAACCTCAGTGTCAAGGATTCATATAATCTCGTATGTCATTCCCTTTGTCCTTCAGTATGTTACTTGCCCGAGATACGATCGTCGGTATCCGCATACCTATTTCAACCTCGTTAGCAGCAAGTCTCTTTACTCATTCCGTAATACAAGATCCCATGACTTACACTTAGTCACATTGCTTGCAAGGCTTGTGTGTGATGTTGTATTACCGAGTGGGCCCCGAGATACCTCTCCATCACACGGAGTGACAAATCCCAGTCTTGATCCATACTAACTCAACGGACACCTTCGGAGATACCTGTAGAGCACCTTCATAGTCACCCAGTTACGTTGTGACGTTTGATGCACACAAGGTATTCCTCCGGTGCTAGTGAGTTATATGATCTCATGGTCATAGAAACAAATACTTGAGACGCAGAAAACAATAGCAATAAAATGACACGATCAATATGCTACGTTCATAGTTTGGGTCTAGTCCATCACTTGATTCTCCTAATGATGTGATCCAGTTATCAAGTGACAACACTTGCATATAGTCAGAAAACCTTGAATATCATTGATCAACTGGCTAGCCAACTAGAGGCTTGCTAGGGACATTGTTTTGTCTATGTATCCACACATGTATCTATGTTTTCATCCAATACAATTTTAGCATGGATAATAAACGATTATCTTTAAACAGGAAATATAATAATAACTATTTATCATTGCCTCTAGGGCATATTTCCAACACTTAATACATGAGAAACATATACAATTGCCACATTTCCTAGTTCTTTATCATGCTTGGTTTGGATAAATGGCTTTTCCATGTGGCTCGAATTAATCTACTGAATCCGTGATGTGTTTATTTTTCATCAATATATTTTACTGATAGCATGCCAACCCTCACTTAACATGATCAATAACTACCTTATATGTGTTGCAGGCAAACAACAGGAAGCACTGGGGTTTACAATCGAGGTTTGCACATGCATGGTCCTTTGTCTAATACTCCCTCCGTTCCTAAATATAAGTCTTTCTAGATATTTCACTACGGACTACATACAAAGTAAAATGAGTGAATCTATAGTCTAAAGTATGCCTACATACATCCTTATGTAGTTTGTAGTGGAATCCCTAAAAATACATATATTTAGGAATAGAAGGAGTAGCACATTATTGTGAAATTAGGGGAACCGTTCTAATATTTAAGTTTTTAGCTATTTGGTCTTGCCATTAGAGGTTTTGGCCCATTGTTCGGCCCTTTTTGCATATGAGGAAATGTTAGGGCATATCTATGCCTAAGTAATTTTGGTGATTGATGATAGTACCGTAAAGGACTAATCGTGTGCATTAAGATTTCAGATAACACATGTCAACGACACAAGACGACTCGGCCCCCTCCATGGAACAGAAGCACGGTGTCCTCTACGATTCTCTTTCTTTGAGTCATAGGAACGTCGTACTATTAAGAGGGGACCCGTAGTGGAAAGGTTTGGGTGGAATCAATTTTGCACGCACACACTTTATCTCCTTCCCCTTTCCCTGCAACTTTGGAGTGGTTCCCGCCTCTGGTTTATCTTCTCTTGCAAAAAGGTGTCCCTAGCGGTAGTACCGCTAGAGCTGGCGGTAGTACCGCTAGCCCTGGCGGTAGTACCGCTAGCCCTGGCGGTAATACCGCCCCTGGTCAGCGGTAGTACCGCTCTAGGAACTTAGTACCGCCTTCCTAGCGGTTGTACTTCGTCGGACTTTTTACGAAGACTTTCTTGGCGGTGGTTGGCCCGGTAGTGCATGTGCACTATCATGGGCTCAGCGTTAGTACCGCTGCAGCCAGCGGTAGTACCGCTGGAGTGCTAGCGGTAGTACCGCTGCAGCCAGCGATAGTATCGCTGCAGCCAGCGGTAGTACCGCTAGGCACGGGCTGTGAGTGGGAAAACGGTTGGATTTTTCCCCCACTATATAAAGGGTTCTTCTTTCTCTAGAACCCTACCTTTGACCCTCCCAAGCTCACTGTTGCTCCCTAAGCTCAAAATTGCCCGATCTCTCTCCCTAGCCAATCAAACTTGTTGATTTTCTAAGGATTGGTTGAGAAGGCCTAGATCTACACTTCCACCAAGAGAAACTTGATTCCCCCCACCAATCCCTTGCCGATCTTGTTACTCTTGGGTGTTTGAGCACCCTAGACAGTTGAGGTCACCTCGGAGCCACATTCCATTGTGGTGAAGCTTCATGGTCTTGTTGGGAGCCTCCAAGCTTTGTGTGGAGTTTGCCCCAACCTTGTTTGTAAAGGTTCGGTCGCTGCCTTCAAGGGCACCTATAGTGGAATCACGGTACCTCGCATTGTGTGAGGACGTGAGGAGAATATGGTGACCCTAGTGGCTTATTGGGGAGCATTGTGCGTCCACACTGCTCCAACGGAGACGTACTTCGTGTCAAAGGGAAGGAACTTCGGTAACACATCCTCGTCTTCACTGGTTCCAGTTGCGGTTATCTCTAACCTTTACATTGTGTATGCTTATGTTGTTGTTTATCTCTTACTTGTCTTAGTTATCTTTGTTGGTAGCATCATATAGGTTAACCTCTTTGTTGACATTTTAGAGAACCCTTATGTTGCTAACCCTAACTTGCTAAGATTAATTAAAAAGTGGTCGTTGCCTATTCACCCCCCCCCCTCTAGTCAACCATATCGATCCTTTCAATTGGTATCAGAGCCACGTCTCTTTATTAAGGGTTTCACCACCCGAAAAGTATGGAAGATGATGAGGGAGTTCCCCGTGCGCAAACCGAGGCCATGGACTTGACTTCGATCACAAGGGGCGACTTGAATATGGCTATGGCCGCACTCAAGACGTCCTTGACGAACGAGGTCAAGACCATGCTTAAAGAGTTAATTGAGGGAATTAAAAGTTCTCCCGAACCGGCGTTGGTGGTTAAACCCGCCAACACAGATTCGGAGGCCAATTCCTCTAAGGAAACGGCTAAAGGTATGCAACCTTCCCCTCCTCTCGAAAATGATTGGAATGGGACTTATGCATCAGTTCCACCACCCATGGTCTATGGAGGACCGGTTCCCACACCGCGTCTTAATCCTGTTGGTCCTCCTCCTAAGCTTGTAAAGGGTGATTTTGCTAACTGGGTATTTTCTATTAAGTCTCATTTGAATCACAGCTCAACAAATTTGTGGAGAATCATCGAGCAAGGCTACTATCCCCATGACCCAAGAAACCTCACTCCAAGAGAAGAAGCGGACAATCAATATAATCACTCCGCATTGTTTATTCTCCAGTCCGCAGTACCACCTGAAGATCTTCCTCACTTGTGTCCCTTCACTCTTGCTAAGGACTGTTGGGAACACATTATGGTGTTGTACAAGGGAAGCTCAAGCATTCAACGGTCCAACTATGAAGTGGTACTTGATAAGGCCGATGAGTTTGTGATCAAGGAAGATGAGGACCCTCGTGATCTCTATCGAAGGGTGACTACTATTGTTGTGGCTCTCAAGGACCATGGGAGCAAGGATGTGGATGATACATGGGTCAAGCGCAAGTTTCTCAAGGCCATCATGCCTTTCAATAAAGCCATGTCATCTGTCATTCGCCAACAACCAGATTTCCACTCCTTGTCTTCTAGTGAGGTGTTTGATGAATTCATTGCAATGTCAATCATGAATGAGACAGCTGACAATGCACTTGCTCGAGTTCGCTCAAAGGCAGCTTCACCCAACCTTGCATTAAAGGCAAAAGCTGCTTCTGAAGAAGAAGAAGAAGAAGAGGATGAGGAAGAGGAGAGCTGCCCTGAAGACACGAAGTATGCTTATCATGAGCACATGGCTCTTGCGTCAAGGCAGTTCTGGGCAACAAGAGGAACTCAAGACCCACCTTCACCAAGAACAACTCAAGTGGGTTCAAACCCAAGCAACAAGTGAGGACATGCTATAACTGTGGTAATGTGAGTCACTTCGTGGCCGAATGTCCCTATGAGAAAAGGGAAGACAACGGGGGCAATCTCATTCGCAAAGACAAAACCAAGTCATTCCCAAACAAGAACAACTTTGTGAAGAAATCCCACCCGAAGGGTATGGTGGCCCTTGAAGAGTACCCCTCCGATGATGATGATGATGACGATATGGTGGCAACTGCAACTGTCGCCATTGCCACCCCTTCTCCCAAGAAGGTGTCTCTCTTCAACGCCCCCATCGAGAACCACGTCGCCAAGTGCCTCATGGCCAAAGGTATCGATCAGGTAACCCCCATCATTAAGACCAACATCGCTACTGCTCCTTCATTGTTGAATTGTGTTGATGATAGTGATGTTGGGGAACTTAATGAGCATGATCTTGACAAATTTCTATGCACTATCAAGGGAGAACCCAAGAAGCACTTTGTTGCTCTCTTGGAACAACTGGGTGAGGCTAATGACCTCATCGATTCTCATGAGGAGACCATCTCCGAGCTTCAGGGACATAGTCGTGACTATGCCAATGAGATTGTTGAACTATCTATTGCACTAGAAAAGGAGCGCACTCTTCGTTTGGCTCTTGACGAGTCATACAAAGATGATTGTGCTAAAATGCAAAAGAAACTAGATCATGCTACTGTTCTTACTCGTATGCTTAAGTCTGAAAAGGATGCCCTTGGGGTTGGCCATGATAGACTCAAAGTGGAGTTTGACACACTTGACAAGGCTCACAAGGTCTTGAAAGGTGTTCATTTCTCTCTGAAAGAGTCTCATGATCAACTCCAAGCAAATCTTACCAAGGAAATCTCTACTTGTCCTCCCTTTGTGTTAATTGATAATGCTTGTACAACTAACCCTTGTTGTGAGCATGTACATCTTGTGGAGGAAAATGCCAAGTTAAAGGAGAGACTTGAGAAGGGCCTTGTGTCATGCATACAAGGTGAGAAGAGCCTGAACGACCTCTTGAGCAATCAAAAGGGTGTGGTAGGTGCTACTGCAACAAAAGACCTTCCAACGGCGCCAGAAATAGGCACGTCGACGGGAGAATACTTGTCTTGATCTTTCTGCTGCGGCTACGCCTTAAGGGACTTCCTAGGTAAGTATGCAAAGGATTTCCCCCATGGCCTTGGAGCCTTGCATTGGTGTTCCCTCGAAGCGGAAAGGGTGATGTAGCGTAGCGGTGGTAAGTATTTCCCTCAGTTTGGGAACCAAGGTATCAATCCAGTGGAGGAGTATCTCAAGATCCTGCACAAACACAAAAACTTGCTCCCAATGCTATGAAGGGGTTGTCAATCCCTTATAGATTATTTTCCAAGTGAGAACTGAAAGCAACAAAGTAACAAAGCAAAGTAAAAGCAGAGATGTAAACGATGGATGTGAATAGACCCGGGGGCCGTTGTGTTTACTAGTGGCTTCTCTCATGAAAGCAAGTAGACGGTGGGTGAACAAATTACCGTCGAGCAATTGATAGAACCGCGCAAAGTCGTGACGATATCTACGCAATGATTATTTCTATAGGCATCACGTCCAAAACAAGTAGACCAGTACTGTCTGCATCTACTACTATTACTCCACACGTCGACCGCTATCCAGCATGCATCTAGTGTATTAAGTCCATAAGAACAGAGTAACGCCTTAAGCAAGATGACATGATGTAGAGGGATAATTTGAAACCAATGATAAAAACCCCATCTTTTTACCCTTGATGGCAACTACTTGATGTGTGCCTTGCTGCCCCTACTGTCACTGGGAAAGGTCACCACATGGCAGAACCCAAAACCAAGCACTTCTCCCATTGCAAGAATCATAGATCTAGTTGGCCAAACAAAACCCAAGACTCGGAGAGACTTACAAGGATATCAAATCATGCATATAAGAAATCAGCAAAGACTCAAATATATATCATAGATAATCTGATCACAAATCCACAATTCATCGGATCTCGACAAACACACCGCCAAAGAAGATTACATCGGATAGATATCCATGAAGATCATGGAGAACTTCGTATTGAAGATCCAAGAGAGAGAAGAAGCCATCTAGCTACTAACTACGGACCCGTAGGTCTGAAGTGAACTACTCACGAGTCATTGGAGGGGCAATGATGATGATGAAGAAGCCCTCCAACTCCAAAGTCCCCTCCGGCAGGGCGCCGGGAAGGGTCTCCAGATGAGATCTCGCGGAAACGGAAGCTTGCGACGGCGGAAAAGTATTTTCGAGGCTCCCCTGATTTTTTGCGGAATATTTGGGAATTTATAGGCCAAAGATCTAGGTCACGGGGCGGCCAGGGAGGCCACAAGCCTGCCCACTGCCGCCTCCCCTGGTGGCGGAGTGGGGGCTTGTGGGCTCCTTGGAGCCCACCTGGCTTGGCCCAAAGGCCCCCTGGTCTTCTTCCATTCGGGAAAAAATCATTTCGGGGTTTTTCTTCCATTTGGACTCCGTTCCAAAATCAGATCTGAAAAGAGTCAAAAACACGGAAAAAATAGGAACTGGCACTTGGCACTGAATCAATAAGTTAGTCCCACAAAAGATATAAAAGGTACATAAAACATCCAAAGAAGACAAGATAACATCGTGAAACCATCAAAAATTATAGATACGTTTGAGACGTATCAGTAGGAAAGGAGGGACTTGGACTTACATCCAAGTCAAAAAGAAAAAGGAGGAACAGGAACAAACGATCCCCTACCCTCTGGACATCTTTGTCAAAGAGGGCGAAGGGACCCAGGAGGTGAACATGAACAAGGTGGATGATGGTAACGTCAAGAAGGGCAAAACCATTCCTACCAACACAGCCGGCAAACTCAGTCCTTCCTATGTTTTATGTCGTGCTGGTGATGGGCATGTTTATGCCAAATTTGTTGGTTCTTACTATGAGTCCATTGAATGAGCTATTTGGGTTCCTAAGACCCTTGTCTCTAACATTAAAGGACCCATTCAAAAATGGGTACCTAAAACCAAGCCTTGAGCTATTGCAGGAGTTTGCTTTCGGTGGGGTGTAATGATTGCTCGATAGTGGAGCAACAAATCATATGATCGGAAGTAAGGACTTAGTGGTGGATGTGCATCCTTCTCCATCTATGCCCACCCATGTCCAATTCGCCGATGCATCCTCGTCAAAGGTATTGGGATTTGGTAAGTTGGTCATCTGTCAAGAGTTATCTATTGAGAAGGTCATGCTTGTTGAGTCTCTTGCCTACAATTAATTTCGGTTCGTCAACTTGCAATTATGGGTTTTTTCACTTTCTTTAATCTTGATACTGTGGTCCTCTTGTGGAGCAAGACTCTTAAAGTAGCCTATGTTGGATATGTAGAAAATAGTCTCTATGTGGTGAACTTTTCAAAGCGACCCACTAAGAGTGCGACTTGTCTAATGGCTAAAGTTGATGTGGGCTGGCTTTGGCATCACCGACTAGCTCATGTCAATATGAGATCTTTGCAAAATCTTCTCAAAGGGGACCATATTCGTGGACTAACAAATGTGAGTTTTGCCAAAGATTGTGCTTGCAGTGCCTGCATTAAAGGAAAGATTCATGAAACTGCTCATCGTCCAACGACTCTCATTTACACTAAGAGGCCATTGGAGCTCCTCCATATGGATCTTTTCGGTCCTCCATCATTTAATAGTCTTGGAGGCAGAAAGTACTGCTTGGTGATTGTTGATGACTACTCAAGATACACGTGGGTATATTTCTTCAAGAGGAAGAGTGAAACTCAACAAACTGTCATCAACTTTGCTAATGAAGCTCAACATCAACATGAAGCAAAGATTTTGATGATTAGAAGTGACAACGGCACCGAGTTCAAGAACTACACCTTTGATGAGTTTCTAGGTGATGAGGGAATAAAATATCAATATTCAGCACCATATACCCCTCAGCAAAATGGTGTGGCGGAAAGGAAGAACTGGACATTGATGGATGCTGCAAGAACAATGATGGCGGAATTCAAATCTCCATATAACTTTTGGGCTGAGGCCATCAACACAGCATGTCATGCATCCAATTGGCTCTATATCCGCAAATGCTTGAACAAGACTCCATATGAGATTCTCACCGGAAACAAACCCAATCTCAAGTACTTCCGGGTAATCGGTTGTAACTGTTTCATTCTCAAGAAAGGTGCACGTTTAGCTAAATTTGATTCTAGAGCACAAGAGGGCATCTTTGTTGGTTATGCTACAAACTCTCATGCTTACCATGTCCTCAACAAGTCCACCGGACTCGTTGAGGAGACGTGTAACATGGAGTTTGATGAAAATAATGGCTCCCAAGTGGAGCAAAGTGGTCTTTGTGATGTAGGTGATGAAATTCCTATCCAAGCCATAAGAAGAATGGGGATTGGTCAAATACTCCCCATTGAGGAACCCCTTGTGGCCGAAGGAGAAGGACAATGCTCTACTCAAGTGGAGCCATCACCCTCACAAGCCCCAAATGCTTCCGATGAACAAAGAGAAGACCCTCAACAAGTTGAACAAGCTCAAGGACAAGATCAATTGCCCAAAGATGGTGATGTGTCTCATGATGTACAAGCACTTACCCAAGGTTCCGAACCTGCGCAAGATCAATATCAAGTGCAACTACAAGATCGAGACCAAAAGAAGCACAAGATCAAGATCAAGATCAATCACAAGAACAAGGACAAACAAGTGAACCTGCTCAAGTCAAAAATCAAGTTGATCAGGATACTGTCTCGCAATTCCCTTCTGCAGCGCCAAAAAGGACTACTGGTGCCAAGGGACATTCAAAATGCAAGGGCAAGCAAATTAATCAAGTCGATGCTCCCCAGTTATCCAATGCAGAACTCTTGGAGCGTCGAGCAACCAAGATTGCGAACAAGCTGAGAGTCAAGTCACATCTTATGAAGAATGTACTTGGCAGTTTGAAAAGGGGAGTATCCACTCGTCAACAGATTTGGAATTATTGTGAGCATCACGTGTTTGCTTTGTATTGTGAACCTCAACAGGTACAGGAAGCGCTCGACGATGAGGATTGGCTAATGGCCATGCATGAAGAACTCAACAACTTTGAGCGTAATTAAGTCTCGGATTTAGTGCCAAGACCAAAGGAGGAACATAATGTCATCGGGACCAAATGGATTTTCAAAAACAAGCAAGATGCCAATGGGATTGTGATTCGAAACAAGGCAAGATTGGTGGCTCAAGGCTACTCCCAAGTCGAGGGTATCGACTACGGTGAAACCTTTGCCCCTGTTGCTCGTCTAGAATCTATTCGCATGCTGCTTGCATTCGCTTCTCATCATAATTTCAAATTACAGCAAATGGATTTGAAAAGTGCTTTTCTTAATGGTCCTTTGAATGAGTTTGTCTATGTCAAACAACCCCCGGGATTCGAACATCCCAAGCTCCCCAATCATGTGTACAAACTTAATAAGGCACTCTATGGCCTTAAACAAGCCCCACGTGCGTGGTATGAGTATCTTACTGAGTTGTTACAAGATCGTGGGTTTGAAATTGGGAAGATAGATCCCACTCTTTTTACTAAGAGGGTTAAAGGGTATTTGTTCATATGCCAACTATATGTTGATGATATCATTTTTGGTTCACCTAACATTTCTTTCAATGAAGAATTTGCTGCACTAATGACCGAGAAATTTGAGATGTCTATGATGGGTGAGTTGAAGTTCTTCCTCGGATTCGAGATTAAACAAGGCTTAGAAGGGACCTTCATCAAACAAGCCAAGTACACTCAAGACATGCTCAAGAGGTTCGAGCTCGAAGATGTCAAGCCGGTCAAGTTCCCCATGCCAACAAGATGCAAGCTTGACAGTGATCCCAATGGTAAAGCAGTGGATCAAAAGGTATATCGCTCCATGATTGGATCCCTCCATTACCTTTGTGCATCTAGACCAGATATTATGTTGAGTGTAGGGATCTGTGCATGGTTTCAATCCGCACCAAAAGAAAGTCATTATATGGCTGTTAAGCGAATCTTTCGATATTTGGCTCATACCCCAAACTTTGGTCTATGGTATCCTAAAGGAGCAAACTTCAACCTAGTGGTCTATTCTGACTCAGACTGGGCAGGAGATTGTGTGGAGAGGAAGTCAACTTCTGGAGGATGCCAATTCCTTGGTCGTTCACTGCTAAGTTGGTCTTCAAAGAAGCAGAATTGTGTCTCACTATCATCCACCGAAGCTAAGTATGTGGCAGCTGCAAGTTGTTGTGCACAGTTGCTATGGATGAGGCAAACTTTAAAGGATTATGGTGTCACTTGTGACAAAGTGCCTCTTCTATGTGACAATCAAAGTGCTATCAAGATTTCCCTCAACCCGGTGCAACATAGCAAGACCAAGCATATTGATATTCGCCATCACTTCATTCGTGAACATATCAAGCAAGGTTATATTGAGGTCACTTCATCAACACTGAAGAGCAACTTGCAGATATTTTCACTAAGCCCTAGATGAAGCAAGGTTCCGGGAGTTAAGGCATGAACTAAATATCATTGATTCAAGTAATGTGGATTGAAACTAGGCACTTTGCACCTCACTATGCATTACATCTTGTTCTAGGTGTAGGCATGGACATAGGGGGAGTGTTGTTCTCTCAATGAACTTTCCCTCCCCCCATTATGCATAAATCGATCAAGTCTTTCACTTTGGCCATTACTAAATGGCACTTGTGCTTCAAAGACGAGTGTTGGTCATGAACCCAAGGATAATTGTTCGCGGTGTCATACCTTTGCCTCAAACATAGGTGGCCTCGGCCACCGCCCCCACCTTTCTCTCATATGGAAGAAATGATACAAAATGACTAGTCAGTATACCTTGCTGGTGCTATCTTTTTATTTACACTAACTAGTCGTTGCCCACATCATTTCCATGAAATCCTATGTCGCGTTGTGTCATTTTGAGCGGTACTACCGCCAGGGGTAGCGGTACTACCGCCAGGACCCCAGTCTACCACGACTTGACTAGGGCTTTTTAGGGATGTCTCAAGGGGAGCGGTACTACCGCCAGGGGGAGCGGTACTACCGCCAGGATCCCCAGCGGTACTACCGCGAGGGGTAGCGGTACTACCGCTGGCCCGTACCCCTTGGGCTATATAAAGGAGGGGGAGCCCGTTTTTCTTGCCCTGTTTCTTCTTCCTCGTGGCTCTCCCTCCCTCTACTCCGAACTCCCCCCGTTTGGATCTCGATTTGTGGAGCCCCTTCTCTCCCTTGAGTTGGAGGGTTTGCTCCACTCCTCCTTCCTCCATCAAGTGCCATGGATGCCGGTAAAGCTCCTCACTTTATTCTCTTGATTGGTGTTTTCTTGTTCTAGGGTTAGGAGCTTGGTGATTTGGATCCATGGCTATGGTTTGTGCTTAGTTTTTGGATGGAACGAAGGAGATATGCTAGGGGAGTTTAGGTTCTATGATTCATTGCTTTTATCCTGACATACCCTAAGTTATTCATGTTTTAGATCAAGTACTTCTCATATTTCTCTTGGATTAGATCTAAAATTTGAATCCCCTTGACTAGGCATGTCTCTATCTAGATGTTCTTGAGGTTCACATGTGATTAGGGCTATGGTGTTCCTTGTAGTGATTTTATGCAGTAGCCGTGGACCTCGTGAATCAAATCTAGCAGTTCTTATGGGTCTCTTTATATTCAGATCTGAAAGTCAACCCTCTAGCGGTACTACCGCCAGCCTGGCGGTACTACCGCTAGGACCCCAGCGGTACTACCGCCAGGGGTAGCGGTACTACCGCTAGGGGTAGCGGTACTACCGCCAGGACCCCAGCGGTACTACCGCCATGGGTAGCGGTACTACCGCCAGGAGGATAGCTTTCGTTGTGTTTGACATTGTGAGTTTATTCTTATGCTTCTTTTGACCATTGCCTTGACTCCTCCTATCGCTCTTTTTGGGTGTGTGTCTTGTGTGTCACAGGTGGTGCTCGTCGCTTGAATCCCCCACGTGACACCTGATACGTCTCCATCGTATCTACTTTTCCAAACTCTTTTTCCCTTGTTTTGGACTCTAACTTGCATGATTTGAATGGAGCTAACCCAGACTGACGCTGTTTTCAGCAGAATTCCCATGGTGTTGTTTTTCTGCAGAAATGAAGGTTCTCGGAACGTCCTGAAAATTTACGGAGAATATTTCTGGAAAATATGAAAAATACCTGCGCAAAGATCCACCGGAGGGGGTGAGCCAGTGGGCCACAAGCCCTGTAGCCGCGGCCTCCCCCCCTCGCCGCGGCTACCAGGCTTGTGGGGCCCATGTGGCTCTGCCGCCCCCAATTCCAGCGCTATTTATTCCCTTTCGTCCCAAAAAAAATCAAGAGAGAAGAGTTCATCGCGTTTCACGATCTAGAGGCGCCGCCACATCCCGTTCTTGCCCTGGAGTGCAGATCTGGAGTCCGTTTTGGGCTCCGGATCAAGGAGATCGTCGCCATCGTCATCATCAACCTTCTTCCCTCTCCAATTCCATGAAGCTCTCTTCATCGTTCGTGAGTAATCTATTCGTAGGCTCGCTGGGCGGTGATGAGTAGGATGAGATCTATCATGTAATCGAGTTAGTTTTGACGGGGATTGATCCCTAGTATCCACTATGTTCTGAGATTGATGTTGCTACTACTTTGCCATGCTTAATGCTTGTCACTAGGGCCCGAGTGCCATGAATTCAGATCTGAAATTATTATGTTGTCACCAATATATGTGTGTTTTAGATCCGATCTTGCAAGTTGTAGTTACCTACTATGTGTTATGATCCGGCAACCTCGGAGTGACAATAACCGGAACCACTCCCGATGATGACCATAGTTTGAGGAGTTCATGTGTTCACCAAGTGCTAATGCATTGGTACGGTTCTTTATTAAAAGTAGAACCTTAATATCCCGTAGTATCCATTTGGACCCCGCTGCCACGAGAGGGATGGACAATAGATGTCATGCAAGTTCTTTTCCCTAAGCAGGTATGACTACACACGGAATGCATGCCTACATCAACTTAACGAACGGGAGCTAGCCACATATCTCTCCATGTTATAATTGTTGCATGATGAATGTCATCCAACAAATCACCGATCCATTGCCTACGAGTTTGTCCCACTCCCACTGTTACTTGCTCTGCTGTTACTACTGTTGCTGCTACTGTTACTTGTTGTTGTTGTTACTTGCTACTGCTGCTACTTGCTACTGCTGTCACTATTGTTGTTCCTTGCTACTGTTGTTACTCGTTACACTGCTACTACCTGCTACAATACTTTTCTGGCGCAATTGATACTTCAGTTAGGAATAATCTACCGTCAACAGATTCTTTCCTAGCACCGTTGCTATCATACTACTTTGCTGCTTATACCCTGCTTGCAGATACTGATCTTTCAGGTGTGGTTGACCCGACAACTCAATTGCTAATACTAGAGAATATCCTTTCACTCCCATCGGGTCGAACCAACAAATTTGGGTTGAATACTCTACACTCGAAAACTGCCGCGATCCCACACGCTGGTGGGCCATTCCAAGACAATTGCTAATTGTTGAGCAACTGGAAGCAGCTCTTTTCTGGCGTCGTTGCCGGGGAGGATAGCTATATTCTCTGAGTCACTTGGGATTTATATCTGCTTATCACTATGAAGAATCTGAAAGATCCAAGAACCAAAGTCTTGCCCTCAAATACGAGGGGAGGTAAGGAACTGCCATCTAGCTCTGCACTTGATTCACCTTCAGTTATGAGTAAGTTTGCGACACCACCTCCTGCTAAAAATCTTGATATGTCGCCTGTGCTAGATGATGCTAGAGATGCTACTGCAATTGATCATGTTTATGATGATACTATGCTTGATGATACTATGCCTAATACTGCTAGAGATACTATGCCTGATACTGCTAGAGATGCTATGCCTGATACTGCTAGAGATGCTATGCCTGATACTGCTATCCATGATGCTATGCTTGATACTGCATTGCCTCATGATGCTAGAGATGCTATTTTTCCTGATGATGCTATGCTTGATACTGCTAGAGATACTACTTTGCCTGATATGCCACTAGGGGTATTCCTTGATGCTCATATTGCTAGAGTTACTGCCAATGCTCGTGATGCTTCTGAAACTGCCGATACTATTGAGATAGAACCTGCTTTTGCTCCTGCTAAATCTAGCTCTCCTAGATATGAATTGCCTGATATACCTGAGGGTTATGTTATGGAGGGAGAGATAGTTGAGGATTTTCTTGTGTCTAAGGATGCCTATGACGCTGAGAAATTACTTCTCAAGTGGAAGGAAAAACCTCTGAAAGCTAGGATGAAATACGACCCGTAGTTTGCCACTTCACCTATCTTTATCACCGATGAGGATTATGAATTCTCTGTCGACCCTGAGATAATCTCTCTAGTCGAATCTGATCCTTTCCACGGTTATGAGTCTGAGACGGTCGTAGCCCAAATTACCAAACTACACGATATAGCCATGTTGCTGGCTACGCCTATAGGGATTTCCTTGGCAAGTATGCAAAGGATTCCCCCGCGGCCTTGGAGCCTTGCGTTGGTGTTCCCTTGAAGAGGAAAGGGTGATGTAGCACAGCGGCGGTAAGTATTTCCCTCAGTTTGAGAACCAAGGTATCAATCTAGTAGGAGGATCGCGTCAAGTCACAAGTACCTGCACAAACACAAAGAGCTTGCACCCAACGCTATGAAGGGGTTGTCAATCCCTTATAGATTGTTTGCAAAGTGAGAACTGAAAGCAAAAAAGTAAACAAATAAAAGTAAAAGTAAATAAGGTGAGATGATAATTGTGAGTAGACCCGGGGGCCGTAGTGTTCACTAGTGGCTTCTCTCATGAAAGCAAGTAGACGGTGGGTGAACGAATTACTGTCGAGCAATTGATAGAACCGCGCAAAGTCATGACGTTATCTAAGGCAATGATCATACATATAGGCATCACGTCCAAAACAAGTAGACCGATACTTTCTGCATCTACTACTATTACTGCACACGTCGACCGCTATACAGCATGCATCTAGTGTATTGAGTTCATAAGAACATAGTAACGCCTTAAGCTAGATGACATGATGTAGATGGACAATCTCAAATCTATGATGAAAGCCCATCTTGTTACCCTTGATGGCAACAACACGACGCGTGCCTTGCTGCCTCTTATATCACTGGGAAAGGTCACCGCACGGTATGAACCCAAAACCAAGCACTTCTCCCATTGCAAGAATCATAGATCTAGTTGGCCAAACAAAACCCAAGACTCGGAGAGACTTACAAGGATATCAAATCATGCTTATAAGAAACCAGCAAAGACTCAAATATAATTCATAGACACTCTGATCACAAATCCACAATTCATCGGATCTCGACAAACACACCGCCAAAGAGGATTACATCGGATAGATCTCCATGAAGATCATGGAGAACTTTGTATTGAAGATCCAAGAGAGAGAAGAAGCCATCTAGCTACTAACTACGGACCCGTAGGTCTGAAGTAGACTACTCACGAGTCATTGGAGAGGCAATGATGTTGACGTAGAAGCCCTCCAGCTCCAAAGTCCCCTCCGGCAGGGCACCGGGAAGGGTCTCTAGATGAGATCTCGCGGAAACGGAAGCTTGCGGAGGCGGAAAAGTGGTTACGTGGATGCCCTGATTTTTTTTGGGATTTTAGGGAATATATAGGCAAAAGAGCTAGGGCAGAGGAGCTCCAGGGGGGCCACAAGCCTGGTAGCCGCGGGCCCCCTGGCCGCGGCTACAGGGCTTGTGGGCCCCCTGTGGGCCTCCTGCCTTTGCCCTCAAGTCCCCCGTTCTTCTTCTGTTCTGGAAAAATTCATTTCGGGGATTTTATTCCGTTTGGACTCCGTTCCAAAATCAGATCTGAAAAGAGTCAAAAACACACACAAAACAGGAACTCACACTTGGCACTGAATTAATAAATTATTCCCAAAAAAGATATAAAAGGTATATAAAACATCCAAAGTTGACAAGATAACAACATGAAACCATCAAAAATTATAGATACGTTTGAGACGTATCAAGCATCCCCAAGCTTAACTCATGCTCGTCCTCGAGTAGGGAAGTGATAAAGAATGAATTTTTGATGCTTTCATGCTACCTAGCATAGATGTCCTTTGTAACTCCTCTTATGTGACGTGAATGTTCAGATCCGTTAGATTCAAAACAATAGTTTGCTATTGACGTGGAGACAATAATACTTCAAGCAAACTAGCAAGATAATCATGAACTTTCAAAATAACAAGACCAAAAGAAAGTTATCCCTACAAAATCATATAGTCTGGCTATGCTCTATCATCCTTGCACAACGAATTTAAATCATGCACAACCTCGGTATTGGCCAAGTAATTGTTTTCACACCTTTACTTTCTCAAAAAATTTCAACTCTCACGCAATACATGAGCGTGAGCCATGGTTTTAGCACTATAAGTGGAACGGAGTGTGGTGGAGGTTGCAAGGCAAACAAGGAGAAGATGGTCACATTGACTAGGCATATCAATGAGCTATGGAGATGCTCACCAATAGATATCAATGTGAATGAGTAGGGATTGCCATACAAATGATGCACTAGAGCTAAGAGTATGTGAAAGCTCTTAAAGAAAACTGGTGGGTGTGCATCCAACTTGCTTTCTCACGAAGACCTAAGGCAATTTTGAGGAAGCCCATCATTGGAATATACAAGCCAAGTTATATAATGAAAATTTCCCACTAGCTATATGGTGGTGACAAAACGAGAGACTTTCAATCATGAAGATCATGGTGCTTAATAAGCACAAGTGTGGAAAGATAGTAGCATTGTCCCTTCTCTCTTTTTTTCTCATTTTTTTGGTGGGCTCTTTGGCCTCTCTTTTTTGTGGGCATCTTTGGCCTCTTTTTGTAAATGGGCTTCGCTGGCCTCTTTTATTTCCTCACATGGGACAATGCTCCATCAATGATGATCATCACACTTACAACTCAAAACCTAGAGCAATGATGACTCTAAATGAAATGCCTTTGGTAGTGTACCGTGACAATGATCTAGCATGGCATAGACATCAATGGAAACATCATGCTAGCTATCTTATGATCGTGCAATGGCAATGTAGAAGTGGTGGCACATGTCATGGTGGTAGTTGCATGGAAATATATCTCGGAATGGCTTTGAAAATGCCATAGTAGGTAGGTATGGTAACTGTTTTGAGGGAGGCTAATGGTGGTTTTATGCACCGGCGAAAGTTGCACGGCACTAAAGAAGATAGTGATGGTGGAAGGTGAAAGTGCATCTAAACCATGGACTCAACATTAGTCATGAAGAACTCATATACTTGTTGCAAAAGTTTTAGCAGTAATCGAAACAAAGCATTCAACGCATACTCCTAGGGGAAGGGTTGGTAGGTATAAACCATCGCGCGATCCCGACCGCTACACAAAGGATGACAATCAATAAACTAATCATGCTCAGACTTCATCACATAGTGGTTCGCCATACATGCATGCTACAGGAATCACTAACTTCAACACAAGTATTTCTAGATCCACAACACCTTACTAGTATAACTTCCATATTACCACAACCACAACTCAAAACAAATTGAGATGAATCAAACTTCTCTAACTACTCAATGCACATGAAGGTGGAAGTTTTCATATCCCTTTGGATAACTACCCCTTTTGAGACTACTTTCATAGCATATATCAACTACCACGCCATGCACTTCTGCGCTTTGAAAGATAGAAGTGAAGCACATAGAGCAAAATCAACTAGCTCAAAAGATATAAGTGAAACACATGTGAGCTGAATTGCCTAACAAAAGGATATAAGTGAAGCTCGACAAAATCACGGTGAGTGCATGTATCTCTCTCTAGGTGTGCAGCAAGGAAGATTGTGACACAACAAAAATAAAATACTCCTACTATACAAGACGCTCCAAGCAAAACACATAACATGTGGTGAATAAAAATAAAGCCCCAAGTAACGTTACCGATAGATTGAAGACGAAAGAGGGGATGCCTTCCCGGGGCATCCCCAAGCTTAGGATTTTTCGGCATCCTTGAATCAACTTGGGGTGCCTTGGGCATCCCCAAGCTTGAGCTCTTGCCACTCTTTATCTCTTTGTCCATAAGAACTTCACCCAAAACTTGAAAACTTCACAACACGAAACTTAAACAGAAACTCGTGATATCATTAGTTTAGAAAGCAAATCACCACTTTCTTAGGTACTGTAGCAAACTTAAATTCTACTTATGTTGATGTTGGGTTACTGTATTTTCAATCTTCCATGGCTAATACCCCCTGATACTATCCATAGTTTCATCAAAATAAGCAACCAACTCAACAAAAACAGAATCTGTTAATAGCAGACCAGTCTGTAGCAATATGTATACTTCTTATACTTCTGGTACTTCCAAAATTCTGAAAAATTACAACAGTCTGAAGAATTTGCGTAGCAATCAGCAGCAAAAATAATCAAATCAAAATCTCACACAGAAAAAAATGAAAATTCTTTTCATGAGAAAAAAGTTTCTGTCTTTTCCAGCATGATCAAACGATCATCCCCAAGACTAATCATAACGGTTTTACTTGGCTCAAACACAAAAAGAAACACAAAAAACACAATCACAACAGAATTATGAAAGTGCTGACGCAACAAAACAGGAAGAAAAAGAAATAAATTCATTGGGTTGCCTCCCAACAAGCGCTATTGTTTAACGCCCTTAGCTAGGCATGCAAGTGAAAATCACATCTAAGTCTTAACATACTTCCTATGCATAGGCATTTTATAGGAAAACAGTAGTTGACATATGCAAGGAAGAAGAAAGAAACAATAGCAATCTCCACATAACGAGAGGTAATTTGGTAACATGAAAGTTTTTACCACAATATTTTCCCCTCTCAGAGCAATTAGATGTGGGATCATAATCAAATTCAACAACATAGCTATCACAAAGGATATTCTTTTCATGATCCACATGCATGCAAAGTTGACGCTCATCAAAAATAGTGGGATTGTCATCAACTAAAGTCATGATTTCTCCAATCCCACTTTCAATATTGTTGCAAATATCATAATCATCATGAGGCTTGAACAAATTTTCAAGATCATAAGAAAGATTATCACCCCAATCATGATTATTGCAACAAGTAGGGGACATAGCAAAACTAGCATCCCCAAGCTCAGGGTTTTGCATATTTTTAGCATGATTGTCACTAATAGGATTTATAGTGAAACCATTGCAATCATGCTTTTCATTCAAGGAGCCCTCGTGAATCACTTCATAAGTTTCTTCATCACGATTTTCAGATTCATGCATCTCAAGCAAAAGTCCATAAAGATAGTCAAGTGCACTCAGTTCACTAGCAATTGGTTCCACATAAGTGGAACTCTTAAAGAGATTAGCAAGTGGATGAGGATCCATATCACTAGAATTTCAGCAAGCGAAGATGCAAGCATATTGAAGGCACATAGCACACAAGCAACGGAAGGCAAACGAGAGAAAAGGGCGAACGAAAAAGGAAAACGAAAAAGGAAAATTGTGAAGTGGGGGAGAGGAAGACGAGAGGCAACTGGCAAACAAAGTAAATGCAAGAGATGAGTTTGCAACACCTACTTGGATGAGTTCTTGACTTGATCTCTCCCTGGCAACGGCGCCAGAAATCCTTCTGCTGCTGGCTACGCCTGTAGGGATTTCCTTGGCAAGTATGCAAAGGATTCCCCAGCGGCCTTGGAGCCTTGCGTTGGTGTTCCCTTGAAGAGGAAAGGGTGATGTAGCACAACGGCGGCAAGTTTTTCCCTCAGTTTGAGAACCAAGGTACCAATTCAGTAGGAGGATCGCGTCAAGTCACAAGTACCTGCACAAACACAAAGAGCTTGCACCCAACGCTATGAAGGGGTTGTCAATCCCTTATAGATTGTTTGCAAAGTGAGAACTGAAAGCAAAAAGTAAACAAAGCAAAGTAAAAGTAAAAGTTGAGATGATAATTGTGAGTAGACCCGGGGGCCGTAGTGTTCACTAGTGGCTTCTCTCATGAAAGCAAGTAGACGGTGGGTGAACGAATTACTGTCGAGCAATTGATAGAACCGTGCAAAGTCATGACGTTATCTATGGAAATGATCAACATATAGGCATCACGTTCAAAACAAGTAGACCGATACTTTCTACATCTACTACTATTACTCCACACGTCGAACGCTATCCAGCATGCATCTAGTGTATTGAGTTCATAAGAACAGAGTAACGCCTTAAGCAAGATGACATGATGTAGATGGACAATCTCAAATCTATGATGAAAGCCCATCTTGTTACCCTTGATGGCAACAACACGATGCGTGCCTTGATGCCCCTTCTGTCACTGGGAAAGGTCACCGCACAGTATGAACCCAAAACCAAGCACTTCTCCCATTGCAAGAATCATAGATCTAGTTGGCCAAACAAAACCCAAGACTCGGAGAGACTTACAAGGATATCAAATCATGCATATAAGAAACCAGCAAAGACTCAAATATAATTCATAGATAATCTGATCACAAATCCACAATTCATCAGATCTCGACAAACACACCGCCAAAGAGGATTACATCGGATAGATCTCCATGAAGATCATGGAGAACTTTGTATTGAAGATCCAATAGAGAGAAGAAGCCATCTAGCTACTAACTACGGACCCGTAGGTCTGAAGTAGACTACTCACGAGTCATTGGAGAGGCAATGATGTTGATGTAGAAGCCCTCCAACTCCAAAGTCCCCTCCGGCAGGGCACCAGGAAGGGTCTCCAGATGAGATCTCGCGGAAACGGAAGCTTGTGGCGGCGGAAAAGTGGTTTCGTGGACGCCCTGATTTTTTCTGGGATTTTAGGGAATATATAGGCGTAAGAGCTAGGGCAGGGGAGCTCCAGGGGGGCCACAAGCGTGGTAGCCCCCCCCCCCCCCGGCCGCGGCTACAGGGCTTGTGGGCCCCCTGTGGGCCTCCTGCCTTGGCCCTCAAGTCCCCCGATCTTCTTCTGTTCTGTAAAAGTTCATTTCGGGGATTTTATTCCGTTTGGACTCCGTTCCAAAATCAGATGTGAAAAGAGTCAAAAACACAGAAAAACAGGAACTGGCACTTGGCACTGAATTAATAAGTTAGTCCCAAAAAGATATAAAGGTATGTAAAACATCCAAAGTTGACAAGATAACAACATGAAACCATCAATAATTATAGATACGTTTGAGACGTATCAAGCCACCCTTTTCACTAGTGAGGAGAAGATCCGCTACTACTATATCCTTAATCTGTTTCCTTTCTCTCTAAAGGATGACACTAAAGCCTGGTTCACTTCTCTCGCTCCTGGATGTGTGAGTAGTCCCCAGGATATGGTCTATTACTTCTGTGAGAAGTATTTCCCTGCCCATAAGAAGCAAGCTGCCTTGCAGGAAATATACAACTTTGCTCAACTCAAAGAAGAGAGTCTCCCACAAGCTTGGGGGAGGCTCATCCAGCTAGAGAATGCTTTGCCTGATCACCCTCTTAAGAGAAACGAGATACTTGATATCTTCTATAACGGACTTACCGATGCTTCTAGAGACCACCTAGATAGTTGTGCCAGTTGTGTTTTTAGGGAACGAACTATAGAACAAGCTGATATCCTACTGAATAACATCTTGATCAACGATAATGCTTGGACTATTCCAGAACCACCTCCTAAGCCAACTCCTAAGAAAAGAGGTATTCTATTCCTCAATCCCGAAGATATGCAAGAAGCCAAGAAATCTATGCAAGAGGAAGTCATTAGATCTGAAGAAGTCAAAAATCTACCGCCTATCGAAGAGATCCATGGTCTCAATAACCCGATACAAGTAGTAGAGGTGAATTCTCTGTGTAGATTCAATGAGAGTGACATTCCTTTTGACAAACCTGCTAGCATATGCTTTGATGAATTTGACAACTTTGTTGCCAAACAACAGAGTTTCAATGATTATGTTAGCAGACAATTGGAACAAAGTACTCGTATGCTTAGTCATTTAAGTGCTTGTGTTCACAGAAATGTCAATGATCTGAAGCTTCTGTGTAAACATGCCTCTATGATTACTACTCAGGTAGAACAAGTACTTAAAGCTCAGAATGACTTGCTCAATGAAATTAAATGACAACTCTGTTAGAGTCATTACTAGAGGAGGCAAAATGACTCAGGAACCTTTGTATCCTCAAGGCCATCCTAAGAGAATTGATCAAGATTCTCAAGGAATTAATGCTGATACACCCAGTCATCCTAAGAATAAGAAGAAGGATGATAGAAACCTACATGTTAGTTCACCAAATACTATCACACCTGAAGAACCAAATGATATTTCTGTGTCTGATGCAGAAACACAATCTGGTGATGAACATGAACCTGGTGACAATATGGACAGCGATGTTCATAATAATGCTCAACCTAGCAATGATAAGGATGTGGAGATTGAACCTACGGTTAATCCTGATAACCCACAACCTAAGAGATACGATAAGAATGACTTCACTGCTAGGAAGCATGGTAAAGAAAGGGAGCCATGGGTTTAGAGACCCATGCCCTTTCCTCCTAAGCCATCCAAGAAAAAGGATGATGAGGATTTTGAGCGCTTTATTGAAATGTTGAGACCCGTCTTTCTGCAGATGCGGTTAATTGATATGCTCAAAATGTCTCCATATTCCAAGTACATGAAAGATATCGTGACCAATAAATGGAAGATACCAGATCTTGAGATCTCCACCATGCTTGCCAATTACACTTTCAAAGGTGGAACTCCTAAGAAACTTGGTGATCCCAGAGTGCCCACTATACCTTGCTCCATTAAAGGAAACTACGTAAGAACTGCCTTATGTGACCTTGGAGCCGGTGTTAGTGTTATGCCTCTCTCTCTTTATCGTAGACTTGAACTGGATAAGTTGACACCCACTAAAATTTCTCTGCAAATGGCCGACAAATCAACTGCTTTCCCTGTCGGCATTTGCGAGGATGTGCCTGTTGTGGTTGCTAACGTTACTATCTTAATGGACTTTGTTATCCTGGATATTCCTGAGGATGATGCCATGGCGATCATTCTTGGAAGACCGTTCTTAAACACCGCAAGGGCTGTTATAGATTGCAGCAAAGGCAATGTCACCTTCCATGTCAACGGTAATGAGCATACAGTGCACTTTTCGAAGAAACGGTATCAAGTACATTGCATCAATGCTATCGAAAAAACTTCATCGATTCTTATTGGGAGCTTTGAATGCCCTATACCTCGTGTTAAGATGAAGTATGATTTGTTTGTTGGGGAGATTCATATCCCCATTGAGGTGACTTAGTGGCTATTCGACAATTCTCCGTTTCCTTTTGCGATTTGAAAAAGTTTTGTCATGAGGATTTGATCAACCCCATTGACGGATTTCTTTCGATGACCATGAAATGGATGAATCAAAGAGTCACTTACCTCGGTTTTAAGCTTTCACTTTCTGTTGCTTAGAAGGAAAATGATAGATTTACTTTAGTTTTTCCTGTTTTCTGTTTTAGCGTCCCGGAGAAAAGTACCCCGAAAATAAAAGTTCTCCCATGGTCCTGAAAATCAAATATGATTTTTTCTGGATTTTTTTGAAAAATATTGGGACTGAGAGCTGGCCTGGGGGCCACACCAGTGAGCCACAAGCCCTGTAGCCGCGGCCTCCCTCCCTGGCCGCGGCTACCAAGCTTGTGGGGCCCACAGGGACCCCCTCCACTCATTCCAGTTCCCATCCTCTTCTTCTACCTCCAGAAAAAATCGTTTCGCAGCTCAAACCCGTGTTCTTGCACATTTGGCTCTGATTTTCGATCTCCTTGCTCAAAGCACCATTCTCCGAACCGTTTTGGGGAAATTACTCCTTGGTAAGTGACTCCTCCATTGGTCCAATTAGTTTCTACTCTGGTGCTTTATCCTTCGCGTATTCTTGCTACCTTGGTGACCTTGTTCTTGAGCTTGAAATGTTGATTTTAGCTGATCCCAAGTAGTTTTAGCGCGTGATACGGTCTCTAGGCACTAGTAGTAGTAGTTGCTACGAGTTGTGTTAATCCTTACTCACTTTTCTTTCGAAGTCTCTAAAAATTTCAGAATTTTTCAGAGTTAGAAAAGGGAAAAGATGAGGAGGTTCTTGAGAGGCTCTTCAAGCCGTAACCCCAAGGAGGATGAGAAGAACCACCCCAAGTACATGGTTCCTCGAGTCACAAAAGTTCGAGCGTGCGAGTGGCCAAGTGATGAATTTTTGCGCACCGTTGGGCTTTATGAAGACTTTTATTACTTGGTGGAGAACGCAGGTCTTACCGCGTTCGTTGAAGATAAGTGCCCACAATACCTCATTATCACCAATATTTTCGTTCAAAGCTTCAACTTTTATCCAAGAAGAATCCTCCTATGCTTGAGTTCATGTTATACAATATCCCCCAGCGCATGACACTACATGATTTTTGCAATGTTTGCAAATTACCTTATGTTGGGGATATTCATGATCCTCGTCCACGGGACTTGGAGGCTTTCATAGATACTATTGCTGTTGGAGAGGAGAGAGGAGTGTCTCGCGCTAGAATTGCTAGCATACTTTTCCTGTGCTTCTGTACTTCTCATTATTTGTGGGAAAATGTTTGATTGGCCGTGGGGAGGCTGGATCACTTAGCTCTCCAGACCTTGCGGTTTTGCACGAAGGCCTTTATAACAATAAGACTTATAGCCTAGGTGTTATAGTAGCTCAGCGGTTGAACACAAACCGTTCCAAAGGTGTCGTCTATGGAGGTATCTATGCTACTCGTCTTGATAGACACTTTGAGATACCTATTAGACTTCACGAGGAAGAAGAAATGCTTCTTCCTGAGAAATATCTGGATTATGACAGCATGGTTCGCCATGATTTTCTGGATAGAGATGCTAGTAGATGGATGATTTATAACCTGGTATTTAGTCAGGGTACTCGAGAGACTATTACTTTGCCTGCTCCTTCTTTGTCCAACCTTTATGCAGGCAGGTACATTATTATGCCCTCGAACATCTACGTGTATTGGGGCCTAGCCCAACCACAGGTGCCCGCGCGTGAGCCACCAGTTGAGTACCAGGCACCAGTTTATCAGTGGGAGCCGGAGGAGCTCGCATAGCAGTGGCACCCTCAGTCCACTTCGGAGGTTCCAGACGGTTACTACTCACCTTGGGAGTAGACCAAGCTAGGCCAAAAGCCTAAGCTTGGGGGAGTACGTGTTTGCACCAACTTTACATTCATGCTTATGCTTTCACTTTGTTAGTCGGTGTTTACACTTTGCCACTGTATTATCCACGCTAGTTTATTTTCGTTTTCTTGTTTTCTTGTTTTGTGTCCTTTTGAGAAAACCCAAAAAGATTTTCCTTTCTTCTTTTGCTTGTTGGGAGATTTCCCGTGTAAATAGTTTTCTTTTTCTTTGAGTCGAGGTAGAAGACCATGGTTACAATGTTTAGTGGCTCTCGCATGCATACCTGTTCATTTGTTAAAGAGCCACATTACTTTGTCTTCTCCTTTGTGTTTGCCTGCAGATTCAGCTTAGTCCAATGCACGAGCACTCTTATTATTGTTCACATCGTTCGATCGTGCAAGTGAAAGGCAATAATGATGATATATGATGAAGTGACTGAGACTGGAAAAGCTGGTATGAACTCTATCTATTTTGTTTTTGTAAATATGACTAGCTTGTCCTCCCAGATTCAGCTTTGTTGAGAGAGAACCATGTTTGCAATGACAACTTAGAGATCATAGTTTCTGATGCCACACTTAATTAGCTAGGAGCTTATAATGGTTTGTCTTGAATGCCAACATAGATTTTGAGATGACTATGTTGTAGTATGATAGGATGGTATTCTCCTTTGAATGATTCAAGTGGCTTGACTTGGCGCATGTTCAAGCATGTAGTTGAAACAAAATCAACATAGCCTCTATGATGTTCATGTTCATGGTGATTTATATCCTGCTCATGCTTGCACTCAATGTTAGTCAAACTCATTGCATCTTGATGACTGTTGTCGCTCTCTAGTTGGTCGCTTGCCAGTCTTTTGCTAGCCTTCACTTATACTAAGAGGAATACTGCTTGTGCATTCACTTCCATAAACCCAAAAGTTTTTCCATGAGAGTCCACCATACCTACCTATTTGCGGTATCTACCTGCCGTTCCAAGTAAATTTGCATGTGCCATTCTCTAAACCTTCAAGAAATAATCTGTTTTGCATGCCCGAACCGCTCATGTGGTGACAGGGGGATATTGGTATCTTCCATGTTAGGCGTGTTATCCTCGACATGTGTTTATTCACTGTCATTCACGAGAAAGGGGCCGGTAATTGGAATGCCCAGTTCCACGCTTAAATCGAAAACATAACTGTAAAACAAGACTCCCCCCGGATTGATGTTAGTATGGACGGTACCCGAGGATTCGGCTAGCCGTGGAGTGTGATTGATTGGTGGTGGGGAGTTAAAACTTTACTTTTCTGTTTGGGAACCTCCTATAGCATGAGTAGCATGGAAGATATTGAGAACTCTTGGTCATTGCGTTGACAATGAAAGCATGCCAGCCAAAATTATTATCTCTGTTTTCAAAGCTTGAGCTCTGGCACCTCTGCAAATCAATGCTTCCCTCTGCGAAGGGCCTGTCTATTTATTTTCCTGTTGAGTCATACTCTTCTTATTTAAGCACCAATTAGAGAGCACCTCTGTCATTTTTATGCTTTGCTATTGATTGATATTGAGTATGACTATGACTGGATCTTCGTTGCTATGAATTAGAATGTTTAGTCAGCCCTTGATCTTTGAAAGTGCTCTGCATTTATGTTTTGCGGACTCAGAAAGAGCTAGCAAGATACCACCTATTAATATTGCTTCATGCTTGTTTTGATTGAATTGTTGGTATCTGAAACTCATTATTATTTGCTCGCTAGCTGATTATGCCATTGATATTAGTTTACCGTGAGACCTATGTGGTTAACTTGTGATCTTGCTGAAATTCTGCTTATGAGTTAGACATAGTTGCAACAACAAGATCAAACAGAGTTTGTCAAAGTTTTTCTTTCCCTTTCAGTTTGTCAACTGAGTTGCTTGAGGACAAGCAAGGTTTTAAGCTTGGGGGAGTTGATACGTCTCCATCGTATCTACTTTTCCAAACTCTTTTGCCCTTGTTTTGGACTCTAACTTGCATGATTTGAATGGAACTAACCCGGACTGACGCTGTTTTCAGCAGAATTGCCATGGTGTTGTTTTGTGCAGAAATGAAAGTTCTCGGAATGTCCTGAAAATTTACGGAGAATATTTCTGGAAAATATGAAAAATACGTGCGCAAAGATCCACCGGAGGGGGTGAGCCAGTGGGCCACAAGCCCTGTAGCCGCGACCTCCCCCCTGGCCGCGGCTACAAGGCTTGTGGGGCCCACGTGGCTCTGCCTCCCCCAATTTCAGCGCTATTTATTCCCTCTCGTCCCGGAAAAAATCAAGAGAGAAGAGTTCATCGCGTTTCACGATCCAGAGGCGCCGCCACATCCCGTTCTTGCCCTCAAGGGCAGATCTGGAGTCCGTTTTGGGCTCCGGATCAAGGAAATCATCGCCATCGTCATCATCAACCTTCTTCCCTCTCCAATTCCATGAAGCTCTTCATCGTTTGTGAGTATCTATTCGTAGGCTCGCTGGGCGGTGATGAGTAGGATGAGATCTATCATGTAATCGAGTTAGTTTTGACGGAGATATATCCCTAGTATTCACTATGTTCTGAGATGGATGTTGCTACTAGCTTAATGCTTGTCACTAGGGCCCGGGTGCCATGAATTCAGATCTGAAATTATTATGTTGTCACCAATATATGTGTGTTTTAGATCCAATCTTGCAAGTTGTAGTTACCTACTATGTGTTATTATCCGGCAACCCTGGAGTGACAATAACCGGAACCACTCCCGGTGATGACCATAGTTTGAGGAGTTCATGTGTTCACCAAGTGCTAATGCGTTGGTCCGGTTCTTTATTAAAAGGAGAACCTTAATATCCCGTAGTATCCATTTGGACCCCGCTGCCATGGGAGCTAGACACATATCCATTTGGACAATAGATGTCATGCAAGTTCTTTTCCCTAAGCACGTATGACTACACACGGAATGCATGCCTACATCACATTGACGAATGGGAGCTAGCCACATATCTCTTCGTGTTATAACTATTGCATGATGAATGTCATCCAACAAATCACCGATCCATTGCCTACGAGTTTGTCCCACTGCCACTTCTGGTCTGACTCCCAAAAAGAGGTCTTTCAAGAAGACTACTTCCAAGAACAAGGGGATCAACGTTCGCACTATGCCACCTAAGGATTTTCTGTTGTTCCGCAACCGCAATCACTATCTGGAAGACAAGGCTCAGATCAAGAACATCGAGCATGTTTGGTCACGGGATCAGTGCATGATCTATCGCGACATCATCGAGCCATTCAAGAACATATTTGTCCCAGTGCAGTGGATTGACCTTGCTCACCTTCAGCGGAATCCGGATTACTTTGATGAGGCTCTCTCCTTGATTGATAAGCTTGGCCTTAAAGAGATCGTCACCTTCATGCAAGACTTTGACCCAGATGTTGTGGCCCAATTCTATGTCACTGTTCACTTTGCACCTGATGACGTGCGCACCATGACTTGGATGACCGGTACTCAGAAGATGACAGGTTCCTGGTCAGAATTCATGCAGCTTCTCAACGTCGACTTTTAGGGGGACGAAACTCCTCTTGGGATGCGTCCTCATGCTCCTTCTTCATCTACTGCCACCCCCAAGGACAGGCTGCAACAACTTTATGTGAAGAAAGGTGTGATCCCCAAGCATATGGATATCATGCATCGGATCTTCCGCAACACTCTCTTTCCTTGCATTGGCAACTTTGATGAGGTGCATGGTCATCTAGCTGAGATGCTTCTGCTCTGTGAGGAGGCTAGGACTAAGGAAACTACCCCTCTCGATATTGCCCACGTGATGTTCAATGAGCTCTGGAACTCCATCATGAACCGCAAGGTTCCCATCTACGGGCCCTACTTGTTTGCCTATATTCGCAAGAGGTGGCACGACGTCTATCTGATAGACCAATTCCCTATTCAGACTGATTCTTTTGTGCATGATCCTATCAAGCTCCGTATCAAAGACAAATGGGCCAACCCATCAACTTCGTCTCAGCACATGGACACGGACACAGAGACTGCTGCTGGAGGAGGTCCTGCTTCACAGTCCCGCTCTTCTGCTATGCCATCTTGGGCAGTGAAACTGAAGGATGAAATGAAGACTCTCTTCTGTATGCAGGCCAAGGGACAATGTCAGTCTCATGTGGCCCAGAAGGAGAACCGTCAGAGGCACAAGCGTGTCTTGAGGACCCTTGATGTAGATATCTCCAGCGGCTCAGAGGACGACATCACTCCAGAGTCTGATTGGATGCGGGCTCAAGGTTATCAGTGGACTGGGTTTGATGCAGAGGAGGAGGCGTCTGAGGAGGACAATGAGGAGGAGCAGGACGATCCGGATGCCACAGACGCGTCTGGGGAGGATGAGGATGCAGAGTGACCACCTGTGTCGTTAGGTGTGCCCCTTTTTGGTGTCTTGTGCCAAAGGGGGAGAGAGTCTAGGAGCTGGATTTGCACTTTGCTTTTCCTTTGCATATCGTTATCGTGTTTGTTCTGAACTTGGTTTGATCTTATTTGCTATCTTTGCTTTGTGTGATGTGAGACTTGGTCTAGTGTGAGACTTATTTCTATCATATGCTGTGAGTCATATGCTCTTCAATTATCTCTACCATTATCTTTATGTTCACATGCTATCTACTGTGCAAATCCGGTATTGTCATCAATCCACCAAAAAGGGGGAGATTGTTAGGGCATATCTATGCCTAAGTAATTTTGGTGATTGATGACAGTACCGTAAAGGACTAATCGTGTGCATTAAGATTTCAGATAACACATGACAATGGCACAAGACGACTCGGCCCCCTCCATGGAACAGAAGCCCGATGTCCTCTACGATTCTCTTTCTTTGAGTCATAGGAACGTCGTACTATTAAGAGGGGACCCATAGTGGAAAGGTTTGGGTGGAATCAATTTTGCACGCACACACTTTATCTCCTTTCCCTTTCCTTGCAACTTTGGAGTGGTTCCCGCCTCTGGTTTATCTTCTCTTGCAAAAAGGTGTCCCTAGCGGTAGTACCACTGGGCCTAGCGGTAGTACCGCTAGTGCTGGCGGTAGTACCGCCCCTGGTCAGCGGTAGTACCGCTCCAGGAACTTAGTACCGCCTTCCTAGCGGTTGTACTTCATCATACTTTTTGCGAAGACTTTCTTGGCGGTGGTTGGCCCGGTAGTGCATGTGCACTATCATGGGCTCAGCGGCAGTACCGCTGCAGCCAGCGGTAGTACCGTTGGAGTGCTAGCGGTAGTACCGCTGCAGCTAGCGGTAGTACCGCTAGGCACAGGCTGTGAGTAGGAAAACAGTTGGATTCCCCCCACTATATAAAGGGTTCTTCTTGCTCTAGAACCCTACCTTTGACCCTCCCAAGCTCCATTGTTGCTCCCTAAGCTCAAAAGTGCCTGATCTCTCTCCCTAGCCAATCAAACTTGTTGATTTTCTAGGGATTGGTTGAGAAGGCCTAGATCTACACTTCCACCAAGAGAAAATTGATTCCCCCACCAATCCCTTGCAGATCTTGTTACTCTTGGGTGTTTGAGCACCCTAGACGGTTGAGGTCACCTCGGAGCCACATTCCATTGTGGTGAAGCTTCGTGGTCTTGTTGGGAGCCTCCAAGCTTTGTGTGGAGTTTGCCCCAACCTTGTTTATAAAGGTTCGGTCGCCGCCTTCAAGGGCACCTATAGTGGAATCACGGTACCTCGCATTGTGTGAGGGCGTGAGGAGAATACGGTGGCCCTGGTGGCTTATTGGGGAGCATTGTGCCTCCACACTGCTCCAACGGAGACGTACTTCGTGTCAAAGGGAAGGAACTTCGGTAACACATCCTCATCTTCATTGCTTCCACTTGCGGTTATCTCTAACCTTTACATTGTGTATGCTTATGTTGTTGTTTATCTCTTACTTGTTTTAGTTATCTTTGTTGGTAGCATCATATAGGTTCACCTCTTTGTTGACATTGTAGAGAACCCTTATGTTGCTAACCCTAACTTGCTAAGATTAATTAAAAGTGGTCGTTGCCTATTCACCCCCCTCTAGTCAACCATATCGATCCTTTCAGGAAATGAGTTGCCCATGAACATTAGTCAAGTCAAGAAAATCAGGAAGATTGTTAGGATAAAGAAACTAGCGAGGAAAAAACAACAAGATCTTTGTCTGCACAATGAAGAAGACATCAGTGCACTACAAGATGGTACTAACCATTATACCTTGTCTATTTATTCCTTTGCGCCATTTCAAATCTAGAGAAGATATATATGCATATCCTTGTTTTGAGGCCTTTTCAAAGCAGTTTACTGATGATTACCTCTCAAACCACCTGTATGGTGAGGAGGCGAGGAAGGTATTCATACAACACCCATGGTGCAATATTGAAGTCCTCCTGAAGAGGACGAAGGATGGACGGTCAATCATCCACACACTCACCTAAAGTTGCAAAGACCTTCAACATTAATGAAGGCTCAATATTCGCCTTCCGCTTTAGCAGTTTTCCAGATGAGATTCATATGTCTATCTACCGTCTATGATGCTAATTTCCAAATGTTATAGATGTTGCATGTGAAACTTGATGCTGATGTAGTTGTGTAATGGGGTATCTAGTTATATGCCTATATGGTGTAACTGAGCGCTGAAGCTATATGATGTTGTACTCTGATGTATTTCAATTAAAAATCCTGGTTTCGTAATACGATGAAATATATTGTGTGGTTAATATGAAATGTCAATTTGATTAATAATTGAATTATTAATAATTGAATTATTAATAATTGAATTATTAATAATAGGCCAATTAGCCTGCTAATTGATTTTTTATTGCAAACGATTATTGAGAAAACACCATGGGCGATGACCTAAGACAACACACAGAGAAAACATGTTGGATCAATGAACAATCACACGCGACTTCTTCTTGAAAACTTTTGTGTTAGGCCACCTTGCGCAAACGTTTTCCACATAAAAAGTATGTGTGATGGACAACCTATGCCACACAATTTCTTCTACACACCGTGCGTCATGCATTCAAGAACGCAAACGATAAAATTGCAAATATCGTGTGCAATGGCAATGCTATCACAGACGATTTGATGGAAAAATTTGTGTGCGATGTACGTACGAACGGAGACGTTTGTGTGTGATTCATCATTTGAGATGTACATACAAACGAAAACGTTTTTTTTGGATTGACTGTGTGGGATGTACATACAAACGGAAATGTATTTCATGGATTGACCGTGTGGGATGTACATAAGAAGGGAAACGGTTCTCTAGGATTCACTGTGTGGGATGTACTTATAGACGGAAACGATTGGGTGATGGCTAGCTCGATCGCACATACTCACTAGGCGATGATTTAAAATGCCGTCATGGAAAGGGGTACACCAAAAATGCACTTAAGGTGGTAATTGCACTTTTAATCCCCTCTTTTGATAATATGAATTGAGTTTACAAAGGACATAATTTAAGCTAAAGGTTGCCTATGAAATGCCAAGGGACTCTCCTTAAATTTGTGCATCATTCAATGCTAGTTGAAGCATAATGCACACCCATAATATAAAGAAGCTCTCCTTAAATGATAGTCAAGAAGTCTTCGTGTGTGTGTGCACTATGGACGAGGACCCCGGAGCCATGATCGTCATCATTGAACCATCTGAAGCACCCGACATCCAATCTCGTCATCACACATGCATGATAAGTAACCCTAACCTTCTAGCCCCAAGGATACAATAAGAATCTACTCTGACCCTCAAAGATAAATTCTAGAAAACGACGCCATCCACCTGAGCACGACACCAACGAAGTCTAAAAATCTTAATCTAAACTACTAGTCATAGCGAAGGCACTGGAATTCTCCTCCTCGCCATCAATTATCGGAGCAACGGACATAGGGAAACCAAATCCATTGGCTCACTTGTGAAGCCTAGAGGGAAGGGGGGGGGGGTGTTGCCCTAACCGTCCAGGGAAAAGGGAAGAAAACGCTTCACGTCTGTTTGATCATGAAGGCAGTACTCTACATGCAATGATTACACAAATTATGTATATTTTTTTTACGGGTATGTATACAAATGTTTTAACATGAGATTCATGTGAAGTCCACACAAACTCATGCAGCACTTCGCACAAGCCCTGGTCATATAATACCAAAAATATTAATTAAATTCCAAAATCTTATGATTTCATTTTTCTAGGGTTAATGATTTGATTTTCTTAGAAGCATAGACTTGGTAAAACATCACAACTGCCCTGTGAACTGAAAGTAGCCTTTGCTTCTTTCTTTCCCACCAAGAAAGGAAGCGCACAAACCAGATAGGGAAGAAAAAGCGCAGCGTCCCCGTGCACCGCGACGCGGACCCATATGGCCATGTCACAACATAAGCCGGCCACCTCATCTGGTTACCATCTCAGAAAAATACATTTTGCTCCGCTCTCCCTTCTTTCCCCCCTTCACCTTTTTCCTCTTCCTCGCGGACCTCGCCTCTCCTCCCCTCCCCTACACAACCTCTGCGCCACCATGCTTGCTCCAGCCGTCTACTAGGTTCGCTGCGCGGGAGCCTGCGTCCCTCGCCTCTCCCCGCCCCGCCATGTTTGGAGTCTCGGCCGTCGCCGCCTGGAGCCTGCTCGCCGCGGCTTGATTAATTGGCTCCGCCATTTTTCCTCTGGGTTTTCTAGGTATTCCTTTCGTCCCTGTCGGCGTGTTGCCGTAGTGCTATGCGAAGGCCATCCAGCCTTCGGGGATTATCCGAATGCACTGCGTGTATGGATACGGTGGAGCACTGGGTTTTTTGGTTGGTACATATGCGTGGATATGGCGGTTGTCCGTCCGCATCTCCCAATTTTGGTGGGTAGGACCTGAATTAGGTGTTTTTTCACTGGAATTCGTAATTGACACAGAATTGGTGTTCCTCGTTGTGAACTGCCTCTTAGGTACCTGCAAGCGCCTCTTAGATGCATAAAACCTGTCACCAGAAGCATTTGTGATCGAATTCCCAGGTTTAGTGTGGATTTCCTTCCTGCTTTGTATACTAGCCTAGAAGAAACGTGGAATCTTCTTAATTTGATTTTGGGTGGATATATGGTCTGCTAAACACTGCCAAGTTGCCGAAACCATTTATATTAGAATTGCCTACTTGGCTGCTAATGCTGATTGCTGAATTTTTCCTTGATTTTGGTAATAGGGGGATGTGGTTAAACAAAAATCAATATTGAAAACATACCAGGTCCAGCACCTTCTAAAAAAAACATTCTTCTAATGATGGAGTCTATGGAACACCACACCACCCTTTAAGCTTTGAACTTCAAACCAAATTGCGTTATGTCAACGTACTCAAACTTGAATGTTTGTATAATAATTCTAGTAAAAAGTACAGATTTTTTGGTTTCTCAACTCGCTGGGTTACATGAGTAATCCTAAGGGTGGGTTTCATTCACGTGTTGCGATTAAAGTCATCTGTTTGCACTACCATTGCCTGCAATATTTGCTGAAGTTCTCTGACGTGCTCTGCAGTCATTTGCGCGAAAAGCAATCCGCCGCTTGAAGCAAGATAACCCATGCTTGTTGTTACCTTAGGGAAATATAAGTGGTGATTAAATGGTTGATCAATATTTGGTGCTTCTTTGAACACGGACATTTTGACATGGATGCTAGAACCATTATCTTCTATTTTTGAAAAAATGGTCTATTGCTAGTATATTGGCCCTGATTGTATCAAATTTGTCCCACTGAGAACCTATGCTTAAATTTCATGCGGGCTGTAAGCGTTTTGAAGCTGTTACGCTGAAGGTTGCTGCTTTTCTAGGAATATCTGTCTCCAATTCTCTGCTATTTGTTTTCTAGGATTATCTTGCAAGTCGTGGATTTGTGCGGTTGGCTCCATGTGGAATTTATGCTTGAACTGCATTGTTGGTTTAGGTCTTTATTGGTGCTTCAGTGCTAAAAGAGTAGTTTGTGCAAGAATCGATACTGCTTGTTGGTTTTGATTGCTTTATGTCTCTACCTCATAATTCAAGAATGTGGAGTATTTGCCATGTTACATGTGTTTGGGACACGGGGGACATCCTGTGGGATTTTTTTTGCTAATTATCCTCATTGTTCTTAAATTTTACCTCAGATCAGTTGGCTAACCTGTCAAACTGACATAAAGCACCTCTGTCCTCTGTTACAACGAAACTCGTTTTTCCCCTGCGGTTTTAGTTTCAGTTTGTTTTTCTTGTAGTTAATACTGAGACTGCATCCCTTATTTACCTTTTTTCAGAGTTGCCAGAGGCATTTATCATATTGTGAAAAACCTTGGTGATTCTGATCCGGAAAGGGAAAACGTGCGAATTACAGACATACATGGTAATCATATCCCTTGGCATAAATTTTCCAGCAAATTGATGTGCAATGTTGCACCTGGTCGTTTTGGCATGATTATATATTTACTTAAGGAGCAAGTAGCACCTGGATGAATCCTAGGATATGGATCTAGGTGCGAGGGGAAGGTGCTACCCTTTACTAACCAGTCATGGGCATGTTCCTTGTAGCTGTCTCGTCGTCTTTGACAATGTAAAACAACTAACTGTATTAATTTTGAATACACGTTTTGGAGCACATAAATGATTTTAAACTAGGGGCTGTTTCCATCTGCAGTAAGATTGCGAATGATGCGTTTCATCCAGTTTAATTTAGATACACTTACAATATATTTGTATTTTCTATCAATAGAGAAGGCATCATCTAAGTTGTTTGCATGGCAGAACTATCTTTTGGCTGAAATTCTCGTGCCTTACGAGAATTTGGAAATATTGGTGGCCCCCATTTAGTGGATGTGTTTCTGTGGTTTCAGATGTCTGGCTTTGGTACAAATTCAGCCATGGGTTCTTCGTCTCTCCCTTCTAGAGTTGTGTATAACACAGGTAGCGATTTACCGGTGGAATACATTTATGACCAGGGTCTTTCTTATCCAGCTACAAACGGATATGCTTACTATGCAGGTATGTATTCCTGTAGCTCCTATTAAACTCCCCTTATCTTTATTTATTTTGGTGGGCATCATGCAGAACTTTTCCGTTTTTTTACGTTGGATAGGATTTGAGCCACCTGTTGGATGGAGTGAAAACACTAATTATTGGGGGGTAGATGGTCAATATCTCCAACTGCAGGTAAGTGCATATGTAACACTTTGGTTGATATTGTAGTTAATACTGTATACTACAGTATTATTGTATGTATTTTGAGACGACTATGTATTTCTGGTTATGCAGAACGACAATCTTCCTTATGTGTATTGCACACCTGGCTATGAATTTTCTTATTCTTCACAAGATCAGTACACCTATATGCCTGGCATGTTCATGGGAGTTGATGGCTCAGTTGTAGGCAGTCAACAGTACTTCACTAATCCATATCAGCCTCCTGGCTCGCCATCTGGTTACTTCCCAATATATCTCCAGCCCACTACAGATTTGAGCTCAGCCGTTTCTTTGGAGCCTCCTGTATTCAGTACTGGCACATCTGTTGCTAGTAGGCATGCTAATACTAGCATAAAAGATACACATCAAATGTCTGGAAATACAATGGCTTCTCAGACTGTCCCTTCTGGAAATCCAGCTATCGGTTCCTCCCATCATGCCTACCAGAATCAAAGCACGAATAAACCTTCTGATCTGCCAGGTGCTAATGTGGCGAGGCATGACAAGCCTTCAACCTCACATTTGACAGTTCTGGTTGATACTGACAAGGTATTGTGACCAAACTTGAATATTTACAGTTGAAGAGTTGCACCTTAAGCCCCCAAAAGGGAAATATGCTTATCATTTTTAATTCTGCAAACTTCTATCTTTCGTGGACAGGGGTGCGTGGAAGTTAGCTATCCACGTGCCAGAACCATGAGTTGATTTCTAAATGTTATGGGTTTCAGCTCTAGCCTACCCCAACTTGTTTGGGACTAAAGACTTTGTTGATGTTTTTATTGTTGTTGTATACTTCTGTCTTTCGTCTTCTACAGTTTATAAGTGCTTCTTTGAGCACTTTGGTGATGAGAATAATTGTATTCCTATATGCTAATGTTCATATTGCATAGTTTATGGGAATCCATTCTCTTGGGATGTAATTTTAATTAACTAAGTACTGCAGCACTGACTACTGAAAGGAAATGTTTCTATTCCCAAATCATATTTTATTGCATTTAGTTACTTTGTGAATAGAGTGCATTTCTAAGAACTACACGAACCCTTGCTAGACTAAAGTCTACAACAGAACCACATTTAAGAAACATTTTCAAAGGACCAGTCTTAATTTGCAAAAACGATTCAATAAACATGCCACTGAGCCAGGACCATTTTTAAGTCTATTCCCATAGGCCTGTCATATTGGGCCCACTACAGAGACAGTCCATTGCTGTCCCTGTTTGTTCTAGGTGGACTTACATGCCATGTAGTGCAGACCAAAGCAGTGCTGGCTGGTAACATGATATAAGGTCCGCCACTTGGTCGCGCATTCGCGAGGCCAGGCACTATTGCTGGCCTCTGTGGCATTTGACTCCATGCTGGCAAAATGGGGCTAGCAATTGTATCTCGACGTGGTGACTAGTGAGATCTACTGGAAACTGATGGAAGTGTGGTTTCCTTAAACAGTTTTCAGGAGTAAGTGTGATTTTTTAAACTGTTTCTTAAAATATGATTTTGTGATAATTTAGTAGTAAGAGTTATAGCAGTTTTCAGAAATTTAGCTTTTATATGAAAAATATTTGCTGTCTTATTATACCATTCTTATATACAGTTCACTGTGCTGTTTCCTTGCTGTTAAATGCTGTGTATTTCGCGTCAACCATCAACCAATGCTAACTTATGAAAGTATGATGTGCCCAAATATCTCTTAAAACAAATTATTATGTGTCCAAAACCGTCACCAAGGATGAAGATCTGATGAAGACTGGGTTTTTTCTTCAGAATTTTCAGGCCGCTTCAGGTAGGGGCAGCTCTGGGGACAATGGACAAAGTACAGACAGGCCAGAAGTTGGCCCAGTGGCTGCCATGGTGGGTGAAGGTGCCCAATCCAAAGCAGTGTCAAGCAGTGCAGTGAAAAACATTGTGATACATCCTGACCAATATAATAAGGCCGACTTCCCTTGTGATCATCCAGATGCCAAGTTTTTTGTCATTAAATCTTACAGTGAGGATGACGTGCATAAGAGTATCAAATATAATGTGTGGTCCAGCACGCCCAATGGCAACAGGAGGTTGGATGCTGCCTACTCAGACGCAAAAGGAAGTCAAATGAAGTGTCCAATATTTCTGTTTTTTTCGGTGAGTATTGATTTTTCATTTTTTTTAATGAAAATATTGATTTGTATTGATTTGTCCTTGTTTTCTTTTCCTTTTTTCTTTTCTTTATGTACGGGTTTGACATACCAACACTTTCTGTAGGTTAATACAAGTGGGCAATTTTGTGGTGTTGCTGAAATGGTTGGCCCTGTGGATTTTCACAAAGACATGGATTTCTGGCAGCAAGATAAGTGGTCTGGGAGCTTCCCACTGAAGTGGCATCTAGTAAAGGATGTGCCAAATTCCACCTTTCGACACATCATCTTAGAGAACAACGAGAACAAGCCTGTTACCAACAGCCGAGATACACAAGAGGTAATTTTTGTTAAATTGTCAGGATTGAACACAAGAGATTATATACTGTGTACTGATGCCGGTCATTTCTTTCCTTTAGATACCTTATAAGTCGGGAATAAACATGCTAAAGCTATTTAAGAGTAGTCCAATGACGACATCGATTCTCGATGACTTTCCTTTCTATGAAGGGAGGCAGAAAGCAATGCTAGAACAGAAGCGCAGACATTTGGGCAGAAGTTTCGGTGGACTTGCTTATGTTCCAGCACTTGTTGCTAAAAGGAGTGTTGTTGGGGAGGGTGAACCTGCTGAAGTAGGTGAAGGCATTAGCAGCAAAGATCCACATTCAGGGAAAACTGGACAGGATAGTGGTGCTTGTGAGCAACCTGACAAGACAAGCCAAACGAAAGATGGAGTGGTTACACAAGTACTAAAAAAGGACGCAGTATCACCTGTTGATCAACCTGAGCATGCAAAAACAGAACGGCATAGCTTAGATGATATTCATCGACAGAATGAGGGCTGTTCTGTTTCTGTGTCACCAAAAAATGTTGGAAGGGAACATGCTGGCTTGAGCGAACTGGCAAAATCTAATGGAAAAGTTTATAGTGACTGTGAATCACAACCTCTTATAAGCTCAACTGAACCCAATTGTTCTGGAAGAAAAGGTCTTTCTCAGGAGTTTGGTGGTCACGACCCATCAGATCGTATGAAAGACGGTGCATCTGGGATAACTAGGGATATGAAGGCTACATTGGTCAAGAAACCAGAGGGCTTATCAACTGGTCATATGGATGGGCAAGCAAAAGGCATTGTGAATGAGTCTCCAACTGGTGTTGTTAAGGTTGGCTCGGTGCACATCAAACTAAATGTGGCGGGGGGCTCGTCGTCTGAGATTATAGGTGATGGTTCCCTTGAGCTGAAGGGAGCAGAACATATTGAGGAGGCCATCTCAACAAAACTGAGTTAAGAGGCAACTAATTTCCTTTTATTTTCTGGGTGTTGTGACATGTTAGTTTAACATCTCTGTTTGTGTTAGTCGGGTTTAGCTGCTTTTGCTTATAGCTACCGCAGCTGGTTTTTCAGCTTGACGACTGACAGCTTGACATCATGGTTGGTTTGGTTTGGGTATAGCTCCTTTTTTGTGTGTGTTCCATAATCTCCAACAAGTGGTCATAGAGGTATTTGTGGTGGGGGGAAATCGTTTCTGTTTGTTGTTCTGTTGGTCTTCATTAGCAGCGACTGAATTATGCATTTGGCATTATTGGGTGAAATGTAATCATATGTTTTTATGGTACCAGTATGGACTATCAGTTGGTGACTGCTGATGGCCGGCAACTGTGTTCTCTTTTATTATTACCACTGTCCCAAATTAGTTGCCTTAGAATCTAAGATAACTAATCCGGGACGGAGGGAGTATATGATTGCCTTGTATAAGTTGAAAGCTTGCCATCTCCCCTTTGAGATTTGCTTTTAGAGATGAGATGATTGAAAGAGAAGGCAATGATACGGCGCCACAATTTGACAGTGCTCTGGTGCTGTAGACAGAGAAGGTTCGCATCCCAGAACATAACCTTCCTTTTATCAGTTTTGCTAAAGCACAACTAGATTGATGTAAGTATTGCACATCTAAGTCCTATGTTATTGATCTTATGCGAAGATTCATGTGTATTTTTTTATTAAGTCACTTAGATGTGCAATAATAAGGGCACATGTAGATGTGCCTATACAGACCCTCTTTTTATCTACCCGAGACCTTTTTGAGTGAACGATCAAATATTCCCCCATTCCTTCTTATTTTAATTTAAATGATTGTATTCCATATGGAATAAGAGGAGAAGAAAAGCATTCCATGACCTCCCGAGGGTTTGTTAAAACTTCCTTGAATTTCTTTATTTTTATTCCTTTTTTGAGCTCCAACCAAAGTAGATTCGAAGACGAGTCACTTCAATTATCTTTGCATCCAGCAGGAATTGAACCCACAAATTTATCAATTATGAATTGGACGCCTTAACCATTCAGCTATGGATGCTTAACAAGGGTCATCATACATCATAAATAACCAATTTTCATATAGAAAGACATCATAGAAAAATGAAGTCGAAACAGTTACGAATTTGATTGAGTTTCCCTTACTTGACTAAACAAGTTCCAGTTCTCTTATTTCAACTACACCAAATGATCTTTCGAATTGGTCAAGACTCCAGTTTATGGCCCCGGCTACCCAATATTCGAGGGACCCCTTTCCCGAGCCCATACGTTTTTTCGTGGGTCTTCGTGTAACCGGTTTGTCAGAAAATATTCGTATCCATATTTATTCACCGTGGATAATTTAGAGTACTATTTAGGGATATATCGTACATCTTTTTTATGCCTCAAACAAATTGGTGGTTGTATATGGCCCTATCGTCTAGTGATGCCTCTATCGTCTAGTGGTTTAGGACATCTTTCTTTCAAGGAGGTAGCGGGGATTCGACTTCCCCTAAGGATAAGGTGTATTATGAAAGGATGTTAATCATAGATTATAAAAAATACTAGAATAAAGTCTTACCGGGTCGATGCTCGAGAATTGTAAGACATGAATATTATAAATTCTCTACAACGTCTAGTAGATAGATAGAATATTTTCAGGAATAAGAAAATCAAAAGAATTTTTCTCTCGACCTCATCAACATTAGTCGAGGATCAGTCACGGGTAGGGAAGGTTGCCATCTTGTCCATGAGAGAAACCATGGTCATGAGTGCAAAACCAATGACCACAAGAGTCCCGATTGCTAGGACACAGATGTACGTACACATCGAACCCATTTTTTGAAACAAGGCGAAAGACTTGCTATTTTCATTAATTAAAAATAAATAAGGCAAAAGACTTGCTATTTTCATTAATTAAGAAGAAGGGTTTGATACACCCACATCGTGGCAAAATACTGGTCGTGTTACTCTTGGGGCATTACATTATTCAAAGGCTTGACACCCGCAATAGTTCAAAGCGACATTTCATCTTTGATGTTTCATGCGACGACCTCCACGTAGGGGTGGGCGTTCGGTTTATATGATTAATTCGGTTTGGTTATTTAGGGTTTTTAGAACTTCGATTTATGCAAAATGACAACCAAAATTACCAGAATAAAAATAGAAACCGAACCTTAATGACCAAAATTTATCGGTTTGGTTTTCACGGTCAACTGGAAAACCGAAGTACGTGTACATCATCTGTCTAAGCAATGTGTCATAAGGAGCATCATAGCTATTTCTTATTTTTTTTTGACAGACGTAGCATCTAACTATATTACTCATGTAGTGGAGATCTTATGATGGATGTACTATTACTTGCATATTAATTAGGCGTACATGGAATAGTAATTATTTTCAAGATCGTGCACTAGTAGTTGTGTACTTCTGGACTTGCCCGAGGAATACACTTGCCAGCAAGTTGGACTATGATGCATGCAAATCAACACTATTTTGATCATATCATTTTTAAAGTGGGAGTATTTTAATCATATTCTACATGAAGTACCGATGGAGTTAACCCGAGCACTAGATTTACACAAATGTGCTTGCTAGATATGCTCGTGGTCGCGTACACAGAAACTACGATGATCACATCGCAGTTCGTTTATTTCAGTGTGTCCGGTTTCCCTCGACTGAAACCCAATATAACACCAAACACTTAATAGTATCTAGTTTTCCAACCGAACCGAATTACTAAAAATCGACTTAACAGATAGTTCGGTTAAAACGGTTCGGTTCGGTTTTGGTTTTGATTTTCGGTTTGAAAGTCCCACCCCTCCACCGATGTCGTCTTGTTTCTGTAAACACGCGATTCCTTTCCTTCTAGATTTTCCATCCCACAAGAAGCAATGTACAAGATAGGGCTTTGATCAAATGAGCATTGCAAGTGAGGAGCTCATCCCACCAAGATTTCTTCGTGCCAAACCAGTGCCCGTGGGCCATGGAAATATGTATATCAAGTCAGGAGAATACCTGCATTGGAAAAAGAGGCGAGGCGTTGATTCTTGCACTTACTTACAAAGCGGGCAACAGTCGCAGTTTGGCCATACTCCGTGTTGAAGCCTATCTTCAGTCCAAATCTTATTCTGATTACCAAGCCAGGCGAAGAATTTACATTTAGGATAAGCCCAAGCCTTCCAAACCTTAACTTGCAAGCTTGAGCGAGATAGTCTAGAGAACGACGTCATATAAGCGGACCTAGCAGAGTAGATTCCATTGCTGGCAAGCTTTTCCACATAATGGTATCCTTGACACCCGACTGGATGACAACACTCACAAGCTTCTCGCATAGGACCATGAATTCTTGGAGGTGCTCAAGCGTTAGGCCGCTTTTGGGTGTCGATTTGAGTTATCCAGCTCCCCTCGCTTAAGGCTGTAGCAGCGGAGCAACCTTTCTTGCGAGATATCACAAAAATCTTTGGTGCAGTGCCTTTGGGTCAGAATACCTCCAACCAAGACGAGACCCAAAATTTTGCTTTATTTCTATCAATAATCATCACCTTGATCGCAACTAGGAAGAGGTCACGGTCCTCCATCATACAAGGCATGCCCAGCCCGCACCACGCCCTTGGTTGGGCATGCCGGTCTAGCCAAAACCACCGTAGCCGGAGAGTGGGCGTGAACTTTCCAAGGTGCAAAATGCCAAGGCCTCCATATTCTTTCAGTTTGCAAAGTTGCTCCTACTAACTTTACATTTTCCACCAGCACCATGGCCGTTCCGACCCAAATATAGGTCCGCCTCAACTTGTCAATTGCCTTGAGAACCTCCAACGAAAGGTCCACTGGTGTGATGTGATAGATGGCCACCGCCGTAAGGACCGCCTTGATCAAGGTAATGCGACCCGACATAACAACATGCTTGCCTTTCCAAGGCACCAATTTGCCGGTCGCTTTATCTTCCAAAAGCTGGATATGAATCCTCTTTAGGCTTTTGATTGCAAGAGGGAGATCGAGATAACAAATTGGGAATGTGGAGCATCATGCCCGGAAGGACTAAAGAATATCGTCAGGGTCCACACTACCACATCTCATGGGGGAAACAATACTCTTTGCATAGTTAGTGGAGAGACCCATGGATTCTCCGAATGAAGCTAGCATGGCGACATGGAGTTGGACATCCTCTTTAACATGAGCATAGAAAACAACAACATCGTCGATATAAGGAGAAGCGCATACCCCCATGTGTCTCCTGGGAAGATGTTGGAGCCTCCCATGAGCAGTGGTTTTGTTGAGAATATGGTGAAGCGGGTTGAAGGCAAGCACAATGAGCAAAGGGGATAAAGGGTCACCTTGTCTGAGGCCACGACCATGCTTAATGGGATTGACTCGGGAGGACACCAATGAGATAAATGCTGAGACCCAGTCACGAAAACATGCAAGAAGCCATGACGACTCAACATTTCCAGAAGGTAATCCCACCTAACAAAGTCGAAAGCCTTCTTTTGATGTCAAGCATGAAGAGGAGTGTAGACTTTTTTTTGCGGTAAAATTTTCTAGCAAAATTTGTGCACGTACATGAAATTGTCTTGTATGCTTCTCTTCTTGATGAACACATCCTATGAAATGGATGTTAGACTTGTATTTGTATACGTATTGTAATCCTTGTATTATTGTATCCGTACCCGATGAGCTACCCCTTATATATATGTTACCGTGGCCGATCCAAGAGGTGTCGAAGCCGACAACACCCCAAAACCCTTTGTCTATCATGGTATCAGACGCGATCTCACGATCCTGACCTACGTCGCCGCCGCCGACCCAATGTCGTCTGCTGCTGCCTCCATGGCGGCGACCGTCATCGCTGCTGCCGCTCTCCAGGATGCGGCTGCTCCCGTTGTCCTCTCTGGTTCGGTTTCTGAGTCCTCGGCCACCGTCGTCCAGGCTCAATCTGCCTCGCTGGACGATCCCATTGGATCGGGCACATTCTCTGTCGCCTCGTCGGTGCATGCACTGACGATGCCACCGTTCCTCTCCAACCTCCTCAATGGAGGATCTGGGCCTCCTCCCGTGATGACCAGATCGACGGGGGCTCTCTTCTCCGGGGCGGTTCCTTCGGCTCCTCCCGGGCCCTCGGTGCTGCGGCCTGCCTACGGCGCGTTGGCGCCCCATGTACCGCAGGAGCCGTTCGCCTATGATCCGGCTGCCTACGGTGTCTTCCATGGCGCCCCCTTTGGTGTGCCCTATGGTGCCGGTCATGGCGCTCATTATGGTGCTGCTTATGGCGCTCCTTACGCGCCGGCTACGCGACGTTCCCGGGCCATGCACTCTATGGTTCCCCATCGCCTACTCCACCACCGGTTTCTCTTGCTGCGCCGTCGGCTTTGTCCAGGGTGGCTGCAACACCTGCCAGCGCTGCTGCTGTGCCACCCTATGACTTCACCCTCGACGTCATCACGACTCCACCGTTCTACTTCAGCAACCTTCTCCCGGTGAAACTGAAGATGGACAACTACTTGTTTTGGCGCGCGTAGATTCTTCCTCTCCTCCGTAGTCACTACCTGGAGGGTTTTGTCGATGGTACCCTACCATGTCCGACGCTGGATCATCACATGTACCGGCCATGGATTGCTCAAGATCAAGCGATCCTCTCGGCGATTCAGTCCTCTCTCACCGAGGGCGTCGCCGGCATGGTACTTTTTGCTACTACCTCTCATGAAGTCTGGGATGCGTTGGAGTCTAGTTTCTCCGCTCAATCATCGTCCGAGTCTATGACTGTTCACACTCAGCTCAACGAGACTCGCAAGGATCACCACTCCGTCACCGTTTTCTTCAACAAGATCAAGCGCCTTGCTGATACTCTCGCCTCCATCGGTGAGCCTCTTCGTGACACGGAGTTCACGTCATTCATCCTCAATGGTCTCGACGCTGAGTATGATTCCATTGTGGAGGTGATCAAGGAACGCTCGGTGCCTATCAAACCCAGGAGCTCTTTCAACGCCTCCTCTCGACAGAGCAGCGTCTCGCCAGCCGTCATCCAGACGGGGCTCCCTCGATCAATGCTGCCTCCGGCAGCGGCAAAGGGGGTGCCCGTCCTGTTGCTACACCCTCGACGCCTCCTGCAGGAGGCAAGGGCGCCGGGACATCTGCCACATCCCCTACACCGGCCCAGTCACGCCCCACCATTGTTGTCGACAACGGGCATCCACGCGCTTGTTGTGCCGCTTGTGGAGCTCCTGCAGCCTGTCAGCTGTGCGGCCTCCCTGGTCACATCGCATCTCGTTGGCATCGTCGCTTCAAGACTGACTTCCTCGGTCTTGGCAACAATGGCAAGGGCAATGAGCGTCAAGCCAACAAGGCGCATCAGCAGGGATATACTCCATCATATCCGGTTGATCCCACCTGGTACATGGACACGGGTGCCACTGATCATGTAACCAGTGAGCTTGATAAGCTTGCAGTGCGTGAGGCCTACCACGTGCCCCACAAGGTCCACACAACTAATGGGTGTTGGGGAACGTCGCATGGGAAACAAAAAATTTCCTACGCCCACGAAGACCTATCATGGTGATGATCATCTACGAGAGGGAGATTGGATCTACGTACCCTTGTAGATCGCTAAGCGGAAGCGTATATAACGCGGTTGATGTAGTGGAACGTTTCCGTGATTCAGATCGCCGTAGTCGTACTATCTCATCACGATCCGTCCCACGAACTTCATCACGATCCGTCCGCGAACTTCATCACGATGCGTCCCGCGAACTTCATCACGATGCGTCCCGCGAACTTCATCACGATCCTTCCCGATCTAGTGCCAAACGGACGGCACCTCCGCGTTCAGCACACGTACAGATCGATGACGGTCTCCACCTTCTTGATCCAGCAAGAGGGGCGGAGAGGTAGAAGAGTTCTCCGGCAGCGTGATGGCGCACCGGTGGTGGTGATGATCTACTCCGGCAGGGCTTCGCCTAAGCTCCGCAGAAATACGATCTAGAGGAAAAATTGCGTGGTATAGGGTCGAGCGGCACGTGGCAAAGTTGTGTCTCAAAAACCCTCAATGCCTCTAGTATATATAGGAGGGAGGGAGGGGAGGAGGCAGCCTCAAACACTCAAGGTTTTGCCGAAATTGGAGGTAGAGGAGTCCTACTCCAATCCTACTTGGAGTAGGATTCCACCTTCCCAGTTGGAAACTCTTTCCACTTTGTGTTTTTTCCTTCTCAAAACTTATGGGCCTTAGTGGGAACTTATTCCATCCCACTAGGGGCTGGTTTATCTCTTCCCATAGCCCATGAGACCCCTTGGGGCGTGACACCCCTCCCGATGGTCCCCGGCACCCCTCCCGGCACTCCCGGTACACTACCACGAGCCCAAAACTTTTCCGATGACCAAAACAGGACTTCCTATACATCAATCTTTACCTCCGGACCATTCCGTAGCTCCTCGTGACGTCCTGGATCTCATCTGGGACTCCGAACAACTTTCGGTTACCAACACCTATAACTCAACTATACCGAAACGTCACCGAACCTTAAGTGTGCAGACCCTGCGGGTTCGAGAACTATGTAGACATGACCCGAGACACTCCTTGGTCAATATCCAATAGCGGGACTTGGATGCCCATATTGGATCCTACATATTCTTCGAAGATCTTATTGGTTGAACCTTAGTGTCAAGGATGCATATAATCCCGTATGTCATTCCCTTTGTCCTTCGGTATGTTACTTGCCCGAGATTTGATCATCGGTATCCGCATACCTATTTCAATCTCATTACCGGCAAGTCTCTTTACTCGTTCTGTAATACAAGATCCCGTGACTTACACTTAGTCACATTGCTTGCAAGGCTTGTGTGTGATGTTGTATTACCGAGTGGGCCCCGAGATAGCTCTCCGTCACACGGAGTGACAAATCCCAGTCTTGATCCATACTAACTCAACGGACACCTTCGGAGATACCTGAATAGCACCTTTATAGTCACCCAGTTACGTTGCGACGTTTGATACACACAAGGCATTCCTCCGGTGCCAGTGAGTTATATGATCTCATGGTCATAGGAACAAATACTTGACACGTAGAAAACTATAGCAATAAAATGACACGATCAATATGCTACGTTCATAGTTTGGGTATTGTCCATCACATGATTCTCCTAATGATGTGATCCCGTTATCAAGTGACAACACTTGTCTATGGCCAGGAAACCTTGACAATCTTTGATCAACGAACTAGTCAACTAGAGGCTCACTAGGGACAGTGTGTTGTCTATGTATCCACACATGTATTTGAGTTTCCAATCAATACAATTCTAGCATGGATAATAAACGATTATTATGAACAAGGATATATAATAATAACTAATTTATTATTGCCTCTAGGGCATATTTCCAACAGTCTCCCACTTGTACTAGAGTCAATAATCTAGTTCACATCACCATGTGATTTTAACGAATCCAACACCCATATAGTTCTGGGGTCTGATCACGTCTTGCTCGTGAGAGAGGTTTTAGTCAACGGTTCTGAAACTTTCAGATCCGTGTATGCTTTACAAATATTTATGTCATCTTATAGATGCTGCTACTACGTTCTATTCGGAAATACTCCAAATATTTACTGTACTATACGAATCTGTTTCACTACTCATAGTTATTCGGATTAGTGTCAAAGCTTGCATCGACGTAACCCTTTACGACGAACTCTTTAACCACCTCCATAATCGAGAAAAATTCCTTAGTCCATTAGTCACTAAGGATAACTTTGACCGCTGTTCGATGATTCAATCCTGGATCACTCTCTGTACCTCTTAACAGACTTGTGGCAAGGCACATATTAGGTGCGGTACACAGCATGGCATACTGTAGAGTCTACGGCTAAGGCATAGGGGACGACCTTCGTCCTTTCTCTTTCTTCTGCCGTGGTCGGGCTTTTGAGTCTTACTCATATTCACACCTTACAACACAACCAAGAACTCTTTCTTTGCTGATCTATTTCGAACTCCTTCAAAAACTTTGTCAAGGTATGCATTTCATTTGAAAGTTATGATCTATCTCCATAGATCTTGATGCTTAATGTTCAAGTAGCTCTATCCAGGTCTTCCTTTGAAAAATTCCTTTCAAACAACCTTTTATGCTTCATAGATATTCTACATCACTTCTGATCAACAATATGTCAACCACATATACTTTATCAGAAATACTATAGTGCTCCCACTCACTTCTTTGGAAATACAAGTTTATCATAAACCTTGTACAAACCCAAAAGCTTTGATCATCTCATCAAAGCGTATATTCCAACTCCTAGATGCTTGCACCAGTCCATAAAAGGATCGCTGGAGCTTGCATACTTGTTAGTATCCTTAGGATCGACAAAACCTTCTGATTGTATTACATACAATCTTTCCTCAAGGAAACCGTCGACGAAACAATGTTTTGTCTTCCTATGTGCAATATTTCACAAATAATGCAGCAACTACTAACATAATTCCAACAGACTTTTAGCATCGCTACGAGTGAGAAAGTCACATCATAGTCAACTCTCTGATCTTGTCGAAAACATCTTTGCGACAAGTCGAGCTTTTATTAATAGTGACTTATCACCATCATCGTATGTCTTCCTTTTAAAGATCCATCTTTACTTAATAGTCTTACTACCATCAAGTAGTTCTTCCAAAGTCTACACTTTGTTTTATACATGGATCCTCTCTCGGATTTCATGGCCTCCAGCCATTTGTTGGAATCCGGGCCCACCATTGCTTCTCCATAACTCGTAGGTTCATTGTTGCTCAACAACATGACCTCCAAGACAGGGTTACTGTACCACTCTGTAGTAGTACGAGACCTTTTTCGACCTACGAGGTTTGTAGTAGCTTGATCCGAAGCTGTGATGATCACTATCATCAGCTTCCACTTCAATTGGTGTAGGCGCCACAGGAACAACTTCCTGCGCCCTGCTACACACTGGTTGAAGTGACGGTTCAATAACCTCATCAAGTTCCACCACTCTCCCACTCAATTCTTTCGAGCAAAACCTTTCCTCGAGAAAGGATCCGTTTCTAGAAACAAACACTTTGCTTCCGGATCTGAGATAGGAGATGTATCCAACTGTTTTGGATATCCTATGAAGTTGCATTTATCCGCTTTGGGTTCGAGCTTATCAGACTGAAACCTTTTCACATAAGCATCGCAGCCCCAAACTTTCAAGAAACGACAGCTTAGGTTTCTCTAAACCATAGTCTATATTGTGTCATCTCAACGGAAATATGCGGTGCCCTATTTAAAGTGAATGTGGTTGTCTCTAATGCATAACCCATAAACGATAGTGGTAATTTGATAAGAGGCATCATAGTATGCACCATATCAAATAGGGCTTGGCTATGACATTCAGACACATCATCACACTATGGTGTTCCAGGTGGCATGAACCGTGAAACAATTTTCACTTTGTCTTAACTGCGTACCGAAAACTCGTAACTCAGATATTCATCTCTATGATCATATCGTAGACAGATTATCCTCTTGTCACGACGATCTTCACTCTCAAATTGCATTGAACTTTTCAATATTTTAGACTTGTGATTCATCAAGTAAATACTCCTGTATCTACTCAAAACGTCAGTGAAGTAAGAACATAACGATATGCACTGCGTGCCTTAGCACTCATTGGACTGCACACATCAAAAATGCATTACTCCCAACAAGTTACTCCCTTGTTTCATGTGGCATGTTTTGTGCTTCCAGGTGCTCAACAATTAGCAATTGTCTTGCAATGGCCCACCAGCTGTGGGATCGCGACAGTTTTTGAGGGTAGAATATTCAACCCAAATTTGTTGGTTCGACACGCTGGGAGTGAAAGGATATTCTCCAGTATTAGCAGTTGAGTTGTCGGCTCAACCAAACCTGAAAGATTAGTATCTGCAAGCAGGATAAAAGCAGCAAAGGTAGTATGATAGCAACGGTGCTAGGAAAGAATCTGTTGACGGCAGATTATTCCTAACTGAAGTATCAATGGCGCCAGTAAAGTATTGTAGCAGGTAGTAGCAGTGTAACGAGTAACAGCAGTGGCAAGGAACAGGAGTAGCAAGTAGCAGCAGTAGCAAGTAACAACAACAACAAGTAACAGTAGTGGCAGCAGCAGCAGGACAAAGCAAGTAACAATAGCAACAAGTGACAGTAGCAGCAACAGTAGTAACAACAGTAGAGCAAAGCAAGTAACAGTAGCAGCAAGTAACAATGGCAGTGGGACAAACTCGTAGGCAATGGATCGGTGATTTGTTGGATGGCATTCATCATGCAACAGTTATAACACGGAGAGATATGTGACTAGCTCCCGTTCGTGAATGTGATGTAGGCATGCATTCCGTGTGTAGTCATACGTGCTTAGGGAAAAGAACTTGCATGACATCTATTTTCCATCCCTCCCGTGGCAGCGGGGTCCAAATGGATACTATGGGATATTAAGGTTCTCCTTTTAATAAAGAACTGAACCAACGCATTAGCACTTGGTTAACACATGAACTCCTCAAACTATGGTCATCATCGGGAGTGGTTCCGGTTATTGTCACTCCGGGGTTGCCGGATCATAACACATAGTAGGTAACTACAAGTTGCAAGATCGGATCTAAAACACACATATATTGGTGACAACATAATAAGTTCAGATCTGAAATCATGGCACCCGGTCCCTAGTGAGAAGCATTAAGCATGGGAAAGTAGTAGCAACATCGATCTCAGAACATAGTGGATACTAGGGATCAATCCCCGTCAAAACTAACTCGATTACATGATAGATCTCATCCTACTCATCACCGCCCAGTGAGCCTACGAATAGATTACCCACGAACGATGAAGAGCTTCATGGAATTGGAGAGGGAAGAAGGTTGATGATGACGATGGCGACGATCTCCTTGATCCGGAGCCCAAAACGGACTCCAGATCTGCCCTCCATGGCAAGAATGGGATGTGGCGGCGCCTCTGGATCGTGAAACGCGATGAACTCTTCTCTCCTAATTTTTTCCGGGACGAAAGGGAATAAATAGCGTTGGAATTGGGGGCGGCAGAGCCACGTGGGCCCCACAAGCCTGGTAGCCGCGGCCAGGGGGAGGTCGCGGCTACAGGGCTTGTGGCCCACTGGCCCGTCCCCTCCGGTGGATCTTCGCGTAGGTATTTTTCATATTTTCCAGAAATATTTTCCGTAAATTTTTAGGACATTTCGAGAACTTTCATTTCTGCACAAAAACAACACCATGGCAATTCTGCTGAAAACAACGTCAGTCCGGGTTAGTTCCATTCAGATCATGCAAATTAGAGTCCAAAACAAGGGCAAAAGAGTTTGGAAAAGTAGATGCGATGGAGACGTATCATTTTGCATGTCTCAAGTTATTCAAAATCAAGTGAGTCTAAACGATCCATCTCTATGGAGTTTCTTCACGCATTTATACCAACAGGTATGGTTTGCATGTCTCAAACGTTTCAAAAATGAGTGAGTACAAAAATCCATCGGCATGGAGCTTCTTCATGCATTTTATACCAACATGACTCAAGTGGCAGTGCCACAACTAAGTGGTACTATCATTATTACATTGTATCTTTTGGCACCAATATTATGAACATGTGTAACACTACGATCGAGATTCAATAACCCATTGAGGGTAATTATTCAAGCAAATTGAATAACTATTATTCTCTTTAAATGAATAATCGGATTGCAATAAACACGATCCAATCATGTTCATGCTCAACGCAAACACCAAATAACAATTATTTAGGTTTTACCACCAATCCCGATGATAGAGGGAGCGTGCGATGTTTGATCACATCAACCTTGGAAACACTTCCAACACTTATCATCACCTCGCCTTTAGCTAGTCTCCATTTATACCGTAGCTTTCATTTCGAGTTACTAATCACTTAGCAACCGAACCGGTTTCCAATACCCTCGTGTTACTAGGAATACTAGTAAAGTACACATCAATATTATGTATATCAAATATACTTCTGTCGATTTTGCCAGCCTTCTTATCTACCAAGTATCTAGGGTAGCTCCGCCTCAGTGACCGTTCCCCTCATAACATAAGCACTTAGTCTCGGGTTTGGGTTCAATTTTGGGTTTCTTCATTAGAGCAGCAACTGGTTTGCCGTTTCATGAAGTATCCCTTCTAGCCCTTGCCCTTCTTGAAACTAGTGGTTTTACTAACCATCAACAATTGATGCTCCTTCTTGATTTCTACTTTCGCAGTGTCAAACATTGCGAATCACTCAAGGATCATCATATCTATCCTTGATTTGTTTATAGTTCATCACGAAGCTCTAGCAGCTTAGTGGAAGTGACATTGGAGAACCATCACTATCTCATCTAGAAGATTAACTCCCACTTGATTCAAGTGATTGTTGTACTCAGACAATCTGAGAACATGCTCAACGATTTGAGCTTTTATCCTTTACTTTGTAGGCAAAGAATCTTGTCGGAGGTCTTACACCTCTCAACAGGGGCACGAGCATGAAATCTCAATTTCATCTCTTGGAACATCTCTTATGTTCCGCGACGTTTTCAAAGCGTCTTCGGTGCCTTGCTTCTAAGCCATTAAGTATTGCGTAATGAACTATCATGTAGTCATCAAAGACGTGTATGTCAGATGTTCGCAACATCCACACACGACGCCCGAGGTGCAGCACACCGAGTGGTGCATTAAGGACATAAGACTTCTGCGCAACAATGAGGACAATCCTCAGTTTTACGGACTCAGTTCGCAAAGTTGCTACTATCAACTTTCAACTAAATTTTCTCTAGGAACATATAAAAACAGTAGAGCTATAGCGCAAGCTACATCGTAATTCGCAAAGACCATTAGACTATGTTCATGATAATTAGTTCAATTAATCATATTACTTAAGAACTCCCACTCAAAAAGTACATCTCTCTAGTCATTTGAGTGGTACATGATCCAAATCCACTATCTCAAGTCCGATCATCACGTGAGTCAAGAATAGTTTCAGTGGTAAGCATCTCTATGCTAATCATATCAACTATATGATTCATGCTCGACCTTTCGGTCTCATGTGTTCCGAGGCCATGTCTGCACAAGCTAGGCTCGTCAAGATTAACCCGAGTGTTCCGCGTGTGCAACTCTTTTGCACCCGTTTTATGTGAACGTTGAGTCTATCACACCCGATCATCACGCGGTATCTCGAAACGACGAACTGTCGCAACGGTGCACAGTCGGGGAGAACACAATTTCGTCTTGAAATTTTAGTGAGAGATCACCTCATAATGCTACCGTCGTTCTAAGCAAAATAAGGTGCATAAAAGGATTAACATCACATGCAATTCATAAGTGACATGACATGGCCATCATCATGTGCTTCTTGATCTCCATCACCAAAGCACCGACATGATCTTCTTGTCACCGGCGCCACACCATGATCTCCATCAATGTGTCGCCATTGGGGTTGTCGTGCTACTTATGCTATTACTACTAAAGCTACGTCCTAGCAATATAGTAAATGCATCTGCAAACAAAAACGATAGTTTAAAGACAACGGACAACCCTATGGCTCCTGCCGGTTGCCGTACCATCGACGTGCAAGTCGATATTAACTATTACAACATGATCATCTCATACATCCAATATATCACATCATGTCATTGGCCATATCATATCACAAGCATACCCTGCAAAAAACAAGTTAGACGTGGTCTAATTGTTGTTGCATGTTTTACATGGCTGCTACGGGTATCTAGTAGATCACATCTTACTTACGCAAAAACCACAACGGAGATGTAAAAATTGTTATTTAACCTCTCCAAGGACCGCCTCGGTCAAAACCAATTCAAGTAAAGTTGAACAAACCAACACCCGCCAATCATCTTTATGCAAAGAGGTTGCATGTCAATCGATGAAACCAGTCTTTCGTAAGCGTACGAATAATGTCGGTCCGGGCCGCTTCAATCCAACAATACCGCTGAATCAAGAAAAGACTAAGGAGGGCAGCAAATCGAACATCACCATCCACAAAACCCTTTGTGTTCTACTCGAGATAACATCTACGCATGAACCTAGCTCATGATGCCACTGTTGGGGAACGTCGCATGGGAGACAAGAAATTTCCAATGTGCATGAAGACCTATCATGGTGATGATCATCTACGAGAGGGACATTGGATCTACGTACCCTTGTAGATCGCTAAGCGGAAGTGTATATAACGCGGTTGATGTAGTGGAACGTTTCCGCGATTCAGATCGCCGTAGTCGTACTATCTCATCACAATCCGTCCCGCGAACTTCATCACGATCCGTCCCGTGAACTTTATCATGATGCATCCCGCGAACTTCATCACGATGCGTCCCGCGAACTTCATCACGGTCCTTCCCGATCTAGTGCCGAACGTACGGCACCTCCGCGTTCAGCACACGTACAGCTCGATGACAGTCTCCACCTTATTGATCCAGCAAGAGGGGTGGAGAGGTAGAATAGTTCTCCGGCATCATGACGGCGCGCCGGTGATGGTGATGATCTACTCCGGCAGGGCTTCGCCTAAGCTCCGTAGAAATACGATCTAGAGGAAAAACTGTGTGGTATAGGGTCGAGCAGCACGTGGCAAAGTTGTGTCTCAAAAACCCTCAATACCTCTAGTATATATAGGAGGGAGGGAGGGGAGGAGGCAGCCTCAAACCCACAAGGTTTGGCCGAAATTGTAGGTGGAGGAGTCCTATTCCAATCCTACTTGGAGTAGGATTCCACCTTCCCACTTGGAAACTCTTTCAACTTTGTGTTTTTTCCTTCTCAAACCTTATGGGCATTAGTGGGAACTTATTCCAGCCCACTAGGGGCTGGTTTATCTCTTCCCATAGCCCATGAGACCCCTTGGGGCGTGACACCCCTCCCGATGGTCCCCGGCACCCCTCCCGGCACTCCCGGTACACTACCGATGAGCCCGAAACTTTTCTGATGACCAAAATAGGACTTCGTATATATCAATCTTTACCTCCGGACCATTATCGAGCTCCTCGTGACATCCTCGATCTCATCTGGGACTCCGAATAACTTTCGGTTACCAACACCTATAACTCAACTATACCGAAACGTCACAGAACCTTAAGTGTGCAAACCCTGCGGGTTCAAGAACTATGTAGACATGACCCGAGACACTTCTCGGTCAATATCCAATAGCGGGACCTGGATGCCGATATTGGATCCTACATATTCTACGAAGATCTTATCGGTTGAACCTCAGTGTCAAGGATGCATATAATCCCGTATGTCATTTCCTTTGTCCTTCGGTATGTTACTTGCTCGAGATTTGATCGTCGGTATCCGCATACCTATTTCAATATCGTTACCGGAAAGTCCCTTTAGTCGTTCCGTAATACAAGATCCCGTGACTTACACTTAGTCACATTGCTTGCAAGGCTTGTGTGTGATGTTGTATTACCGAGTGGGCCCCGAGATACCTGTCCGTCACACGGAGTGATAAATCCCAGTCTTGATCCATACTAACTTAACGGACACCTTCAGAGATACCTGAAGAGCACCTTTATAGTCACCCAGTTATGTTGCGACATTTGATACACACAAGGCATTCCTCCGGTGCCAGTGAGTTATATGATCTCATGGTCATAGGAACAAATACTTGACACGTAGAAAACTATAGCAATAAAACGACACGATCAATATGCTACGTTCATAGTTTGGGTCCTGTCCATCGCATGATTCTCCTAATGATCTGATCCCGTTATCAAGTGACAACACTTGCCTATGGCCAGGAAACCTTGACCATCTTTGATAAGCGAACTAGTCAACTAGAGGCTCACTAGGGACAGTGTGTTGTCTATGTATCCACACATGTATTTGAGTTTCCAATCAATACAATTCTAGCATGGATAATAAACGATTATTATGAACAAGGATATATAATAATAACTAATTTATTGTTGCCTCTATGGCATATTTCCAACAATGGGGCAGGTATGCACATCTCTCATATTGGTCAGGCATCCCTTTGTAACGACTAAGATGCGGTCCTTTCCGATCTGGGGATTGAGGCCCCAAATTGGAAAGGAGCGCATCTAAGCGTCTCTCAAACAAGGTATGACATCACATACATAATAATAACAGATAGACAATCAGGGGTTCAATTGTCTTCTCAGAAATATATCAGAGTACATCACGCATACACTCAAAGTAGTTCCGCTACGGACTACAAAACAAGGGAAATGGCTATGCTACCCTGCCTGCTGGCCCACGATCACGACCAGGCCTCAATCTTCTGGATAGTTCACGTACAGGCGGTCGGTCTCCTCGTCATACTGCCACGCCAGCTGCGTGCCGTAGGGATCACCTGTCTCTAGGGTACCTGAACCTGTTGGTGTTGTGAAGGAATCTGTGAGCCACGGGGACTCAGCAATCTAAGACCTCGGTGCCAGAACTAGTCAAGTTATTAGGTTGGATATGGTAGAGTGTTTAAGGTTGCAGCATCCTAAGCTTGATATGGTGGCTAACTTACATAGAACATTTATGAAGGTGGCCTAGACTAGCGGACGATGATAATTGATCACTATGTGATCTTGAACACCTACCTACGTCATTCATAACCCCACCGTGTTCCCGATCGAAGAGAGATCTTCGAGGGGACAGTCACGGTTACGCACTCAGTTGGCAATATTATTAGCTTAAGTTTAAGTTATCTAATACCGGATGTTAACAAAATATTCCAAGTTGCCACATAACCGCGGGCATGACTTTCCGAAAGATTTAACCCTGCAGGGGTGCTCCAACTAGTCCATCACAAACGTACACAGGCCGCAAAGTAATCCTCTATCACGAATCTCGTGATCTCGTCGGATTCCTTAGAGGAAAACCTCAACTCTGGGGAGAACCAAAGCTTCACCGGGATTCCTATACGCAAGATATATCGCTAAGGTAAGAAAAGACTAGCAGGACCTCCCGACGTGTCGACGACCCTGATAAGAGCCGCGTATCTCAGTCTTAGGACACGCCGGATAAGCGAAGCGTACAGTGGCCAGAGAAATCTCCCGAGTTTCCCCGGGATGGCCCCGCACGGTGCTCTAGTTTGGACCAACACTCATGAGGAGCACTGGCCCGAGTTGTTGATTAAATTCCTCGGGTAGGCCATTCCCTATGCAGATTATTATTAAGTGATTAGCAAATTAACACCAATGTTGGGTCCCGCCGGACAAGTCTTAGCACTACGTGATTTATCGAGGGGGTCCCCATAACAATCTCGAACGTGTTAGGAGCGATCAATATGGAATCAAACACCGGTAACCGGTAACTATGTCGGCAATAACGGAACAAAGCACCCGGCAAAAGGCTAGGCCTTCTGTTATTTACCAAGTATATAGGTGCATTAATTAAATATTAGAATTTAAGATAATGATATCAATCTCATGTTATCACATGAAGCAATGCTAACATTAGTAGCTGAGCAAAGCCTACTTAGCCATTCAAGTTTGCTAGGAAGGGGTAAGGGTTTGGTTTCATGGCATATCAAGAGGCAAATATTTCAGTGGTAGGCAGCGAGCATATGACAACGGAAACGTAATCTAGCATAACAAGTCTAGAGATGGAATCAAGGTCATATCATCTTGCCTGTGATATCCTCAGCTTGGAATGGTTCTTGTTCGTCCTGCACGTACTCTCCCGAATCCACGTACTCGTTCTCCGATCCCTGTGCTACCCAACATAAGAATAACATCCAATGAACAACAACACCTCAAGATGCAACAAACACATGATGCATGAGATGAATATGAGCATGCATCACTATCTCTATCACTAACACAAGCATAAGGAGTGAATACATGTTCCTGGACAGAACTGTATCCTAAGCTATTTTTACATGCATTAGAATGAAATGATCATATGCGTCTCGTGAAAACGATGCAAAACCATATAAAGAACATTACAATCGGAGCTACGGATCAACGGGAAACAACGAAACAAGATATGAAGCCCTACGTGACTAAATCATCACCACACACTCAAATGGCACAACTCTGGTATTTCCAGGTTGCAAAGACATAAAAAAATCAACATGGATGGGGTGGAGCAAGGAAGAACACCACATCCTCAACTAAGCACTCACAAACATCAAAATGACAAAACTACACAATCTGCCATAAACTGCATCATAGCACTTTGTGAGCTACATGCAAAGCACCTACAGCCACCCAAATATGACAAATAATATATGTGGCTGTAGCTATCCAATAATACTACAAGCACAATCAAGAATCACACAAAAAGGAATTAAACACAGAAAGATACAAGGCTGCAAACTTGCCCAAAAATATCAGTTTTCAGGGACTTGGTGAAAATTCCAGATTCTCACTTTCTGTCTATGCTCTGAAGCATTTTGACATCAGCCACAACAATATCTACAAGACTCCAAATGACATGAAATTTTACAGGGAGCTAGACAAACATATCAGGTCCAACTTTCCAGTTGAAAGCTAAGGCTGGATCACAACACATTGACCTGCACAACCTCATCAACAAGAGAAGAAAATATATACAGATTCTCAGACTTAGTGAAAATCTCAGATTCCCACTAATCTGGATTTTACAGCCACATGCCCACTTTGTCTAGGCACAACTTGCACACAAGAAACACTAACAGAGATTTGACACCAACATGTTGTAGAGGAGATCACCTACTACTACCACACAAGAAACCATGCCCTTGGGCTCAACCTATTCCATGGAAACAAAGAGCAAACTTGGAACAAATCTGAATATGTCAACTCCAGAAAGTGTCCAATGGCAAAACTAACCTCACCACTGGATTCCTTGGGAGATTCTACCCCAAAATCACATATATAATATGTGGGCACTTATTTGGAACAAGTGACCACAAATTAAGAAGGAAGAAGCTACTCCAAATCATGTATAGTGAATAGTGCAACATTTCATGTGACTATCACTAGAATAACTACTACATAGTTATGCTCATGTGCACAAAGACAATAGTGACATGAAGGTTTGAACCCCATGTTTGTGTCATGCACAACAACATCACAAGCACTACTTTCACTAGATCACCCACATACACACACATCATGCCCTCTCTCATATGAACATGAGGAGGTGCACAAGTGTTGAAAATGGGGATGTTTTCACCACTCACATATCATCACAACAACCTCATCACAAGCACTTAATCCCAAGAACAACATGAAGGAAAAACTATTATGCAAGTAAACATGGAGCATCACATACATACACTCCTACTAGGTACCACATATGTGTGCACTACTTACACACACATCACCTCAACACACACACATCTCACCTACTCCACAATGCACATACTTTGCAAGAACTACACACCCACACACACTAGCAAGATCACATGAGCCACTTATCACTTAAGCCACATACACACAAACACACATCACTTGCACTATCACAAGTGTGCACACACACACACACACAACCAAAGATCGTGCCTCTATCTATCCATAGCAGGATAAGAAATCAAAATGGTCCACTTTAATGCCTATGGGTTAGGCACAAATATGGTAGGACAAGCAAAAGAAATAGAAATAAAAAGAAATGACAAAAATACAACACGTGCACCTAGGATTCGAACCCAGAACCCACTGTATAGCACCAACAGAGTCATGCCACTCTGCCACTGGCATCGTATCGACACGGAAGAGGGCACATACAGGATAACATGTTCCTGTTGACTATTGTGCAGAATAAACGAAAAGCAAAAGATGTGCCGAGGGGGATCGAACCCACGCCCTCTCATCAGGCAACAACACACTGCTACCACTAGGCTACGGTTCGGATCTTAACTACATAGGGGAAGCAAAACATAAGTAGTACCCCTACTGCTACCTCTGCTGCCGACGGCTGGCCGGAATAGGGGAGGTACCTCATCGGCGTTCTGCTAGCAATTGGACTAGGCGCGCTCTATGGAAGGACGCTGGTGCATCCACGGTTCCATTTCTATCCTAACCAAGGCCCGAGGGGCTCTACAACTATGGATCCACGGTGAGCGGCGCTCCGGCGACAGAGACGACGAGCTCAGCAATCCAGCAGCTACGACGATCAATCTAAGGCAGGGAGGAGGAAGGGAGATCACTACCTCAGGTACGGGTCGAGGAAGGAGCGCCCGTAGAGGAAGTAGTGGAAGCAGAACAGCGGAGCGGCAGAACTCGTCGGAGAAGAGGCGCCTCCGGGAAGAAGATGAAGCAGAGTCGGGGAAGGAGATCCAGCGGCGGGAATGGACTCCTGGAGATTCCCTCGAGCTGCTGGACCCTTCGAAGAGGAAGGAGACGAAACAGGACGACGGTGACGACGAGCTTCATCCGTCGGCCATGGCGGAGCCGAACGATTCCTTACCTTGCAGCGACGAGAGAGAGAGAGAGGGGATCAAGATCTGGATGGAGCGGCGGCGGGGAGGAACCCTAACGAATGCACTGACGCCAAGGCTCATTTATAGGGCGAGGGGAGAAGCGAGGGACGTGCGACGGGCTCCATGTGCGCGTGCTCTATCCGGTGGAACAAAGGGGAACGGAATAGAGAGGCTGACGGGAGGGACCCGCTACCTTGTTGGAAAGGAGGAGGAAGACGACGGACGCGCGACGGGCTGCGAGGGAAAGGAGAGATGGGCCGCTAAGTGGGAGGGAGCCCACTTAGTGCGCTAGATAGAGAAAGAGAAGCACCCTCGCTATTTCTATTTAAAATAAAACAGGGAAAGAAAAATAGGCACATGGCAAATTATAAAAGATAAAATCAAAGAAAAAATTGCCCTGGACATGAAAATGAACTACCTATTTAAATAAAATACAACAAGGATTTATGGGGCTACTTTAATAAATCCAAAACAACATTTAAATAACCTGTTTTGTGATTTATATGCACCCTCAAATCCAAAACCAAGACTCCAAACTATTACATTATCATCTCCACAATATACTGTAAACACAAGACATTTTTAAATCAGCTTTGGGGAAGATGGAATTTTGAACATGAGACTAAAAGGAAAGGAAAAGGGTTTGAATTGCAAGGAGCTTTGAAAATACATAGCAACCACTCCTACACTCCACACACCATCATCACATGTGATCACAAGGCCAACCCCACATCAACTCAATCACAATGACAAGACAAGCAAAAAAATATAGCCACACAACCAAAGAAGATCAAGTGCCACATGAAATCATACATGCATTAAGATCAAACATGTTCATGACAAGGTGGACCCACATAAAATAGGTTCCAAATATGGCAACTACACACTTGGGGCATTACACCCTTCTTACACATACATCTCGGCAGTTGCATCTTAAGAATGTTCTTCGAGTCCCCACTGTTTCACGTAATTTGCTCTCTGTTCCTAAACTTACTTCTGACAATAATGTGTTTTGTGAGTTTCACCCGTTTGTTCTTTTTATCAAGGACCGAGCAACTCGGGACGTGCTTCTTAAATGTCGACTCCGCAATGGACTATATGCGCTTGATGTGCCGCGATATGTCTCCCCACCTGTCTCTCAAGTCCTCAATGGTGTTAGAGTGTCCCCATCACAATGGCACTCTCGTCTTGGTCATCCTGCCACGCCCATTGTCCGCCATGTTCTTTATCGTCATGAGCTACCATCTGTGTCTAGTACTAAAGATGTCTCGGTTTGTGATGCTTGCCAGCAGGGAAAAAGTCATTAATTACCTTTTTCCGTTTCTAGTCATGTAGTAAAAACTCCTCTTGAGGTTGTTTTTTCTGATGTTTGGGGTCTTGCCCATATGTTTGTTAGTGGTCATGAGTATCATGTCAGTTTTATTGATGCTTATAGTCGGTTTACTTGGATTTATCTTCTTAAACACAAGTCTGATGTGTTTGATATTTTTCTTAAATTTCAAGCACATGTTGAGCGTCTCCTACAACACAAGATTATTCATGTACAGTCGGGTTGGGGGGAGGGGTGAGTACCGCAATCTAAATTCTTTCTTCGACAAACTTGGGATTTCGCACCGAGTGTCTTGTCCTCATACACATCAGCAGAATGGTTCAGCTGAACGTAAACATCGTCATATTGTTGAAACTGGTTTAACCTTGCTAGCTCATGCTTCTACCCCTTTTCGCTTTTGAAGTGATGCTTTTACTACTACTTGCTTTCTCATAAATAGGATTCCTTCTTGGCTTCTTGGCATGAAAACTCCACTTGAACTCTTGCTTCATGTGACTCCTGATTACACATTCCTTAAAGTTTTCGGTTGTGCATGTTGGCTGCATCTCTGTCCTTACAATCGCCGCAAACTTGAGTTCCTCTCTAAAAAATGTGTTTTTCTGGGGTATAGTTCAGTGCACAAAGGTTATAAATCTCTCCATGTTCTGACAAATCGTGTGTATATCTCGCGTGATGTTGTCTTTGATGAACATGTTTTTCCTTTTTCCAATCTTCCAACCTCTACCACCACACCTACCCCACCTCTGCATTCATCTTCTATATTGCCTGATCAATTTGTAGATGTTGCACACTCGCCTTCTTTGTTTTCTAACCATGGTGCAGGAACTGGTCGAGGTGCTCGCCTTCTTCTCCTAGATGAACCATCCGTTGATGCTGTGGAGAGTTCGATGGAGCACGTTGATGATGTTGCTCCCTGCATGGGACATGCGGGGTCTCCTGCGCCGGTGCTTGCGCGTGCTTCGCATATGCACCCGGCTACGACAACATCGGCCTCACCCACGCCGACTGCGTCGGCCTCGATCGCCTGGGCCAACTGAGCTGGCCTTGCCTGTGCCGACTGAGTTGGCCTCGCCTGTGCCGATTGAGCCGGCCTTGCTCGTGTCGATCGAGTCGGCTGTGCCACCGTCGACAGCGCCAGCCTCGTCCTCATCACCTGCATCGCCCGTACGGCAGCCATCAGCTGGCCGTATGCTGCTGCTCCCGTCTACTACAGGTTCTCCGTTGCCCAGGCAGCCGTCCCCGGCTGTTGACGGGTTGCCTTCGCTCTCCCCTACTGGACGGGGTGTACCGGCTACACCGGTTGCTCCGTCTTCATCGACGACTCCTTTGACTTTGACCTCCTCCACTGTTCCTGCCGTTCTGCGTCCTCATACTCGCAGCAGGAGTGGCATTGTTCGCCCGCGACAACGAACCGATGGCACGGTTGCGTGGCTCGCGGCTTGTGTGGCTCACTCTGAGTCCGATCCTACTGCTGAACCTCGACATTATCAGGTAGCTATGGATATCCCTCACTGGCGCTCCGCGATGGAACAAGAATATCAAGCCTTGCTTAAAAATAACACATGGCGTCTTGTTCCTCCAGAAACTGGTGTCAATATTATAGATTCAAAGTGGGTATTCAAGGTTAAGCGACATGTTGATGGCTCTATTGAACGGTATAAGGCTCGGCTTGTTGCTCGCGGGTTCAAAGGTCTTGACTATGAGGACACTTTTAGTCCTGTTGTCAAGCCTACGACTATTGGTTTGCTGCTGTCACTTGCCGTTACTCACAGATGATCCCTTAGACAGCTGGATGTTCAGAATGCTTTTCTTCATGGTGTTCTTGAGGAAGAAGTTTATATGCGTCAGCCCCCTGGTTTTGTTGATCCTGATCGCCCACAGTATTTGTGTCGTCTGGTGAAGGCTATTTATGGTTTGAAACAGGCGCCTCGTGCCTGGCATGCGCGTCTTGGTGCTATTCTTCGTGCACATGGATTTGTTCCTTCGACAGCTGATACGTCCTTGTTCATGCTACGATGTCCTACTGTCACTATGTATTTGTTGGTATATGTCGATGGCATCATACTGCTCAGCCCATCAGGATTTGCTACGGATCAGCTCGTTTCGGCTTTGAGTGGTGATTTTGCTCTTACTGATCTTGGTTGTCTTCACTATTTCCTCGGCTTGGAGGTCTCTCGGTCGGATGCTGGCCTAACTCTCACTCAGCAGAAGTACTCTCAGGACTTGCTTCGTCGTGCTGGTATGCTTCAGTGTAAGACTGCTACCACTCCTATGCCATCTTCTGATCGACTCTCTGCACTTGATGGTACTCCTCTCTTTTCAGACGATGCTACTCAGTATCGCAATATTGTTGGTGGCTTGCAGTATTTGACGATTACTCGTCCGGATATATCATATGTAGTTAACAATGTGTGCCAGTTTCTTCATGCTCCTCGCGATACTCACTGGACAGTTGTGAAACGCATTATGCGCTATGTTCGGTTAACTACTGCTCTAGGTCTGCATCTTCGGCCTGCTCCTTCTGGTTCTCTCTCCGCTTTCTCTGATGCGGATTGGGCTGGTAGTCCAGATGACAGGCGATCCACGGGGGGATATGCAGTGTTCTATGGTTCTAATTTGATCGCCTGGAGTGCTCGTAAGCAGGCCACAGTGTCTCGTAGTAGTACTGAGGCTGAGTATAAAGCTGTTGCTAATGCCACCGCTGAGCTTATTTGGGTTCTGTCTTTGCTTCCAGAGTTGGGAATCTCTCAGGATCGTCGTTCACCTGTTCTTTGGTGTGATAACATCGGTGCCACATACCTCTCTTCGAACCCGGTATTTCATGCCCGAACGAAACACATCGAAGTCGACTATCATTTTGTAAGAGAACGAGTTTCGCAGAAGTTGCTTCAAATCAAGTTCATCCCGTCGAAAGAGCAACTTGCTGACATCTTCACGAAACCATTGCCACTACTTCAATTTCAGGGTTGTCGCCGCAATCTTAATCTTCTGAATTCTTCAGAGCCCGGTTAAGATTGAGGAAGGGTGTTAGACTTGTATTTGTAAACGTATTGTAATCCTTGTATTATTGTATTCGTACCCGATGAGGTACCCCTTATATATATGTTACCGTGGCCGACCCAAGAAGTGTCGAAGCCCACAACACCCCAAAATCCTTTGTCTATCAATGGAGACGATGTCATTTATGTGGGGAGCCTGCCTAATGGTAAGAAACTGGCAATGGGCTTAGCCACAACATGGATCAGGCTAATCTAAAGTGAGAGATCTCTTGGCATCATCCTTCTTAGGAACTAGAGCAATATTGGCAGAGTTAAGCCAATGCAAATTTCTGTTCTGGAGAGTGGAACAATTATTGATCACAAGCATGATGTCCTCCTTAATAATGTCTCAGTAGGTCTTGATCTCACCAAATGCGTTAACACATAGACAAAAAATTTAGCAACGAAATGCATAACATAAAAGATGTCAAAAACAAAATCAGGCACTCTTCCAAAATAACGCAGGACCGCACACAATAGCGCCTTTGTTACTGTCGAATGGAGGGAATGGCAGCCAAACGGTTTTTGATGGCTGTTTCTAGGTGGTAGGAGATGGGGCAATTTCTGTCCGTTTTACCCTAAATTTTTTCTTCTTTTCCAGAAAATGCCATGCTCCTCCGAGGAAAACTGTCACGCGTTTCTAAGGAAACTTACAAAGAAAACGTTCGTAAATGCCATCACGCTATTGGCGTAAGATAAAATGGCTAGCTGCCATATGATGACTTGGAATTAAATGTTTTCTTGCTCGAAGGAGGATTCATGAAGTTGATGCCCTCCACGTCCTGTTCCACACTTCCACAAGGCGTCCCTTTGTGCCGTACGTCCACTACACCTCCCTTTTCTGGGTCGAATCGGCATCGGTAGAAGCTGCACAAACCACAGCCGCAAAATGTCAGGCAAAAAGTGTCACAAATAAGCTCAACTGGAACAATGCACTTCAGTTCGAAGCAAATAAACAAAAAAAAAAAAGGATATTACACGTCTTATATTATGATACGGAAGGAGTATAATATTTATACCATAAAATAATACGTCTGCAAACACGTCTTATATTATGATACTACGGAGGGAGTATAATATTTGACCAACCGTCCATTAATGCCGAGGATGAGAACGGTGTCTGGCTGACTGCCGAACGCGACCAAGTACTTGGTGCCTTCAGGGACGCGGATCTGAGTGGATGACCATTCTGAACTGAAATAGCCTGGCAAGAATCCTGCAGGGTTTGGATGTTAACTTTCGGTTCCTCACGCACACAGATATGCAGGAAACAAGATAAACTTTGTGCTAAACCTGAAGACACAAGCCAGTTTTCATTTGTTCCACAAGCTGCAAAAGTTCATAAACCTGGACTCATACATGTGAGATGTGAGTATATTACTACCTCCGGCGAACGACAGCGACGACCTCTTGTTAGCTGTAGCTACTGCTGGAGACGACGGCGCTGAGGCTGCTTGGAGACCGCCCGGACCGTCGCTGTCCTCCGGTGTCAGCCTTGGCGAATCGACATTGACGCTGAACACGTGCACGGTTGCCTTGTCGCTGCTGACCGCCAACCATTTCGAACCCGGAGAGAACGCGATGCAGTGGATGTCTGCTTCGTCTGTGCCCCTCCTCAGCTAACAGGGATACAGAAATGAAAAAGTAGTTTATCCATTTAGCTCATACCCTAACAATGCGTATACTGAACGAATCTGCTTCTGGACCCTCTCCAAACATATGCGTGAAGTAAAATTTCGAGTTATAGAAACAAAACTCAATGCACACAAATGTTAGAACTTAAAGTTGAAGCTTTTTTCTTTTAAATATGAACAGATCTTCCAAGAATTACTAGTTCTACAGGACCCGAGCTACTCCCTCTATTTGATTATACAAGACCACAAACTCGAATTACAGATAGCAAGATAAAAATTTAATGACTATTTTTGCAAACTAACTTTTTTTTCATTAACTAGGACCATTTATGCTGGATGCATTCAAGAAAGGAATGAGAAGAAAGTACTTCTTCCGTCACAATTTAGAAGGCATACATTCAAAATCATTGGAACGATGATTTGTAATTGACTCAGTTTTCTTTTGCTGATGACTGAAAACTAGTAACATACCAATACCAAGGGACCGTCCATCCTCATGCATGCAACTCTGAAGACCGATTCACACTATGCATGCAGCTAGGAGTACTAATACTAATTAGCTACGAGTAAATGCCACACGTCTTAAATCCCGTCTATTATAAAAATACGCGTAAATTTAACTGTCTTCTCTAAATTGCGAGAGAAGGAGTAGTACTACGTGTATGCATGTTGCGAATTGGTCTTCATAACTGCATGCATGAGGACATACGACTCATTTAGTGGTGAAGGGGTAAACTGTGCATTAAATTCTCAGCTAATTAAGCCTCTTGGTATTAATATGTTGCTAGTTTTTAGTCATCAACAAAAGAAAACTAAGACAATTGTAAATCACCTTAGTCCCAGCGATTTTGGATGTATGCCTTCTAAACTGTGACGAAGGAAATAGTAGTAATTAGCTAGGAGTAAATGCCATGCGCCTTAAATCCTGTCTATTATGAAAACACACGTCAATTTAACTATGTCTTCTAAACTGTGACGAAGGGAGTATCAAAGTGTCATTATGACTACATGCATGCAAGTATTAAACAAGTTGCTAGTACTCCCTTCATTATAGTTTAGAAGACACAGTTAAATTTACGTGCGTTTCCATAATAGGCAAGGTTTATGGTGCATTGCATTTACTCCTAATAGCTAATTAGTACTGCATTGTACTACTCCTATCTGCATGCATAGTGTGAATGTTATTTTTGAGTCCATCTCACAAGCAATCAATAACCACCTAGGTTCAAGAAAATTTCTAAGCACGCCTTCTAAACTGTGACGAAGGAAGTACAAAAAAGCATTAGTAATTTTTAGCTCAATTACTGTTAGTAGCCTTATATAAATAAAAAATGTATTTTTCATAATGATCTTATATAAAAAAATGAATGGAGTAAGAACAAGTTCTACATATCAAAATCCAATCAAAGTCAGCAACTAAAAGTCAAACTCGAGCTGGTGACAACCAACCATTTCATGAAATAGGAAAAACACACAAATAAGATATGAATGTATGCAGAGTGGATTGGAAAACATAGAAATCTTGCAAGATTGACGTTTGTTCACATGCATACAAACACACGAATCCTATTAATAAGCGTAGTCAAATCAAAGTCAAACCATACTAACAATAATTAGAATGCTATTATGTCACGAAAGGTCTTAATCTCATTCTAATCCGTGCATATGGATTTGAAGAAAAAGGTCCAAGCGAATTGTATAATTTCTGCATTTCATTCTTAGATCAAAGGACAACTTTCTCAAAAATTCGGAAGAAAAATTCTGACAACCTCACGACCCCCGCGTCGCCCTCCCTATCGGTGGTCAGGGAACCCTAGCACACACAGCGCACCCCCCTTCCAACCGCCACCTACCACCTCGCCAAAATCGAAAGAGCGATCGATGAAGCCGGTGACGGCTCCCAGAAAGGTGGTGGAGGGCACCTCGGCTGGCTCCGGTTTCCAGCCCCTTCCTCCCGCCCGTCGACTTCTAATGCTCACTTTGCCCATCGTTGGCCGACTCCACCCCCTTCCCCGTCCTCACCCGCCCTTTCTGATTGCGCCTGATGCCGACGAGTTTCCTCCCCCAATGCTCCCACGCCAGGTCTAATGACCATCAGCGTCATCTTCTATTGACAACGCTGGACCATGGGATGGGGGTGGTGGCAGGGCTCGTCAGCTGGATCGCCGCCCTTGGTGGCGCCAGGACGACGTTCTTTCTTCCCCGATCTACGAATGTGGATCCGGGGCCGTGTCTTTTGGTGAGTTTCTGGTGGTGCCTGCGCAGCGGCAGTCGTCCTGGCGGCGTACCGACCTCATTCGACGACCTCTTGTACCCTTGTGGTGGGCTTGTTACCAGAGCTGCTCCGGTCCCAGCAACCATGGACCCGGCTTCTCTAGCTTCCATGGGTTTTTGGTGTCTCTTCCACCTTGCTGACATCCTGACGGCCACGAACCCGACGGATTTGATCAACGCCCCTTCCAGTTCTAGCTCGTCGACATCGCCAACCCCAACCACCTCGATCACCCTCTCGTCATGCCCAAGGCTCGCGTGTCCGACGTGGCTCCCCCTCTTCTTGTGGTGACAGTTTTTGACCTATATCTTGACATTCGGTTCCATGTTACTGATTTGGTGCATATAGGATTGCTCTGACCAAGCTAGGGAGAAACTGAAAGTGCAGTCATGCCCTTAATTGTGTTTTGGTGTTGCTGACAACACACATATAGATAACTAATCACTAATCCCCTTTAAGCTGTTGTTAATGATCATGTGTTGATAAGGACAAGCTCATGTGCTAACAAGGACAAGATCAAGATAAGAATTCCTGAGTAATACATGCTTGAATCTTGTGGATGCCCACATGGTGGACATATGAAGATGAATACACAAGCTAGGCTCTCCACATTGTGTATGGGAGAGCTTCTTGAAGACTTCATCATGTTTTGCTTTCAACTTGAGTCAAGAAGGAACAACAACATCAAGCTCAAGTGAAAGGCTAACTCAAAGGTATCAGTTCCTTTGACGTTAGTGGTGCGGAGTGATGATCAGCGAATAAAAGTATACACTCAAGTATGGATCATCAGTACCCTTTTTATGATTCTTGAGTCTTTGGGGATCCCGCACTATTAAGAGGGGATCACTGGGTATTGCGCTAAATTTGCTCAAAAGTACATCTCTACTTCTCTGCTCATGCCACATCTCCACTGCTCTGCTTTGATCCCAAAACAAAGTCAAAGGCTCGGACATCCGGCTCCCTCCGGACGTCCGAGGACCGGATGCCCGACTACTTCGGAAATCCGGAACCTTATACCAGAGCCAAAGTCTCGGACATCCGGCTCCCTCCGGACGTCCGAGGGCCGGACGCCCGACCACTTCGGAAAACCGGAACCTTGCACCAGAGAAATCCAGAGTCAAATAACTCGGTCTTCCAGCCTCCCCCTGTCGTCCGAGGGCCGGACGTCCGACCACTTTCGGAAATCCGGTGCCCTTGAACAGAGTTGAACTGTCGGACATCCGACCTTCTCTTCGGACGTCCGGTCCCTGTTCGTTTATACAGTGGTTCCTGATATATATACATCCCTCGGACGACCGACCCCTGTCGGACGTCCGATCCCTTGTGGGCGTCCGGACATCCGAGAACTGCCGAACGTCCGACCACTGTCAGACTTAAGTGACCCCAACGGTTATTTTAGTCCCCCCACTATATATACCCCCCTCCCACTTCGTGAGAGGGGGTCCAACACAGCAAGAACACTTACAAGAACACCTTCTTCCTCACACACTCTTGCCTACACCCAATCTTAGATCCCAAGAGCATTTGTGAGCCCCTTTGAGTGTTGTTCCAATCAAAAGATAGATCGTCTCCTTCTCCTCCTCTCCACCAAAGCGATTTGTGATTTGAGCAATCCCCGTGATCTTGTTACTCTTGGAGGTTGGAGACTCCTAGGCGGTAGGAGTCTTCGGAGAGGAATCAAACCATTGTGATTACCCGCCAAAAAGTTTGTGAGGGTTTGGAAGCCACCTCAAGGCTTACCACTAGTGGTTGAGAAACGCCTTCGTGGTGTTGTCTCAAAGGGAGAATAGGGTGAGCCTTCGTGGCGTTGGTGTGCCTTCGTGGTAACATCCGCCCCTCCAACGGTGACATAGCTTCCCTCCATGGAAGTGAACATCGGGATACATCCTCGTCTCTCTTGGAGTTGTGGTTATCCCTAACCCTAACTCTCTACTTGTGTTAATCCTTATTACGTACTTGCATTTGATTATAGTTTACCGGTTGCCTTACTTTACTCTAAATAGCTTACTCTTTGTCCTTGCAATTTTTAGGCTCACTCTCATATTCCCCACCATTGCCTAAAATTGCTAAGTAACTATTAAAATTTGGAACTGTACCTATTCACCCCCTCTAGGTCCATCTCGATCCTTTTCAATTGGTATTAGAGCCTCGTGCTCTATTCTTGTGGCTTAACCGCCCTAGATCGAGATGGACGGGACTCCCATTACTGTAGCTCCAGTGGAGAAGGACGGGACTTCCACGGAAGTCAGGTCTTTCACCTCTGAGGACTTGGAACGGGCTCTTGCCAGGCAAAAAGAGGAGCATGATGCTTCTCTTGAGGCCTTGGTCCAAATGAGACTGGCCTCATTAACCACGGGGACAACCACGTCTCCGAGGGCCTCAGGGCAAAATGTGCCCGGTTCTTCATTTGGCCAACAAACTCTAGGCAATAACCAAAACTGTGTTCCATGGCTTTATGTTAGATCTCAAGTTGAGAAACCTATGTACAATCCTGGAGGAAAACCTCCTTTGCTTGATGACAATTCCAATTTTGCTTTATGGAGAGTTGGTATGCAGAATCATCTTAGGTACGCCAATGATGAGATGTTGGACATCCTCGCGCATGGCTACCACCCTGTAGATCCAAGGTGCCTCACTTCCAGAGAAACTTATGACAAGCATCTCAACGACACTGCGATCATGTGCATAAGAAAAGGAATGAATGACAAGCAAAGGAGACCTTACATACACATCACAAGCGCCAATGAACTGTGGGATAGCATTATAAGAACTAAGACCGGTACCTCCACTCTCCGGCTTGCTCAGTATGAAATTGCCAAGGGGCAATTGCAGAACTTCTGTATGGGAAAGGGTGAATCTCCCAAGCAACTGCTAGAACGGCTCATGACTCTCGCTGCAGACATTGAGTCCTGTGACTGTGACAAGACGCAAGATGGTTTCAACCTGACCAAGAGATTTCTCGTGGACAAGTTACTCCATGCCCTTGCTCCGTATCACCATCAAATGGTATGGGACATAAGGCAACACCATGCGTTGAAAGAAATGACCCCAGATGACATCATTTCCACTTTTCAATTATTTGAACAGTCAAAGGCAAATGCAACAAAGAACCTTGCCATGCATGGTACTTCAACATCAAAGATCAATCTTGCTTTGAAAGCCAAGCATGAATGTGACGAAGAAGAAAGTGAAGAAGAAGAGGGTGATGAGGACTGCGAAGATGGTGATGATGCTGACTCTGATGAAAGCCTATATTATGAGGACCTTGCTCTCTTTGTAAAGAAGTTCAGTGCAGGAAAATTCAAGGGAAGATTCCCAAAGAAGAAAGTAAGAAAATGCTATAATTGTGAGGAAACCAACCACTTCTCCAATGACTGCCCTTATGAGAAGAGAGAAGATAAACCAAGGTTTCCAAAGACCTTTGTAAAGAAGAAATTGCCAAACCCTATGAACTCCAAGCTCAAGAGGAGAGATGGAAGAGCGATGGTTGCACAAGAAGAATCAGATCCAGAAGATGTTGGTGGGCTTGCCGGAGTAGCTCAGAATACACAAAACACCTTGAGGCTCGTCAACAAAAGTGGCGATGTTGTTCACTTCAACTATATGAAAGACTACAAGGGCAACACCCACAAGTGTTTGATGGCAAAGACCGCCGTAGAAGATGAGGAAGACCAAAGCCCCCATGATAAGGTTAAGGTAACTCCACGGTTAAACTCTTTCAGTCTAGTTTCTATCTCATCTGATGAGTACCTTGATGCGGAGGATCACTATGAGGACAATGACTTGGATCATCCTATGTTTGCCAAAATAAACAAATTTATGTGCTCTCTTAAAGGAAAGAAGCTCACTATGTTTCGCATACTTATGGAAATGGTGAGTAAGCACACCAATACCATCAAGGAACTCGAAACCCTCGTCACTGAGGAGAAGGAAAGGAATGAAATCCTTGAGCAGAAAGTCCTGTATGAGGAAGCACAAAATGATGCATTATGCTCAAAAGTTGGTGAAAACCTTGATAAACATGCTAACGATCTTGCCTCCTTGAAAAAGGCTGAATATGTGTGCAAAGAGTTATTAAATGATAAAAACAGACTTGTGAATTCTCATGCTTCTCTGTCTAAGGACTGTGAGCGCCTATCCTTGTCTCTCAAGGACAAGGAAGAGAAACTCACTGTCCTTACAAAGAGCTTTGAGGCACTCAAGGTTACCTATCTTGACACTCTAGCTAAGGCTTACTCCTCACCTATTATTAATGTTGATACCTGCACTGCTAACTCTAGTAGTGAATTGGCATCTATTCTTGAGGAAAACTGTTTGCTAAAGGCACAACTAGATAGAGGTCTCATGACATGTACGCAAGGACAAAAGACTCTCAATGAGATCTTAAGTCAACACAATGAAGTCTTTGCCAAGGAAGGGCTTGGGTTCAATCCAAGCATCGCCAAGAAAAGTGTATCTCCTCTCAAGTGCACCACCCCGCTTAAAGAAATATTTGTACGAGAGGGACACAAGGAGAAAGGTAAGGTTGTGAGTGGGTCGGCCACTAGGGGTTTGCCCACTCTCAACAAGACAACAGAGTTCATGCCTCCATCCTATGTACTTCGCAAATCAAAGGAAGGAGAGGTTTATGCTAAATTCGTTGGTCCCCATAATGCATTCTGATTTTATGCTATTTGGGTCCCTAAGACTCTTGTAACTAATGTGAGAGGCCCCATGACGAAATGGGCACCTCAAACCAAGTCTTAATTCGTGTACACACTGTTTTCTCTGGAGGAGTCAAATGGGTGATCGACAGTGGATGCACCAATCATATGACCGGAGATAGTAACTTTCTCTATGACTTCATGCAAGCCATTCGACCATACATGAGGATTGTATTCGGAGGAGGGTCGAAAGGGCAGGTAATTGGGTTGGGCAAGGTGACAATCACTAATGACATGTCTCTTGCAAATGTCATGCTTGTCCAATCTCTTCAATATCATTTGCTTTCAGTTCGCCAATTGGCTTCCGTCGGCTATGACACACTATTTGGACTAACGGATGTGAAAGTCTTTAAGAGAGACACTCTCGAAGTGGCCTTTGTTGGAGAGTTGGATGGCAACCTTTAAACGGTTGATTTCTCGAAAGAGAGCACTTTCCATACAACTTGTCTGATGGCCAAGGCTGACATGGGATGGCTGTGGCATCGCCGGCTCGCCCATGTCGGCATGAGAAATCTTCAAAATCTCTTAAAAGGCAATCACATCCTTGGACTAACCAATGTGTCTTTTAAGAAAGATCGTGTGTGTAGTGCATGCATAGCTGGGAAGCAACATCAATCAAAACACTCACCCAAGAATATTGTATCCACCTCAAGGCCTTTAGAGCTCCTTCATGTGGATCTGTTTGGGCCTCCTTCATGGGCTAGTCTTGGTGGGAAAAAGTATGGACTAGTCATTGTTGATGATTACTCAAGATACACATGGGTATTCATTCTCAAGTCCAAGGATGAGACGAAGATCACCTTCATTGATTTTGCCAAACAAGTCCAGCGCAAGTTTGACAAGACTATCAAGGCAATAAGAAGTGATAATGGCTCCGAGTTCAAGAATTACACCCTAGAAGAATTTCTCAGTGATGAGGGAATTCAACATCAGTACTTCGCACCTTACACTCCTCAGCAAAATGGTGTAGCAGAGACGAAGAACCGGACACTTGTGGAGATGGCAAGGTCCATGTTAGACGAATACAATTCACCACATAGTTTTTGGGCTGAGGCTGTCAACACAACATGTCATGCATCAAACCGGCTTTTCTTTCGACCAATATTGGAAAAGACTCCATATGAGCTCCTAACCGGGAACAAGCCCAATGTCAAGTACTTTCGTGTATTTGGATGCAAGTGTTTCATCCTCAACAAACGGGACCGGTTAGGAAAATTTCAATCCAAACCAACTGAAGGGATTTTTGTTGGCTATGGATCAAACTCTCACGCCTACAGAGTCTACAACAAATACAACGGATGTGTTATAGAAACCTGTGACGTGACGTTTGATGAATTTAACCGCTCCCATGGGGAGCAAGTTGATCTAAGTGATGCAGGTGAATAAGATTCCTCGCAAGATATCTTGAACATGGGTGTAGGTGCACTTCTTCCCATGGAACAAGAACCCCATGATGATGATGAAGATGATGAGAGTATTTCTCATCCTCAAGACAGTTCACTGCCCGTACCTCCACAAGATACTAGCACACATATCATGTCAGTTGTTCAGGATCAAGTGGGAGAACATGTCTCTCATCCTGATCACACTCAAGAACAAGTTGATCTTCAAGAGCAAGACCAAAGTATGGATATTGTTGATGATGACCCTCAACAGGTGCAACGCGAAGAGGAATATCTTCCACCGCACGTTAATGATCCATATGTTGAGGACCTTGATGATGGAAACGAAGTCAAACCTCGTGAAACCCTTACCTCCATCATTCCACGCGTGGCCGGTCGTGTTGATGTTTATCAAATCCTCACCGGCGTGTCGGAAGGTAGAGTGACTCGTAAACAATTAACAAACTTTTGTGCTCACTTTTCGTTTATCTCTCGTACTCTGCCACACAAGGTTCAGGATTCATTGTGTGACAATGACTGGCTCCTTGCTATGCAAGAAGAGTTAAACAGTTTTACACGCAACGAAGTATGGTCATTGGTAGAACGACCAACTGAGGAACGCAATGTCATTGGAACTAAATGGATCTTCAAGAACAAGGAAGATGAGAAGTGGACTGTCCTCCGCAACAAGGCAAGGTTAGTAGCACAGGGGTACTCCCAAGTTGAAGGTTTGGACTTTGGTGAGACTTGCGCCCCTGTTGCTCGTCTTGAATCCATTCGCATTCTATTGGCCTATGCTGCTTTCAATGGTTTTACTTTGCATCAAATGGATGTGAAAAGTGATTTCCTTAACGGTCCTCTACAAGAAGAGGTATATGTATCACAGCCACCTGGGTTTGTTGACCCCCACCACAAAGACCATGTGTACAAACTTCACAAGGATCTGTATGGCCTCAAACAAGCACCCCGTGCTTGGTACGATCATCTTAAGAAGTTCTTACTCGATGATGGCTTTGTGAGAGGGGTGATCGATCCCACTCTTTTTACTAAGAGGGAAAACAGTGATTTGATCTCATGCCAAATCTATGTGGATGACATCATTTTTGGTTCTCCTAACATCCATTTATGCAAGAAGTTTGCGGCCTCCATGACCAAGACCTTTGAGATGTCACTCAACACGGACTTGAAGTTCTTTCTTGGGTTTCAAATACAACAATTTCAAGAAGGAGTTTTCTTGTCTCAAACTAAATACCTCAAGGACATTCTAGAAAAAATTGATATGACAAATGCTAAACCAATGAAGACACCCATGGCCACATATGTTGTTCTAAATGAAGAAACTAACGGTATTCCTTTTGACCCATCTACTTACCGCTCTATGATTGGTTCATTGCTTTATCTTTGTGCATCTAGACATGACATCATGTTAAGTGTAGGCATATGTGCTAGATTTCAAGCTTCCCCTAGGGAAAGCCATCATACGGCGGTTAAGCATATTCTTAGATACCTTGTTCACATCCCAAAGTTAGGCCTATGGTACCCTAAGGATGCAAAGTTTGATCTCATTGGGTACTCAGATGCGGATTGGGCTGGTGACAAAGTGGGACGAAAATCCACTTCCGGTGCATGTCAGTTTCTTGGACGTTCCTTGGTAAGTTGGTCCTCGAAAAAGAGAATTGTGTTTCTCTCTCCACGACCGAGGCCGAATATATTGCAGCCGCAAGCTGTGCAACCCAACTGCTATGGATGAGGCAAACCCTAAAGGATTATGGCATCACCTATCGACACGTGCCTCTTCTCTGTGATAATGAAAGTGCCATCAAGATCTCTGAGAACCCCATTGATCGCCCTCGCACAAAACACATTGATATTAGGTATCATTTCTTGAGATACCATGTGCAAAAGGGTGACATTGATATTGCTCATGTGGGTACCGACATGCAGCTCGCTGACATCTTCACCAAGCCACTATGCAAAGCAAGATTCTGTCAATTTAGGCGTGAACTTGGTATGTTGGAGCTTGATAATATAACTTGAAATCCTGTACACATGCACACACTCACATTATGTTCTTGTCTTGATGTCGGCATGCATTTAGGGGGAGACACTAGCACTCACATCATAATTTTTGTTTTAACCCTATAATATGCATAAGTCAACTACCTCCCACAAGTAGTAGATATAGTTCTTATAGGCAACACTGATGATCTCTGAGCATTGTTATGTTTCTGATGCCTCCCTTTTCGGTACTTGATGCCAAAGGGGGAGAAATTTACCCTCGTATTAGGCTTTGGAGTTTTAGCTGTTGAACTCAATTTGCATGTTTGAACTACGATAATGTAATGGATAAACGACTATGATGTACTATGTATTGCTATCTATGAATGTCATGCATCATCGTATGCTATTATGTTTGTTCTATTTACTCCATGTGATGATCTGCTGCCATATGATTTCTTTGATATACATATTAAGGGGAAGCTCCCGCATTTACCTGTTTTACCATGCATATAATCAGGGGGAGTTTCGACAAAACTCTCCCATTCATTCTTACCATGCATATAATCAGGGGGAGCCTCGTAACAAATCTCTCCTAAGCCACACATGTTTATTACTATTTTTGAGAGCTATATGTATGTTGTCATCAACTACCAAAAAGGGGGAGATTGAAAGTGCAGTCATGCCCTTAATCGTGTTTTGGTGTTGCTGACAACACACATATAGATAACTAATCACTAATCCCCTTTAAGCTATTGTTAATGATCATGTGTTGATAAGGACAAGTTCATGTGCTAACAAGGACAAGATCAAGATAAGAATTCCTGAGTACTACATGCTTGAATCTTGTGGATGCCCACATGGTGGACATATGAAGATGAATACACAAGCTAGGCTCTCCACATTGTGTATGGGAGAGCTTCTTGAAGACTTCATCATGTTTTGCTTTCAACTTGAGTCAAGAAGGAACAACAACATCAAGCTCAAGTGAAAGGCTAACTCAAAGGTATCAGTTCCTTTGACGTTAGTGGTGCGGAGTGATGATCAGCGAATAAAAGTATACACTCAAGTATGGATCATCAGTACCCTTTTTATGATTCTTGAGTCTTTAGGGATCCCGCACTATTAAGAGGGGATCAATGGCTATTGCGATAAATTTGCTCAAAAGTACATCTCTACTTCTCTGCTCATGCCACATCTCCACTGCTCTGCTTTGATCCCAAAACAGAGTCAAAGGCTCAGACATCCGGCTCCCTCCGGACGTCCGAGGACCGGACGCCCGACTACTTCGGAAATCCGGAACCTTATACCAGAGTCAAAGTCTCGGACATCCGGCTCCCTCCGGACGTCTGAGGGCCGGACGCCCGACCACTTCGGAAAACCGGAACCTTGCACCAGAGAAATCCAAAGTCAAATAACTCGGTCTTCCGGCCTCTCCCTGTCGTCCGAGGGCTGGACGTCCGACCACTTTCGGAAATCCGGTGCCCTTGAATAGAGATGACCTCTCGGACATCCGACCTTCTCTTCGGACGTTCGGTCCCTGTTCGTCTATACAGTGGTTCGTGATATATATACATCCCTCGGACGACCGACCCCTGTCGGACGTCCGACCCCTTGTGGGCGTCCGGACATCCGAGAACTGCCGGACGTCCGACCACTGTCAGACTTAAGTGACCCCAACGGTTATTTTAGTCCCCCCACTATATATACCCCCTCCCACTTCGTGAGAGGGGGTCCAACACAGCAAGAACACTTACAAGAACACCTTCTTCCTCACTCACTCTTGCCTAAACCCAATCTTAGATCCCAAGAGCATTTGTGAGCCCCTTTGAGTGTTGTTCCAATCAAAAGATAGATCATCTCCTTCTCCTCCTCTCCACCAAAGCGATTTGTGATTTGAGCAATCCCCGTGATCTTGTTACTCTTGGAGGTTGGAGACTCCTAGGCGGTAGGAGTCTTCGGAGAGGAATCAAACCATTGTGATTACGCCCCGAAAAGTTTGTGAGGGTCTGGAAGCCACCTCAAGGCTTACCACTAGTGGTTGAGAAACGCCTTCGTGGTGTTGTCTCAAAGGGAGAATAGGGTGAGGCTTCATGGCGTTGGTGTGCCTTCGTGGTAACATCCGCCCCTCCAACGGTGACGTAGCTTCGCTCCAAGGAAGTGAACATCGGGATACATCCTCGTCTCTCTTGGATTTGTGGTTATCCCTAACCCTAACTCTCTACTTGTGTTAATCCTTATTACGTACTTGCATTTGATTATAGTTTACTGGTTGCCTTACTTTACTCTAAATAGCTTACTCTTTGTCCTTGTAATTTTTAGGCTCACTCTCATATTCCGCACCATTGCCTAAAATTGCTAAGTAACTATTAAAATTTGGAACTGTACCTATTCACCCCCCTCTAGGTCCATCTCGATCCTTTTCAGAAACCCATCGTCGGCTTGCTGGTTCTGGCGGTGCGCGCCAATGGTGGCGGCTATTGTCCTTCCTTGGAGGCGTTGCCAGGGCCTATTCCTGCACCTCTCTTCAAGCACTAGGGAAAACCCTAGGTCTGATTCTTCGAATGTATGGTGGTGGCACCGTAGCATTGTTATCCTTTTTGAAGGCCTGATCACGTGTGCTCGCGGTGTCCCCGATGTTGGATTTGTGGATGTCGGATGTCTCGTAGGTTCGAACAGCCTCTCATACTAAGGGAGTTGAGCCATGTTGTTTGATTGTTTGGGACGAGCACCATGTCTCTTTGCTCTGATCATCATGTTCACCTCATGTTGCATTCGTGTCATGTGTTGTATCCTTCATTATAACCATTCTATTTTCTTCTATTCATGAAAAATATACGCAAGATTTACGTATTCACAATTTCTTTTTATCTCTGTGTGTTTTTTGTTTTAATTTCCTTGAACTAAATTTTCAGTTATGATTTTTGATAATAATTTTGTTGAGGAATGTGATTGTTTAGGAAAACATAGATATACTAGAATTTGTTCGTGCCTTGACTTGTACACCAAGATGATCATGTACTCCTATATATATATATGTCCATAAGGCTCAAGCAATACAAAAATTATTCCACCAATCCATGTTTTCCCTTCCAACGTGGTATGTGCCGCAAGTTTCTAGACCTAGCCGCCGCCTACCGCTTCGGCCCTGCACGCTGCCCTCAGGGCGGTCGGCCTCCATGACTGCCGTTAGGGGCCGCGTCGCCCGTACCTAGGGTTCGTCCGCCGGTCGTGTTGACCGGCTGCCCTAGAGAGTCTTTTTGTCGATCTCTTGATCCGGGTTTTCTCTTTTCTGTCGGTCCCTTTGTTGATCATCGTCTTCTTTTTTGATTTTCCGATCTAAGATCGGTTTGCGTCCCTCGCCACCGCCGTCGACCACCGCGCTTTTACTCCGATATCGGCGCGATCCGGCGTCTACACCGGCCCGAAGGCCTCACGCGATGCGGCGGCCCCTCCCGGCTGTCGATCGCGCGTCTTCCCGTCACCACCCTGCACCGACCATCGCCGCACTTCTCCGACCAGGACTGCTACATCACCATCCGCCTCTACTGTCGCTTCATATGGTGGCAGACCGGCTGCGTCGGGCCGGCTCCTGGCTCTGGCCGCGTCGGCTTCATCGGCTTCCTCGGGCCGGCTGCTAGCTGTAGGCCGTGTCGGCCTTGTTGGCTGCCTTTGGCCGACTGCCGGCTCCGGCCGCGTCTGCCTCGCTGGCTGCCTCGAGCCGGCTGCTAGCTGTCGGCTGCGTCGGCTGCCTCTGGCCGACTGCCGGCTCCGGCTGCGATCGTCATCGCCGACTTCATCTCGGACGCCGCCACACCGCCTCCATCGAGCGACGTCCCCGACCTCGTGTGGAGTCGGATTGATCACCCGCCCGTCCACGGTCCACCTCAGCTATGCCGTGCGACCGATCTGGCCCGTTAGTTGCGCGCGCCTTTGTAGGTCCCGTGAAGACTGTCTCGAGTAAAGCACGCCCTCCACCGATCGAGCACCGGGCTGCCGTTGCGTCGCCCCGTCGGGCCCAGCGCCACCGCCCCGTGGTTCTCCTGGCGGCTGCATCGACCCCGCGAACCGCCGCTACTCCGCCCCTTCGGGCTGTAGCGCGGCGGCACGCGGTTCCCGCCGCCACTCGAGGCCGTCTCCGTGGCTGCATCGACTCGCGCACCGCCGCTACGCTGCCCCGTCGGGCCGCCGCGTCGCGGCACGCTGTCCACACCACCACGTCGAGTTCTTCACGTCGTCACCCCGACCCGCGCGCTGCCGCTTCGTCACCCCTACGGGCCGTAGTGCCGTGACACGCGGTCCACTTCGTCATACCCGCGCGCCGACTTCCTGTGGTATGCGCCACTCCGTCTCCTTCGGCGCGGGAACGCCATCGTCCATGCTGGTCTTCGTCACGCTGTCGGGTTCTTCTTCGCCTACTTCGAGCATCACCGTCGCGTTCCTAACCAGCCTTCATCGCCATCGTCAGGCCTCCACGGCCACTCTCCTTTGGCGCCGCCGCAACTCTCTCACCCGAGCCGCGCCGCCCGTCCACTCCCTTCATCTCCGTCCACCACCAGCTCATCGCCAGCGTCACTGTCGTCTACCCCGACCACTTCGTCTACTCCGACCACCGCGGGGAATATCGGCCCCCGCCGATTTGCGCCGCAACCGTCGTCGAGTCCTTCTCTGCTAGCCTCTTCGACATGGCGTACAAGTTGTATGCAGGTCCCCATCTATGCATGCCTGGTGCCGGCAACACCGACGTGTGCCTTCGTCCCCGGTGTGTTTCCTGGTCTGACACGCCTGGAGCTATGCATCGTCAACATCGACTTCATTTGTCTACGCATGCACGCTGCTGGAAACACCGATGCGTGCCTTCGTCCACGATGTGTCCCCGAGCTTAGCCAACTCTGCGCGACGCATCTCAACTACGTCTTCTTCCGGCGTACCACCACTTCGACACCACTGCGCCTATGACTAACTCGGCGCCTCCTCGCGCCCGCGGCTCCACATGACTTCCTGGACACCGGCTACCCTGACTCGACATCTGCCACGACATTCTTCGCACGGCTACCTTGACCACGGCTACACCATCCTACACTCTCGGCTACCTCGACATCGACGCAAAGGGCTACCGCCTTGCTTGAGCAACCTCGTCGGTTTTCACTCCAGCCACAACTTCTGCGATGCATCGACCGTTACGACCGTGGGGGATGACCGTCAGCTTCCCTTCGGATTCTTCTCTAGTCTCACCGTCTGCGTCGCTATCGTTGTGACTACGGGGGGATGTTGAGTAACGTGATTATTTAGAAAAACATAGATAGACTAGGATTTGTTTCTGACTTGACTTGTACTCCAAAATAATCATGTACTCATATATATATATATATATATATATATATATATATATATATATATATATATGCCCATGAGGCTTAAGTAACACAACAATTATTTCACCAATCCCTCTTTTCCCATCCAACAAGTTTTGTTAAAGCATATCGAGATGTGCTCTAGGTAGTGCACATTTAAGTCTTATGTTATTAATTTTACGCTAAAAAATGTATTTTTTTTGTTAATTTGATTGAGCACTTAGATGTGTAATAACTACTATTTTTTTCTGTAAACTAATATAAAAGTGTTTAGGTAACTAAAATAGTGATCTAAACACTTTTATATTAGTTTATGGAGGGAGTACAACACATCTAAATGTGCCCTTTGACAAAGCATAATCTGTTACCTTGAAAAAGGGCATAATTTGATAGGCCTCGTTGGCTACGGGCGATGCGATTCTAAGATCTAAGCGCCGCCACTTACCTCTTGGAGCAACCCGCCGTCGGTGGCGCTGAAGATGCGCACGAGGGTGCCCTTGACGCTAGCTGTGACCACGAGCCGGCCGTCGCAGGACATGGCAATGGACGCGAGGCCGGAGGAGTGTGCACGTATGGTCACCACGGGCGCCGTGACCTCCCCCTCGTGCTCCCACCGCTCGACGTGCACTTCACCATCCCTGGCGCCGGGGCACGCGAACGCGAAGGGCGCGCCTGACGACACGACGCAGAGGCCAAGGGGATTGCCCCCCGTCACCACCGAGTGCAGCAACCAAAGCTCTTTGTCCTCGGTGTCCTTAGTCCTGCAGCCGAGCACCTCCAGCCGGTCAACGAGCACGACGATGGTCTTCGTGCCGTGGATGCGCACTGCACGCACGTCGTCGTCTTTGTCTCCGGCGTATGTCTTCTCCCCCTTGAAGTACCGCCAGTGGTAGTTCATGTATCCCGACTTCCAACGCCGGATGAAGAACTTGGTGTTGTTGACGCGACTCATGGTGGCGCATGCTGATTCCTTGAGGTCGAGCATGTCGCCGGCCGCTGCGACGATGGTCTTTCTGGCATCTTTTTCTTGGTAGAGGCCACGCAGGCTGAAGGTGTCGCACGAAAGCCAATGCACGCTGGAGGCGCCGGCGACGACAAAGCAGGACGCGTCGATGCTGAAGGAGAGGTGGACGATAGGGACGACAGCGGTGGAGCAGGCCTCCTCCTCTCGGCACCAGGTGGGTCTGTCGACGCCATGGGAACAAGGATACGCGATTGTGTTCTCCAGATTCGTTTTGAGGCCCCGTATCTCCAGAAATATGGTAACAAATGGAGAACTAGATAGATTCTGTTATTGGATAACTTGAGAAATATATTTTTTCAGGGAATTTTTTATAACATTTTCCCGGGGAACTTGAGACTGATTAAACGAAGAGTCTTCGAATCTAAGCAGTACACATACAGTCGATCGACATGCAATGTCTAAACCAAGGCCGCCAGGGCGAGCCGCGTCGTCCCCCGCTAGGGTGACTCAGGCGCCGCCTAAATCCTAGCCGTCGGGACTCGGGAGGCACAAACTTCTTCCTTCCCTCCCTCCGTCGCCGTTGGGGGACGCTGCCGGGATAAGCCGAGGAGCCGACGACGGTGGTGGGGGACTCCCTCTCTCATGCGTCTTAGGGATGGTGCGGGGCTCTAAACGTGAGGAGGCGTGGCCAATCGGTCTTGGTGGCGGGGCGCCGATGGCCGCGGTAAGTGGCAGCACGGCGACCGACCTTGCCTCGGGTAGCGGGGACGGAGACGTTGTCTGCGGGCGCGACGGTCGGCCCTGTTCGGGAGGTGGCAACACGCCATCTGGGTTTGGATCGGTGGCAACGACATGGAGGGTCTCGTGGATAGGTCGACGACATGCGTGGTATAACCTTTCGTTAGATCTGATCTGGCTGATGCGGCCTGGGTGCTACGCGACGGCAGAGATCGGTGACGGTGCGTGCATACGTTGCTAGATGGAAGTTCGTTGAGCATATCCGGGTAACAACCTTGTTCTGGGCTAGTTGCCAAGGCCGGCGATGGAGGTGCTCTTCGGTGTCGCTTCCTTCTTGAAGGTATCACATTCTATCTGCTATCTCCGAGGGAGACCCTAGATCAGTCGATCGGATGACGGCAGTGTTCTTGTGTCATGGGCATCATTTTTGGAGGTGTGCATTGGCTCGAGGGACCAGTGGACGGCTTCTGCAGTTGAGCGGCGTTTTAGGTGACACATAAACGATGTGGAGTCTCGGCGGCATGGCTCAGGGTCTCAGCGACGGATGTGTGATGATGGACACACGCACGGAGGTGGTGTTGTGTGGCATCGTGGTGGCATCGGCGATAGGTGTGGCAAGGTGGATACATCAGTACCTGCTTTGAATATGGATTGGTGGAAGACGGCCGCGACGGCCTTGGTAGCGTGTGCACGAGGGGCAATGCTGTGAGTGCGCCGAACCGGTGTGTGACCCAGACCCGATAATTCGGCTTGGTTGGGGCCTCCGACTTTCGATGTTGGGCTTTGGTGCAAGATATGGATATTCCTTTCAGACAATCTTTGTGAATAATTAATAAATTGATTGTATGCACCACACAAATATAGCAGAGGCCCGGGTTTATCTCCCCTAAAATAATAAAGCGCGCAGCGCTTCTGCCGTACGTCGCGGTAATTTTGCAAAAACACCCCTCGCTTTTCTGATAATTAATCCACAGTACGTTTTTAAGTTAGAAAAAAAGCCTTTCGTTCAGTTCCCCGGCTTACCCATTGCGGTCTTCAGGAGTGGGCTTCTCGCCGGCGGCGGGCGAGGAGGCGATGGGCTCGGCCGTCTCGAAGAGGGTGTCGAAGCAGAGCATGGATGCGCCGTCGTCGGAGACGTGGCAGAGCTCGTCCATGGCGGCCAGCCGCTCCATGCTCGAGACCTCGCAGCACGCCGCCGGCCCCTCGCATGCATCTCGCCGGGGACCCACCATCCGCAGTCGAGCCACCCCGCGCCAGCCACCGGCCCGCAGCCGACTCCACTCGCCGGCCCAAAGCGCCGCCTGTACTGCACCGCCCTCTGCCTCGATCTCCGCCGCCGCAGCCCCGATCCGGCCCGATCCGGTCCGGGGGAGACCTGTTGGAATTATGCCCTAGAGGCAATAATACATATAGTTATTATTATAATTCCTGTATCAAGATAATCGTTTATTATCCATGCTATAATTGTATTGAATGAAGACTCATTTACTTGTGTGGATACATAGACAAAACACCGTCCCTAGCAAGCCTCTAGTTGGCTAGCCAGTTGATCAAAGATAGTCAGTGTCTTCTGATTATGAACAAAGTGTTGTTGCTTGATAACTGGATCACGTCATTAGGAGAATCACGTGATGGACTAGACCCAAACTAATAGACGTAGCATGTTGATCGTGTCATTTTGTTGCTACTGTTTTCTGCGTGTCAAGTATTTATTCCTATGACCATGAGATCATATAACTCACTGACACCGGAGGAATGCTTTGTGTGTATCAAACGTCGCAACGTAACTGGGTGACTATAAAGATGCTCTACAGGTATCTCCGAAGGTGTTAGTTGAGTTAGTATGGATCAAGACTGGGATTTGTCACTCCGTGTGACGGAGAGGTATCTCGGGGCCCACTCGGTAATGCAACATCACACACAAGCCTTGCAAGCAATGTAACTTAGTGTAAGTTGCGGGATCTTGTATTACGGAACGAGTAAAGAGACTTGCCGGTAAACGAGATTGAAATAGGTATACGGATACTGACGATCGAATCTCGGGCAAGTAACATATCGAAGGACAAAGGGAATGACATACGGGATTATATGAATCCTTGGCACTGAGGTTCAAACGATAAGATCTTCATAGAATATGTAGGATCCAATATGGGCATCCAGGACCCGCTATTGGATATTGACCGAGGAGTCTCTCGGGTCATGTCTACATAGTTCTCGAACCCGCAGGGTCTGCACACTTAAGGTTCGACGTTGTTTTATGCGTATTTGAGTTATATGGTTGGTTACCGAATGTTGTTCGGAGTCCCGGATGAGATCACGGACGTCAAGAGGGTTTCCGGAATGGTCCGGAAACGAAGATTGATATATAGGATGACCTCATTTTATTACCGCAAGGTTTTCGGAGTTACCGGGAATGTACCGGGAATGACGAATGGGTTCCGGGAGTTCACCGGGGGGGGGGGGGGGGAACCCACCCTGGGGAAGCCCATAGGCCTTGAGGGTGGCACACCAGCCCTTAGTGGGCTGGTGGGGCAGCCCAAAAGGGCCCTATGCGCCTAGGAAAGAAAATCAAAGAGAAAGGGCTTCCCCCTTGGACTCGGCCGACCACATTGGGGCTCCTTGAGCCCCAAGGCAAGGTCCCCTCCCTCCCACCTATATATACGGAGGTTTTAGGGCTGATTTACGACGACTTTTCCACGGCAGCCCGACCACATATCTCCACGGTTTTTCCTCTAGATCGCGTTTCTACGGAGCTCGGGCGGAGCCCTGCTGAGACAAGGTCATCACCAACCTCCCGAGCGCCGTCAGGCTGCCGGAGAACTCTTCTACCTCTCCGTCTCTCTTGCTGGATCAAGAAGGCCGAGATCATCGTCGAGCTGTACGTGTGCTGAACGCGGAGGTGCCGTCCGTTCGGTACTAGATCGTGGGACTGATCGCGGGATTGTTCGCGGGGCGGATCGAGGGACGTGAGGACGTTCCACTACATCAACCGCGTTCACTAACGCTTCTGCTGTACGGTCTACAAGGGTACGTAGATCACTCATCCCCTCTCGTAGATGGACATCACCATGATAGGTCTTCGTGCGCGTAGGAATTTTTTTGTTTCCCTTGCGACGTTCCCCAACAGCGGCATCATGAGCTAGGTTCATGCGTAGATGTCTTCTCGAGTAGAACACAAAAGTTTTTGTGGGCGGTGATGTGCGTTTTGCTGCCCTCCTTAGTCTTTTCTTGATTCCGCGGTATTGTTGGATTGAAGCGGCTTGGACCGACATTACTCGTACGCTTACGAGAGACTGGTTTCATCGCTAAGAGTAACCCCGTTGCTCAAAGATGACTGGCAAGTGTCGGTTTCTCCAACTTTAGTTGAATCGGATTTGATCGAGGAGGTCCTTGGATGAGGTTAAATAGCAACTCATATATCTCCGTTGTGGTGTTTGCGTAAGTAAGATGCAGATCCTACTAGATACCCATGGACACCACGTAAAACATGCAACAACAAAATTAGAGGACGTCTAACTTGTTTTTGCAGGGTATGCTTGTGATGTGATATGGCCAACGATGTGATGTGATATATTGGATGTATGAGATGATCATGTTGTAATAGAAAATATCGACTTGCACGTCGATGGTACGGCAACCGGCAGGAGCCATAGGGTTGTCTTTATACTAACGTTTGTGCTTGCAGATGCGTTTACTATTTTGCTAGGATGTAGCTTTAGTAGTAATAGCATGAGTAGCACGACAACCCCGATGGCAACACGTTGATGGAGATCATGGTGTGGCGCCGGTGACAAGAAGATCGTGCCGGTGCTTTGGTGATGGAGATCAAGAAGCATGTGATGATGGCCATATCATGTCACTTATGAATTGCATGTGATGTTAATCCTTTTATGCACCTTATTTTGCTTAGAACGACGGTAGCATTATGAGGTGATCTCTCACTAAAATTTCAAGACGAAATTGTGTTCTCCCCGACTGTGCACCGTTGCTACAGTTCGTCGTTTCGAGACACCACGTGATGATCGGGTGTGATGGACTCAACGTTCACATACAACGGGTGCAAAACAGTTGCGCACGCGGAACACTCGGGTTAAGCTTGATGAGCCTAGCATGTGCGGACATGGCCTCGGAACACATGAGATCGAAAGGTCGATCATGAATCATATAGATGATATGATTAGCATAGGGATGCTTACCACTGAAACTATACTCAACTCACGTGATGATCGGACTTGAGCTAGTGTAAGTGGATCATGAACCACTCAAATGACTAGAGAGATGTACTTTTTGAGTGGGAGTTTAGCGAATAATTTGATTAAGTTAAACTCTAATTATCTTGATCATAGTCTAAGTCCACTTTGAATATATTTGTGTTGTAGATCATGGCTCACGCTACAGTCATCCTGAATTTTAATACGTTCCTAGAGAAAGCTAAGTTGAAAGATGATGGAAGCAACTTTGTAGACTGGGCTCGTAATCTTAAGCTAATCTTACAAGCTAGGAAGAAGGATTATGTCCTTAATGCTGCGCTAGGAGATGAACCACCCGCTACGGCTGATCAGGATGTTAAGAACGCTTGGTTAGCACGTAAGGAGGACTACTCAATAGTTCAATGTGCAGTCTTGTATGGCTTAGAACCGGGACTTCAACGTCGCTTTGAGCGTCATGGAGCATTTGAGATGTTCCAGGAGTTGAAGTTTATCTTTCAGAAGAACGCCCGGATCGAGAGGTATGAGACCTTCGATAAATTCTATGCTTGCAAGATGGAGGAGAACTCGTCTGTCAGTGAACATGTGCTCAAAATGTCTGGGTACTCAAACCGTCTAGCTGAGCTGGGTATTGAACTCCCGCAAGAGGCTATCACTGACAGAATCCTTCAATCACTGCCGCCAAGCTACAAAGGCTTTGTGTTGAACTACAACATGCAAGGGATGAACAAGTCACCCGGCGAGTTGTTTGCGATGCTGAAAGTCGCAGAGTCTGAACTCCGCAAAGAACATCAAGTGTTGATGGTGAATAAGCCCACTAGTTTCAAGAGAAACGGAAAAGGAAAGAAGGGTAATTCGAAGAAGAGCGACAAGCCTGTTGCCAATCCGACGAAGAAACCCAAAGCTGGACCTAAGCCTGAAACGGAGTGTTACTATTGCAAGGGTATGGGTCACTGGAAGCGCAATTGCCCCAAGTATCTGGCAGATAAGAAGGCGGCCAAAGAAAAATCAGGTATATTTGATATACATGTTATTGATGTGTACTTAACCGGCTCTCGTAGTAGTGCCTGGGTATTCGATACCGGTTCTGTTGCTCATATTTGCAACTCGAAACAGGAACTGCGGAATAGACGAAGGCTGGCGAAAGATGAAGTGACGATGCGCGTAGGAAATGGTTCCAAGGTTGATGCAATCGCCGTCGGCACAGTTTCACTTCAATTACCATCAGGATTAGTGATGAACTTAAATCATTGTTATTTAGTGCCTGCGTTGAGCATGAACATTATATCTGGATCTTGTTTATTGCGAGACGGTTACTCTTTTAAGTCAGAGAATAATGGTTGTTCTATTTCTATGAGTAACATCTTTTATGGTCATGCACCTAATGTGAGAGGATTGTTCATATTGAATCTTGATTGCGATACGCATATACATAACATTGAGACCAAAAGAGTTAGAGTTAACAATGATAGCGCCATATTTCTGCGGCACTGCCGATTAGGTCATATTGGTGTAAAGCGCATGAAGAAACTCCATGCTGATGGACTTTTGGAGTCACTTGACTTTGATTCACTTGACACGTGTGAACCATGCCTCATGGGCAAGATGACTAAGACTCCGTTCTCTGGAACTATGGAGCGTGCAAGTGACTTGTTGGAAATCATACATACCGATGTGTGTGGTCCGATGAGCGTAGAGGCGCGCGGCGGATATCGTTATTTTCTCACCTTCACTGACGATTTGAGTAGATATGGTTATGTCTACTTGATGAAGCACAAGTCTGAAACATTTGAAAAGTTCAAGCAATTTCAGAGTGAAGTGGAAAATCATCGTAACAAGAAGATCAAGTTCCTACGGTCTGATCGTGGGGGTAAATATCCGAGTTTCGAGTTTGGTGCTCACTTAAGACAATGTGGAATTGTTTCACAGTTAACACCGCCTGGAACACCACAGCGTAATGGTGTGTCCGAACGTCGTAATCGTACTTTATTGGAGATGGTGCGATCTATGATGTCTCTTACCGATTTGCCGTTATCGTTTTGGGGTTATGCATTAGAAACAGCTGCATTCACTTTAAATAGGGTACCATCAAAATCCGTTGAGACGACACCATACGAACTGTGGTATGGCAAAAGGCCAAAGTTGTCGTTTCTTAAAGTTTGGGGATGTGATGCTTATGTCAAAAAGCTTCAGCCTGAAAAGCTGGAACCCAAAGCGGAAAAGTGCGTCTTCATAGGTTACCCAAAAGAGACAGTTGGGTACACCTTCTATCTCAAATCCGAGGGCAAAGTGTTTGTTGCTAAAAACGGAGCTTTTCTCGAGAAGGAGTTTCTCTCGAGAGAATTGAGTGGGAGGAAGATAGAACTTGACGAGGTTGTCGAACCTCTCATCCCTCTGGATGGTGGCGCAAGGCAAGGGGAAACCTCTGTCGTTGCGACGCCGGTTGAGGAGGAAGTTAGTGATGATGATCATGAAACTCCGGTTCAAGTTCCTGTCGAACCACGCAGGTCGACGAGACCACGTGCTGCTCCAGAGTGGTACGGTAATCCCGTCTTATCAATCATGTTGTTAGACTACAATGAACCTACAAACTATGAAGAAGCAATGGTGGGCCCAGATTCCAACAAATGGCTAGAAGCCATGAAGTCCGAGATAGGATGCATGTATGAGAACAAAGTGTGGACTTTGGAGGTACTACCTGAGGGCCGCAAGGCTATTCAGAACAAATGGATATTTAAGAGGAAGACGGACGCTGACGGCAATGTGACCGTTTATAAAGCTCGACTTGTGGCAAAGGGTTTTTCACAAGTTCAAGGAGTTGACTACGATGAGACATTCTCACCCGTAGCGATGCTTAAGTCCGTTAGAATCATGTTAGCAATAGCTGCATTTTTCGATTATGAAATCTGGCAGATGGATGTCAAAACGGCGTTCCTTAACGGTTTCCTTAAGGAAGAGTTATATATGATACAACCCGAAGGTTTTGTCGATCCTAAGAATGCTAACAAGGTGTGCAAGCTCCAGCGATCCATTTATGGATTGGTGCAAGCATCTCGGAGTTGGAACAAACGCTTTGATGAGGTGATCAAAGCATTTGGGTTTATACAAGTGGTTGTAGAATCTTGTATTTACAAGAAAGTGAGTGGGAGCTCTGTGGCGTTTCTAATATTATATGTGGATGACATATTGCTGATTGGAACAACGTGGAGTTTTTGGAGAGCATAAAGGATTACTTGAATAAAAGTTTCTCTATGAAGGACCTAGGAGAAGCTGCTTACATTCTAGGCATTAAGATCTATAGGGATAGATCAAAACGCCTGATAGGACTTTCACAAAGCACATACCTTGATAAAGTTTTGAAGAGGTTCAAAATGGAACAGTCCAAGAAAGGGTTCTTGCCAGTTTTACAAGGTACGAAATTGAGTAAGACTCAGTGCCCAGCAACTGATGAAGATAGAGAGCATATGCGCTCCGTCCCCTATGCTTCAGCCATAGGTTCTATCATGTATGCAATGCTGTGCACTAGACCGGATGTTAGCCTGGCCATAAGTATGGCGGGTAGGTTCCAGAGTAATCCAGGAGTGGGTCACTGGACAGCGGTCAAGAATATCCTGAAGTACCTGAAAAGGACTAAGGAGATGTTTCTCGTGTATGGAGGTGACGAAGAGCTCGCCGTAAAAGGTTACGTCGATGCAAGCTTTGACACAGATCCGGATGACTCTAAGTCGCAAACCGGATACGTAATTATTCTTAATGGGGGTGCGGTAAGCTGGTGCAGTTCCAAGCAAAGCGTCGTAGCAGATTCTACATGTGAAGCGGAATACATGGCTGCCTCGGAGGCGGCTAAGGAGGGTGTCTGGATGAAGCAGTTCATGACGGATCTTGCAGTGGTGCCAAGCGCACTGAATCCAATAACCTTGTTCTGTGACAACACGGGTGCCATTGCCTTAGCAAAGGAACCACGTTTTCACAAGAAGACCAGACACATCAAACGACGCTTCAACCTCATCCGCGACTACGTCGAGGGAGAGGACGTAAATATATGCAAAGTGCACACGGATCTGAATGTAGCAGACCCGCTGACTAAACCTCTTACACGGCCAAAGCATGATCAACACCAGAACTGTATGGGTGTTAGATTTATTACAATGTAATTCGCATGATGATGTGAGGGCTAGATTATTGACTCTAGTGCAAGTGGGAGACTGTTGGAATTATGCCCTAGAGGCAATAATACATATAGTTATTATTATAATTCCTGTATCAAGATAATCGTTTATTATCCATGCTATAATTGTATTGAATGAAGACTCATTTACTTGTGTGGATACATAGACAAAACACCGTCCCTAGCAAGCCTCTAGTTGGCTAGCCAGTTGATCAAAGATAGTCAGTGTCTTCTGATTATGAACAAAGTGTTGTTGCTTGATAACTGGATCACGTCATTAGGAGAATCACGTGATGGACTAGACCCAAACTAATAGACGTAGCATGTTGATCGTGTCATTTTGTTGCTACTGTTTTCTGCGTGTCAAGTATTTATTCCTATGACCATGAGATCATATAACTCACTGACACCGAAGGAATGCTTTATGTGTATCAAACGTCGCAACGTAACTGGGTGACTATAAAGATGCTCTACAGGTATCTCCGAAGGTGTTAGTTGAGTTAGTATGGATCAAGACTGGGATTTGTCACTCCGTGTGACGGAGAGGTATCTCGGGGCCCACTCGGTAATGCAACATCACACACAAGCCTTGCAAGCAATGTAACTTAGTGTAAGTTGCGGGATCTTGTATTACGGAACGAGTAAAGAGACTTGCCGGTAAACGAGATTGAAATAGGTATACGGATACTGACGATCGAATCTCGGGCAAGTAACATACCGAAGGACAAAGGGAATGACATACGGGATTATATGAATCCTTGGCACTGAGGTTCAAACGATAAGATCTGTGTAGAATATGTAGGATCTAATATGGGCATCCAGGTCCCGCTATTGGATATTGACCGAGGAGTCTCTCGGGTCATGTCTACATAGTTCTCGAACCCGCAGGGTCTGCACACTTAAGGTTCGACGTTGTTTTATGCGTATTTGAGTTATATGGTTGGTTACCGAATGTTGTTCGGAGTCCCGGATAAGATCACAGACGTCACGAGGGTTTCCGGAATGGTCCGTAAAGGAAGATTCATATATAGGATGACCTCATTTGATTACCGGAAGGTTTTCGGAGTTACCGGGAATGTACCGGGAATGACGAATGGGTTCCGGGAGTTCACCGGGGGGGGGGGGGGGGGCAACCCACCCTGGGGAAGCCCATAGGCCTTGAGGGTGGCACACCAGCCCTTAGTGGGCTGGTGGGGCAGCCCAAAAGGGCCCTATGCGCCTAGGAAAGAAAATCAAAGAGAAAAAAAAGAGGAGGTGGGAAGGGAAGGAAGGACTCCCACCCACCAAACCAAGTCCAACTCGGTTTGGGGGGGGGCCTTCCCCCTTGGACTCGGCCGACCCCCTTGGGGCTCCTTGAGCCCCAAGGCAAGGTCCTCTCCCTCCCACCTATATATACGAAGGTTTTAGGGCTGATTTACGACGACTTTTCCACGGCATCCCGACCACATACCTCCACGGTTTTTCCTCTAGATCGCGTTTCTGCGGAGCTCGGGCGGAGCCCTGCTGAGACAAGGTCATCACCAACCTCCGGAGCGCCGTCACGCTGCCGGAGAACTCTTCTACCTCTCCGTCTCTCTTGCTGGATCAAGAAGGCCGAGATCATCGTCGAGCTGTACGTGTGCTGAACGCGGAGGTGCCGTCCGTTCGGTACTAGATCGTGGGACTGATCGCGGGATTGTTCGCGGGGAGGATCGAGGGACGTGAGGACGTTCCACTACATCAACCGCGTTCACTAACGCTTCTGCTGTACGGTCTACAAGGGTACGTAGATCACTCATCCCCTCTCATAGATGGACATCACCATGATAGGTCTTCGTGCGCGTAGGAAATATTTTGTTTCCCTTGCGACGTTCCCCAACAAGACCATCTACGCCGCCAACCTGCCACCGGAGCCTCGCTGCCCTCGCCCCTTGCGCCGGTGGAGGCAGCCGCCGGCCCTGCTACGCTCGGGCTCGAGCAGCGGGAGGGGCGCGGACGGCAGTTCAGAAAATGAATCCCTCCCAGCTCAGACTTTTGTAGATCTACCTGATCTTGTAAGAGTTGTATCGATTGGCCGCAAAGTGGAAGATCTGCTTGCAAACCCTGAAAGCAAAGAATGGTTATCCATATCAACTGAGCTGTGTGGAGATATATTTGCTACTCCGTTCTATGTAATTGTACATTTGTGTGTTCATGTCATCTAAAGTTTGTGCATGTCAGGTACACACATTTCAAACACTAGGGATGCTGCAGCATTTGCTCTCTTATCCGAAGAGGGTATCACAAAAGGTGTTCGGAGGATAACGGCTGTTACTGCTGAGTGTGCCTCACAGGCTATGAAGTTGGCATCATCTATCGATAGTGATATCAACGAAGCATCTAAACTGGACGGGGCGACATTGGAAAAGGTACTTCGCTTTTCCCTTTTGTGCTTGTGTCTCTTAGTTTGAGCTATATGGTTTTGATACTCTAATAAATTGGATATTATTAAAAGTTATTGTCATTTTTGCTTGTTTTCTTAGAAAAAAATACTATTTCCGTAACCTTTATGTAAATAGATGGCATCAATTGTACTTTGTAGCCATTTCCTCTTGATCTGCTTTGTAGTATTAGATTGTATCTAAGAATGATGTTCCTTCATCAGAAAACTGGGTCCACCAAGAATACACCGGATGCAGCTGCTATCCCAGCTGCACGAAAAGCTGATGTAAAAGGCAATGTCTCAAAGCTGGAAGTCTGTAAACGCTTCAGTTCATTTGTCATATCTTGTCAATAGTTAAAATGAAAGCTGACTATGGCTGTTGCATATATCAGGAGCAACTTAGGGAGGCGAAGAAGATAATGGGCAAAGGAAATATCCAAAAGGCTGTCAAGACTGCCATAGATGCCGCAGAAGCTGCTGTTTCTAAAGGAAAACCCTTCTGTGTTACTCATGCCGACGTGGGTCTTGATACCACTGCTATCCGCGAAGCAGTTGTCAAAGCCATGGATCGGTTCAAGGTCGGTACTCCAATCCCAATTCTCTGTCGGCGCGCTTTCCATTTTTATAAAAATTCTGAAGCTATGGCGCCAGGTGCTCTGTTTTGCAGACTCGAGTATGTGAATCAGAATTCAGACAGGGATTGCCTTGCTTGGCTCCATTTGAATAACCACGGTACATGTGCATCAATATCCATTCCTTCTGTCCGAACATAAGAGCGTTTTCGAATTTTATGGAAAAAAGTAAAATAATGGCCATTGGAATTGCTATATCTCTTACAAAAATCAGATTTCAAGTTTGTGCCGAGCAGTTTTTGCCTTTATTTACAACTTAACTTTCAATTGCTACTGAACAGATGCAAGTAGCTATTCTTCGGAGCTGCTGGGCAGCCATTCATATGGAGGAAATTGTTTCTATTAGTACCTTTTATTTTCTTCTGCTTGGAGAGTTCGTATAGGTATTATTCGCTACTATATATAATGATTTGTCGTATGTTTACGTACCTACTTGCATTTCAAAGACGGTGCGGAGTTCAAGTAGATGTTGACGAAGAACATGATGGAAGGGGGGTCAAATACGAAATACACGATCAGAAAATCGACAATCTAACCCGGTGCAACGCACGGACACTTTTACTAGGATCACAAATTGACGGTGACAGTATCGAAAACCTACGTACAATTGATTTACTTCAAATTGATACCAGCAATATATAAGCTTCACTTTCTAGCATTGAGAGCTTAATTATCCCCAGTGCAACCAGTCCATCTGAGCATGAATGGTATCATGCGTGTGCCTAGAATTAGTGCTTTATTTTGTTAGAATCTGTGTTCATACATCAGACAGTTGTATTGTAATTTAGAAAGATCTGAACTAGGCCATTAATTTTCCTTAGTTATTTCCACACTAACATAGTTTAGAACTTATTGATGTTTCCATGGTTTTGTTGATCCGGAGTTGACTTGAGATATACATATTGAAGAACAATAGAGATTTTAAGCCATTAGGCCAGGTTCTGAATTGCCATGGCATCGTCAGCACATGCCAGTGTGTCGACGACGTTGATAGTCAGGATTTGGAGGTAACTCTGCTCGGTACCATCTGAAATCCTAATAACAGTGAGAATTAATTACTCTCATTATCCCTTGTCCCCTTCATGAAAAATGCACGAGGAGAACACCAATGTGCGGGGTAACCATGTTTGTTTCAAGACCAATAAGACCTGATCTTTTGAGCTGCCGGATGTCATGTGGTTGAGTTCAGGTATTATTACTTCCTGAATTTAGAGTGTAATTGATGTGTTTATGTTGGATACTGATATGGTTCTCTTTCTGGATTTCGGATCAATTCAGGAGTCGTTTTGTACAGCAGAAACTTGAAACATCTTCTACTAAAGAGAAGAACATGATTACTTTCAAAAATACTTCCTCAAGCATGAAGAAGAGTCCGTCTCAGATTTATTTTGGCTCGGTTGGGTTGTTCAGGCTGAGGCGACACCAGCTATGGACATTATGTATGAAACAAATAGCTCTTTCACTGGCTATGTTAGGATGGACTATGGGCTGGAAGGAAGCCGCAGAGTCCAGTCGAGTCGGAAGTCTGAACGACTTGTCCAGTAATGTGTAAGTGATAGCAATATGAATTTAAAATTGAGAAAATGATGTGTTATTAGTAAAATCATTACAGCTAACATGGATTCAAACCAATAACCGTGCTTACTTACTTCTATGTTGCAAAGTCACAGTGCTGCACCTCAGCGAATAAAGTAGGAATAATTCACTCCCCACCTATTTGTTTATTATTGATCATTGCTGCTTCATATGTTTATTCTCATCCAACTAATATATTTACAAACTTTTTAAATGTTGGACTATTTCTTCTTTATCTTTCGGGGCTTTCCTGTGAAAGCAAGATGAATTTCGAAGAGTTCAATTTAATGTTAGTGCAGTTTCTTCTCTGGAAGAAAAAAGAGAGAATTGGTGCAGTGTCTCATGCCTATTGACTCAGTCTATTGCGCTCACTAAATATATTCATGTATGCTGCAGACACATGATCATATTTTTTACCCGGTGCAACTCACAGGCATTTGTACTAGTATATCTTAAAAATAAATAGTACACGTACCAATATCATTTCAGCAAGGTAACAAGTTTCGCTCCTATCTGTTCTTGGGCGATATCAAGGCGAAGATTTTTGTTTTTACGTCGTGCAGCCACTGACTACCCTTGCGCCGCTCGTCGCTTCGGCCGCGACGACTGGGCGGGGTAGCCCCGGTTCTTTGTCTCCAGCGTCTAGGTATAGGATTTGTGTGTGAGGTGACTGTGCTTGGTCGGTGCCGGCGTCGTCACCTCGAATAATATTTTTTGGGCCACCGCATCGAAGGTGTTTCTATGACGACATTGAGGAGATCAGATTTGTGTCCAGGCCTAGCCTTCAAGAGGAAGAGGGCGATGGATGTCTTGCCAGGGGTCCCGTTTCTTCAGCCCTGTCCACCTCGCGTCGGCAGTTCCTCCCGTGCCATCACAGAGTCGGAAGTGTTTGTATTGGAGCTGACTCGGGCTGCCACTCCGGTGTCACCCAAGAGATGGTGCACCAAGTGTTTCTTCGGCGACAGAAGATGGTTAACGGTTTTGGAGCCTCCCGTCGTTGTCGTCGTCCGAGACATTCATGGCCGCGATCCAAAGCGAGGTGAAGATTTGCTCCGGCCCATAACCTACAACGACAACTGCAGATCCGTTCACGGCCTCGTCTATTCATAGGCTCATAACGCAACTTTACTGCTATGGCTTTCTTTTAGACCTTGACTTAGTGGAGACCATTTCTTCTCCTCTCGGGCGAACGCTTTGACTACAGTGGTCAAAGTTTTTTGGTCAGTGTGTTGGTGGTTGAAGGGATGAAGAAGGTTTTTTCTTCAATTTTCCTTTGTTGAGAATATTTCCTATACTTTCTCTTGGTGTGCTATTTCTTTGGATATCTTCAGAGATATGCTACATTTGCTGTAATTTGCTGATGGTATTAATATAAATGTGGCACTTCTCCTAAAAACATCATTTGGAGTAATAATTAATTAAAAAACATCATTTTAGGAAAGTACATGACATCTGCCCGTTTTCTGTTTTGCCAACAAGATTGGATTGCGAGCCAAAACAAATCCAAGATGGGAAACGTTTCGTAGCGGCCGACCGATCGAAAATTCGCCGGTCGCACACAAGCAACTATATGGGGCAGAATCATGTGGTCCGTTTTCCACCTCCCTCGCGAACATTATCCTTTCAGGTTCTTCTTCCTCACAAAAAATGCCAACTCAATGTTCTCTCCTCTCTCACTTCCCATGTGTGTCCCATGCCCAATCTGCCTCCTCTCTTCCTTTTTTCATGCGGCAAGCTCATGGGTCGAAGGTAGGTCGCATGGGTGGGGCTGCGAGACACCAACTACAATGCATTTCTAGACAGAGCTGCAACGCATATGCGGTGCCTCGAGTGCACGAGTCGACAACATCGGACTCGCTGCTACGACAAGCAAGAAGGTGTTGCAGCCGACAAACCAAGGAGCTACTACCCAAAGCACAATAAGTTGCGGACGACGGAGTGCACCTAGCATGAGGGATGGGGTGAGAGGGGACACCACTGGAACTGCGAGCGCCAAGCGTCTACCACTGATATTACAACCAGAGTTCAAGGAAGCTACAACCAGCACAGTCAAAAGCTTCAACCAGCGATGACGGATGCCGGGGTTAGCCACCACCAACAAGAAAAGGCTACAACGGATGAGAGAAAGCTACAACCGGTTTCACAAACAGATTCAACCAATGTTGACGGAAGTTGGGGGTAATGAATGTCAAGGAAAAGAGTTGCAACCGATGTAGAGAAAGCTACAATCAACTACAAAAGAGTTTCAACCAGAGACACTAAAAAGAAAAAACTACAATGACATTGATGAAACTGCAATGGCGTTAACGAAAGCTGCAAGTGGCTACGTAAAAAAGCTTCAATCGGTGGGCGTGCCAATGATGGTGCCAACACCGAGCTCGTGGAGCGATGGACGATGCTCGAGCGACACTATAACCAATCGGCGGGAGAAGCTGTGATCTACCGGTGACAAAACTGCAAACCCCCACATGTCGATGCTTTGAATGGAAATCATGAGCGACTTAGAGCATGCCCACCAGACCCCGTATAGCGTCACGACCCGTAAAATAACAGTCAAAATACGAGTCTGCGCAGAAAATGCTGCCCGACCAGACCCTGGAAATGCGTACGACCCGTAAAAGTTTTTGCGGGGCGCGGCAAAAGTTCGTCCTCAACCTTTACATTCACGGGGTGGGAGGCCAACCCGAGCTCTCCCCCTATCCGCAATGAGATTTGGCGCGAGGGAAATTTCCGCGCGGCCGTTCCCCGCTTCCCCCTCCTCGGCAGCCATTGCCCCGCCATCGCGCGATCCGATCCATCTTCCTCGCCATTCTTCGCCGCGATGGAAGCCTCTGAGCCGTCCCAGGTCAACGTGGAGGTCACGCACTGTGAGATCGATAGAAGTTGTGTCTAGAGGGGGGAGGGTGAATAGACTACTTGTCAAGATTAAAATCTTAGCCTTCTCAATTTCAAGGTTGGTAGATTTTAACGATACTAACAAGTCTAGTACACCCTACACATGCTAGTCAACATATATATATATGGCAGATGAAAAGTAAAGACTTTGCACATGTAAAGGAGTAGAGTTTAGGAGATCAAACCCAAAGAGGTTGACACGACGATTTTTTGCATGGTTCCGATAGGTGGCGCTATTGTACGTCCATGTTAGTGGAGACTTCAACCCACGGAGGGTAATGGCTGCGAGAGTACACGGAGGGCTCCACCCACAATGGGTCCATGAAGAAGCGTCCTTGTCTATTCCACTACGGCTTCCGTCCACACATGACTAGCCTTACTCACGATAGATCTTCACGAAGTAGGCGATCGCCTTGTCCTTACAAACATCTTGGTTCAACTCCACAACACAAGGTAGGAGGCTCCCAAGCAACACCTAACCAATTTAGGAGGCACCACCCTTCAAAAGGTAATAGATGTGGTAGAACGATGAACTCCTTGCTCTTGTGCTTCTAAAGATAGTCTCCTCAACATAAAATCACTCTCTCACAGAATAGGCATGTGTAGGAGGCGAGGTATTAAAATGAACTGGTTGAAGAGGTAAATGGTGAAGATCAAGTAGAAATGGTGAGGTATCATGCAATTCTAGCCGCAGCTGAGCTCAATTCATCCATTACCACTTCATTGTCTTCAAATTCTGGTTGAAGAGTTAAATGGTGACGATCAAGTAGAAATGCATGCTTGCCTAGCTTGGCATTGAGAAGCATCTGAATGTATGGGGCATATCCACAAAATCTTTTCTGATCAGCAGCAGTCCTCCGGATAGTCTCTACTATCAAGTCCATCACTCTAAAACTAGTGTGAGAGTCCAAATGATGCAGCAAATTGATGGAGTGACCTCAAATCATCTTCTCATCACCTGATTTAGTCATCAAGGTGTATCTCAGAATGGTGTTAGTTGTGGGTATCCCTGCTTGTAAGAAGTACCCTGAGCCAAGCTTGTGAGTAGCCAAAAACTTGTGAGGAATTGGCTTGTACATGTTGGCCATGGAGTTGTGACTCATCTTCTTCTCAGAGTACACATCAACATCACTCTCTTCCTGCTTAGGGGCACCAATGATAGTGGCCCACTCATCACTTGTTGACTCATACTTGTGACCATCAGTCATCCACACAATAGAACCATCTCCATAGAAGTGAACAGTTGAGTAGAATTGCATGATCAGTTCATCATTCCATGGGGTCATCTCTTTTCCAAGAAAGTCTTCAATGTCGACACACTTGAAATTGTCTTGCACATCGGGAAAGAAATTTTCATTTGCTTTGATGTAAGCCCAGTCAACATGTCTCACGTCACTAACTGCTGGACTTTTGTCATATAGAACAGTCCCATAAAAAGCTTGTTGTTCCTTGGTGTGAAACCTTGGATCAACAACAGTTCTTCTCCTGACAACATATGGATCAGTAGCTCTCCATTTCCTCAAACCTTCATCTTTCCTCTTCTTCATATCTTCAGCTACTGGATGAGCAACATTCTGCAGTGGCAGATTTGGTCGGAGCTTTCTAAGAATAGGTGCATCCCCTTCTTCTTCCTTTGTAGCAAAGGCATTAGAAGAAAGGCCTTTCTCCTTGGTACCTGCAGGAATGTCCTTTGTAGTCCTCTTGGGAGCTACAAACTTCTTAGCCTTAGGAGGCTTGGGAGTATTTTCCCTGGGCATGGCATCAGCCATGAGCTTCTTCTTCTTCTTCTTCTGAGGAGGAGGGGCATCAGCTAAGATCTCTTCTTCTCCAGCAGCATCTTGTGGATCCTCATACATGGGAGTATGTCTTCCAACAACATGAATCAACCTCTTCCTGGATCTCTTTGCACCACCCTTCTTAGGAGGATTATCAATGGAAAGTGATGTACTCTGTCTTGCAAATTTAGGAGCTCTAAGATCATCTGGCTTAGCATACTCTTTCCTGACATTCTTCTTAGGAGCCTTTGGAGGAGCAGAAGTTTCCTCTGGCACAAAATATGAGTCCTCTTCATCTGAGTCAAGCTTCTCCCTCTGCGTGGTGCCTTGTTTTGGCAAGCCATGCGAGGTGTGAGAACCTGGGTCAGAAGTTGTCTTCTATGGACTTGTGCCTGAGTCCATCTCAACACTGTTCTCTCTGAAATCATTCTGGCTATCATTAGACCGTGACATCCTGACACACTGAGCAAATAAGCAACCAACAGACTAGCAGACAAGCGGATCTATGAAACATATATAGAAGAGCTGAAGGATTGAGCATCACAAAGTACAAAAGGTTTTCAAACATTTGAACAATGACATCCTTAGTTTTAGCTTTCTGCAGATCACATTTCGTTAGCACCGAGTCTGAATTTTCGGAGTCACCGAGACAAATGAACTACTTTACACAGACTTGTCCATCACTTCGGTGGAATCAGAAGTGGCAACTCGGTCTCACCGAGTACATTCTCACAAACCCTAGATTCAATGCAATCCGGTGTCACCGAGATGAGTTCCGCGGACGGCTAAACCTACAAATATTTTGATCTCTAATCTATGAGAACTTCTGGTGGAAGGAGGGTTTGCACATAGTGGCTTATAGATAAAAATTCCTAATGCGCATGAGTCAGATTACATGAGCGCAAGAGGAGATCGGAACCATACCCTAGCTTGGTGGCGGTCCGACTACGGCGACAACGACGGTGATGATTTTGTTGATGGCGGAGGTGCTCGGGGAGGCAAAGGCGATGACCAGGGGTCCTTGCCGGCACCTTAGGGTTTTGGGAACAAAGCGTTTGAAGAAGTGATTTCAAAATGTTTGATACACAAAGCTTTATATCCGTCACTGTCGGTGTCACCGAGATTAAAAAATCGGTATCACCGAGTTCCTCTGTTGTCACCTGATAGGGAAACTTGGTGTAACCAAGTTGGTGATTTCGGTGGTACCGAGGTTGAAAAACCAGATCAACTTTGGGAATTCGCTGGAACCGAGTTTGTGGGGTTGGTTTCACCGAGATTCACAAAGAGGTTTTGGAAGGCATCCTTTGAAGATACGGAACTCCGAGTGCTCCTTCACACAGAGGGATCGACAAGTGCTTGTTCATGTTTTGTGATGAAGCATGAATATAACTTGAGATCAGATAGCATAAACAGCTAGAGGAGGGTCCTAGGCATTCTTGTCCATCCAGTTGGCAAAAGATAAATCAAGAGCCAAATAACAACAATTGGATGTCCTCGAATGAGAAAAAATATGCAGACCAACATGCTCACACAATAAGATGATGAATAAAACATGGTGAACATGCATAAACATTCTAGCATCTATCAAGCACTTTGTCGATGACAAAGTCATCTATATATGAGTATATTGACTTAGGAGCCAAGTAAGAATACTTGATCATAGGTCATACTCATCGATTAAGCAAAAGTGGGGTTATTGTCATGGGAACGAGCCTGATAGTAGAGGTTATGGGTACGTAAGGAGAGGCAGAGTCCTAGCTACGGCGAGATTGTACACACAGATGTATGAGTTCACGCCCCTCTCGTGGAGGTAACAGCCCTACGTCTTAGTGCTCTCGAGCTTATGTCATGTCTAATGTGTGAGTTACAAGGGGTGCGAACCCTTGTGCTAGAGGGGGAGGGGTGGCTTATATAAAGTGCGCTGCCCCTCATCAATTCCTGACAACCAAGGGTTCGATCATGGTAATAAAGGTGAACGTTACTGATAACGTATGCAATAAATTCAACTTATGGCGACCAGTCGAATGCCTGCCTATTGGCCTCCCTAGAGCGGCTTCTGATCTTCCACGGTCTACTAGGCCTCCCTAGAGCGGCTTCTGATCTTCCACGGTCTACTCGCTTCTCATTCTTCTGAGTGAAAGGTAACTGTCGAATGCAGGGAGAAACCTCTGAGTGGATGTAATGTCTAGTGACCCATGCACCATAGTGATTCCAGTTGGCATCTTCTTTGTAGTCTTTAAGTCTTCCAATGTAGTGTCCTTAGGTAGGGCATGTAGGTCAGGCCTAAGACCCTACCCTAGGTACATATCCCCATCATTAGCCCCCGAATGGATCGAGGTTCGAGTGAAAAAGGGCCCATGGAGATACTGACAAGACACACATACCCCAAATGCATTTTAGGGCTTCACAGGAATATGCGTCGATTGAAGTCTTTGTCATTCACCCTGATCGATTCTGTCTTGAAATACATCCAAGTGAACTTGAGTATGGAGTCTAGTTCGAGCGGTTAGTAGGGTCCCTTGACGCGACATGTCCCTTCGCCAGGTTCGGACTTCACAGGATTCGAAAATTTGGTAAGCGCGCGTCGCGCGATGATGATGCAACAACCGTAGCAAGCGGGGGCATGATGCCTCGATCTTCGTGTCGTCTTTAGCGCCACATATCGCGCTTCCTCTGAAATCAGGATACACAGGGATACGGCGGCCCCACAGGTCAGCGACTCACTCGGGCAGATATAAAACAGGATGGTGCTAGGGCTGGAACAGTACTCCTTTGCCATTCCCCTCTTTTCCTCCGCCCCTCTCTGCTCCACGCACGCCTCTCAGCTCCGCCCCGACGACCGCCGCCACGATGAGGAAGGGGAAGATGGAGAAGCTCGAGCGCTCGAAGAAGGGAGCCAAGGGGAAGAAGCCGTCGAGCGCCCGGTCTTTGACGCTTGCAGGGTGGATTCAAGGAGATTTCCTTCGGTCGACCGTCACTGCGGAGGATGTCAAAAATCTCGTCGTTGATGGGCTGATAGCCGATGGGTCGTGGAGATTGCCGGAGGGAGAGACCGAGCCAGAGCCGCGTGAAGGTGAGCGCGTCCTCCTCCTCTCCCACGTCGAACAAGGTTTTTCTCTCCCTCCCCATCCGTTCTTCCGTGGGTTCTTAAATTTCTTCGGTGCACAACTTCACCATTTTCCTCCGAATGCCATTGCGTACCTCTCTGCGTTCGTAACATTGTGTGAATGCTTCCTGGGTTGTTCACATCACTGGGGTCTGCTCAAACACATCTTCACCATTCGGTCTCAATCGGTCAAAAAGGCCAAATCTAGCGATAGTAAGACTCATGTCACCCACCTATGTGGTGGCCTGGGACTCCAAACGAGGAGCAAGAGCGTGTTTCCGGCAATGACCCTTCCTGAATTTGTTCGGGGTTGGCAGTCGACTTGGTTTTATTGTAAGGATGTTGCGTCTCACAATATGTCGACTGGCCTTCCTCCCTTCACATTTGTGACAACCCGAGACCGACGCTCCAGAAGATTCCCCTTTTATTCCGTTTTCGTCGTGTGACTTATTTGTGTGTCGCACTCATTATCGCATCATGCGCATAATCTGCATTGCATCGGCACTCTGTTGCCGTCAGTTTCCAAACTTGCATCCATTATTAGTTGTCGGTTCGTCATTGACCGTTTTGAGACCAACAACACATGCCCGCGCCCGCGACATCGTTAAAATCTTGTTTTTAAAATTGCATTAAAAATAGTCTCGAATTGGTTCAGAACTTGGTGTGCAGCCTTTATATAGTGTAGGTAGAGCGCCTGCCAAATTTCGTTGCAATCAGAGTCCGTTTGATATCCGAACGGTCGACCGTAGCGGCACCGTCTTCGGTTTATCGTCGGATGTTTTTTTTCGGTGTTTTAAAATATCATGTCGGGTGCCTGTTTTCTCTCTCATCTCCGCCTAACCCGCCTACACAGCCACCTAGCCGTCCCCTCGACCAGGACCGTCCGATTCCGATCCTACGGTCGAAATCAGGGCGAAAAATAGCTAACCCTAGCCCTTGTCTATAAATAGACAGCTCCCCCTTCCTTATTTGGACAGCCAACTCTACCTCGGGATCCACGCTCCCCTCAAACCCTAGCGCAGCCTCTCCTCCCCCAGCCGCCACTGGCTTGCGAGACCCAGTTCGGGCCCGCCCGGCCCGAATCGCCCGAGATCCCCCGCTCCTCCTACCTGTAGCCCGAGCCGCGCCTCCCAAGCTGCTGTGCACCGCCCCGCTCCTCCCGCAGCTGGTCGCCGCCGCGCCCGCACCTCACCCTGGCCCCGCCACTCGCAGATGCCGTCGACTCCATGCCGAGCTGCGATCTCCAGCCACCGCCACAACTTCGCCGGCCCCGTCGATGTGCATGCCCTGCCATTGCCCGGCTCTGTCATCGTCGGGAGAGGCTGGCAGCCCTAAGCCCCCTCACCGCCGTCGGGCACCCTTGTCCGTCCTGCCCTCCTCGATCCAGGCGGGATCGGGTGGAGTACGACACTGCGCTCGGTCCCTGTCGCTTGGGCAAGCGCCCGCATGGGCCACGAGCCAGCCCCGACCATCGCTCTCGCAGGCCCAGCGCTGTGCGCCCTTCGGCTCATCCCGTGGGCATCTGCCTCGTCCCGACCCAGCGGGAGCAGCAGCCACCAGATGCTAGCCCGAGGCCGAGCAGCTTCGGCCTGCCTCCCTTCGCCCTCCACCGTCCCGAGAAGGCCCAAAGGTGAGCCGATTCCCCGAGCCCTCTATTTGGCGCCCGACCGTATTTTAGTTATCTAGCGCCCGTGCCTTGTTGGCCCAGTTTAACAGATTTCGGCCCGTTAGTATTTTTTTAGGTTCTCGGATTTAATTCATTTTCAGAAAAAGAGCATATTTTCAAACGCCCGTAGATTTTAACCTGTGCATCGGATTGCGACAAGTTAGATATGTAACTTGGCTAGAATTTCACGTAGAACAACATTTTCCAACTCTTATGCATGTTTAAGGCTGTTAGGTGTGCTGTTTGCATCGGTTTGCGTGTCGACATGTTAAAAACGCTTTAGGTCATAGTTTATTAACCGTAGCTCCGTCGGAGATGAGCCATATATGTAAATGGACTAGAACGACAAGTAGAATCACGTGAACAACTTTGTTTTGCCGGTTAACAAACATAAAATATGATTAGGACATATCTGGAAAGAATTGGATTTTAACGCGTGGGGTCGTTTCGGAGATGCTATATGTCGTTTCCGACCTCATTTAAAATGCCTAGATAGGTAGATTAATTTGTGCTTCACCCCTTTCCATGTTTAACCACATTTAATATTGCCATGGAAATAAACAGAGTGAACTAAATAATTAAACGTGGAGTTTCGTCAATATGCAAGTCATTGCATATTGAGCTTCACTTAATGGGTAGTGTTGTGTGATGTGAATTATTGTTCCATGCCTTGTATATTTGAATTGATCATGCATCATATTAGGGTGTGCATCATATCGTGCATGTGCCGTGGTGAATATCGGGTATTGATTCTTGTTTCCGGTTTCCTTCCTCTCGATAGAGTTTCGCAAGCGTGTCGGAATGTGAGGATCCATTCGGCTACGTCGGTTCGTCTGCTTCACGGAGTCGTTTTTCTTCCAAGCAGGATCTCAGAAAAGATGATCATTTAACTAGATACCATTACTATCATTGCCATGCTAGTTGTTTCATTTTATTGTTATGTCTTGCTGCCTACCACCTGTTAAATATCAGCCTCCCAACAGTGCCATGAACACCTTCAACCTGTTCACAACCTAGCAAACCACTGATTGGCTATGTTACCGCTTGCTTAACCATTTGGATAGCGTTGCTAGTTCTAAGTGCGGTTGCTTCCATGTGATAATATGGGTTCCTTGCCATATCACCATATTATTGTTAATTAATTTAATGCACCTATATACTTGGTAAAAGGTGGAAGGCTCGACCTTTCTAGCCTGGTGTTTTGTTCCACCTTTGTTGCCTTAGTTTCGGCTACTGGTGTTATGTTCCATAAATAAGCGCTCCTAACATGCTTGGGGTTGTTATGGGGACCCCCTGGGTTCTCGTTTTGGGATAAAGCTTGTCTGGCAAGTCCCAACATTGGTACTATATTTACCAACATAATAATTCTGTTAATTCTACAAAACATAGGGCATTATGAACCGAGGAGTAATTCAACATAATACACGGGGGGCAATGCTGATGGTGTTGGTCCCAAACGGGCTGCCTACGGGGCCACCGCGAGGAAACTCGACGTTTGGTTTTACTGTAGCTAGTTCCATCCGGTCGTGTCCTAAGAACGAGATACGCTTCTCCTATCGAGTTCGTCGACATGTCGGGTGGCCTTGCTGGACTTGTTTTTACCTTTCTCGAGCGTGTTGTGCGAGGGATTCCGAGGATGCTTTGGGTTATCTCGAGGTTGAGGTTTTCCAATAGGAATCCGAGGAGATTACTAGTTTCCCTGATCGAGGTCATTCCGTCGTAGCGTGTGGTAGTTTGTGATTGACTAGTTGGAGCATCCCTGCAGGGTTAAATCTTTTGAAAAGTCGTGCCCACGGTTATGTGGCAACGTGGAAACTTTGTTTAACATCCGGTTCTAGATAACTCGAAGTAACTTAATTAAAACTTGCCAAATGAGTGCGTAACCGTGACTGTCTCTGTTGTGAGCTCCTTCTCCAATCGAGGACATGGTGGGGTTACGTCTGACGTAAGTAGGTGTCCATGATCATTCGCTTGATCATCAGTAGTTCACGTCCGCTATGCATAGATCATCCCCCTCCTTATTCTTGTACTCGTAAGTTAGCCACCAAATAAATGCTTAGTCGCTTGTTGCAGCCCCACCACTTAACCATACCCCACCCCTTAAGATTTGCTAGTCTTGATACCTTTGGAAATGAGATTGCCGAGTCCCTGTGGCTCACAGATTACTACAACAACAGTTGCAGATGCAGGTAAGGTGACACTTTGACGTGCGCGTGATGATTGTTATATTTGGAGTTTCTTCTTCTTCTTCTTCATCGATCTAGGATGGGTTCCAGGCCGGCAGCCTGGGATAGCAAGGATGGACGTCGTTCTTTTATCGTTTATTTTTGTCCGTAGACGGACCCTGCTCTTCTTCATGATGATTGTATGATATTGTACTGAAGTGAATCTGATGTAGCTTGTGGCGACTGTAAGCCAGCTCCTTATAATCAACTTTTCAGTACATGTAGTTGTAACGATATCCATTATTGCGAAACAAGGAGATGCGTTTCTATCCCTTTCGAGGCTCTCGCGCCAAAATAAGGATAGGACTGCATCTTGGGCGTTACAACATTAGAGCATCCCACTACTCCCAAAACGTTGAACATGACGGAGGGAGAGAAAGTCCATGTAGGAATTTTAGTGAATGCTGTAGTGAACTTGGTCCGTGGCGGAGTGACAGACATGGACCTTTTAGAGGCATTTCTCAGTCGGCGAATCCAGCCCCTTGAAGCGAGGGACCACACTATGTGGCATTATTCGGGTGTTGAAGACACCACTCGGACCCATCCGGAGGAAGTCTCTGAGGAGATTGTTGCGTAGTGGCTCAGAAGCATCACTGGAGCGTGTGAAAACCCTCTAGGAGCCAAGCGAATCCTACCTTTCTCTCCGAAGAACCCGCCGCCAAACCTGGTGAGTTATATCTTTGTTGAGTGCTTTCATAATTCGTCGAGTGATCGGATATTGAGCCGACTGACTTTAGTGTTTGTATCTTGGAGGAGTTAACGAACATGTACTCGCCCGTACCAAACGAAGGACAACTTGATGATGGAGAAGAGAGCGCAGGCGGCAGCGCATACACTGATTATGCTGATGACAACGAAGGTGGTGATGAAAACTCACAGGAGAGCAAGGAAGATGCTCAGTCCCCTCCGTGCATCGAACAACGATCCAAGCAGCGTCAAGACCCCGCAGTTGTCCCAAGTAGAACCCTGGCATCGCGCACCAGGAATCCAAAGCGTGACCGGGCCGCGACCTCTGAGTCGACTAAAAAGGCTGCAAAGCAGCTTAAATCTGGTCCGCCAAAGCCTTAGAGGCTCTGCCCCGTATGAAGATCGCCGTGCGCGTCGCCTCAGCATGAGTGTTCATTTCCCTTCTTCTACTGTTGTGGAACTTCATGTTTTTTCTGAACGAGTGAAATTTGCTTGCCAGAGCTGTTACCTCGGTGACGTCACCTCTGCGTGATGAAGATGAGCACATGGAAATGGAAATTGCTGATGTGGCAACTTCTCAACGAGGTATAACAAATCTTCACCCTGCTCTGTTTTTTGGAAATGATTCGTTGATTAAATAAGTTAACATGGTTGATTGGCAGCTTCAGACGTCATCCATGTGGACGTCGATGAGGAGCATCGCAGGTCGACTGTTGCGCTGTGTGAAGGGTTTGGGGAATCTTCGAGAGCTAAAGCTAGACTTGAGGTTCCTCTGTCGAGTGCCCCGGTGGCACCTTCAACTCTTGTGGTTTTGGCACCGATTGGACAACTCGAGGCCACTCTTGTGACCTCAGCTGCAACACCAACTCACCCGAAGCCTGCGTTCTCTCTACACCGCGTCCGAGAGGACTAGACTAGAGGTGGTAAAGAAGCCATGATCCAGGCTGAGCAAATGATGCTGCGAGTGAAGGAGGCCTACAAGGCTAGCAAGTTGGCTTATGATGCGAGCTCAACGCTTCATGCCAATGTCCAAGTAAGTGCGATTGCAAGTTCATTTCTGATTGAATTCCTATCCATCTTGACTCTACACCCACTAGGTGTTTCCTTTTGTTGTATGCTTGCTTGTTTTCTCCTTGAGTAAAATCATGTCTTAGTCCAGTGGGGGCACGCTGAGTGCACCCACTCGGTGTAGTCCCCGAGACTGTTGTCGAGTGTTTGCATCGGCGAGGTTTGATAGAGACAATTTTGCATGTTTGCTCTCTCTCTTTTTTTATTACTCGGATAGGTCAAACCTAGTCGAGTGGTGTTGTATCCAGTGGGGGCACCTTGAGTGCACCCACTGGATGTAGTCCCCGATACCACTCTCGATCGTTTATGATTGGCACTGGTCTTAAGAACTTGGACTGAGGGTCCTTTTTCGTACTTGAAGCACGTTTGTCACTCGGCTGTCGAGTGAATTGTTTTTCTTAGTGTCTCCACCTATGAAAGATGATCTTAGGGATGGAAGGTACGAACTAGCAAGACTTACCCTGCAGGTTTCATGGACATCATTTCCATCAACCATGATATGATGCTTTGCAGGGGTGTGGGGTGGGGCGGCGGGCCGCCATCCAGTCGACTGAACTTGCTTTTTCCACTCGGGAGTGGATAGATACTAATGTCGACTGAACTACTTCTTTGTTGATTTCAGAAAGCCTGTGAGCTTGGCACTAAGTATGTCGACCTGGAGAAGGAGAAAACCAACTTCAGCTGGATCTGGAGGTGGCCAAGAACAACCCGAACCGCGCACAAACCGAGCCGAAGACTCTGCAAGGTAATCCTTGTCGACTAATTGCACTATCATTTTCATCTTCCATCCTTTGAACCGAGTGCCCACACTCAAACAGGCGTGCGTAATGAGAACCGCCGATCCAAGCGCTTGAAGATAAAGACGAGGAACTCACTGAAGCACAGAAGGTGGCTAGGAAGAAAACCGAGGTGCTGAGAAGAAGCTTGCCGCAACCAGTAAGTTGGAACAAGAAAACACAAAAATCAAGCAAGAACGGGCCGATTGGATGAAAAGGGCTGAATAGCTCACCAACAGAAGGAGCGGTCTGGAGAACTACTTGGGCGACTTTGCGAAGAAGATGTTCGACATGTTTGAATGTAAATTTTCTTCTGTCAAGTGAATTTCCTTAATTTCCTCGGAACAGTGGCGTGACCAATCTTTCATTTCCCCTTCGTGTAGAATTCTGCGAGGACTTTGACAAGGAAACAGAGGAGATCGAGCCAAATCTGGATCCTACCAAGTCACCCGTCGGGGACGTTGTGGCCATGAACATGTTTCGCCTTGACGCTCATCTCAGAAGTGTTCAAGGGTAGGTCACCCGACTGAAAGATGCATTGGTGAAGATCGACAAAGAACTGTGGCCAGAAGACACCCTCGAGACCGACCTCGAGTTGATGATGGTCCCCCTCAACGTGATTCCTAGTCGAGTATAGGATGGAAGAAATCTGCTACTCGCTGCGGAGCTAATGTGGCGCTTTTCCTCGTCCGGGTCCATTGCAAGGAGGCCAAGGAGGACAAGCTAAAGGTTCTCCAGGTGACCAACATGAGAAAAATTCAATTCGAAAACTTAATGAAGACCTTCATCAAAGCAGCCACTCGGATCGCTGACGGGATTGATCTGGACACCTTCGTCGAGCCTGCGAGCCACATCAGTGCTTGAGAAAATCTTTACTTGTAGTTGAACCTTTATTTGCCTCGGTATGCCGAGTGACGGTGTAACCGTTTAAAACTTCGGTCTGGACTTAAGCCTGAGTTCTTCCGCGTGCATGGGTGACTTTTATCCGTGCAAAAGATCTTGGATTTATCTACATTTTGCTTTCCAATTCTTTGTTTGGCTAACTCTGTTTGGTTTCCGAATGAGATTGATGCTCATTACTCGGAAATATTTTGAACTTAGGTGAAGACTGATTCGCAACTAAGTTTCTGAGTGAAAGTGTTGCTTGTCACTCGGCATGGTTGTTAACTTAGGCGAAAACATGTTCGCGGCTAAGTTTTTTTGAAAGACTTAGGCGAAGATTGGTTCGCAGCTAAGCCAGTCAATGAGAAGAATGTTCATCACTCGGAGAATTTCTAAACTTAGGTGAAGACTGGTTCGCAGCTAAGCCTCCGAGTGAAAATAATGTTCGTTACTCGGATTATTTTTGAAACATGGCGAAGACTGGTTCGCAGCTAAGACTTGGAGTGAAAAGAATGTTCGTCACTCGGATCATTTTTAAAGTTAGGCGAAGATTGGTTTGCAGCAAAGCCCCCGAGTGAGAAGAATGTTCATCACTCGGAGCATTTTTAAACTTAGGTGAAGATTTGTTCGTAGCTAAGACCTCAAGTGAGAAGAATGTTCGTCACTCTCGCATTTTTTAAACTTAGGCGCAGAATGGTTCGCAGCTAAGCTTCTGAATGAGAAGAATGTTTGTCACTCGGAGTATTTTTTAAAATTAGGCGAAGACTGGTTCGCAGCTAAACTCCCGAGTGAGAAGAATGTTCATCACTCGGAGTATTTTCTTAACTTAGGCGAAGATTGGTTCGCAGCTTCGCCCTCGAGTGAGAAGAATGTTCATCACTCGGAGTATTTTTAAACTTAGGCGAAGAAATGCTCGCAGCGAAGCCCCCGAGTGAGAATAATGTTCGTCACTTGGAGTATTTTTTAAACTTAGGCGAAGACTAGTACACAGCTAAGCCCACGAGTGCAAAGAATGTTTGTTACTCGGAGTATTTTTAAAACTTAGGTGAAGACTGGTTCACAGCTAAGCCCCGAGTGAGAAGAATGTTCGTCACTCGGACTATTTTCAAACTTAGGCGAAGACTAGTTCACAGCTAAGCTCCCGAGTGAGAAGAATGTTCATCACTCGGAGTATTTTTTTAAACTTAGGTGAAGACTGGTTTGCACCTAAGCCCCCAGTGCGAAGAATGTTTGTCACTCAGAGTATTTTTTAAACTTAGGCAACGATTGGTTCGCATCTAAGCCCTCGGGTGAGTAGAATGTTCGTTACTGAGAGTATTTTTTGAATATGAGATTATGCGATCGGAATCGACAAAATACCATGGGAGTCATAGCTTTGATAAACAACATTGTCTAGAGTACTCTTATGATATCAAACAACTTAGTCGTCAAGTATAAAGACATCAAAGTAAATCTGCGTTCCACGCACGTGGTTCGTCGATATTTTTCTTGAGGTTCAAGAGGTGGTAGGCTCCATTGTTCAACACTTTGGTGACGATGAAAGGACCTTCCCATGCGAGGGCGAGCTTGTGAGGCCGCTACTGATCCACTCAGAGCACAAGATCACCTTCGTGAAACGACCAACTTCTGACATGCTTTGCATGGAAGCGACGCAAATCTTGCTGGTACACAGTCAACCTCACCAAAGCCATTTCATGTTCTTCTTCCAGGAGATCCACACCATCTTGTCGTGCTTATTCGGCTTTAGCTTCTGAGTAAAGATCTACATAGGGTGAATTGCGAAGGAGATCACTCGGCAGAACGGCCTCGGTGACATACACCATGAAGAAAGGAGTTCGCCCAGTCGACCGGTTATTCAGAACATACGGAAATTCAGTAACCCAAGCTCCACCTGTGTGATCAATATCTCGCATGAGTCGAGGCTTCAACCCTTGAAGGATAAGACCATTTGCTCGCTTGGCTTGACCATTAGTCTGGGGGTGCACAACGGTTGTGTAATCCACTCGAGTGCCTTCGGTGGAGCAAAAGTATCTGAATCTTCCGAGTCAAAGTTTGAACTGTGATGATACTATGGGGAACTCCATCCCGGAACATTATCTCTTTTAGGAATTTGATAGCAGTGCGCGAATCCAGCTTCTTTATGGGTTTAGCCTCAATCCACTTGGTGAACTTGTCGACCGCTACAAGCAAATGCGTGACTCCACTCATGCCGTTCAGAAAGGACCGACCATATCTAAGCCCCAAACAGCAAACGGCCAGACGAGTTGAATAGTCTTCAGGGCAGATGCAGGCTTATGTGACAAGTCTACATAAAATTGACAGCCTTCACATCGTTCAATAATTTACTTAGCCATTTTGTTGGCACACGACCAGAAGAAACTAGCTCGGCATGCTTTGGCAACAATCTTCCGAGAGGACGCATGATGACGACAATTCCCCGAATGGATTTCCTCCGGAATCAATCGATCTTCCTCAGGAGAGATGCACCGCTGAGTTACGCAAGTTACACTTTCTCTGTAAAGTTGACCTTCCGTCACAGTTAAGGCCTTGGACTTGTGGACAATCTGTCGAGCTTCAACCTCATCTTCTCGGAGTTCTTGTCTCAGTATGAATGCAATATAGGGCACCGTCCAATCGGGCGTAATCACCAGAATCTCCATCACTAGATCTATGACTGCTGGGATGTCAACCTCAGTCGGATTGGAGGCGCTTATTGCTTGCGCGGGCTCTTTAGTGAAGGGATCTTCCTGCACAAAAGGAGAATGTAGGAGTTCTAGAAACACATTGCTAGGTACATGCCTCCGAGTGGATCCGATCTTTACTACATCATCAGTTTCTTGATTCTTCACTCAGGGAATATGGTGGAGTTCTAAACCTTCAAATTTCTTTTAAAGCTTCCTTAGTGCATGGCAATATCCAGTCATGGTAGGGTTCCTGACGTCCCACTCCTTCATCACCTAATTAACGACCAAATCTGAATCACCGTATACCATCAAGCGCCTGACGCCGAGTGAGCTGGCCGTACGTAACCTGTAAAGGAGTGCCTCGTATTTGGCTTCGTTATTGGAGGAATTAAATTGAGTTTGTCACCCTTTGGAGATACCAATACTACGCCAGCACCGGAGCCATTCAATGTCTTAGAGCCATCAAAGAACATGGTCCAGTGTGCCGAGTGGATTTGAATTGGCTGCTGCTATTTGAGCCACTCGGCCCATAAGTCAGCAAGCGCTTGAGATTTGATGGCCTTCTTTGCTTAAAACTTAATATCAAAGTATATAAGTTCAGTAGCCCATTTGGCCACTCGACCAGTCGCTTCTCGGTTGTTGAGGATCTCGGACAATGGAGAATCGCTGACGACTGAAACTGAGTGATCTTGGAAGTAGCGTGTGACCTTCTTCGTCGACAGATATATTACCATAGACAAGCTTCTGATAATCAGGGTACATTTGCTTGGAAGGAGTCAATACTTCGGAGATATAGTAAACTGGACGTTGGACGTTATAAGCATTGCCCTCTTCTTCTCGCTCGATAGTGAGAACTGTACTGACAACTTGGTTAGCGGCTGCAATGTATAGGAGCAAGGGTTCTTTGCTGTGCGGAGCAGCAAGCATGGGCAGGGTGGAAAGTAGGGCTTTGAGTCCAACAAACGCCGCTTCTGCCTGAGGATTCCACTTGAACATATCAGACTTCTTCATCAGTCGGTATAAAGTCAAAGCCTTCTCTACGAGGCTATAAATAAACCTACTCAAGGCCGCCAACAACCTATGAGCTTCTAGACATCGTGCACACGCTCAGGTCGTTGAATTCGAACAATGGCACCGATCTTCTCCGGATAGACATTGATCACCCGTTTGGAAATGAGGAAACCGAGTAACTTACCACTAGGAACTCCAAAAGTGCACTTGGTTGGGTTTAATTTGATATCATATTTCCTCAAGTTGGTGAATGTTTCTGCCAAGTCAGTCAGTAGGTCGGAACCTTTATGAGACTTGACAACAATATCATCCATATAAGCCTCGACATTCCGACTGATTTGGTCGAGCAGGCATTTCTGAATCATACACATGAAAGTAGTGCCAACATTTTTTTTGACCAAAGGGCAGGGTGATATAAGAGAAACACCCGAAAGGGGTGATGAAGGAAGTATTTATTTCATCTGGACCAAACAGACAGATCTGATGGTAACTAGAGTATGCATCGAGAAAAGATAACCGCTCGCATCCCGCAGTCGAGTCGACAATCTGATCGATGCGGGGGAGCGGAAAGTGATCTTTCGGGCAGGCCCGATTGATATGTTTAAAGTCAATACACTTGTGGAGTGACTTGTCTTTCTTGGGGACCATGACGACGTTCGTGAGCCACTAGGAGTGGTAAACCTCGCGTATGAACTTAGCCTCCAAGAGACGAGCAACCTCTTCACCGATTGCTTTCTGTTTCTCTGCCGCCGACCGACACCAATGCTCTTTGATAGGCTTGGCCATCGGGTCGACTCTCAATTGGTGCTCAGCCAGTTCCCTAGGTACACCCGGGATGTTAGAAGGCTTCCATGGAAAGATGTCCCAGTTCTCACGGAGGAACTGGATGAGAGCGGCTTCCTATTTGCTGTCGAGTGTCGTCGACATGTTAGTCGGGGCAGCGTTGGGATCTGTCCGGTGAATGTTCACTTTCTTCATGTCACCCGCCGACTGAAAAGCAGACTCAGAAGCGGGTTTCTTTGGAAAATAGTAGATCAGCGGGATCAGTATTCTTCTTGTATTCTTCCAACTCAACCATAGCCATTTGATGGTCAGCAATCCTGGAGCCTTGCCGATGGCACTCCTCAGCCCTTTGTCAATTCCCTGTGACTGTGATCACACCCTTGGGCCCAGGCATCTTTAGTTTGAGGTACGCATAACATGGCCGGGCCATGAAACGAACATAAGCCGGTCGACCAATGATGGCATGATACATGCTCTAGAAGTCAACAAGTTCAAACGTCAACTTTTCTTTGCAAAAAAAATTATAAGTGGTGAACACCACATCCAATGCGATCTGATCGAGTGATCTGGCCTTCTTCCCAGGAATGACTTCGCGGAATTGCATGTTGCTCTCACTGAGTCGGGACATCTGAATGCACATCTCCTTAAGGGTATTTGCATACAAGATGTTCAATCCACTCCCTCCGTCCATGAGAACTTTGCGGAGACGAGTGCCTCCCACAACAGGATCTACCACCAGGGCTTGCCGACCGGGGGTAGAGAAATGAGCAGGGTGATCCAACTGGTCAAAGGTTATCGGGTTCTGTGACAACTTGAGGTACGTCGGGGTTGCAGGAAGAGCCATGTTGATTTTCGTGTTTATAACTTTCAGTCGACTTTTGCTTTAGATATCAGCAAAAATCATTAGTGTGGCATTGACCTAAGGAAAACCATCCTTATCTTCATCATCCTCCTTTTCAGAAGTTTTCTCACTCAACTGCTTTTCCTTGAACTGCTGGATCAACAATCTGCACTGCCGAGTGGTGTCCTTGGGCAATATCAAATTTCCTTCATCATCTTTCTTCGTGTGGATTGCACATGACATATCTAGAACGTCGGTTCCCGACTAATTCTTCAATTTCTTGGGGGTAAATTGTCTTTTGTATTTCTTCTTATTCTTGCCTTGTGCCGCCAGAGCGTCTGCTTCTGCCTGAGGAGAACAATCAGTTTTGCACTTTTTTTCCGATTGGAATTGCTGCCGCCAGCATCTTTGTCGACTGCTATTCCCTTGCCGCTGCAAAGGCGATCCTCCTTTTTGCCATTGGCGTATCGGGTGGCAATCTCCACCATCTTGCTTAAGGACATATCTCCTGTCCAACCAAACTTCAGGGAAAGCTCTCTGTACCTAACACCAGCGTTCAAGGCACAAACGTCTTGGTGCTCGAAAACGTTTTCCACCATGTGATGGAAGGTGGTCCAACGCTGAATGTAATCTCTCAAAGTTTCATTTTGTTTCTACACACTATGCTGCAGCTCAGATAAATCAACAGGACATTTGCATGTGCCCTCGAAAGTTCTGATGAACACTCGGGCAAGGTCCTCCCAACTATAGATGCTAGAAGGAGCCAACTGATTAATCAATGCTCGGGCTGAACCGTCCAGCATCAAAGACAAATGCTCTCAACAATAGATGCTAGAAGGAGCCAACTGATTAAGCAATGCTCAGGCTGAAGCGTCCAACATCAAATACAAATGCTTCATGGCTACATTGTCATTAACTCCACCGATCTGCACCGCCACTCGGTAATCGTCTAACCATGTTTTTGGCTTTGACTCACCAGTGAGCTTGCTTATTCCAGCCGCCAACCTGAAGTTGGGGGGGAATCTCAACGATTGAATTGCTGAGAGACAACGACACCACTTCCACTCGGATGATCTCTATCATAACCATCTCTGTGAGGCCTACCTATGTCAATCCCCCTGTGCGCGAGTACATTCCTTGCATCGAAACCAGGATTCCGCTCATCGCCGAATGGGTGCCTATCGTCATAGTGCCGGGGCACATATGTACCACTCTGCGGGGGAGTAAGCGCTCGACGACGGTCATCGCGGTGATAACGAGGAGCAAACTGATCTCTGTACTAATCTTCGCGGTAACCTCTGCCTATGCAGCGCATAGGTGACCCCGGGCTGTGAGCCGACTGAACTGTGTCTGCTGTGGGTGAATCACTGTGTAAACTGTTGTGCGACTGAGAAAGAACTGAATTTTACTATTGCGCTACCTGAAGCAATGCTCGGATCTGCTCCAAACCTCTGCCAGCCTTTGAACCTGATGGTTGAATGGAATCTGCAATCCTAGAAGTGGTCGCAACATTCAGAACTAGAGTACAAAATACCTGAACGTTGTTCTGAGATCCACTCAGAAATAACTGTCGCTGATGTCCACTGGAAACTGGTAGACGCTGGCGAGTGCACTCGTTGAGAATATCCTCATCTCGATGCTGCTACGCGTTCGATGGTTCTCCAGCCTCACGCCCGCCGCAGCCAAAACTAGGAGGGCTTTGATGTGAACTCGCCATGAAATCCTCAACTGCAGGATCGCAGCTCTCGCACTCGGAAGGAACGATAAACTGATCTGACGCCGAGTCGAATGTGCCGTGAAGTGATTCGTCAAGCTCGATAGCTGCAACCTGCAGAGATGATGCTTGGCGAGCTGCCACATGACTCACCCAACGTTGGAGCCGTGAGCGACCTAATCGCTTGCAGTGACGAACAACGGGGAGGGCAAATGACACTGGAGTCGTCGGCTGCCGAAGAAGAACGCCGCAGGAGCTTGCACGGAAGTGCGTCGCCCCGCGGATCGGGAGCGCCTCAATGCCAAGGGGCGCTTCCTGATGCCATGCCGAGTCATCGGCGATGAAGGTGAGCCCACCGAAATGGATCTAGCGGCCTAGGAACAAACCGCCACCGGAAGACATAACGAAGGAGAAAATTGCAAACTCGCTGCAAGTCGCTCAAACCCCTACCCCATGGTGGGCACCAACTATTGTTGGACGAGCCTGAAAGTAGAGGTTAGGGGTACGTGATACGTCTCCGTCGTATCTACTTTTCCGAACTCTTTTGCCCTTGTTTTGGACTCTAATTTGCATGATTTGAATGGAACTAACCCGGACTAACGCTGTTTTCAGCAGAATTGCCATGGTGTTGTTTTTGTGCAGAAATAAAAATTCTCGGAATGTCCTGAAAATTTACGGAGAATTTTTCTGGAATAAATGAAAAATACGTGCGCAAAGATCCACCGGAGAAGGTGTGCAGGTGGGCCACGACCACCCCCCTGGCCGTGCCGTGAGGGCTTGTGGGGCCCACGTGGCACCACTGCCTCCAAACTTAGCTCTATTTATTCCGTCTCGCTCGAAAAAAAAGAGAGAAGGATTCATCGTGTTTTACGATAGGAGGCGCCGCCACCTCCTGTTCTTCATTTGGAGGACAGATCTGGAGTCCGTTCTGGGCTCCGGAGAGGGGAAATCGTCGCCCTCGTCATCATCAACCTTCCTCCATCGCCAATTCCATGATGCTCTTCATCGTTCGTGAGTAATCTCATCGTAGGCTTGATGGATGGTGATGAGTTGGATGAGATCTATCATGTAATCGAGTTAGTTTTGACGGGGATTGATCCCTAGTATCCACTATGTTATGAGATTGATGTTGCTACTACTTTGCCATGCTTAATGCTTGTCACTAGGGCCCGAGTGCCATGATTTCAGATCTGAACCTATTATGTTGTCGCCAATATATGTGTATTTTAGATCCTATCTTGCAAGTTGTAGACACCTACTATGTGTTATGACCCGACAACCCCGGAGTGACAATAGCCGGAACCACTCCCGGAGATGACCATAGTATGAGGAGTTCATGTATTCACCAAGTGTTAATGCGTTGGTTCGGTTCTTTATTAAAAGAAGAACCTTAATATCTCTTAGTTTCCATTAGGACGCCGCTGCCACGGGAGGGATGGACAATAGATGTCATGCAAGTTCTTTTCCCTAAGCTCGTATGACTACATACGGAATGCATGCCTACATTAGATTGACGAACGGGAGCTAGTTACATATCTCTCCGTGTTATAGTTGTTACATGATGAATCACATCCGACATAATCATCCATCACCGATCCACTGCCTACGAGTCTTTTACTACTGATCCTTGCTACGTTACTTTGCCGCTACTGCTGTTCCTTGCTACTACTGTCACTACTGCTTTCACTACAGCTATTACTTGCTACTGCTGTCACTACTACTGTTCCTTGCTACTGCTGTCACTACTGCTGTTACTTCCTACTTTGCTGTTTCCTGTTGCAACACTTTTCTAGCGCCATTGATACAACAAGTTAGGAATAGTCTGCCGTCAACAGACCTTTTTCTGGCACCGTTGCTATCATACCACTTTGCTACTGATACTTTGCTTGCAGACACTAATCTTTCAGGTGTGGTTGAATTGACAAGTCAGCTGCTAATACTTGAGAATATTCTTTCGCTTCCCCTTGAGTCGAATCAATAAATTTGGGTTGAATACTCTACCCTCGAAAACGGTTGCGATCCCCTACAGTTGTGGGTTATCAAGACTATTTTCTGGCGCCGTTGCCGGGGAAGCACAACTATATTCTCTGAGTCACTTGGGATTTTCGTCTGCTGGTCACTATGAGGAATCTGTTAGATCCAAGAACTAAAGTCTTGCCTTCCACTACGAGGACAGGTAAGGAACTACCATCTAGCTCTGCACTTGATTCAGCTTCAGTTATGAGTAAGTTTGCGACATCACCTCCTGCTAGAAATCTTGATATGTCGCGTGTGCTTGATGATGCTACTTCTGCTGCCCATTCTCTTATTATGATGCTATGCTTGATACTATGCCTGATGATGCTATGCTTGATACTATGCATGATGATGCTATGCTTGATACTGATTTGCCACTAGGTGCATTCCTTGATGCACAAATTGCTAGAGTTGCTGGTAGACATGATGATACTTGTGAAACTGCTGATACTATTGAAGTAGAACCTGCTACTATGCCTGAATTGCCTGTTATGCCTAAGCGCTATGTTATGGAGGGAAAGATAGCTGAGGACTTTCTTGCGTGTAAGGATAACTATTATGTTGAGAAATTACTGCGCAAGTGGAAAGAAAAATATCTGAATGCTAGGATGAAATACGACCCGAAGTTTGCTACTTCGCTTATCTTTGTGACTGATAATGATTATGAATTCTCTGTCGACCCTGAGTTAATCACTCTGGTCGAATCTGACCCCTTTCACGATTATGAGTCTGAAACGGTGATAGCCCATCTTACCAAACTGCACGATATAGCCACCCTATTCACTAGTGAGGAAAAGATCCGCCACTACTATATCCTCAAGCTATTTCCTTTCTCGCTAAAGGATGATGCTAAGACTTGGTTCACTTCTATTGCTCCTGGTTGTGTGCGTAGCCCCCAGGATATGGTCTACTACTTCTCTGAAAAATATTTCCTTGCCCATAAGAAGCAAGCTGCCTTGCAGGAAATATACAACTTTGCTCAAGCTGGAGAAGAGAGTCTCCCACAAGCTTGGGCGAGGCTCATCCAGCTACTGAATGCTTTGCCCGATCACCCTCTTGAGAAGAATGAAATACTTGATATCTTCTATAATGGACTTGCCGATGCTTCCAAAGACCACCTAGATAGTTGTGCCGATTGTGTTTTTAGGGAACGAACCGTAGAACAAGCTGAGATTCTACTGAATAACATCTTGTGCAACGAGAATGCTTGGACTATTCCCGAACCACCTCCGAAGCCAACTCCGAAGAAAAGAGGTATTCTATTCCTCAGTCCTGAAGATATGCAAGAAGCCAAGAAATCTATGTGAGAGAAAGGCATTGAATCTGAAGATGTCAAAAATCTACTGCCTATCGAAGAGATCCATGGTATTGATAACCTGATACATGTAGTAGAAGTAAATTCTCTGCGTAGGTTTGATGAGAGTGATATTACTTTTGATAAACCTTCTAGCCTATGTCTGGCTGAATTTGATAACTTTGTTGCCAAACAATAGAGTTTCAATGATTATGTTAGTAGAGAACTGGAACAGAATGCTCGTATGCTTAGTCATTTAAGTGCTTGTGTGGACAGAAATGTCAATGATCTTAAGCTTTTGAGTAAACATGCCTCTATGGTTACTACTCAGGTAGAACAAGTATTTAAAGCTCAGAATGACTTGCTCGATGAGTTGAATGACAATTCCGTTAGAGTCATTACTAGAGGCGGTAGAATGACCCAGGAACCTCTGTATCCTGAGGTTCATCCGAGGAGAATTGAACAAGATTCCCAAGGAGTTAGCACTGATGCACCTAGTCATCCTAGAAAGAAGAAGATAGATGATAGGAACCTGCATGCTAGCAACCCTTTTGCTGCTACACCTGAGAGTCCAAACGATGCCTCTGTTTCTGATGCTGAAACACAATCTGATAATGAACATGAGCCTAATGATAATATCAATAGTGATGTTCATGATGATGCTCAACCTAGCAACGATAAGGATGTGGAGATTGAACCTGTTGATCTTGATAACCCACATCCTAAGACTAAGAGACACGATAAGAATGACTTTGCTGCTAGGAAGCATGGTAAAGAAAGGGAACCATGGGTTCAGAAACCATCCAAGAAAAAGGATGATGAGGTGTAGCGACCCGACTCAAGACGAGTCAAGCCTCTGTGTTTCTGTGCCATCCCTGGATCAGTATGCTGGCACACACAGTACATGAATGTATATATCAAAGTGCAATCACATGTAAATAGCGTAAAACTGATATATACCTTAAATATTTTAGCGGAAGCAGTCAAGGGAGTGGAGTCCCAATAAACACCAACGGCAAGTTGAGTGTAGACCGTAACCCTGAATCATACTCTTACTCGTCGAAGAAAAGTATCTGCAACATAAGACGTTGCAGCTGTGTAGGTTAGCATATTGAATATGCCGGCAAGTCACATAAGAGAGGGGTGAAAAGTAATCATCTATACTATATGCATATATGGTAGGTGGGGCTATAAGTTTTTAGCGAAAAGCAAGTTTTCTCCTACATCAAGATGAGGGTTAAAAGCAAAATGTTACTACATTGCTTGTTGTTAACGAGATGGTTCTGCCAACCAATTCTCGTACCCGAGTTGTCAATAATTACCCTCAACAAATATATTTAATGGTGTTGAGAAATCCAAATAACTTCAGTTCCTTTGGCTCAAGTTGTCCATGACCGTGGACACGGCTAATCGATTAGGTTTGAGTACTCTGCAGAGTTTTGCACATGTTCCCCACAAGATTTGATCGCCTCCGAGTATGTCCTCGCACTTCAGGGTGTTTGAAGACCGGATGATCAAAACATGGTCTTTCAACGGGTCCCTCTGAATCCCTGTCGGTGCCCATCCATTCCTACCGTTCGTCTACATCTGCTAGCACCGCCTGTCCAGAGTCGCCGCGTTGTCCAACCAAGCCAGAGCCCATAATGACTTGTGGCTGTGCAGGTAAGCCTTGGGTCTTGAAAATATCCGTCCGTCTCTTTGAGCCTGGGTGAAGCTTTCCGCAGGATGTCATGGCCTCTCCAGCATCCCGGGTCATCCACTGGGTTCTCCAGGGAGCCGATCAACCGTCCTTCACCCAGAGTTGCATTGCGTCCGAGGTCTTGAAAATCTTGTCTTAACCGGTCTTTATTATTTAATCAACCTCGCATCACTCGTGTTATGCACTCAACCGAAAACCCGTCTACTCAAGCATAGCAAATATAAAATTGTCGTCCCGGGGCCAAGTATCGGGGTTGTTGTGTGCCTACCACATGATACTACAAACTATACTAAAATTTCCAAGTACCTAAGCAGCATGCAATTGGGCATAGGATGGTAGAACTACGATGCATAAAACATAGGTGATAATATGATCAAAGTGACTTGCCTGGTGATGTTGACGAAGAAGAATTTCTTGAGAAATAACTTGATAGACTACTCGTCACTCTCCGATGAAATCTATATAACAAACATATCATTCACATAAGCACTCATACTAGCAATCATTCTAGCAATCAAAACAAAAGAGAGAGCAAATAGGAATCCGAAGGAAACTTCAAATAAGACTAGGGAGTCTTCTACTACGTCAAACGCTAAATAGTTTTTGTCTAACAGAAAATAATAACAAGGAACTAAGATATAAATTTAACTAAGATAAAATAAAGTACTTTCACAAAACTATTTGAGAGTATTTCCAAACGGGTTTTGAAACAGTGGTGAAACCAATTGCAAGTTACTAAGGAACTAGAATTGATTTCATGATAACAAATAAAATAAAAATCAAAACTTGTTGCAAACCTACTATTAACTAACATAAACAAAACAATAATATTTCTGAAATAATAAATAAAATATTTTAAAAACAAATGTAGAAAAGGAATTAGCCGAAATCCTAGAAGAGGTGAAACAGAAATTGTTTCACAAGAAACAGTGAGCTAAAATACTCAAACAAATCTGAAATTTCTACCACTGATAAATACGATCACTAGTGATCAGTAGAAAAAAGAATCAAATTAAAATCTATTTTTAAACTCCTGGAATAGGCAAAACAAGGTTTAAACTAAATCTGATCTAACTCAATTTGAAAATTTCAAACATAGGCAAATTATATGTTTTTAAAAACTACAGGAAATTTTTGAGCTACTGGAAAAATAATCAACTCCATTGGAGTTGTGGATCAAACGTTATGGGCTAAACAAGATTAAAACTTTTCTGTTTTTGGAACTAAACAGAAAAATAAAACAAACAGGGAATCCATGTGGCGGCTTCTGATTGGCTGATGGGTGTGCGTGGCATAGGCTAAACAGCGGATGGCCGCTAAATAAGAAAAACCCTTTCGGTTTAAAATTACTAACAGGGAACCGGTATGGTTTTATAACTAAAACCGAAGGGGTAAGTTACTCTAATCTACACCGTTGAAAATAGATCTAAGGGTAAAATTACACAATACAAAAAAAACAAAACAAGTAAAAGAAAAAAAGAAAAGAAGGAGGAGTTACCTCGTGCTACAGAGGAAAGCATGGCGAGGGCACTCCAGGGATGGGAGCTCCGACTGGGTGGGGTCGCCGGCGGGGGGGGGGGGGGCGGGGGGTGAGTGGGGGGTGGCGACTAGGGGAGTGGCGGCGAGGTGGAGGGACCTGCAGGGGGGGGGGCGACGTGGTGGAGTTCCTGGCGATGGGGAGGAGCAGCAGCTTCTCGTGGGGATGGGGAGGGGGTGCAGGGGGGCCGCCGGGGTGGGGTGGCGACGGTGGGGAGGTGGCGGCGGGGTGGGGAGGGCTCGGCAGGGAGGGGAGGGAGTGCAGGGGTGATGGGGTGTAGCTCCGGTGAGTTCTCTGGTGGCCAACTCCGGCGAGGTGCAGGGGGAGGAGGAGGTGGGGAGAGGCGGTGGTTTCAACGGGAATGGAACGAGGAGAACGTGGGGCTTCTTATAGAGGCGACAGGAGGTGCTGGGAGGGAAAGAGCTTCGCGAATCCCGGAGGTGAAGATCTCTCTGTCCATGGCTAAGGAAAGCTCCTCTGACGTGAGGGAGAGGGAGAGGAGGAAGAAGATCTTCTGTTGGGCCAAAATAGGAAATCTCTTAATGGGCCAGCAGGTGTTTCCAAATAAAAGTGATTCCTTTCCTATTTTTAAAACTAGGAAACTAAAACGATAAAAGGGAATTCAAATCAATTCGGAATAAAGATTTTCTATATGCTAAAATTATCAGAAAAATAAAATAAAAATGATGGGCATTTTTCCACCGCAAAAATAAAAACTTCAGAAAAAATTATTTTCACAAAATTGCCTAAAAGATTTATTTTCTTTTGCAAATAATTTTCAAATGACCCTCTAAGTTTTAGGGTTCAAATAACTTTCAAAATGCCCATGTGTTTGAGGGTCATGTTCCTCCGCTCTTTCTTGCGTGCAAGAATTTTGTCGAGGCATTTTCTCGGGAAAGAAAAAATATAGAAGCAAGGGCAAATATTTTGAAAGGATTCAAATGCAAACTCCGTTCAAATTCTTTATAGTTGAAGAAGTCATGTCATCTCCTCTCTTTGCTTTTAAATGATTGAATTTGAATTCATCGGAGAAGGGGAAAGTCATTTTATTCCCTCTCATTCAGAAGTTTTTGAAAAGTTTCAAATTTCACACAAGTTTCAATCACTCAAGCAAACAAACAAACAATCAATCTAATAATTATATTAACATACCAAAATTTAAAATTTTGGGATGTTACATGAGGATTTTGAGTGATTCGTTGAAATGATCATACCTGTCTTTCTGCAAATGCGTTTGACAAATATGCTCAAAAAGTCTCCGTATGCTAAGTACATGAAGGATATTGTGACTAATAAGAGGAGGATACCCGAGGTTGAGATTTCCACCATGCTGGCTAACTATACCTTCAAGGGTGGAACTCCTAAGAAACTAGGTGATCCCGGTGTGCCCACTATACCTTGCTCCATTAAAGGCAACTACGTTAGAACTGCATTATGCAACCTTGGAGCCGGTGTTAGTGTTATGCCTCTCTCTTTATCGTAGACTTGAACTGGATAAGTTGACACCCACTGAAATCTCTCTGCAAATGGCCGACAAATCAACTGCTTTCCCTATCGGCATTTGCAAGGATGTGCCTGTTGTTGTTGCTAATGTCTCTATCTTAACAGACTTTGTTATCTTGGATATTCCCGAGGATGATGCCATGGCGGTCATCCTCGGAAGACCCTTTTTAAACACCGTAGGGGCTGTTATAGATTGCAACAAAGGCAATGTCACTTTCCATGTCAACGGTAAAGAGCGTACGGTGCACTTTCCGAAGAAACAATATCGAGTACATTGCATCAATGCTATCGGAAAAACTTCATCGATTCTTATTGGGAGCTTTGAATGCCGTATTCCTCGTGTCAAGATGAAGTATGATTTCCTTGTTGGGGAGATACACATCCCCATTGAGGTGACCTAGTGACTATTCAAAAATTCTCCGTCTTCTTTTGCGCTTCGAAAAGGTTTGTCAAAGAGACTTAACCAACCTCACTAACGGATTTCTTTCGATGAGCATGAGATGGATGAATCGAGGAGTCACAAACCTCTGTTCCAAGCTTTCACCTTAGGTTGCTTATAAGAAAAATGATAGATTTAGTTTCGTTTTCCTTGTTTTCTGTTTTAGGGTCCGGTAGAAAAGTACCCCGAAAATAAAAGTTCTCCGAACGTCTTGAAAATCAAGTATGATTTTTTCTGGAATTTTTGAAAAATTCTAAGACGAAGAGCTTGTCTAGGGGCTGTACCAGTGGCCCACAAGCCCTGATGGCGCGGGCACCCCCTGGCCATGCCACCCAGGCTTGTGGGGCCCACAGGCATCCCCTCCACTCATTCTTGCTCTCATGTGGTTCTCCTACCTCCAGGAAAAATCGTTTTGCAGCTCAAACCCGTATTCTTGCTCCTCTTGCTGGGATTTTTGATCTCTTTGTTGGGGAACGTCGCATGGGAAACAAAAATTTTCCTTCGCGCACGAAACGACGAACTGTAGCAACGGTGCACAGTCGGGGAGAACACAATTTCGTCTTGAAATTTTAGTGAGAGATCACCTTATATTGCTACCGTCGTTCTAAGAAAAATAAGGTGCATAAAAGGATTAACATCACATGCAATTCATAAGTGACATGATATGGCCATCATCACGTGCTCCTTGATCTCCATCACCAAAGCACCGGCACGATCTTCTTGTCACCGGCGCCACACCATGATCTCCATCAACGTGTCGCCATCGGGGTTGTCGTGCTACTCATGCTATTACTACTAAAACTACATCCTAGCAAAATAGTAAACGCATCTGCAAGCACAAACGTTAGTTTAAAGACAACCCTATGGCTCCTGCCGGTTGCCGTACCATCGACGTGCAAGTCGATATTATCTATTACAACATGATCATCTCATACATCCAATATATCACATCACATCGTTGGCCATATCACATCACGAGCATACCCTGCAAAAACAAGTTAGACGTCCTCTAATTTTGTTGTTGCATGTTTTACGTGGTGACCATGGGTATCTAGTAGGATCGCATCTTACTTACGCAAACACCACAACAGAGATATATGAATTGCTATTTAACCTTATACAAGGACCTCCTCGGTCAAATCCGATTCAACTAAAGTTGGAGAAACTGACACTTGCCAGTCATCTTTGAGCAACGGGGTTACTCGTAGCGATGAAACGAGTCTCTCGTAAGCGTACGAGTAATGTCGGTCCAAGCCGCTTCAATGAATCAAGAAAATACTAAGGAGGGCAGCAAAACACACATCACCGCCCACAAAAACTTTTGTGTTCTACTCGAGAAGACATCTACGCATGAACCTAGCTCATGATGCCACTGTTGGGGAATGTCGCATGGGAAACAAAAATTTTCCTACGCGCACGAAGACCTATCATGGTGATGTCCATCTACGAGAGGGGATATTCGATCTACATACCCTTGTAGACCGCACATCAGAAGCGTTAGTGATCGCGGTTGATGTAGTGGAACGTCCTCACGTCCCTCGATCCGCCCCGCGAACCGTCCCACGATCAGTCCCACGATCTAGTGCCGAACGGACGGCACCTCCGCGTTCAGCACACGTACAGCTCGACGATGATCTCGGCATTCTTGATCCAGCAAGAGAGACGGAGAGGTAGATGAGTTCTCCGGCAGCGTGACGACGCTCCGGAGGTTGGTGGTGATCGAATCTCAGCAGGGCTCCGCCCGAGCTCCGCAGAAACGCGATCTAGAGGCAAAACCGTGGAGATATGTGGTCGGGCTGCCGTGGCAAAGTTGTTTCAAATCAGCCCTAATACCTTCGTATATATAGGGGGAAGAGAGGGAGCCTTGCCTTGGGGTCCAAGGACCCCCAAGGGGTTCGGCCGAGCCAAGGGGGGCAACCCTCCCCTTCCAAACCGAGTCCAACTAGGTTTGGAAGGAGGAGTCCTTCCCCCTTTTCCCACCTCCCCTTTTTTTTCTTTTCTCTTTGATTTTCTTCCTACGGCGCATAGGGCCTTCTTGGGCTGTCCCACCAGCCCACTAAGGGCTGGTGCGCCACCCCCAAGGCCTATGGGCTTCCCCGGGGTGGGTTGCCCCCCCGGTGAACACCCGGAACCCATTCGTCATTCCCGGTACATTCCCGGTAACTCCGAAAACCTTCCGGTAATCAAATGAGGTCATCCTATATATCGATATTCGTTTCCGGACCATTCCGGAAACCCTCGTGACGTCCGTGATCTCATCCGGGACTCCAAACAACATTTGGTAACCAACCATATAACTCAAATACGCATAAAACAACGTCGAACCTTAAGTGTGCAGACCCTGCGGGTTCGAGAACTATGTAGACATGACCCGAGAGATTCCTCGGTCAATACCAATAGTGGGACCTGGATGCCCATATTGGATCCTACATATTCTACGAAGATCTTATCGTTTGAACCTCAGTGCCAAGGATTCATATAATCCCGTATGTCATTCCCTTTGTCCTTCGGTATGTTACTTGCCCGAGATTCGATCGTCAGTATCCGCATACCTATTTCAATCTCGTTTACCGACAAGTCTCTTTTTACTCGTTCCGTAATACAAGATCCCGCAACTTACACTAAGTCACATTGCTTGCAAGGCTTGTGTGTGATGTTGTATCACCGAGTGGGCCCCGAGATACCTCTCCATCACACGGAGTGACAAATCCTAGTCTCGATCCATACTAACTCAACGAACACCTTCGGAGATACTTGTAGAGCATCTTTATAGTCACCCAGTTACGTTGTGACGTTTGATACACACAAAGCATTCCTCCGGTGTCAGTGAGTTATATGATCTCATGGTCATAGGAACAAATACTTGACACGCAGAAAACAGTAGCAACAAAATGACACGATCAATATGCTACGTCTATTAGTTTGGGTCTAGTCCATCACGTGATTCTCCTAATGACGTGATCCAGTTATCAAGCAACAACACCTTGTTCATAATCAGAAGACCCTGACTATCTTTGATCAACTGGCTAGCCAACTAGAGGCTTGCTAGGGACAGTGTTTTGTCTATGTATCCACACATGTATATAAGTCTTCATTCAATACAATTATAGCATGGATAATAAACGATTATCTTGATACTGGAATTATAATAATAACTATATTTATTATTGCCTCTAGGCATAATTCCAACAGTCTCCCACTTGCACTAGAGTCAATAATCTAACCCTCACATCATCATGTGAATTACATTGTAATAAATCTAACACCCATACAGTTCTGGTGTTGATCATTGTTTGCCCGTGGAAGAGGTTTAGTTAGCGGGTCTGCTACATTATGATCCGTGTGCACTTTGCATATATTTACATCCTCCCCTTCGACGTAGTCGCGGATGAGGTTGAAGCGTCGTTTGATGTGTCTAGACTTCTTGTGAAACCGTGGTTCCTTTGCTAGGGCAATGGCACCCGTGTTGCCACAGAACAAGGTTATTGGATTCAGTGCGCTTGGCACTACTCCAAGATCCGTCATGAACTACTTCATCCAGACACCCTCCTTAGCCGCCTCCGAGGCAGCCATGTACTCCGCTTCACATGTAGAATCTGCTACGACGCTTTGCTTGGAACTGCACCAGCTTACCGCACCCCCATTAAGAATAAATACGTATCCGGTCTGCAACTTAGAGTGGTCCGGATCTGTGTCAAAGCTTGCATCGACGTAACCCTTTACGGCGAGCTCTTCGTCACCTCCATACACGAGAAACATCTCCTTAGTCCTTTTCAGGTACTTCAGGATATTCTTGACCGCCGTCCAGTGATCCACTCCTGGATTACTCTTGAACCCGCCTGCCATACTTATGGCCAAGCTAACGTCTGGTCTAGTGCACAACATTGCATACATGATAGAACCTATGGCTGAAGCATAGGGGACGGTGCTCATATGCTCTCTATCCTCATCAGTTGCTGGGCACTGAGTCTTACTCAATCTTGTACCTTGTAAAACTGGCAAGAACCCTTTCTTGGACTGTTCCATTTTGAACCTCTTCAAAACTTTATCAAGGTATTTGCTTTGTGAAAGTCCTATCAGGCGTTTCGATCTATCCCTGTAGATCTTAATGCCTAGAATGTATGCAGCTTCTCCTAGGTCCTTCATAGAGAAACTTTTATTCAAGTAATCCTTTATGCTCTCCAAAAACTCTACGTTGTTTCCAATCAGCAATATGTCATCCACATATAATATTAGAAACGCCACAAAGCTCCCACTCACTTTCTTGTAAATACAAGATTCTCCAACCACTTGTATAAACCCAAATGCTTTGATCACCTCATCAAAGCGTTTGTTCCAACTCCGAGATGCTTGCACCAGCCCATAAATGGATCGCTGGAACTTGCACACCTTGTTAGCATTCTTAGGATCGACAAAACCTTCGGGTTGCATCATATACAACTGTTCCTTAAGGAAACCGTTAAGGAACGCCGTTTTGACATCCATCTGCCAGATTTCATAATCGAAAAATGCAGCTATTGCTAACATGATTCTGACGGACTTAAGCATCGCTACGGGTGAGAATGTCTCATCGTAGTCAACTCCTTGAACTTGTGAAAAACCCTTTGCCACAAGTCGAGCTTTATAAACGGTCACATTGCCGTCAGCGTCTGTCTTCTTCTTAAAGATCCATTTGTTCTGAATAGCCTTGCGGCCCTCAGGTAGTACTTCCAAAGTCCATACTTTGTTCTCATACATGGATCCTATCTCGGACTTTATGGCCTCTAGCCATTTGTTGGAATCTGGGCCCACCATTGCTTCTTCATAATTTGCAGGTTCATTGTTGTCTAACAACATGATTGACATGACGGGATTACCGTACCACTCTGGAGCAGCACGTGGTCTCGTCGACTTGCGTGGTTCGCCAGGAACTTGAACTGGAGTTTCATGATCATCATCATTAACTTCCTCCTCAACCGGCGTCGCAATGACAGAGTTTTCCCCTTGCCCTGCGCCACCATCTAGAGGGATGAGAGGTTCGCCAACCTCATCAAGTTCTATCTTCCTCCCACTAAATTCTCTCGAGAGAAACTCCTTCTCGAGAAAAGCTCCGTTTTTAGCAACAAACACTTTGCCCTCGGATTTGAGATAGAAGGTGTACCCAACTGTCTCTTTTGGGTAACCTATGAAGATGCACTTTTCCACTTTGGGTTCCAGCTTTTCAGGCTGAAGCTTTTTGACATAAGCATCACATCCCCAAACATTAAGAAACGACAACTTTGGCCTTTTGCCATACCACAGTTCGTATGGTGTCGTCTCAACGGATTTTGATGGTGCCCTATTTAAAGTGAATGCAGCTGTTTCTAATGCATAACCCCAAAACGATAACAGCAAATCAGTAAGAGACATCATAGATCGCACCATCTCTAATAAAGTACGATTACGACGTTCGGATACACCATTACGCTGTGGTGTTCCAGGCGGTGTCAACTGTGAAACAATTCCACATTGTCTTAAGTGAGCACCAAACTCGAAACTCAGATATTCACCCCCACGATCAGTCCGTAGGAACTTGATCTTCTTGTTACGATGATTTTCAACTTCACTCTGAAATTGGTTGAACTTTTCAAATGTTTCAGACTTGTGCTTCATTAAGTAGACATAACCATATCTACTCAAATCGTCAGTGAAGGTGAGAAAATAACGATATCCGCCGCGTGCCTCTACGCTCGTCGGACCGCACACATCGGTATGTATGATTTCCAACAAGTCACTTGCACGCTCCATTGTTCCGGAGAACGGAGTTTTAGTCATCTTGCCCATGAGGCATGGTTCGCACGTGTCAAGTGAATCAAAGTCAAGTGACTCCAAAAGTCCATCGGCATGGAGTTTCTTCATGCGCTTTACACCAATATGACCTAAGCGGCAGTGCCACAAAAATATGGCGCTATCATTGTTAACTCTAACTCTTTTGGTCTCAATGTTATGTATGTGTGTATCACTATCAAGATTCAATATGAACAATCCTCTCACATTGGGTGCATGACCATAAAAGATGTTACTCATAGAAATAGAACAACCATTATTCTCTAACTTAAAAGAGTAACCGTCTCGCAATAAACAAGATCTAGATATAATGTTCATGCTCAACGCAGGCACTAAATAACAATGATTCAAGTTCATAACTAATCCTGATGGTAACTGAAGTGAAACTGTGCCGACGGCGATTGCATCAACCTTGGAACCATTTCCTACGCGCATCGTCACTTCATCTTTCGCCAGCCTTCGTCTATTCCACAGTTCCTGTTTCGAGTTGCAAATATGAGCAACAGAACCGGTATCGAATACCCAGGCACTACTACGAGAGCCGGTTAAGTACACATCAATAACATGTATATCAAATATACCTGATTTTTCTTTGGCCGCCTTCTTATCAGCCAAATACTTGGGGCAGTTGCGCTTCCAGTGACCCATACCCTTGCAATAGTAACACTCTGTTTCAGGCTTAGGTCCAGCTTTGGGTTTCTTCATCGGATTGGCAACAGGCTTGCCGCTCTTCTTGGAATTACCCTTCTTGCCTTTGCCGTTTCTCTTGAAACTAGTGGTCTTATTCACCATAAACACTTGATGCTCTTTACGGAGTTCAGACTCTGCGACTTTCAGCATCGCAAACAACTCGCCGGGTGACTTGTTCATCCCTTGCATGTTGTAGTTCAACACAAAGCCTTTATAGCTTGGCGGCAGTGATTGAAGGATTCTTTCAGTGATAGCCTCTTGCGGGAGTTCAATCCCCAGCTCAGCTAGACGCTTTGAGTACCCAGACATTTTGAGCACATGTTCACTGACAGACGAGTTCTCCTCCATCTTGCAAGCATAGAATTTTTCAGAGGTCTCATACCTCTCGATCCGGGCGTTCTTATGAAAGATGAACTTCAACTCCTGGAACATCTCAAATGCTCGATGACGCTCAAAGCGACATTGAAGTCCCGGTTCTAAGCCATACAAGACTGCACATTGAACTACTGAGTCCTCCTCCTTACGTGTTAACCAAGTGTTCTTAACATCCTGGTAAGCCGTAGCGGGTGGTTCATCTCCTAGCGCAGCATTAAGGACATAATCCTTCTTCCCAACTTGTAAGATTAGCTTAAGATTACGAGCCTAGTCTACAAAGTTGCTTCCATCATCTTTCAACTTAGCTTTCTCTAGGAACGTATTAAAATTCAGGGTGACTGTCGCGTGAGCCATGATCTACAACACAAATATATTCAAAGTGGACTTAGACTATGTTCAAGATAATTAGAGTTTAACTTAATCAAATTACTCGCTAAACTCTCACTCAAAAAGTACATCTCTCTAGTCATTTGAGTGGTTCATGATCCACTTACACTAGCTCAAGTCCGATCATCACGTGAGTTGAGTATAGTTTCAGTGGTAAGCATCCCTATGCTAATCATATCATCTATATGATTCATGATCGACCTTTCGGTCTCATGTGTTCCGAGGCCATGTCTGCACATGCTAGGCTCGTCAAGCTTAACCCGAGTGTTCCGCGTGTGCAACTGTTTTGCACCCGTTGTATGTGAACGTTGAGTCTATCACACCCGATCATCACGTGGTGTCTCGAAACGACGAACCGTAGCAACGGTGCACAGTCGGGGAGAACACAATTTCGTCTTGAAATTTTAGTGAGAGATCACCTTATATTGCTACCGTCGTTCTAAGCAAAATAAGGTGCATAAAAGGATTAACATCACATGCAATTCATAAGTGACATGATATGGCCATCATCACGTGCTCCTTGATCTCCATCACCAAAGCACCGACACGATCTTCTTGTCAACGGCGCCACACCATGATCTCCATCAACGTGTCGCCATCGGGGTTGTCGTGCTACTCATGCTATTACTACTAAAACTACATCCTAGCAAAATAGTAAGCGCATCTGCAAGCACAAACGTTAGTTTAAAGACAACCCTATGGCTCCTGCCGGTTGCCGTACCATCGACGTGCAAGTCGATATTATCTATTACAACATGATCATCTCATACATCCAATATATCACATCACATCGTTGGCCATATCACATCACAAGCATACCCTGCAAAAACAAGTTAGACGTCCTCTAATTTTGTTGTTGCATGTTTTACGTGGTGACCATGGGTATCTAGAAGGATCGCATCTTACTTACGCAAACACCACAACAGAGATATATGAATTGCTATTTAACCTTATACAAGGACCTCCTCGGTCAAATCCGATTCAACTAAAGTTGGAGAAACTGACACTTGCCAGTCATCCTTGAGCAACGGGGTTACTCGTAGCGATGAAACAAGTCTCTCGTAAGCGTACGAGTAATGTCGGTCCAAGCCGCTTCAATCCAACAATACCGCGGAATCAAGAAAAGACTAAGGAGGGCAGCAAAACGCACATCACCGCCCACAAAAACTTTTGTGTTCTACTCGAGAAGACATCTACGCATGAACCTAGCTCATGATGCCACTGTTGGGGAATGTCGCATGGGAAACAAAAATTTTCCTACGCGCACGAAGACCTATCATGGTGATGTCCATCTACGAGAGGGGATATTCGATCTACGTACCCTTGTAGACCGCACAGCAGAAGCGTTAGTGAACGCGGTTGATGTAGTGGAACATCCTCACGTCCCTCGATCCGCCCCGCAAACCGTCCCGCGATCAGTCCCACGATCTAGTGCCGAACGGACGGCACCTCCGCGTTCAGCACACGTACAGCTCGACGATGATCTCGGCCTTCTTGATCCAGCAAGAGAGACGGAGAGGTAGATGAGTTCTCCGGCAGCGTGACGATGCTCCGGAGGTTGGTGGTGATCGAATCTCAGCAGGGCTACGCCCGAGCTCCGCAGAAACGCGATCTAGAGGCAAAACCGTGGAGATATGTGGTCGGGCTGTCGTGGCAAAGTTGTTTCAAATCAGCCCTAAAAACTCCGTATATATAGGGGGAAGAGAGGGAGCCTTGCCTTGGGGTCCAAGGACCCCCAAGGGGTTCCGCCGAGCCAAGGGGGGCAACCCTCCCCTTCCAAACCGAGTCCAACTAGGTTTGGAAGGAGGAGTCCTTCCCCCTTTTCCCACCTCCCCTTTTTTTTCTTTTCTCTTTGATTTTCTTCCTATGGCGCATAGGGCCTTCTTGGGCTGTCCCACCAGCCCACTAAGGGCTAGTGCGCCACCCCCAAGGCCTATGGGCTTCCCCGGGGTGGGTTGCCCCCCCCCCCCCCGGTGAACACCCGGAACCCATTCGTCATTCCCGGTACATTCCCGGTAACTCCAAAAACCTTCCGGTAATCAAATGAGGTCATCCTATATATCAATCTTCGTTTTCGGACCATTCCGGAAACCCTCGTGACGTCCGTGATCTCATACGGGACTCCGAACAACATTCGGTAACCAACCATATAACTCAAATACGCATAAAACAACGTCGAACCTTAAGTGTGCAGACCCTGCGGGTTCGAGAACTATGTAGACATGACCCGAGAGACTCCTCGGTCAATATCCAATAGCGGGACCTGGATGCCCATATTGGATCCTACATATTCTACGAAGATCTTATCGTTTGAACCTCAGTGCCAATGATTCATATAATCCTGTATGTCATTCCCTTTGTCCTTCGGTATATTACTTGCCCGAGATTCGATCATCAGTATCCGCATACCTATTTCAATCTCGTTTACCGGCAAGTCTCTTTTTACTCGTTCCGTAATACAAGATCCTGCAACTTACACTAAGTCACATTGCTTGCAAGGCTTGTGTGTGATGTTGTATTACCGAGTGGGCCCCGAGATACCTCTCCGTCACACGGAGTGACCAATCCCAGTCTCGATCCATACTAACTCAACGAACACCTTCGGAGATACCTGTAGAGCATCTTTATAGTCACCCAGTTACGTTGTGACGTTTGATACACACAAAGCATTCCTCCGGTGTCAGTGAGTTATATGATCTCATGGTCATAGGAACAAATACTTGACACGCAGAAAACAGTAGCAACAAAATGACACGATCAATATGCTACGTCTATTAGTTTGGGTCTAGTCCATCACGTGATTCTCCTAATGACGTGATCCAGTTATCAAGCAACAACACCTTGTTCATAATCAGAAGACCCTGACTATCTTTGATCAACTGGCTAGCCAACTAGAGGCTTGCTAGGGACAGTGTTTTGTCTATGTATCCACACATGTATATAAGTCTTCATTCAATACAATTATAGCATGGATAATAAACGATTATCTTGATACAGGAATTATAATAATAACTATATTTATTATTTCCTCTAGGGCATAATTCCAACACTCTTTGCTCAAATCACCATTCTCCGAACTGTTTTGGGGAATTTACTCCTAGGTAAGTGACTCCTCCATTGGTCCAATTAGTTTTTGCTCTAGTGCCTTATACATCGCGTATTTTTGCTGCCTTGGTGACCCTGTTCTTGAGCTTTGCATGCTAATTCTAGCTGGTCCCAAGTAGTTTTGATGCGTAATATGGAATCTAAGCACTTGTGGGAGTAGTTGCTACTAGTTTAGTTGAGCCTTGTTCACTTTTCCTTAGAATCACTAAAAATTTCAGAAATTTTCAGAGATAGAAAAGGGAAAGGATGAGGAGGTTCTTCAGAGGCTCTTCAAGCCGTGAACCCAAGGATGATGGAAGTGAGAAGAAGCCCAAGTATTTGGTCCCTTGAGTCACAGAAGTTCAAGCGTGCAAGTGGCCAAGCGACGTGTTCTTATGCGCCGCTGGAATTTATGAGGACTTTTATTACTTGGTGGAAAACGTAGGCCTTACCGCCTTCGTCGAAGATAAGTGTCCGCAATACCTCCTCCTCACCAATATCTTCGTACAAAGCTTTAACTTCTATCCGAGGAAGAATCCTCCTATGGTTGAGTTCAAACTTTATGATATCCCCAGTGCATGTCACTCCAGGATTTTTGCAATGTTTGCAAATTACCTTATGTTGGGGATATTCATGAACCTCGTCCACGCGACTTGGAAGCTTTCATCGATACAATTGCTGTAGGAGAGGAGAGAGGAGTGTCTTGTGCTAGAGCTGCTAGCATTCATTTTCCCGTGCTTCGGTACTTCTCACTATTTGTGGGAAAATGTTTGATTGGCCGTGGGAAAGCTGGGTCACTTAGTTCCCTAGATCTTGCGGTCTTGCACGGAGCCCTTTATAAGGATAAAACTTATAGCTTGGGCGCTATAGTAGATCAACGGTTGAACCCGAATCGTTCTAAGGGCATTATCTATGGAGGTATCTATGCTACTCGTCTTGCGAGACACTTTGAGATACCTATTAGACTAGACGAGGAAGAAGAGATTCTTCTTCCCGAGAGATATCTAGATTGTGATAGCATGGTTCGCCATGACTTTCTTGATAGAGATATAAATAAAAGGATGATTTATAACCTGGTGTTTAGCCAGGGTACTCGTGAGACTATTACTTTGCCTGCTCCTTCTTTGTTCAAACCTTCATACATGCAGGTACATTATTAGGCCCTCGGACATCTACGCATATTGGGGCTTAGCCCAACCACAGGTGCCCGTGCCTGAGCCAGCAGTCGAGTACCAGACGCCAGTTTATCAGTGGGAACTAGAGGAGCTCACACATCAGTGGCATCCTCAGTCCACTCTGGAGTACCCCGGAGCTGGTTATTTCCCTCCTTGGGAGTAGACCAACTTAGGCCAAAAGCCTAAGCTTGGGGGAGTACGTGTTCTCACCGACTTTACATTCTTGCTTATGCTTTCACTTTGTTAGCCGGTGTTCACACTTTGCCACTGTATCATCCATGCTAGTTTATTTTCTTTTTCTCGTTTTCTTTTCGTGTGTTTGTCTAGTTTGAGAAAAACCAAAAAGATTTTCTTTTCTTTTGCTTGTTGGGAGCTTCCCCGTGTAAATAGTTTTCTTTTTCTTTGGGTCAAGGTAGAAGATATTGGTTACAATGTTTAGTTGCCCTTGTATGCATACCTGTTTAGCTTTCAAAGAGCCATATTACTTTGTCTTCTCCTTTGTGTTTGCCTGCAGATTCCAACTTTAGTCCAATGCACGAGCACGCTTATTATTGTTCACATCATTCGGCCGTGCAAGTGAAAGGCAATAATGACGATATATGATGAAGTGACTGAGCCTGGAAAAGCTGGTATGAACTCGATCTATTTTTTTTGTAAATATGACTAGCTCACTATTCCTAGTTCAGCTTTGTTGTGAGAGAAACATGTTTGCAATGACAACTTAGAGATCATAGTTGCTTATGCCATGCTTACTTAGCTAGGAGCTTATAATGGTTTGTCTTGGATGGCCACATGAATGTTGAGATGACTATGATGTAGTATGATAGGATGGTATCCTCCTTTGAATGATTCAAGTGGCTTGACTTGGCACATGTTCATGCATGTAGTTGAAACAAAATCAACATAGCCTCTATGATATTCATGTCCATGGTGATTTATGTCCTACTCATGCTTGCACTCAATGTTAGTTAATCTCAATGCATTTTGATGACTGTTGTCGCTCTCTAGTTGGTCGCTTCCCAGTCTTTTGCTAGCCTTCACTTGTACTAAGCGGGAATACTGCTTGTGTATCCACTCCCATAAAACCAAAGTTGTTCCATATGAGTCCACTATACCTACCTATGTGCGGTATCTACCTGCCGTTCCAAGTAAATTTGCATGTGCCACTCTCTAAACCTTCAAGAAATAATCTGTTTTGCATGCCCGAACCGCTCATGTGGTGACAGGGGGCTATTGGTATCTTCCATGCTAGGCGTGTTATCCTCGATATGTGTTTATTCACTATCATTCACGAGAAAGGGGCCGGTAATTGGAATTCCCAGTTCCATGCTCAAATCGAAAATATAAATGCAAACAAAACTCCCCCAAGATTGATTGGTGGTGGGGGAGTCAAAACTTTACTTTTCTGTTTGGGAACCGCCTATAGCATGTGTAGCATGGAAGATGGTGAGAACTCTTGGTCATTGCGTTGACAATGAAAGCATGCCACCCAAAATTATTATCTCTGTTTTAAAAGCCTGAGCTCTGGCACCTCTGCAAATCAATGCTTTCCTCTGCGAAGGGCCTGTCTATTTATGTTCCTGTTTAGTCATCCTCCTCTTATAAAAGCACCAATTAGAGAGCACCTCTGTCGTTTTTATGCTTTGCTTTTAACTGTGTTGAGTATGACTGTGACTGGATCTTCTTTGCCAAGAATTACAATGTTTAGTCAGCCCTTGGTCTTTGAAGGTGCTCTGCATTTATGTTTTGCGGTCTCAGAAAGATCTAGCGAGATACCACCTGTTCGTACTGCTTCATGTTGTTTTGATTGAAGTGTTGACATTTGAGGCTGATTATTATTTGCTAGCTAGTTGATTATGCCATTGATATGAGTTTACCATGGGACCTAGATATCATTTGCTTACGTGGTTTGCTTGTGATCTTGCTGAAATTCTGGTTATGAGTTAGACATAGTTGCAACAACAAGATCAAACAGAGTTCGTCAAAGTTTTTCTTTTGTCTCTTTCAGTTTGTCAACTAAATTGCTTGAGGACAAGCAAGGCTTTAAGCTTGGGGGAGTTGATACGTCTCCGTCGTATATACTTTTCTGAACTCTTTTGCCGTTGTTTTGGACTCTAATTTGCATGATTTGAATGGAACTAACCCGGACTAACGCAGTTTTTAGCAGAATTGCCATGGTGTTATTTTTGTGCAGAAATAGAAGTTCTCGGAATGTCCTGAAAATTTACGGAGATTTTTTCTGGAATAAATGAAAAATACCTGCGCAAAGATTCACCGGAGGAGGTGTGCCAGTGGGCCACAAACCCCTGGGCCGCAGCCACCCCCTGGCCTCGCCGTGAGGGCTTGTGGGACCGACGTGGCACCACCGCCTCCAAACTCAGCTCTGTTTATTCTGTCTCGCCCGGAAAAAAAATCAGAGAGAAGGATTCATCGCGTTTTACGATACGGAGGCGCCGCCAGCTCTTGTTCTTCATCTGGAGGACAGATCTGGAGTCCGTTCAGGGCTCCGGAGAGGGGAAATCATCGCCATCGTCATCATCAACCTTCCTCAATCGCCATTTCCATGATGCTCTTCACCGTTCGTGAGTAATCTCATCGTAGGCTTGCTGGACAGTGATGAGTTGGATGAGATCTATCATGTAATCGAGTTAGTTTTGACGGGGATTGATCCCTAGTATCCACTATGTTATGAGATTGATGTTGCTACTACTTTGGCATGCTTAATGCTTGTCACTAGGGCTTGAGTGCCATGATTTCAGATCTGAACCTATTATCTTGCAAGTTGTAGTCACCTACTATGTGTTATGACCTGGCAACCCTGGAGTGACAATAGCTGGAACCACTCCCGGAGATGACCATAGTATGAGGAGTTCATGTATTCACCAAGTGTTAATACGTTGGTCTGGTTCTTTATTAAAAGGAGAACCTTAATATCTCATAGTTTCCATTAGGACCCCGATGCCACGGGAGGAATGGACAATAGATGTCATGCAAGTTCTTTTCCCTAAGCACGTATGACTACATACGGAATACATGCCTACATTAGATTGACGAACGGGAGCTAGTTACATATCTCTCCGTGTTATAGCTGTTACATGACGAATCACATCCGGCACAATCATCCATCACCGATCCACTGCCTACGAGTCTTTTACTACTGGTCCTTGCTACGTTACTTTGCCGCTACTGCTGTTCCTTGCTACTGCTGTCACTACTGCTGTTACTTGCTACTACTGTCACTACTACTGTTCCTTGCTACTACTGTCACTACTGTTGTTACTTGCTACTTTGTTGTTACCTATTGCAACGCTTTTCTGGTGCCATTGATACAACAAGTTAGGAATAGTCAGCCGTCAACAGACCTTTTTCTCGCACCGTTGCTATCATACCACTTTGCTACTGATACTTTGCTTGCATACACTAATCTTTCAGGTGTGGTTGAATTGACAACTCAGCTGCTAATACTTGAGAATATTCTTTCGCTTCCCCTTGAGTCGAATCAATAAATTTGGGTTGAATACTCTACCCTCGAAAACTGTTGCGATGCCCTACACTTGTGGGTTATCAGTACATAAGGAGAGGGCAGAGTCCTAGCTACGACAAGACTGTACACACGGATGTATGAGTTCAGACCCCTCTCGTGGAGGTAACAACCCTACGTGTCAGTGCTCGGGAGCTTTTGTCATGTGGAATGTGTGAGTTACAAGGGGTGTGAACCCTTGTGCGAGAGGGGAGGGGTGGCTTATATAGAGTGCACTGCCCCTCATCAATTCCCGACAACCAAGGGTTCGATCATGGTAATAAAGGTGAATGTTACTAATAACGTATGCAATAAATGCTACTTATGGCGACCAGTCAAATGCCTACCTATTGGCCTCCCTAGAGTGGCTTCTGATCTTCTGCGGTCGACTGGCTTCTCGTTCTTTCGAGTGAAAGGAAACTATCGAATGGAGGGAGAAACCTCTACGTGGATGTAATGTCGAGTGACTCATGCACCACGATGATTCCAATCAGAACCTTCTTTGTAGTCTTGAAGTCTTCCAATGTAGTGTCCTTAGGTAGGGCATGTAGGTTAGGCCTAAGACCCTACCCTAGGTACATATCCCCATGAGTTACCACTTTTACATAAAGCATTAATGTGTTCATATCCTTAGGAGATGCTTATACTCAAGATTTAGAGTAAAGCTCCCCCTTGATAGGACAACCCCCCTAAGAGGGCTAAACTAACCTTGGGATTTTTCCTAGAAGACGTCAAGTAGGTGAAGTAGTGGTGGATGCTTAATGTTGATGAAGATCATCTTGAGTTGGGAGCAATCCTTGTTGTTTCTTACTCTTCTCACCTACATGGGTTAGTTTCAAAGCACATAGAACATATGCAAGAACATCTATGGACATGGAATGAAATACATATGCAATGATGTCGAAAGGTAAATTGATTACCTTGTCCCTTTATTACGTTTGAGGGAATGTGTGACTCCTTAAACTAAAGCATATGGTTGAGGTTGATTGCATATAGTTGTTGCCAAAGAGAATAAGAGTGAATTTCATTGGCGGAGTCACCCCTCAAGAACTCTGTACTTCTTCCTCTTGGGGATCCACATCAACTTGATGGGAATCCTTGGAGTTGTGGTAGCATTATATGAGGTAGTGGTAGTAGTGTCCTAGGGAATCCACTTGACCTGGACTTGGGGTTCTTCTTCAAGTCAATGTCCTCTTGAAGCTTTCCCTTGCCTTTGTGGTCCTGTGGTAGAAGGCCATTTTGTGAGCTTGTTCCCTTGGGAGGAGTAGGATCATACTTTTCCTCTTGAGGAACAAACTTAGGAATGGGATATGGACCTTCTTCCATATCATCTCCGTTGACGTTGAAGTAGCCAACACCTTGTTTCTTTCAATGTCCTCCTTGCTTGCGCACAATTTCGTCAAATTGCTTACTTCCTCCAAGACTCTTTAATACACCTCTCTCTATAATACCTTTAAATAAATCGTTTTCTTGCTCAAGTGTAACTTGGCTAAGAGAATCATTAGTGGAATCAAGAGAGCTACTAGAAACAACATCATTAGATCTAGCTTTAGCATTGTTGTTACTAGATGAAGAAACTCAACAACATCATTAGATCTAGCTTTAGCATTGTTGTTACTAGATGAAGAAACTTTCTTGCCTTTGTTACTAGTATTGTTAGATTTAACTTGTGGAACAAAAGTAGACAAGAGTATTTGTTTGGCTAGATAAAAAGAAGTCTTCTTTCGAAGATCATCATTGATCGCTTTTAGGAACTCATGTTCTTGCTCCAAATTAAGCTTCTCAAAGTGTAGCTTCTCATGAGTTCTTACGAGCTCTCTATGATCTTATAGAGTAGTTTCATGAGCTAACTTAAGAGTGTCTAATTCTTTAGTTAGTCGTTCAATCTCTCTCTTATCATCATCACTAGATTTCTTTCGACTAGCATGATAATTAGTAAGTTCATTTTCAATGCAATCACTAGTTTTACCAAAGAGCAAGTCATCTTATAACAAGTCATCCCCATCACTATTGAAATCAAGATACTCGGTGTGTGATACCTTGGGGCCTTTAGCCATGACGCAGTTTCCGAACCCTTCATTTGGTGAATCAAATAAGTTGTAGGAGTTGGAGGAAACAAGTGGAATGCCGGCAACACCTTCATCTTGACTATAGTAGGAGTTGGAGTGGTAGCTTCTCTTGGATTGGTTGTTAGGGTTGGAGCTAGAAACCCATTCACCAACATGAGCTTGATGTCTTCTTCTAGAGCTGCTCTTGGTGTATTTGTCCTTCTTCTAGGATTCCTTGCCTCTCCGTGAGTGTCTTCGTTCATAACAATCTTCTATACTCGTTCTCTCTCTGCGAGGTGACTCATCCCTTGAGCTTCATCTTCAAGGTGAATCTTCTCTTCATTTGTAGGGAGCCGAGCACTCATTGGAGTAGTGTCCGGGCTTCCCATAGTTGTAGCAGTTTCGGTCACGACTGGACGAACGCTTCTCATGATGTCTTGAACTTGAGCTTCTCTCTTTGCCTCTACTCTTGTAGAACTTCTTGAATATTCTGACCATGTGGCTTATCTTGTCATCAGTAACAAGATTGTCCTTTGAAGTAGCGAGAGCATCACATGAAGCATTGTAAGCACCGCTTGACTTGTTGGGTAGCTCATCTTTGTGTTGGGGAACATCGCATGGGAAACAAAAAATTTCCTACGCGCACGGAGACCTATCATGGTGATATCCATCAACGAGAGGAGATTTGGATCTACGTACCCTTGTAGATCGCACAGCAAGAAGCGTTAAGAAACGCGGTTGATGTAGTGGAACATCCTCACATCCATCGATCCGCCCCGCGAACCGTCCCACGAACCGTCCCGCGATCCGCTCCGATCTAGTGCCGAACAGACGACACCTCCGCGTTCAGCACATGTACCGCTCGACGATGATCTCGGCCTTCTTGATCTAGAAAGCAAGACGGAGAAGTAGATGAGTTCTCCGGCAGCGTGACGCCGCTTCAGTGGTGGTGAAGGATCTACTCGTGCAGGGCTCCGCCCGAGCTCCGAAGAAATACAATCTAGAGGTTAAACTACGGTATCTAGGTCTGAGTTGCACGTGGCAAAAGTTGTCTCAAATCAGCCCTAAATCACCACTATATATAGGAGGGAGGGGGAGGTGGTTTTCCTTGAGGACCAAGTCCCCAAGGTGCACCGGCCAAGAGGAGAGGAGGATTCCTACTCCAATCCTAGTCCAACTAGGACTGGAAAGTGGAGTCCTTCTCTTTCTTCCCACCTTTTTTCTTCTTTTCTTTGGTTTTTTCTCTATGGCGCATAGGCCTTCTTGGGATGTCCCACCAGCCCACAAAATGCTGGTGCACCACCCATAAGTCCTTTGGGCTTCCCCCGGGAGGGTTGCCCCCTCCCGGTGAACTTCCGGAACCCATTCGTCACTCCCCGTACATTCCCGGTAATGCCCAAAAACTTTCGGTAACCCAATGAAGTCATCCTATATATCAATCTTCGTCCCTCGACCATTCCAGAAACTCTTGTGACATCCGTGATCTCATCCGGGACTCGAACAACATTCGGTAAGCACACATATAACTCAACTATACTAAAACGTCGCCTAACCTTAAGTGTGCAGACCCTGCGGGTTCGAGAACTATGTAGACATGCCCCGAGGTACTCCTCGGTCAATATCGAATAGCGGGACCTGGATGCCCATAATGGATCCTACATATTCTCCGAAGATCTTATCGGTTGAACCTCAATGTCAAGGATTCATATAATCCCATATGTCATTCCCTTTGTCCTTTGGTATGTTACTTGGCCGAGATTCGATCGTCGGCATCCGCATACCTATTTCAATCTCATTACCGGCAAGTCTCTTTACTCGTTCCGTAATACAAGATCCCATGACTTACACTTAGTCACATTGCTTGCAAGGCTTGTGTGTGATGTTGTATTACCGAGTGGGCCCCGAGATACCTCTCCCTCACACGGAGTGACAAATCCCAGTCTTGATCCATACTAACTCAACAGACACATTCGGAGATACCTTTAGAGCACCTTTATAGTCACCCAGTTACGTTGTGACATTTGATACACACGAGGCATTCCTCTGGTGTCAGTGAGTTATATGATCTCATGGTCATAGGAACAAATACTTGACACGCAGAAAACTATAGCAATAAAATGACACGATCAATATGCTATGTTCATAGTTTGTGTCTAGTCGATCACATGATTCTCTTAATGATGTGATCAAGTTATCAAGCAACAACACTTTGCACATAGTCAGAAAACCTTGACTATCCTTGATCAACTGGCTAGCCAACTAGAGGCTTGCTAGGGACATTGTTGTGTCTATGTATCCACACATGTATCTATGTTTTCATTCAATACATTTATAGCATGGATAATAAACGATTATCTTTAAACATGAAATATAATAATAACTATTTATCATTGCCTCTAGGGCATATTTCCAACAGTTTGTCCTTGAGTGACGTCTCATGAGTAACAATCTTACCAATGACTTCGGTTGGCTTGAGATCTTTGTTGTTTGGCATCATTTGGATTAATGTGCACACCGTGTCATACTTTCCATCAAGAGCTCTAAGTATCTTCTTGATGATGAATTTGTCGGTCATCTGTTCGCTTCCTAAGTCAGCAATCTCATTGGTGATGAGAGCTAGCCTAGAGTACATTTCGTCGACACCTTCACCATCCTGCATCTTGAACTTGTCAAGCTGACTTTGAAGCACATCCAACTCAGATTCTCTGGCAGAATCAGTACCTTCGTGCATCTACTGAGGTCTTGTCGGGCTGTCCATTACCGTGGACTCGGCTATTCGAATAGGTTTGACACTCTGCAGAGCATGCACACTTTACCCATACTATGGAGCACTGACCTCGTGATCGCATTCGGGTGGACCAGCGTTACTCCAACGAAACTTGCCTGACCCGTGACTCTTTCATCGTACCACCGACATTCATCCTTCCCCGGAGTCCTGCCTTGGGTGGCCCTGTGTCCTCATGACACCTGCCACCGTCGTGGCCAAACTAAACTGTCCCATCCGGGGACGCCGACACAAACAACTCAACTTGTTCACAGGGTTATCACTGCCTACCTGATTAGGGTAGCATGCGTGCATAACCCTCCCTCTTTGGAGGTACCGGTGAAAGAGCACGCGATCAGACGAAGTCAAGGTCGTCCCACAACGGCAAATGTGGTTGCACTGATGAGCCCGGACAGGTGACTCTGATCAACCAACTAGGAATCTTATCCCGAATATTATCTCAGATAACTGATACTATGATGTCAAAGCAATCCGATAATTAATAAGCTCAAACCACTACTATTAATCCATATTCATAAACTGTCGGATGAAACACAAAGTAATCATAGACAGTAATCTCCACAATATAATGTAAATGGCAAACTATACTTTTATAGATTCTATCTATAAGTTAGACCTTCAGAACCCTCGCATAAAATCGGAAAATAAATCGGTAGCCACCAAAACTGTCTTTACAACACAGATCTGGGACATTACCGGGATAACTCAACCCCGACTCAAGACGGCTGGAAAGCAGCTCAAAGCATGAGGTGGTGTTGAAAGAATGTAGCAGTTCCCTAAGATGGCCGAAGAACTACTCAAAGCATAGGGTCACCGCCACGGTGAGAAATTCAACAGTTTCCCGCGACGGCCGAAAAGCAGCGCAGCACACGGGACAACTGCTGACAAAGGAAATATAAAATTGGCATCCACCCCGGACGGCCGGAAATAGCTCAGACTCAGGCATGGTGCCATTATGCGAGCAAGGGTTCGTCAGAGTAACCCACAGCACATCACCATACACTCAGACATAAGCATTATAAATTTAATATGTAAGAGCATCAAGGTTTGAGGGCATATCTTAGATGAAAAGTAATACTAGGAAATATTACTAATGCTGTCACAGTTATATACAAATTCAAGTTAAAAAGTGATACAGATAAAAACAGAGTGCAAGCAAAGTTATCACGCAAGTCCGAAGCTCATGGTAAGAGGTTGTCTTGCCTGGGGGTTGACGAATACTCCGGGAAGAAGCGCGATAAAACACCAGGAAGATTTGCCGAAGAGGTTTCCCTCTCGAAGGGCTCAATCAGAGGGCAAGGGAAAAACAGTCATTTCTACTATGCAAACATAATATAAATTCACATTATCGAAAAGGTCTCGACGAGAAGAAGACGTGGGCGCTGGTTTTACATCAATCAGAGCTACGAGCGAAAAGTTACGGACATTCATTCGTTAGGCAGAAATCAAATAAAACTTATTCATTTCTGCTCTTAACCAGTGAACGTTCACAACTTAAGAAGTTCAGCCGGCGGGGTTTTGAACCGAAAGCGCATTCCTGGGAATACGCTTTGATCGAATAGAAAGCACATCCGAGGGAAGGCGCTTCCACTTAAACTGCGCGGGCCCGGGGGGGTTAACTTTCTCTGGCTGACGGACGGGACCGCCCTAACTCTCCTCTCTCTCTCTCTCTTACGCCTGGAGCCCACCCCATCTTCTCTTTCTCTCTCCCGGCGTCTTCTTCTACCTTCGACCAGGGGCTCAGGAGAGATCGGCCGCTGGTGGAACAGGCGACTGGCGGCCGCGGGAGCGTCGGCTGGCGGGCCGAGGGGGTCGGGCACTCCTCGCCGCGCCCGAGGGTGGCCACAGGGTTGCTGGAGGCGGACCACAGCGCCACCATGGCTGGAGTGGATGCGGCGGCCAAGGGGAAACGGCGACGGCCTTCGGCCACGGGAGCAATGGGGAGCTTTGAGGTTTGTGGAGGGGGCAAGGGAAGTTGCTTCTCCACAGGAGGTGCTCGAAAACGCTTTAAATAGCTCCGGGTGAAGGTTCTCGCGATTCCGGGAGAGACTCCGTGAATCCATGGAGAGATTCCCTCAGCATACACCTCCAGGTGCAAGGGGACGAGGGGGAGAGGGTTCTAGAGGGCATACGAGGGCTAGGGGAACCTCCTAGACACTCTTGGACAGGCTGGTGCTCACTGGAGACAAGCTCCCGTCACTTCAAATGCACAGAGCTTAGTTATGGCACTCCCTGCCCATGGCCACCACGTGGCCATGGCCTTGCCTTGCCCCACAAGCTCTCAAATCATGTCTAGGGTTATCTACACACTGCTCTGAGTTGACGTATGCATCAGGATAGCACTGTGGAGCAATGATGTGACCACACCAAAGCCAAATAGGTTTCAACAACAAGGTGTTTGTGATGCGGTATGACCACCATAGTGCACCTATTGCCATGCTATATGGGTGAGGCTGACCACTCACTAAGGTCACTATGCTGGCCAAAATTCAGCACCATCCGATAAGTCTAAGGGGTAATTCCTTTGTAACTTGGCAAACTGACCAGAAATGAAGAAGATGATGCCGGAGTCAAATGGCTAAATGGAAATGGCTAAAATTTGGAGGAGACTCGTGATTTAGGCATATGAAGGCATTGTCAAAGTTTCATACCATGTGCACAAATATAAGTGGTACTTCCTTCACAATGCTCCAATCTGGACAGAATTTTGAATAATTTGCTGAGGAAGAATGGATTGATGGAATGGGCTAATTTTTGGTGGACAAGGATCATTTATCATAATGAACCACTCTGCAAAATTTCAACTCAAGGGGAACAAGGAATCAAGCACTTCCTTTGCAAACAGAAAATCTGAACATAATTTGCAAAGGGATATTGTGCTCAATTTTTGAATTGGGGAACTTGATATTTTGATGGAAATGATGAATATATGGATATGAGAAGCTCCACAAATTATTTGGGATTTTTCCTGGCTACCAAAATGGTAGTTCCTTTGGAAAGGCCGCAAATTGGAATATTGGCTTTCAATAAGAAAAAGGCATTTTTCCCTACCTAGTGATAGACAATATTTTATGAGATCTTCATAGGATGACAATGAATATCTCTACCAGTTTTAATGACCTTGGGAGATGGATAGATATTTTCTTGGATTTAATTCATCGAAAAGGCAGAAACAGGAATTAATTATAGAAATGAAATATTGCATATGACTTGGCAATATTTTTGCACATCTGTGGTCTATGAGGGAATAATGAGCTCTGGGAGAAATTGGAGGATCAATAGAGCAAGGGAAATGATGGCTCCTTTGAAAACACAACGACAGGATTCCTAGTTCTAATATTTCGGAGCTAGGGTTTCCAAGAGGTTTGGGGTTTTCTGAGCGAGAACAAACTGGCACAAGGACATGTGAAATGCACGGAGAGGTTGAGGATAGACTGGGTTCACCTGGTCATTTGCCAAATTCTAGAGGAAAAATCCCGAGGGAAGCCCAAAGGACTTATGGGTGGCGCACCAGCCCTTAGTGGGCTGGTGGGACAGCCCAAGAAGGCCTATGCGCCATAGAGAAACAACCAAAGAAAATAAAAAAAAAGTGGGAAGGAAGAGAAGGACTCCACTTTCCAATCCTAGTTGGACTAGGATTGGAGTCGGACTCCTCCTCTCCTTTTGACCGGCGCACCATGGGGACTTGGTCCTCAAGGCAAGCCTCCTCCCCATCCCTCCTATATATAATGGTCATTTAGAGCTGATTTGAGACAAGTTTTGCCACGTGCAACTCATATCTAGACACCATAGTTTAACCTCTAGATCGTATTTCTGCGGAGCTCAGGCGGAGCCCTGCAGGAGTAGATCCTTCACCACCACCGGAGCGCCATCACGCTGCCGAAGAACTCATCTACTTCTCCATATTGCTTGCTGGATCAAGAAGGCCGAGATCATCTCGAGCTGTATGTGTGCTGAACGCGGAGGTGTCGTCTGTTCGGCACTAGATCGGAGCGGATCGTGGGACGGTTCACGGGGCGGATCGAAGGACGTGAAGATGTTCCACTACATCAACCGCGTTTCTTAACGCTTCCTGCTGTGCGATCTACAAGGGTACGTAGATCCAAATCTACTCTCGTAGATGGACATCACCATGATAGGTCTTCGTGCGTGTAGGAAATTTTTTGTTTCCCGTGCGACGTTCCCCAACAGTGGCATCATGAGCTAGGTTCATGCGTAGATGTAATCTCGAGTGGAACACAAAGGGTTTTGTGGACAGTGATGTTCGATTTGCTGCCCTCCTTAGTATTTTCTCGATTGGGCGGTATTGTTGGATTGAAGCGGCCCGGACCGACATTATTCGTATGGTTACGAAAGGCTGGTTTCATCGCTTGACATGCAACCTCGTTGCACAAAGATGACTGGCCGGTGTCGGTTTCTTCAACTTTAGTTGAATTGGTTTTGACCAAGGCGGTCCTTGGAGAGGTTAAATAGCAATTTGCACATCTCCGTTGTGGTTTTTGGGTAAGTAAGATGCGATCTACTAGATACCCATAGCAGGCACGTAAAACATGCAACAACAATTAGAGGACGTCTAACTTGTTTTTGCAGGGTATGCTTGCGATATGATATGGCCAATCACGTGATGTGATATATTGGATGTATGAGATGATCATGTTGTAATAGTTAATATCGACTTGCACGTCGATGGTACGACAACCGACAGGAGCCATAGGGTTGTCTTTAAACTAACGTTTGTGTTTGCAGATGCGTTTACTAAATTGCTAGGACGTAGCTTTAGTAGTAATATCATAAGTAGCACGACAACCCCGATGGCGACGCATTGATGGAGATCATGATGATGGAGATCATGGTGTGGCGCCAGTGACAAGAAGGTCGTGCCGGTGCTTTGGTGATGGAGATCAAGAAGCACATGATGATGGCCATATCATGTCACTTATGAATTGCATGTGATGTTAATCCTTTTATGCACCTTATTTTGCTTAGTACGACGATAGCATTATGAGGTGATCTCTCACTAAAATTTCAAGACAAAATTGTGTTATCCCCGACTGTGCACCGTTGCTACAGTTCGTCGTTTCGAGACACCACGTGATGATCGGGTGTGATAGATTCAACGTTCACATACAAGGGTGCAAAACAGTTGCACACGCGGAACACTCGGGTTAAGCTTGACGAGCCTAGCATGTGCAGACATGGCCTCCGAACACATGAGACCAAAAGGTCGAGCATGAATCGTATAGTTGATATGAGTAGCATAGTGATGTTTACCACTGAAACTATCCTCAACTCACATGATGATTGGACTTGAGCTAGTGAAATTGGATCATGTACCACTCAAATGACTAGAGAGATGTACTTTCTGAGTGGGAGTTTAGCAAGTAATTTGATTAGTTAAACTCTAATTATCTTGAACATAGTCTAAGTCGACTTTGAAAATATTTCTGTTGTAGATCAATGGCTCACGCGACAGTCACCCTGAATTTTAATACGTTCCTAGAGAAAGCTAAGTTGAAAGATGATGGAAGCAACTTTGTAGACTAGGCTCGTAATCTTAAGTTTCTCCTGCAACCTGGGAAGAAGGATTATGTCCTTAATGCTGCGCTAGGAGATGAACCAACCGCCGCGGTTGACCAAGATGCTAAGAACGCTTGGTTAGCACGCAAGGAGGTACTCAGTAGTTCAATGTGCAGTCTTGTATGGCTTAGAGCCGGCACTTCAAGATCGCTTTGAGCGTCATGGAGCATATGAGATGTTCCAGGAGTTGAAGTTTATCTTTTCGAAGAACGCCCGGATCGATAGGTATGAGACCTCCAATAAATTCTATGCTTGCAAGATGGAGGAGAATTCGTCTGTCGGTGAACATGTGCTCAAAATGTCTGGGTACTCAAACCGTCTAGCTGAGCTGGGGATTGAACTCCCGCAAGAGGCTATCACCGACAGAATTCTTCAATCACGGCCACCAAGCTACAAGAGCTTTGTGTTGAACTATAACATGCAAGGGATGAACAAGTCACTCGGCGAGTTATTCGCGATGCTGAAAGTCGCAGAGTCAGAACTCCGTAAAGAGCATCAAGTGTTGATGGTGAATAAGACCACTAGTTTCAAGAGAAACGACAAAGGAAAGAAGGTAATTCAAAGAAAAGCGGCAAGCCTGTTGCCAATCCGACGAAGAAACCCAAAGCTGGACCTAAGCCTGAAACAGAGTGCTATTATTGCAAGGGTATGGGTCACTAGAAGCGCAACTGCCCCAAGTATCTCGTTGATGAGAAGGCGGCCAAGGAAAAATCAGGTATATTCGATATACATGTTATTGATGTGTACTTAACCAGCTCTCATAGTAGTGCCTGGGTATTCGATACCAGTTCTGTTGTTCATATTTGCAAGTCGGAACAGGAACTATGGAATAAGCGAAGGCTGGCGAAGGATGAAGTGACGATGCACGTGGGAAATTGTTCCAAGGTTGATGCAATCGCCGTCGACACAGTTTCACTTCTGTTACTATCAGGATTAGTTATGAACCTATGTTAAGCATGAACATTATATCTGGATCTTGTTTATTGCGAGACGGTTACTCGTTTAAGTAAGAGAATAATGGTTGTTCTATTTCTATGAGTAATATCTTTTATGGTCATGCACCCAATGTGAGAGGATTGTTCGTATTGAATCTTGATAGCGATAATACACATATACATAACATTGACACCAAAAGATTTAGAGTTAACAATGATAGCGCCATGTTTTTATGGCACTGCCGCTTAGGTCATATTGGTGTAAAGCGCATGAAGAAACTCCATACCGATGGACGTTTGGAGTCACTTGACTTTGATTCACTTGACACGTGCGAACCATGCCTCATGGGCAAGATGACTAAGACTCCGTTCTCCAGAACAATGGAGCGTGCAAGTGATTTATTGGAAATCATACATACCGATGTGTGTGGTCCGATGAGTGTGGAGGCGCGCGGCGGATATCGTTATTTTCTCACCTTCACTGACAATTTGAGTAGATATGGTTATGTCTACTTGATGAAGCACAAGTCTGAAACGTTTGAGAAGTTCAAGCAATTTTAGAGTGAAGTTGAAAATCATGGTAACAAGAAGATCAAGTTCCTACGGTCCGATCGTGGGGGTGAATATCTGAGTTTAGAGTTCGGTGCTCACTTAAGACAATGTGGAATTGTTCCACAGTTGACACCGCCTGGAACACCACAACGTAATGGTGTGTCCGAACGCCGTAATCGTACTTTGTTAGAGATGGTGCGATCTATGATGTCTCTTACCGATTTGCCGTTATCGTTTTGGGGTTATGCATTAGAGACAACTACATTCACTTTAAATAGGGCACCATCAAAATCCGTTGAGACGACACCATACGAACTATGGTATGGCAAAATACCAAAGTTGTCGTTTCTTAAAGTTTGGGGATGTGATGCTTATGTCAAAAAGATTCAGCGTGAAAAGCTGGAACCAAAGCAGAAAAGTGCGTCTTCATAGGTTATCCAAAAGAGACAGTTGGGTATACCTTCTATCTCAAATCCGAGGGCAAAGTGTTTGTTGCTAAAAATAGAGCTTTTCTTGAGAAGGAGTTTCTCTCGGAAGAATTGAGTGGGAGGAAGATAGAACTTGATGAGGTTGTCGAACCTCTAATTCCTCTTGATGGTGGCGCAGGGCAAGGGGAAACCCCTGTTGTTGCGGCGCCAGTTGAGGAGCAAGTTGATGATGATGATCATGAAACTTCGGATCAAGTTACTATCGGACCTCGCAGGTCGACAAGATCACGTACTGCTCCCGAGTGGTACGGTAATCATGTCTTAATGATTATGTTGTTGGACAACAATGAACCTGCAAATTATGACGAAGCAATGGTGGGCCCGGTTTCCAACAAATGGCTGGAGGCCATGAAGTCCGAGATTGGATTCATGTACGAGAACAAAGTTTGGACTTTGGAAGTACTACCTGAAGGCCGCAAGGCTATTCAGAACAAATGGATCTATAAGAAGAAGACGAACGCAGACGGTGATGTGACCGTTTATAAAGCTCGACTTGTGGCAAGGGTTTTTCACAAGTTCAAGGAGTTGACTATGATGAGACTTTCTCATCGGTAGCGATGCTTAAGTCCGTCTGAATCATGTTAGAAATAGCTGCCATTTACGATTATGAAATCTGGCAGATGGATGTCAAAACGGCGTTCCTTAACGGTTTTCTTAAGGAAGAGTTGTATATGATGCAACCCGAAGGTTTTATCGATGCGAAGAATGCTATGAAAGTGTGCAAGCTCCAGCGATCCATTTATGGACTGGTGCAAGCATCTCGGAGTTGGAATAAGCGATTTGATGAGGTGATCAAAGCATTTGGGTTTATACAAGTGGTTGGAGAATCTTGTATTTACAAGAAAGTGAGTGGGAGCTGTATGGTGTTTCTAATATTATATGTGGACGACATATTGCTGATCGGAAACAACGTGGAGCTTTCAGAGAGCATAAAGGATTACTTGAATAAAAGTTTCTCTATGAAGGACCTAGGAGAAGCTGCTTACATTCTAGGCATTAAGATCTATAGGGATAGATCGAAACGCCTGATAGGACTTTTACAACGCACATACCTTGATAAAGTTTTGAAGAAGTTCAAAACGGATCAGTCCAAGAAAGGGTTCTTGGCAGTATTACAAGGTATAAAATTGAGTAAGACTCAGTGCCCAGCAACTGCAGAAGATAGAGAACAAATGAGTTCCGTCCCCTACGCTTCAGCCGTACGTTCTATCATGTATGCAATGTTGTGCACTAGACCAGACGTCAGCTTGGCCATAAGTATGGCAGGCAGGTTTTAGAGTAATCCAGGAGTGGATCACTGGACGGCGGTCAAGAATATTCTGAAGTACCTGAAAAGGACTAAGGAAATGTTTGTCGTATATGGAGGTGACAAAGAGCTCGCAGTAAAAGTTTATGTCAATGTAAGTTTTGACACCGACCCGGATGACTCTAAGTCGCAAACCGGATACGTATTTATTCGTAATGGGGGTGCGGTAAGCTAGTGCAGTTCCAAACAGAGCGTTTTAGCAGATTCTACATGTGAAGCGGAGTACATGGATGCCTCAGAGGCCGCAAAGGAGGGTGTCTGGATGAAGCATTTCATGACAGATCTTGGAGTTGTGCCGGCGCACTAGATCCGTTGACTGTTATGTGAAAACACTGGTGCCATTGTCTTAGCGAAGGAACCAAGGTTTCACAAGAAGACCAAACACATGAAACGATGCTTCAACCTCATCCGCGACTACGTCGAAGGAGAGGATGTGAATATTTGCAAAGTGCACACGAATCTGAATGTAGGAGACCCGCTGACTAACCTCTTCCACGGGCAAAACATGATCAACACCAGAACGTTATGGGTGTTCGATTTATTACAATGTAAATCGCATGTTGATGTGAGGACTAGATTATTGACTCTAGTGCAAGTGGGAGACTATTGGAAATATGCCCTAGAGGCAATGATAAATAGTTATTATTATATTTCCTGTTTAAAGATAATCGTTTATTATCCATGTTATAATTGTATTGAATGAAAACATAGATACATGTGTGGATACATAGACACAAGAATGTCCCTAGCAAGCCTCTAGTTGGCTAGCCAGTTGATCAAGGATAGTCAAGGTTTTCCGAGTATGTGCAAAGTGTTGTTTCTTGATAACTGGATCACATCATTAGGAGAATCGTGTGATGGACTAGACCCAAACTATGAACGTAGCATATTGATTGTGTCGTTTTATTGCTATAGTTGTCTGCATGTCAAGTATTTGTTCCTATTACCATGAGATCATATAACTCACTGACACCGGAGGAATGCCTTGTGTGTATCAAAAGTCACAACGTAACTGGGTGACTATAAAGGTGCTCTACAGGTATCTCCAAAGGTGTTCGTTGAGCTACTATGTATCAAGATTGGGATTTGTCACTCCGTGTGACGGAGAGGTATCTCGGGGCCCACATGGTAATACAACATCACACACAAGCCTTGCAAGCAATGTGACTAAGTGTAAGTCATGGTATCTTCTATTACGGAATGAGTAAAGAGACTTTCGTGTAACGAGATTGAAATAGGTATGCGGATGCGGACGATCGAATCTCGGGCAAGTAACATACCGAAGGACAAAGGGAATGACATACAGGATTATATGAATCCTTGACACTGAGGTTCAACCGATAAGATCTTCGGAGAATATGTAGGATCCAATATGGGCATCCAGGTCCCGCTATTGGATATTGACCGAGGAGTACCTCGGGGCATGTCTACATAGTTCTCGAACCCGCAGGGTCTGCACACTTAAGGTTAGGCGATGTTTTAGTATAGTTGAGTTATATGTGTGGTTACTGAATGTTGTTCGGAGACCCGTATGAGGTCACAGACGTCACAAGGGTGTCCAGAATGGTCCGGAGACGAAGATTGATATATAGTATGACTTCATTTGGTTACCGAAAAGTTTTCGGGCATTACCGGGAATGTACCGGGAGTGATGAATGGGTTCCAGAAGTTCACCGGGAGGGGGACAACCCTCCCCAGGGAAGCCCAAAGGACTTATGGGTGGCGCACCGTCCCTTAGTGGGCTGGTGGGACAACGCAAGAAGGCCTATGCGCCATAGAGAAAAAACCAAAGAAAAAAAAGAAAGGTGGGAAGGAAGAGAAGGACTCCACTTTCCAATCCTAGTTGGACTAGGATTGGAGTAGGACTCCTCCTCTCCTGTTGGCCGGCGTACCTTGGGGACTTGGTCCTCAAGGCAAGCCTACTCCCCCTCCCTCCTATATATAGTTGTGATTTTGGGCTGATTTGAGACAACTTTTGCCACGTGCAACTCAGATCTAGACAACATAGTTTTACCTCTGGATCGTATTTCTGCGGAGCTCGGGCGGAGCCCTGCAGTAGTAGATCCTTCAGCACCACCGGAGCACCGTCATGCTACCAGAGAACTCATCTACTTCTCCGTCTTGCTTGCTGGATCAAGAAGGCCGACATCATCGTCTTGCTGTACGTGTGCTGAACGCGGAGGTGCCGTCCGTTCAGCACTAGATCGGAGCGGATCGTGGGACCGATCGCGGGACGGTTCGCGGGGCGGATCTAGGGACGTGAGGATGTTCCTCTACATCAACCACGTTTCTTAACGCTTCCTGCTGTGCAATCTTCAAGGGTACGTAGATCCAAATATCCTCTCGTAGATGGACATCACCATGATAGGTCTTCGTGCGCGTAGGAATTTTTTTATTTCCCATGCGACGTTCCCCAACAACTTGAGCGTCAAAAGGGGGCTCCTGAGCATTGCGCCTCAGGGGCCTTATCGGTTATAAGGCCACCTGCCACCCTTGATATTGTCCACGGACATTCGGTCGTTATCAGGGGTGGCAGGGCTTGACCTCGTAGCTGTGACCGTTCATTCGGTCGCATGCGATGGTGGTTGGGAAATGAGCGGGACTGGATCTTGGCAATGCAGAGCCGCTCGAACGTTAAAGGGGGCTCCTGAGCATCGCACCTCAGGAGGCTTACCGGTGACCAAGCCACTCGGCCACCCTGGTGCCGTCTAGGCAAATTCAGTTGGTATGAGGGGAGTCAGGGCCTGGTCCCGTGAGGCGCCTCACGGTGGCATTGAAATGTGCGGGACTAGGACCTAACGACGTAGAGCAATAGAAAAGCCCTCAACCAGTCTCAGGAGAAGGAGCACGCAAGACCTGCATCAACCCGTCACACCTCTGCATCATCTTTCAATCCTTCCGGAACCTACTTTATCCCGTGACACTCTCACGTAATAACGAGCCTAGGATGCGGAAGGGGTCCACCCCACGCCTAGTGGAAGCCCTATGCTTCGCGCTGGGGAGGAGATGGAGGCAATCAACACAGTCCACCAATGATTATGCCCGCAGCTGGCAAGGAAACAAACACAATCCACCAATGACTATGCCTGTAGCTGGCAAGGAAACACACACAGTCCACCAATGACTGTGCCCGCCTAGATGCCGGGTGCGGTGTTTGCTTGCTTCTTCTTGGATCTTGAACCATCTTCTGCTGAGCTTAAACTTGTCAATTTCAAAAGTTGATTTTTGATTCCCAGTACCCGACGTTTGAAAAACAAAAAAGGGGGAAACTTTCTCTTGAGCTTTATCGCTTCACCGGCTTTAAGGCCTTCTTTTCTGGATGACATCTCCTGAGGAGTTGAACGCTCCGCACCGCCCCTAGGAACCAAGGAGCATGAAAGCAAGGACATGCTGTTCCAGGGGCAAACTTTTTCAGCGGTCGACCCCCGCTCGGGGGCTCGGATCGAAGCACGATACCACCACAAAGAGTCTCGGCAGGCCTCAGGGCACTCGGGGGCGATGACCAAAGAAACGGAATGGGGAAATCGCCCGAGCACCGAAGGGGGCTCCTGAGCATCAAGCATGAGGAGGCTCATCGGTCATACTGCAAGACCAGCACCTGCAGACATAGAGTGCCGAAAGGGTCTCCACCCCGTCCCACCCACCAAGCATGAGCTACTCGGGAGGAGGTACGGAAGTGCCGGCGCAAACCCACGAGCTAAGTACCCCGCAGGCCCAGACGGGGGTCATTTGGTTTCACGCCAAACTAACAATGAATTAAAAAGATGCGTACTAACGAAGGGATGCAGGGCCTAAGGATTCAGCTGCGGCAAGGAACGAGGCCATCGACCAAGCATGCGGCGGCATGGGAGGCGCCTCGGGAGGACGGGACCTCCTGAGGGCCCTGGCCGCCGTTAACTCCGAGTAATGGCTGGGGCAGCAACGAGCCCTATGCAAGGAAGCTGAGACGCAATGACTACCAACAAGCAAGCAATCGACCCATGAACGAAAGGGAAAATGAAGAACGGTGAAGGTAACAAGCAAAAGCTTAATGCCCAACAGGGCAGAGTTCTTGGTCTGATATTACAGGGGACGAAAATGGAAGCTGGGGGACGCCTAGGGGGAGGGGCCACCGACGTCGCCCTTGGCGCCTGCAAGCTTGGCGTCGGAGCCCACTTCTTTGCTGGAGACGGGCACCCGGACATACCGCTCCATCAGCGTGTCCATGTGCGTGCGCACCTCGTCCCGGAGAGGACACCGAGACTCAGCGGGCGCCGGCTTGACGACGCGCCAGAGATCGAGCTCCGGGGCGAGACAACGCAGATTGGAAAGGATAAACGTCAAGGCAAGGCCCAGAAGCTCTCGCGTGTTGGACGCGTTCTCCTCCTCCACCCGGGAGACGCCGACCTCCAGCGCCTCCACCACCTTCTCAAAGAAGGCGAAGTAGCCCCCGTCGCTCCTCACGTTTGGCAGCGCCGGGGCCTCCCTCGCAAACTGGCGCGTCGCGTCAGCCGCCCGACCGACGATGCCGGCGAACTGCTTGGCACGCTGGGACACCATCATCTGGGCATACGATGCCTCGTTCTTGGCGGCCAGGACGACGTCGGTCGCCTCCTGGACCTGCCTCTGCAGCAACGCCAGCTCGGCCTTGGCCTCCGCTTTGCCCTCGCGGGCGGCTTGGAGGGTGGCCTCAGCACTCGCGAGCTGAACCCGCAGCCCCTCGACCTCCTCTTAAAGCTCGCCGAGCTTGAGCTTCTTGGCCGAGGGTGCCCTGGAGAAAAACAAAGGTTGACCAACAAGTAGCAGATGAGGCAACAAGGAAAGGAGATGCAGACGAGAGATTTACTCCTCGCTCACGGCCCAGCGGCGGCGGATGCGTGGTGACCCGGAGGGCCTCCCGCCGCTGCCCCCAGGGACGGACAAAGGCGCGGAAGGTGTCACGCGCTTCCCCGGCTAAGATTGTCTTCGGGAGACGCCATGAAGACGAGGAACGAAGGGGAGAAGAGGTTTCTTCGCGGCGAAGCAGAGGAAGCAGAGAGGGAGCTCAAGGTTGCAGTGCCTCCCCCTTGCCAGGGGTGGGGCAGATTTATAGGTGAACCGCTGCCGCCAAGCATCATGGGAGCACAAGTGTCACGCGCCCCTCGGGTGCTGCAAGGTGGGCTACCGCCCACGTCGCGTGACCCGTCAACCGAGCGGTCACGTCCGTGAGGGCCGTTGGGTGCGGGCTGGTGGCGCCGATCCCTTCAATGTAGCAATGATGGCCTGTGCGGTTCTTGGAGATCGTGCCGTCGTGGTCTGGTGCGTCCCAGACGCCTCGGGAAGCAAGGGTCTCACCACGCAGCGGCTAGACATGTGTGCCTCCTGGCCCACAGGCAATTAGGGCCCGCGACGCCTCGGGCCGTCTCCGAGGCTTCGCCCGGAAGCCAACCCGAGCGCGCCGTGAGCCCGAGGGATACTGTCGGTGTTCTAGGAATGGGGGTACCCAGACCTGCCTGCCTACGGCCCAAGACTGGCCCACTTCATCAAGCAAACCAATGGGCTCGTCAGCACTCAAGGCAAGGCCCTCGTGAGGAGCCAAGCCTCACGAGGAGGAACGACATCAAGACCCGCAGGGCGCCTCCACAGGACCCCTCCGGAGCAATGGATATTCAGAGGTGAGGCCCGACCTCAGGAGTCAATGCTGACGCAAGTAAGGATAGGCGGGCAGCAGACAACAGGACGAAGTAGTTTCTCCTTTGGTGCAAAGGGGGCAAGGACGAACGCAAGTTCCCAAGGAATCTTCTAAAGGTTTACATTCTGGTGCAACAAAGCAATGGCCGCCCGCCGGCAGGACGGACGTCATCCCTGAACCCACTCTTGCAGCACTGGCAGCCACTTTGCTGCAAAGACTACTTTTGGACAGGGGAAGCATGTTCCCCTGCCCCCTTTGAAATTGGCCGTTGTAGGATCCCTTCCCACCGAAACGATAAGGGAAGAGGAGCAGGGCCTCCACTATAAATAGAGAGGGTAGGATACTTTGTAGGGGATCTAATTCATTCTGATGCACCCATCTTCACACCTCTAAGGCCACCTAGCTTCAGGAGGCCGAAGAACACCATACTAGTTCATCCACCAACCTCCACGAGAAGCAATCCACCAAAGCAGGAGTAGGGTTTTATGCTTCGCGGCGGCCCGAACCTAGGTAAATTGCCGTGTTCTTAGTTTTCCTCACCATCAAGTGAGTTTCCTGCCATCCCAAGCGAGTAGCAAGCTAGGTGAGGCGAGCTAGTGAGAGACCTTCGTACACGCCCCTGAGTTTGAATCTTTGGGTTGTTGCGGAACCCGAAATCCGACAGACGCCTATGCCGACACCTTGCTGGAGGAAGACACGGGTGTGATGGACAACACGTGAAGCGTCAGAGCAAGAGGTGGGGCGTCCACTTTGGCTGGTGCGGGGCGTGCCGGGCCGATGACGGGGCATCCGCCTCTACTGCCTCGGGTGATGCCAGAGCGAAGGGTAGAGCCGCCACCGGCTAGAGTTTTTCCTTTTCCTGCATTTATTTAGTTCGCAGTTCCACCCAGTGGGGGTGTGATGTAATGAACTTATGGCCGTGGGCCTTTTATGCTTTTGTGTGATATATGCGAGCTTCGAAGTTTGTTCAAAAAAATTTGTGCTTGCTGCTGTGTCAACAAAAGTCCTTCCTTGGCGCTAGGAATTCTTCTTGTTACTTCTCTGGTTTGCGTCGGTTTTTCCCTTGAATAGGAAAGGGTGATGCAGCACAGGAGCAGTAAGTATTTCCCTCAATTTGAGAACCAAGGTATCGATCCAGAAGGAGGGCCTCGTCAAGTCCAGAGTACCTGCGCAAACACAAACAAGTTTGCACCCAATGCTTCAAAGGGATTGTCAATCCCTTCAAGATTGTTTGCAAAGTGAGATCTGAAGGCGGAAAGTGCAACGAAGTAAAAAGTGTAAGGCTGAAAATATGGTGTGGAGTAGACCTTGTGGGCCATAGTGTTCACTAGAGGCTTCTCTCATAATAGCAAATATCACGGTGGGTGAACAAATTACCGTCGAGCAATTGATAGAACCGCGCAAAGTCATGACGATATCTAAGGCAATGATCATACATATAGGCATCACGTCTGAGACAAGTAGACCAATACTTTCTGTAAGTGCATCTAGTGCCCCTTAGTGATTTTGGTGGTTTGAAGACTTATAGGTTAAGTATCTAATGTGTTTGTGAGTGTACACAGGATCTATAAGTCATTGACGAGTTTGAGATATTTGAAGAATATCGACCCCTAAAAATATATGTCTTTAGTTGAAGAAATTGGTCTGAAGCTGAAGAAATGAATCGCGAGGAATCTGCGATGAAATTGATATTCCTCATGAAGATACTGATATTGAGAAGTCCGGTGGTTCCTGAAGAAAATCATTCTGAAGAATTTGAAGCATGAAGATTTACACTTTCTGTTTTACTTTCTTCGCATTTGAGTAATAGGAACACCGTACTGTTAAAGGGGGTCGAAGTTACACTATGGAATGAATTTCCTCATGATGCTCAACCCAAGCCTAATCCTACCAAAATCCTCAAGTGAGGAATACGAGTGACATGAGGACTCTCACAGTTGAGGGTTCCGACCGTTTCGATAACCACGCCAAGTCATTGGTCTTATCCACTCCAACGGTCATATTATTTAAGGGCATTAGTGTCAAATCATGTCGGGATGCTCCCAGGCTATAAATAGCCATCCCCCACAACCACTAGGTGGTTGGTTGCTCCGTTAGAAACTGACACTTGTCATAAGAGCAACCCAAATTCCTCAGAGCCTTCGAGAGTAAATATTCAGTGAGGAAATACACCACCCACTGAAACCACAAACCAAACCTAGTGATTGAGCATCACTGAAGAAGTTGTTCCTGTGTGGGACTTAAGCCTTTTACCTTCGAGGACTGTGCATCCTCCAGACGGTTAGGCGTCAAGGTCTAGAGCAATCCAGGAGTCAATTGTGGATTGCTGGGTGACCAAGTTTGTGAGGGTTTGGAAGTGTGCCCTGAAGACTTACCATGAGTGTTGGGCGAGGACTGTGTGTCCTTAGCTCAAGGAGAATACGGTAGGGACTGTGTGTCCCGGGACTGGGTGTCCTTTGGTTTCAATACCAAGCCGCTCCAAACCAGATGTACGACTGTCACAGCAGTTGGAACTGGGTCATCAACGACCGTCTTCACTAAGAAACGGGTTCTAATTCCTCAACTCTTTATTTTCCCGTATTATGTGTTGATGTATTTCACTTTGACTGTTTGAAGAATTTGCTGAAGACTTTCTCTGAATTTCCTCATCCCCAAATTCTTCACGTTAGTTGTTCCTCATCTGTTTTCTGCGTGCCTGCTTACTGTGCAATCTGTTTCCACATTCTTCACTCTGAAATACTGCTGTTGTGAACGTTTGCACGTCTGATCCTTTACTGTTTCCGCTATAAGTTAGTCATCAGTGAGGAATTTCCTCAGTGATGAAATTCTAAAAATCTCCTATTCACCCCCCCTCTAGTCGATATAACGCACTTTCAATTGGTATCAGGGCAAGGTACTCCCTTGTTCTGTGTGATTTTGGTTTAACCACCTGGAGTTTTAGTTATGTCGACTGCAGGCATGTTTAAGGTGACTGCAGCATGTCCTACCTACGAAGGAAAGAACTTTCCCTTCTGAAAGAACAAAATGCAAATGCATCTACAAGCTATTGATAATGATCTCTGGTATATTGTGGAAAATGGCGTCCCCGTCATCTCTGCCAGTGTCACTGCGGCTGATGTGAAGAAATTCAAGCAACTCGATTCTCAAGCGAAGAACATCATCTGTGGCCATCTGAGCCCAGGCCGGTTTGGAAGAGTAAGTGCTTTGGGCTCTGCAACACTGATCTGGGAGAGACTGTGCAAGGTAAATGAAGGAGTATCAACCCAACGTGACTCTCGTGTTGATATTCTTCGCAATCTCTTCAATCGCTTCAAGAGACATGACAATGAAAGCTGCCAAGACACCTTTGATCGCCTCACTGACATATCAAATGAACTGCAAGCACTGGGAGCTCGAGACATCACTGATCACGAAGTTGTGAAGAAACTGCTGAGATCTTTGGATTCTTCATTTGATACTTTAGTTCTCATGATTCAAGAAAGACCAGATTAAAAGATGCTTGATCCAGCTGATGTACTAGAAAGGCTAAATACTCATGAATTCCAACTAGAAGAAAAGAGAGATTTATATGGACCAAGCTATTCCAGACCACGTGCACTGAAGGCTAGAGCAATTTCCTCATCTGAAGACGAAGACACAGATGACAGTATTTGTGACCCTGAAGAATTTGGACAAGAGCTTGCAATGCTCGTGAGGAAATTCCAGATATTTACACAACGTGGTCAGTTCGGTAAATCTTCAAGAAGAGACATGAGGAAATCAGAATCTTCATCCGAGGACTACAAGAAACAAACCTGTCACAAGTGCAAGAAATCAGGTCATTACATTGCTGATTGTCCCCGTTGGGGAAAGGAATCAAAGAAGAAGAAATACAAGGATGACAGTTCTGATGACTCGAAGAAGAAGAAGAAATCTTCAAAATGCTCATCTTCAAAGCCCTCTTCGCACAAGAGGACTAGTTTCAGAAAGGCTCGGGCACTTATTGGCAAGGAAATGGACTTCGAGGCAGAATTAGAGGAATGTGATGAAGAAGAGGGCTCTGATGAAGACTCAGAATCCGGACAGGCTAGTCATGCACTAGCAACCACTTTCGTTAGCAAGTCAATCTTCAATCTTGAAGAAAATGATTGCATCATCCATACTGATGACTATGCTGATGACTTCGCTCCAACCTATTGCTTCATGGAAAAAGGATCAAAGGTATCAAATAATGCCTCCTCCTCTGATTCAAGTGACTGTGAGCCTAATGATTATAAGAAACCCAGTTACAGTAAACTTGCTATCATTGCCACTAAACAACAAACTACTCTGGAAAAGCTTCAGAAACTTCTAGACAAAAGTGATGATCTGTTGAATGATGAAATGAACCTTACCCAAATCCTCACTAATGAGATGAAAAGTCTTCAGTCTAGATTTGATAATCTTCAGGATCATTATGATACACTCCTCACTGATCACGAGAAGATTTCCTATGAATTTCTTCAAAGGAAGCTTGATCTTGAGAAGCTGAGGATGTCTCATGATGATCTTCGTATGGAAAATGATTCATTACTAGCTCAACAGATCAGCGCTAATCAAGTTGAATTTATTCCTCCATGTCTTAAATGCATTGAACGCGAAACTGCTAATTCCTCACCAGAATCATCAAATGTTACCATTACTACAAATTCTTCAACTACACCTGTTGTGTCTATTTCCTCACTTGAGGAAAACACAAATGTTACTGATGAAAATGCAGGGTTGAAGGAATTGTACGTGACAGGCATGTAGAAAAGCCTCAAAGGACATCAAACCCTTTGTGATGTGCTCAAAAAGCAGATTTTGAACAGGAACCCGAGGAAAGAAGGAATTGCCTTTGAGAGGAAATTAAATGCTGATGGATCTTATTGGAAACCTGAGCAGTACCCCAAAACCTCATGGGTTGCTGCTACTCGACCTCCTTTTGATCCATCTAATCTAACTAGCTTTTCATGTGAACTATCCTATTCCTCGGATGAATCACTTGATTCCAACTATAAACTGTTCAAAAATCAATTTGGTGAAATATTTTCTCGATATGTTGGAACTAACTGCAGGAATGGCCCTCCTGTGAGGAAAATCTGGGTTCCCAAAAGCTGTCTTGAAAATCTTCAGGTGAATGTCCTCATGACACCACCACTGAAGAATCTGAACCCCAGATCAAATTCCTCAGGAGGACCAAAGTCTTCAAGAGGATCAAAATCCTCAACTGGTCAAAACTATGCTCGTACCCGTGCTTATGCGTGTAACATGCAGGGAAATTACAAGGAATATGAATATGAATGTTACTCCTCAAATCATTATGTTCATAAATCCTCAAACCAGTTCTCTGCATATTCATATGAGTAGTTTAATCCCCCTACTGCTAAGAGAAGTGCATTGGCTTCAATGCCACCTCTCTCATATGGTGCTCGCAGGATGATGAACGCTTTGCCACCCCTTCAGATGTGGGTGGTGAAGAAATCAAACTAATCACTTCTGCAGGACAGGTCTCCAGATGAAAATCATCATCTGAAGAATTTGCTTGAGACCTGAGGAAATGCTTGATAGGACGCAATCTAATGATTGATGAAATAGAGATATTTCACTCGTCCTTACATTTCTGTTATGATGAAATTACGGATCTGATGAAATTAGTATCATATTCTTCAAATCTGAAGCATATGAGATGGTAAGCAGTACTAATTCATCTGCAGGATGACAAACCCAAGAATACTGAGTGGGTTCTTGATAGTGGCTGCACACATCACATGACTGGTGATAAAAGCTTACTGATGAATATGCCACTAACTCCATCACCTCTGAAGAAAATCACATATGCTGACAAAGGTAAAAACAAGGTATTGGGACTTGGCAAAGTGGCTATTTCCAAGGATAGGCATATGGACAAAGTGATGCTTGTTGAATCCCTTGGTTTTAACCTTATGTCAGTCTCGATGCTTTGTGATCTTGATATGATTGTTATCTTTGGTAGATATAGATGTGTAGTCATCATGGAATCTGACAGATCCGAAGTCTTCGAAGGTGTAAGAAGACGGGATTTGTACATTGTTGATTTCTCTACAGGTCCTCAACCAGCCACTTGCTTGCTAGCAAAAACCTCAGAAGGATGGTTGTGGCACCGAAGACTAGGTCATGCAGGCATGAGGAATTTTCACACGCTCGCGAAGAAGAAGCATGTCATCGGCATCGAATCAGTCAAATCCCTCAAGGATCATCTCCGCGGTGCTTGTGAATCTGGGAAAATGACCAGATCCAAGCATCCCTCCAAAACCATCATGACCACTACACGTCCATTCGAATTGCTTCATATGGATTCATTTGGACCTACTCACTATGTCACACTAACCAATGCAGCATCTCTATATGGCTTCGTCATAGTTGATGATTATTCCAGATACACTTGGGTGCATATCATAGTGTATAAAACTGAAGTGCAGGAAATCTTCAAACGATTTTCTTCAAGGGCCTCGACGAACTTTGGCATCAAGATCAAACATATCAGGAGTGATAATGGAACTGAGTTCAAAAACACTGGTCTTGATGATTATCTTGATGAACTTGGTATTACTCACGAATTGTCTGCTCCTTATACTCCTCAGCAGAATGGTGTCATCGAAAGGAAGAACAGGACTCTGGTTGAAATGGCGAGAACCATGCTTGAAGAATATCAGACTCCTCGACGCTTTTGGCCTGAAACAATCAACACTGCATGCAATATCATCAACATGGTATATCTTCACAAATTCCTCAAGAAAACCTCATATGAACTCCTCACTGACAAGAAACCCAATGTAAGTTATTTCAAAGTCTTTGGTGCAAAATGCTGGATTAGAGATCCTCACCATAGCTCAAAATTTGCACCTAAGGCACATGAAGGTTTTATGCTCGGTTATGGAAAGGACTCGCACACTTATAGAGTCTTCAACAACTATCACAACAAAGTTGTTGAGACTGTAGATGTGCGGCTCGATGAAACTAATGGCTCGCAAAGAGAGCAATTGCCTTCTGATCCAGATAAGCTGTCTCCTGAGGAAGCAATAAAGCTCAAGCCTACTGAAGACATTGTCCTATCTGAGGAAATTGATGAAGAAATGATCCCCATCTCTGATAAAAACCAAGAAGATGCTCCTGAGGAAATTGCATCAGCACCACTTCCTCAGCCCACACAAAATCCTCAACCAGCTCATCCGAGGATTGCAAACGAAGTAGAACTTGACAAAATCCTCAACAACATCAACGCGCCAGGTCCTCTCACTCGCTCAAAAGCATCACACTTAGTTAACTTTTGTGGGCATTTCTCCTTTGTATCCATCACATAACCCTCAAAAGTTGCTGAGGCTTTTCTGGAACCGGAGTGGATCCAAGCTATGCAAGACGAACTTCTTCAATTCAAGCTGAATGATGTATGGGAGCTCGTCAAACGACCAGATCCTCGCAAGCACAACATCATCGGTACCAAGTGGATTTTCCGAAACAAACAAGATGAGGACGGTCAAGTGGTGAGGAACAAGGCACGACTTGTAGCCCAAGGCTACACCCATGTTGAAGGAATAGATTTCAATGAAACTTTTGCACCTGTTGCTAGACTTGAAGCTATTCGAATATTACTTGCTTATGCTAATCATCATAACATCACCTTATATCAAATGGATGTGAAAAGTGCATTCCTCAATGGTAAGCTTGAGGAAGAAGTATATGTAGCTCAACCCCCAGGTTTCGAGGATCCAAAGAATCCAGACAAAGTCTTCAGACTCAAAAAGGCTCTGTATGGTCTCAAGCGAGCCCCCGGGCATGGTATGATACATTGAAGGAATTCCTCAGGAAGAAAGGCTTCAAACCTGGTTCACTCGATCCAACTCTTTTCACTAAATCCTATGATAATGAGCTATTTGTGTGTCAAATATATGTAGATGATATTATATTTGGTTGTACTGAAAAAAGATACAGTGATGAATTTGCCTACATGATGAGTGAGGAATATCAGATGTCCATGATGGGGGATCTGAAATTCTTCTTAGGTCTTCAAATTCGTCAACAAAGCAATGAAATCTTCATATCACAGGAGAAATACCTCAAGGATGTTCTGAGGAAATTCAACATGCATGAATGCAAAGGTGCCAAGACTCCAATGCCTACCAACGGCCACCTCGGCACTGGTGAAAATGGTAAAGATTTTGATCAACAGGTATACCGTTCTATGATTGGCTTCTTATTGTATCTATGTACATCTAGGCCAGATATAATGCTTAGTGTTTGCATGTGTGCACGTTTTCAAGCAAAACCGAAGGAATCACACCATAAGGCTGTGAAACATATTCTTCGATACTTAGCTCACACACCAACACTAGGATTATGGTATCCCAAGGGCTCCAGTCTTCATCTGCTAGGGTATTCTGATTCAGACTATGCTGGTGACCGTGTGGATCGCAAGTCAACTTCTGGCACATGCCATTTCCTCGGAAGTTCACTAGTTTGCTGGTCCTCAAAGAACAGAACTGCGTATCACTTTCCACTGCTGAAGCTGAGTACATTGCTGCTCGTTCTTGTTGTGCTCAATTGCTATGGATGAAGCAAACCCTCAAGGACTACGGCATCAACATGAAGAATGTACCTCTCTACTGTGACAATGAGAGTGCTATCAAGATTGCATACAACCCAGTACAACACTCGAAGACAAAGCACATCCAGATTCGTCATCATTTTCTTCGGGACCATGTCCTCAAGGGTAATATCCTCATCGACCATGTGAAGACTGATGATCATCTGGCTGATATCTTCACTAAGCCCTTTGATGAGAAAAGGTTTTGCAAGTTGCGGTGTGAGCTAAATATCTTAGAGTCTTCAAATGTTTTGTAAAAACATGCACACATCCTAACACTTATGCAAAGTTGATGACTTAGATGTGCAACACATAATGAATCGATTTTCTTCAACTGATGAAGAATGTCACTCTGAATGTGAAGAAATTAACGAAGAAATTGATTCTCAGGGCCCTACGACAATTGTACGCGGCGTCTGTAATCAACATTCTTATATGGTGGGTAACGCCACCGCCCTATGTGAAATTCCTCAAGTTGTTTTTCATCAAATGATCAATTTCCTCACAATGCGTTTTTCTTCAAAACAGCTGTTCTTCATTGTGATGATTTATTACAAAATCTTCAAAAACACTTGATGACTTTCATTTGACTAGATAGACTGTGATTTCTAGTCCTCAACAGCATTCACTTATTGCTATTCCTTCAAGTTGATGTTTCTGCTAAGTGAATGTGATCGGACCCTACTTTCCCTCTATGCTATACTTATCCAGTCTATTCAATTCTTCATATGCGTTCTATTTGAAACTTTGTTCAAATTCTCACTGCGTCCTTGTCAGCTGATGATTTTGTAACGAAAATCCTCAAATCTTCAAAAATTGTTTCTTTAAAGACACAGTAACTGAACCCCCACTTCCCACGATCGGATAACCACGATTTCCACTATCTCCACCGCATCGTACGGGAGCTACACGTGTCCTGCAGAGAAGTAGAGGCAGGGGCTATTTGGTCCGACATTTTCGCGCCAAACAGTAACTTTTGGGCTATAAATATGTCCTTATCCCCCCTCGGCATCCTCTTCTTCGCCTCATCGCTCTCCTGCCACACCACACTCCACCGAACCCTAGCGCCACAGCTGGTAGTCTCGTCGCCGGTGAGGAAGAGCTTCACTGCCTCGACTTCTTCGTCGCGAGAACCACACCGGAGTCGGATCATCTTCGTCCGCCGTCTCCGTAGACGTCCTCTGTCGCCAAGTTAGGGTGCATTGGACACCCGAACGAAGAGCCTCTCCACACACAACTTTCTGTGTTCTTCGTGCGCACCTTCCATGGTAAATATATCCCATTTTTACAGCATGTCAGATCTAAAATTTTACTTCCTCTATGTGAAATCTGTTTCTCCTCAAGATACGATGCGCACTTGATTCCTCAAACACTACATATCACCACAATCATTGATGAACTATGCTAAGCATCTAAGATTATCACGAGATTCCTTAATTGTGCGAATTTTCGGATCTGTACAACTCTGGAACCCAAGAACAGTATGCTTAGGCAAATTCCTCAACCACTGGTTATATTCCTCAAACTGTCAAACTTTTTCAGTTTTCTCAAATCTGAGAACGCATATGACCTCTCCAAATTCCTCGCAACCATACTATGTTCATAGGTACACACATGTTAGCTGATGAATCTCTCGGTTCTCATCACATTAACTCATTTGCAGCGTTTCTGGAAGAAACTCTTCAAGGCTCATCAGAATCCTCAAGAGTTCAAAATCATCAGCAAAATCCTCAACTGAAGAAAATGGAGGAAGACAGAAAACAGAAGGGAGGAAAGAAGCTTGAGCAAAACACAGTTGTTGATATCCCTGAGGACATTTACTTGGACTATTGCACGCCTGATGAAGATGAGACAATGGCCAAGAGAAAGATACGGCTGCAGAAGATTGAACGCCCATGGGTGAAGGAATGGAAGGAGTACAGGTTTGTGACTCCCAAATATGCAAAGAAATTCGCTTTGAAGCCTCCTAGCGGAAGGGCCCCACTTGAGAATCATCAAGTAGCACATCCATAAAGCCTCAAGACCATTGATGACTATCCACATGAAAAGGAAAAGCATCTGGCCAAGCTCAAGAGGCAGGCAGAAGCTGCAGTGAGGAAATTTAATGAATCCTCAGTTGCTGCCTCTGGCGCTGCTAATTCCTCAGCTGCAGAAACCTCAGGCTCAGAAATTCCTCAAATGCAGTCTGCGCCATCAAAGCCAAAGGCTCCAAAGCCTCAAGAGAATTCTGCTCAGGCTTCTGTCACAAAACCCTCAGCACCAAAACCCTCATTACCAAAACCTTCAACACCAAAACCATCAGCGCCAAAGCCCTCAGCACCAATATCCTTAGTATCAAAATCCTCAGCTCCAACCCCAAAGCCTCAAGAGAACCCAGTACCAAAGCATGTCGTGAAGCCTACGACCGCCAGCTCCAGCTCCCCACTCCCAGCTGCAACTAGCTCGGAGGCAAAGTCTTCAACACCTCCTGCGAAGACTTTGGCAACTGCTGAACGTGCACCTCTGCCCAGCCCCAGCAAAATCATCGCAGTCCCTTCTGCATCAGAGGGAAGTGATGAATATGATGATGAAACCCTGCAAGCCATCATCAGAAACAAGCAAGAAAGAGTAGCTCAAGCATCTGGCAGTGCTATTCCTCTGGCCATGGACCCCAAGGTCCTCCTTTACTACATCAATATCTGGTATGAGGACCCAAACACTCCTATTGATGATTTGAAGCTTCCTCCTGGCATCAGCCACATGGTGGCCACCTTCATAAACGAAGCCAAGTCGAAAGAACAGTAGGCCAGGCATGCAAAGGTTGCAAAGATCAAAAAGGAGAAATTCCTCAGGCAGAATCTTCTCAAACTGACTCCTGATGCACTGGTAACTACACATGCAGAGCTGCAGAAATTGACTGACAAGTACACCAAGCTGTCAGATCGCAAAAGCGTCAAGAGCAATTTCATCAAGCTGGCCACTAGTGCTGTTGATGACTACAACAAGAGAATTGCACCCCTAGCACGAACCCCTCAGCCCTTGGTTGAGGAGCCAACAGATGAATCTCCTCAGGAGGAGGAAACTCCTCAAGCTGAGGAAGTACACCAAGAGCGCCGTGTTGATGAACCGCCATTGAAGAACTCATCATGGAAACTCCAACTGATGAACTTGCTGCCACTGATGAGACTGCTACTCATCCAGCTGCTTCATCAAATCAGGCTGATGACTCTGTTCCAGCTGGTTCCTCAATACCAGCTGAAGAAACTGAAGAGAGAACACCTTCACCAAAAGCTTCAAAGGTGAAGAAGATAATTCTGTCTGCATCAGACGTGAAGAAAACAAGGGCTGCTGAAAAGGAAGCCAAGAAGAGAAAAGCCTCCTCAGCAGTAGATGAAACAGAGACAAAGCGCCTCAAAGAAATTGAAGAAACTGCTCCTCTGGACCTGGTGCCTCTCAATGTCGCCCCTTCCTATGAGATGGTCGTTATTGATGACCCAGCTACGAAGGCAGATGAGGAAATGAAGGATGTCACTCCTGAGGAACACACTGATGAGGAAATTCAGATTGACGACAGTCCTAAACCTCATATTCCTCAGACAGAAACTGCTCAAGCATCAGCTGCACCAGTTGATGAAACTGCTTCTGCCACAGAACCAGCTGAGGAAAAACAAGCTGAAAATTCTCAAGTGAAGAAATCCAAAACTCTGAGCAAAATCCTCAAGATGAGGAACAGGCTGATCAGACTCCTCCAACTGAGAAAGAAGCAGAAATTCCTCAGCCTGAAGCTCAGTCACAGAAAGCACCATCTCCTCAGCATGAAGTACCAGCTGATGAAATTCCTCACCTTGAGGAAAATGCTGAAGAAAATGCACCCGCCGAAGACAATGCACTCGTTGTGCTCAACCCAGAGACTGCTATTGTTGTTTCCCCCCTATTCATCAGCAAAATCTTCAGCCAGTTCAACGTCAGCCTTTCTCCAAGCGTCCAAAGTTTCAGAAAGAAAATTTCTTTGAGGAACGCATGTACTTCATCGGAGAGAACCCTTATGACAAGCCTCAAATGAGGCATCTGAAGTTTTGGACAAGGACCCAGATGAACTACTATGCCTCTGTGCTCTGTGGATGCAACCAGATTTTCCAGCACAGGCATATTACTCATGTTGAGCTTGAAGCAATACCTTGCCTAGAGCCAGTCCTCAGTGTACTCCACGATGCAGGTTTGCTCCCAATGTGCTCAGACATATCAGACTGGAACAACGAGCTTATTCTTCAGTTCTATGCCACTCTTCACATATCTGGCAACCCTGAAGACATTAACACATGGGTGTTTGATTGGATGACCCAAAACACTCACTACAAGGCTCCTGCTTCTGAACTCCTCAGAGAACTGCCCGTACCAATTCCCTCAGATGCGGCAGTGAAGCTTTATGGTGAGCGTGAGCTGCCAAATGGAATGATGGAAGTCCTCGTGAAGCCTTTGGCTGCAGGAAAATCGTCAAGAACAACCTTCCTCGTCCACGAGCTCAAGTACACACGCCGGTCTGTTTACAGAATCCTCTGCAGTGTACTAGCACCGATCAAAGGCCATGATGATGAAGAAGATGTTGTAGGCCTCATGAAGAATATCCTCTTCAACATCATTCACGGTATTCCTATCAATATCCATGATTTATTCTTGAGGACTTTGGCCGACAATGCCATGTGTCCCTTTGATCACAAGATATATGCCCCGTGGATCATGAGATTCATCAGGACAAGGACAGGCATCAACTTTCACGCTGATTGTCAAAACCATGTTGGTTATATGCCTCCTATTCGGGTAAACAAGAAGTCTTTCGAGCCCATTGAAGGAAAAGGAAAATCTATGATTGAAGAAGGCAGCAAGCCCCTTGATGGCCAGTTCAGAGAGCCACAAGCATATTCTTCATGGGAAGATACTCAGACTCGTCCATCAAGCCCAGTTCCTCCTCGCGTGCTGAATACCAGAGAGTTCCTCCTCAGTCTTCACCAGAAGGTGGATCGCAACCACAAATGGGTCAAACGCCAGTTTGGTGCCATTGTGAAAACCCTCACTGAAACACAGAACTCTGTGAAGATTAACCATCACTATCTGCATGAGGTTTTCGATCGCACCTGGGCTACACTTGCACATCTGAAGACTCAGACTGAGCTTGAAGAAATGGACTTTGAGCGAGACTTTGACTGGTCGTGGCCTCCCGAGAAGAAGTTCAGGCCCATTCCAGTGCCAGACCTTGAAGATAGCTCCTTTTCTTCATTCCGCACTGCTGAATCTGATGAAGAACAGCTCGACACTGCAACCGGCCCCAGGAAGAAGACTACTCCTGAGAAGCATCACGGCTCTTCCTCGACCGCCAAGAAATGAAGTCTTCACGGGCGTTAGTCCTCAGTTTGTCCCTTTTTGTCACTTGATGACAAAGGGGGAGAAACTCGAGAGTTAGTCTTCAAGCGGGATATTTTTGGGGCTTATAAACTATATTTAAGTTACAAACTCTTGGCTCTTCTGAAGTTTTTATGTAACGAGTTGTAACTTAAGCCCGATGGTACTCTGACGCTTTTGAACGTTTTTCTTCGCATGCTTATTCCTCAAGTTTTAATGCACGCATGCTGAAATTCGTCAGATACCATTTGCCATCATGCATCTTCATTTTCTTCATATGATATGTTATATGTATGCATGATTTACAAGAATCGGGGGGAGATCTCCATGATATAAATCATCAATGTGCATTTGCTGTGAAAAGCAAAATCCTCAAGATATGCACATCTTCAGGGGGAGTCTCTGTGAATCTTGTTTTCAAATTCCTCAAATGAGTATTTACACTTCATATTTTTATTCCCTGTTGAAGACTTAACCTAATTGTCATCAACCACCAAAAAGGGGGAGATTGTAAGTGCATCTAGTGCCCCTTAGTGATTTTGGTGGTTTGAAGACTTATAGGTTAAGTATCTAATGTGTTTGTGAGTGTACACAGGATCTATAAGTCATTGAGGAGTTTCAGATATTTGAAGAATATCGACCCTAAAAATATATGTCTTCCGTTGAAGAAATTGGTCTGAAGCTGAAGAAATGAATCATGAGGAATCTGCGATGAAATTGATATTCCTCATGAAGATACTGATATTGAGAAGACCGTTGGTTCCTGAAGAAAATCATTCTGAAGAATTTGAAGCATGAAGATTTACACTTCCTCTTTTACTTTCTTCGCATTTGAGTAATAGGAACACCGTACGGTTAAAGGGGGTCGAAGTTACACTATGGAATGAATTTCCTCATGATGCTCAACCCAAGCCTAATCCTACCAAAATCCTCAAGTGAGGAATACGAGTGACATGAGGACTCTCACAGTTGAGGGTTCCGACCGTTTCAATAACCACGCCAAGTCATTGGTCTTATCCACTCCAACGGTCATATTATTTAAGGGCATTAGTGTCAAATCATGTCGGGATGCTCCCAGGCTATAAATAGCCACCCCCCACAACCACTAGCTGGTTGACTGCTCTGTTAGAAACTGACACTTGTCATAAGAGCAACCCAAATTCCTCAGAGCCTTCGAGAGTAAATCATCAGTGAGGAAATACACCACCCACCGAAACCACAAACCAAACCTAGTGATTGAGCATCACTGAAGAAGTTGTTCCTGTGTGGGACTGAAGCCTTTTACCTTTGAGGAAAGTGCATCCTCCAAACGGTTAGGCGTCATGGTCTAGAGCAATCCAGCAGTCAATTGTCGATCGCTGGGTGACCAAGTTTGTGAGGGTTTGGAAGTCTGCCCTGAAGACTTACCACGAGTGTTGGGCGAGGACTGTGTGTCCTTAGCTCATGGAGAATACGGTAGGGACTGTGTGTCCCGGGACTGGGTGTCCTTTGGTTTCAATACCAAGCCGCTCCAAACCAGATGTACGACTGTCACAGCAGTTGGAACTGGGTGATCAACGACTGTCTTCACCAAGAAACGGGTTCTAATTCCTCAACTCTTTATTTTCCCGTATTATGTGTTGATGAATTTCACTGTGACTGTTTGAAGAATTTGCTGAAGACTTTCTTCGAATTTCCTCAACCCCAAATTCTTCATGTTAATTGTTCCTCATCTGTTTTCTGCGTGCCTGCTTACTGTGCAATCTGTTTTCACATTCTTCACTCTGAAATACTGCTGTTGTGAACGTTTGCATGTCTGATCCTTTATTGTTTCCACTGTAAGTTAGTCATCAGTGAGGAATTTCCTCAAAAGGAATTTCCTTAGTGATGAAATTCTAAAAATCTCCTATTCACCCCCCTCTAGTCGATATAACGCACTTTCACTTTCTGTATCTACTACTATTACTCCACACATGGACCGCCATCCAGCATGCATCTAGTGTATTGAGTTCATGACGAACAGAGTAACGCCTTAAGCAAGATGACAAGATGTAGAGGGATAATATCAAACCAATGATGAAAACCCCATCTTTTTACCCTTGATGGCAACAACATGATACGTGCCTCGCTACCCCTTCTGTCACTGGGTGAGGTCACCGCACGGTATGAACCCAAAACCAAGCACTTCTCCCATTGCCAGAATCATAGATCTAGTTGGCCACACAAAACCCACAACTCGAAGAGAATTACAAGGATATGAAATCATGCATAAGAGAGATCATAAGAAACTCAAATAAGATTCATAGATAATCTGATCATAAATCCACAATTCATCGGATCTCGACAAACACACCGCTAAAGAAGATTACATCGGATAGATCTCCATGAAGATCATGGAGAACTTTGTATTGAATATCCAAGAGAGAGAAGAAGCCATCTAGCTACTAGCTATGGACCCGTAGGTCTATAGTGAACTACTCATGCATCATTGGAGAGGTGATGGTGTTGATGAAGAAGCCCTCCGTGTTCGAATCCCCCCTCCGGCAGGGCATCAGAACGTGCCCAGATGGGATCTTGCGGAGACAAAAGTTTGCGGCGGCGGAAAAGTAATTTTGATGATCTCCTGATTTTTTGGGATTTTAGGGAATTTATAGGCGCAACCCCTAGGCCAAGGGGCGCTTAGGGGACCCAAAAGCCTGTGGGCCGCGGCCTATCCCCCTGGCCGCAGGGTGGGGACTTGTGGGGCCCCTGAGGCTCCCCTGCCTTGGCTCTCAAGCTTCCCGATCTTCTTCCGTTCCAGAAAAAATCTTTTCGGGGATTTTCTTCCGTTTGGACTCCCTTTCAAAATCTCCTCTGAAAGGGGTCAAAAGCATGGAAAAAATAGGAACTGGCACTTGGCACTGAGTTAATAAGTTAGTCCCAAAAAACATATAAAAGGCATGCAAAACATCCAAAGTTTGACAAGATAATAGCATGAAACCATAAAAAATTATAGATATGTTGGAGATGTATCACTTGCCGACTCATTTTTAGTCTTTTGTTCCTTTGATTTCCGGCTACCCAAAACCTTGCCCTCTCCGGCTTGTGCCCTGCCAGCCGGACAACCGAGAGGTGGTCTATGAGTGGGATGGGGCATCTGCCTTTGGGGGTGTTGGTCGTGGATTTCTGTCGCCGTGGGAACACTTAGACTTAGGACGAGTGCGGCATAGGCCGGCTAAAAATAATGGCAGAGGGTTCGACTAGCCCGAGCCGGTTGCTCCTTTGTAGTCGGTGTTTGTGTCCGACAAGCTTTCCGTCCCACGGTCCCGCTAGCTGGACAGCCGGGAGCCGGTCTGTAGCTAGGTGGTAAGGGTTTTTGATCGGCCAATATCACTTGACTGAGTTAATAAGTTAGTCCCAAAAAACATATAAAAGGCATGCAAAACATCCAAAGTTTGACAAGATAATAGCATGAAACCATCAAAAATTATAGATACGTTGGAGACGTATCAAGCATCCCCAAGCTTAACTCCTGCTCGTCCTCGAGTAGGGAAGTGATAAAGAATGAATTTTTGATGTGGAATGCTACCTAGCATAGTTGTCCTTTGCAATTTCTTTCACGTGACATGAATGTTCAGATCCGTAAGATTCAAAACAATAGTTTGCTATTGACATGAAAACAGTAATACTTCAAGCAAACTAGCAAAGTAATCATGAACTTTCAAAATAACTGTTGGAATTATGCCCTAGAGGCAATAATAAATATAGTTATTATTATAATTCATGTATCAAGATAATTGTTTATTATCCATGCTATAATTGTATTGAATGAAGACTCATTTACATGTGTGGATACATAGACAAAACACCGTCCCTAGCAGGCTTCTAGTTGGCTAGCCAGTTGATCAAAGATAGTCAGTGTCTTCTGATTATGAACAAGTTGTTGTTGCTTGATAACTGGATCACGTCATTAGGAGAATCACGTGATGGACTAGACCCAAACTAATAGATGTAGCATGTTGATCGTGTCATTTTATTGCTACTGTTTTCTGCGTGTCAAGTATTTATTCCTATGACCATGAGATCATATAACTCACTGACACCGAAGGAATACTTTGTGTGTATGAAACGTCGCAACGTAACTGGGTGACTATAAAGATGCTCTACAGGTATCTCCGAAGGTGTTAGTTGAGTTAGTATGGATCAAGACTGGGATTTGTCACTCCGTGTGACGGAGAGGTATCTCGGGGCCCACTCGGTAATACAACATCACACACAAGCCTTGCAAGCAATGTGACTTAGTGTAAGTTGCGGGATCTTGTATTACGGAACGAGTAAAGAGACTTGCCGGTAAACGAGATTGAAATAGGTATGCGGATACTGACGATCGAATCTCGGGCAAGTAACATACCGAAGGACAAAGGGAATGATATACGGGATTATATGAATCCTTGGCACTGAGGCTCAAATGATAAGATCTTCGTAGAATATGTAGGATCCAATATGGGCATCCAGGTCCCGCTATTGGATATTGACCGAGGAGTCTCTCGGGTAATGTCTACATGGTTCTCGAACCCGCAGGGTCTGCACACTTAAGGTTCGACGTTGTTTTATGCGTATTTGAGTTATATGGTTGGTTACCGAATGTTGTTCGGAGTCCCGGATGAGATCACGGATATCACGAGGGTTTCCGGAATGGTCCGGAAACAAAGATTGATATATAGGATGACATCATTTGATTAACGGAAGGTTTTCGGAGTTACCGGGAATGTACCGGGAATGACGAATGGGTTCCGGGAGTTCACCGGGGGGGCAACCCACCCCGGGGAAGCCCATAGGCCATAAGGGTGGCGCACCAGCCCTTAGTGGGCTGGTGGGACAGCCCAAAAGGGCCCTATGCGCCATACAAATGAAAATCAAAGAGAAAAAAAAGGAGGTGGGAAGGAAGGGAAGGACTCCCACCCACCAAACCAAGTCCAACTCGGTTTGGGGGGGGAGCCTTCCCCCCTTGGACTCGGCCGACCCCCTTGGGGCTCCTTGAGCCCCAAGGCAAGGTCCCCTCCCTCCCACCTATATATACGGAGGTATTGGGGCTGATTTGAGATGACTGTTCCACGGCAGCCCGACCACATACCTCCACGGTTTTTCCTCTAGATCGCGTTTCTGCGGAGCTCGGGTGGAGCCCTGCTGAGACAAGGTCATCACCAACCTCCGGAGCGCCGTCACGCTGCCGGAGAACTCTTCTACCTCTCCGTCTCTCTTGCTGGATCAAGAAGGCCGAGATCATCGTCGAGCTGTACGTGTGCTGAACGCGTAGGTGCCGTCCGTTCGGCACTAGATCGTGGGACTGATCGCGGGATTGTTCGCGGGGCGGATCGAGGGATGTGAGGTTGTTCCACTACATCAACCGCGTTCACTAACGCTTCTGCTGTACGATCTACAAGGGTACGTAGATCACTCATCACCTCTCGTAGATGGACATCACCATGATAGGTCTTCGTGCGCGTAGGAAAGTTTTTGTTTCCCATGCGACGTTCCCCAACAGTGGTATCAGAGCTAGGTTCATGCGTAGATGTCTTCTCGAGTAGAACACAAAAGTTTTTTGTGGGCGGTGATGTGCGTTTTGCTGCCCTCCTTAGTCTTTTCTTGATTCTGCGGTATTGTTGGATTGAAGCGGCTTGGACCGACAATACTCGTACGCTTCGAGAGACTGGTTTCATCGCTACGAGTAACCCCGTTGCTCAAAGATGACTGGCAAGTGTCGGTTTCTCCAACTTTAGTTGAATCGGATTTGACCGAGGAGGTCCTTGGATGAGGTTAAATAGCAACTCATATATCTCCGTTGTGGTGTTTGCGTAAGTAAGATGCGATCCTACTAGATACCCATGGTCACCACGTAAAACATGCAACAACAAAATTAGAGAACGTCTAACTTGTTTTTGCAGGGTATGCTTGTGATGTGATATGGCCAACGATGTGATGTGATATATTGGATGTATGAGATGATCATGTTGTAATAGAAAATATCGACTTGCACGTCGATGGTACGGCAACCGGCAGGAGCCATAGGGTTGTCTTTATACTAACGCTTGTGCTTGCAGATGCTTTTACTATTTTGCTAGGATGTAGCTTTAGTAGTAATAGCATGAGTAGCACGACAACCCCGATGGCAACACGTTGATGGAGATCATGGTGTGGCGCCGGTGACAAGAAGATCGTGCCGGTGCTTTGGTGATGGAGATCAAGAAGCATGTGATGATGGCCATATCATGTCACTTATGAATTGCATGTGATGTTAATCCTTTTATGCACCTTATTTTTCTTAGAACGACGGTAGCATTATGAGGTGATCTCTCACTAAAATTTCAAGACGAAATTGTGTTCTCCCTGACTGTGCACCGTTGCTACAGTTCGTCGTTTCGAGACACCACGTGATGATCGGGTGTGATAGACTCAACGTTTACATACAACGGGTGCAAAACAGTTGCGCACACGGAACACTCGGGTTAAGCTTGACGAGCCTAGCATGTGCAGACATGGCCTCGGAACACATGAGACCGAAAGGTCGATCATGAATCATATAGATGATATGATTAGCATAGGGATGCTTACCACTGAAACTACACTCAACTCACGTGATGATCGGACTTGAGCTAGTGTAAGTGGATCATGAACCACTCAAATGACTAGAGAGATGTACTTTTTGAGTGGGAGTTTAGCAAATAATTTGATTAAGTTAAACTCTAATTATCTTGAACATAGTCTAAGTCCACTTTGAATATATTTGTGTTGTAGATCATGGCTCACGCGACAATCATCCTGAATTTTATTACGTTCCTAGAGAAAGCTAAGTTGAAAGATGATGGAAGCAACTTTGTAGACTAGGGCTCGTAATCTTAAGCTAATCTTACAAGATGGGAAGAAGGATTATGTCCTTAATGCTGCGCTAGGAGATGAACCACCCGCTATGGCTGATCAGGATGTTAAGAACGCTTGATTAGCACGTAAGGAGGACTACTCAATAGTTCAATGTGCAGTCTTGTATGGCTTAGAACCGGGACTTCAACGTCGCTTTGAGCGTCATGGAGCATTTGAGATGTTCCAGGAGTTGATGTTTATCTTTTAGAAGAACGCCCGGATCGAGAGGTATGAGACCTTGGATAAATTCTATGCTTGCAAGATGGAGGAAAACTCGTCTGTCAGTGAACATGTGCTCAAAATGTCTGGGTACTCAAACCGTCTAGCTGAGCTGGGGATTGAACTCCCGCAAGAGGCTATCACTGACAGAATCCTTCAATCATTGCCGCCAAGCTATAAAGGCTTTGTGTTGAACTACAACATGCAAGGGATGAACAAGTCTCCCGGCGAGTTGTTTGCGATGCTGAAAGGCGCAGAGTCTGAACTCCGTAAAGAGCATCAAGTGTTGATGGTGAATAAGACCACTAGTTTCAAGAGAAACGGCAAAGGCAAGAAGGGTAATTCGAAGAAGAGCGGCAAGCCTGTTGCCAATCCGCCGAAGAAGCCTAAAGCTGGACCTAAGCCTGAAACGGAGTGTTACTATTGCAAGGGTATGGGTCACTGGAAGCGCAATTGCCCCAAGTATCTGGCAGATAAGAAGGCGGCCAAAGAAAAATCAGGTATATTTGATATACATGTTATTGATGTGTACTTAACCGGCTCTCGTAGTAGTGCCTGGGTATTCGATACCGGTTCTGTTGCTCATATTTACAACTCGAAACAGGAACTGCGAAATAGACGAAGGCTGGCGAAAGATGAAGTGACGATGCGCGTAGGAAATGGTTCCAAGGTTGATGCAATCGCCGTCAGCACAGTTTCACTTCAGCTACCATCAGGATTAGTGATGAACTTAAATCATTGTTATTTAGTGCCTGCGTTGAGCATGAACATTATATCTGGATCTTGTTTATTGCGGGACGATTACTCTTTTAAGTCAGAGAATAATGGTTGTTCTATTTCTATGAGTAACCTCTTTTATGGTCATGCACCTAATGTGAGAGGATTGTTCATATTGAATCTTGATAGCGATACGCATATACATAAACATTGAGACCAAAAGAGTTAGAGTTAACAATGATAGCGCCATATTTTTGTGGCACTGCCGCTTAGGTCATATTGGTGTAATGCGCATGAAGAAACTCCATGCTGATGGACTTTTGGAGTCACTTGACTTTGATTCACTTGACACGTGCGAACAATGCCTCATGGGCAAGATGACTAAGACTCCATTCTCCGGAACAATGGAGCGTGCAAGTGACTTGTTGGAAATCATACATACCGATGTGTGTGGTCCGATGAGCGTGGAGGCACGCGACGGATATCGTTATTTTCTCACCTTCACTGACGATTTGAGTAGATATGGTTATGTCTACTTGATGAAGCACAAGTCTGAAACATTTGAAAAGTTCGAACAATTTCAGAGTGAAGTGGAAAATCATCGTAACAAGAAGATCAAGTTCCTACGGTTTGATCGTGGGGGTGAATATCTGAGTTTCGAGTTTGGTACTCACTTAAGACAATGTGGAATTGTTTCACAGTTAACACCGCCTGGAACACCACAGCGTAATGGTGTGTCCGAACGTCGTAATCATACTCTATTAGAGATGGTGCGATCTATGATGTCTCTTACTGATTTGCCGTTATCGTTTTGGGGTTATGCATTAGAAACAGCTGCATTCACTTTAAATAGGGCACCATCAAAATCCGTTGAGACGACACCATACGAACTGTGGTATGGCAAAAGGCGAAAGTTGTCGTTTCTTAATGTTTGGGGATGTGATGCTTATGTCAAAAAGCTTCTGCCTGAAAAGCTGGAACCCAAAGCGGAAAAATGCGTCTTCATAGGTTACCCAAAAGAGACAGTTGGGTACACCTTCTATCTCAAATCCGAGGGCAAAGTGTTTGTTGCTAAAAACGGAGCTTTTCTCAAGAAGGAGTTTCTCTCGAGAGAATTGAGTGAGAGGAAGATAGAACTTGACAAGGTTGTTGAACCTCTCATCCCTCTGGATGGTGGCGCAGGGCAAGGGGAAACCTCTGTCGTTGCGACGCCGGTTGAGGAGGAAGTTAATGATGATGATCATGAAACTCCGGTTCAAGTTTCTGTCGAACCATGCAGGTCGACGAGACCACGTGCTGCTCCGGAGTGGTACGGTAATCCTGTCTTGTCAATCATGTTGTTAGACAACAATGAACCTGCAAATTATGAAGAAGCAATGGTGGGCCCAGATTCCAACAAATGGCTAGAAGCCATGAAGTCCGAGATAGGATCCATGTATGAGAACAAAGTGTGGACTTTGGAGGTACTACCTGACGGCCGCAAGGCTATTCAGAACAAATGGATCTTTAAGAGGAAGACGGACGCTGACGGCAATGTGACCGTTTATAAAGCTCGACTTGTGGCAAAGGGTTTTTCACAAGTTCAAGGAGTTGACTACGATGAGACATTCTCACCCGTAGCGATGCTTAAGTCCGTCAGAATCATGTTGGCAATAGCTGCATTTTTCGATTATGAAATCTGGCAGATGGATGTCAAAACGGCGTTCCTTAACGGTTTCCTTAAGGAAGAGTTGTATATGATACAACCCGAAGGATTTGTCGATCCTAAGAATGCTAACAAGGTGTGCAAGCTCTAGCGATCCATTTATGGACTGGTGCAAGCATCTCGGAGTTGGAACAAACGTTTTGATGAGGTGATCAAAGCATTTGGGTTTATACAAGTGGTTGGAGAATCTTGTATTTACAAGAAAGTGAGTGGGAGCTCTGTGGCATTTCTAATATTATATGTGGATGACATATTGCTGATTGGAAACAACGTGGAGTTTTTGGAGAGCATAAAGGATTACTTGAATAAGAGTTTCTCTATGAAGGACCTAGGAGAAGCTGCTTACATTCTAGGCATTAAGATCTATAGGGATAGATCAAAACGCCTGATAGGACTTTCACAAAGCACATACCTTGATAAAGTTTTGAAGAGGTTCAAAATGGAACAGTCCAAGAAAGGGTTCTTGCCAGTTTTACAAGGTACGAGATTGAGTAAGACTCAGTGCCCAGCAACTAATGAAGATAGAGAGCATATGCGCTCCGTCCCCTATGCTTCAGCCATAGGTTCTATCATGTATGCAATACTGTGCACTAGATCGGATGTTAGCCTGGCCATAAGTATGGCAGGTAGGTTCCAGAGTAATCCAGGAGTGGATCACTGGACAGTGGTCAAGAATATCCTGAAGTACCTGAAAAGGACTAAGGAGATGTTTCTCGTGTATGGAGGTGACGAAGAACTCGCCGTAAAAGGTTACGTCGATGCAAGCTTTGACACAGATCCGGACGACTCTAAGTCGCAAACCGGATACGTATTTATTCTTAATGGGGGTGCGGTAAGCTGGTGCAGTTCCAAGCAAAGCGTCGTAGCAGATTCTACATGTGAAGCGGAGTACATGGCTGCCTCGGAGGAGGCTAAGGAGGGTGTCTGGATGAAGCAATTCATGATGGATCTTGGAGTGGTGCCAAGCTCACTGAATCCAATAACCTTGTTCTGTGACAACACGGGTGCCATTGCCTTAGCAAAGGAACCGCGGTTTCACAAGAAGACCAGACACATCAAACGACGTTTCAACCTCATCCGCGACTACGTCGAGGGAGAGGACGTAAATATATGCAAAGTGCACACGGATCTGAATGTAGCAGACCCGCTGACTAAACCTCTTCCACGGCCAAAACATGATCAACACCAGAGCTGTATGAGTGTTAGATTTATTACAATGTAATTCACATGATGATGTGAGGGCTGGATTATTGACTCTAGTGCAAGTGGGAGACTGTTGGAATTATGCCCTAGAGGCAATAATAAATATAGTTATTATTATAATTCCTGTATCAAGATAATCGTTTATTATCCATGCTATAATTGTATTGAATGAAGACTCATTTACATGTGTGGATACATAGACAAAACACCGTCCCTAGCAAGCTTCTAGTTGGCTAGCCAGTTGATCAAAGATAGTCAGTGTCTTCTGATTATGAACAAGGTGTTGTTGCTTGATAACTGGATCACGTCATTAGGAGAATCACGTGATGGACTAGACCCAAACTAATAGATGTAGCATGTTGATCGTGTCATTTTATTGCTACTGTTTTCTGCGTGTGAAGTATTTATTCCTATGACCATGAGATCATATAACTCACTGACGCCGGAGGAATACTTTGTGTGTATCAAACGTCGCAACGTAACTGGGTGACTATAAAGATGCTCTACAGGTATCTCCGAAGGTGTTAGTTGAGTTAGTATGGATCAAGACTAGGATTTGTCACTCCGTGTGACGGAGAGGTATCTCGGGGCCCACTCGGTAATACAACTTCACACACAAGCCTTGCAAGCAATGTGACTTAGTGTCAGTTGCGGGATCTCGTATTAAGGAACGAGTAAAGAGACTTGCGGGTAAACGAGATTGAAATAGGTATGCGGATACTGATGATCGAATCTCGGGCAAGTAACATACCGAAGGACAAAGGGAATGATATACGGGATTATATGAATCTTTGGCACTGAGGTTCAAATGATAAGATCTTCTTAGAATATGTAGGATCCAATATGGGCATCCAGGTCCCGCTATTGTATATTGACCGAGGAGTCTCTCGGGTCATGTCTACATGGTTCTCGAACCCGCAGGGTCTGCACACTTAAGGTTCGACGTTGTTTTATGCGTATTTGAGTTATATGGTTGGTTACCGAATGTTGTTAGGAGTCCCGGATGAGATCACGGACGTCACGAGGGTTTCCGATATGGTCCGCAAACGAAGATTGATATATAGGATGACCTCATTTGATTACCGGAAGGTTTTCGGAGTTACCGGGAATGTACCGGGAATGACGAATGGGTTCCGGGAGTTCACCGGGGGGGGGGGGGGCAACCCACCCCGGGGAAGCCCATAGGCCATAAGGGTGGCGCACCAGCCCTTAGTGGGCTGGTGGGACAGCCCAAAAGGGCCCTATGCGCCATACAAAGGAAAATCAAAGAGAAAGAAAAAAAGGGCGGTGGGAAGGAAGGGAAGGGCTCCCACCCACCAAACCAAGTCCAACTCGGTTTGGGGGGGGGAGCCTTCCCCCCTTGGACTCGGCCGACCCCCTTGGGGCTCCTTGAGCCCCAAGGCAAGGTCCCCTCCCTCCCACCTATATATACGGAGGTATTGGGGCTGATTTGAGACGACTTTTCCACGGCAGCCCGACCACATACCTCCACGGTTTTCCTCTAGATCGCGTTTCTGCGGAGCTCGGGCGGAGCCCTGCTGAGACAAGGTCATCACCAACCTCCGGAGCGCCGTCACGCTGCCGGAGAACTCTTCTACCTCTCCGTCTCTCTTGCTGGATCAAGAAGGCCGAGATCATCGTCGAGCTGTACGTGTGCTGAACGCGGAGGTGCCGTCCGTTCGGCACTAGATCGTGGGACTGATCGCGGGATTGTTCACGGGGCGGATCGAGGGACGTGAGGACGTTCCACTACATCAACCGGGTTCACTAACGCTTCTGCTGTACGATCTACAAGGGTACGTAGATCACTCATCCCCTCTCGTAGATGGACATCACCATGATAGATCTTCGTGCGCGTAGGAAATTTTTTGTTTCCCAACAATAACAATAACAAGGCCAAAGAAAGTTATCCCTACAAAATCATATAGTCTGGCTATGCTCTATCATCCTCACACAACTAATGTAAATCATGCACAACCCCGGTATTGGCCAAGTAATTGTTTTCACACTCTTACTTTCTCAAACTTTTTATAACTATCACGCAATACATGAGCGCGAGCCATGGATATAACACTATAGGTGGAATACAGTGTTGTGGTGGTTGTGAGACAAAAAGGGAGGAGATAGTCACATTGACTCAATGTATCAATAGGCTATGGAGATGCCCATTAATAGATATCAATGTGAATGAGTAGGGATTGCCATACAAGAGATGCACTAGAGCTATAAGTATGTGAAAGCTCAAAAGGAGGACTAGTGGGTGTGCATCCAACTTGCTTGCTCACGAAGACCTAGGGCAATTTTGAGGAAGCCCATCATTGGAATATACAAACCAAGTTATATAATGAAGATTCTCACTAGCATATGGTAGTGACAAAGCAAGAAGCTTTCAATCATGAAGAACATCGTGCTATCATGAAGCACAAGTGTGGAAAAATATAGTAGCATTGTCCCTTCTCTTTTTTTTTCATTTGGTCTCTTAGGCCTCTTTTTTTTTTTGTTTTTGGGCTCTTTGGCCTCTTTTTTTCCTCACATGGGACAATGATCTAATAATGATGATCATCACACTTTTATTTACTCACAGCTCAAAGATCACAATGATGATGACTCCATAGGAAATGTGTAAGTGCATCTAGTGCCCCTCAGTGATTTTGGTGGTTTGAAGACTTATAGGTTAAGTATCTAATGTATTTATGAGTGTACACAGGATCTATAAGTCATTGAGGAGTTTGAGATATTTGAAGAATATCGACCCCTAAAAATATATATCTTCGGTTGAAGAAATTGGTCTGAAGCTGAAGAAATGAATCGCGAGGAATCTGCGATGAAATTGATATTCCTCATGAAGATACTGAAATTGAGGAATTAGGTGTGTCCTAAAGAAAATCATTTTGAAGACTTTGAAGCATGAAGATTTACTCTTTCTGTTTTATTTTCTTCGCATTTGAGTAATATGAACACCGTACTGTTAAAGGGGGTCGAAGTTACACTTTGGAATGAATTTCCTCATGATGCTCAACCCAAGCCTAATCCGACCAAAAGCCTCAAGTGAGGAATACGAGGGACATGAGGACTCTCACAGTTGAGGGTTCCGACTGTTTCGATAGCCACACCAAGTCATTGGTCTTATCCACTCCAACGGTCATATTATTTAAGGGCATTAGTGTCAAATCATGTCGGGATGCTCCCAGGCTATAAATAGCCACCCCCACAACCATTAGCTGGTTGGCTGCTCCGTTAGAAACTGACACTTGTCATAAGAGAAACCTAATTCCTCAGAGTCTTCGAGAGTAATTCATCAGTGAGGAAATACCCCATACACCGGAACCACAAACCAAACCTAGTGATTGAGCATCACTGAAGAAGTTGTTCCTGTGTGGGACTGAAGCCTTTTACCTTTGAGGACTGTTCATCCTCCAGACGGTTAGGCGTCATGGTCTAGAGCTTTCCAACAGTCAATTGTGGATCGCCGGGTGACCAAGTTTGTGAGGGTTTGGAAGTCTGCCCTGAAGACTTACCACGAGTGTTGCGCAAGGACTGTGTGTTCTTAGCCCAAGGAGAACACGGTAGGGACTGTGTGTCCTTTGGTTTCAATACCAAGCCGCTCCAAACCAGATGTACGACTGTCACAACAATTGGAACCGGGTCATCAACGACTATCTTCACTAAGAAACGAGTTCTTATTCCTCAACTCCTTACGTTCCTCGAATTATGTGTTGATGACTTTCACTGCTACCGTTTGAAGAATTTGATGAAGACTTTCTCTAAATTTCCTCAACCCCAAATTCTTCACTCTGTATTCTGCGTGCCTGCTCACAGTGCAATCTGTTTTCACATTCCTCACTGTGAAAAACTGCTGTTGTGAAACTTTGCACTTCTGATACTTTACTGTTTCCACTGTGAGTTAGTCATCAGTGAGGAATTTCCTCAAAAGGAATTTCCTCAGTGATGAAATTCTAAAAATCTCCTATTCACCCCCCCCTCTAGTCGATATAACGCACTTTGAAAATGCCTCCGGCAGTGTACCGGGATGTGCAACGATCTAGCATGGCATATGACGTTGAAACATCTCGCTAGCTATCTTACGATCATGCAATGGCAATATGAGAGTGACGACACAAGTCATGAGACGGAACGGTGGGAGTTGCATGGCAATATATCTCGGAATGGCTATGAAAATCCCACAATAGGTAGATATGGTGGCTGTTTTGAGGAAGGAATTTGGTGGGTTTGTGCACCGGCAAGAATTGCGCGGCACTAGAGAGGCTAGCAATGGTGGAAGGTGAAAGTGCATCTATAGCATGGGCTCACATTAGTCATGAGGAACTCACATACTTGTTGCGAAAGTTTTTATTACTAATCGAAACAAAGTGCTAAACGCATACTCCGAGGGGAAGGGTTGGTAGGTGTAAACTATCGCGCGATCCCAACCTCAACACCAAGGATGACAATCAATAGATCAATTATGCTCCGACTTCCTAACATAGCGGTTGACCATACGTGCATGCTACGGGAATCACTAACTTCAACACAAGTATTTCTAGATTCACAACACCCTACTAACATAACTCTTAATATTACCAAATCCATGTCTCAAAACTATTTGAGAGGAATCAAAACTTCTCTTTCTACTCAATGCACATGAAGATGGAGGTTTTTGCATCCTCTTTTGGGACTACTTTCATAGCATAAGCTAACTACCAAATCACGCACCACCGTGCTCTAAAAGATATAAGTGAAGCACATAGAGCAAAAGTATCTAGCTCAAAAGATATAAGTGAAGCACTATGAGCATTCTAGCAAAATCACGATGAGTGCATGTCTCTCTCTCTCTCAAAAAAAGGTGTGCAGCAAGGATGATTGTGACACAACAAAAGGAAAAGACTCGTACGATACAAGACGCTCCAAGCAAAAACACATATCATGTGGTGAATAAAAATATAGCTCCAAGTAATGTTACCGATGGATTGAAGACGAAAGAGGGGATGCCTTCCCGGGGCATCCCCAAACTTTGGCTTTTTGGTGTCCTTGAATTTGGCTTGGGATGCCTTGGGCATCCCCAAGCTTGAGCTCTTTCCACTCCTTATCTCTTTGTCCATGAGAACATCACCCAAAACATGAAAACTTGACAACACAAAACTTAAACAGAAACTCGTGATAACATTAGCACAAGAAAACAAACTACCACTTATTTTGGTACTCTAGCAAACTTGAATTATATCTATATTGATGATGGGCTACTTTACTCTCAGTTTTCCATGGCTAGTACCCCCCGATACTAACCATAGTTTCATCAAAACAAGCAAGCAACTCAACAAAAACAAAATCTGTCAAAAACAGACCAGTCTGTAGCAATCTGTATACTTCTGGTACCTCAAAAAATCTTAAAAATTACGACGGCCTGGAAAAAAAGCATATCAACCAGAAGCAAAAAGAATCAACTAAAAAGCTGTTTCTTAATAGAAATGAAAAATCATCTCGGGAGCGAAAAGTTTCTGTCTTTTTCCAGCACGATCAAACAACCATTACCAAGACTAGTCATAAAGGCTTTGCTTGGCTCAAACACAAAAAGAAACACAAAAACACAATCACAACAGAATTATGAAAGTGTGGACGCAACAAAGCAGAAAGAAAAAGATAAATTCATTGGGTTGCCTCTCAACTAGCGCTATTGTTTAACGCCCTTAGCTAGTCATAAAAGCGATAGAATCACGTATCGTCGTCTTTGGTGTTCAAACCATAAGTGGCCCTCATAATGGATTCATAAGGCAATCTTATTTTCTTTCTAGGAAAGTGTTCCATGCCCTTCCTTAAAGGAAATTGAAATCTAATATTCCGTTCCTTCAAATCGATGCTAGCACCGATAGTCCTTAGGAAAGGTCTACCAAGAATAATAGGGCATGTAGGATTGTAATCAATGTCAAGCACAATGGAATCCACGGGTACACAGTTCCTATTTGCAATAATAAGAAAATCATTGATCCTTCCCATGGGTTTCTTGACAGTAGAATCAGCAAGATGCAAATTAAGAGAACACTCTTCAATCTCATGAAAACCCAGAACATCACATAAAGACTTTGGAATCACAGAAACACTAGCACCCAAATTACACAAAGCATTGCACTCATAGTTTTTGATTTTGATTTTGATGGTAGGTTCCCACTCATCATGAAGCTTTCTAGGGATAGAGACTTCCAATTCAAGTTTCTCTTCAATAGATTTTATCATAGCTTCGACGATATGATCGGTAAAGGCCTTGTTTTGGCTATAAGCGTGTGGAGAGTTCAACATGGATTGTATCAAGGAAATGCATTCAATCAAGGAGCAACTATCATAATTGAATTCCTTGAAATCCACGGTAGAAATTTCATAACTACTCAAAACTTTAACATCTTCTACTCCACTTTTAATGCTTTTAGCATCAAGATAGATGGACTCCGAATCATTGAGGCACTTTTCAACCAAAAACGAATTCATATCCGGCCCCGTAATCATTAGGTTTGACACAAGAAAATAAAGATTCAATGGGAGTCACACCAAGAACTTTAAGATCTTCGTGATTCTCATCACGAGAACACGCCTTTTTAAGCCATTCATGTCTAGCACGAATTTGGGCGGTTCTTTCTTGGCTCTCAATCATGGAAACACGCATAGCTTTCAAAGTTTCATCCATGTTGATTTTGGGAGGAGCACATCTAACTTTCAAAGCATCAACATCACAAAAAATTCTATCAACGCTCTTAGCCAAATCATCAATTTTGAGTAGTTTTTCCTCTATGGACGCATTGAAAATCTTTTGAGAGTTGATGAACTCTTTGATATTACTCTCTAGATCAGAGGGTAATCTATTGTAATTTCCATGAGCATTGTTGTAGGAGTTGCCAAAGTTATTAGAGGAGTTACTAGGAAAAGGCCTAGGAACATAGTTTCCTCTAAAAGCATTGTTGTTGCCAAAGTTATTCCTACGAACAAAATGAACGTCCAAGCTAGCGTTGCTACTCTCAATCAAACAAGACAAGGGCATATCATTAGGATCCAAAGCAGCACTTCTACTAGCAACCAAATTCATTAACTCGTCCATCTTAGCACTTAACGAGTTAATTTCTTCTATAGCGTGTACCTTCTTACTAGTAGGTGACCTTTCAGTGTGCCACTCAGAGTAGTTCGTCATGATGTTGTCTAAAAGCTTTGTGGCTTCCCCTAATGTGATTTCCATGAACGTTCCACCTGAGGCGGAGTCCAAGATATTTCTAGAAGCGAAATTCAAGCCAGTGTAAAAGATTTGAATAATCATCCAAAGACTCAATCCATGAGCGGGATAATTTATAATCATTAATTTCATTCTCTCCCAAGATTGTGCAACATGTTCACGATCAAGTTGCTTGAAATTCATGATATCATTACAGAGAGAGATGATCTTAGCCGGCGGAAAATACTTGGATATATAAGCATCTTTGCACTTATCCCAAGAACCGATACTATTTTTGGGCGAAGAAGAAAACCAAGTTTTTGCGCTATCTCGCAACGAGAAAGGAAAAATGTTCAAATTTAATCACGTCATTATCCACATCTTTTTTCTTTTGCATATCGCAAAACTCAATGAAGGTATTGAGATGGGATGTGGCATATTCACTAGGAAGGCCAGAGAATTGCTCTTTCATAACAAGATTTAGCAAAGCGGCATTGATTTCGTATGACTCCGCACTAGTGGCGGGAGCAACCGAAGTACTAATAAAATCATTATTATTAGTATTCGAGAAGTCACAAAGTTTGGTGTTTTCATTCATGGTGACTTCAGCAAGCAAGCAAGCACACGAGCGAACAAAGAGAAGGCGAGAAAAAAAGGCGAACAAAAAGGCAAACGAAAAAGGAAAATTGGTGAAGTGGGGGAGAGGAAAACAAGAGGCAACTGGCAAACAAAGTAAATGCAAGAGATGAGTTTGCGACACCTACTTGGATGAGTCCTTGACTTGATCTTCCTACCCGGGAACGGCGCGAGAAATTCTTCTGCTGTGGCAACAAAAGTCCTTCCTTGGCGCTAGGAATTATTCTTGTTACTTCTCTGGTTTGCGTCGGTTTTTCCTTGAAGAGGAAAGGGTGATGGAGCACAGGAGCAGTAAGTATTTCCCTTAGTTTGAGAACCAAGGTATCGATCCAGAAGGAGGGCCTCGTTAAGTCCAGAGTACCTGCGCAAACACAAACAAGATTGCACCCAATGCTTCAATGGGGTTTGTTAATCCCTTCAAGATCTGAAGGCGGAAAGTGCAACGAAGTAAAAAGTGTAAGGCTGAAAATAGGGTGTGGAGTAGACCCTGGGGGCCATAGTGTTCACTAGAGGCTTCTCTCATAATAGCAAATATCACGGTGGGTGGAAAATTACTGTCGAGCAATTGATAGAACCGCGCAAAGTCATGACGATATCTAAGGCAATGATCATACATATAGGCATCACGTCCGAGACAAGTAGACCGATACTTTCTGCATCTACTACTATTACTCCACACATCAACCGCTATCCAGCATGCATCTAGTGTATTGAGTTCATGACGAACAGAGTAACGCCTTAAGTAAGATGACATGATGTAGAGGGATAATCTCAAACCAATGATTAGAACCCCATCTTTTTACCCTTGATGGCAACAACACGATGCGTGCCTCGCTACCCCTTCTGTCACTTGGTGAGGTCACCGCACGGTATGAACCCAAAACCAAGCACTTCTCCCATTGCAAGAATCATAGATCTAGTTGGCTAGACAAAACTCACATCTCGAAGAGAATTACAAGGATATGAAATCATGCATAAGAGAGATCAGAAGAAACTCAAATAAGATTCATAGATAATCTGATCATAAATCCACAATTCATCGGATCTCGACAAACACACCGCAAAAGAAGATTACATCGGATAGATCTCCATGAAGATCATGGAGAACTTTGTATTGAAGATCCAAGAGAAAGAAGAAGCCATATAGCTACTAGCATGAAACCATCAAAAATTTGACAAGAGAAAGAAGATCCAAGAGAAAGAAGATCCAAGAGAAAGAAGAAGATCCAAGAGAAACATATAAAAGGCATGCAGAACATCCAAAGTTTGACAAGATAATAGCATGAAACCATCAAAAATTATAGATACGTTGGAGACGTATCACTTGCCGAGTCATTTTTAGTCTTCTGCTCCTTTGATTTCCGGATACCCAAAACCTTGCCCTCTCCGGCTTCTGCCCCGCTAGTCGGACAACCGAGAGGCGGTGTGTGACTAGGACGGGGCATCTGCCTTTGGGGGTGTTGGTCGTGGATTTCTGTCGCCGTGGGAACACTTAGACTTAGGACGAGTGCGGCATAGGCCGACCAAAAATAATCCCAGAGGGTTCGACTAGCCCAAGCCGGTTGCTCCTTTGTAGTCGGTGTTTGTGTCCGACAAGCTTTCTGTCCCACGGTCCCGCTAGCTCCATATCCGGGAGCCGATCTATAGCTAGGTGGTAAGGGTGTTTGATCGGCTAATATCACTTGACCGGCTACGAATAGAGAGAGGGCTCGGGCCGGGCAACGGGCCGCCGGGTCCAAGGAGTCAGACCGGGGAGCTTGCTCAAGAAACAACATGTTTTGAAGGAATAAAAAAGGTATGCCGCAAACATCGGCTTGGGGCACCCGCTGCATTCATTAAGCCCAAAAGCGTAGGGGATACATACGTATGCTGATTCTTTCTTTCTTAGCCGTAGAACGAGCGAAGGAGTGCCGCGTTCCATGGACGCTCCGACTCATCGTCAGAGGCGTCTCTCTTGCTCTTCTGGGACTTCTAGGTGTCTCTCAGATAGTACTCGTTGTTGTGCAGCACCTTGCTGATGACGAAAGGCCACTCCCATGGGGATGATAGCTTGTGCTGGCCGGCGGTTCGTTGGATTCGCCTGAGGACCAGGTCCCCTTCACGGAAGGAAAGGGGCCTAATATGCTTGTTCGGGTAGTGGAGAATCTTCTATTGGTAGATTGCCGTCCGTCTCAAGGCCAGCTTGTCATGGGAATGAACCTGATAGTAGAGGTGTAGGGTACGAAAGGAGAGGGCAGAGTCCTAGATACGGCAAGCTTGTACATAAGATGTATGAGTTCAGGACCCTCTCATGGTGGTAACAACCCTATGTATCAGTGCTCGGGAGCTCTTGTAGTGTGGAATGCGTGTTACAGGGGTGCGAACCCTTGTGCCAGAGGGGAGGGGTAGCTTATATAGAGTGCTCTACCCCTCATCAAGGCCCATGCATCTAAGGGTTCGATTAGTGGAGCTTAAAGGCGTACATTACTGATAACGTACGAAATTAATGTTACTTATCATGCCGAGCCGAACGCTCACGTGTTAGCCTCCCGGGAGTGGCTTCTGGTCTTCTGTGTCGACTGGATTCTGGTTCCTCCGAGTGGAAGTTGATTGTTGAGTGAAGGGAGAAATCCTCCCAGTGATTTCTTACGGAGTGAATCAGACGCTATGGTTATCCAATAGGAATCCTCCTTGTAGTTTTCAAGTATTTAATGAGGTGACCTTAGGTAGGACATGTTGGTCAGGCCTATGGTCCTAACCTAGATACACATCCCCATCATTAGCCCCCGAATGAATCGGGGTTCGAGTGAGGAAGGTGTCGATGCAAATTTTGTTGAGGCATACAAATCTTAAACGTGCTTCGGGGCTTGGTAGAACTATGCGTCGATTGAAGTCTTCGTCATTCACCCTGGTAGATTCTGTTGTGAAGTACGTCTGCTGTGAAGTACATCCGAGTGAATTCGAGCATTGAGTTTGATCCGAGTGACTAACGGAATATTGAGATGTGACGGGTCACTTTGACAGATTCATATTTCACGGGATTCGAAATTTTGGTTAGCGCGCGCTGCGCGGTGATGACACAACAAATAGGGCAAGTGGGGTGACGACGCCTTGATTATCGCGCCGCCCTTATCAACACATATTGCACCTCCTCTATTATCGGGATAGACAGAGATCCAATGGGCCCACCAATCACGACTCACTCGGACGGTTATGAATCCGGCCGACGCTAGGGTTGGAGCAGTGCCTTTTCTTGATTCTCCCCTACTTCCTCTCCATCTCCACCTTGCAGGTTCTGCTTTGGTTTCTCTCCGCCGCCGCCGAGATGACGAAAGGCAAGACGAGCCAGCTCAAGCGCGCCAAGAAGGGCGGAAAGTCGAAGACGTCAAGCGGCTGATCTACGTTGCCGCCAGGGTGGATCCAGGGAGATTTTCTCCCATCAACCATATGGAAGGAGGATGTTCTAGAGCTCGTCGAACACGGGATGATAGCTGAGAAGTTGTGGAGGCTGCCTAAAGGGGAGGTCGAGCCAGAGCCATGCGAAGGAGAACGGGTCCTCCTCCTCACTCACATAAAGTAAGGTTTTCCCCCCTCATCCTTTCATCCGCGGTTTTCTGAATTACTTTGGTACACAACTTCATCATCTTCCTCCCAGTTCCATCGCATACCTTGCTGCATTCGTAACACTGTGCGAATACTTTTTGGGCTGTCCTTCTCACTAGGGAGTGTTTAAACACATCTTCTCTGTGCGCTCCCAAGCAGTAAAGAAAGCTAATCCGAGTGATAGTAGGACTCATGTCATTCAGTTGTGTGGTCGTCTGGGGATTCAAAAGGGGAGTACGAGTACATATCCTCAAATGACCCTTCCTGAGTCAGTCCGGAACTGGCAGTCGACTTGGTTTTACTATAACGATATTGCATCTCCAAATATGCCAACCGGCCTTCCCCCATTCACCTTGGAGCGACCGAATGCTCCTAGGACATTAAATGTGTCGGATGAGGAGAAGACTCAGGTAGGGATCCTGGTAACCGAGGTGGTTAACTTGGTCTGTGGCGGAGTGACGGGGATGGACTTGCTTGAAACGTTCCTTGGTTGGCGTATTCAGCCCCTTCAGGCGAGGGATCATGCTATGTGGCACTACTCGAGCCCTGAGGATTCCACTCGGTCGCACCCAGAGGAGGTTTCTGAAGAAACCGTGGCTCAGAGGCATCAGTGGAGCCTCCGACAATCCATTAGGAGCCAAGCGGGTCTTGCCTTACTCTGCTGAAAACAAGCCATGGAACCTGGTGAGTTATTTCCTTGTTGATTACTTTCATGTCTTTGTCGAGTGACTGAATATTCGGCCGACTAAATTTTCTATTTTTACATCTTGTAGGAGTAAACATACATGCATTCACCCGTACCCAATGAGGCTCAGCTTGACGTTGGCGGGGAAAGTGAAGGTGGCAGCGCCGACATCGACTATGATGAGGACAGTGAAGAAAGTGAAGACGACTCGGAATAGAGCGAGGAAGAGATCCAGTCTCCTCCATGCATTGAGCCTCGATCCAAGCAACACCATGATCTGACAGTTACCCCAAGCAATACCTTAGCATCCAATACTAGGAACATGAAGCGTGACCGGGTAGCCATGAGTGAGTCGATACAAAAGGCTGCCAAACAACCCAAACCTGACGCTCCTAAGCCTCAGAAGGCTCTACCCCCAATGAGGATTGATGTGCAAGTCGTTTCAACATGAGTGTTTACCTTCTTTCTTTTTTCATTGTGTAATTTCATGCCTATGATATCCGAGTGGAATTTATTTTCTGTAGCTGCTACCTCGGTGATGTCTCCTCCTGGTGATGAAGATCCCATGGACATGGACACTGCAGATATGGCCAGCTCCCAACGAGGTATGACAAGTCTTCATTCTGGTCTATTTTCTAAATATGATTCGTCGATTGGACTAAATGACGTTGTCGATTTAAAGCCACAAATGTCATCCTCTTGGATGATGACGAAGAACTGAGATGGTCGACTGCTAAATTAACTAGAACCATGCCTGAAATGCCGGCGTCGAGTGCTCCTCCAGCCGGTTCAATTGCTGTGACTACAGCTCCTCCAGCCAGTTCGATTGTTGTGACTACACTGCCAACTGTGCCTCTCCTTGAAACTCCTGTTATATCCGCTGCAACACCGACTCTTTCAATGCTTGCATATCCTATGCACTGTGTCCCGGAAGATCATACTGGAGCTTCTAAAGAGGCCATGATTGAGGCCGAACAGATGATGTAGCGGACCAAGGAGGCGTATGAGGCTAGCAAGTTGGCGTACGATGCCAGTTCGGCGTTTCAAGCTAACATCCGAGTAAGTACAATTGTAAGTTCATTTCCGATTGAATCATGCTCATCTTCACTTTGCACCCAGTGGGTGTTTTCTTGTGTCGTATGGTTCCTTATTTCTGATCCAATGGGGGCACGCTGAGTGAACCCACTAGGTGTAGTCCCGAGACCGCTGTCGAGTACTTGCATCGGCACGAGTCTGATTGGAAGTCTTCTTCTTCTTCTTATAATTTTTTGACTCGGCCAGGCCGGACCTAGTCGGGTGGGTATTTATCCAGTGAGGGCACGCTGAGTGCACCCACTGGGTGTAGTCCCCGAGACCGCTGTCGAGTTCTTGCATCGGCAGGGGTCTGAATGGAAGACACACTCTAGTTCTTTTTCTTGACTCGGCTAGGCCGGACCTGGTCAAGTGGTTTTGTATCCAGTGGGGGCATACTGAGTGCACCCACTCGGTGTAGTCCCTGAGACTATTGCCAATCATTTACAAAGGCAATAGTCTTAAGAACTTGGACGCTTGATCCTTTTTCGTACTTAGAGTACTTGCGCCACTCTCTCTGTCGAGTGAATATGTTTCTTTAGTATCTCCACTAGTTTGAGTGGGTGCGGCGGGCCGCCATTCGGTTGACTAAACTGTACTTCTCCACTCGAGAGTGGAAAAATATTAGTGTCAACTGAACTATTTCCTTGATGTTTTCAGAAAACCTGTGAGATTGGAGTCAAGTATGCCAACTTGGAATCGAAGAAGAACCAGCTTCACCTGGATCTGCAATTGACAACCAATGACCTGAATGTCTTGAAGAAGGCACTCGTGGATAAGGATAAGGCCCTTGTAGACGTTAAGGAGAAATCCGCGACCGCTGAGAAGAAGAGAACGCTAAACTAAAGAAAGAGCGATCTGAGTGGTCCAAAAAACTTGAGCAGATGGACAAAAGGGGAAACACCAGGAGAAGTATGTGGGGGACTTCGTGAGCAAGATGCTCGGCATGATCACTAGTACGCTTCTTTCACCGAGTGAATCTCTTCATATCTTACGGAATGAATTGTGACTGACCTTTCATTTTTCCTTTTTTCATAATTCTACCAAGATCTTGATAAGGAGACTGAAGAAGTGGAGCCGCATCTGGACCCTATCAAGTCACCTGTTTCAGATGTTGTGTCCATGAATATGTTCCGCCTCAATGCTCGTGTCTTGAAGGTCCAAGGGTACGTCACCCGACTGCGAGCCGTGCTCGGGAAAATTAACAAGGAGTTGTGGTGTGAAGACACCCTCCAGACTGATATGGAGGCAATAATGAGCTTCTTGGACCAGATTCCCAACAGGGTGCAGGCGTGGAAAAAGTCTGTTGCACGTTGTGGAGACGACGTGACCCTTTCGCTTGTCCGAGTCCTTTGCAAGGAAGATAGGGAAGATAAGCTAAAGGCGCTCTAGGTGTCTAATACGAAGAAGCTCCAGTTTGAGGACTTCATGGAGACCTTAATAGACGTGGCCACACGCATTGCTGATGGGATCGATCTTGACACCTTCCTTGAGCCAGCGAGTCCTGGTGAGCCTTGAAAAGAAACTTCCATTACTGTTTAAACTTCAGTTCGCCTCGGTATGCTGAGTGTTAATGTATCCGTTAAAACTTCGTTCCAGTGCTGGTCCCGAGTACTTTCGTCGGCATAGACAATTTTAATCCGTGCTGGATATCTTCGAGTTTATCTGCATTTGGCTGAGTTTGTTTTGTTTTTGAATGTTCTTGATATTCGGGAAAGTCCTTTACTTAAGCGAAGTCTGATTCGTAGTTAAGTATCCGAGTGGAAAGGTTGCTTTTCACCCGGCCGGAGTCTAACTTAGACGAAGACTGATTCACGGCTAAGTCTCTGAGTGAATAGGTTGCTATTCACTCGGCGGGGTTTTCTAACTTAGGCGAAAACGTCTTTGCTCCTAAGTTCCCGAGTGAGAGGATTGCTCGTCACTTGGAGTGAGTTTTATACTTAGGCGAAGGCTGGTCCATGGCTAAGCATCCGAGTGAATAAATTGTTATTCACTCGGAGGTTTTTTTAACTTAGGCGAAAACATGTTCGCAGCTAAGCCCCCGAGTGAGAGGATTGCTCGTCACTCGGAGATGGTTTTATACTTAGGCAAAGAATGGTTCGCAACTAAGCCCCCGAGTGAGAGGATTGCTCGTCACTCGGAGTATATGTTGAGTGTGAAATTGCACGATCAGAATCAACAAGAACTGTAGGAATCATTACTTTGACAAGAAACATTGGTCAGAAAACTCTCTTATTACATGAAACCAATCGATTGTCAAGCATAAAAGCATCGGAGTAAGTCCGCATTCCAAGCACGGGGTTCGTCGGCTTTCTTCATGAGGTTGTAAAGGTGGTAGGCTCCATTATTCAGTACTTTGGTGACGGCGAAAGGTCCTTCCCATGTAGGGGCAAGCTTGTGAGGTCGATGTTGATCCACTCGGAGCACCAGATCATCTTCGTGGAACGCCCGAATCCTGACATGCCTCGCATGGAAGCGACGTAGATCCTATTGGTATTATGTCGACCGAATCAAGGCCAGTTCGCGCTCTTCTTCTAGGAAATCTACTCCGTCCTATCGCGCCTGTTCAGCCTCAGCCTCAGAATATAAATCCACACGGGGAGAAATGTGAAGAAGATCACTCGGCAAGACGGCTTCAGCTCCGTACACCAAGAAGAAGGGTGTGCGTCCAGTCGACCGGTTGGGAGTTTTCCTCAAGCCCCATAAAACAGACGGTAATTCAGATACCCAGGCTCCAGCTGCGTGTTCCAAGTCTCACATGAGTCGAGGTTTCAACCCTTGGAGGATAAGGCCATTTGCCCGCTCATCTTGTCCATTGGTTTGGGGTGCCCGACGAATGCATAATCCACCCGAGTTCCTTGAGCAGAGCAAAAGCGTCTGAACTATTCTGAGTCAAAGTTAGAACCATTATCTGTTATGATGCTGTGAGGAAATCCGTACCCGAATGTTATTTCCTTCATGAACTTGATGGCGGTGCGCGAGTCCAGCTTATTTATAGGTTTGGGTTCGATCCATTTAGTGAACTTGTCGACTGCAACGACAAGCAGGTGTGTGAGTCCACTCTGGCCCATTAGAAAAGGGCCGACCATATCCAAATCCCAAACAGAAAATGGCCAGACGAGTGGGATGGTCTTCAAGGCAGATGCAGGCTTCTGAGACAAGTTAGAATATAATTGCAGCCTTCGCAGTGATGAACGATATCTTTATCCGTCTCATTCACGCGCGGCGAGAGGAACCCAACTCGGTATGCTTTGGCACTAATAGTCCTAGAGGATGCATGATGACCACAAGTCCCCGAGTGGATATCCTCCCTGATTAGTCGGCCCTCCTCAGGGGAGATGCACCATTGAGCTATGCGAGTACCACTTTCTGTGTAAAGTTGATTTCCCATCACAGTAAAAGCCTTTGATCTGCAGACAATCTTCTTAGCTTCAGCTTCGTCTTTCGGGAGTTCTCGTGTCAGAATGTTTGCAATGTATTGTACTGTCCACTCGGGCGTGATCAGCAGAATTTCCATCACTAAATCAACGACTGGTCGAACATCAATCTCAGTCGGATTGGATGTGCTTATCGGTTGTGGGGGCTATTTAGTGAAAGGATCCTCTTGCACTGAAGGAGTATGTAAGTGTTCGAGGAAGACATTGCCAGGGAAAGGTTTCCGAGTGGACCCAATCTTGGCCAGTTCGTCAGCTGCTTGATTTTTCTATCGGGAAACATGATGGAATTTCAGACCTGTCGGATTTCGGGCTCTGCAACACCCTAAGGATTCGAACACTGGGTCGTGTACGAAGGTCTCTCCCTGCTCAGCCTCGCCTAGCTCACTACTCGATGGATACGATGAAGGACTCGCTCGATGGCGAGGGTAGCACATGACACAATAGTTTACCCAGGTTCGGGCCACTACGAAGCGTAAAACCCTACTCCTGCTTTTGGTGGATTGCCTCTCGCGGAGGTGGTGGATGAACTAGTATGGTGCTCTCAAGCCTCCGGAGGCCAAGTGGCTAGGTGTCTTGTTCTACCGTCTGAATAAACTCTCCTTCTCAAGTATCCTACGCTATGTATTTGTAGCGGAGGCCCGGGGTCCTCTTCCCTCGTAGCTTTGGCGGGAAGGGTTCCCACAACGACCAATTTTGAAGGGGAACACGAGAACATGCTCCCCAGCCCAAAGGCGGTCTTCGAGTGCAAAGTAACTTTCCGCACTGCAGAGACGGGTCCGGGGTGACGTTTTTCCTACTGGCGGGCGGCGGAGGCTTTGTTGCACGAGAAGGGAAACGTTTGGAAGATTCCTTTGGAACCCTTGTACGCTCCTGCCTCCTTTGCACCAAAGGGGAAACTGCCCCGTCCTGCCATCTGCTGCTCACCTGTCCTTTCTTGGTGTCACCCTTGACTCCTGAGGCTCGGCCTTGCCTCGGAATATCCATCGCTCCGGAGGGGTCCTGAGGAGGCCCCCTGCGGGTGTTGACGCTGCTCCTCCTCGTGAGGCTTGGCCCCTTACGAGGACCTTGTCCTGAACGCCGCCGGGCCCGTTGGTTTGTTCCGGTGAGGTGAGCCTGCCTTGGGCCACATGCATGAAGGTCTGGGTAGTCCCATTCCCAGAATGCCGACAGTAGCCCCCGGGCCCGCGGAGTGCTGGGGTTGGCTTTGGGGCGGAGCCTCGGGGGGCAGCATGAAGCTCCATGGGCCCTCAAATGCGTGTGGGCCTGGCCGGCGTGCATCACTCGGCTGGTGTCGGGTCCCCCTTGTCCTCTATCTCTGCCTGCATTATAAGGTGCCCTGTTTGTAGCTTCGGTGCCTTATTGCCTTCCTTCTTCTGCACTCGCCCGTCCTCTTTGGTCTCTGACTCCAACCGGCGCCTCCCAAATCCAGCTCCGCGTAGTCCTCCGCTAGTTCAGTAATGGCGCCTGGCGGCAAGTAGAAGCCAAAGGGGCATGGGTCGGCCCCGGCTTCTCCGCTCCTGGACTGCGCCATCTCCAAGGATGCGGATCTCGTCCCCGTGCTCCCATGGACTGCGGCCGAGTCCAGCGAGCATGGGCGAACCCTGATCTAGCCTGGCGCTGTAGAGGAGCACCCCGCGTGTGGTGCGGTATACCCCTTCTTCATTCACAATATTTACGCTGGGCTGGTGCCGCCTTTCTCCCGGTTCTTCACAGCTTTCTTGGACCACTACGGGATCCAAGCCCTTCAGCTCCAGCCCAACTGCATCTTGCTTTTGTCCATCTTTGCCTTCTACTGCGAGGCTTTCGTTGGCGTGCAGGCTTCGGTGGCCCTCCTCTTGCGCCTGCACGACGACGCACATCTGTCAGCGTGTGTCTCCTTCGTGGTGGCCCATAGTGGCAACGTGTTCTTGAAGGTTGGGAAGAAGGTGGAGAACTTCAGGCACCGTTGGGTCCTTATGTGCCTCAAAAATGCCAACTCTCGGTTGGAGATGCCGAAGGAGTTGCCGGAGAAGACTTCCGCATGGAGCTCGGCAAAGCTCTCCGACCCTCGGGTTGTGCCCATGTTGGAGCGCTTTTCCCGCGACATCAGCGCCAAGAGGCTGACCGGGGGAATGTTAGTGAAGGAGTTCCTGACACAGCGCGCGATGCCTCTCTAGGCACACTCGAGGCCCCCTGTGGGAGTATTGGGCTGGCGAAGATGAGCTCCGGCTCTGATAACAGGACCTCCTTGCAGAGGACCTGAATAGGGCCCTGGCGATCTTGTTGGGCGGCGACACTGGCGACCTTCCTGAGGCCGTGGGTCCATTATACCGCTGCGATGACCGGGCCGACTTGGTCGCTGCGATGTCTGTCTTCAATGAGCAGGAGTCCTCCCGGCTGAGGGCTTTGGTCCGGTGGAGGTGTCATCCGGCGACACCCCCGGTGAAGGGGACTCGGCGAAGACTGTCGATGATCGCGCGACGAGCGTACCTCACCCATCTCAATCCGTCTTTCTGCGTGAGCTCGAGGATGACGACGCAATTGGTGATACCTCCGCCGGGACCCCCTCGCGCCTGGCGAGGGCATCCACGGGGCCTGTGCCGACCCCACGCGCCACACGGTCTGCATGCGTGCTTGCTTCCCGGAATCTCGGCGCCGAGCCGTCCCCGGTGCACCTCGCCTCTGCCGGCGGGAGATCCAACGCGCCGAGCTCGCGCCCTCCGTGGGGGGCCTTGTTACCTCTGCTGTCGCCATGGCGGAGAGAAGGAAGAGATGGCGCGATGTTGAAGAGTAAGTGATGACCCACAAGTATAGGGGATCAATCGTAGTCCTTTCAATAATTAAGAGTGTTGAACCCAACGAGGAGCAGAAGGATCTGACAAGTGGTTTTCAGCAAGGAAATTTTGCAAGCACTGAAATTATCGGTAACAAGTGATTGTCTGGTGAGATGATTCGTAGAAAGCAACAAGTAACAAAAGTAGCAACGGTGCAGCAAAGTGGCCCAATCCCTTTTGTAGCAAGGGACAAGCCTGGACAAAGTCTTATAGGAGGAAAAATACCCCTCAGGACACACGGGAATTTCTGTCATGCTAGTTTCATCATGTTCATATGATTCGCGTTCGTTACTTTGATAGTTTGATATGTGGGTGGACCAGCGCTTGGGTATTGCCCTTACTTGGACAAGCATCCCACTTATGATTAACCCCTCTCGCAAGCATCCGCAACTCTGAAAGAAGAATTAAGACAAAGTCTAACCATAGCATTAAACTAGTGGATCCAAATCAGCCCCTTACGAAGCAACGCATAAACTAGGGTTTAAGCTTCTGTCAGTCTAGCAACCCATCATCTACTTTACTACTTCCCAATGCCTTCCTCTAAGCCCAAATAATGGTGAAGTGTTATGTAGTCGACATTCACATAACACCACTAGAGGAAAAACAACATACAACACATCAAAATATCGAACGAATACCAAATTCACATGACTACTATTAGCATGACTTATCCCATGTCCTCAGGAACAAAGGTAACTACTCACAAAGAATAATCATATTCATGACCAGAGAGGAAATGAGTAGCATCAAGGATGTGAACATAAACTCTTCCACAAAATAATCCAACTAGAATCAACTACAAAGAGTAATTAACACTACTAGCAACCTTTTAAGTACCAATCGGAGTCGCGGGACGGAGATTGGTTACAAGAGATGAACTAGGGTTTGGAGATGAGATGGTGCTGATGAAGATGTTGATGGTGACGAGTCCCCTCCGACGAGAGGAGTGTTGGTGATGATGATGGCGGCGATTTCCCCCTCCGTGAGGGAAGTTTTCCCGGCAGGATCGTCCTGCCGGAGCTCTAGATTGGTTCTTCTCAAGTTCCACCTCGTGGCGGCGGCGAATCCATGAAAAAGCTCCGCCCTGATTTTTTTTCTGGATGAAACCCTTCATATAGCAGAAGAGGGGGGCCAGTGGGCCAGCAGGCTGCCCACAAGCCCCCTTGGCGCGGCCAGGGGGGTGGCCATGCCAACCAGGCTTGTGGCCACCTGCTGGCGCCCCTCTGGCGCTTCTTCGGCCCAGTATTTTTATGAATCCGGAAAAAAATCCTCGTTGATTTTTACGGCATTTGGAGTTGCGCAGAATAGGTATCTCAATTTTGCTCCTTTTCAGGCCAGAATTCCAGCTGCCGGCATTCTCCCTCTTCATGTAAACCTTGCAAAATAAGAGAGAAAAGGCATAAGTATTTTACCGTGAAGTGAAATAACAGCCCAAGAAGCGATATATATCAACATGAAAACTTGATGCAAAATGAACGTATCAACTCCCCCAAGCTTAGACCTCGCTTGTCCTCAAGCTAAATCCTAGCACTTTAAATATGTCTACATGTTTAGGGAGAGAGGTGTCGACAAAACAAGATACGAACATGCATGCATCAAGATCATGATCAGAACAACCATACCAACATATAATCTCTCATGCTAAAGTGGTAATTCCTTCACAAAGTAAAGCATGGATCAAGAACCTTACCGAGAAGTAACAACCGATAGCCTTTAGTCATTGAAGCAATTGCAATTTATGACAACATCAGAGAGAGTCAAATAAGAGCTTGTAAAGAAAATCCACATACTCAATCATTCTTTCGTTCTCTACAATTGCTACAACTCACGAGGTACTCATGAGATCAAAGTTTCAGATGGACACAGAGAAAGATAGGGGCTTACAGTTTTTCCTCCCAACTACTTACCTCAAGGGTAATGTCAACAATAATAATTCATGAATACTTACTTCCAAGTTGACATATGAATATAGATCTTTCCCAAGCATAGGACGTTAGCCAAGATAAAGGCGAAATAAGGAATTGGTGAAGATCACCATGACTCTTTCAAGGGAAAAAAGTAAAGGTACAAGATAGGCCCTTCGCAGAGGGAAGCATAGGTTGTCACACGCTTTTGAGGTTTGGATGCGTGTCCTCTTAGTGCGGAGGAACGTCACTTTATATTGCCTCGTGTGATAAAGAACTTTATTATGCAGTCTGTCGCTTTTATGTCTTCCTCATCAAAGGTTCGTACAAATCTTATTTTCCACACACTAATACATCATACAAATTACAGAGCAATTTTTATTGCTTGCACCGATGACAACTTATTTGAGGGATATTATTCAATCCATAGATAGGTATGGTGGACTCACATGGAAAAACTGGGTTGACGGTTTATGGATGCACAAGTAGTATCTCTACTTAGTGCGGGAGGTTTGGCTAATGTGAGATGGAAGCAATCGTCACATGCTAAGGGATCTCTAATCATATAACATTGTTCGGAGCCAAGCAAACACAATTCATTATGTTGTCTTCCTTGTCCAACATCTACTTCTAGGCATGCAATAGTTTAGTGAGTGTTCACAATCATAGATGGTGTCAGAGATGATATATTTATATGGGAACCTCTCCTTCTTTATCACTTCCTATTAATTGCAACAATGACCAAGGTCTACGTTTGTCTACCCTCAACAAGTTTCAATCATCATCCCTTTTATATGTGAAGCCATCACTTCCCATAAGATCATTACATGATCTTTCATGCTTTTGTTCTTTTCTCAATCTATTGATCATGGTAAGAGGCAAAGCCCTTCAACTAAGACACTCTTTATTATATGGCTCACGAGCTCGAATACATCGTGGGTGACACAAAGCAAAACTGAAGACTAAAACACTAAGACTTTAAACTACTAGAGAAAAAAGAAAACTGAAAAGGAACAAACTAAAACAAAGGTAAAGGCAAACGATGTGATGGTGATACGATAACGGGGCAACTCTCCCAAGATTGGCACAAGCCAAGGGGATCGCCCATACCCATGTTTAGTTGTCTTCCTTTGGTGGTGATGGTGGAGGAGTTGTTGCAATCTTTGACTCCAAGAGGGCCAATAATCTTTGATTTATAGCTTGGAGATCTGTGATATGTTCTTCCAGCAAAACAACTTCACGAGTGAGACAAGTATTGCGAGCGCAAGTTGTTTCACAAAACCTCAAGAGTTCAATCAAGGATGGAGACAATAGGTGGAGGTAGGGTTGGAGGAAATCCACTTCCTCAACTTCTTCCCTGTTGAGCACAGATTGCACTTCGTCCCACGCGTGATTCCTCTCCTTGGTTTTGCCCTTGGTTTCTTTAGGTAGCCTTTCCTTAGGCTCCATGACCTCCATCCTTTTCAGATCATCACTTACTTATCCATAAACTTGAGGGAGATTGTTCTCCCCACAGATTCCTGGGACGACATCTTGCTCTAAATCTGCGGCAGAAAACAGGCTCGAAACGAAAAAAAGAGGAAATCTGCGTGATACAGGGGTAAGACCAAATGGGAGAATATATATTGATTTTTTCCAGACCAGAAGGAGTACTCCGCATGAAAACGGAGGCCGGGAGGCACACGAGGTGGCCACAAGCCCTCCCGGCGCGGCCAGGGGGTGGGCCCACGACGGGAAGGCTCGTCGCCTCCTCGTGCACTTTCTGGACTACTTCCAATTTTTGTATTTTTTCAAATATTCCAAAACGGAGAAAATTTCCTAGTGCAAAAGTTTTGGACTCTCTTTTCTTACCGAATCACATACCTCTTTGTTTTCGGAGTCTGAAACAGGCTGATAAATATCCGTTATTTATTCTTCCGGAGTTATAGTATTGATGATATTGCTTTCAACATTTATGGGAGTACCTGAAATATAATGCTTGATTCTCTACCCATTTACAACTCTCGGACAATTACCTTCCATGTTGATCTTGATAGCACCGGAACGATATACTTCCTCAACAACATAGGGACCTTCCCATTTAGAGAGAAGCTTGCCTGCAAAGAATCTTAAACGAGAGTTATATAGCAAGACATAATCACCTACATTGAACTCACACTTTTGTATCCTCTTATCATGCCACCTCTTAACCTTCTCTTTAAACAACTTGGCATTCTCATATGCCTGAGTTCTCCATTCATCAAGCGAGATAATGTCAAATAACCTCTTCTCACTAGCAAGTTTGAAATCAAAGTTGAGCTCTTTGATTGACCAATAAGCTTTATGCTCTAACTCAAGAGGTAAATGACAGGCTTTACCGTACACCATTTTGTACGGAGACATGCCCATGGGATTCTTTAGGTAGTTCTATAAGCCCACAGTGCATCATCGATCTTATTAGACCAATTCTTTCTAGACCTGTTGACAGTCTTTTGCAGAATCAGTTTAATCTCTCTATTACTTAGCTCTACTTGACCACTGGACTGAGAGTGATAGGGAGACGCAATTCTATGGTTGACATCGTACTTAGCAAGCGTTTTACGGAAAGCACCATGAATGAAATGTGAACCACTGTCGGTCATTAGATATCTAGGGACTCCAAATCTAGGGAAGATAACTTCTTTAAGCATCCTGATAGAAGTGTTGTGATCAACACTACTAGTGGGGATAACTTTTACCCACTTAGTGACGTAATCAACAACAACTAAGATGTGAGTATACCCATTGGATTTTGGAAAAGGTCCCATATAATAAAAGCCCCAAACATCAAATGGTTCAATGACAAGTGAATAGTTCATAGGCATTTCCTGGCGTTCATAGGCATTTCCTGACGTTTACCGATATTTCCTACTCTTTTACATTCGTCACAAGAGAAGACAAACTTTCGGGCATCCTTGAAGAGAGTGGGCCAATAGAAACCTGATTGCAATACCTTGTGTGCAGTTCTATCTCCCGCATGGTCTCCTCCGTAGGCCTCGGAGTGACACTTCTGTAGGATCTGTCCCTGTTCATGTTCAGGTACACAACGTCTAATAACACCATCTACTCCTTCCTTATAAAGGTGAGGATCATCCCAAAAGTAATGTCTCAAGTCAAAGAAGAATTTCTTCTTTTGCTAGTATGTGAAACTAGGTGGTATATATTTGGCAATGATATAGTTTGCATAATTGGCATACCACGGTGCACTACGTGAAGCATTGATGACATTCAATTTCTCACCGGGAAAGCTATCATCAATAGGTTGTGGGTCATCAAGAACGTTCTCCAACCTAGACAAGTTATCTCCTATGGGGTTATCAGCACCCTTTCTGTCGACAACGTGCAAATCAAACTCTTGTAGCAAGAGAACCCATCTGATTAGTCTAGGTTTAGCGTCCTTCTTCTCCATGAGGTACTTAATAGCAGCGTGATCGGTGTGAATAGTGACTTTGGAATCAACTATGTAAGACCTGAACTTTTCACATGCAAACCCGACTGCTAAAAACTCCTTCTTCGTAGTAGTATAGTTTCTTTCGGCACTTTCTAGAGTTTTACTAGCATAGTGAATAACATTCAACTTCTTGTCAACTCTTTGCCCTAGAACAGGACCAACAACATAATCACTAGCCTCACACACGATCTCAAAAGGCAAGTTCCAATCAGGTGATTGAACAATGGGTGCAGTTATCAAAGCCCTCTTAAGTATTTCGAAGGCTTCCTCACGATCATCGTCAAAAACAAAAGGAATATCCTTTTCCAAGAGATTGGTCAAAGGCCTAGAAATCTTAGAGAAGTCTTTAATGAACCTTCTATAGAAACTAGCATGACCAAGGAAACTTCTTATACGTTTGATATCTGTGGGGTATGGCATTTTCTCGATTGCATCAACCTTAGCCTTATCGGCTTGAATTCCTCTTTCATAAATTTTATGTCCTAAGATGATGCCTTCATTAACCATAAAGTGGCACTTCTCCCAATTCAAGACAAGATTGGTGTCTTTACATCTTTGAAAGACTCGATCAAGGTTGCTGAGGCAATCATCAAAGGAAGACCCATAAACGGAGAAGTCATCCATGAAAACCTCAACAATCTTTTCACAAAAGTCAGAGAATATAGCCATCATAGATCTTTGAAAGGTGGCAGGTGCATTACATAAGCCAAAAGGCATACATCTATAAGCAAAGGTACCGAAAGGGCAGGTGAAAGTGGTTTTCTCCTGATCAGATTGTGCAACTGGTATTTGGGAGAAACCAGAATAACCGTCTAGAAAGCAAAAGTGTGTGTGTTTATACAACCTTTCTAGCATTTGGTCGATAAAACGCAGAGGGTAATGATCTTTCCTATTGGCCTTATTCAATTTCCTAAAATTGATCACCATCCTATAGCCAGTAATAATCCTCTGTGGGATCAATTCATCCTTATCATTAGGGACAACGGTAATGCCTCCCTTCTTAGGGACGCAATGCACCAGACTCACCCAATCACTATGAGCAACAAGATAAATGATACCTGCTTCCAGGAGCTTTAATATTTCTTTTCTCACTACTTCTTTCATCTTAGGATTTAATATCCTTTGATGATGAGCAACTGGTTTGGAATCAGAATAAGTTTTAATCTTGTGCTAGCATAGAGTAGGACTAATGCCCTTAAGATCATCAAGAGTACATCCAATAGTAGCACGGTGCTTCCTTAGAGTTTTTAATAACTTCTTTTCTTCATGCTCTGAGAGGCTAGCACTAATAATAACAGGATATATCTCCTTTTCATCAAGATAAGCATACTTAAGAGTATTAGGAAACTATTTAAGCTCGAACACAGGATCACCCTTTGGTGGCGGTGGATCCCCAAGCAGTTCAACAGGCAGATTATTCTTAAGGATAGGATATTGTTCTAAGAAAACTCTATCTATTTCATCCCATTCATCCATATGCATATCATTTTCATGCTCAAGCAAGTATTGCTCTAAGGGATCAGTAGGGGGTACAGCAATAGAAGCTAAGGAAATAGTTTCATCCCTACTAGGAAACTCCTTTTCATGAGGTTGTCTACCAAACTTAGAGAAATTGAACTCATGTGACACACCTTCAAAGCCAACAGTGACAGTTTGCTTCTCACAATCAATATGAGCATTGATAGTATTGAGGAAGGGTCTGCCAAATATGATGGGACAAAAGCTATCTTGTGCGGTAGCAAGAACGAGGAAATCAGCAGGATACTTCATTTTACCACACAAGACTTCAACATCCCTAACAATTCCCACAGGGCAGATAGTATCTCTATTGGCAAGCTAAATAGTGACATCAGTGGGCTCTATCTCAACAGGTGCAATCTCATCTTTGATTTCATCATATAAGGATTGAGGTATTGCACTAACACTAGCACCCACGTCACATAAGCCATGATAACTATGATCTCCTATCTTAACAGAAACAACATACATGCCAACAACAGGCCTATGTTTGTCTCTAGCGTGAGGTTTAGCAATTCTAGCAGCATCTTCACATAAGTGAATATTAAGTCGCTCAACCTCGTCGGATAGAAGATCTTTGATAATAGCAATGCTAGGTTCAACTCTAATTTGCTCAAGGGGTGTCGGTGTTCTAATGTAGGCTCTACTAATCACAGTTAAAGCTTTAGAATGATCCTTTATCCTAACAGAGAAAGGCGGTTTCTTAATGTAAGCACTGGGAACAACAGGATCATTATAGGCAATGACTTTCTCTTCAACTGGATTGGGTTTAACTACATTGACTTCTAAAGGAGGATGATATTTAAACCACTTCTCTTTGGGGAGATCAATATGAGCAGCAAATGATTCACACAATGAAGCTACTATCTTAGAGTCAAGTCCATACTTAGCGCTAAAAACACTAAAGGTATTTATTTCAACAAAGGATTTAACGCAATCAAACTTGAAATTCATACCTGACTCCTTACCTTCTTCAAGCTCCCAATCTTCAGAGTTGCGTTTAATTCTCTCCAATAAATTCCATTTGAAGTCAATATCTCTCTTCATAAAAGAACCGGTACAAGAAGTGTCAAGCATGGTGCGATCATCATGAGAAAGCCGAGCATAGAAGTTCTGAATGATAATTTCTCTCGAGAGCTCATGATTGGGGCATGAATATAACATTGATTTAAGCCTCCCCCAAGCTTGAGCGATGCTTTCTCTATCACGAGACCAAAAATTATAAATATAATTCCGATCACGATGTACTAAATGCATAGGATAAAACTTTTGATGAAATTCCAATTTCAACCGATTGTAGTCCCATGATCCAGTATCATCACATAGCCTATACCATGTCAACGCCTTATCCTTCAAAGATAAAGGAAAGAACTTCTTCTTGACCTCATCCTCGGGCAAACCTGCAAGCTTAAATAAACCACAAACTTCATCTACATATATTAGATGCAAGGCTGGATGTGATGTTCCATCTCATGTAAAAGGATTAGCCAGCAATTTCTCAAGCATACCCGAAGGAAATTCAAAGCAAATATTTTCAGTAGGTGCAGCAGGTTGAGGAGCAACTCTTTCCGCTTCTGTTCGAGGTGAATATACCCCGAACAAGCCCCTCAAAGGATTAGTATCCATAGTGACAAGTGACAATAAATTTCAGCACCCTATATGAATGTTTCCTTACCAAGTTCCACTTACCAAAGGCGCTTCACTCCCCGGCAATGGCGCCAGAAAAGAGTCTTGATGACCCACAAGTATAGGGGATCAATCATAGTCCTTTCGATAAGTAAGAGTGTCGAACCCAACGAGGAGCAGAAGGATCTGACAATTGGTTTTCAGCAAGGAAATATCTTCAAGCACTGAAATTATCGGTAACAAGTGATTATGTGGTGAGATGATTCGTAGCAAGCACCAAGTAGCAAAAGTAGCAACGGTGCAGCAAAGTGGCCCAATCCCTTTTGTAGCAAGGGACAAGCCTGGACAAAGTCTTATAGGAGGAAAAACGCTCCCGAGGACACACGGGAATTTCTGTCATGCTAGTTTCATCATGTTCATATGATTCGCGTTCGCTACTTTGATAGTTCGATATGTGGGTGGACCAGCGCTTGGGTACTGCCCTTACTTGGACAAGAATCCCACTTATGATTAACCCTTCTCGCAAGCATCCGCAACTACGAAAGAAGAATTAAGTCAAAGTCTAACCATAGCATTAAACTAGTGGATCCAAATCAGCCCCTTACGAAGCAACGCATAAACTAAGGTTTAAGCTTCTGTCACTCTAGCAACCCATCAACTACTTACTACTTCCCAATGCCTTCCTCTAGGCCCAAATAATAGTTAAGTGTTATGTAGTCGACGTTCACATGACACCACTAGAGGAAAAACAACATACAACACATCAAAATATCGAACGAATACCAAATTAACCTGACTACTATTAGCATGACTTATCCCATGCCCTCAGGAACAAAAGTAACTACTCACAAAGCATAATCATATTCATGACCAGAGAGGTAATGAGTAGCATCAAGGATCTGAACATAAAATTTTCCACCAAATAATCCAACTAGCATCAACTACAAAGAGTAATTAACACTACTAGCAACCTTACAAGTACCAATCTGAGTCGCGAGATGGAGATTGGTTACAAGAGATGGTGCTGATGAAGATGTTGATGGTGACGAGTCCCCTCCGATGAGAGGAGTGTTTGTGATGACGATGTCGACGATTTCCCCCTTCGGGAGGGAAGTTTCCCCGGCAAGATCGTCCTGCAGGAGCTCTAGATTGGTTCTGCTCAAGTTCCGCCTCATGGTGGCGGCGAATCCACGAAAAAGCTCCTCCCACATTTTTTTCTCGACGAAACCCTTCATATAGCAGGCTGCCCACAAGCCCCCTTGGCGCAGCCAGGGGGGTGGCCGCGCCGAGCAGGCTTGTGGCCACCTGCTGGCGCCCCTCTGGCGCTTCTTCGGCCCAGTATTTTTTATAAATCCGGAAAAAATCGTTGTTGATTTTTACGGCGTTTGGAGTTGCGCAGAATAGGTATCCCAACTTTGCTCCTTTTCAGGCCAGAATTCCAGCTGCCGGCATTCTCCCTCTTCATGTAAACCTTGCAAAATAAGAGAGAAAAGGCATAAGTATTGTACCGTGAAGTGAAATAACAACCCAAGAAGCGATAAATATCAACATGAAAACATGATGCAAAATGGACGTATCAGTAAGTTACCCGCTTGGGCACGCCCTGTGTGTCTATTGTCCATGTTTGGCTGATTTACTCCTTTTTACTTGACGTCCAGGGATGTCGCCTCGCCGGGGCTGAAGAGGAAGAAGAAAACCGTCAAGTCGAAGGCGACTCCCGACGCTCCGCCTGCTGTTGTCAGCGCATCGCGGTCTGTTGGTGGGGAGGAGGAGGCTCGTGGGGCAGCCTCCCTAGCCTTGGTCGTCGAGCCCCCGAGCCCCCGATGCAACCCTAAGCGACTGTGGGGATGCCGCTACCCGGGGGGGCATGCCTGCGGGGGTCCTCACGCTCCTGAGGTGTTGATGCCCGCAATTGCTGAGCAGTTTTTGGGACCCCTTGTTCTTCGTGGTATTGCTCCTCCGGCAGCACCACCCGTGCCAGTGCTGGAGACTCTTCGGGAGGAGGTTCAGAAGACGTCGGTGGTGCCCCAAGGTGTCTTGGATGCGGCCTTCACCGCCCTGGGTGATGTGCAGTCGAGATGAGGAAGGTCGAGAGGGAGGCGAAGGCCGCCCACGCCGCATGGGAGAAGGCACTCAAGGAAGCCAAGGCGGATGTCGAGCGTCATTAGGAGGTGGAAGCCCGCCTGAACGTCCTCCAAGGAGAACAAGCCAAGCTGGCCGAGCAGTGTCATCTGCAGAGGGAGGAGCTTAAGTACCGCGAGGCTAACCTTGCTGCCCGGGAGGGAGAGCTATCCCAGGAGGCGAGTGGCCTGAGCGCGAGGCAGACACACTTGGAAGAGCAGGAGAAGGAGGCTGCCTCGAGGAAGGCCCTCCTCGACGCCCGGGAGAAAGCTCTCACCATGGCCAAGGAGAGGAAGACCGTGGAGCTGGCTTGCTTCTCTGAAGTTGAGCTCAGCCTTCGTACGACACTCCGCTCCCTCTGCCGGATGAGTTCGATGAGCCTCTGGCCACCCCGGAGGGAGGGTTTGCCGCACTCACATAGAGGCTCGCCGCGGCGCTGGATATCGCCGTTGTGCAGGTGTACAAGATCTTGGACAGCGAGTGCCGCGATCTCTTCTTCGCGGTTGTGACTCGCGTCTTCATCCATCTTCATCTTCACGAGCCAGAATTCGATCTAAGCTCCGTGATCGTGACGTTCCTTGCCAAGGCCCAAGACCACGCCGCGGAGGCGGTGGAGGGGCCCGTGGAGGCGTTGGTGAGGAGGTTCGCCCGCGTCGCAGCTCCATCGTCTCCTGGTGCCGCCGAAGCCGACGATGGGGAACACGATGCCTCTGACATCGTGGACCAGCCCCCTGTGGTGGGGGTGACCAGCGGTGGCTCCTCCTAATTTCCTATCCCTGTTATTTTCCTGCAATGCACATCATGCCTCACGGAGGCGTTAAACTTATTTGCATTTTTATGAACTTGGTCACGATTTGTAATAACTGAATGCTTGAATGTTTTCCTCGCCCTATCCATGTCATGTTTGGTGTGTTACTGTACATCGACATGGCCCACCCCGCCCGTACCTTCCCGCGATTGAACTGACCAGAAACCAAGAATGACCCAATGGGGGAAGGGGCTATGAGCGCAGTTAGGCTCCCGAGTCGCGATGCTCAGGAGACCCCTTGACGTGTGAGCTGCGCTCATGAGGAGAACACGGAGAAGATTTCAAAACATGGGACATCTTCAGCACTCCGCGTCGGTAGGGCCTGCCCCACACGTACCTCCCCGCGATTGGCCCGACCGGAAACCAAGGACGGCCGAAAGGGGGAATGGGCTACGAGCGCAGTTAGGCCCATGAGTCGCGATGCTCAGGGGTCCCCCTTAACGTATGAGTGACACCAATTATCCTCCTAAGCAGCTGGTAATTTGAGACTCTCGAACTCCTTCAACACTCTGCCTCGGTAGGGCCCGCCCCGCGCGTACCTCCTCGCGGTTGAACCAACCGGAAAGGGCGGCTCAAAAGGGAAAGGGGCTATGGGCGCAGTCCAGGCTCCTGAGTCACGATGCTCAAGACTCCCCCTTGACGTACGAGTGACTCCAGTTTTCTTCCTAAGGGATCCGAAGTGATTTGTCGAGCGCACAGGGCTCTGCGTCGGCAGGGCCCGCCCATTGCGTACCTTCCTGCGATTGAACCATCCAAGGACGACCCAAAGTGGGAAGGGGCTACGGCCGCAGTTAGGCCCCTGAGTCGCAATGCTCAGGGGTCCCCCTTGACGTGTGAGCGGCTTCGTACCTTCAACTGTTTTCCCCACACACTGGCCTAGGGCGAAGATGTGGGTTTACTATGTTGATCTCCTTGCCGGCCGAGGGCGTAGCCACTGTCGGGCTGTGTTGGTGTAAGCTGTGGGCACAGTCATCGGCGGACTGCATTGGTGCCAGTTAAGGGCATAGTCATTGGCGGACTGCATTGGTGCCAGTTGAGTGTGTAGTCATTGGTGGACTATGTTGATTGCCCTTATTTGTACCCAGCGTGGAGCATAGATCTTGCACTAGGAATGGGGTGGACCCCTCCGCGTTCTCGGGGGCCCCTGGGCATATACAGCCTCGGCTTGGTATTACGTGAGAGTGTCACGGTCGGGGTGTATATGGGAGGTCGCGTGGATGCTTTGGCCTTGCGAGTATCCCTACCCCGAGTCATTGGTGGACTGAGCTTCTCCCAGCATGGAGCATAGGCCTTCCACTAGGCATGGGACGGACCCCTTCGCGTCCTCAGGGGGCCCTGGGCGTATATAGCCTCGGCTCATTATTACGTGAGAGTGTCACGGTAGGGGTGTATATGGGAGGTCGTGAGGACGCTATGGCCTTGCGAGTGTCCCTACCCCCCGAGTCATTGGTGGATTGAGTTGATTTTGTTTGGGCCATTGACAAACCCTGATGACTCTTCTTCTTTGGGAGCGACGCTACATATCTGCATGGACAAACTTCGACCGAAGCCCCCTAGCGTGGGTCCGACAACCCGACAATATAAGCAAGGCAGAACGTTAGGATTCTTAACGGGTGAAACTAAATGAGAAAACGACGCATAAACAAAAGTAGCAGTCGGAGGAGTGTCCTGAGCTCGGGGAGACCGCATGGCCCCAGGGGTGCCCTCAGACGGGGTGAACCAAAAATTTACCTCGCAACAGTGCCGTTGAAGTACCGAAGGCGCCGTTGTCGCTTGATCTCATGTCTCCACGGTCGCGACCCTGACGGGTCCGCCACTTCCCAAGGCTCGGGGCCTTCTCTTGGCCCGAGCATATCCTCCTCTTCCTCGCGGAGCCCCAGCAGGCGGGGTACGAGCCTGGCACGCTGGAGCCTTTGGTAGGTGGCAGCCGCGTTCCCCAGCCCGAAGGGCATGAAGGCATTGGTGTCCGAGTACTCCCACCGGTAGACAGCCAGGGTAGGCCAGAAGGGTTCATGCGCCGCGACTATGTTGGTTACGGGCGCGTTGATGCAGATGCGGGGCTGTGTTGGGTAACGTAGCATAAATTCAAAAAGTTTCTTACGCATATTCAGATCTTCCTATGGAGAGACGAGCAACGAGAGAGGGGTGAGTGCATCTTCATACCTTTGAAGATCGCTAAGCGGAAGCGTTGCTAGAACGTGGTTCATGGAGTCATACTCGTGGCGATTCAGATCGCGGTGTGATTCCGATCTAGTGCCGAACCACGGCACCTCTGTGTTCAACACACGTGCAGCCCGGTGACGTCTCCCGCACCTTGATCCAGCAAGGAGGAGGGAGAGGTTGGGGAAGATCTCCGGCAGCACTACGGCGCGGTGACGATGGAGAGACGAGGTCTCCCCGCAGGGCTTCGCCAAGCACTGGCACAAGGGAGGAGAAAGAAGAGCAGGGCTGCGCCGAGGGAGAGCAAGATTGGTGTCTCTAACAGCCCAAAGTGCCCACTATAAATAGGGGAAGGGAGGGGCTGCACCCCCTTGAGTGTTTCCGTCTCTTGGGAGGTGCGGCGGCCAGGAGGGGGAGGAGGGGTGGCGCACCCTTCTGGTGGGCCTTAGGCCCACCTGCGCTAGGGTTTCCCCCCTCTCCCCTGTTCTTGCGCCATGGGATGAGTGTGGGGGGCACACCAGCCCACCTAGGGGATAGTTACCTCCCGCACTTGGTCCATCTAGCCTCCCGGGGTCGTGGGCCCCTTCCGGTGGACCCCCGGGGCCACTCCCGGTGGTCCTGGTGGTCCCGGTACGTTATCGGCGATGCCCGAAACACTTCCGGTGTCCAAAACCATCCGTCCTGTATATCAATCTTTACCTCCGGACCATTCCGGAGCTCCTCGTGACATCCAGGATCTCATCCGGGACTCCGAACAACTTTCGATAACCTCGGATAACAATTCCCTATTACCCTGGCGTCATCAAACCTTAAGTGTGTAGACCCTACGGGTTCGGGAGACAGGCAGACATGACCGAGATACCTCTCCGGCCAATAACCATCAGCGGGGTCTGGATACCCATGGTGGCTCCCACTTGCTCCACGATGATCTCATCGGATGAACCATGATGTCAAGGATTCAATCAATCCCGTATACAATTCCCTTTGTCTCTCGGTATAGAACTTGCCCGAGATTCGATCGTCGGTATACCTATACCTTGTTCAATCTCGTTACCGGTAAGTCTCTTTACTCGTTCCGTAGCACGTCATCGTGTGACTAACTCCTTAGTCACATTGAGCTCATGATGATGTTCTACTGAGTGGGCCCAGAGATACCTGTAGTGCAAATCCCGATTTCGATTCGTACCAACCCAACAAACACTTTCAGAGGTACCTGTAGTGCACCTTTATAGTCACCCATTTACGTTGTGACGTTTGATACACCCAAAGCACTCTTATGGTATCCGGGAGTTGCACAATCCCACGGTCGAAGGAAAATACACTTGACATTAGAAAAGCTTTAGCATATGAACAATACGATCTAGTGCTACGCTTAGGATTGGGTCTTGTCCATCACATCATTCTCCCAATGATGTGATCCCGTTATCAATGACATCCAATGCCCATGATCAGGAAACCATGATCATCTATTGATCAACGTGCTAGCCAACTAGAGGCTTCCTAGGGACACATTGTGATCTATGTATTCACACATGTATTCACACATTGAATCTGATCCTTTTCATGGATATGAGTCTGAAACGGTTGTAGCACATCTTACTAAGTTGAATGATATAGCCACCCTATTCACGAATGAGGAAAATATTCGCCATTACTATATCCTTAAGTTCTTTCCTTTCTCGTTAAAGGGTAATGCTAAGACATGGTTTACTTCTCTTGCTCTTGGTTGTGTGCGTAGTCCCCAGGATATGATTTACCAGTTCTCTGAGAAATTTTTTCCTGCCCATAAGAAACAAGCTGCCTTGTAGGATATATATAACTTTGTGCAAGTTGAAGAAGAGAGTCTCCCACAAGCTTGGGGGAGGCTTGTCTTGTTACTGAATTCTTTGCCTGATCACCCTCTTGAGAAGAATGAAATGCTTGATATCTTTTATAATGGACTAACCGATGCTTCTAGGGACCACCTAGATAGTTGTGCTGGTTGTGTTTTCAGGGAATGAACTGTGGAACAAGCTGGAATTCTATTGAATAATATCTTGAGCAATGATAATGCTTGTACTATTCCGGAACCACCTCCGAAGCCAACTCCGAAGAAAAGAGGTATTCTATTCCTCAGTCCTGAAGATATGCAAGAAGCCAAGAAATCTATGCAAGAGTAAGGTATTAAATCTGAAGATGTTAAGAATCTACCACCTATCGAAGAAATACATGGTCTTGTTAACCCAACACACGTAGTAGAGGTAAATTCTCTTTGTAGATTCAATGAGAGTGATATTCCTTATGATAAACCTGCTAGCTTATGCTTAGATGAATTTGATAACTTTGTTGCCAAACAACAAAGTTTCAATGATTATGTTAGCAGACAATTGGAACAAAATGCTCGCATGATTAGTCATATCAGTGCTTGTGTGGATAGAAATGCCAATGATCTTAAGCTTTTGAGTAAACATGCCTCTATGAACAGTACTCAAGTAGACCAAGTATTTAAGGCTCAAAATGACTTGCTCAATGAGTTGAATGACAATTCTGTTAGAGTTGTCACTAGAGGTGGTAGAATGACTCAGGAACCTTTGTATCCCGAGGGCCATCCTAAGAGAACTGAACAAGATTCTCAAGGAGTTAACACTGAGGCACCTAGTCATCCTGGTAATAGGAAGAAAAGGAAAGATGATAGGAACTTGCATGCTAGCAAACCTGTTGCTGTTACAGCCGAGCATCCAAATGATGTCTCTGTTTCTGATACCGAAACACAATCTGGTGATTAACATGAGCCTAGTGATAATATTGATAGTGGTGTTCATGTTGATGCTCAACCTAGTAATGATAAGGATGTGGAGATTGAACCTGCTGTTGATCTTGATAATCCACAACTTAAGAACGGGAGATATGATAAGAACAACTTTATTTCTAGGAAGCATGGTAAATAAATAGAACCATGGGTTCAGAAACCCATGACCTTTCCTCCCAAACCATCGAAGAAAAAGGATGATGAGGATTTTGAGCGCTTTGTTGAAATGATTAGACCTGTCTTTCTGCAAATGGGTTTGACAGATATGCTCAAAATGTCTCCTTATGCTAAGTACATGAAAGATATTGTGACTAATAAAAGGAAGATACCTGAGGTTGAGATTTCCACCATGCTTGCCAATTACACCTTCAAGGGTGGAACTCCTAAGAAACTAGGTGATCCCGGAGTGCCCAATATACCTTGCTCCATTAAAGGAAATTATGTTGGAACTGCTTTATGCGATCTTGGAGCTGGTGTTAGTGTTATGCCTCTCTTTTTATATTGTAGACTTGAATTGGATAAGTCGACACCCACTGAAATGTCTTTGCAAATGGCCAACAAATCAACTGTTTTTCCTTTTGGCATTTGCGACGATGTGCCTGTTGTGGTTGCTAATGTTACTATCTTAACGGACTTTGTTATTCTGGATATTCCCGAGGATGATGCCATCGCGGTCATCCTTGGAAGACCCTTTTTAAACACTGCAGGGGCTATTATTGATTGCAACAAAGGCAATGTCACTTTCTATGTTAATGGTAATGAGCATACGGTGTACTTTCCGAAGAAACAATATCGAGTACATTGCATCAATCCTATTGAAAAAACTTCATCAATTCTTATTGGAGGCTTTGAATGCCCTATACCTACTGTCAAGATGAAGTATGATTTACTTGTTGGGGATATGTACATCCCCGTTGAGGTAACCTAGTGATTATTCGAAAATTCTCCGGTTTTATGTGATTCGAAAAACGTTTGTCAAGGAGACTTGATCAACCTCATTGACAGATTTTCTTTGATAACCATGAGATGGATGAATCTATGAGTCACAACCTTCTGTTCCGAACTTTTACTTTCTGTTGTTTAGAAGAAAAATGATAAATTTAGCTTTATTTTTCCTGTTTTCTGCTTTTTCCGTCCCTTAGAAAAGTGTCCCGAAAATAAAAGTTCTTCAAATGCCCTGAAATTCAAGTATGATTTTTTCTGGAATTTTTCAAAAATTCTGAGATAGAGAGCTAGTAAGGGGGATGCACGAGTGGGCCACAAGCCCAGGAGGCGCGGGCACCCCCCTGGCCGCACCTGGCAGGCTTGTGGGTCCAACGTGCCCCCCTCCACTTATTCCAGCTCCCATCTCCTTCTTCCGCCTCCAGAAAAAATTATTCCACCGGTCAAACCCGTGTTCTTGCTCTTCTTGCTGCATTTTTCGATCTCCTTGTGCAAAGCCCCATTCACCAAACTGTTTTGGGGAATTTTTCCTTGGTATGTGACTCCTCCATTGGTCCAATTAGTTTTTCTTCGAGTGCTTCATTCGTTGCATATTTTTGCTATCTTGGTGACCCTGTTCGTGAGCTTTGCATGTTAATTTTAGTTGGTCCCAAGTAGTTTTGATGCATGATATGGCCCGATGACCCACAAGTATAGGGGATCAATGGTAGTCCTTTCGATAAGTAAGAGTGTCGAACCCAACGAGGAGCAGAAGGCTCTAATAAACGGATTTCGGCAAGGTAATAACTGCAAGCACTGAAAGTAGCGGTAACAAGTGATTGTGTAGCGAGGTGAAACGTAGCAGGCAAAGAGTAACATGTAACAAGTAGTAGCAACGGTGCAGCAAGTGGACCAATCCCTTTTGTAGCAAGGGACAAGCCTGAACAAAGTCGTATAGGAGGAAAAACGCTCCCGAGGACACACGGGAATTTCTGTCATGCTAGTTTCATCATGTTCATATGATACGCGTTCGTTACTTTGATAGTTTGATATGTGGGTGGACCGGCGATTGGGTACTGCCCTTACTTGGACAAGCATCTCACTTATGATTAACCTCTCTCGCGAGAATCCGCAACTACAAAACTGAGTAATCCAACTAGCATCAACTACAAAGAGTAATCAACACTACTAGCGACCTTACAAGTACCAATCGGAGTTGCGAGACGAAGATTGGTTACAAGAGATGAACTAGGGATTGGAGAGGAGATGGTGCTGGTGAAGATGTTGATGATGGAGTGTTGGTGATGACAATGGCGACGATTTCCCCCTAAGGGAGGGAATTTTCCCCAGCAGGATCATCCTGCCGGAGCTCCAGATTGGATCTGCTCAAGTTCCGCCTCGTGGCGGCGGTGAAACCACGAAAAAGCTCCCGATTGATTTTTTTTTCCAGACCAGGACGCTTCGTATAGCAAAAGAGGGGGGCTAGTGGGCCTTCAGGAATCCCACAAGCTTGCCCACCGCCACCAGGGGGGTGGTGGCGGAGTGGGGGCTTGTGGGGCCCTGGGGGCCCCCCTCCGGTAGTTCTTTCGCCCAATATTTTTAATATATTCCAGAAAAAATCCACGTAAATTTTCAGGGCATTTGGAGATGAGCAGAATAGTGGACTAGGATTTCCTCCTTTTCCAGTCCAGAATTCCAGCTGCCTGAATTCTCCCTCTTCAAATAATCCTTGCAAAATAACAGAGAAAAGGCATAAATATGGTACCACAAGTAATATAACAGCCCAAAAAGCAATAAATATCAACATGAAAGCATGATGCAAAATGGACGTATCAACTCCCCCAAGCTTAGACCTCGCTTGTCCTCAAGCGAAAACCAAGTTCCATAAACATGGCCACATGTTGAGGGACGAAGGTGTCGATAAAACATAATACGGACATGAGGGCATCATGATCACACATAGGACAGCAATATATCATAAAGATTCTTATGGGAAAGTAAAAATTCCTTCACAAAGCAAAGCATGAAGCAAAAACCTTACCAGAAGTAACCAACAATAATCCATAGTCATTGAAGCAATTGCAATTTATCACAACATCAGAAAGAGTCAAATAAGAGCTTGTAAGGCAAACCCACATACTCAATCATCTCTTTCGTTTTCCACAATTGTTACAACTCACGTGGTACTCATGGTGTCAGAGTTTCAGCTGGACACAGAGGAAGATAGGAGCTTATAGTTTTGCCTGCCAACCATTTACATCAAGGGTAAAGTCAACAACAATAAAGCATAAGTACTCAACTCCAAGTTGATATATGAATATAGATCTTTCCCAAGCATGTGACGGTAGTGAAGACAAAGGCAAAAAGGGAATTGGTGATGATCACCATGACTCTTTCAAGGGTAAAAAGTAAAGGTACAAGATAGGACCTTCGCAGAGGGAAGAAGAGGTTGTCATGCGCTTTTGAGGTTTGAATTTGTGTCCTCTTAGTGCGGAGGAACGTCACTTTATATTGCCTCATGTGACAAAGAACTTTATTATGCAGCCTGTCCCTTTTATGTCTTCCTCATCACAGGTTCGTACAAAGCTTATTTTCCACACACTAATAGATCATACATATTAGAGAGCAATTTTTATTGCTTGCACCGATGACAACTCACTTGAAGGATCTTATTCAACCCATAGGTAGGTATGGTGGACTCTCATGGCAAAACTGGGTTGGAGGTTTATGGATGCACAAGTGGTATCTCTACTTGGTGCGGGAGTTTTGGATAATATGAGGTGGATGCAATCGTCACATGCTAAGGGATCTCTAATCATATAACATTGTTTGGAACCAAGCAAACACAATTCATTATGTTGTCTTCCTTGTCCAACATCTACTCCTAGGCATGTAATAGTTTGGTGAGTGCTCACAATTGTAAAAAGTGTCTAAGATGATATATTTATATGTGAACCTCTCTTTCCTTATTACTTCTTATTAATTGCAACAATGACTGAGGTCTATGTTGATTTATTCTCAACAAGTTTCAATCATCATACGTGTCCTAAGTGAAGTTATCACTTTCCATAAGATTGTCTCATGATCTTTCATGCTATCGTTCTTTTCATACTTTTGATCATGGCACAAAGCAAAGCCCTTGACTGAGACACTCTTTATTATATAGCTCGTAAGCTCGAATACATCAGGGCACAGACAAAAGCAAAAGAGTCAAACTAAAAACTAAAGACTTATTCCTCTAAAAGAAGAAATAAAAACTGAAAAGGAAAGAACAAAAACAAAGGTAAAAGCAAAATATATAAAGGTGATACGATACCAGGGCAACTCCCCCAAGCTTGGCAGAAGCCAAGGGGATTGCCCATACCAATGCTTAGTTGTCTTCCTTTGGTGGTGATGGTGGTGTTGTTGGAGCAGTCTTGAGATTGTCTAATTTCCACTTGAGCAAAAAGTTTTGCTCCCTTAGATCGTCATTTTCCTCCTCAAGTTTCAAAACTCTGTGGCAGAGCTCCTGCTTACTCTCCTGCAAGAAACGAGAAGGGAAAAAATTCCAAAACTGAGGAAATTTCCTATTGGAAAAGTATCGGAGTCCAATTTCTTGCCGAAACAGATACATCTTCGTTTTCAAGGTCTGAAACAGGCTGATAAACATCCCTTATGTACTCCTCTGGAGTTATGACATTGATGATATTGGTCTCAACATTTATGGGAGTACCAGAGATGTAATGCTTGATTCTTTGCCCATTTACCACTCTAGGAAAATTTCCTTCCGTTTTATTGATTTTGATGGCACCGGAATGATATACTTCCTCAACAACATAGGGACCTTCCCATTTAGAGAGAAGCTTGCGTGCAAAGAATCTCAAACGAGAATTGTATAGCAAGACATAATCACCTACATTGAACTCTCGTTTCTGTATTCGTTTGTCGTGCCATCTCTTAACCTTCTCGTTGAACAACCTGGCATTCTCATATGCCTGGGCTCTCCATTCATCTAACGAGCTGATATCAAACAACCGCTTCTCACCGACAAGTTTGAAATCAAAGTTGAGCTCTTTGATTGCCCAATAAGCTTTGTGTTCCAGCTCAAGAGGTAAATGATAGGCCTTACCGTAAACCATTTTATACGGTGACATGCCCACGGGATTCTTATAAGCAGTCCTATAAGCCCATAGTGCATCATCAAGTTTGCTAGACCAGTTCTTTCGAGATCTATTGACGGTCTTTTGTAGGATCAACTTGATCTCCCTATTACTCAACTCAACTTGACCACTGGACCGAGGATGATAAGGAGATGCAACTCTATGGTTGACATCATACTTAGCTAGCATCTTACGGAAAACACCATGAATGAAGTGTGAACCGCCATCAGTCATCAAGTATCTAGGGACTCCAAATCTTGGGAATATGACTTCTTTAAGCATCTTAATAGAGGTGGGGTGATCAGCATTTTTAGTGGGGATAGCTTCTACCCACTCAGTAACGTAATCCACATCAACTAAGATGTGAGTGTACCCATTGGAACTCGGGAAGGGTCCCATATAATCAAAGCCCCAGACATCAAATGGTTCAATGACAAGTGAATAGTTCATAGGCATCTCTTGACGCTTACTGATGATCCCTATCCTTTGACATTCGTCACAAGACAAGACAAACTTACGGGCATCCTTGAAGAGAGTGGGCCAATAGAAACCTGATTGCAATACCTTATGGGCAGTTCTATCTCCAGCATGGTGTCCTCCGTAGGCTTCGGAATGACACTTCTGCAGGATCTGTCCCTGTTCATGTTCAGGCACACAACGTCTAATAACACCATCTACTCCTTCCTTATAAAGGTGAGGATCATCCCAAAAGTAGTGTATCAAATCAAAGAAGAATTTCTTCTTTTGTTGATAGGTGAAACTGGGTGGCATGTATTTGGCTACGATATAGTTTGCATTATCGGCATACCACAGTGCACTAAGTGAAGTGCGGATGACATTTAATTGCTCCTTAGGAAAGTTGTCATCAATAGGTAGTGGGTCATCAAGGACATTCTCTAGCCTAGAAAAGTTATCTGCTAGAGGGTTATCGGCACACTTTCGGTCAACGACGTGCAAATCAAATTCCTGTAGCAGGAGAACCCATCTGATCAACCTAGGCGTAGCGTCCTTCTTTTCCATGAGGTACTTAATAGCAGCATGATCAGAGTGAATAGTGACTTTGGACTCAACTATGTAAGATCTGAACTTTTCACATGCAAACACGACTGCTAAAAATTCCTTCTCCGTAGTGGCATAGTTTCTTTGGGCACTGTCTCGAGTTTTACTAGCGTAGTGAATGACATTCAACTTCTTGTCAACTCTTTGTCCTAGAACAGCACCAACAACATAATCACTAGCATCACACATGATTTCAAAGGGCAAGTTCCAGTCAGGTGGTTGAACAATAGGTGCGGTTATCAAAGCCTTCTTAAGTATTTCAAAGGCTTCCTCACAATCCTCATCAAGAACAAAAGGAACATCCTTCTGCAAGAGGTTGGTAAGAGGCCTAGAAATCTTAGAGAAGTCTTTAATGAACCTTCTATGGAAACCAACATGACCTAGGAAACTTCATATACCTCTGATATCTGTGAGGCAAGGCATTTTCTCAATTGTATCAACCTTAGCCTTATCAACTTCAATGCCTCTTTCAGAGATTTTGTGTCCCAAGACGATGCCTTCATTAACCATAAAGTGGCACTTCTCCCAATTCAAGACGAGGTTGGTTTCTTCGCATCGCTGTAAGACTGATCAAGGTTGCTGAGACAATCATCAAAGGAAGACCTGTAAACGGAGAAGTCATCCATGAAAACCTCCACAATATTTTCACAAAAGTCAGAGAATGTAGTCATCATAAATCTTTGGAAGGTGAGAGGTGCATTACATAAGCCAAAAGGCATACGTCTATAGGCAAAGGTACCGAAAGGGCAGGTGAAACTGGTTTTCTCTTGATCGGATTGTGGAACAGGTATTTGCGAGAAACCTGAATAACCGTCTAGAAAGCAGAAGTGTGTGTGTTTTGATAGACTTTCTAGCATTTGGTCGATGAACGACAAAGGATAAAGATATTTCCTGGTTGCCTTGTTCAGTTTCTGGAAGTCTATCACCATTCTATAGCCGGTAATAATCCTTTGTGGGATTAGTTCATCCTTATCATTAGGAACGATGGTGATACCTCCCTTATTAGGCACGCAATGTACTGGATTTACCCAATCACTATGAGCAACATGATAACTGATTCCTGCTTCTAGAAGTTTTAATATTTCTTTTCTAACTACCACTTTCATCTTAGGATTTAATCTCCTTTGATGATCAGCAATTGGTTTAAAGTCAGGATCAGTTTTAATCTTGTGCTGACATAGAGTAGGACTAATACCCTTAAGATCATCAAGAGTATATCCAATAGCAGTGCGTTGCTTCCTCGGAGTTTTTAGTAACTTCTTCTCTTCGCGCTCTGAGAGGAGAGCACTAATAATGACAGGATATATCTCCTTCTCATCAAGATAGGCATACTTAAGAGTATTAGGCAACTGTTTAAGCTCAAACACAGGATCACCCTTTGGTGGGGGAGGATCCCCAAGTAGTTCAACAGGTAGATTATTCTTGAGAATAGGATGTTGTTCTAAGACAACTCTATCTATCTCATCTCTCTCCTCCATATGCATATCATTTTCATGCTCAAGCAGATATTGCTCTAAAGGATCCGTAGGAGGTACGACAATAGAGGCAAGAGCAATGATTTCATCTCTACCAGAAGACTCTCTTTCATGGGATTGTCTAGCAAACTCGGAGATGTTAAATTCATGAGACACATCCTCGAAACTTACTATGACAGTCTATTTAATGCAATCAATGTGAGCATTGACAGTGTTGAGAAAGGGTCTACCAAATATGATGGGACAAAAGCTATCTTGTGCAGTACCAAGGACGAGGAAATCAGTAGGATACTTCGTCTTACCACACAGGACTTCTACGTCTCTCACAATTCCCAGAGAGAACGGGGTATTGCACTATAACCAGCTCCCATATCACATAAACCATGGTAACAGTGCTCTCCTATCTTAACAGAAAAAACGGGCAGGCCAACTACAGGTCCGTGTTTGTCATTCGCGTGAGGTTTAGCAATTCTAGTGGAGTCCTCAGAGAAGTTGATAACATGCCCATCTATGTCTTCGGCTAAGAGATCTTTGATAATAGAAACACTAGGTTCAACTCTAATCTCCTCAGGGGGTGCAAGTGGTCTAATGTAACCCCTACATTTCATAGTTGGAGCTTGAGAGTAATCCTTTATCCTAGCAGGGTATGGTGGTCTCTCAGTGTAAGCACAAGGAACAACAGGATCACTAAAATCTGTGATTTTCTCCTCAACTAGATTGGTTTTGGCTATGTTGCTTTTTACAGGAGGATGATATTTAAACCACTTCTCTTTGGGAAGATCAACATGATCAGCAAAAGATTCACATAGAGAAGCTACTATCTCATAGTCAAGTCCATACTTAGCGCTAAAATCTCTAGAAGTGTTTGTCTCAACAAAAGATTTAACGCAATCAAACTGGAAATTCATACCTGACTCCTTACCTTCCTCCAGCTCCCAATCTTCAGAGTTGCGCTTGATTCTCTCAAATAAATTCCATTTGTGATCAATATCCTTCTTCATAAAAGAACCGGCACAAGAAGTGTCAAGCATGGTACGATCTTCATGAGAAAGCCGAGCATAAAAGTTTTGAGTGATGATTTCTCTCGAGAGCTCATGATTGGGGCATGAATATAGCATTGATTTAAGCCTCCCCCAAGCTTGAGCTATGCTTTCCCTGTCACGAGGCCAAAAGTTATAAATAAAGTTTCGATCACGATGTGCTAAATGCATAGGATAGAACTTTTGATGAAATTCCAATTTCAATCGATTGTAGCCCCATGATCCAGCATCATCACATAGTCTATACCATGTCAACGCCTTATCCTTCAAAGATAAAGGAAATACTTTATTCTTTACCTCATCCTCGGGCAAACCCGCAAGCTTAAATAAACCACAAACTTCATCTACATAGATTAGATGAAAGTCTGGATGTGAAGATCCATCTCTTGTAAAAGGATTAGCCAGCAGTTTCTCAAGCATACCCAAAGGAATTTCTTAAAAGATATTTTCAGTAGGTACCTCAGGTTGAGGAGAAACTCCTCGTGCTTCCGTTCATGGTGAAGATACCCCGAACAAACTCCTCAAGGGAAGAGTTTCCATAGTGACAAGTGACAATAAATTTCAGCACAGTATATAAATGTTTCCTTACCAATTTTCACTTACCAAAGGCGCTTCACTCCGTGGCAACGACGCCAGAAAAGAGTCTTGATGACCCACAAGTATAGGGGATCAATCGTAGTCCTTTCGATAAGTAAGAGTGTCGAACCCAACGAGGAGCAGAAGGCTTTGATAAACAGATTTCAGCAAGGTAATAACTGCAAGCACTGAAAGTAGCGGTAACAAGTGATTGTGTAGTGAGGTGAAACATAGCAAGCAAAGAGTAACAAGTAGCAAGTAGTAGCAACGGTGTAGCAAGTGGCCCAATCCATTTTGTAGCGAGGGACAAGCCTGAACAAAGTCTTATAGGAGAAAAAACGCTCCCGAGGACACACGGGAATTTCTGTCATGCTAGTTTCATCATGTTCATATGATTCGCGTTCGTTACTTTGATAGTTTGATATGTGGGTGGACCGGCGCTTGGGTACTTCCCTTACTTGGAAAAGCATCCCACTTATGACTAACCTCTCTCGCAAGCATACGCAACTACAAAAGAAGAATTAAGACAAAGTCTAACCATAACATTAAATTAGTGGATCCAAATGAGCCCCTCACGAAGCAACGCATAGAATGGGGTTTAAGCTTCCGTCACTCCAGCGACCCATCATCTACTTACTACTTACCAATGCCTTCCTCTAGGCCCAAATATGGTGACGTGTTATGTAGTCGACGTTCACATAACACCACTAGAGGAAAAACAACATACAACATATCAAAATACCGAACGAATATCAAATTCACATGACTATTATCAGCATGACTTGTCCCATGTCCTCAGGAACAAAAGTAACTACTCACAAGACATAATTATAATCATTACGAGAGGTGTAATGAATAGCATCAAGGATCTGAACATAAACTCTTCCACCAAGTAATCCAACTAGCATCAATTACAAAGAGTAATCAACACTACTAGCGACCTTACAAGTACCAATCGGAGATGCGAGACGAAGATTGGTTACAAGAGATGAACTAGGGATTGGAGAGGAGATGGTGCTGATGAAGATGTTGATGAAGATGCCTCTCCTCCGACGAGAGGAGTGTTGGTGATGACGATGGCGACGATTTCCCCCTCCGGGATGGAAGTTTCCCCGGCAGGATCGTCCTGCCGGAGCTGTAGATTGGATCTGCTCAAGTTCCGCCTCGTGGCGGCGGTGAAACCACAAAAAATCTCCAAATTGATTTTTTCCAGACCAGGACGCTTCATATAGAAAAAGAGGGGGGCTAGTGGGCCTTGAGGCAGCCCACAAGCTTTCCCACCGCCACCAAGGGGGTGGTGGCGGAGTGGGGGCTTGTGGGGCCCTGGGGGCCCCCTCCAGTAGTTCTTTCGTCCAGTATTTTTAATATATTCCAGAAAAAATCCACGTAAATTTTCACGGCATTTGGAGATGTGCAGAATAGTGGACTAGGATTTGCTCCTTTTCCAGTCCAGAATTCCAACTGCCTGAATTCTCCTTCTTCAAATAATCCTTGCAAAATAAGAGAAAAAAGGCATAAATATGGTACCACAAGTAATATAATAGCCCAAAAAGCAATAAATATCAACATGAAAGCATGATGCAAAATGGACGTATCATGGCCTCTAGACACTTGTAGGAGTAGTTGCTATGAGTTTTGTTGAGCCTTGTTCATTTTTCTTTTGAGTCACTAGAAATTTCAGAAATTTTCAGAAAAATAAGATTTTCAGGAGAAACTATCATGGTGGTTCCTCAAGCAAAAGGGGTCCCCGTCTCTCGATTCGGGAGCCCGATCCTTATCAGCCGAGAAACGCACAGGTACAACCATGTGAATGGCCTTCTGATGAATTCATGATTGATGCAAGTTTCAAGGACGTGTTTGATACATTTGTTCACAACGCCGGGCTCAAAGAATTCATCTCCAACAAACGCGTACAGTATACTACAATCACTACCTCTTTTGTTCGTAGATTCAAATTTTTAGTTGGCCGTGACTCATCCATATTGTTTGATCTTTATGACAAATCTTATACCATGGATTTAGAGGATTTTAATAGAATTTGCAAGATACCTGATTGGGGTAGTCCCAATGATCCTCCTAAGTCTTCGGTTAGATATTTTATTGCTAGTATAACTGTTGGAGAAACTAGAGATATTAGGCAGGCTACCATGGGGAGTATTCATTTTCCTACCTTACATTACTTTGCCCTCTTCATAGGTAGATGCATTAATGGCAAGATTGAGCATTGTCACCTCTGCGCACCTGACCTTAGTATTCTTAAGATCACAGTAACGGGTGATAGAAGTTTCAACATGGGAGCTATAATCACGAGGAGGCTAAATAATAATGCTAATGAAGGGGATTTATTTGGCGGGATCTATGCCACTCGCATAGCAAATTTTCTTGGAATACCCATCCGCACAGGAGATCCCCTGCTCCATACAGCTTTCCTTGATCGCGCCGCTATGACACGTTATTAGTTCCTTGAGAGGGATATTGAATCCCTCCTATAGCGGTTAATATTTAACCGACATTGTGTTTTCCATATTACCCTTCCTGCTCCTGCCTTCTTTGACTTTCAGGTGAAACAGAGATATTACATAACCAGAGGAGAGACAGAGGAGTATGAGAGGGAGGCGAAGGGTGCTCGCCTCCGTGAGGCAGCTATTCAGGCGGTAGCTATCGCGTTCCCGTACAACCCCCATTATGATTTTGGATATCGCTCGGACTAGCCGTGGGAGTAGACCAACTTAGGCCAAAACCCTAAGCTTGGGGGAGTATGTGTTTATCACCGGCTTTATATTCTTTCTCACGCTTTCACCTTGTTAGTCGGTGTTCACACTTTGCGAGTGTATCATCCATGCTAGTTTATTTATTTTTCTCGCTTTCTTCTCGTGTGTTTGTCTAGTTTTAGAAAAACAAAAAAACAAAAAAACATTATTATTTGTAAGCTTATTTTCCAGCTCGCTTAGTGGTGTTTAAAAAAGAAAACCCAAGCAAATTTCCCGTTCTTCTTTTGCTTGTTGGGAGCTTTCCCGTGTAAATAGTTTTCTTTTTCTCTGGGTCAAGGTAGAAGACCATGGTTAAAATGTTTAGTGTCTCTCACATGCATAATTGTTTATCCATCAAAGAGCCATATTACTTTGTCTTCTCCTCTGTGTTTGCTTGCACATTCTAGCTTAGTCCAATGCACGAACACTCTCATTATTATTCACATCATTCGGTCGTGCAAGTGAAAGGCAATAATGACGATGTATGATGAAGTGACTGAGCCTGTAAAAGCTGGTATGAACTTGACCTATTTTGTTTTTGGAAATATGACTAGCTCACCGTTCCTAATTCAGCTTTGTTATGAGAGAAACATGTTTGCAATAAAAACTTAGAGATCATAGTTTCTGATGCCATGCTTATTTAGCTAGGAGCTTATAATGGTTTGTCTTGATTGCCAATATGAATTTCAAGATGATTATGATATAGTATGATAGGATGGTATCCTCCTTTGAATGATTCAAGTGGCTTGACTTGGCACATGTTCATGCATGTAGTTGAAACAAAATCAACATAGCCTCTATGATATTCATATTTATGGTGATTTATATCCTACTCATGCTTGCACTCAATGTTGGTTAATTTCAATGCCTATTGATGGCTGTTGTTGCTCTCTAGTTGGTTGCTTCCCAGTCTTTTGCTAGCCTTCACTTGTACTAAGTGGGAATACTGCTTGTGCATCCACTTCCATAAACCCAAAGTTGTTCCATATGAGTCCAACATACCTACCTATATGCGGTATCTACCTGCCGTTCCAAGTAAATTTGCATGTGCCACTCTCTAAATATTCAAGTAATAATCTGTTTTGTATGCCCGAACCGCTCTTGTGGTGACAAGGGGCGGTCAGTATCTTCCATGCTAGGCGTGTTATCCTCGATACGTGTGTATTCACTATCACTCACGAGAAAGGGGTCGGTAATCGGAATGCCCAGTTCCATGCTCAAATCGAAAATATAATTGCAAACAAAACTCCCCTTGGATTGTTGTTGGTATGGACGGTACCCGAGGATTCGGTTAGTCATGGAGTGTGATTGATCGGTGGTGGGGGAGTCAAAACTTTACTTTTCTGTTTGGGAACCACCTATAATGTGTGTAGCATGGAAGATGGTGAAAACTCTTGGTCATTGCGTTAACAATGAAAGCATACCATCCAAAATTATTTATCTCTGTTTTAAAAGCTTGAGCTCTGGCACCTCTGCAAATCAATACTTCCCTCTGCGAAGGGCCTATCTATTTACGTTTCTGTTTAGTCAACCTCTTCTTATAAAAGCACCAGTTTGAGAGCACCTCCGTCATTTTTATGCTTTGCTAATATTTGATATTGAGTATGACTATGACTGGATCTTCTTTGCCATGAATTACAATGTTCAGTAAGCCCTTGGTCTTTGAAGGTGCTCTGCATTTATGTTTTGCGGTCTCAGAAAGGGCTAGCGAGATACCATCTGTTCATATTGCTTCATGATTGTTTTGATTGAAGTGTTGACGTTTGAAACTTATTATTATTGCTCGCTAGTTGATTATGTCATTGATATGAGTACACCATGAGACCTAAATGTCATTGCTTTTGTGGTTAGCTTATGATCTTGTTGAAAATCTCAATGTGAGTTAGACAGAGTTCGTAAAAGTTTTTCTTTTGTCTCTTTCAGTTTGTCAACTGAATTGCTTGAGGACAAGCAAGGCTTTAATCTTGGGGGAGTTGATACGTCTCCCTCGTATCTACTTTTCCAAACTCTTTTCCCCTTGTTTTGGACTCTAATTTGCATGATTTGAATGGAACTAACCCGAACTGACGCTGTTTTCAGCAGAATTGCCATGGTGTTATTTTTGCGCAGAAATAAAAGTTCTCGGAATGACCTGCAAATATACGAGGATTTGTTGTGGAATATATAAAAAATACTGCCGCAGGAATTACCTGGAGGAACGGAGCCAGGAGCCCACAAGCCCAGGAGGCGCCCCCCCGCCCGGCCACGCCTGGCAGGCTTGTGAGGCCCTCGTGGCTCCGCCGCCTCCAACTCCAGCTCTATATAGTCTCTCTCGCCCAGACAAAATTAAGAGAGAAGATTTCATCGCGTTTCACGATATGGAGCCGCCGCCACCACCTGTTCTTTCTCTGGAGGGCAGATCTGGAGTCCGTTCTGGGCTCCGAAGAGGGGAAATCGACGCCATCGTCAACACCAACCATCCTTCATCGCCAATTCCATGATGCTCTTCATCGTTCATGAGTAATCTCATCGTAGTCTTGATGGACGGTGATGGGTTGGATGAGATCTATCATGTAATCCAGTTTGTTTTGATGGGGTTTGATCCCTAGTATCCACTATGTTCTAAGATTGATGTTCCTACTACTTTGTTATGCTTAATGCTTGTCACTAGGGCCCTAGTGCCATGATTTCAGATCTGAACCTATTATGTTTTCATCAATATATGTGTGTTCTTTATCCTATCTTGCAAGTTGTAGTCACCTACTATGTGTTATGACCCGGCAACCCCGGAGTGACAATAACCGGAACCACTCCCAGAGATGACCATAGTATGAGGAGTTCATGTATTCACTATATGCTAATGCTTTGTTCCGGTTCTCTATTAAAAGGAGACCTTAATATCCCTTAGTTTACATTAGGACCCCGCTGCCACGGGAGGGATGGACAATAGATGTCATGCAAGTTGTTTTCCATAAGCACGTATGACTAAATACGAAATACATGCCTACATTACATCGACGAATTGGAGCTAGTTACATATCTCCCCATGTTATAACTGTTACATGATGAATGTCATCAGACATAATTATCCATCACCGATTCAATGGCTACGAGTCTTTTCCTACTGGTCCTTGCTAAGTTACTTTACCGCTACTGCTGTCACTGCTGCTACTGTTACCACTACTGTTGTCACTATTGCTACCGTTACTATCACACTACTTTGCTACTGAAACTTTGCTGCAGATACTAAGTCTTTTAGGTGTGGTTGAATTGACAACTCAACTGCTAATACTCGAGAATATTCTTTGGCTTCCCCTTGTGTCGAATCAAGAAATTTGGGTTGAACACTCTACCCTCGAAAACTGTTGCGATCCCCTATCCTTGTGGGTTATCACCCCTCCTGGTAAAACCCCGGAACCCATTCGTCTCTCCCGGTACACTGTCGACAATGCCCAAAATCTTTCCGGAAGCCAAATGCAACAATCCTATATATCAATCTTCGTCTCCGAACCATACCGGAAACCCTCGTGACGTCCGGGATCTCATCCGGAACTCTGAACAAAACTTCGGTCACCAGCACCTATAACTCAACTATACCAAAATGTCACCGTACCTTAAGTGTGTAGACCCTGCGGGTTCGAGAACTATGTAGACATGACCTGAGACACTCCCCGATCAATATCCAATAGCGGGACCTGGATGTCCATATTGGATCCTACATATTCTATGAAGATCTTATCGGTTGAACCTCTATGTCATGGATACAAACACTCATGTATATCATTCCCTTTGTCCTTCTTTATGTTACTTGCCCGAGATTTGTTCGTCGATATCCCCATACCTATTTCAATCTTGTTACCGGCAAGTCTCTTTACTCATTCCGTAATAGAAGATCTTGTGACTAACTCTTTAGTCACATTTCTTGCAAGGCTTGTATGTGATGTTGCATTACCGAGTTGGCCCCGAGATACCTCTCCGTCACACGGAGTGACAAATCTCAGTCTTGATCCATGCTAACTCAACGGACACCTTCGCAGATGCATGTAGAGTACCTTTATAGTCACCCAGTAACATTGCGACGTTTGATACACACAAGGAATTCCTCCGGTGTCAGTGAGTTACATGATCTCATGGTCATAGGAATGAATACTAGACATGCAAAAAATAATAGCAACAAAATGACACAATCACATGCTACCTTTATAGTTTGGCTCTTGTCCATGACATCATTCTCCCAATGATGTGATCCCATCATCAAGGGACAACACTTGTCTATTGTTAGGAAACCTTAACCATCCTTGATCAACAGGCTAGTCAACTAGAGGCTTACTAGGGACATAATTTTGTCTATATATCCACACATGCATTTATGTTTCCATTCAATACAATTATAGCATGGATAATAAACGATTATCTTGAAACAGGAAATATAATAATAACTATTTTATTATTACCTCTAGGGCATATTTCCAACACCCCTTGGGCCCCGACATCTTCATCTTGAGATACACATAACAAGGGCGTGACATGAAACGCGCATAAGCGGGGCGACTAAGGATGGCATGATAAGCACTCTGAAAATCCACAACTTCAAAAGTCAATTTCTCCTTGCACAAGTTCTTATCCGTGCCGAATACCACATCCAACGCAATCTGGCCAAGTGACTTGGCCTTTTTCCCACGGATGACCTCGTGGAACTGTGTATTGCATTCACTCAGTCGAGACATCCGAAAGCCCATTGCTTTGAGGGTTTCTGCATACAGAATGTTCAACCCACTCCCACCATCTATCAAAACCTTGTGAAGAGGAACTCCTCCCACAACTAGGTATACCACCAAAGCTTGTCGACCAGGGGTAGCGACGTGAGTAAGGCGATCCGACTGGTCAAACGTTATGGGAGTCTGAGACCATTTGAGGTATGAGCGAGTGGTCGGAACTGCCAGGTTGACCTCTCTATTTATAACCTTCAATCGACTTATGCTCTCTACATTAGCAAAAAACATCAGGGTGGCATTGATATTTGGAAAATCTTCCTTATCTTCTCCATCCTCCTTCTCAGGAGTCTTCTCGCTCGAGGGAGTGTGTTTTGGTAATATCAGGTTGCCATCTTCATATTTCTTCGTGTCGGTTGCACACAGTAGATCCAGAACATCTGACTGATTCTTTGACTTTGGGGGGGGGGGGGGGGGAATTGCCCTTTGGGCTTTCCCTTGTACTTTCCTTGTGCCGCCATGGTGGCCTCTTCTGGCGGAGTGGAACCATCAGCCTTGCGCTTATATTTCCGATTGGAATTGCCGTCAGCATCATTGTCGACTGCTTTTCCCTTACCGCTGCGGATGCGGTCTTCTTATTCACCATTGGCGTATCGAGCAACAATCTCCATCATCTTGCTCATGGACATGTCACATGTACGACCGAACTTCAGATATAACTCTCTGTACATGACACCAACCTTGAAAGCGCAGACTGCCTGGTGCTCAGAAACGTTTTCCACCATGTGATGAAGGGTGGTCCAACGCTAGATGTAATCTCTCACACTCATTCCACTTCTACACGCAAAGCTGCAACTCGGACAAACCAGGAGGGCACTTGCATGTGCCCTCGAATGTTTTGATGAACACTCGGGCGAGATCCTCGCAACACTAGATGCTAGAAGGAGCCAACTGATTAAGCCATGCCCTAGCCGATCCATCCAGCATCAGAGGCAAATGCTTCATGGTGACGTTGTCATTACCTCCAACAATCTGCACTACGACTCGGTAGTCATTGAGCCATATTCAGGCTTGGATTCTCTTGTGAATTTACTTATTCCGGACGCCAACTTGAAATTGGGGGGAATATCAGCACAAGGATTTCTCTACTGAAGCACTCGGGGCCAGAAACTATAGTACCACTTCCACTTGGACGATCTCTGTCAAAACCATCTCTGTGAGCTCTACCCCTTTCAATCATCCTCTGCGCGAGTACATTTCTCGCATCAAATCCAGGACTTTGCTCATCTTCGAACGGGATCCTATCGTCGTAGTGCTAGGACACATACGTACCACTCCTCAGAGGAGAATGCACCCGACAGCGGTCATCATGATGGTAACAGGGAGCAAACTGGTTTCGCCCTTGATCTTTGTGCTAATCCTCTCGGTAACCCCCGCCTCTACGATGTTGAGGTGACCCTGGACTATAAACTGAACGAACTGTATATGCTCTGGGTGAATTGTTGTGCAACCTATTGAGCGACTGTGACACAACTGAGTTTTGTTGTTGGGCTGCTTGAAGCAAAGTGCGAATTTTCTCTAAGACTCTACCAGCCTCTGTCTTGATGGCTGAATGGAATCTGCTATCTTAGCGTCAACAACAACATTTAGTACCGGAGTACGAAATACCTCGATGTTGTTCTGCGGTCAACTCGAAAAGAGCTCTCGCTGACGTTGACTGGAAACCAGAGGATGATGACGGGCGTGTCCACTCGACGCCTCTCTAGCTTCTTGTTTGCCATGACCAAACCCAGGCGGGCTCTTCATAGAACCCTCCATGAAGACCTCTGCTGTAGGATTGCGGCTCTCGCACTCGGAAGGAACATCAGACTGATCTGACGATGAGTGGATCGCGACTCCACGCTTGATTGCAGCAATCTGCAGAGATGACGGAGATGACACCTCGCGAGCTACCGCGTTTTACACCCATCACTGAAGTTGCTAGCGACCGGATAGCTTATCGTGATGAGCAGTGATACGTCTCCGTCGTATCTACTTTTCCGAACTCTTTTGCCCTTGTTTTAGACTCTAATTTGCATGATTTGAATGGAACTAACCCGGACTAACGTTGTTTTCACCAGAATTGCCATGGTGTTGTTTTGTGCAGAAATAAAAGTTCTCGGAATGTCCTGAAAATTTACGGAGAATTTTTCTGGAATAAAAGAAAAATACCTGCGCAAAGATCCACCGGATGGGGCGTGCAAGTGGGCCACAAGCCCATAGGCCGCGGCCACCCCCTAGGCCGCGCCGTGAGGGCTTGTGGGGCCCACGTGGCACCACCGCCACCAAACTCAGCTCTATATCTTCCGTCTCGCCTGGAAAAAAATCAAAGAGAAGGTTTCATCGCGTTTTACGATACGAAGGCGCCGCCACCTCCCGTTCTTCATCTCGAGGGTAGATCTGGAGTCCGTTTTGGGCTCCGGAGAGGGGAAATCATCACCATCGTCATCATCAACCTTCCTCCTTCGGCAATTCCATGATGCTCTTCACCGTTCGTGAGTAATCTCATCGTAGGCTTGCAGGACGGTGACTAGTTGGATGAGATCTATCATGTAATCGAGTTAGTTTGGACGGGGATTGATCCCTAGTATCCACTATGTTCTAGATTGATGTTGCTACTACTTGGCTATGCTTAATGCTTATCACTAGGGCCCGAGTGCCATGATTTCAGATCTGAACCTATTATGTTGTCGCCAATATATGTGTGTTTTAGATCCTATCTTGCAAGTTGTAGTCACCTACTATGTGTTATGACCCGGCAACCCCGGATTGACAATAGCCGGAACCACCCCCGGAGATGACCATAGTATGAGGAGTTCATGTATTCACGAAGTGTTAATGCGTTGGTCCGGTTCTTTATTAAAAGGAGAACCTTAATATCTCGTAGTTTCCATTAGGACCCCGCTGCCACGGGAGGGATGTACAATAGATGTCATGCAAGTTCTTTTCCCTAAGCACGTATGACTACATACGGAATACATGCCTACATTAGATTGATGAACGGGAGCTAGTTACATATCTCTCCGTGTTATAGCTGTTACATGATGAATCACATCCGTCATACTCATCCATCACCGATCCACTGCCTACGAATCTTTTACTACTGGTCCTTGCTAGGTCACTTTGTCTAGGCTTGCCCTTGCTACAAAAGGGATTGTGCCACTTTGCTGCTATTGTGGCTACTGCTGTTACTCTACTGGTGCTACTACTGCAGTTCCTCGCTACTTCGTTGTTACTTGTTGCAAGACCCTTTTCCGACACCGTTGTCGGGGAAGAATAGTTCCCTGTCCACGTGCAATTTACTGGCGCCATTGATACAACAGTTTGGAATAGTCTGCAGTCAATAGATCTGTTTGTGGCACCGTTGCTATCATACTACTTTCCTACTCATACTTTGCTTGCAGACACTAATCTTTCAGGTGTGGTTGAATCTGACAAACTCAGCTGCTAATACTTGAGAATATTCTTTCGCTTCCCCTTGTGGCGAATCAACAAATTTGGGTTGAATACTCTACCCTCGAAAATTGTTGCGATCCCCTACATTGGTGGGTTATCAAGCAATGGGGCGAACAATCAAAGCCGGGGTCGACGGCTGCCGAAGGATTATGCTGCAGAAACTTGCACGGAAGTGCGTTGCCCCGTGGACCGGGAGCGCCTCGATGTCGAGAGGAGCTTCCTGAAGCCATGCCGAGTCATCGGCAACAAAGACGAGTGCACCGAAACTAATCTCGCCGCCCAGGAACGAATCGCAGCCAGAAGGCATGACGGAGAATGAAAATCGCAAACGAAGTTGCTTAGACGCCTGCCACACGGTGGGCGCCAACTGTCGTGGGAATGAAGCTAACACTTGAGATGTACGGTACGTATGGAGAGGGCAAAGTCCTAGCTATGGCAAGCTTGTAGGGAAGATGTATGAGTTCAGGCCCCTCTCGTGGAGGTAACAGCCCTACGTCTTAGTGCTCGGGAGCTCTTGCAGTGTGGAATGCGTATTACAGGGGGAGCGAACCCTTGTGCCAGAGGGAAGGGGTGGCTTATATAGAATGCGCTACCTCTCATCAAGGCACAGGCATCTAAGGGTTCGATTAGTGGAGTTAAAAGGCGTACGTTACAGCTAACGTATGTAATTAATGTTACTTATGACGACCTACCAAACACTCGCATGTTGGACTCCCGGGAGTGGCTTCCGGTCTTCTTTGTCGACTGGCTTCTGGTTCCTCCGAGTGGAAGTTGATTGTCAAGTGAAGGGAGAAATCCTCTGAGTGATTTCTTACCGAGTGATTCAGACGCTATGGCTATCCAGTCAGAATCCTCCTTGTAGTCTTCATGTATTTAATGAGGTGCCCTTAGGTAGGACATGTAGGTCAGGCCTATGGTCCTACCCTAGGTATACATCCCCATCACAGCTCACGTGCGTCCTCGAGATGGTCGACACCGTCTTATCTTGCTTCTCTTGCGTCCATCTCTGTGTACAAGGTGACACGAGGCGAGTCAAACTCGATGTCCGTGGGGATGACCGCCTCGGACCCGTACACGAGGAAGAACGGAGTGAAACCGGTGGACCGGTTGGGCGTGGCGTGGAGGCTCCACAAGACAACCGACAACTCCTCGATCCAGCAGCCAGCTCCTCGATCCAGCGTCACGAGCCATGGCTTGATGTTGGCTAGGATCAAGCCATTTACTCTTTTTGCCTGGCCATTCGGCTACGAGTGGAACACTGGTGCAAGGTCGAGAGGAGGCCTTCCTTGGAGTAGAAAAGTGCCATCGCGCCTTTGGCGAAGTTTGCGTCGTTGTCAGTGATGATGCTGTGGGGGGGGGGGGGTGCCATAGCGGACGGTGATGTCGCGGGGCCGTCCAGCTTCTTGATGGGTCTTGCCTTGATCCACTGCGTGGACTTGTCGAAGGCTACTAGGAGGTGCGTCATGCAGCCTCGAGCGGTCTTGAATGGTTCCACCTTGTCAAGCCCCCAAACGGCAAAAGCCCATGAGAGAGGGATGGTCTTGAGGGTCGTAGCCAGCAGGTGGCTTTGTGTGGTGAAGCGCTGGCACCCCTCGCACTCATCGACGAGCTGCTTTGCTTCTTCCTGGGCCATTGGCCAGTAGACCCTGTGGCAAAAGGCCTTGGCCACTAGGGTTCTCGAGGCGGCGTGGTGTCTGCGCTCGCCCTGGTGGATGTCTCGTAGGATCTCTTGTCCCTGCTATGATTTGACGCAGTGCTGAAAGACGTCGGTTGCACTACAACAAACCAACTCACGGCTGAGGATGGTGTAGGCGGTGGACCGGCGTTGGATATGCCGGGCTTCGGCTTCGTCCGGAGGAAGCTCCCCACACATGAGGTAGGCGAGGATGGGCTGAGCCGGCACGACTAAAGGAACTGGTGGAGTCGGAGCCCCCGTGTTTCCTATCGAATTCCCTAGAACCGTCAGCCCCCGGGACCGCGGCGGAGGCAGACCCTCCTTCCACCATCATGACGGCTACGGGTTCGGACCCGGCCACCATAGGCCCTTACGGAGCCGGTACCGTGGGCGAAGCCGGTGGAGCCCCCGAGCTTGAGCCAAAGTCGGACGGATCCACGGGCACGAAGATGGATGTCGACTCCGGGGACGGCTTGATTTACAGCTTGTGAAGTTGCTTGAGGGAGACGCTGGTTAGGAGCACCTGCTGGGTGGAGCCGATTTTTGCGAGCACATCCCCCGCCTCATTTTCCGCTCGAGGGATGTGATGGAACTCACGATCCTCGAAGGAGCTGGTGAGCTGTTGGACTAGGAAACGGTAGCTGGCCATGTTGACGTCCCCGACGTCCCATTTTCCATAGACCTGCTACACCATGAGATCCTAGTCGATGAAGCAGAGGATTTGTCGTATGCCAATCTCCTTGGCGAGCTGGAAGCCATGGATGAGTGCCTCGTACTCGGTCATGTTGTTGGAGGTGGAAAAGTGGATTTGGAGGGCGTACTTGAGCTGATCCCCTTTGGGGGATGATAGGATGATGTCGGCTCCCAAGCCGGTTCGCATCTTGGAGTCGTCGAAGTGCATGAGACGATGTGTGGAGTCCAAAGGTAGCGGCATGAACTAGGTCTCGGACCAGTCAACAAGGAAGTCGGCCACCGTCTGGGACTTGATGGTCGTGCACGGATCGTACTAGATGTTGTGGTCGGCCATGGCGATCCGTCCAGTGGCGTCCCGGTTGCCCAGAGGAGGCTGAAGTGCTTCCTTGATTTGACGATGATGTCGTCGACGTAGACATGCACGTTCCTGCCGATTTGCGGCAGGAGACACTTCTGCATGCAGCGCTGGAAGGTGGCGCGTGCGTTCTTCAAGCCGAACGACATGGTGACATATCAGTAGGCCCCGAATGAGGTGATGAAGGTGGCCTTCAGCCGGTTGTTCGGATCCAACTTGATCTGGTGGTAGCCGTGATAGGCGTCCAAGAAGGATAGCAAGTCGCAGCCGGCCGTGGAGTGGATCGCTTGATCAATCCGTGGCTGGGCAAATGGATCCTTTGGACAAGCTTTATTCAAGCTCATGTAGTCGATACACATGCGCCAGGTTTTGTTTTTCTTAAGCACTAGGACTGGGTTGGCCTGCTAGTATGTGTGGAAAACTTACATGATGAAGCCGGCTGCGAGCAGCTGAGCAATGTCTTCTCCCATAGTACGTCGCTTCTACTTGGAGAAACAACACAGGGGTTCCTTACTGGCTTCGCATCCGGTCGCACATGAAGCTTGTGCTTGACGAACTTCCTCGGAACACCCGACATGTCCTTGGGAGACCATGTGAAGATGTCCCAATTCTCATGGAGGAAGTCGACGAGCTTGCCTTCCTATCTGCTTCTCATGGTAGCGCCGATGGTGATACATTGCTTGGGGTTAGCCGGGTCGAGTGGCACGTGCTTGTTGTCTTTCGATAGCTTGAAAGTCACCTCACTGGCTTGCTGGGACAAGGGAGTCCGCCCAGCCGGTTGCTCGATGGACTGGGCCACGAGCCGGTCGAGCTCACATTTTTCCTCCATGATCACCAGTGCCTCGGCCAGCCGGCTGCCATCGCGCACGTGATGACGGGATGATGTATATACTTCTCGCACCTTGTTGGTTAGCCCAAGTGGAAGGATGAGATGTAGTCAGCAGCAGGTTTTCCCTTACACGGGAAATGTAAGGTTTATCGAACCAGGAGGACTCCTAGGATCAACAAGTAGGTGTCTTCCACCTTGGCGCTAGCAGAAGACGTGGACCTGCACACACAATGAATAACTTTGCTCCCAACGAGTACAGAGAGGTTTTCAATCTCTCCGGCCTTGCAGTTTGCAATGGATCAAAACACAAGCGGGAAAGTAATAGTTATTGTGACGGAAACGTAAATGAAAACGGTAAATGATGGAGGTGTAAACAATGATGGTGATATGGACCGGAGTCACATGATGTTCACTAGTGCTGTCTCTCTCCCAAAAGACGATAAACAACTATGCTTGGGGTAAACAAACTACAGTTGGGCAATTAACAGAATTATGAACGCACCGCAATGCTAATTATGCTACTTGATAGTTAGAGGTTCAATAGTAATGGGCAGTACGCCAAGACAACTAGACCGTTTATTCATCAGCATCTACTAACTAATCATCCACCATGAGATATCTGTCCAGAACATCTCTCCGATATTAAGTTGCGAGCCCCAACCAAAGTGTAAACTCAAAGCAACGGACAACTGCGTGAACGAACTATGCGTAAGGTAAACAATCCTTGCAACCGCGGTCACAAGCACCGTTGTTTTCTCCTTGGTGTTAACAGCACATCCCCTAGTCTCATGTTTCTATCACTCAAGCTAGACATCGAGGGCCATGAACCCACAATCATGCATAACGTCCCTCTTGGAGTTACAATCCACTACTCGGCCAAAGCAATAAATAGCAACGGAGAACATGCATGAATCACTATGGAACATAATATAAAAGGATAATCAAATATATAACTCATAACAATTTGACCATAATCTCATAATCCATCGGATCCTAACAAACCGAGCACAGTAATAGCAAGAGAATTACATAGATGCCTTGATCATGTAGGGTAGCTCAGAAGGACTAACCATTGAAGCACAAGATTGGAGAGAAGACATCAAATATAGGCCAAAGGCTGGCACCGAAGGAGGTGGGGCCCACCCAAGCGGCCTGCTGGCGCGGCCAGGGGGTAGGCCGCGCCAGGAGGTCGCCTGGACGGCCCCTCACCCCCCTCTCTCCCATCTTCAGTGATCTGGAAGATTCTGTTTCGCTGTTTGTTTATATATTTTTCCTGGAATTTTTCAGGCTTAGGAAATTTGGGTAAAAGCGCTGCAAAATAGACATCAGAAGACAGAAATTGGCACTGGGTGCACTGAGTTAGTAGGTTAGTCCAAGTATGTGTAAAATGATATAAAAGTGTAGCAAAACAGATAACATTGTCAACCAAAAGATCATGGAACAAGCAGAAATTATAGATACGTTTGAGACGTATCAACATGCACTTCATAGACTTCTTGTATTCGCCGGCTACGGTGATGATGCCTTTGGGACACGATGTCTTCATCTTGAGGTAAGCATAGTGAGGGATCACCATGAACTTGACGAGCGCCAGCCTGCCCTGGAGCACGTGATAGGGGATGTCGACGTACACCACCTCGAGCCATACCAGCTCGTGGTGAAAGTGGGCCTTGTCACCGAAGAGGACATCAAGTTGGATTTTCCCGACGAGGGAGCAAGATTGCCCCGGCATGATCCCGTGGAATACCGTTTGGGTCAGCTGCAGGTCTTTCTCCCTGAGCCCCTGCTTGACCAGCGTGTCACGGTAGAGGATGTTGATGGTGTTGCCGCCGTTGACCAACACCCATGAGAACCGACACGTTAGCCTCTTGGAGGCGATGGTGGGGTTGAGGATGAGAGCGTAGCTACCAGGGTTTGGCATCACGGCCAGGTGGTCACCCCGGCTCTAGGTGACCGGCTTCTTGGACCAGTGCATTTACTGCAACCGAGGGCACGACGACATTCACCTCAAGACGGTACTGAAACTGGATGTGCTTGTCGCTGCCTTCGCTGGTGAAGACGATATAGGCCCCGTCCTGGGGGGGAATTGGTCATGGAGATGGCCGTCGTTGGGGGGAGCCAGAGCCGGAGCCGGCGCAGGAGCCTAACCGTGAGGAGCCGGAGGTGGAGGATACGGAAGGCCCTCATCTCGGGACAATCGCTGGGAGAAGCAGCACTGCCGGAGCGTGTGTGTAGCCGGCTTCGCTCCAGGGTGCATCTTGCACGGGGCGTCGAGCATCTGCTTGAAGGTGAACTTGGGATGCGAGGCGCCCTTGCCGCCGCACTGGAGCTGGCTGGCAGCCTGGGCAGGCGGTTGCACTTCTTCCGTAGTGGCGACCTGCTTGCTCCCGCATCGGGGGTCCAGCTGGTGGGACTTCCGCTTGTTTTTATGCTGTCCCAGACCGTCTGCAGCCAACCGTGTGCCAGCCAGCGGAGCAACAGCCTTGCCTGTTGCGGTGATCTTGATCCATATTGCAGAGTCCGCCATGGCGTACTTGTCCACCTTGGCCATGAGCTCGGCTAGAGTGGCCAGCTCCGAGCACATGAGCTTGTGCTCGAGGAGGGTGTCGTCTCTGTAACCCTCGATGAAGTACTAGATGGCTTGAACCTCGTGCACCCCTTCGTCGGAGTTGTGCAGTTCGGTCCAGCGCGTGAGGTAGTCGCGGAAGGGTTCCTGCTCTTCCTGGACACACATAGCCATCTCGAAGTGACGACACGAACGCTTGTTGGTGTCGGTGAAGTTGCGGACGAAGGCTTCCTCGAAGTCCACCCACATGTTGATGCTACCGACAGGAAGGATGTTAAGCCAAGTCCATGCCGAGCCGGTTACCATGAGAGGGACGTAGCACACCATGATGCGCTAGTTTCCCTTGGCGATGCCGACTACGATGGTGTAGTCGATCAGCCAGTCTTCTGGCTTGGCCGTCCCATTGTACTTTGGGGTGTCTCGGGGAAGAGTGAAGCCGGTGGGAAACGACTCTTCCTGGATCTGGGGACCGAAGCATGCAGGGCTGATCGGGACCTGCTCCTCGAGGTGGGTGTATTGAGCCATCCGATCGAGACAGAGGTGGGCGTCATTCTTTCCTCGAGGGACACGTGGTCCAAGCAGGTGAGCGAGCTCGGCCTGGGCAGATGGAGCCGGCGAGCGCGTCCGCTCTCGTCGCGGAGGTGGGTATGGGTATCAGCGAACTGGTCGCCCCCATTGTGGGCATTTTAACACCGGCTCGAGGCCGCCGGCTACTTGTCCCTGCGCTGGGAGCGCCCGCTGCGGCTCCCGTCGGTGCACCGACCGGAGCCGCGGGGAGAGGAAGAGTGTTGGGCCTGCTGGCGGCCAAAGGCCGCTCGCAGGTCCTCGTCCCCGAGGGGAGGTGTCTTGGTGCCGGCGTGCTGATCAGTCCGGATGCGATGCGCCTAGCCATGAGCTCAATGATGCGGAAGCTTCTGCGAGAGAGAGCTCCATAGGCGTGCTAATTAGTCCGGACGTGATGCGTGTGGCGGAGTTGGCGAGCGGTCGCGCCCGTAGCTTGACTCCGACCGGCGCCGCGGACGGCCCCATGGTGGGCTCCAACTGTCGTTGTCTTCTCATGAAACATGCCATGAGGTGGCCAATCGAACGTGGTTGGGGCCGTAAGAAGGCCCACGGGCTCCGGAAATGGGATAGGGGACAAGCGGTGCAAGACACACGATGTACCCACGTTCGGGGCTCTCCGTGGTAGGTAACACCCCTAGTCCTGCTTGTGTTGGTTGATAAACTGGACGGGGATACCATGTGCTCCTTGAGCTATATGATGGAGAAGGAAGAAGGAGCTGAGAGCTCTCTTTTCCTCTCCTGTGTGGTGCGTGCGTGTGTTCGGCCGACCCGTTGCATGGGGCGGTATCAGGCGGTTTTATATGCCAACCCCCCGACATAAATTAAGTATAAAGCATACCGGGTGGGACCCGACTGACAGCCTCTCAAGCTGGCCAAGGGGCCCACCGGTTGGAGAAGTCTTGTCGCATGTAGGGGGCCGTAGGCTGTTGGTCCTCGTCAAGAGCTGGGGCTCGCCGGCCAGGCGTCGCCATTGGTGCATGCTTGTTACGCGGTGGTGTGCGTCGCACTATGCAGTGTCGTCTTGTGTAGCCAGCTTCGGTCAGCGATACAATCGGCTGCATTGTTGCCATGTCGGGGCAGATAATGGAGTGGATGGGGGCATGCTTGTCACTGTGCCGACATGCTTGTCACTACGCCGCCTCGGCTAGTCCGAGTCGACGACAGTAAGTGGTACGACCCCGTCAACTATAGCCACGCACGATCAGGCCAGCGATACCTGAACTGCTGTAGCCATTCGTTTGATGATGATGCCCCTAATGCGGTTTGTCAAGGTGATGTGACTGGAGCTGACTCGCCGGCTAGCGGGATGCAGTCGGCATGGAGGGAGAGAAGCCTTGCCTAAGCTGGCTCGACCGTGCAGCCGGCCCGGAGCAACCGACCCTTCGCGGAGAAGCGGTCATCCTGTGTATGTTTTTCAAAGGGGAATGGAGGAGTTCTTGCTTTTGGCCTACCTAGGGGTTATCCCCCGTCAACATGTAACAATAGTAGCAAAGGTGCAGTGATACGTCTCCCACGTATCTATAATTTTTGATGGTTCCATGCTATTATCTTGTCAAACTTTGGATGTTTTGTATGCCTTTTATTTCTTTTTCGGGACTAACTTATTAACTTAGTGCGAAGTGCCAGTTCCTTTTTTCCGTGTTTTGGACCATTTTCAGAGGAGAATATTAAACGGAGTCCAAACGGAATAAAACTTCTGAAAAGATTTTTTCTGAAAAAGAAGATACGAAGTGGGCGTGAGAACCAAGGCAGAGGCCGCCAGGGGAGGCCACAAGCCCCCTAGGCGCTGCCAGGGGGGCACGCGCCTAGCAGGCTTGTGGGCCCCCTGTGGCTCGTCTGCCCTACCTCTTCCGCCTATAAATTCCTGAAAAATCCAAAACTACGCGAGAGATCCACGAAAATACTTTTTCGCCGCCGCAAGTTCTGTCTCTGCAAGATCCCATCTGGGGCACGATCTGGTTCCCTGCCGGACGGGGGATTCGGATACGGAGGGCTTCTTCATCAACACCATTGCCTCTCCAATGATGCGTGAGTAGTTCACCATAGACCTTCGGGTCCATAGCTAGTAGCTAGATGGCTTCTTCTCTCTCTTGGATCTTCAATACAAAGTTCTCCATGATCTTCATGGCGATCTATTTGATGTAATCTTATTTTGCGGTGTGTTTGTCGAGATCCGATGAATTGTTGATTTCTGATCAGATTATCTATAAATCTTATATGAGTTTCTTCTGTTCTCTTATATGCACGATTTCATATCCTTGTAGTTCTCTTCCAGTTGTGGGTTTTGTTTGGCCAACTTGATCTATGATTCTTGCAATGGGAGAAGTGTTTGGTTTCTGGTTCATACCGTGCGGTGACCTCACCTAGTGACAGAAGGGTAGCGAGGCACGCATCGTGTTGTTGCCATAAAGGGTAAGAAGATGGGGTTTATATCTATTGCATGAATTTATCCCTCTACATCATGTCATCTTGCTTAAGGCGTTACTCTGTTCGTCATGAACTCAATACACTAGATGCATGCTGGATAGCGGTCGATGTGTGGAGTAATAGTAGTAGATGCAGAAAGTATCGGTCTACTTGTCTTGGACGTGATGCCTATATGTATGATCATTGCCTTAGATATCGTCATGACTTTGCACAGTTCTATCAATTTCTCGACAACAATTTTTTCACCCACCGTAATATTTTCTATTTTGAGAGAAGCCTCTACTGAACCCTATGGCCTCCGGTTCTACTTCACATCATATTTTCAGCCTTACACTTTTACTTCGTTGCACTTTCCGCCTTCAGATCTCACTTTGCAATCAATCTTGAAGGGATTGACAACCCCTTTATAGCGTTGGGTGCAAGCTCGTTTGTGTTTGCGCAGGTACTTTGGACACTTGGTTTGGTTCTCCTACTGGATTGATACCTTGGTTCTCAAACTGAGGGAAATACTTACTTCTACTGTGCTGCATCACCCTTTCCTCTTCAAGGGAAAAACCAACGCAAGCTCATGAGGTAGCAAGAAGAATTCCTGGCGCCGTTGCTGGGGAGGATCAAGTCAAGAATAGTCTCCCGTCAACGTGTCAATTTCTGGCACCGGGGATTATTCTAAGTGAAGCTTATCCAAGTAAGTGTCGCAAACTCATCTCTTGCATTTCCTTTTTTGCCTCTTGTTTCCCTCTCCCCCACTTCTGAAAAACAAAAATTTACAAAAATATTTGCCTTTTTCGTTCGCCCTTTTATTTCGCTTGCTTTCTGCTCGTGTGCTTGTCTGCTTACTTAAGTCACCATGACTGAAAACACCAAACTTCGTGCCTTCTTGAATACTAATAATGATGATTTTATTTTCACTCCGATTGCTCCCACCACTAGTGCGGAATCATATGAAATCAATGTTGCTTTGCTGAATCTTGTTATGAAAGAGCAATTCTCCGGCCTTCCTAGTGAAGATGTCGCATCCCATCTTATTACCTTTATTGAGATTTGCGATATGCAAAAGAAGAAACATCTGGATAATGATGTGATTAAATTGAAGCTATTTCCGTTCTCGTTGCGAGATCGAGCAAAAACTTGGTTTTCATCTTTGCCCAAAAATAGTATTGATTCTTGGAACAAGTGCAAAGATGCTTATATATCCAAGTATTTTCCGCCGGCTAAGATTATCTCTCTCCGTAATGATATCATGAATTTTAATGAACTTGACCATGAACATGTTGCACAATCTTGGGCGAGAATGAAATTGATGATTAGAAATTGTCCTGCTCATGGCTTGAGTCTTTGGATGATTATACAAATCTTCTACGCTGGTATGAATATCGCTTCTAGAAATATCTTGGACTCCGCCTCCGGTGGAACGTTCATGGAAATCACATTAGGAGAACCCACAAAACTCCTAGACAATATCATGACAAACTATTCTCAGTGGCACACTGAAAGGTCACCTACTAGTAAAAAGGTACACGCTATAGAAGAAATTAACTCATTGAATGCTAAGATGGATGAGTTAATGAAATTGTTTGCTAGTAAAGGTGCTCCTTTAGATCCAAATTATATGCTCTTGTCTTCCTTGATTGAGAGTAGCAATGAAAGCTTGGACGTTAATTTTGTTGGTAGGAATAATTTTGGCCACAACAATGCTTTTAGAGGAAACTATGTTCCTAGGCCTTTTCCTAGTAATCCCTCTAATAACTTTGGCAACTCCTACCACAATGCTCATGGAAATTACAACAAATTACCCTCCGATCTACAGAGTAATATCAAAGAGTTCATCAGCTCGAAAAGATTTTCAATATGTCCATAGAAGAAAAACTACTCAAAATTGATGATTTGGCTAGGAGCGTTGATAGAATGGCTATTGATATTGATGTTTTAAAAGTTAGATGTGCTCCTCCCAAGATCAATATGGATGAAACTTTGAAAGCTATGCGTGTTTCCATGAATAAGAGTAAAGAAAGAACTGCCCAAATTCGTGCTAGACATGAATGGCTTAAAAAGGTGTGTTCTCGTGATGAGAATCACGAAGATCTTAAAGTGCTTGGTGTGACTTCCAATGAATCCTTGTTTTCTAGTGTCAAACCTAATGATGATGGGGTTGGATATGAATCCACCTTGGTTGAAAAATGCCCCAATGATTCGGAGTCTATCTATCTTGATGCTAAAAGCATTGAAAGTGGAGTAGAGGATATCATAACTTTGGGTAGTAATGAAACTACTACTTTGGATTTCAAGGAATTCAATTATGATAGTTGCTCTTTGATTGAATGTATTTCCTTGATGCAATCCATGCTAAACTCTCCACACGCTTATAGCCAAAACAAGGCCTTTACCATTCATATCGTTGATTCTATGATAAAATCTCTTGAAGAGAAACTTGAGTTGGAAGTTTCTATTCCTAGAAAGCTGCATGATGAGTGGGAACCTACTATGAAAATCAAAATCAAAAACTATGAATGCAATGCTTTGTGTGATTTGGGTGCTAGTGTTTCTGAGATTCCAAAGTCTTTATGTGATGTTCTAGGCTTTAATGAGATCGAGGAGTGCTCTCTTAATTTGCATCTTGTGGATTCTACTGTTAAGAAACCCATGGGAAGGATCAATGATGTTCTTATTATTGCAAATAGGAACTATGTGCCCGTGGATTTCATTGTGCTTGATATTGATTGCAATCCTACATGTCCTATCATTCTTGGTAGACCTTTCCTAAGTACTATTGGTGCTATCATCGATATGAAGGAAGGGAATATTAGATTTCAATTTCCTTTATAGAAGGGCATGGAGCATTTTCCTAGAAAGAAAATAAGATTTCCTTATGAATCCATGATGAGGGCTGCTTATGGTTTGAGCACCAAAGACGATGATACGTGATTCTATCACCTTATGCCTAGCTAATGGCGTTAACCAATAGCGCTTGTTGGGAGGCAACCCAATGAATTTATCGTTGCCTTTTTCTTTCTGTTTTGTTGCGCCCACACCATCATAATTCTGTTATGATTGTGTCTTTTGTGTTTCTTTTTGTTTTTGAGCCAAGTAAAACCTTTATGACTAGTTTGGTGATGGTTGTTTGATCCTCCTCGAAAAAGACAGAAACTTTTCGCTCACGAAATTATTTTTCATTTTTATCCAGAAAGAGCTTTTGAGTTGATTCGTTTTGCTTCTTCTTGATATGCCAATTGCTCAAAATTTCGTAATATTTCAGAATTTTTGAGATACCAGAAGTATACGAAGTATACATATTGCTACAGACTGGTCTGTTTTTGACAGATTCTGTTTTTGTTGTGTTTGTTGCTTGTTTTGATGAAACTATGGATAGTATCGGGGGGTATTATCCATGGAAAAGTGAGAATACAGCAATCTAACACCAATATAAATAGAAATCAAGTTTTCTACAGTACCTCAAGACGTGGTAGTTTGTTTTCTTTTGCTAATGATATCACGAGTTTCTATTTAAGTTTTGTGTTGTGAAGTTTTCAAGTTTTGGGTGATGTTCTCATGGACAAAGGGATAAATAGTGTAAAGAGCTCAAGCTTGGGGATTACCAAGGCACCCCAAGCCAAATTCAAGGACACCAAAAAGCCTAAGCTTGGGGATGCCCCTGGAAGGCATCCCCTCTTTCGTCTTCAATCCATCGGTAATATTACTTGGAGCTATATTTTTATTCACCACATGATATGTGTTTTGCTTGGAGCGTCTTGTATCGTAGGAGTCTTTTCTTTTTGTTGTGTCACAATCATCCTTGATGCACACCATTTGAGAGATACATTCACTCATCGTGATTTTGCTAGAATACTCTTTGAGCTTTGCTTATATCTTTTGAGTTAGGCAATTCAGCTCACATGTGCTTTACTTAGATCTTTTAGAGCACGGCGGTGTCATATTTTGGAGAAATAAGAACTCTCGATCTTCACTTATATATTTTTGAGAGTGATCTCTCTAAGTAACTTGGTAGTTGGCTTGTGATATGAAAGTAGTCCCAAAGGTGATAGGAATCCAAAGAGGATACAATGAAACTTCCATCTTCTTGTGCATTGATTAGAAAGAGAAGTTTGATTCCTCTCAATTAGTTTTGAGATATGGATTTGGTGATACTAAGAGTTATGTTAGTAGGGTGTTGTGAATCTAGAAATACTTGTGTTCAAGTTAGTGATTCCATGGTGAACCGCTATGGTAGGAACTCGGAGCATAATTGATCTATTGATTGTCATCCTTTGTGTTGCGGTTGGGATCGCGCGATGGTTAACACCTACCAACCCTTCCCCTAGGAGTATGCGTTTAGCACTTTGTTTCGATTACTAATAAAAACTTCCGCAATAAGTATGTGAGTTCTTCATGACTAATGTGAGTCCATGGTATAGATTCACTTTCACCTTTCACCATTGCTAGCCTCTCTTGTGCTGCGCAACTTTCGCCGGTGCACAAACCCACCATATGCCTTCCTCAAAACAGCCACCATACCTACTTACTATGGCATATTCATAGCCATTCCGAGATATATTGCCATGCAACTCCCACCGTTCCGTCTCATGACTTGTGCCGTCTCTTTCATATTGCCATTGCATGATTGTAAGATAGCTAGCGAGTCATACGCCAAGCTAGATCGTTGCACATCCCGGTACATTGTCGGAGGCATTTCCTATAAGAGTCATCATTGTTCTAAGCATTGAGCTTTGAGTAAATTATTATTAGAGCATTGTCCCATGTGAGGAAAAAAAGAGGCCAAAGTTGCCCACAAAAAAAAAATGGAAAGAGGCCAAAGAGCCCAAACAAAAAAAGAGAAAAAGAGAGAAGGGACAATGCTACTATCTTTTTCCACACTTGTGCTTCATAATAGCACCATGTTCTTCATGATTGAGAGTCTCTTGATTTGTCACCACCATATGCTAGTAGGAATCTTCATTATATAACTTGGCTTGTATATTCCAATGATGGGCTTTCTCAAAATTGCCCTAGGTCTTCGTGAGAAAGCAAGTTGGATGCACACCCACTAGTTCTTCTTTTGAGCTTTCACAAACTTATAGCTCTAAGTGCATCCATTGCATGGTAATCCCTACTCATTCACATTGATATCTATTGATGGGCATCTCCATAGCCCTTTGATATTCCGAGTCGATGTGACCATCTCCTCCTTTTTGTCTCACAACCTCCACCACACTCTATTCCACCTATAGTGCTATATCCGTGGCTCACGCTCATGTATTGCATGAAAGTTGAAAAAGGTTTGAGAAAGTAAGAGTGCGAAAACAATTACTTGGACAATACAGAGGTTGTGCATAATTTAAATTAGTTGTGTGGGGATGATGGAGCATAGCCAGACTATACGATTTTGTAGGGATAACTTTCTTTCGCCTTGTTATTTCGAAAGTTCATGATTACCTTGCTAGGTTGCTTGAAGTATTATTGTTTTCATGTCAATAGCAAACTATTGTTTTGAATCTTACGGATCTGAACATTCATGTCACATGAAAGAAGTTACAAAGGACAAATATGCTAGGTAGCATTCCACATCAAAAATTCAGTCTTTATCACTTCCCTACTCGAGGACGAGCAGGAGTTAAGCTTGGGAATGCTTGATACGTCTCCAACGTATCTATAATTTTTGATGGTTCCATGATATTATCTTGTCAAACTTTGGATGTTTTGTATGCCTTTTATATATTTTTTGGGACTAACTTATTAACTCAGTGCCAAGTGCTAGTTCCTATTTTTTCGTGTTTTTGACCCTTTTTAGAGGAGAATATTAAACGGAGTGCAAACGGAATAAAGATACCAAGGCGGACCCTGTGTATCTTCTGTTCCGGAAAAAATCTTTTTGGTAGTTTCATTCCGTTTGGACTCCGTTCAAAATCCTCCTCTGAAAGGGGTCAAAAATACGGAAAAAACAGGAATTGGCACTTGGCACTGAGTTAATAAGTTAGTCCCAAAAAATATATAAAAGGCATACAAAACATCCAAAGTTTGACAAGATAATAGCTTGAAACCATCAAAAATTATAGATACGTTGGAGACGTATCAAGCATCCCCAAGCTTAACTCCTACTCGTCCTCGAGTAGGGAAGTGATAAGAATGAATTTTTGATGTGGAATGCTACCTAGCATAGTTGTCCTTTGCAACTTCTTTCCCGTGACATGAATGTTCATATCCGTACGATTCAAAACAATAGTTTTCTATTGACAAGAAAACAATAATACTTCAAGAAAACTAGCAAGGTAATCATGAACTTTCAAAATAACAAGGCCAAGGAAAGTTATCCCTACAAAATCATATAGTCTGGCTATGCTCCATCATCCTCACACAACTAATGTAAATCATGCACAACCCAGGTATTGGCCAAGTAATTGTTTTCACACTCTTACTTTCTCAAACTTTTTATAACTATCACACAATACATGAGCGTGAGCCATGGATATAGAACTATAGGTGGAATAGAGTGTGGTGGTGGTTGTGAGACAAAAAGGAGGAGATGGTCACATTGACTCGGCATATCAAAAGGCTATGGAGATGCCCATTAATAGATATCAATGTGAATGAGTATGGATTGCCATACAAAGGATGCACTAGAGCTATAAGTATGTGAAAGATCAAAAGTAGAACTAGTGGGTGTGCATCCAACTTGCTTGCTCACAAAGACCTAGGGCAATTTTTAGGAAGCCCATCATTGGAATATACAAGCCAAGTTATATAATGAAGATTCCCGCTAGCATATGGTAGTGACAAAGCAAGAAGCTCTCAATCATGAAGAACATGGTGCTATTATGAAGCACAAGTGTGGACAAAGATAGTAGCATTGTCCCTTCTCTCTTTTTCTCTCTTTTTTATTTGGGCTCTTAGGCCTCTTTTTTGTCTTTTCTCCTATTTTTTTTATTGGGCACTTTGGCCTCTTTATTTATTTATTTCCTCACATGGGACAATGCTCTAATAGTGATGATCATCACACTTTTATTTACTCACAGCTCAAAGCTTAGAAATAACTCTATAGGAAATGCCTCCGGCCGTGTACCGGGATGTGCAACGATCTAGCTTGGTGTATGACGCTGAAACATATCGCTAGCTATCTTACGATCATGCAATGGCAATATGAGAGTGATGACACAAGTCATGAGACGGAACGGTGGGAGTTGCATGGCAATATATCTCGGAATGGCTATGAAAATGCCATAGTAGGTAGGTATGGTGGCTGTTTTGAGGAAGGCATATGGTGGGTTTGTGTACCGGCGAAACTTGTGCGGCACTAGAGAGGCTAGCAATGGTGGAAGGTGAAAGTGCATCTATGCCATGGACTCACATTAGTCATGAAGAACTCACATACTTGTTCCGAAAGTTTTTATTAGTAATCAAAACAGAGTGCTAAACGCATACTCCTAGGGAAGGGTTGGTAGGTGTTAACCATCGCGCGATCCCGACCTCAACACAAAGGATGACAATCAATAGATCAATTATGCTCCAACTTCCTAACATAGAGGTTCACCATACGTGCATGCTACGGGAATCACTAACTTCAACACAAGTATTTCTAGATTCACAACACCCTACTAACATAACTCTTAATATTACCGAATCCACGTCTCAAAATTAATTGAGAGGAATCAAGACTTCTCTTTCTACTCAATGCACATGAAGATGGAGGTTTTTGTGTCCTCTTTGGGTACCTATCACCTTTGGGACTACTTTCATAGCATAAGACAACTACCAAGTCACGCACCGCCGTGCTCTAAAAGATATAAGTGAAGCACATAGAGCAAAAATATATAGCTAAAAAGATATAAGTGAAGCACTATGAGCATTCTAGCAAAATCATGATGAGTGCATGTCTCTCTCTCTCAAAAAGGTGTCCAGCAAGGATGATTGTGACACAACGAAAAGAAAAGACTCCTATGATACAAGAAGCTCCAAGAAAAACACATATCATGTGGTGAATAAAAATATAGCTCCAAGTAATGTTACCGATGGATTGAAGACGAAAGAGGGGATGCCTTCCCGAGGCATCCCCAAGCTTAGGCTTTTTGGTGTCCTTGAATTTGGCTTGGGATGCCTTGGGAATACCCAAGCTTGAGCTCTTTCCACTCCTTATCTCTTTGTCCATGAGAACATCACCCAAAACTCGAAAACTTCACAACACAAAACTAAAACAGAAACTCGTGATAACATTAGCACAAGAAAACAAACTACCACCTTATTTGGTACTGTAGAAAACTTGAATTCTATCTATATTGGTGTTGGTCTACTGTATTCTCACTTCTCCATGGCTAGTACCCCCCGATACTAACCATAGTTCCATCAAAACAAGCAACCAACTCAACAAAAACAGAATCTGTCAAAAACAGAGCAGTCTGTAGCAATCTGTATACTTCGTATACTTCTGGTACCTCACAAATTCTGCAAAATTACGAATGCCTCGGAAAAAGGCATGTCAACCAGAAGGAAAAAATAATAAACTCAAAAGCTCTTTTTTAATAAAAATGAAAAATCATATCGTGAGCGAAAAGTTTATGTCTTTTTCCACCAGGATCAAATAACCATTACAAAGACTAGTCATAAAGGTTTTGCTTGTCTCAAACACAAAAAGAAACAAAAAAACACAATCACAAAAGAATTATGAAAGTGTGGACGCAACAAAATATAAATAAAAAGATAAATTCATTGGGTTGCCTCCCAACAAGCGCTATTGTTTAACGCCCTTAGCTAGGCATAAAAGCGATAGAATCACGTATCGTCGTCTTTGGTGCTCAAACCATAAGTAGCGTGATCACTTATCATCTTAAGATTTTCATCTTTCTTGCTGGATGATTCAACACTACTTTTAGGAACAAAAACAGACTTCGTGATTTTATTATGGGCAAAATTTGGAGTATTCTGCACAGCGGCAAAAGCGGAACCCAAGTTGGTTATAACATCCTCTTGTTTGCCAATCCTAGCTGAATCATGACCTAGTTTTTCGTTAACGGTGGGTTCCTTCTCCTTTAAAGTTTTCAAAATCATTCCCACCTTGGATCCGTACTGAGTGATTTGATTGTGGATCTTTTTATCCAAATTCTCAATGAGTTTATCGTAGCAACTTTATTTTCAATGACGTCCAGCCTACGCATCACATGTTCCAGAGTTAAGGTAGTTCCATTGACCATGAGTGTGGGTGAGCCTACCAAATTTATCACAGCTCCGTAAGAATCAACGGTATGGCTACCCAAGAAATTTCCATCTACCATGGTGTCAAGAATATACCTATTCCAAGGAGAAATACCCACATAAAAACTGCGAAGCAGGACGGTAGTGGATTGCTTATGAGTATATCTACTCTGAGCATTGCAAATCCTATACCAAGCGTCCTTTAAGTTTTCTTCCTCAATTTGTTTGAAATTGAGGACTTCTCTCTAGGGATTATCGTTCGAAGTGGTGGATCTAGCCATGAGTACAGGTAGACTATCCCACACAGACGAACAGAACGCAAGCGAGACAAAAGGGAAAACGAAAAGGCGAATGAAAAAGGCAAACGAAAAAGGCAAATTGGTGAAGTGGGGGAGAGGAAAACGAGAGGCAACTGGCAAACAAAGTAAATGCAAGAGATGAGTTTGCGACACTTACTTGGATGAGTTCTTGACTTGATCCTCCCTAGCAACGGCGCCAGAAATTCTTCTGCTAGGGCAACAAAAGTCCTTCCCTGGCAACGCCAGGAATTCTTCTTGCTACTTCTCTTGTTTGCGTCGGTTTTTGCCTTGCAGAGGAAAGGGTGATGCAACACAGGAGCAGTAAGTATTTCCCTCATTTTGAGAACCAAGGTATCAATCCAGTAGGAGAATCTCGTCAAGTCCAGAGTACCTTCACAAACACGAAAGAGCTTGCACCCAACGCTATAAAGGGGTTGTCAATCCCTTCAAGATTGTTTGCAAAGTGAGATCTGAAGGAGGAAAGTGCAACGAAGGAAAACTGTAAGGCTGAAAATATGGTTTGGAGTAGACCTGGGGGCCATAGTGTTCACCAGAGGCTTCTCTCAAAATAGCAAGTATTACGATGGGTGAACAAATTACTGTCGAGCAATTGATAGAACCGTGCAAAGTCATGACGATATCTAAGGCAATGATCATACATATAGGTATCACGTCCGACACAAGTAGACCGATACTTTCTGCATCTACTACTATTACTCCACACATCGACCGCTATCCAGCATGCATCTAGTGTATTGAGTTCATGATGAACAGAGTAACCCCTTAAGCAAGATGACATGACGTAGAGGGATAATCTCAAACCAATGATGAAAACGCCATCTTTTTACCCTTGATGGCAAAAACACGATGTGTGCCTCGCTACCCCTTCTGTCACTGGGTGAGGTCACCACACGGTATGAACCCAAAACCAAGCACTTCTCCCATTGCAAGAATCATAGATCTAGTTGGCCAAACAAAACCCACAACTCGAAGAGAATTACAAGGATATGACATCATGCATAAGAGAGATCAGAAGAAACTCAAATAACATTCATAGATAATCTGAACATAAATCCACAATTCATCGGATCTCGACAAACACACCACAAAAGAAGATTACATCGGATAGATCTCCATGAAGATCATGGAGAACTTTGTATTGAAGATCCAAGAGAGAGAAGAAGCCATCTAGTTACTAGCTATGGACCCGTAGGTCTATGGTGAACTACTCACACATCATCGGAGAGGTCATGGTGTTGAAGAAGAAGCCCTCCGTATTTGAATCTCCCCTCCGGCAGGGCACCAGAATGTGACCCAGATGGGATCTTGCGGAGACAGAAGCTTGCGGTGGCGGAAAAGTACTTTCGATGATCTCCTTATTTTTTTTGGGATTTTAGGGAATATATAGGCAAAACCTAGGGCAAAGGAGCCTCAGGGAGCCCACAAGCCAGGGGCCGCGGGCCCCCCTGGCCGCGCCATGAGGGCTTGTGGGGTCCCTGGTGGCCCTCTGCCCTGATTCTCCGGCTTCCCGATCTTTTTCTGTTCTGGAAAAAAATCTTTTTGGTAGTTTCATTCCGTTTGGACTCCGTTCAAGATCCTCCTCTGAAAGGGGTCAAAAACATGGAAAAAACAGGAACTGGCACTTGGCACCGAGTTAATAAGTTAGTACCAAAAAATATATAAAAGGCATACAAAACATCCAAAGTTTGACAAGATAATAGCATGAAACCATCAAAAATTATAGATACGTTGGAGACGTATCACTGCATCACCCTTTCCTCTTCAAGGGAAAAACCAACGCAAGCTCAAGAGGTAGCATGCAGCAAGGTAGCCCAATCCTTTTTATAGGGAAGGACATGCCTGAAGTTTCTTTTATATAAACCAAGCACTCCCGAGGACACATGGATTTTTTTCCTAGTCACGTTCATCATCTTAAGTTGATTCACGTTTGCTACTTTGATGATTTGATATGTGGGTGTACCGGTGCTGAGTTGTTGTTCTTATTTGAACTAACTACCTATTTATTTTTACCACTGTAACGCCCAAGATGCGATCCTATCCTTATTTTGGCGCGAGGGCCTCGACAGGGATAGAAGTGCATCTCGTTGTTTCTCAAGAATGGATATCGTTACAAGTACATGTACTGAAAAAATGAGATATATGGAATTGGCTTACACTCGCCGGCAGTCTCGAATAGCAGGGATGGATGTTGTTCTTTTCTCGTTTGTTTTCGTCGGTAGTCGGACCCTTCTCTTCTTCGTGATGTTTATGTACTGTACTGATGTGACTCTGATGTATCTTGTGGCGAGTGTAAGTCAATTCCATATATCTCATCTTTTTAGTACATGTACTTGTAACGATATCCATTCTTGCGAAATGACGAGATGCGCTTCTATCGCTGTCGCGGCCCTCACGCCAAAATATGGATAGGATCGCATCTTGGGTGTTACAAGTTGGTATCAGAGCAGTACCTACCTAGGAGCCCCCTTGATTGATCGAACATGGCCGAGTCGAGTCTAGTGAAAAACTGCTTTGAGTCTAGTTATATATCGGAGAGTAGGTTTCTTTTTTATCCTCTTCTATGCTCTGGTGAGGTTCACGACTTAGGAATTTTAATTCTACTCCTCTTCTCACTCAATTTTATTAGGATCACGCGGATATTTTTGGAATCTATGTGATGCCGATGTGACGGAGTTCTGTCTTGGTGCCTCGTGTCTGAGTTGATTTCTTCCACGGAGTTGTGCTCCAAGGGATTCTTAAGCACATCATTATCATTCAGATTTCTTAGTATCTCAGGACGAAGGATGTTCGAAATTGCCTCAATACTAGTAGTGGCGAGAGGAGTCCGGCTTCCCCAGTACTGGTGCAGAGAGTTCCGGATGTATCGTCATACTTAGTATCGTTGTGATTACGAGTGTCTGAGATAGATGATGTTTCGAGATTCTGGTTATGTGTTGACGGATGTGATACACTGGACGGGTTAGTATAGGAGTTCAGTGATATATTACTCCTTGTATCCGTGGACCAGATTGCATGACCAGAAATTTCGGGAGTTCTTAGGTCGGAATTCAAGTAGTTACTTATAGGACAATCTTCCAACAAATGCATGATGTTAGGTTGGGGTTTGACATCTAGTGGATTCGTTTGTTCACGGTCAACTGACAACGGTTCTCATTGTGTCTTAAAGAGTCCTTGTAGCTTGCTACGACTCGAGGACGCTTCGTATGTCGTGTGCACTACCTTGCACATGATGGCTACTATAAGGATCGAGCCTGTGCGATCCTATCCACGAAAATATCGAGCGGAATCTCTCTCAAGAATTTGTTCTAGCTTGTTTCGTAAGCCTCATCCTTTGTTTTGTTGGAGTATGGTAATTTGAGTTGCTTCGATGTCAAGTGGTGATTTCAGATCTTTCCTAAGTGGTGTTCTCATATTTTTATGAGAATGCTAATCCTTTTGCTTAATCAATCGCCCTATCAATTCCTTTTCAACCGTAGTCATCGTGTCAATACTTTTCAACCGGTGTGCTTCTCTTCAGTCACTTTTATTCTTTTCAAGATTTGTAAGATCAATCTCTCATATTTTCCGGATTGGTCTCATCTGTCCCAAGTTGTCTTTGTTTTTCCCGCCCTCCCGCCCTTTTTCTTGAGTGATTCATTATCATCCAAGTGTATTCCATTTCATTATAGGTTCCGCTATGTTTTTCTTTTCTCTCTTACCCGGTGATTCATTGTGAAGATTCTCAGGAGCTTCATGTTCATCTTTATTCAATCTTGTTATCTTTCAAGTGAATTCAATTCAGTTGTTCGTGTTCATCTTATTCAATCTTGTTATGTTTTTCGGTGAATTCAATTCAGTTATCCGTGTTCATCATGTCATTTTCATCCTTTAAATTATTTCCCATGTTGGAAATTCTTTTCAAGCCTCTCTTGTCATTCATCAATTTCTTTTCTATCCGGAGTGTCGAAGATATCCCACAGCTTCTTGTTTTCAACCCTTTCAAATATTTCGAGCTCGTCAAGTTTTCCTTGTACCGGTGCAATATCTCTCTTTCTGAGAAATCTTTTTAATGGTGGTTTCTTTTGAGTGGGCCCATAACCCACAGGTTCTTTCCAAGGATCTTTCCTGGCTCTTCTAATCTTTTCCCGGAGATCCTTAATTCTTTTCAATTATGACATAAGTATGAATTTCATCAGTCATATTCCTTCTTCAAGATCAATTTGAATTAATTCTCATATTTGGCTCAATGTTGCATTCTTCTTTAATCCGGAGTGTCTCAGTAACTCTTGGTGGTGTTCTCCTCATCATTTTCAGTTTGGAAGACCGAAGGAGGTTTCTCTGAAATCTGGGTCCATTCTCTTGAAGATTCATCATTTCAGCTTTGTGGCATCATCTTGAATTGTTCCAATCATGAGAATCTATTTCTTGTTATCCGGTGCATTCCTGGGTTGTTGTCATTCTTGATCCTCCGAAGGCCATCATTTCAGAAGCCTTTTTCGTTCTCAGCTTTCAGCTTTCATCCTCAAATTCTTCTCAATTGTTGTCTCTTCGTTCGTATCTCAATTATTCCGGTGCCTTGTTTAGTTTTCTATTGTGTGGCTCATGATCTTTTTGTTCTCATGTATCCCCCATTCAATTCAATTCTTACCGGTGTCTCCTTCAAGACTTCTTCAAGTTTGTGCTCATATATCTCCTCAATCATTTCTAGAAGAATAAGTGGTACGCTAAATCCGTTGCTTGTCATCAATTAAACTTGATGAAGGATAAGCATAACATAATTCTTATTCTTGTTCATAGTGATCTGAATTCTTCTTCCGGAGTGGCTCATGATATCAATTATTTGTCTCAAGGTGTTCTTCGAGATTCTTGTGGTAGTAGTTCTCATTTTTCTTCTTTGTTCTTTCTTGCCAAGAGCTAATTTCTATTCTTTCTAACGGAGGCTTTGTGATTTTTCTCTCTTCAATCTATCATCTTGTTCTGACAAGATCATGTTGGTCCCTTGTTCAATTTAGTTGTTTATTGTGAATCTTGTCTAGTTCTCCTATCTTATCGAATTTTTTGCCCCCCTTTCCTACCGAAGTGTTGTCGAAATTTTCTGTGAACTCTTGCTTGATTCTCTTGTCATTCTTCTTATCTTTGCAATCTTCAAGGATCGTTCGTTTCACTCATTTGTCAAAGAAGCAACTAAGTTTTACCTCTTGCCTCTCTTCCTCTTCCCCTTCCAGACTTTGCATGTTTAATTATAACAAGACTTCTCATATGTCCTCATGAAGAATATTTTCCTTAGGTTTGGTTTGTGGTTTCGGTGGGTGGTGTATTTCCTCACTCATGAATTACTCTCGAAGGCTCTGAGGAATTTGGGTTGCTCTTATGACAAGTGTCAGTTTCTAAAGGAGCAGCCAACCAGCTAATGGTTGTGGGGGGTGGCTATTTATAGCCTGGGAGCATCCCGACATGATTTGACACTAATTCCCTTAATAATATGACCGTTGGAGTGGATAAGACCAATGACTTGGCGTGGCTATCGAAACGGTCGGGACCCTCAACTGTGAGAGTCCTCATGTCACTGGTATTCCTCACTTGAGGCTTTTGGTAGGATTTAGGCTTGGGTTGAGCATCATGAGGAAATTCATTCCATAGTGTAACTTCGACCCCCTTTAACAGTACGGTGTTCCTATTACTCAAATGCGAAGAAAATAAAACAGAAAGTGTTAATCTTCATGCTTCAAATTCTTCAGAGTGATTTTCTTCAGGACACACCGGACTTCTCAATATCAGTATCTTCATGAGGAATATCAATTTCATCGCAGATTCCTCGCGATTCATTTCTTTAGCTTCAGACCAATTTCTTCAACTGAAGACATACATTTTTAGGGGTCGATATTCTTCAAATATCTCAAACTCCTCAATGACTTATAGATCCTGTGTACACTCACAAACACATTAGATACTTAACCTATAAGTCTTCAAACCACCAAAATCACTAAGGGGCACTAGATGCACTTACACAACCGGCATGAGCCATAGGGTTTTCTTTAAACTAACGTTTGTGTTTGCAGATGCGTTTACTATATTGCTAGGTTGTAGCTTTAGTAGTAATAGCATAGATAGCACGACAACCTCGGTGGCAGCACGATGATGGACATCATGATGATGAAGATCATGGTGTGGCGCCGGTGACGATGACGATCATGCCGGTGCTTTGGTGATGGAGATCAAGAAGCACAAGATCATGGCCATATCATGTCACATATGAATTGCATGTGATGTTAATCCTTTTATGCACCTTATCTTGCTTAGAATGACGGTAGCATTATAAGGTGATACCTCACTAAAATTTCAAGATTAAATTGTGTTCTCCCCGACTGTGCACCATTGCAACAGTTCCTCGTTTCGAGACACCACTGTTGGAATTATGCCCTAGAGGCAATAATAAATATAGGTATTATTATAATTCCTGTATCAAGATAATCGTTTATTATCCATGCTATAATTGTATTGAATGAAGACTCATTTACATGTGTGGATACATAGACAAAACACCGTCCCTAGCAAGCCTCTAGTTGGCTAGCCAGTTGATCAAAGATAGTCAGTGTCTTCTGATTATGAACAAGGTGTTGTTGCTTGATAACTGGATCACGTCATTAGGAGAATCACGTGATGGACTAGACCCAAACTAATAGACGTAGCATGTTGATCGTGTCATTTTGTTGCTACTGTTTTCTGCGTGTCAAGTATTTATTCCTATGACCATGAGATCATATAACTCACTGACACCGGAGGAATGCTTTGTGTGTATGAAACGTCGCAACGTAACTGGGTGACTATAAAGATGCTCTACAGGTATCTCCAAAGGTGTTAGTTGAGTTAGTATGGATCGAGACTGGGATTTGTCACTCCGTGTGACGGAGAGGTATCTCGGGGCCCACTCGGTAATACAACATCACACACAAGCCTTGCAAGCAATGTAACTTAGTGTAAGTTGCGGGATCTTGTATTACGGAACGAGTAAAGAGACTTACCGGTAGACGAGATTGAAATAGGTGTACGGATACTGACGATCAAATCTCGGGCAAGTAACATACCGAAGGACAAAGGGAATGACATACGGGATTATATGAATCCTTGGCACTAAGGTTCAAACGATAAGATCTTCGTAGAATATGTAGGATCCAATATGGGCATCCAGGTCCCGCTATTGGATATTGACCGAGGAGTCTCTCGGGTCATGTCTACATAGTTCTCGAACCCGCAGGGTCTGCACACTTAAGGTTCGACGTTGTTTTATGCGTATTTGAGTTATATGGTTGGTTACCGAATGTTGTTCGGAGTCCCGGATGAGATCACGGACGTCACGAGGGTTTCCAGAATAGTCCGGAAACGAAGATTGATATATAGGATGACCTCATTTGATTACCGGAAGGTTTTCGGAGTTACCGGGAATGTACCGGGAATGACGAATGGGTTCCGGGAGTTCACCGGGGGGGCAACCCACCCCGGGGAAGCCCATAGGCCTTGAGGGTGGCACACCAGCCCTTAGTGGGCTGGTGGGACAGCCCAAAAGGGCTCTATGCGCCAAGAAGAAAAAATCAAGAGAAAAATAAAAAAAAGGAGGAGGTGGGAAGGAAGGGGGACTCCCTCCCACCAAACCAAGTCCAACTCGGTTTGGGGGGGGGGAGTCCTCCCCCCTTGGACTCGGCCGACCCCCTTGGGGCTCCTTGAGCCCCAAGGCAAGGTACCCTCCCTCCCACCTATATATACGGAGGTTTTAGGGTTGATTTGAGACGACTTTTCCACGGCAGCCCGACCACATACCTCCACGGTTTTTCCTCTAGATCACGTTTCTGTGGAGCTCGGGCGGAGCCCTGCTGAGACAAGGTCATCACCAACCTCCGGAGTGCCGTCACGCTGCCGGAGAACTCTTCTACCTCTCCATCTCTTTTGCTGGATCAAGAAGGCCGAGATCATCGTCGAGCTGTACGTGTGCTGAACGCGGAGGTGCCGTCCGTTCGGTACTAGATCGTGGGACTGATCACGGGATTGTTCGCGGGGCGGATCGAGGGACGTGAGGACGTTCCACTACATCAACCGCGTTCACCAACGCTTCTTCTGTACGATCTACAAGGGTACGTAGATCACTCATCCCCTCTCGTAGATGGACATCACCATGACAGGTCTTCGTGTGCGTAGGAAATTTTTTGTTTCCCATGCGACGTTCCCCAACAACCACGTGATGATCGGGTGTGATAGACTTAACGTTCACATACAACGCGTGCAAAACAGTTGCACATGCGGAACACTCGGGTTAAACTTGACGAGCCTAGCATGTGTAGACTTGACCTCGGAACACGAGAGACCGAAAGGTTAAGCTTGAATCGTATAGTTGATATGATTAGCATAGAGATGTTTACCACTGAAACTACACTCAACTCACGTGATGGTCGGATTTGAGTTGGTGAATTTGGATCATGCCACACTCAAGTAACTAGAGGGATGTCTATTTGAGTGGGTGTTTATTAGTAATTTGATTAGTTAAACTCTAATTTTCTTGAACATAGTCTAAGTCCACTTTGCAATATTTTATGTTGTAGATCAATGGCTCACGTAGTAGCAACCTTGTATTTCGATACGTTCCTAGAGAAAGCTAAGCTGAAAGATGATGGTAGCAACTTTGTAGATGTTGCACTAGGAGATGAACCACCCGCTACGTCTGACCAAGATATTTTGAACGCTTGGCTATCATGTAAGGAGGACTACTCAGTAGTTCAATGTGCAGTCTTGTATGGCTTGGAACCGGGACTTCAACGGTGCTTTGAGCGTCATGGAGCATATGAGATGTTCCAGGAGTTGAAGTTTATCTTTCAGAACAACGCCCGGATCGAGTGGTTTGAGACCTCCGATAAGTTCTATGCTTGCAAGATGGAGGAGAATTCGTTTGTAAGTGAACATGTTCTCAAAATGTTTGGGTACTCAAACCGTCTAGCTGGGATTGAACTCTCGCAAGAGGCTATCAATCACTACCACCTAGCTACAAGAGCTTTGTGTTGAACTAGAGCATGCAAGGGATGAACAAGTCACCTGACGAGTTATTCGCGATGCTAAAAGTCGCAGAGTCAGAACTCCGAGAAGAACATCAAGTGTTGATGGTCAATAAGACCACTGGTTTCAAGAGAAACGGCAAAGGCAAGAAGGGTAACTCTAAGAAGAGCGGCAAAACTGTTGCCAATCCGACGAAGAAACCCAAGGCTGGACCTAAACCGGAAACAGAGTGCTATTATTGTAAGGGGATGGGTCACTGGAAGCGCAACTGCCCCAAGTATTTGGCTGATAAGAAGGCGGCCAACGCCAAACCAGGTATATGTGATATACATGTTATTGATGTGTACCTAACAAACTCTCGTAGTAGTGCCTGGGTATTTGATACCGGTTCCGTTGCTCATATTGGCAACTCGAAGCAGGGACTGCGGAATAAACGAAGGCTGGCGAAGGATGAAGTGACGATGCGCGTGGGAAATGGTTCCAAGGTTGATGCAGTCGCCGTCGGCACAGTCTCACTTCCATTACAATCAGGATTAGTTATGAACTTAAATAATTGTTATTTAGTGCCTGCGTTGAGCATGAACATTATATCTGGATCTTGTTTATTGCGAGACGGTTACTCATTTAAGTCAGAGAATAAAGGTTGTTCTATTTTTATGAGTAATATCTTTTATGGTCATGCACCCAATGTGAGGGGTTTGTTCATATTGAATCTTGATTGTGATGACACACATATGCATAACATTGAGACCAAAATATGTAGAGTTAGCAATGATAGAGCCACCTTCTTGTGGCACTGCCGCTTAGGTCATATTGGTGTAAAGCGCATGAAGAAACTCTATGATGATGGGCTTTTGGAGTCACTTGATTTCGAATCACTTGACACGTGTGAACCATGCCTCATGGTCAAAATGACTAAGACTCCGTTCTCCGGAACAATGGAGCGTGCAAGTGACTTGTTGGAGATCATACATACTGATGTGTGCGGTCCAATGAGTGTGGAGGCGCGCGGCGGATATCGTTATTTTCTCACATTCACTGATGATTTGAGTAGGTATGGTTATATCTACTTGATGAAGCACAAGTCTGAAACGTTTGAAAAGTTCAAGATATTTGAGAGTGAAGTAGAAAATCATCATAACAAGAAGATCAAGTTCCTACGATCTGATCGAGAGGTGAATATCTGAGATTCGAGTTTGGTGCTCACTTAAGACAATGTGGAATCGTTTCACAGTTGACACCGCCTGGAACACCACAGCGTAATGGTGTGTCCGAACGTCGTAATCGTACTTTGTTACATATGGTGCAATCTATGATGTTCCTTACCAATTTTTCGTTTTCGTTTTGGGGTTATGCATTAGAGACAGCTGCATTCACTTTATATAGGGCACCATCAAAATTCGTTGAGACGACACCATATGAGCTATGGTATGGCAAGAGGACAAAGTTGTCATTTCTTAAAGTTTGGGGATGCGATGGTTATGTCAATAAGCTCCATCTTGAAAAGCTGGAAACCAAAGCGGAATAGTGTGTCTTCATAGGTTACCCAAAAGAGACAGTTGGGTACACCTTCTATCTCAGATCTAAGGTCAAAGTGTTTGTTGCTAAGAACGGAGCTTTTCTTGAGAAGGAGTTTCTCTCAAAAGAATTGAGTGGGAGGAAGATAGAAATTGATGAGGTTGTGGAACCTCTGCTCCCTCTATATGGTGGCGCATGGCAGGGAGAAATCTCTGTCGAGGCAACACCGGTTGAGGAGGAAGCTAATGATGGCGATTATGAAGCTTCGGATCAAGTTACTATCGGACCACACAGGTCGACTAGATCACGTACTGCTCCTGAGTGGTACGGTAATCTTGTGTTATCTATCATGTTGTTAGACAACAATGAACGTGTGAATTATGAAGAAGCAATGGTGGGTCTGGATTCCAACAAATGGCTAGAGGCCATGAAGTCCGAGATAGGATCTATGTATGAAAACAAAGTGTGGACTTTGCAAGTATTACCTGAAGGTCGCAAGGCTATTCAGAACAAATGGATCTTTAAGAAGAAGACGGACGCATACAGTAGTGTGACCGTTTATAAAGTTTGACTTGTGGCAAAGGGTTTTTCACAAGTTCAAGGAGTTGACTACGATGAGACTTTCTCATCCGTAGCGATGCTTAAGTCCGTACGAATCATGTTAGCAATAGCTGCATTTTTCGATGATGAAATCTGGCAGATGGATGTCAAAACGGCGCTCCTTAATGGTTTTCTTAAGAAAGAGTTGTATATGATGCAACGCAAAGGTTTTGTCGATCCAAAGGATGCTAACAAAGTATGCAAGCTCCAACGATCTATTTATGGACTGGTGCAAGCATCTCGGAGTTGGAATAAGCGCTTTGATGAGGTTTATACAAGTTGTTGGAGAATCTTGTATTTACAAGAAAGTGGGTGGGAGCTCTGTAGCGTTTCTATTATTATATGTGGATGACATATTGCTGATTGGAAACAATGTGGAGTTTTTAGAGAGCGTAAAAGATTACTTGAACAAACGTTTTTCAATGAAAGACCTAGGAGAAGCTCCTTACATATTAGGCATTAAGATCTATAGGGATAGATCGAGGCGCCTAATAGGACTTTCACAAAGCACATACCTTGATAAAGTTTTGAAGAAGTTCAAAATGGAGCAATCCAAGAAGGGGTTCTTGCCAGTGTTACAAGGTATAAAGTTGAGTAAGACTCAGTGTCCAGTAACTGCGGAAGATAGAGAAAAGATGAGTATCGTCCCCTATGCTTCAGCCATAGGGTCTATCATGTATGCAATGATGTGCACAAGACCAGACGTGAGCCTGGCCATAAGTATGGCAGGCAGGTTTCAAAGTAATCCTGGAGTGGATCAGTGGACATCAGTCAAGAATATTTTGAAGTACCTGAAAAGGACTAAGGCAATGTTTCTCGTCGTAAAGGGTTGCGTCGATGCAAGCTTTGACACTGATCTGGATGACTCTAAGTCTCAAACCAGATACGTATTTATTATTAATGGGGGTGCGGTAAGTTGGTGCAGTTCCAAGAAAAGCGTCGTAGCATATTCTACATGTGAAGCGGAGTACATGGCTGACTCGGAGGCAGCTAAGGAGGGTGTCTGGATGAAGTAGTTCTTGACGGATCTTGGAGTTGTGCCGAGTGCACTAAATCCAATAACTCCGTTCTGTGACAACATTGGTGCCATTGCTGTAGCAAAGGAACCAAGGTTTCACAGGAAGACAAGACACGTCAAACGACGCTTCAACCTCATCCGCGACTACGTCGAAGGAGAGGACGTATATATTTAAAAAGTGCACACGGATCTGAATGTTGCAGATCCGTTAACTAAACCTCTTCCACGAGCAAAGCATGATCAACACCAGAACTGTATGGGTGTTACATTCATTCCAACGTAAATCGCATAGCGATGTGAGACTAGATTAGTGACTCTAGTGCAAGTGGGAGACTGTTGGAAATATGCCCTAGAGGCAATGATAAAATAGTTATTATTATATTTCCCGTTTCAAGATAATCGTTTATTATCCGTGCTATAATTGTATTGAATGAAAGCATAGATACATGTGTGGATATATAGACAAAACAATGTCCCTAGTAAGCCTCTAGTTGACTAACTAGTTGATCAAAGATGGTTAAGGTTTTCTGACCATTTGCAAGTGTTGTCACTTGATGACTGGACATCATTAGGAGAATGATGTGGTCGACAAGACCCAAACTATGAACGTAGCATGTGATCGTGTTACTTTGTTGCTATTGTTTTCTGCGTGTCATGTATTAATTCCTATGACCATGAGATCATGTCACTCACTGATGTCGGAGGAATACCTTGTGTGTATCAAACATCACAACGTTACTGGGTGACTATAAAGGTGCTCTACAGGTATCTCCTAAGGTGTCCGTTGAGTTAGCATGGATGGAGACTGGGATTTGTGAGTCCGTGTGACGGAGAGGTATCTCGGGGCCCACTCGGTAATACAACATCACATACAAGCCTTGCAAGCAATGTGACTAATGTGTTAGTCACGGAATCTTGTATTACGGAACGAGTAAAGATACTTGACGGTAACGAGATTGAAATAGGTATAGGGATACCGACGATCAAATCTCGGGCAAGTAACATACCGAAGGACAAAGGGAATGTTATACGGGATTATATGAATCCTTGGCACAGAGGTTCAACCGATAAGATCTTCGTAGAATATGTAGGATCGAATATGGACATCCAGGTCCCGCTATTGGACATTGACCGGGAATTGTCTCAGGTCATGTCTGCATACTTCTCGAACCAGCAGGGCCTGCACACTTAAGGTTCGGTGACGTTTCGGTATAGTTGAGTTATAAGTGTTGGTGACCTAAGGTTGTTCGGAGTCCCGGATGAGATAACGGACGTCACGACGGTTTCTGGAATGGTCCGGAAACAAAGGTTGATATATAGGATGATTTCATTTGGTCTCGGGAAAGATTTCGGGAATTACCGGTAGTATACCGGGAGTGACGAATGGGTTCCGGATCTTCACCGGGAGGGACCCACCCACCCAGGAGTGAGCCTGGTGGCCCAGGGGTGGTGCACCAGCCCTTAGTGGGCTGGTGAGGCCAGCCCAAGAGGGCCATGTCGGCTAGGAAGAAAAACCAAAGAGAAAAAGAAAAAAAAGGAAGAGGGAGGTGGGAAGGAAGAGGAGGACTCCTACTTCCCCAAACTGAATTGGAGTTGGAGTCCTCCTCTCCACTTCAGCCGGCACCCTAGGGGCTCCCTTGAGCCCAAAGGCTAGCCCCTCCCCTCCTCCTATATATACTAGAGGTTTTAGGGTTTTTGAGACACAACTTTACCACGTGCAACTCAAACCTATACCTCGTAGTTCTTCCTCTAGATCAGTTTTCTGCGAAGATCGGGCGGAGCCTTGCAGGAATAGATCATCACCATCACCGGCGCGCTGTCACGCTGCCGGAGAACTCATCTACTTCCCCGTATCTCTTGCTGGATCAAGAAGGCGGAGATCGTCATTGAGCTGTACGTGTGCTAAACGCGGAGGTGCCATCCGTTCGGTGCTAGATCGGGACGGATCGTGGCACGGATCATGGGACGATGGTGATTTGAATCACGAAGCTGTACCACTACATCAACCGTGTTTCTTAACACTTCCCGCTTAGCGATCTTCAAGGGTATGTGGATCTGATCTCCCTCTCGTGGATGAACATCACCATGATAGGTCTTCGTGTGCGTAGGAATGTTTTTGTTTCCCATGCAACATTCCCCAACAATAGCTTCTTCGCGCCTGAGGGGCGCCTCGTGAGGCCTGGCACTCGGTGCCCACACCAGCACCATATTCGCTGCGGGTGACCCGCGCCACTTGTGTCTTGTTGCTTTCTCTTACTCGTCCTCATGAGGCCGGGGACCCGGTTCTTCGCAGTTTCTCCGCGGGGGCGGCGGCTGGCGTCATGCCCCGCGGCTTGAGGGCGCCTCCCTGCCCGCACTTCTTGGGCCCAGTGCTCCGTGATATGTCCATTTTGCATCATGTTTTCATGTTGATATTTATCGCTTCTTTGGCTGTTATTTCACTTCACCGTACAATTCTTATGCCTTTTCTCTCTTATTTTGCAAGGTTTACATGAAGAGAGAGAATACCGGCAACTGGAATTCTGGCCTGAAAGTGGAGCAAAGTTGAGATACCTATTCTGCGCAACTCCAAACGCCGTAAAAATCAATAGGGATTTTTTTCCCGATTTATCAAAAATACTGGGCCGAAGAAGTGCCAGAGGGGCACCAGGGGGTGCCCACAAGCCTGCACGGCGCGGCCACCCCCCAGGCCGCGCCATGGGGTTTGTGGGCAGCCCACTGGCCCACTGGCCCCGCTCTTTTTCTATATGGAGGGTTTCGTCCAGGAAAAAAATCACAGAGGAGCTTTTTTGTGGTTTCGCCACCGCCACGAGGCGGAACTTGAGCAGAACCAATCTAGAGCTCCGGTAGGACGATCCTGCCGGGGAAACTTCCCTCCTGGAGAGGGAAATCGTCGCCATCGTCATCACCAACACTCCTCTCATCGGAGGGGACTCATCTCCATCAACATCTTCATCAACACCATCTCATCTCCAAACCCTAGTTCATCACTTGTAACCAATCTCCGTCTCACGACTCTGATTGGTACTTGTAAGGTTGCTAGTAGTGTTTGATTACTCTTTGTAGTTGATTCTAGTTGGATTATTTGGTGGAAGAGTTTATATTCAGATCCTTGATGCTACTCATTACCTCTCTGATCATGATGATGATTATGCTTTGTGAGTCATGGGATAAGTCATGCTAATAGTAGTCATGTGAATTTGGTATTCGTTCGGTATTTTGATATGTTGTATGTTGTTTTTGCTCTAGTGGTGTTATGTGAACGTCGACTACATAACACTTCACCATTATTTGGGCCTAGAAGAAGGCATTGGGAAGTAGTAAGTAGATGATGGGTTGCTAGAGTGACAGAAGCTTAAACCCTAGTTTATGCGTTGCTTCGTAAGGGGCTGATTTGGATCCACTAGTTTAATGCTATGGTTATACTTTGTCTTAATTCTTCTTTCGTAGTTGCGGATGCTTGCGAGAGGGGTAAATCATAAGTGGGATGCTTGTCCAATTAAGGGTAGGACCCAAACGTCGGTCCACCCACATATCAAACTATCAAAGTAACGAACGCGAATCATATGAACATTATGAATACTAGCATGATAGAAATTCCCGTGTGTCCTCGGGAGCGTTTTTCCTCCTATAAGACTTTGTCGAGGCTTGTCCCTTGCTACAAAAGGGATTGGGCCACTTTGCTGCATCGTTGCTACTTTTGCTACTTGTTGCTTGCTACGAATCGTCTCACTACACAATCACTTGTTACCAACAATTTCAGTGCCTGCAGATATTTCGTTTCTGAAAACCACTTGTCAGATCCTTCTGCTCCTCGTTGGGTTCGACACTCTTACTTATTGAAAGGACTACGACTGATCCCCTGTACTTGTGGCTCATCACTCCGCCACTTGGAGCCCTAGGGTCTGGCTCATGGGGGACCCCAGAGCGTTCCTTACTCGTGAGGAGGTCTAGTGCCTGGGGTGGATGCTTGAGGCTCTTCCTCGACGGAAGGGTCAGGTGGTGTTACATAACATGGTACGTAAGCCTCCACGTAGGTGTTCGATCGACCTCCAAGGCCGTTCAGCAGCGCGACGGTGGCGGTCCCTCTCTGCGGCGGTGGGAGGTCCCCCCGGCCGCGTTGCTCGGAGATCTTCTTGCGATGGGCCTCCGCACGAAGTCGCTTGGTCCTGCTATCGTCGTTGGGTAGTCCCGTCATTGCCTGGTGCAGACTCCCCGCTTGGTACCATGGCGTGTCTCCATCATCGTAGTTCGCCCATGCCGATGCCTCCTCCGCCCGCTGGCTGCACCTGAGGGAGCGCTCCCAGCTGGTCGCCCCAGGTTGTCGAGGGTCCACCTGGTCTTGGTGATGCACGCTGGTGGGTGCATCGAACTTCCTACCGTTCTCTTCGCGCTCCTGGTGGTTGCCGGCATGTTGCGCCTCGAGGCCGGCCACTGGAATCTGGAGGAGGAGGAGGGAAGCTTGCGACGCGTCTCTCTCGGCCCTGCCCAGCTCAAGAGGGGGCCCATCGCTTGCAGCCCCGGTGACCGGCACGAGGTGCGAGGCCCTGGCTCCCGGTGCCCGCGGCCTTGAAAAAGAGTGGGGTCGGATGGCCTTCTGGGCGATGGCGATAAGCTTGATGATGTGGTCCCCCGGTCGATGGCGGAGCATCTCGCTCGCCATCTGCAGTGCGTCGTGCGTGTTGAGATCCCCCAAGTTGAAGCGGCACGTCGTGGATGCCGGGGATGCTGCCCAGCCGTCGTGGGCCTTGGTGGCGCGGGTGGTTGCGGCGGTGGAGATGATGTTGATGATCTGGTACGAGCCGCTTGGTACACGTGCTTTCAGCCGCTTCACACGTGCTTTCAGCCGCCGGTACACGTGCTTTCAGCCGCTGTGTATGACGGTTGGAAGCCAGCTCGACGAGGCTCGAAGAAGCTTGTTGGGCGTCGGTCATCGGAGCAGCAGGCTTAGGGAAGATGAAGCTCGCAGAAGACCTTAACACGCCCCCTACCTGGCGCACCATATGTCGGATTTCGGGCTCCACAAAACCCTAAAGATTAGAACTCAGGGGCGTGTATGAAGATCTCTCGCGGGCTCGCCTCACCTAACTCGCTACTCGCTAGGGATGGAAGAGAACTCACTCGATGGTGAGGAAGACACAGAAAAAGGCAGTTTACCCAGGTTCGGACCGCTGAGAAGCGTAATACCCTACTCTTGCTTTGGTGGATTGCCTCTCGTTGAGTTTGGTGGATGAACTAGTACAGTGTTTCAGGGCCTCCGGAGGCTGGGTGGCGTTTGTGTGGTGCCAGTGGGCGAATGAATGGATCCCCCCTATGAAGTAACCTACCCTCTATATATATAGTGGTGTCCCTGGTCCTCTTCCCTTATCGCTTCAGCGGGAAGGGATCCCACAATGGACCATTTGTCACGGGGGACAGGGGAACATGCTTCCCCTATCCAAAAGTAGTCTTCGCCTACAAAGTGGTTGTCGGCGCTGCAGGTACGGGTCTAGGGATGACGTCCGTCCTACTGGCGGGCGGCGATGGCCTTGTTGCGCCAAAATGGAAACCTTTGGAGGATGTCTTGGGAACTCGCGTTCATCCTTGCTCCCTTTGCACTAAAGGGGAAACTGCATCGTCCTACTGTCTGCTGCTCACCTGTCCTTCCTCCATGTCATCCTTGACTCCTGAGGCGAGGTCTCACCTCGGAATATCCGCCTCTCCGGAGGGGTCCTGGCGAGTCCCCCTGCGGGTCTTGATGTTGCTCTCCCTCGCGAGGCTTGGCCCCTCACGAGGACCTTGCCTTGAGTGGTGTCATGTCTAATAGTGCTTGCTTGATGAAGTGGGCCAGCCCTGAGCCACAGACAGGAAGGTTTGGGTACCCCTGTTCCCTGAACGCTGGCAGGCCCTTCGTAGACGGAAGCAGAGGTTGTCATGCGCTTTTAATTTGTTGGATGTGCGAACTCTTAATGCAAGAGAACGTCACTTTATATTGCCCCTTATGATAGAAAACTTTATTATGCACTCTGTCGCTTTTATTTCTTTGCCATCACAAGATCGTACAAAGCTTATTTTCCTTTGCAATAAAAGATCATACATATTTAGGAGCAATTTTTATTACTTGATGCACCAATGACAACTTACTTGAAGGGTCTTACTCAATCCATAGGTAGGTATTGTGGACTCTCATGGCAAGAAACTAGGTTTCAAGGTTGTGGCTGCACAAGTAATATATCTACTTGGTGCGGAATTCTTGGGCTAGCAAAGGATCTAAGGTAAGCATCACATATTGAAGGATCCAAGACCATATAACTTATATGTGAATATAAACTACCATGATCATTACGTTGTCTTCCATGTCCAATATCAACACTTGATCATTATATAAAATTTGATGAAGGCTCACAATAATAAAAGATGTCCACGATAGTGTATTTATGAGTCTCCTCTCCTCTATCATAATCTTGCTTAGATTGTAACAATGATTAATACTATGTTTGTTTACTATGAACAACTTTTATCACTTATACCCTTTTTTGTGAAGTCATTACTCCTCATAAGATGAGCATATGGTCTTTGTCTTTCTTTTTATTGACATGCCATGATGATGGATGCCCACGGGTAAACCATAAAATATCAACTAATCTTTATTATATATCTCGCATACTCGATTACAAGGATAGATGGGAATTCAAAGCAAAAATCCTAAGCAAAGAAAATATGAAATTTATTTCTCTAAATCACGAAACAACTAAGGATCGAACTAAGATAGATAGTAATGATGGAAGTGATGGTGATACGATACCAGGGCACCTCCCCCAAGCTTAGAACAAAGCAAGGGTGGTGCCCACACCCATGTACTCAAGCGTCCTCCTCGGGTGATGGTGGCAGTGTAGCCGAAGTGTCCTCGGTAATCCAGGGCATAGAATCCACGTCATAGAAAGAAACTTTTGTCTCGAGAGTCTTGAAACCAGCAGCGAAGCTCATCCTTTGAAACCTAGATTCTTACTCACAGTTTTGAGCTTGGAGTTTATAGATCTGATCTTGGAGGTGATCCATTCGATCTTGAGGCTTAGAGAGAATCTCCCCACGTCCTTGGTGTCCAGCTTGTTTTCCCGGATGAAAACCGTGATCATAGAGTGGTTAGCACTCAGACCATGCTTCATCATCCCTTGGCACTTTAAGATCTCCTATTCCAGTGGTGCAAGCCTCGCCTTCTCGCTTCCCTCCTTCTCAGGACCTTGAACATCCGAGATGCGAAGCACCCCCTCATGCATCTCAATGTCTTCAGGGTGCTTCATAACCTCCGGTAGGTAGGAGTTGATTATCTTCTTGAAGAACTTGTCCTTGGAAGGGCTTGATGAAGTCATGGCGAGCTAAATCTGTGAGAAAAACAGCTCGAAACTAGAACAGAGGAAGATCTCGCGATGCGGTGGTTAATACACACGGGAGTATATATAATGAATTTTTTCAGGTAAGAATACATGCTTGGGAAGAATTCGGAGTCACGGCGCACGAGGGCTCCACAAGCTATCATGGCGCGCCCAGTGGATGACCTGTTGTCCTGTGCCTCCCTCGTAGGCTCCATGAACTCCATTTTATTTTTGTATTTTTTTTCTAAAATACCAAAACCTGTAAAAATATATTTTTAGAATTTTTTGAGTTAGTTTACTTACTGTACCACATACGTACCCCTTTTGAGGTTTCTGGAGTGTTCTGAAAGACTTCCTTTATTTGCTCCTCCGCTGTTAGGACTTGGATAGCATTAGCTTCCTGATTAATGGGTCTATGTGAAATATAATGCTTGATTATTTGCCCATTCACCACTCTCGGATTTTTAGCTTCAAAGTTATTGATTTTTGTAGCACCAGAGCAATAAACCTCCTCGACAACATAAGGTTCTTCCCATTTGGATATGTGTTTCCCTGCAAAAAATCTAAAATGAGAATTATACAAAAGCACTAAGTCTCCTACATTGAATTCTCGTTTTTGAATTCTCTTGTCATGCCATCTCTTAAACTTTTCCATACGAAACTTAGCATTTTCATAAGCTTGTGTCCCCCATTCATCGAGTGAGCTAAGATGAAATAACCTCTTCTCACCGGCAAGTTTAAAATCATAATTAAGTTCCTTAATTTCCCAATAAGCCTTATGGTCTAACTCAATAGGTAAATGACAAGCTTTTCCGTATACCATTTTATATGGGGACATCCACATGGGATTCTTATAAGCAATCCTATAAGCCCACAAAGCATCATCCAATTTCTTAGACCAATTCTTGCTCGACCTATTGACAGTCTTTTGCAAGATTAATTTTATTTCATGATTGCTCAGTTCAACTTGACCAGTGGACTCCGGATGATAAGGTGATGCAATTATATGGTTAACATCATATTTAGCTAGCAGTTTACAAAAATCACCATGAATAAAATATCAACCACCATCAACCATTAAATATCTAGGGACACAAAACCTCGGAAAGATAATGTCTTTAAGAACTTTTATAGAAGTGCTATGATCATCACTATTAGTTGGAATAGCTTCTACCAACTTATTAATGTAATCAACAAAAACTAGAATATGGGTATATCCATTCGAGGAAGGAAAAGGTCCCATAAAGTCAAAACCCCATAGATCAAAAGGTTCAATAGCAAGTGAATAGTTCATAGGCATTTCCCAACTCTTTTGCATTCATCGCAAGAAAGTGCATACTTACGAGCATCTTTGAAAAGAGTAGGCCAATAGAAACTGGATTGTAATACCTTGTGTGTAGTTCTGTCACCGGCATGATATCCTCCGTAGGCCTCGGAATGAAACTTCCTTACAATTTGTTCATGCTCATGCTCGGGTATACAACATCTAATAACATCATCTACTCCTTTATAAAGATGTTGGTGATCCCAAAGTAATGTCCTAAATCATAGAAGAATGTTTTGTTTTGTTGATAGGTGAAACTAGGTGTAATATATTTAGCAACAATGTAATTAGCATAATCCGCATACCAAGGAGCACTATGTGAAGTTTTTGTAACAACAAGTTGCTCATCACAAAAATTATCATCAATAGGTAGTGTGTCATTAAGAACATTTTCATCCTAGACAAGTTATCTACTACATGGTTATCACCTCCCTTCCTATCAGCAATATGCAAATCAAATTCTTGGAGTAGTAACACCCATCTAATTAGTCTAGGTTTAGCATTTTTCTTTTCCATAAGCTATTTAATAGCACCATGATTAGTGTGAATAGTTACTTTAGGGTCAACATTGTAAGGCCTAAACTTATCACATGCAAACACAACTGGTAAATTCCATTTCAGTAGTAGCATAATTCCTTTGAGTGGTGTCTAGGGCCTTACTAGCATAATGAATAACATTAAATTTGTTTTTTACTATTTGCCCTAGAACAACACCAATGACATAATCACTAGCATCACACATAATTTCAAAGGGTAGGTTCCAATCAGGTGGTCGCACAATAGGTGCAGAAGTTAAGGCTTTCTTAAGTATTTCAAAGGATTTTACACAATCATGTCAAAAACAAAAGGAACATCTTTTTGGGGAAGATTAGTTAATGGCCTAGAAATCTTTAAGAAAATTTTCATGAAACGCCTATAGAAAGCAGCATGACCAAGGAAACTTATTATAGCTTTGATATCTCTTGGGCAAGGCATTTTCTCTATTGCATCAACTTTTGGCCTTATCCGACAATACCACGTTTAGAAATTTTATGCCCAAGCACTATACCTTGATTCATCATATAGTGGCACTTCTCTCAATTCAAGACAAGATTAGTTTCTTCACATCTATACAAAACTCGATCAAGGTTGCTCAAGCAATCACCAAAGGAAAAATCGGAAAAATCATCCATGATGACCTCAACAATCTTTTCACAAAAGTCACAGAATATAGCAGTCATACATCTTTGAAATTTAGGAGGTGCATTGCATAGACCAAAAGGCGTACGCCTATAAGCATAAGTTCCGAAGGGGCAAGTAAAAGTAGTTTTCTCTTGGTCCTCTTTTGACACACGTATTTGAGAGAACCCAGAGTAACCATCAAGAAAGCAAAAGTGTGTGCGCTTAGATAATCTTTCTAACATTTGATCAATAAAAGGCAATGGGTAATTATCTTTTCTAGCAGCCTTATTCAATTTCCTAAAATGAAGTACCATCCTATAACGAGTTACTATCCTTTGTGGAATAAGTTCATTTTTATCATTAGGGACAACAGTTATACCACCTTTCTTATGAACACAATGAATAGTACTCGCCCATCTACTAGCAGCATATGATAGATTATACCTTCCTCCAAAAGTTTTAGTATTTAAGTTCTTACCGCCTATTTCATCTTAGGGTTAAGACGGAGTTGATGATCAACAACTGGTTTAGCATGAGGTTCCATATTAATCTTTTGTTGACAGAGAGTGGGGCTTACGCCTTTAATATCAAGAAGAGTACATCCAACGGCAGCCTTGTGCTTCTTTAAGGTTTTGAGTAATCTCGTTTCTTCATGTTCTAAAAAGTTAGCACTAATAATAATAGAATGTATCTTCTTGTGATGAAGATAAGAATATTTCAAAGTATCGGGTAAAGTGTTAAGATCAAATACGGGATCTCCCTTGGGTGGAGGAGGATCACCTCAAATTTTAACTGGTAAATTGTGCTTAAGGATAGGTTGTTGACCAAGGTGTATACTATCTATTTCATTCCTTTCATTCAAATGCATATCATTCTCATGGTCTAGCAAATATTTTTCTAATGGATAGGTAGGAGGTACAACAATAGAAGCAAGACCAATTATTTCATCCTTACTAGGCAATTCATTTTCATGTGACTCCCTTCTAAACTTAGAGAAGTTAAACTCATGAGGAATATCACCGAATCTCACTTTAACCTTCTTAATATTACAATTAATTTCAGCATTAACCATATTCAAGAATGGTCTAGCAAATATGATGGGGCAAAATTAATCTTGTTCTGAACCAAGTACTAAGAAATCAGTGGGGTACTTGACCTTTTCGCACAAGACTTCAACAACCCTAACAATCCCAAGTGGTGAAATAGTATCACGGTTTGCAAGATTAATAGTGACATCAATATCTTCAATTTCAGAGGGTGCTATATCACAAATAATTTCTTGATATAATGTACAAGGTATAAATGATCTCCAATTTTAACTAAGATGAGACGTGTGCCCACCACTTGTTTATTTTTATCTAGTTCGTCTCATTGGTTTCTAACAGGTTTCGCAATTCTATTAGCTTCATCAGAGAGGTGAATAACCTGCCCATCAATTTTATCCATGAGGAGATCTTTAACAATAGCTACATTAGGCTGAACATTTATTTGTTCAGAAGGTGTAGGTGTTCTAACATAACTCGTATTAACCACTGTTGTAGCCTTAGCATGTTCTCTAATCCTAACAAGGAAAGGAGGTTTCACAATGTAAGAAGTAGGAACAATTATTTCTTAGTTCTTAATTCTAACCGATTCCTCAGGTAAGTTTTCAATGGGGGAATGATATTTGAACCAATTTTGCTTAAGCAAGTCAACATAGGTAGCAAAAGATTCGCAGAAAGAAGCTACTATCTCAGTGTCAAGGCCATATTTGGTGCTAAACTCATGAAAAGGAGAAGTTTCCATAGAAGATTTGACACAATCAAAATTAAGCTTTATACCTGACTCTTTACCTTTATCAAGTTACTAATGTCTAGTGTTGCGTTCCATCTTTTCCAGAAGATCCCATCTGAATTCAATAGTCTTCTACATATAAGAATCAAGTAATGTTTGATCATCATGAGAAAGCCGAACATAAAAATTTGGTATAATCAATTCCTTTGAGAGCTCATGGTTGAGGCAGGTGTGCATCATAGATTTAAGCCTCCCCAAGATTGAGAAATTATTTCTCCTTCGCGGTGCTAGCAATTATAAATAAAATTCCGATCATGATGAATTAGATGCATAGGATAAAACTTCTCGTGAAATACTAGCTTCAAGCGATCCCAATCCCATGATCCAATATCATCCAATAGCCTGTATCACATTAATGTTTTTCCCTCCAAATAGAAAGGTAAAAAATTATTCTTAACTTTGTCTCCAAGTAAACCTGAAAGCTTTAACAATCCACAAATCTGATCGACATATATCAAATGGTAATCAGGATGAGTTAAATCGTCATAAGGATTAGCCATCAATTTCTCTACCATACCCGAAGGAATCTCATAATAAATATTTTTAGTAGGTTCAATAGGTTGAGGAACAATTTCCTAAACTTCCGTTCGGGGCGAAGATGCCCCTAACAAGCCACTCAATGTGTGACCATTCATAATGATAAGCAACAGTAAATTTCAGCACGTAACAAAAATGTTTCCTTACCAATTTCCACTTAACAAAGGCACTTCACTGCCCGGCAATAGCGCCACAAATAGTCTTGATGACCCACAAGTATAGGGGATTAATCGTAGACCTTTCAATAAGTAACAGTATCGAACCTAACGAGCAGAAGAAGGAAATTATAACTAGTTTTCAGCAAGGAATTCTCTCCTAGTGCTGAACGTAAAAGTGATAGATAGTTTTGTAGCAATATAATTCGTAAAAGTGAAAAGTAACAATAGTAGCAAAGTTGCAGCAAGGTATCCCAATCCTTTTTATAGAAATGGACACACTTGAAGGTTCTCTTATATAAAGCAAGCGCTCCCAAGGACACATGGGAATTTCTGTCGAGTCATGTTCATCATATTGTGTTGATTCACATTCTCTACTTTGATGATTTGATATGTGGGTCGATCGGTGCTAAGGTTCTGTTATTACTTGAACTAATAACCTACTTATGATTACCTCCTCTTGCAAGAATCTGCAACTATGAAAGAAGAATTAAGAATACTCTAATCATAGCATGAAACGTGTGGATCCAAATCTGCCCCTTATGAAGCAACACATGAACTGGGGTTTTAGCTTCTGTCACTCTCGCAACCCATCATCTATTTGTTACACCACAATTCCTTCCCTTAGTCCCGCAACACGATAAATTTCCATGTAGTCGATGTTCACATGACACCACTGAGAGAAGTAACATCATCCATATCATCAAAATGTCCAACGAATACCAAATATACATGATTACTTATAACAAGACTTCTCACATGTCCTCTGGAACAATAATTACTACATGCGCAACATCAACATTCAACATCATACGTGTGATAATAATAATTAAGGATCTGAACATAATGTCTTCCACCAAGTAATCCAACAAGCATCAACTACAAGATGTAATCAACACTACTAGCAACCCACGGGTACCAACCTGAGTTTTTGAGACAAAGATTGAATACACGTGACAAACTAGGGTTGGAGATGAGACGGTGCTGGTGAAGATCTTGATGAAGATTGTCCATCCCACGAAGGAGGAAGCTTTGGTGATGAAGATGGCTTCGATTCCCCAAGCAGAATCCCTGTGCTCGAGAGATAAATGGACTCTGCCCAGGTTTCTGCCTAGAGAGGTGGCGCTTCGTCCCAAAAGGTAACTTATGATTTTTTTTCTAGGGTAAAACACACCATATAGGACAAGATGGTCGCTAGAGGGCCAGCTGGGCCCCCACAAGCTATCAGGGTGCGGCGAGGGGGGCGCGCCCTGTTGGCTTGTGCCCAGCTGGTGGTCCCTCTCCATTATATCTTTGGCCCAGAAATTCTCAAATATTCCGCAAAAATTCTCCGTAAAGTTTCAGGTCATTTGGAGCAAGTTGATTTTTTTCCTTTTTCTCTATTTCCGGTCTAGAATTCCAGTTTTTGGATATTTCCGTGTGAGTGATGTACCTTGCATATTCAGAGAGAAAAGGAATACGAATTGTATGATAATAATGGATAATGGTGAGGATCAACACAAATATCAATTCTAATTCATGATCCAAAATGAGTGTATCAATACCCAAAGCATATTTTTCGAACAAATAGCATCCATCGAACATAGAGAAAGATATGGGCTTAATGTTTTGAATCCCAACATACTTATCATGAAGGGAATTGTAAAAACTAGAGAATCATGATCAAATATATTTGACCGGATATATGGGTTTGGATCTTTCCCCACCACACGGTGTTTGCCAACTAATAGATTTAGGTTGGTATAAGAAGTTCACTCAACATGAAACGTAAATTCATGAAACTAAATAACATAAAAGTAAATAGATTGTCCCTTCATAGAGGGAAACATGGATTTGCAGAGGTGCCAAAGCTCATTGTTTAAAATAGAGATGAATGTATTTTGGGTGGTGTGATTTTCATGTCAACATTACCAGAAGGTATTCAATATCTTCCATGCTAACCACATTACTGGCAGTTCCCAAACAGAACTGAATTTTTTACCCCCCCTCAACCATTCAAACACTTTGCATGGCTAGCCGTATCCACGGGTGCCCTACAAATAATAAACTTTCTAGCGGGGGTTCTTGTTTATTTGTTTTGTGTATTATGCATGACTCGTAATCCTTTTTACCAGCCTCTCTTGTGCAACGACAAGTGAATAAAAACACATCATGAGAATAACCCGCTTAGCATGGAAGATACTCACCGCCCCGATCTCTCCATTAGTGGTACATGCACACAAAACGGATGCTTATTTGATTTTATCGGTGGCGCATGCAAATTTACTTGGAATGGCAATGAAATACCATATAAAGGTAGGTATGGTGTACTCTTACGGAAGATACTTGGCTCAAGGATTTGGATGCACAAGTAGTATCTCTACTTATTACGAAGTTTTGGCTAGAAAAAGATTCTAAACAAGCACCACATGTTGTAGGATCCATACCAATGTAACTTCTATGCAAATAACCCAAACATAACCATTTTGTTGTCTTCCTTGTCCAACTTCAACTATTTCAGCAAGATTGAAAATAATTAATGGGTATTCACAATCATAAAAGAAGTCCGAGATAATATATTTGTATGTGAAAGTTGTGTTTCTTATACTAGTCATTCATGATATGCTTGTATGACTAATATTGTGAGTGTCGAACTTCAACCGATTTTACTTTCTAAACCAAATGCGAAACTACTAATAAGAGTAAAGTACATTGATAATTTAAGACTAATTATATTTTATTCAATTATAATTTACTCTTAGGATATAAGTGAAGCACACGAGTAAACATCAAACTACTCTCAAAAGATATAAGTGAAAATCAATTATGTAAGTGCATCTAGTGCCCCTTAGTGATTTTGGTGGTTTGAAGACTTATAGGTTAAGTATCTAATGTGTTTGTGAGTGTACATAGGATCTATAAGTCATTAAGGAGTTTGAGATATTTGAAGAATATCGACCCCTAAAATTATATGTCTTCAGTTGAAGAAATTGGTCTGAAGCTGAAGAAATGAATCGCAAGGAATCTGCGATGAAATTGATATTGCTCATGAAGATACTGATATTGAGAAGTCCGGTGGTTCCTGAAGAAAATCATTCTGAAGAATTTTAAGCATGAAGATTTACACTTTCTGTTTTACCTTCTTCACATTTGAGTAATAGGAACACCGTACTGTTAAAGGGGGTCGAAGTTACACTATGGAATGAATTTCCTCATGATGCTCAACCCAAGCCTAATCCTATCAAAAGCCTCAAGTGAGGAATATGAGTGACATGAGGACTCTCACAGTTGAGGGCTCCGACCGTTTCGATAACCATGCCAAGTCACTGGTCTTATCCACTGCAACGGTCATATTATTTAAGGGCATTAGTGTCAAATCATGTCGGGATGCTCCCAGGCTATAAATAGCTCCCCCACAACCACTAGCTGGTTGGCTGCTCCGTTAGAAACTGACACTTGTCATAAGAGCAACCCTGATTCCTCACAGCCCTCGAAAGTAATTCATCAGTGAGGAAATACCTAACCCACCGAAACCACAAACCAAACCTAGTGATTGAGCATCACTGAAGAAGTTGTTCTTGTGTGGGACTGAAGCCTTTTACCTTTGAGGATTGTGCATCCTCCAAACGGTTAGGCGTCATGGTCTAGAGCTTTCCAGCAGTCAATTGTGGATCGCCGGGTGACCAAGTTTGTGAGGGTTTGGAAGTCTACCCTGAAGACTTACCACGAGTGTTAGGCGAGGACTGTGTGTCCTTAGCTCAAGGAGAATACGGTAGGGACTGTGTGTCCTGGGACTGGGTGTCTTTTGGTTTCAATACCAAGCCGCTCCAAACCAGATGTACGACTGTCACAGCAGTTGGAACGGGGTCATCAACGACTGTCTTCACTGAGAAACGAGTTCTAATTCCTCAACTCTTTATTTTCCCGTATTATGTGTTGATGACTTTCACTGTGACTGTTTGAAGAATTTGCTGAAGACTTTCTCTGAATTTCCTCAACCCCAAATTCTTCACGTCAGTTGTTTCTCATCTATTGTCTGCGTGCCTGCTCACTGTGCAATCTGTTTTCACATTCTTCACTCTGAAAAACTGCTGTTGTGAAACTTTGCACTTCTGATCCTTTACTGTTTCCGCTGTAAGTTAGTCATCAGCGAGGAATTTCCTCAAAAGGAATTTCCTCAGTGATGAAATTCTTAATATCTCCTATTCACCCCCCCTCTAGTCGATATAACGCACTTTCAATTGGTATCAGAGCAAGGTACTCCCTTGTTCTGTGTGATTTTGGTTTAACCACCGGGAGTTTTAGTTATGTCGACTGCAGGCATGTTTAAGGTGACTGCAGCATGTCCTACCTACGAAGGAAAGAACTTTCCCTTCTGGAAGAACAAAATGCAAATGCATCTACAAGCTATTGATAATGATCTCTGGTATATTGTGGAAAACGGTGTCCCCATCATCTCTGCCAGTGTCACTGCGGCTGATGTGAAGAAATTCAAGCAACTCGATTCTCAAGCAAAGAACATCATCTGTGGCCATCTGAGCCCAGGCCAGTTTGGAAGAGTATGTGCTTTGGGCTCTGCAACACTAATCTGGGAGAGACTATGCAAGGTAAATGAAGGAGTATCAACCCAGCGTGACTCTCGTGTTGATATTCTTCGCAATCTCTTCAATCGCTTCAAGAGACATGACAATGAAAGCTGCCAAGTCACCTTTGATCGCCTCACTGACATATCAAATGAACTGCAAGCACTGGGAGCTCGAGACATCACTGATCACGAAGTTGTGAAGAAACTGTTGAGATCTTTGGATTCTTCATTTGACACTTTAGTTCTGATGATTCAAGAAATACCAGACTACAAGATGCTGGATCCAGCTGATATACTGGAAAGGCTAAATACTCATGAATTCCAGCTAGAAGAAAAGAGAGATCTATATGGACAAAGCTATTCCAGACCACGTGCACTGAAAGCTAGAGCAATTTCCTCATCAGAAGAAGAAGACACAGATGACAACATTTGTCACCGTGAAGAATTTAGACAGGAGCTTGCAATACTCGTGAGGAAATTCTAGAGATTTACACGACGTGGCTAGTTCGGTAAATCTTCAAGAAGAGACATGAGGAAATCAGAATCTTCGTCTGAGGACTACAAGAAACGAACCTGTCACAAGTGCAAGAAATCAGGTCATTACATTGCTGATTGTCCCCGTTGGGGAAAGGAATCAAAGAAGAAGAAATACAAGGATGACAGTTCTGATGACTTGAAGAATAAGAAGAAATCTTCAAAATCCTCATCTTCAAAGCCCTCATCGCACAAGAAGACTAGTTTCAGAAAGGCTCGGGCACTTATTGGCAAGGAAATGGACTCCGAGGCAGAATCAGAGGAATGTGATGAAGCAGAGGGTTCTGATGAAGACTCGAAATCTGGACAGGCTAGTCTTGCACTGGCAACCACTTTCGTCAGCAAGTCAATCTTCAATCTTGAAGAAAATGATTGCACCATCCATACTGATGACTATGCTGATGACTTTGCTCCAACCTATTGCTTCATGGCAAAGGGTTCGAAGGTACCAAATAATGCCTCCTCCTCTGATTCAAGTGACTGTGAACCTAATGATTATAAGAAACCCAGTTACAGTAAACTTGCTATCATTGCCACTAAACAACAAACTGCTCTGGAAAAGCTTCAGAAACTGCTAGATAAACGTGATGATCTGTTGAATGACGAAATGAACCTTACCCAAATCCTCGCTGATGACATGAAAAGTCTTCAGTCTAGATTTGATAATCTTCAGGATCGTTATGATACACTCCTCACTGATCATAATAAGCTTTCCTATTAATTTCTTCAAAGGAAGCTTGATCTTGAGAAGCTGAGGATGTCTCATGATGATCTTCATATGGAAAATGATTCATTACTAGCTCAACAGATCAGCGCTAGTCAAGTTGAATTTATTCTTCCATGTCTTAAATGCATTGAACGCGAAACTGCTAATTCCTCACCAGAATCATCAAATACTACCATTGCTACAAATTCTTCAACTACACCTGTTGTGTCTATTTCCTCACTTGAGGAAAACACAAATGTTACTCATGAAAATACAGGGTTGAAGGAATTGTACGTGATAGGCATGTACAAAAGCCTCAAAGGACATCAAACCCTTTGTGATGTGCTCAAAAAGCAGATCTTGAACAGGAACCCGAGGAAAGAAGGAATTGCCTTTGAGAGGAAATTAAATGCTGATGGATCTTATTGGAAACCTGAGCAGTATCCCAAAACCTCATGGGTTGCTGCTACTGGGCCTCCTTTCGATCCATTTAATCTAACTGGCTTTTCATGTGAATTATCCTATTCCTCGGATGAGTCATTTGATTCCAACTATAAACTGTTCAAAAATCAATCTGGTGAAGTATTTGCTCGATATATTGGAACTAACTGCAGGAATGGCCCTCCTCTGAGGAAAATCTGGGTTCCCAAAAGTTGTCTTAAAAATCTTCAGGTGAATGTCCTCATGACACCACCACTGAAGAATCTGAACCCCAGATCAAATTCCTCAGGAGGACCAAAGTCTTCAAGAGGATCAAAATCCTCAACTGGTCAAAACTATGCTCGTACCCATGCTTATGCGTCTAACATGCAGGGAAACTACAAGGAATATGAATATGAGCGTTAATCCTCAAACCAGTTCTCTAGATATTCATATGAGTACTTTAATCCCCCTACTGTTAAGAGAAGTGCATTGGCTTCAATGCCACCTTTCTCATATGGTGCTCGCAGGATGATGAACGCTTTGCCACCCCTTTAGATGTGGGTGGTGAAGAAATTAAACTAATCACTTCTGTAGGAAAGGTCTCCAGATGAAAATCATCATCTAAATAATTTGCTGGAGACCTGAGGACATGCTTGATAGGACGCAAGCTAATGATCGATGAAATAGAAATATTTCACCCGTCCTTACATTTCTGTTATGATGAAATTACTGATCTGATGAAATTAGTATCATATTCTTCAAATCTGAAGCATATGTGATGGTAAGCTGTACTAATTCATCTGCAGGATGACAAACCCAAGAATACTGAGTGGGTTCTTGATAGTGGCTGCACACATCACATGACTGGTGATAAAAGCTTACTGATGAATATGCCACTAACTCCATCACCTCTGAAGCAAATCACATATGCTGACAAAGGTAAAAGCAAGGTATTGGGACTTGGAAAAGTGGCTATTTCCAAGGATAGGCATATGGACAAAGTGAGGCTTGTTGAATCCCTTGGTTTTAACCTTATGCCAGTCTCGATGCTTTGTGATCTAGATATGATTGTTATCTTTGGTAGATACAGATGTGTAGTCATCATGGAATCTGACACATCCAAAGTCTTCGAAGGTGTAAGAAAGGGGATTTGTACATTATTGATTTCTCTACAGGTCCTCAACCAGCCACTTGCTTACTAGAAAAAACCTTAGAAGGATGGTTGTGGCACCGAAGACTAGGTCATGCAGGCATGAGGAATTTGCACACACTTGCAGAGAAGAAGCATGTCATCGGCATCGAATCAGTCAAATTCCTCAAGGATCATCTCTGCGGTGCTTGTGAATCTGGGAAAATGACCAGATCCAAGCATCCCTCTAAAACCATCATGACCACTACATGTCCATTCAAATTGCTTCATATGGATTTATTTGTACCTACTCACTATGCCACACTAACCAATGCAGCATCTTTATATGGCTTCGTCATAGTTGATGATTATTCCAGATACACTTGGGTGCATATCATAGTGTATAAAATTGAAGTGCAGGAAATCTTCAAACGATTTTCTTCAAGGGCCTCGACGAACTTTGGCATCAAGATCAAACATATCAGGAGTGATAATGGAACCGAGTTCAAAAACACTGGTCTTGATGATTATCTTGATGAACTTGGTATTACTCACGAATTGTCTGCTCCTTATACTCCTCAGCAGAATGGTGTCGTCGAAAGGAAGAACATGACTCTAGTTGAAATGGCTAGAACTATACTTGAAGAATATCAGACTCCTCATCGCTTTTGGCCTAAAGCAATCAACACTGCATGCCATATCATCAACAGGGTATATATTTACAAATTCCTCAAGAAAACCTCATATGAACTCCTCACTGACAAGAAACCCAATGTAAGTTACTTCAAAGTCTTCGGTGCAAAATGCTGGATTAGAGATCCTCACCATAGCTCAAAATTTGCACCTAAGGCACATGAAGGTTTTATGCTCGGTTATGGAAAGGACTCGCACACTTACAGAGTCTTCCACAACTATCACAACAGAGTTGTTAAGACTGTAGATGTGAGGTTCGATGAAACTAATGGCTCGCAAAGAGAGCAATTGCCTTCTGATCCAGATAAGCTGTCTCCTAAGCAATAAACCCACTCAGGAAATTGGTGAAGAAACGATTCCCATCGCTGATAAAAACCAAGAAGATGCTCCTCAGGAAATTGCACCAACACCAATTCCTCAGCCCAGGCAAAATCCTCAATCAACTCATCCGAGGATTGCGAACGAAGTAGAACTTGACAAAATCCTCAACGACATCAACGCGCCAGGTCCTCTCACTCGATCAAAAGCTTCACACTTAGTTAACTTTTGTGGGCACTTTTCCTTTGTATCCATCACAGAACCCTCAAAAGTTGCTGAGGCTTTTCTGGAACCGGAGTGGATCCAAGCAATGCAAGACGAACTTCTTCAATTCAAGCTGAATGACGTATGGGAGCTCGTCAAACGACCAGATCCTCGCAAGCACAACATCATCGGCACCAAGTGGATTTTCCGAAACAAGCAAGATGAGGACGGTCAAGTGGTGAGGAACAAGGCACGACTTGTAGCCCAAGGCTACACCCAGGTTGAAGGAATTGATTTCGATGAAACTTTTGCACGTGTTGCTAGACTTGAAGCTATTCGAAAATTACTTGCTTATGCTAATCATCATAACATTACCTTATATCAAATGGATGTGAAAAGTGCATTCCTCAATGGTAAGCTTGAGGAAGAAGTATATGTTGCTCAGCCTCCAGGTTTTGAGGATCCAAAGAATCCAGACAAAGTCTTCAGACTCAAAAAAGCACTGTATGGTCTCAAGCAAGCCCCTCGGGCATGGTATGATACATTGAAGGAATTCCTCATGAAGAAAGGCTTCAAACCTGGTTCACTCGATCCAACTCTTTTCACAAAATCCTATGATAATGAGCTGTTTGTATGTCAAATATATGTCGATGATATCATATTTGGTTGTACTGATAAAAGATACAGTGATGAATTTGCCTACATGATGAGTGAAGAATATCAGATGTCCATGATGGGGGAGCTGAAATTCTTCTTAGGTCTTCAAATTCGTCAACAAAGCAATGGAATCTTCATATCACAGGAGAAATACCTCAAGGATGTTCTGAGGAAATTCGACATGCACGAATGCAAAGGTGCCAAGACTCCGATGCCTACCAACGGCCACCTCGGCACTGATGAAAATGGTAAAGATTTCGATAAACAGGTATACCGTTCTATGATTGGCTCCTTATTGTATCTATGTGCATCTAGGCCAGATATAATGCTTAGTGTTTGCATGTGTGCATGTTTTCAAGCAAAACCGAAGGAATCACACCATAAGGTTGTGAAACATATTCTTCGATACTTAGCTCACACACCAACACTAGGATTATGGTATCCCAAGGGCTCGAATCTTCATCTGGTAGGGTATTCTGATTCAGACTATGCTGGTGACCGTGTGGATCGCAAGTCAACTTCTGGCACATGCCATTTCCTCGGAAGATCACTAGTTTGCTGGTCCTCAAAGAAGCAGAACTGCGTATCACTCTCCACTGCCGAAGCTGAGTACATTGCGGCTGGTTCTTGTTGTGCTCAATTGCTATGGATGAAGCAAACCCTCAAGGACTACGGCATCAACATGAAGAATGTGCCTCCCTACTGTGACAATGAGAGTGCTATCAAGATTGCATACAACCCAGTACAGCACTCGAAGACCAAGCACACCCAGATTCGTCATCATTTTCTTCGGGACCATGCCCTCAAGGGCAATATCCTCATCGACCATGTGAAGACTGATGATCAACTCGTAGATATCTTCACTAAGCCCTTGGATGAGAAAAGGTTTTGCAAGTTGTGGTGTGAGCTAAATATCTTAGAATCTTCAAATGTTTTGTAAAAACATGCACACATCCTAACACTTATGCAAAGTTGATGACTTAGATGTGCAACACATGATGAATCGATTTTCTTCAACTGATGAAGAATGTCACTCTGAATGTGAAGAAATTAACGAAGAAATTGATTCTCAGGGCCCTACGACAATTGTACGCGGCGTCTGTAATCAACTTTCTTATATGGTGGGTAACGCCACCGCCCAATGTGAAATTCCTCAAGTTGATTTTCTTCAAATGATCAATTTCCTCACAATGCGTTTTTTCTTCAAAACAGATGTTCTTCATTGTGATGATTTATTACAAAATCTTCAAAAACACTTGATGACTTTCATTTGACTAGATAGACTGTGATTTCTAGTCCTCAACAGCATTCACTTATTGCTATTTCTTCAAGTTGATGTTTCTGCTAAGTGAATGTGATCGGACCCTACTTTCCCTCTATGCTATACTTATCCAGTCTATTCAATTCTTCATATGCATTCTACTTGAAACTTTGTTCAAAATCCTCACTGCATCCTTGTCAGCTGATGATTTTGTCACGAAAATCCTCAAATCTTCAAAAATTGCTTCTTTAAAGGCAGAGTAACTGAACCCCCACTTCCCACGATCGGATAACCACGATCTCCACTATCTCCACCGCATCGTACGGGAGCTACACGTGTCCTGCGGAGACGTAGAGGCAGGGGCTATTTGGTCCGACATTCTCGCGCCAACAGTAACTTTTGGCTATAAATATGTACCTATCCCCCTCGGCATCCTCTTCTTCGCCTCATCGCTCTCCTGTCACAGCACACTCCGTCGAACCCTAGCGCCACCGTTGGTAGTCTCGTCGCCGGTGAGGAAGAGCTTCACTGCCTCAACTTCTCCGTCGTCAGAACCACGCCGGAGTAGGACCATCGTCGTCTGCCGCCGCCGTAGACGTCCTCTGTCGCCGAGTTAGGGTGCATTGGACACTCGAACGAAGAGCCTCTCTAACACAACTTTCTGTGTTCTTCATGCGCACCTTCCAGGGTAAATATATCCCATTTTTAGAGCAGATTAGATCTAAAATTTTACATCTTCTATGTGAAATCCGTTTTTCCTCAAGATACGATGCGCACATGATTCCTCAAACACTACCTATCACCACAATCATTGATGAACTATGCTAAGCATCTAAGACTTTCACGAGATTCCTCAATTTTTTTGCAAATTTTCGGATCTGTACAACTGTGGAACCCAAGAACAGTATGCTTAGGCAAATTCCTCAACCACTGGTTATATTCCTCAAGCTGTCAAACTTTTTCATTCTTCTTCAAATCTGAGAACACATATGACCTCCCCAAATTCCTCGCAACTATACTCTGTTCACAGGTATATACATGTCAGCTGATGAATCTCTCGGTACTCATCACATTAACTCATTTGCAGCGTTTTTGGAAGAAACTCTTCAAGGCTCATCAGAATCCTCAAGAGTTCAAAATCATAAGCAAAATCCTCAACTCAAGAAAATGGAGGAAAGAAACTTGAGCAAAACACAGCTGCTGATATCCCTGAGGACATTTACTTGGACTATTGCACACCTGATGAAAATGAGACAATGGCCAAGAGAAAGATACGGCTACACAAGATTGAACGCCGATGGGCGAAGGAATGGAAGGAGTACATGTTTGTGACTCCCAAATACGCGAAGAAATTCGCTCTGAAGCCTCCTAGTAGAAGGGCCCCACTTGAGGATCATCAAGTAGCACATCTCTCAAGTCTCATGACCATTGATGACTATCCAGATGAGAAAGAAAAGCATCTAGCCAAGCTCAAGAAGCAGGCAGAAGCTGCAATGAGGAAATTGAATGAATCCTCAGGTGCTGCCTCAGGTGCTGCTAATTCCTGAGCTGCAGAAACCTCAGGCTCAGAAATTCCTCAAATGCAGTCTGTGCCATCGAAGTCAAGGGCTCCAAAGCCTCAAGAGAAGTCTGCTCAGGCTTGTGTCACAAAACCATCAGCACCAAAACCCTCATTGCCAAAACCTTCAACACCAAAACCATCAGCGCCAAAACCATCAGTACCAATCTCCTCAGCACCAAAATCCTCAGTTCCACCTCCAAAGCCTCAAGAGAGACCAGTACAGAAGCAAGTCGTAAAGCCTACGACCGCCAGCTCCAGCTCCTCACTCCCAGCTGCAACCAGCTCAGAGACAAAGTCTTCAACACCTCCTGCGAAGACTTTGGTAACTGCTGAACGTGCACCTCTGCACAGCCCCAGCAAAATCATCACAGTCCCGTCTGCATCAGAGGGAAGGGATGAATATGATGATGAAACTCTGCAAGCCATCATCAGAAACAAGCAAGAAAGAGTAGCTCAAGCATCAGGCAGTGCTATTCCTCTGGCCATGGACCCCAAAGTCCTCCTTGACTACATCAATATCTCGTATGAGGACTCAAACACTCCTATTGATGACCTGAAGCTTCCGCGTGGCATCAGTCACATGGTGACCACTTTCATCAATGAAGCCAAGTGGAAAGAACAGCAGGCCAGACAGGCCAAGGTTGCAAAGATCAAAAAGGAGAAATTCCTCAGGCAGAATCTCCTCAAACTGACTCCTGATGCACTGGTGACAACGCATGCAGAGCTGCAAAAATTGACTGACAAGTACGCCAAGCTGTCAGATCGCAAAAACCTCAAGAGCAATTTCATCAAGCTGGCCACTAGTGCTGTTGATGACTACAACAAGAGAACCGCACCCCCAGCACCAACTCCTCAGCCCTTGGTTGAGGAGCCAGCAGATGAATCTCCTCAGGAGGAGGAAAATCCTCAAGCTGAGGAAGTACACCAAGAGCGTCGTGTTGATGAACCGGCCATTGAAGAAATCATCATGGAAACTCTAACTGATGAACTTGCTGTCACTGGTGAGACTGCTCCTGTTCCAGCTACTTCATCAAAGCAGGTTGATGACTCTGTTCCAGCTATTACCTCAATACCAGCTGAAGAAACTGTAGAAAGAACACCTTCACCAAAAGCTTCAAAGGTGAAGAAGATAATTCCATCTGCATCAGACGTGAAGAAAACAAGGGCTGTTGAAAAGGAAGCCAAGAAGAGAAAAGCCTCCTCAGCAGTAGAAGAAACAGAGGCAAAGCGCCTCAAAGAAATTGAAGAAACTGCTCCTCTGGACCCAGTGCCTCTCAATGTCGCCCCTTCCTATGAGATGGTCGTCATTGATGACCCAGCTACGAAGGCAGATGAGGAAATGAAGGATGTCGCCCCTGAGGAACACACTGACGAGGAAATTCAGATAGACGACAGTCCTCAACCTCTCATTCCTCAGACAGAAAATGCTCAAGCATTAGCTACACCAGCTGATGACACTGCCTGTGCCACAAAGCCAACTGAAGAAAAACAAGCTGAAAATCCTCAAGCTGACGAAATTCAACACTCTGTGCAGACTCCTCAAGATGAGGAACAGGCTGATCCAACTCCTTCAACTGAGACAGAAGCAGAAATTCCTCAGCCCGAAGCTCAGCCAGAGCAAGCACCATCCCCTCAGCGTGAAGTACCAGCTGCTGAAATTCCTCACCCTGAGGAAAATGCTGAAGAAAATGCACCCGCCCAAGACAATGCATTCATTGTGCTTAACCCAGAGACTGCTATGGTTGTCTCCCCCTATTCCTCAGCAAAATCTTCAGCCAGTTCAGCATCAACCATTCTCCAAGCGTCCAAAGTTTCAGAAAGAAAATTTGTTTGAAGAACGCATGTACTTCATCGGAGAGAACCCTTATGACAAGCCCCAAATGAGGCATCTAAAGTTTTGGACAGGGACTCAGATGAACTACTATGCCTCTGTGCTCTGTGGACGAAACAAGATATTCCAGCATAGGCATATTCCTCATGTTGAGCTTGAAGCAATACCTTGCCTGGAGCCAGTCCTCAGTGTACTCCATGATGCAGGTTTGCTTCCAATGTGCTCAGACATATCAGACTGGAACAACGAGCTTATTCTTCAGTTCTATGCCACTCTTCACATATATGGCAACCCTGAAGACATCAACACTTGGGTGTTTGACTGGATGTCACAAAACACTCACTACGAGGCTCCTGCTTCTGAACTCCTCAGAGAACTAGCCGTACCAATTCCCTCAGATGGGGTTGTGAAACTTTATGGTGAGCGTGAGCTGCCAAATGGAATGATGGAAGTCCTCATGAAGCCTTTGGCTGAAGGCAAATTTTCAAGAACAACCTTCCTCGTCTACGAGCTCAAGTACACACCCCGGTCTGTCTACAGAATCCTCTGCAGTGTGCTCGCACCGATCAAAGGCCATGACGATGAAGAAGATGTTGTAGGCCTCATGAACAATATCCTCTTCAACATCGTTCACCGTATTCCTATCAATATCCATGATTTCTTCTTGAGGACTTTGGCCGACAATGCCATGTGCCCCTTTGATCACACGATATATGCCCCGTGGATCATGAGATTCATCAGGACAAGGACATGCATCAACTTCCACGCTGATTTCCAAAACCACATGGGGTATATGCCTCCTATCCGGGTCAACAAGAAGACTTTCGAGCCCATTGAAGGAAAAGGAAAATCTGTGATTGAAGAGGGCAGCAGGCCCCTTGATGGTCAGTTCAAAGATCCAGAGGCTTATTCTTCATGGGACGATATTGAGACTCGTCTAGCAAGCCCCGTTCCTCCTCGCGTGCTGAATACCAGAGAGCTCCTCCTCAGTCTTCACCAGAAGGTGGATCGCAACCACAAATGGGTCAAACGCCAGTTTGGTGCCATTGTGAAAACCCTCGCTAAAACACAGAACTCTGTGAAGATTAACCATCACTATCTGCATGAGGTTTTGGATCGCACCTGGGCTACATTTGCACATCTGAAGACTCAGACTGAGCTTGAAGAAATGAACTTTGAGCGAGACTTTGACTGGTCGTGGCCTCCCAAGAAGAAGTTCAGGCCCATTCCAGTGTCAGACCTTGAAGACAGCTCCTTTTCTTCATTCCACACTGCTGAATCTGATGAAGAACAGCTAGGCACTGCAACCGGCCCAAGGAAGAAGACTACTCCCAAGAAGCATCACGACTCTTCCTCAACCGCCAAGAAATGAAGTCTTCACGGGCGTTAGTCCTCAGTTTTTCCCTTTTTGTCACTTGATGACAAAGGGGGAGAAACTCAAGAGTTAGTCTTCAAGCGGGATATTTTTGGGGCTTATAAACTATATTTAAGTTACAAACTCTTGGCTCTTCTGAAGTTTTTATGTAATGAGTTGTAACTTAAGCCCGATGGTACTCTGATGCTTTTGAACGTTTTTCTTCGCATGCTTATTCCTCAAGTTTTAATGCACGCATGCTGGAATTCGTCAGATACCATTTGCCATCATACATCTTCATTTTCTTCATATGATATGTTATATGTATGCATGATTTACAAGACTCAGGGGGAGATCTCCATGATATAAATCATCAATGTGCATTTGCTGTGAAAAGCAAAATCCTCAAGATATGCACATTTTCAGGGGGAGTCTCTCTGAATCTTGTTTTCAGATTCCTCAAATGAGTATTTACACTTCATATTTTTAATCCCTGTTGAAGACTTAACCTAATTGTCATCAACCACCAAAAAGGGGGAGATTGTAAGTGCATCTAGTGCCCCTTAGTGATTTTGGTGGTTTGAAGACTTATAGGTTAAGTATCTAATGTGTTTGTGAGTGTACACAGGATCTATAAGTCATTGAGGAGTTTGAGATATTTGAAGAATATCGACCCCTAAAATTATATGTCTTCAGTTGAAGAAATTGGTCTGAAGCTGAAGAAATGAATCGCAAGGAATCTGCGATGAAATTGATATTCCTCATGAAGATACTGATATTGAGAAGTCCGGTGGTTCCTGAAGAAAATCATTCTAAAGAATTTGAAGCATGAAGATTTACACTTTCTGTTTTACCTTCTTCGCATTTGAGTAATAGGAACACCGTACTGTTAAAGGTGGTCGAAGTTACACTATGGAATGAATTTCCTCATGATGCTCAACCCAAGCCTAATCCTATCAAAAGCCTCAAGTGAGGAATATGAGTGACATGAGGACTCTCACAGTTGAGGGTTCCGACCGTTTCGATAACCACGCCAAGTCACTGGTCTTATCCACTCCAACGGTCATATTATTTAAGGGCATTAGTGTCAAATCATGTCGGGATGCTCCCAGGCTATAAATAGCCACCCCCACAACCACTAGCTGGTTGGCTGCTCCATTAGAAACTGACACTTGTCATAAGAGCAACCCAAATTCCTCAGAGCCCTCGAAAGTAATTCATCAGTGAGGAAATACATAACCCACCGAAACCACAAACCAAACCTAGTGATTGAGCATCAGTGAAGAAGTTGTTCCTGTGTGGGACTGAGGCCTTTTACCTTTGAGGACTATGCATCCTCCACACGGTTAGGCGTCATGGTCTAGAGCTTTCCAGCAGTCAATTGTGGATCGCCGGGTGACCAAGTTTGTGAGGGTTTGGAAGTCTGTCCTGAAGACTTATCACGAGTGTTGGGCGAGGACTGTGTGTCCTTAGCTCAAGGAGAATACGGTAGGGACTATGTGTCCCGGGACTGGGTGTCTTTTGGTTTCAATACCAAGCCACTCCAAACCAGATGTACGACTGTCACAGCAGTTGGAACTGGGTCATCAACGACTGTCTTCACTGAGAAACGAGTTCTAATTCCTCAACTCTTTATTTTCCCGTATTATGTGTTGATGACTTTCACTGTGACTATTTGAAGAATTTGCTGAAGACTTTCTCCGAATTTCCTCTACCCCAAATGCTTCACGTCAGTTGTTTCTCATCTGTTGTGTGCGTGCCTGCTCACTGTGCAATCTGTTTTCACATTCTTCACTCTGAAAAACTGCTGTTGTGAAACTTTGCACTTCTGATCCTTTATTGTTTCCGCTGTAAGTTAGTCATCAGTGAGGAATTTCCTTAAAAGGAATTTCCTCAGTGATGAAATTATAAAAATCTCCTATTCACCCCCCCCTCTAGTCGATATAACGCACTTTCAAATTAGTAGTCAAATAATTAAGTAGCTATGTTAGGACTCTCTCATAATAAAGATTTTTAGATTTGAGATTTATTCAACCATCAAACAAAACAAAATACACTCCAAGAACAGCACATATCATGTGAACTAATAAGAACTTAGGATCAACATGGGCTAACCGATAGTTGTTGACGAAGAGAGGTGGGATGCATAGCATCCCCACCGTTAGATGCTTAAGACATCTTGAAATATTTACTTGGGGTCCCTTGGGCATCCCCAATCTTGAGATTTTTTATCGCTTTCAATCCTCTCATATCCCGGTTCACCTAAGTCTCAAAAACTTCATGTACACAAAACTCGAAAAGAACTTGTGAGTTAGGTTAGTACACATAAGCATAAAACAACACTTCATGTACTACCAAGACAAGTTGCATAATAACTTTCAAACAGTAGGTATTGTATAATACCATTTCCACAATTTATATCTACCAATATAAGCCACGAAAACTCTAGGATAAGTAGACACCAAAATTATGACAACAATCTGTCCAAACAGAACAGTTTGCAACAATCTATTTTAAAAGTGTACTTATGTATCTCCGAAATTTATTAAAATTTAGGACATGCTAAATAATTTTTATTATAATACATTGTAAACATTTCAGGAACTTTCCATGTTCCAGTAAAATCACATCATTCAAATACTACAACAAAAGTTTCTATTTTTATACAACACACATCACACATGCAATTCAAGCATTATAAAGGCAATTCTTGGAGATTTTTTATTGAAAAACAAGATTATAAATAATATCTAAGAGATAAAAAATAAAAATAAGCTCCAATAAAAACACATATTATATGAGGAATACAAATATAGCTCCAAGTAAGATATACCGATAACATTGAAGATGAAAGAGGGGATGCCTTCCGAGGCATCCCCAAGCTTAGACGCTTGAGTCTTCCTTGGATATTACCTTGTGTGTGACTTGTGCATCCTGAAGCTTAGGTTCTTTCTTATTCTTATTCTCCTCACATTGGTATCAAACACAAACTTGAAAACTTCAATCACACAAAACTTAACGGAATTTCATGAGATGGGTTAGTGTAATAAAGATATATCATTCACTTATGTACCATAAAGACAAGATTCATAATTGTTCTCACATAATACCTACTCTATTCTATCATTACCATAATTTATATCAGTTAATATAAACTATGTAAACACTAAAACAAGCAAACTATGCATGCAAAACAAAATTTGACAAAAAGAGAGAAGTCTATGAAGATCTGAATGAACACCATACTTCCCTCACTAGACAATTCTTAAAAATTAGGACAACTCGCAGAATTTGCATAACAATACTATGTAAAAATTTCAGAATTTTTTGACGCTCTAGTAAAACCAGAGAAATATTGCACTGGGTGTAACATTTTGTGTTTTTGCACACAATTAAACAAACAAGTATCAACGCTACCCCAAAGGCTTTACTTGGCACCTTAATGAAACAAAAAACACAAAACATGATTACTAGAGTAGCTTAATCATGTGAACACATGGAAACAACGACGAAAGTTTTGGTTGTCTCCTAACAAGCGCTTTTCTTTAAAGCCTTTTAGCTAGGCATGATGATTTCAATGATGCTCACATACAAGTAAAGAATTTAAACATGCATAAGAGCATCAAGAATCACATGACAAGCACATTTAAGTCTAACCCGCTTCCTATGCATAGGTTTTTTGCAAGCAAACAATTTATTTTTAGCAAGAATCAACTTGCATAGGAAGACAGAACAAGCGTAACTTCAAAACAATGAACACATAGGGAAGAAACTTGATATTATTGCAATACCTACAAGTATATGTTCCTACCTCATAATAAATTTTCAGTAGCATCATGAAGGAATTCAACAATATAACTATCACGTAAAGCATTCCTTTCATGATCCATAAGTACATAATTTTCATTACTACCGACACTAGCAAACTTCTTATGATTGAAAATAGTGGTCGGAGCAAACTCAACAAAATAACTATCATGTGATACTTGATTGACATAATCCAATTGAAAATTTAAATCATGATTACAAGTTTCATGGTTATTATTACTATTTATAGCATAGATGTCATCACCATAATCATCATAGATAGCAATTTGATTTCATAATTAATTGAAACCTCTTCCAAAATAGTGGACTCGTCACTAAATAAAGTCACGACCTCTTCGTATCCACTTCCATCATTATTCCAACTAGCTAAAAATCTTTATTATGAGAGAGTCCTAACATAGCTACTTAATTATTTGACTACTAATTGCTTTTCACTTATATCTTTTGAGGGTAGTTTTTTGTTTACTCGTGTGCTTCACTTATATCCTAAGAGTAAATTGTAACTGAATGAAATATAATAAATCTTAAATTATCAATGTACTTTACTCTTAGTAGTAGTTTCGCATTTGGTTTAGAAAGTAAAATCTGTTGAAGTTCGACACTCACAATATTAGTCATACAAGCATATCATGAATGATTAGTATAAGAAATAGAACTTTCACATACAAATATATTATCTAGGACTTCTTTTATGATTGTGAATACCCATTAATTATTTTCAATCTTGCTCAAATAGTTGAAGTTGGACAAGGAAGACAACATAATGGTTATGTTTGGGTATATTTGCATAGAAGTTACATTGTTATAGATCCTACAACATGTGGTGCTTGTTTACAATCTTTTGCTAGCCAAAACTTCATAATAAGTAGAGATACTACTTATGCATCCAAATACTTGAGCCAAGTATCTTATGTGAGAGTCCACGATACCTACCTTTATATGGTATTTCACTGCCATTCCAAGTAAATTTGCATGTGCCACCTCTAAAATCAAATAAACATCTGTTTTGTGTGCATGTACCACTCATGGAGAGATCGGGGCGGTCAGTATCTTCCATTCTAAGCGGGTTATTCTCATGAAGACTGTTTATTCACTTGTCATTGCACAAGAGTGGCTGGTAAAAAGGACTACCAGTCCTGCATAATACAAAAAACGAATAAACAAGAACCCCCCTAGAAAGTTTATTATTTGTAGGGCACCTGTTGATATGGCTAGCCATGTAAAGTGTTTGAATGGTTGAGGGGGAGTAAAAAATTCAGTTCTGTTTGGGAACCGCCAGTAATGTGGTTAGCATGGAAGATATTGAAATACCTTCTTGTAATGTTGACATGAAAACCACACCACCCAAAATATATTCATCTCTATTTTAAACAAGGAGCGTTGGCACCTCTGCAAATCCATGTTTCCCTCTATGAAGGGACAATCTATTTACTTTTATGTTATTTAGTTTCATGAATTTACGTTTCGTGTTGAGTGAACTTCTTATTCCAACCTCAATATATTAGTTGGAAAACACCATGTGGTGGGGAAAGATCCAAACCCATATATCCGGTCAAATATATTTGATCATAGCAGCCAAAATCTTGGGAAAATCTAAGTTAATGATCATTAGGTTTGGATAAATAATTTAGGAAGGATATTCTCATACTGACACAAATACAAGGACAAGTAAATGCGAAATTTATCCTTTCATAATTCGTAATTAATCCTTGTCTTGTTTGTTGGATTAGGTCTAACTTTCTTGACCAAACTGCGAGCGTGGAACTTTACAAGTTGAAATAGGGAAAGACAGAAGATAGATTAGAACTTAAAAGGATAATTGAAGTGACTCGTCTTCGAATCTACTTTGGTTGGAGTTCGAAAAAGGAATAAAAATAAAGTAAATTCAAGGAAGAGCTTTTTTTAACAGACCCTCGGGAGGTTGTGGAATGCTTTTCTTCTCCTCTTATTCCATATAGAATACAATCAGATAAAATTAAAATAAGAAGGAATAGGGGAGTATTCGATCGTTCAGTCCAAAAAGAGGGTCCTGTTGAAAAAGAAATTATCCAAAATAGAAAGAAGTTTTTTTTTCAAATTCAATTGTTTATTTATCTCTTATTCCTAAAGTTCTTTGAAAATCCAATTTCATTTTTTTCATTCAATGGGGTTATATGATCTAGTTCTTAATATTATTACTTTACTCAATTGAGAAATTCCATAACAAATGTCTTCATTCAAAATTAGGGACTCATCTATCATGTGATGAATCCACTTTATTTTACACTTCTGTATCTCACTCTATCTTGTTTTTTAGTATTATCTAAAATAACTGATGAATTATGAATTTTCCATAACTCAGGTAAATGCTTTACCAACATATGTAGTGTAGTAAAAAAATGGAATTTAACTCTTTCATGCTTACATTAACTAGTTATTTCGGTTTTTCTGCTGGCTGCTTTAACTATAACCCCAGCTCTATTTATAGGCTTGAACAAGATACGTCTTATTTGAATTGACTGATAATTCAGAAAAGCTTAATCTTTCTTTGGGATTCCTGGTATTGTACGACTCTTTTCCAGACTAATTAGGAATTCTTTTCTTGGTCATTGAGATTCGTGGATAATTTAGAGTACTATTTAGGGATAGATCGTACCTCTTTTTTATCCCCCCGAACAGATAGAAATGATTGAAGTTTTTCTATTTGGAATCGTCTCATGCCTAATTCCTATTACTTTAGCGAGATTATTCGTGACTGCGTATTTGTAATACAGGCGTGGGGATCAATTGGATCTTTGATTGAGTCATTTTCTTTTATTGACCTCCTCTCTGGTCTGGAGGAGGTCAAATTGGAGTTACAATTCAATTTTGTTAAGTTATTTTACTCTCCTTCGACATAAGATAGGTGGAATCACGCTCTGTAAGATTTGAACCTACGACATCGTGTTTTGGAGACCCGCGCTCTATCGAACTGAACTAGGAGCGCTTTCATTCATTCAAAAAGAAAATTTTCTATTCCTAATGTATCTCACGTACGTATAGTCTCCACAAATTCTAGTTATACCCACTTTACTTTAATTGATCTCGTTGCTACTGCCTATAAAGAAGAAAGAAGTAATAGGTAGGGATGACAGGATTTGAACCTGTGACATTTTGTACCCAAAACAAACGTTGCGAGTGCATCATTTTAATTTTGTGTAAATTGTATGCAAAATGAATAGGTGATTTGATAGGTTACACTTTAGATGATTAGAAATAACACGGCTCCGTAGCGATGTGATTGAACATTTAATCAAGTTCAATTTGTGGACATCTAATTATTGTGTCGTTTTCAAAATAGAAATAGAAAACCCTGACGTATTGTTTGAAAGTGACCTTGGATTGGAGGCTAATTCCACTTGTGTGATGCTAAATTATTGTGCGAGTTTCAAATTTAGATTTTCATCCATTTAGTTTTAGATTTTAAGCCTTTCATTTTTAGAAATACAATTGAAAAAATCTTTCTTCGGTCTAAATGATACTGATTTCTCAAAAATTGCCATTTTAAAGATCTATCGTTTGTCAGGTGTACTAACTAAACATGTTTTTTTATATATTATTAGGTTGATTCTCTTTTTGCTGGTTGATAGTATGCCTTTACTATAGACTTATTATCGTGTCCCATGTTAACAGTTGGGCCAATTATAGAGTGCTATTTTTTGCATTACCTTTTGTTATGTCCTTCTTCCTCTAATTAATTTACTACCTCGATTATGAAACTCATGGTGTTCTGGCTCCACTATGGATAGACACATACTCAAAGATGCAACTTTCGCCATTATTCTTAAAATGTGTCTAGAAAAATTGAGAATGTATTCAACACATATGCATTATTTCCAATACGGAAGTTAAAGTTACAATAAAATTTCCGTGACATCATCTGTTTGAATAAAAGGCCAATTTATTTTCTATCTACTTTCCATAATCTTTCCCCACTATCCCCATTATTAATCAAGTATACTCTGCTTTTGGTCACATGTATTTGTTGTGATAATTAAGTTGGCTATGCTGGGTTGAATAACATAGTTTCATCATCTTAATCAATCATGCTTTTACTATTTGCCTTCAACGGCATAATATTATACAACCCCTTTGCACTACCAGTATCTTTTTGAGCCACTCATCAACATGTTCGATGGATGACTTAATATGATATGTTTATGCACGCTTACAAAGATCAATTGGTCGTGGGAAATTAGTAAAAAGGTTGTGTACCGAACATCTGACTGAGCATTTGACTTTTCGTGTGAGTTTAAAAAATATTTCTTATTTTTTGTCAAAATGCGGTTTTAATACATATTATTAAGATAATATTATGAGTGATATGTTTAAATCATGAGCACTGTAGCACACTTGTGAATTGTAACGAAGGTTTAGCGATTGGTTGAGTGATTGAAACTTTTAAATCTTTTCAAACCTAGGCACTTAACCAAGTGATTTAACTATAAAAATGAGACTTTACCAGATTGACGGATGGATTTTTTACTATATGGTCGACATTCCTAGTATATCAGGCTTTTTTTTTGTTGTATTCTGTTTTTTTGTATATAGTAGTTAGATCTGGGGTTCCCTACTCTTTGCACAGTATTGTATGGAATCATGTAGGCTCTTCAGTATATTTGCATTATTTTCCTAAATTGATCTTTGATGCCATTATTATTAATGCACATTGTATACCTGGTCAACAGACTGTACACAATCGCAACTAATTCATATTCAAGTTGGCCATTATTGATGTTTGTGCTATATGCGATTAAAGCATATTATAAGTAGCTACAGTTATTATTTAATCTGGTACACGCTTGCAAAGTCTAAGTAAAATGCAAACGATAGCCATGTAAGGACATCTGGATGCATGCAAGTATATATATCATTTAAAATACAATGAGAAGCCAAATAGAGAACCGGTGCACCGTACCTGTACGGTGATGCATGTTGCATGCATTAGGATTCATGAGCCGGGATAGAGAGTAAAGACCAAGAAAGCTCTCGTGAGCGAGTCTTGCTTGCGCAAATTCCTGGTGGCCATAAATCACCAGAGCCGAAGACTTGAAGTTTTCCGGCATAACCTATCATCCATATATCGATCCGTCTCGTTCTGGTGGGAAGGTTGAATAAAAAAAAACACAACGCCGTCAGTAAGATCACAACTCTGCAAGCCTCGCCGTCTAGTAGATCGAAACTTGGCAAGCTACGCGAGATGGCCAAGATTAGCCGGTTTGTTTCTCGTGAGGATAGTATGGAAGATATTGCTTACAGAATTGACTGGACAAACGCCACTGAAATTTGGCCCACCTGTTGGCACAAAAACCCAACAAAGAAAATTAGAATCGTAGAGGAACTCCAGCCCCAAGCTAGCAACCCAACCCACTCATGGTCATCATCGTGAGTCCTCTCGAGTCCTGCACAACGTCGCTGTCAACACCTCTGCTATGTCCCAAGAATACTCTCAAACTCTCGATGATATGATTCGTTCGAGCAGATCGAGTGCTCGCGTTGCCATGCCTGAGTTCTCGCGCCATGTGTGTAAGTTAATCACGTTGTCCTGTACACATAGGATTAGGAAAAAAGCTAAACCGAGTCCTAGTAGTATTAGGATACCTAGTCCTAGTCTATTTTCATAGTCCCTTGTGGATGTGTATAAAAGGCACCCTAGGGGTGGTGCTTGTAACACCAGAGATAGCAAATCAATACAAAGTATTACGACAGGCCTTCAAGTTTTTACGTTTTTGTTGAGAGAGCCGAGTTGATCCGTTGCCGCGTGATTGATCCAATCAACCGAAGCTAGCCGGCTGAAGCGTATTCATACGCAAGTCTCTGGCTAGTTGCACGTACGTGTGTACAAGGGCTAATCGATCAAGCTGCTAGTATGCTTGTTCGAGTTAGTTTTGCATATACACATACGTGGTGCTCCTGGGTGTTTTGATCTACGTTTAAAAGCCAACAATTGGTATCTAGAGCCTCGACGATCTACGATCTACGATGACGGACAACGATGCTGAGTCGGTCAAGTCCGGCAAAGGCGGTTCCAAGGCGAACAAGAACGACGACAAGGTGAAGAAGGGCGGCAAATCAGCGACCAGTGGGGGGGGGGGAACGGGCGGCGCCAACGTCCAGACACATCGCAACATCCCCATCCAGTACCTGATGCTCACCGACGCCAACTATGACATGTCGGCGGTGAAGATGAAGATTATTCTCCGAACCCTCCGAGTGTGGCAGGCAATCACGGACGACGACGTCGATGACGAGTCCCACGAAGGTGCCATGGCCGTCATAACCCAGTCCGTGCTGGATTCCGTGCTGATGACATTGGCGGAGTTCGAGACGGCAAGAGAGGCGTGGAACGCACTCAAGGAGATGAGGATCGGAGAAGATCGCGTCACCAAGGCTCGGGCACAAGTGTTGAAGCGTTAATTTCACAAGTTGCAGATGGAGGAAACTGAATCGGTGAACGACTATGCCATGCGTCTTACTACTTTGGTGGGAGAGATCCGCGCGCTTGGTGCAAAGCTCGAGGAGACCGAGATTGTGGAGAAAATTTTCAGTTTGGTAACTGATAAATTCACGCACATCATCGGCACGCTCGAGCAGCTTTACGACATCGATGACATGACCATAACGGAGGAGATCGGACGCTTGCGTACATGGGAAGAGAATGCTCGTGGCTGTCGGAAAGGCAACGGAGGAGGTAGTGACCAACTCATGTACTCGCGCGCAGATTGGGAGTCCCCAAGTAGCAAAGGAAGGCGTGATGGCAACGAAGGCTTAAGCAACGGAACGAGCGGCGGACAAACCGGAGAAGGCAAAGGAAAAGGCAAGCCACAAGGTCGTGGTAAGGCAGACCGATCTAAAGGACAGACGTGACGGAACTTGGATATGTCTGAGGTCATGTGCTATAAGTGCAACGAGATGGGTCACTTTGCAAAGGATTGTCCGCAGCGTGACATGCGGGAGATCAAGGCAAATTTGGCAACACAGGAAGACGAAGGTCCAGGTTTTTTCATGGCCGAAGTTTGTGATCTCGCTGAAACGATGGTTGTGAAACCAAGCCGGAAGGTGCTACTTAATGAGAAAAAAGTGACACCAAAGTTATCCGGTGATCAGAATGTGTCGTAGTATCTCGACACGGGTGCGAGTAACCACATGACGGGGTGCAAGGAGAAATTCCTCAAGCTGGAATACGATGTTGAAGGCTCGGTCAAGTTCGGTGATGGTTCAGCTATGGAGATTTGCGGGCAAGGATCTGTCCTATTCGAGGGTCTCACAGGCGAACATCGCATACTCACCAGAGTGTACTACATCCCATGGCTTCGCAACAACATCATCTCTATTGGGAAGCTTGACGAGAATGGATGCAAGGTGAATATCGAGAACGGAGTGATGACGATCTTCGACAACCTCCGGAACGTGCTAGCTCATGTTAATCGCACACAGAATAGGCTCTATATCCTCAACCTTGATCAATCTCAACCGGAGTGTTGGCTCGCCAAGAGTGATGATGATTCGTGGTTATGGCATGCTAGATTTGGACACATTAACTTCTACGCCTTGAAGAAGATGTCAAAGATGGAGATGGTATCCGGGATGCCAGTTATCAACCATGTTGATCGAGTATGTGACAGGTGCTTGGTTGGAAAACAGCATCGCAGGCCGTTCCCTGCTCAGTCTACCTATCGTGCAAGTGATGCACTCGAGCTGCTCCATGGTGATCTATGTGGCCCTATCACCCCGGCAACTCACGCGGGAAATAAGTATTTCTTCCTCGTGGTAGACGACTACTCGAGATATATGTGGGTCGTTCTCCTACGATCTAAAGATGAGGCGTTTGAAGCATTCAAGAAGCTGAAGGCTGCAACAGATATGGAACACAAGTTGAAGGTTCGCGCTCTACGGAAAGATCGCTGCGGAGAGTTTACATCGAACGAATTCAACGACTACTGAGAGAAGATTGGCATAAAAAGGTTCCTCACGACACCTTACACGCCACAGCAGAACGGGGTCGTTGAAAGGCGCAATCGAACCGTCGTTGACATGGCAAGGAGTTTACTCAAGAGCAAGAACCTACCGGGGACTTTTTGGGGAGAAGCTGTCTCGACGGCGGTCTATCTTCTCAACCGGGCTCCAACGAAGGTGGTGATCGGCAAGACTCCGTATGAAGCAATTTACGGACGTAAGACGAATGTGTCTCATCTACGGATGTTCGGGTGCGTGGCACATGTGAAGACGGCGGAGCCGCATCCCTCAAAGCTTGCCGATCGTAGCACCAAGATGGTGTTCATCGGATACAAGAGGAGTTCCGGCACCAAGGCATACCGCTTCTATGATCCACAAACCAAGCGTCTACGGACTTCATGCGACGTCGTGTTTAAAGAAAACCAAGCGTGGAATTGGAGCGCCGCAGCCGACGATGCTCCAAACGCTAACAAATTCACGGTTGAATTTCCAACTCATGATGATGCAGGGGAGGATGTCCACGTGATTGGCAAGACGCCCAACCAAGGTGACCACCATGGTAGTGATCATCATGGTGCCGCCACCGACGACGACGTGCATAGGTCGCAAGGATATAGTGACAACGACGCGCATGGCACGGGCAGAGATCTCAACGACAACATCGACAATGAGGCGCGTAGTGACGACGACAATCAAGATGATGGTCACGGTCACGATGACTATGCCGACAATGCGGATGTGGATGACACACCCAGGACTCAGCCGTCTTCCTCAAGTGCATCGACACCGACACAATTTGTGTCACCTCCTTCGCAAGCTACAATGGACTCCTCCGGGCCTCGTCGCTACAAGACGCTCAAGAAAGTCTACAAGTACATAAAGCCAATTACGCTCGAGTACTCCGGACTATGTATGTTCGGAGTTGAGGAGTCGGCGAACTTCGTAGAGGCGAGCAAAAGTCCTAGCTGGACGCACGTCATGGATGAGGAGATGAAGGAGATTGAGAGCAATGGCACGTGGACTTTGGTAACCCGACCTCCAAACCAAAAGGCGATAGGTTTGAAGTGGGTTTACAAGTTAAAGAAGGACACAGAGGGTGCCACTGTAAAGTACAAAGCAAGACTCGTTGCAAAGGACTACGTACAACGTCAAGGAGTTGACTATGATGAGGTGTTTGCACCGGTTGCTCAACTCGAGACGGTGAGAGTGCTCCTAGCTTTGGCAACACAAGAGGATTGGAAGGTTCATCATATGGATGTTAAATCCGCTTTCCTCAACAGCGATCTCCGAGAAGAAGTGTACGTAGAACAACCCCTCAGCTACGAGAAGAAAGACGAACAAGCGGAAGTTGACAAGCTCAAGAAGGCACTTTACGGGCTGATGCAAGCGCCAAGAGCTTGGAATTCAAAGTTAGACCAAAGTATGGTCACGCTCAGGTTCAAAAGATGGGCCCTCGATGATCCGAAGGGCAGTCTACAAAGCACCAAAGAAGAGGTGAAGATTGAAGACACGACCAAAAAGGAGTGTTGTCATCAAGCTACGGATGAGCCCACGACAGTAAAGACGGTCCATGAAATGTTGCAAGGGACGGTAAAGGCCATGCCGATAATAACAGTTATGAGAAGCAATCGTGTTTGGGACCCAGGTCAGAAGTAAGGACATCGTGATTAGGGGGTGAATGTGAGTTAATCACGTTGCCTTGTACACATAGGATTAGGAAAAAAGCCAAACCGAGTCCTATTATTATTAGGATACCTAGTCCTAGTCTATTTGCATAGTCCCTTCTGGATGTGTATAAAAGGCACCCTAGGGGTGGTGCTTGTAACACCAGAGATAGCAAAGCACTACAAAGTATTATGACATGCTCGACACGAGCCTGTGGCCATCAATGATTTAGTGCCTTCGCGTTTTCATGTTCTTGTTGAGAGAGCCGAGTAGATCCGTTGTCGCCTGATTGATCTAATCAACCAAAGCTAGCCGGCTGAAGCGTATTCATACGCAATTCTCTGGCTTGTAGCTTGTACGTGTGTATAAGGGCTAATCGATCAAGCTGTTAGTGTGCTTATTTGAGTTAGCTTTGCACGTGTACATACGTGGTACTCCTGGGTGTTTTGATCTACGGTTTAAAAGTCAACAATGTGGAGGATGAAAGAAAGATGGGTCCTAGAGTGACTGAGTGAGGCATGTGCCATGTGCACATGGACGATGGGGCGTAGATTTGGCAGGATGATGAGAGAAATATGGGTTTTTGAGGGTGATGATGGGGGAAAAGTTGTGGCAGCGGCTTAAGAGTCCCTTCTACTTTAGGTCAGCTAGGGTTTCATATATCAAAATAGAATGGCTAAGATTTCTCACCTACGTACGTGATGGGTCATGGGAGGGGAAAATTTAATTCCAATATGTGCATGCTCGTGACATATTGACAGAGTCTACCCAACATATAGCGATTACATAAATCTAAGGGTTATGCTTGACTCGTTTCATGAGGGTCCATCAGATGAAGTGTTATGGTTGCTAGGGTTTGAGCGGGAGAGAGAGAGCTGCGAGGGCGCGAGAGAGCCGGCCGTGGGGGTCCTTTCCCACGGTCGGACAAGAGGGAAAAGGGTTTTCCTTCTTAATTCTTGCCTGATTAGATTGATACATCTCCTCTCCATATATAGAGAGGTTTACTTGACTCCCAAGTAAGGCTTACTTGACTCCTAAGCAAACCCTAAGACTAACGGGCCCAGGCCCATCACGTACTCTAACACTACACCCCACCTGGACATGCAACTCGTCCTCGAGCTGCAAACTAACGACGATTCGACCCCACACAACCCTAACGCCTAAAAAACAAGCCTTTTACATCCCGGCCTATTGTATTGACCTGAAATAAGCTAACCCGAATGAGACTCCGACTCTTTATTGTTGACTCCGAATGATAAGGCGAGAATCCTCCGCGCGCCAAACTTGTGCGTTTGCAACCCCCTGGATCCCAAGGACACCATCGAGACCAAGGGAGACCTCGCAGCGGCCGGCGACGAAATGCAGTGGTGCTACGCGGTGCGCTCCTGTCGGTGACACCATGTCTTCTCCCCGCCGGCTGACTGTCGATGTCGCAGACTTGGAGGTCGTCGCCCGTGGGAAAAACAGCATGCCCGCCGCCCGTGGGGGAAACCGCATGCCCAAAATCCCCCATGCAGCGGACGAGATCGAGGTCCGTTGCACCGCGAAGCGCAACTTGGAGGAGCTGCAGCTACAAATCACGCATCTCCCACACATGCCGATGCTCTAAGAGGCCGCGCACAGCAGCGTGCAGCCTCACCGCCGCCGACATGTGGTGGGTAGCGATCCAAGCCGGAAGTGGTGTCGGCGGGGGCTGGAACTTGATCTGTTGGATGGGATTGTCCTGGGACGGCAGTGGCGCTGCTGGGAACGATGTCGTCGCAGTCCCGTCATAGGGCATCCCATGGTGGAACGTGATGACCCAGGTCGTGGTCACAACCGAGGACGGCGGCGGCGGCCGTGCGGGGGTCAACGCTGGTGCTGTGACCTTGGAGGACACCCCACGGAATGGCACACCGTCGGGACCGGCGAAGCAGGAGGGCCCGTCGTACTGTTGGGGTGGCGCCGGTGGCGACTGGATGTGCGGCGGCACCCAGGCCACCATACTCTAACATGAAGGCCCAACATATAACGTTTACATAAATAAAAGGGTTATGCTTGATTTCTTTCATGAGGGTCCACGAGATGAAAGGTTGATATTTTTTGATTAACATGAGAATTTCTAGCATTTTCCCTTATTTTTGACCCGTATTTTACTTTTAGTATATATAAGGTAAAATTCAACACCCTCCAAAATAGTGGGATCATTAGTACCTAAAATTAACACTCTTCCAACCCCACTTTAATCAATATAATCATCATAAATAGGAGGCATGCTATCAACATAATAAATTTGCTCATTAAAACTTGGGGGAGAAAAAATATCATCTTCATCAAACATAGCATCCCCAAACTTGTGGCTTTGCATATCATTAGCATCATGGATATTCAAAGAATTCATACTAATAAAATTGCTATCATGTTCATCATTTAAGGATTTCAAATTAATCATTTTTATAAATTCTTCCTCTAACAATTGTGCACAATTTTCCGAACCATCATTTTCATGAAAAACATTTAAAAGGCAAAGCAATTAAGCCAACCTAAGTTCCATTTTTTGTAGTTTTCTTTTATAAAACCAAACTAGTAAAAACAAGAAACTAAAATATTTGATTGCAAGATCTGAAGATATATCTTCAAGCATTCATCTCCCTGGCAACGATGCCAGAAAAAAGCTTGATGTGTACTATGCAACTTTATTCTTGTAGACGTTGTTGGGCCTCCAAGTGAAGAATTTTGTAGGACAACAACAAATTTCCCTCTAGTGGATGAACTAAAGTATATCAATCCAAGAGAGGTTTATCAATTCAGATTATAAATATATATTTATACTATCCATTCTACACTTGTATCACCATCTCTTCGCCGAACTAGTGCACCTATACAATTTGCCATTGTATTGAGTGTGTTGGGGACACAAGAGATTTCTTGTATTTGATTGTAGGATGGTTTGAGAGAGACCATCTTAATCCTACACCTCTCATAGATTGATAAACCTTAGGTCATCCACTTGTGGGAAATTTGTTGATGTCCTATAAACTCTTCACTTGGAGGCCCAATAACGTCTACAAGAATAAAGTTGCATAGTAGACATCATAAGTAGCAAGACATAGTGGTAGAAATGAGACAACTAGCATGGCAATGATAGTAGTGGTATCCAGGGAAATGGTCATCTTGCATGAGATCCTGCTTGGAAGAACAACCAATCCGTGAAGTAGACGAACATGATGTAGTTGAACGGATCCTCACACTCCTAAATGGATCAAAACTCTAGCGACGAGAAGCAAATCCGGAAACAAACAACTGACATGGTAACCACCACACCATAAAAATGGCATGATGCACGCTCGATTTAAATAGGCATGGCATGGTAAGATGCAACAAACAAGTGTTACACATTAAGTGAAGTTCAATATGCAACGAGTTGCATAAAACTCCATATTCGAATAATTTAATGCTCTCTCGTTTATCTACATGGAAATTTTAAATGCTTTTAAACATGGAAATAGGTAAATCATGAATAAACTACACTATCTAGGCATTTTAAATGAGGTCGGAAACAACATATAACATTTCCGAAATGACCTTATAAGCATATTTGAAATTTGGTCATGTTTTGCCTAAACACATTTTATATTTATTAAGCGGGAAAATAAAGTGCACCATGTTATTCTACACACTTCTATAGGCAAGTTACGTATATAAAACATTTGAATCGGACTTACGAGTAACTAGTTATGAAATAAACCATTTTAACATGGTATTTACGCAAATTTAATCAAAGAGCAAGTTAAGCATTTTTAACACATGAGAGAGTTGAATATTGTTAATCTACACAATGTGACATTTTTCATATTAAGTTTTTACGTATGATGCACGGTTGGTGAGTTATGATATGCATGAAGCTTAGGGAGTTTTATGTAAAACTGCAATTCCCTAGAATTAAGTCAAATTCGCAAAATAAAAAAACCGTTTGTGGGATGAATCTGAAAACTGGGCTGGAACATAGCACTTGGCACTATATAGCAAGTTGTGCGCGTGGGGGATGGATAGGGTTGTATGTGCTCACCTTAGCACGCGGAGGCCCGGCTCGAGGCAAGTGGTCGGGGCGCTGATACGTCTCCAACGTATCTATAATTTTGAATGGTTCCATGCTATTATATTATCAACTTTGGATGTTTTGTATGCATGAATATGCTATTTTATATCTTTTTTGGGACTAACCTATTAACTCAGTGCCAAGTGGCAGTTTCTGTTTTTCCGTGTTTTTGACCTTTTTCAGAGAAGAATCTTAAATGGAGTCCAAACGGAATAAAACCTGCGGAATGATTTTTTCCATAACATAAGATACGCAGGGGACTTGAGAACCAAGGCAAAGGACCCCGGCGGAGGTCACAAGCCCCCTAGCCGCGGCCTGGGGGGTGCCTAGCAGGCTTGTGCCCCCCCGTGGCTCCTTTGCCCTACTTCTTCCGCCTATAAATTCTCTAAAAATCCAAAACCACCAGAGAGAGCCACGAAAATACTTTTCCGCCGCCGCAAGCTTCTGTTTCCCTAAGATCCCATCTCGGGACTGTTCTGGTGCCCTGCCAGAGGGGGATTCAGACACGGAGGGTATCTTCATCAATACCATTGCCTCTCCGATGATGCGTTAGTAGTTCACCACAGACCTTCGGGTCCATAGCTAGTAGCTAGATGGCTTCTTCTCTCTCTTGGATCTTCAATACAAAGTTTTCCATGATCTTCATGGAGATCTATCCGATGTAATCTTCTTTTGCGGTGTGTTTGTCGAGATCCGATGAATTGTGGATTTATGATCAGATTATCTATGAATATTATTTGAGTCTCCTCTGATCTCTTATATGCATGATTTCATATCATTGTAATTATCTTCGAGTTGTGGGTTTCGTTTGGCCAACATGATCTATAAGTCTTGCAATGATAGAAGTGCTTGGTTTTGGGTTCATACCGTGCAGTGTCCTCACTCAGTGACAGAAGGGGTAGCGAGGCACACATCGTGTTGTTGCCATCAAGGGTAAAAAGATGGGGTTTATATCTATTGCCCGAATTTATCCCTCTACATCATGTCATCTTGCTTAAGGCGTTACTCTGTTTGTTATGAACTCAGTACACTAGATGCATGCTGGATAGCGGTCGATTTGTGGAGTAATAATAGTAGATGCAGGCAGTATTAGTCTACTTGTCTCGGACGTGATGCCTCTATGTATGATCATTGCCTTAGATATCATCATGACTTTGCGCGATTCTATCAATTGCTCGACAGTAATTAGTTCACCCACCGTAATGCTTGCTATCATGAGAGAAGCCTCTAGTGAACACTATGGCCCCCGGGTCTACTTCACATCATATTTTCAGATCTACACTTTTACTTTGTTGCACTTTTCGCCTTCAGATCTCACCTTGCAAATAATCGGGAAGGGATTGACAACCCCTTTATAGCGTTGGGTGCAAGTTTGTTTGTTTTTGCGCAGGTACATTGGTGCCTCATCTTGATACTCCTACTGGATTGATACCTTGGTTCTCAAACTGAGGGAAATACTTATCGCTACTGTGCTGCATCACCCTTTCCTCTTCAAGGGAAAAACCAACGCAAGCTCAAGAGGTAGCAAGAAGAATTTCTGGTGCCTTTGCCGGGGAGGATCAAGTCAAGAATAGTCTCTCGTCAACGTGCCAATTTCTGGCGCCGTTGCCGGGGAGGATCAAGTCAAGAATAGTCTCCGGTCAACGTGCCAATGTCTGGCGCCGTTGCCGAGGAGGATCAAGTCAAGAATAGTCTCCCGTCAACATGCCAATTTCTGGCGCCGTTGCCGGGGAGTATTCAAAGTGAAGCATATCCAAGTAACTATCGCAAACTCATCTCTTGCATTTACATTATTTGCCTTTTGCCTCTCATTTTCCTCTCCCCCACTTCTAAAAAACAAAATTTACAAAAATATTTGCCTTTTTCGTTTGCCTTTCCTTTGCTTGTGTGCTATGTGCCTTCAATATGCTTGCATCTTCGCTTGCTGAAAATATATTGATATGGATCCTCATCCACTTGCTAATCTCTTTAAGAGATCCAATTATGTTGAACCAATTGCTAGTGATTTGAGTGCACTTGACTATCTTTATGAAGTTTTGCTTGAGATGCGTGAATCTGAAAATTGTGATGAAGAAATTTATGAAGTGATTCACGAGGGCTCCTTGAATGAAAAGCATGATTGCAATGGTTTCACTATGAATTCTATTAAGGTCAATCATGCTAAAAATATGCAAAACCCTAAGCTTGGGGATGCTAGTTTTGCTATGTCCACTACTTGTTGCAATGATCATGATTGGGGTAATGATTTTTCTTATGATCTTGAAAATTTGTTTAAGCATCATGATGAATATGATATTTTCAATAATATTGAAAGTGGGTTTGGAGAAGTCATGACTTTAGTTGATGATAATCCCACTATTTTCGAAGAGTGTCATTTTTGCATGCATGTGGATCATGAAAAAAATTACCTATGTGATAGATATATTGTTGAATTTGAATATGATCCCCCATGTAATTGTTATGAGAGAGGAAAATATTGTGGTAGAAACTTTCATATCATTAAATCACCTCTCGTTATGTTGAGATTGCTATTGTCTCTTTCTTCTTCCTTGCATATGGTCGTTATTGCTTGTCTTGATAATTTGTTTTCCTATAAAATGCCTATGCATAGGAAGTATGTTAGACTTAGATATGATTTTCACATGCTTTATGATGCTCTCGTTGTGCTTCAATTCTTGTCTTTTATGTGAGCATCACTGAATTATCAATGCCTAGATAAGGGCGTTAAACAATAGCGCTTGTTGGGAGGCAACCCAATGAATTTATCTTTGGTTTTTGCTTTATGTTTTGTTGTGTCCACATCATCATAATTCTGTTATGATTGTGTCTTTTTATGTTTCTTTTTTTTGTGCCAAGTAGAACCTTTATGATCAGTTTTGGTGATAGTTGTTTGAACATGCTGAAAAAGACAGAAACTTTGTGCTCACGGATTTATTTTTAATTCCTATCCAGAAAGAGATTTTGAGTTGATTCTTTTTTATGCTGGTTCGTATGCGAATTTACCTAATTTTCATAATTTTTCAGAATTTTTGGGATAACATAGGTATACGAAGTATACAGATTGCAACAGACTGGTCTATTTTTGACAGATTCTGTTTTTGTTGTGTTGATTGCTTATTTTGATGAAACTATGGATAGTATCGGGGGGGGGGGGGGGGTACTAGCCATGGAAAAGTGAGAATACAGTAATATAACATCAATCTAAATAGAAATCAAGTTTAATACAGTACCTAAAGAGTTGGTAGTTTGTTTTCTTATACTAATGATATCACGAGTTTCTGTTTATGTTTTGTGTTGTGAAGTTCTCAAGTTTTGGGTGATGTTCTCATGGACAATGGGATAAAGAGTGGAAAGTGATTAAGCTTGGGGATGCCCAAGGCATCCCAAGCCAAATTAAAGGACACCAAAAATCCTAAGCTTGGGGATGCCCCGGGAAGGCATCCCCTCTTTCGTCTTCAATTCATCGGTAACGTTACTTGGAGCTATATTTTTATTCACCACATGATATGTGTTTTGCTTGGAGCGTCGTGTATTATAGGAGTCTTTTATTTTTGTTTTGTTGCAATCATCCTTGCTGCACGCCTTTTTGAGATAGACATGCACTCATCGTAAATTTGCTAGAATACTCATTGAGCTTCACTTATATCTTTTGAGCTAGATAACTTTGATGTAGTGCTACACTTAGATCTTTTTAGAGCACGGCGGTGTCATATTTTGAAGAAATAAAAACTCTCGATCTTCACTTATATATTTTTGAGAGTGCTCTCTCTCTCTCAGTAAGTTGGTAATTGGCTTGTGCTGTGAAAGTAGTCCTAAAGATGATAGGCATCCAAAGAGAATATAATAAAAACTTCCATATTCAAGTGCATTGATTAGTAAGAGAAGTTTGATTCCTAACAATTAAGTTTTGAGATATGGATTTGGTAATATTAGAGTTATGTTAGTAGGGTGTTTCGAATCCAGAAATACTTGCGTTGAAGTTAGTTATTCCCGTAGCATGCACGTATGGTGAACCGCTATGTTAGGAAGTCGGAGCATAATTGATTTATTGATTGGCATCCTTTGTGTGGCGGTCGGGATCGCGCGATGGTTAACACCTACCAACCCTTCCCCTAGGAGTATGCATTTAGCACTTTGTTTCGATTGCTAATAAAACTTTCGCAATAAGTATATGAGTTCTTCATGACTAATGTCAGTCCATGGTATAGATGCACTTTCACCTTCCACCATTGCTAGCCTCTCTAGTGACGCCCAACTTTCGCCGGTGCACAAACGCACCATATACCTTCCTCAAAACAGCCACCATACCTACCTATTATGGCATTTTCATAGCCATTCCGAGATATATTGCCATGCAACTCCCACCATTCTGTCTCATGACTTGTGCCGTCACTTTCATATTGCCGTTGCATGATAGTAAGATAGCTAGCCAGATGTTCCAACGTCATACGCTAAGCTAGATCGTTGCACATCCCAGTACACTGCCAAACGACAAATATGTTAGGTAGCATTCCACATCAAAAATTTAGTCTTTATCACTTCCCTACTCGAGGACGAGCAGGAGTTAAGCTTGGGGATGCTTGATACGTCTCCAACGTATCTATAATTTTTGATGGTTCCATGCTATTATCTTGTCAACTATGGATGTTTTGTATGGATGAATATGCTATTTCATATCTTTTTTGGGACTAATCTATTAACTCAGTGCCAAGTGCCAGTTTCTGTTTTTTCTGTGTTTTGGACCTTTTTCAGAGAAGAATATTAAACGGAGTCCAAACGGAATAAAACCTGCGGAATGATTTTTTCCATAACAGAAGATACACAGGGGACTTGAGAACCAAGGCAAAGGACCCCGGGGGAGGTCACAAGCCCCCTAGCCGCGGCCTGGGGAGGCGTGCCTAGCAGGCTTGTGGGCCCCCCGTGGCTCCTTTGCCCTACTTCTTCCGCCTATAAATTCTCTGAAAATCCAAAACCACCAGAGAGAGTCACGAAAATACTTTTCCGCCGCCACAAGCTTATGTCTCCGCAAGATCCCATCTGGGGACCGTTTTGGTGCCCTGCCAGAGGGGGATTCGGACACGAAGGGCTTCGTCATCAACACCATTGCCTCTCCGATGATGCGTGAGTAGTTCACCACGGACCTTCGGGTCCATAGCAAGTAGCTAGATGGCTTCTTCTCTCTCTTGGATCTTCAATACAAAGTTCTCCATGATCTTCATGGAGATCTATCCGATGTAATATTCTTTTGCGGTGTGCTTGTTGAGATCCGATGAATTGTGGATTTATGATCAGATTATCTATGAATACTATTTGAGTCTCCTTTGATATCTTATATGCATGATTTCGTATCCTTGTAATTCTCTTCGAGTTGTGGGTTTCGTTTGGCCAACTTGATCTATAATTCTTGCAATGAGAGAAGTGCTTGGTTTTGGGTTCATACCGTGCGGTGTCCTCACCCAGTGACAGAAGGGGTAGTGAGGCACGCATCATGTTGTTGCCATCAAGGGTAAAAAGATGGGGTTTATATCTATTGCATGAATTTATCCGTCTACATCATGTCATCTTGCTTAAGGCGTTACTCTGTTTGTTATGAACTCAATACACTAGATGGATGATGGTTAGCGGTCGATGTGTGGAGTAATAGTAGTAGATGGAGACAGTACGATCTACTTGTCTCGGACGTGATGCCTATATGTATGATCATTGCCTTAGATATCATCATGACTTTGCGCGATTCTATCAATTGCTTGACAGTAATTCGTTCACCCACCGTAATACTTGCTATCATGTGAGAAGCCTCTAGTGAACACTATGGCCCCCGGGTCTACTTCACATCATATTTTCAGATCTACACTTTTACTTTGTTGCACTTTTCGCCTTCATATCTCACCTTGCAAATAATCGTGAAGGGATTGAAAACCCCTTTGTAGCGTTGGGTGCAAGTTTGTTTGTTTTTGCGCAGGTACATTGGTGCCTCATCTTGATACTCCTACTGGATTGATACCTTGGTTCTCAAACTAAGGGAAATACTTATTGCTAATGTGCTGCATCACCCTTTCCTCTTCAAGGGAAAAACCAACGCAAGCTCAAGAGGTAGCAGGCGCTTGAAAGGCGAAGCTAGGCCGACTGGCCTTTGCGAGGCACATACGGCTAGGTATGGCTCGGGCGACTGAGGAGGCCCTGGCGAGGCGATTGACTCGAGCGGTCAACGCAGGAGCGCATGTGGCTGTTCGAGCGAGCGAGGTGTGGGCACGGTAGCACCCGTCCATAGCAGGACGACGATGATGAAGGAGCGACGGCGGGCTCGCTAGGCGGCGGGAAATTGCAGATCCAACACAAAGGGTTGCAGATCTAGTCAATCTGGACTAGATCCGGTGGCAGAGGAATCTTGAGGGTGGCCATGGGAGGTCCGGTCCTGCGGGATTGAGAGACACATAGATGAATGAGGGAAGAGAGAGGTGAAATTGGAGAAACGAGATTGGCTTGCGGGGCGACTAGTCATGGCACTCGTCGGTAGTGGAGCTCATGCGGTCGGTCAACGTCGGGGCTGCGGCGCTCATCCGAGCTTTGTGTAAGCGAGCTCGAGGAAGGAGGGACGGTGGTCAACTGCTGAGCACGGGAGGTGATGGTGCGGTTCAGGCCCTGGGGGGCCCCGGATGGGCTTCATGGGCCACATCAACTCAAAGGCTGGAGTTGGCACGATGGAGGGCGGCAAGTGATAGCGGGGTGATGATGGGGCGTGGAAAATGGGGTTGTGGGGTACGATTTTCCAAAACAGTAAGGTTAGGGCGTCCATTTATAGGCACATGTCTAGGGTTAGGGATTTTTGCACAGTTTTGAGCCGTTTGATCGCAATTGGACGGCTCCGATTGCAATTGGACGACTAGGTGGGTCTAGTACGCTGTGTAGGGGTTCTTGGGCTGAGATCAGAGGGAGGTTTGCGGCCCGTGATAGAGCTTTTTAAACCGAAAACATCTGACGAATAAACTGGATATAGTGTCGCTATAGGTTCAACGGTTTGGGTATCAAAAAGAGTGTGAATGTGACAAAATTTGGTAGGCAGTCTACCTACAATATATTAAGACCACATGCCAATTTCAATATTTTAATGATGGCACGGCCATGTGCAGGTGTGTTTGGTATCGAAACAGTCGACATCAAGAATGGGGAGAACCCGCAACTAATTACGGATGCGGTTTTTGAAAGCGATGGCAATGTGAGGGATCGATAGAAGGTGTGTCTAGGGGGGTGAATAGACTACTTGACAAGATTAAAATCTTAGCCTCTTCCCAAAGTAATAGTTGGCAGATTTTAGCGATTCAAACAAGTCTAATGCTCCCTACACATGCTAGTCAACATATATGGTGGCATAAAAGTAAAGACTTTGCACATGTAGAAAGGAGTAGAGTTTACGAAGATCAAACGCGAAGAAGTTGACACAACAATTTTTGGCATGGTTCCGATAGGTGGTACTATCGTACCTCCATGTTAGTGGAGACTTAAATCCATGGAGGGTAACGAATGCGAGAGTCCATAGAGGGCTCCACCCACAAGGGGTCCACGAAGAAATGGCCTTGTCTATTCCACCACGGCTACTGTCCACACAAGACTAGCCTCACTCACAGTAGATCTTCACGAAGTAGACGATCTCCTTGCCCTTACAAACATCTTGGTTCAACTCCACAACATGAAGTAGGAGGCTCCCAAGCGACACCTAACCAATCTAGGAGGCACCACCCTCCAAAAGGTAATAAATGTGGTAGAACAATGAACTCTTTACTCTTCTGCTTCTAAAGATAATCTCATCAACACACAATCACTCTCTCACAGAATAGGCATGGGTAGGAGAGATTGATTTGGTGGAAAGCAGTTTGGCGTGGCTACAGATCCAGTTTCAAATGATTGGATTGGAATATCTTGATCTCGACACATGAGTAGGTGGCTCTCTCTCAGAAAAATGGATTTGGCAATGAAGTATGTGTTCTGAGTGCTTCTCCCTCTACTGAGAGATGGATGGTGGGGTATATATAGGCATCAGCTAAAATCCTATCATTACACCTAAAGTGGCCAACTCGGTGACATCGATGTCATGAACTCGGTGGTACCGACTTGCACTAAAAGCAACAACGTTTGAATCTCGATGGAACCAATATACACAACTCGGTAGCACCGAAAAGGTGGTTAAAGGTCAGATTACAAAACTCGGTGACATCGATACCCAAACTCGGAAATTCCGATTTTGTGTACCGAGGCAACAGAAAGTTGGTCACCTAAACTCGGTAGCACTGACATGCTTTCTGTTACACGTATTTGGTGGCTATGGCTAAGGTTTTGTCTGAGATGAAAATCGGTAGTGCCGAGTTGAGAAAGTTGGTGGCACCGATTTTGTTAATGAGGCTTTGGAAAGAATGGTTATGTGGGAAATTGACTGAGTATTTTTGGTGGCTATCTCTGAGAACTTGATCAACCAGTTCATTTTAATACCTCATCCCCTTTTAATAGTATTGGCTTTCCTATGGACTCAAAAGTGATTTCTCACAAATATAAAATGAAGAGTCTTCTAGCTTGAAGCTTGGGCCAATCTTATTCCTTTCTTGCATCAAGAGGCGTCTCCACATAAGCCTTTAGACAATGCTCTCTATGGATTATTCCTGAAATATACTAGGTAAAAGTGTTAGTCCAAGAGACAATGTATGTTGTCATGAATTATCAAAACCACCAAGGGAGCATACGTGCTTTCAGTCTCCCCCTTTTTGGCAATTGATCACAACATACAATCAAAGCTTCAAATAAAGATAGGCATTAGAATATGACAACTTTGAAAATACATGACTAGTTCAAGCTCCCCCTAAATGTGTGCAGTCCCTTTTAAAGGATAGTTGCTTTTGAATGCATGGTCACACACATAGTAGAAAGGTCAAGACAAGTCATATAGATCTTGGCTATATGCATCGAACATATGTGAATGAAGAGCTTCCATGTTCAAGATTCTCTCTTGCAAAAATATGTGCAAGAAACAAGAGATCATCATGAACAAAGATATGATGCATATACTTACCTTGAGGATCTTGAGCATCTTAGTAGTAGAAGTACACTTGACAAAACAATTGTTAGATAACACAACAGTATACTATTGTAAAGATAAAAAGAGATTCAAAAATACCAAGATATGGAGAACATATGAGGAAATGTGATTTGATAATAGATATGTCTCCAAGAATATTTGGAAGTTTCTGCCCTCAGGAATGAATATATGATTACCTCTCCCCCGAATGAGAGCATTTAAATATATTGGGAGTAGATAGGTGTCACACCCTGTTTTCACCTCACTTTTCTTTCTTTCAAAATTTGGTATAAATTAAAACTTTTTAAGTGAATGCCATGAATGCCTTGTTTGTTAGTGTTGTATGTGTGTTTGTAAGTAGGTCTCTTAGAAATCAGTTTTCAAAAATAATAATTCTACAAAAACTCCTTTGAGCTATTTTTGATAATTCAAAACTTTGCTTTGGGGTTGCACTGCAAGTCCTTGAATTTAAGGGAGTGCCATCACCTAAAGATTGTATTTTGGTTCTAATATTATTATGACTCTTCAAAACCATTAAATAATTATTTTGAAAGTTAATTTTCTATTTTATTTAATTGTCCTTTTCTAAGGCCAAAAATGGTACTTCTGGTTGGAAAATTATTTTTACACATTAGAAAAATCTGAGAAAACTTGGTAATACTCACAAGACATATATTTTCCATAGATAAGAGTTTCAACCCCTAATCTTGTTCAAAATATTTGAGGAAACCCTTGCCAACCAATTATGTCTGTTTTGACCTTTTGAAATATTTCCAAAGGAAATATTCTCAATAAACTCCTAGAAAATTCTAGCATGCTCCCCATGCTATAATTGGTGATCATGCCAAGTTTCATCTCCATCCAATGTGACTTAATTCACCAAATAATTCAAAAACCCTCTCTGTCCAGAATCAAGTTGGAGAAACTCTACATTGTAAAGTTTGTCCATTTGGTCTCAAACTTTGCAGGAGTGCTCAATACCCCAAGTAAGGAGATCATGCCAAGATTTGGATTTGTGGGAATTGATTTACTCACATCTTATCACAAGAATGGAGATCTGTCCATTTGTGGATGTTTTCAAGTTCTCATTGCCAAACTTGTCCAATGGAGCTCAAATTTGGTAGAGCCTCCAAATGATGCCTAAAAAAAATAGTGTTAACTTTCAATGCATTTGGAGGAGGTTAACTTCCCCAAACCATGCATCAAACACCTTCTGCTAGATTTGCAAAACAACATATAGCAACCACCGCACTTACTCCCTTCCTTCCAAACTGTTGTCACAGATGGCTTGTGTCCCTCCCCAACTGCAAACGAGAGACCCAGCACTGGTTCAATGAGAGGGAGCCAAAATCTCCATTTTAGCTCGTGACCCAAGGCTGGCAGAACCACTTTAACTCTCTCCCCTTGGCCAATTTAATTATTCTCCTTTGCTAGCACCCAAGTGGCATCTAACCCACCTCACAGACACACCAGACGTGGCCAAGATGTGCCAAAGCACGCTAGCATGTCGTGGCATGCCAAAGCTGCGCTCTGGACATGCTACACGGGGCACCCGAGCCCCAGGGGACTAGATCCGACCGGTTCTCGCCTCCACCTATTGCCCCTCTTTAACCTTACCGACGACCGCGTCCAAGCCAGCGTCGGGCCCCTCTTTCCCCGCTCTCCTCTGCCCCTAGCGACGTCAGCCCGCGCGTGGCCGAAGCAGCCAAAAGGACCTCGCCACCTCGACGCGCCAAGGAGCTGCCCCCGCTCCTCCTGAAGATGTCGCGTAGTCCTAAACCATGTCCGCAAACCACGGTTTCTCACGCAAGCTCCCTCTCCTTCCCCTAACGCCACAGCAAAACCACAGGCGTGTCACCGTTCGGTGACTCATCGCGAGCCTATAAATAGGCCATCCTCGACTCTCCCAGCACCTCAAGGATCAAGCCTCTCCCTCCCACCAATTGACCACCCCAGTGCCCCATTGGAGCTAAGAGAGCCCCGGTACTCGAGATCGACCGAGCCGCCCCCGAGTCAGGGATCCATCGATCTTGGGCTACAGGCACGCTCCCGAGCTCATTTCTCCTTCTTCGTGATCGCAAAGACCTCCCGAGCATTCTCCACCACTCCCCCGTCCATTTCCCTGCGCGTAGCACTGATTTCGACACCTCCCCGAAGGGTCTCCGTCGCAGCTCCATCATCGCTGGCGACATAGGTCACCTCCGTCGTCCGTTCGACCATCATTAGGTAGGCGGAGGAGCCACGAGTCCGTTCCCATACTCGCTTAACCTTGAGAGCCCCGGAGCTTCCGTCGATGAGCTATCCCTCCTCTCTGTCTAGAGGAAGAAGACGACCCCGATAGGGGGACCACACCTGTCGACGGTCGTCTCGTCTCTCTCTCTCTCTCTCCCCATAGTCGTTGTCCACACGGCCCCGTTCGTCAGGTTTAAACCTAAAGGCCCGCGCGCCTGAGCTGGCTGGCTGGCTGGCTAGTTGGCCAGGTGGGCCGGCCCAGCCACTGGCCGAGCCAGGCCAGTGAGCTGGATTTTCCCTTTTATTTTAAATCCTGATTTTAAAATAAATCCAGAGGACTAATATTTATCCAAACTTAAATATTTTTCCATCATAATTCTTGTAAAAATGTATACTATTTAACAGTGTTATTGAAATTTTTATGAAAACTTTTATCCATATGTTTATTTTTAAAACCTAGTTTAAGTATTTTTAACTTCTGTTAAAAAGACTTTAGAAATACTTTTTCAGTACAATACGAGAAACAAACATTTTTATAAATAATACTAGGATTTTAAAAAGTAGGTTAACATTTTTTATCAGTGTTTTTACCTATTTTTGGTTGTGGTCCTTATTATTATTATTACAATTACGATGATAGATCACTCGCTTGACGAAGTACTTGGACCCGAAGACCTCGAAGACCACGGATACATAGTTGATCAAGGCAAGCAGCCCTTTGACCATGTCTAAGAAAATGTTTTATGCATGACATGTTGATTAATTTATTTTGATGCACCTAGTCATGATTAATCGGTACACCCTGGTATGGTGTTACAGATGGCTCCTCTGGAGCACTTGCATTTGAGCATGACCTTACCATCTATGAGGATCACACTAAAGTAAAGTTGAAAAGCAGTTAGTAGTGCTACGCATAGGATGAGAATTTGCATGGTAATAGTAACACTAAGGTGATTACAAAAGTTTTACGAAAACCCCGTCGGGTGCCACTAATGACCGAGGGTGATGGTGTTGAGTTGGGTGACCACTTGAGAAAGAAGTGTGTACCAGAAAGGTTATGTGTGAGTGGTTTCGGAAATGGGATTAGATTTAAGATTTATCGACCGTCCCAACCTTACATGTGCGACAACGATACCCCTTTATGGGATGGGGCTGTGTTGATTACTCTGGTCGTGCTAGCAAGGAGCCCACATTACTAGTGGCAGGAGTGAAATTGGTCACTCTCGTGAAGGAGTCGTGCCAGGTAGGACGACTATGTCATTTTTACGTGTTCCGGGCACACCGTTGGTCCCAGCATGGATGATACGGTCTAGAGTTGGTGCTCGTAAGACGTACATCATGTGGGCTGGGTACCAATCAAGTGGACTCTTTGTCTAGTGTCGTTAGGGGAAAGTCATTTATCAGGTACTTACCTCGGGTATGTTATATACCGCGAGTCGTGGATGACACGGAAGTTTCCCGGATCTCGTGGGTACAGTGTTCAACCTCTCCACAGTGTCAAACTATTTGAATAGCCGTGTCCATGGTCAAGGATAGTTGGTTGGTGTTGCTTAAACTACGTCTAGTATTTTCCGCATAAACCATGTGTGCGTGTGTGTAAAGGTGTCACTTGAGAAGGTGATTACTTGATCAAGTTTGATGACTTGACATGGAGGATGAACATGAGATATTCAGTCCTCGGTGTATTTAAGTTGATATCTGTAACATGTTCCTATGGTTACTATTTACTTATTGATGCATAACTATCTAGGTACATGACCATGTTTATGCATTTATAAAACTTGCTTTCCGCAAAGGCTGCATTATACCTCATTTTGCACTCAGTTACATAATCTGCATCATGGGTAGTTTGCGAGTACAATCAAAGTACTCATTGGCTTGCCATTGTTATCTCATTGACTAGACATGGAGGAACCAGAATCTGGAGAAGAATTCATCATCGGAGATGGACACGCGAACTAGGACGCTTCCGAGTCAGAATGCCTGTTGGTTAGGCTGATGGCATAGGTTCACGTTTACTACCAAGAATTCAGCTAGTAGTTGAGTTAGTGTGATTGGCCTTCATGGCCCTATCTATGTAAGACTTCACCATAATGATCCTTATTTGTATCACACATTAATCGTGGATGTAAGATTCTTGTTATTTAGTATATGTGTGTTCATCGAGCAATGATCTCTGGGATCATTGTACACGTTCATTCGGCGATCTCGACTCATAAGTCGGGGTTCCCACAGAGCTGGTATTAGAGCCATCTTGACTGTAGGAAGCCTTAGGTACCATGGACGTTAGTCGGAACGACTAACACATTCAACCCGTACACTTGGGGTTATATACACCCATACAGCCTTCCTATATGATTCAAAACTTTCTGACCTCTTTCCTAAAACTTTGTTAATGGTCGTTGTATGTGAGACACTCCTGGAAACTGGCTTTCCCCTACTTCTGGGAGACAACCATGAGAAGTGTCAAGTACCCGAAACACCCGTTTACCTCTGACACGAGAACTCGGTCAATGCCAGCACAAAGGAATATCACTTGGACGTGATTGTGAAGGAAAATGACTTTTCGATAAGTTTGTTCTTTGAAGGGCCATAGATGGAGACTATGGTATTGGCAGTTGAAACGGCAACACGAGCGGCACTCGTTCACATCCACGACTACCTCCCAAAGATGGCTGATGAGCCGTCTACCCGCCACCTTCCTTTTGTTAAGGATGAGACTGACGGGAGTTGGATGCTAAACCCAGGACCGGAAGGAGGAACGCCACTCAGGTTTCAGGCCTACTTTAGCCTCTGTGCTGACAGCCTAGTTCACAACCTGCTCAAGGAATCAATAATACATCGCCAAGAACTCCATCGTGTCCAAGAACTACTCCGCCAAGAAAATATGAAGGAGCACTCGAAGGACAGCCTGTTGTCGCATACAGAGGAGGAATACCACCACACAAGGTCACACTCATTCGGAGTCGCCGCATGACCGCCGAGGAGTTTACACAGATCTTCGCCGCTTCTCCAATGAAGCGTCGTCGTGATGGACTTCTTCTTTCCCCCACACCCTTGACGGGATATGATGGGTGCATGGATGATTACAAGTGAGAAGACCCCGAGGAGCGCGAGTATGAGACCAAGCAATCCACCGCTTAAGATGGACGAATTAAGGCAAACTAGGAATCCCCATGCGCAGTCGGGTCTGTGTAATGGTTCATATGAAACCATTTATTCTTGTAGTGTGTGCTTCCTGTTTGTGTCTTTATGCAAGCCGTGCTTTTTCCCTAGGCAGCATGTAAGCCAGGGGGATCCAGGGAGGTGCTAGCAGGGGTCTGACCCCCCCAACCGTTCGCCCCCCCAACAATTTTTAGTAGATAATACTAGGCATAATTAGCCTATTGTCAGGCCTGCCTATTGTTAATAATTATAGGCCCAATACACACAGAATGACAGAAGCCCATGTAGACTAGTCCAGGCTATCGATCGGTACAGATCAACGATCAAGTCTCGACTAGTCCAGCCTCCAGGTCGCTGCTCCCTGGCCGCCAGCCCTCCCTTCTGCCGAGCAGAACCTGGCGCAGAACGTTTAGGGCACAGGCGCTCGCTGCTCACCAAGTCGCCAAGTCGCTCTCTGCTCGCCGCGACGACGCCAACCCGCCCTTCTACCGCTGCTAGTCGCTCGTCCAGGGAACGTCTAGGGCACACGCGATCAAGCAGCCCAACGACCAACGTAACGACGTTCTGCGCTCCCCAACTCGTGAAGCGGTGAAGGTAATTTCGCCGCGCCTAGGTCCTTGATTTCGCGTACCTGATTTTCATCAGACATGAAATCATGAATGATATGAAGATGCGTTGCTCCTTTCTCAAAAATATGTACGTTACATAGTATATTGGTTTCTGTCTTCTCTCAGTTTGTTGTGCTAATAGATGAAGAGAAAGGAAAGGGGAATGGAATTCTTTTTCAAGTGGATTGGTTCAACTTCAAGCGCTGAAATTACTGCTGAATCTATTGCTGAAAATGCAAAACAATCTCAGGAGGAGCAACCTATTGTAGATGACAGTTCCAATCCAGTTGATATCCAAAATGATGATCGAATTGTTGTGGAAACAATAGAAATTTTAGAAGAAAGTAGAATTGGTAGCACAACATATGAAAGAGATCCTGGTAAGCTTCAACAGAATTGGGAACTTCCTCTTGATAAGCAAGAAGAAGCACGCAGATTCTACATTACCGAGGCTCCTTATCAGCCATACATGAGAGTGTATCCACTTAATAGAAAAGCAAAAAATCCTTGCCGATTTCAGTATAGCTATTTCACAAATTTTCCTTGGCTAGAGTATTCACTTTCCAACATAGGGCATATTGTCTACCTTGTTTCATCTTTACAAAAAACCAAGTGGAAGGTGTGGCTCAGATACATTCACGGTTAAGGGATTTATAAATTGGAGGAAGGTGAATGATGGAAAAGATTGTGCTTTTTTAACCCACATGGGCAAAGATTCTAATTCAGCTCATAATTATTCAGTTCGATGTTTTGATAATCTGAAAAACAGTATGACCCACATTGACAAGGCAATTGTACAAGCAACCAAAAAAGGGTTTTGGATGCAAGGCTAAGGCTTAAAGTTACAATTGATTCCATTAGGTAAGCACCATTTTTCTATACCATACAGTAGAATATTATTTATTGTACTAAGCATGTTAGTAACAATTTTGTTGTTGGTTTCAACAGGTGGTTCACATTCCAAGCTTTTGCTTTTAGAGGCCATGATGAATCTCAAGAATCCATAAACCAGGGTAATTTCCTTGAATTGGTAAAGTTCTTGGCCTTTTATAACAAGGAGGTGGATGCGGTTGTCCTGAATAATGCTCCACGGAATGCGAGGTACACCTCCCATCCTATTCAAAAAGAGATTCTGAAGTTATTTGCTCGGAAGGTTCAGAGGCAAATTAGAGAAGAAATTGGTACTGCCAAGTTTTGTATCATGGTGGATGAAGCTCGAGATGAATCAAAGAAAGAACAGATGTCATTGGTTGTCCGGTTTGTGAACAAGGAAGGATACATAAAGGAGCATTTCCTTGATATCATTCATGTCAGTGACACTACTGCGTTGACTCTCAAAGAAGAAATTTGTGCTGTTCTTGCGAACAACAATTTGAGCATCCGAGATATAAGAGGACAAGGATATGATGGGGCAAGTAACATGCGAGGTGAATCGAATGGGTTAAAAGCTTTGATTCTAAACGAGTGCCCTTATGCTTATTATGTACACTACATGGCTCATCAGTTGCAATTGGCTCTTGTTGCTGCATCAAGAGAGGTACATGAGGTGCACAACTTTTTCCAAGATGCTGTTCTCATCATAAATGTTGTTAGCGCGTCGCCAAAACGCAATGATGAGTTACTAGCAAAACAAGCTCCAGAATTTGAACGTGAAATTGAGTTGGGTGATCTTGATACAGGAAGAGGAGAAAATTAGATAGGATCTTTACTGAGACCCGAAGACACTAGATGGAGTTCCCACTTCAAGTCTATTCAGAGTTTACTTAAGATGTTTGGTGCTACGGTTGCTGTCCTACAGAGCGTAGCAGCTGATCGCTCAGTCTCAAAATATTCTAGAGGAGATGTTGTAGGTGCTCTAAAAATAATTATGTCATTTGACTTTGTGTTCATTCTGCATGTAATGGAGGAAATCATGAAGATCACAGATGTCTTATGTCAAACCCTCCAAAAGAAGTCCATTGACATTTTGAATGCATTGGATTCAGTTTTGAACACAAAGGTGATGCTTGGTAAGTTAAGAGAAAATGGTTGGGAATCTCTTCTAGATGAGGTTCAAACTTTCTGTTCGAAGCATGACATTGAGGTCCCGGATTTCAATCTCAAGTAATGTCCCTCTCCTTGTATTTCTAAAAGTTAGAATATTTATTGTCATACTTGCTTAACTCTATTATTAATATATATTGCAACTTGTAGGTATGTTGATGTCACAAGGTCACGCAACAAGCATGATAATACAACAACACTACATCATTACAAGGCATATGTGTTCAATGTTGCTATAGACCAGCAACTGGCTGAGATAAATGATCGCTTTGGTATTCAAAGTATAGAAATCTTGAGACTTTGTGCATCTTTGAATCCAAGGCATGATTCTTTTGACAGCTCAAAAATATGTACGCTGGTTGAGAAGTTTTATCCCGAGGATTTTTCTAGTCAAGAAAGGGCCCAACTTGAGTCGCAGCTTCCCCATTTTCAGTTGGATGTTTGCAATAATCCGGAGCTGAAATGCTTGTCTTCACTTGCTAATTTGACAGTTGCACTATATAAAACAGGTAAGGCTGCTATATACTCAGTGGTTGATAGATTACTGCTGTTGGTCATAACTCTTCCAGTGTCAACTGCAACCACCGAGCGAGCTTTCTTGGCCATGAAACTTATCAAGACACGTCTTCGAAGTAGAATGGGAGATGATTATCTTTGGAATTATATGATTGTTTACATTGGTAAGGAAATAGCTGCCAAGATTAGTTCTGATGAGATTATAGAGTTATTCAACACCGGTGGTCGCAAAGCAGAGTTTAAGCTAATAGACATGTAATTTTTTTTCTAAACATGAAACATATATTCGAATATTTATATGGGTTTTCTATAATATATGTTGTGACTTAATATACTAGATATTTATTCACTATGATGGTCGTCGACTTTTTGCCCCCCCCATGTTGGAATCCTCGCTACGCCCCTGATGTAAGAGGCTACATCACTTATCTTAATTAATGTATTTGCCTGAGGGTTCTGCGACCCTTCTTGTTTGACACACTTGCACCATACCAAATCCCCATATGTAGACAACTTTCTCCCCTATGTTTTCCTCTTGACCATTTTGGGATATTGACCTGACTGCTCCAAATAGGATGGTGATTGCTACTCGCACGAGTACCTTCAGCCAACCCAGCACTGGCAAATCTAGCCAGCAGCCAGGAGCCGGCGGGTCTGCACAAGATGGAGTTCACTAGGAGCAGCTGCAAGGTGACATTCCCCCGTCACCGCCTCCTCTAGAGAACCTGACTGTGGGTCAGTTCCTCCAGGCTCTCCGAGAGGAACGCCAGGCCAACAACGCCGCTATCTAGCAGATAGCTCCGGCCTTAGTGAACAACCCGCCGCAGGGCGGAAATGACAATGGTCGCTCCACTCTGTCAGAGTTCATGAGGACTACACCTCCAATATTCACTGAGACGACTGAGCCTATGGATATCGATGACTGGATCCGCACCATCGAAGACCTCCTCGCGCTGGTTAAGTGCACCGACGACCGTGAAAAGGTTCTCTATGACTGTCACTGTCTTGGAGGCACTGCTAGGGCTTGGTGGGACGGGTTCCAAATCATGCAAGGCGCACAGGTTATAACTTGGGTTGTCTTCAAGGACCGGTTCCGCGCTGCTCACATTCCCCCTAGAATGATGGATATCATGAAGCGGGAGTCCCGTGCACTAAAGCAAGGCAGTGGCACAGTCACGGGGTACCTGCAGAAGGTTAACCTCCTGTCGAGGTATGCGCCTGATGATGTCAGCACTGAAGCCGCCAAGGTGGAACGCTTCATGGAAGGGCTATAACAGTCGCTGTAGTATCAGCTTGTTGTCTGTGATTGCCAGACCTTTTGCAATTTGGTGAACAAGGCTCTGATGTTTGAAGACAAGCTCCATGCTATGGATGATACTCGCAAACGCAAGCTGATGGGCAATGGTGGTTCTAGCAACGAGAAGGTTCGTGCATGGCAAATAGCCCGGGCAAGGCCTAATTATCAGCAGCAGTAGTACAAGACCCCAGCACCTCGCCAAAGCTTTCAGCCTCGGCAATATGCCAACCCCAAGCCAGCATTCAACCTGCCCAACAATAGTGAGGGCAAGACAAACATCCCTGGGCAAGTCACTTGCTTCGGGTGTGGACAACCTGGACACTACTCTAGGCAATGCCCCAATAAGAAGCCCGATGCACTGTACCCCAATGCGGCGAATCAAGGACAAGGTCATGGTTCACCCAACAAAAATCAGGCTTCCCGCAACCAGCAGTACCACAGCAAGGGACATGTGAACCACATCTCCGCAGAGGAAGCCCAGGAAGACCCGGACTGCATACTGGGTACATTCCTCGTCAACTCCACCCCAGCAACAGTAGTGTTTGATTGTAGTGCTTCACACTCTTTTGTCACCCAAAAGTTTGCCACGAAGAGTGGCTTGAAACCATTCCTAAAGGGTCGAATGGAGGTACAGACTCCGGATGCAGTATTAAGGACCAACCTAGGATGTAGGGGAGTTGGGATCAGCATTAATGGAGTAGACTTCATAGCAGATCTCATCGTCCTTAAGTGGCAAGGCTTGGACGTGATCCTTCATATGGACTGGTTGGCCAAGCACCAGAGTATATTGGACTGCGCCAATAGGGCTATCACCATGACCAGCAACCAAGGGATAAAGGTCAAGTATGTTCCTGAGCCTACCTTCGCTCAAGTTCCTTAGGACAACTGCCTTTCAGGAAAAGAGTTGGATCAAGTGTCAGTGGTATGTGAATATCCGGGCGTCTTTTCGGATGAACTTCCTGGGATGCCTTGTGATCGTGACATCGAGCTCATCATCAAGCTCATGCCTGGGTCAAGGCCTATCTATAAGAAGCCCTATAGGATGGGATCCGAGGAACTGGCAGAACTAAAGAAGCAGCTAGTCGAGAAGCTCAAGAAAGGTTTTATTCGCCCTAGTGCCTCACCTTGGGGATCACCTGTTCTATTCGTGTCCAAGAAGGATGGGACTATCATGCTCTGCATTGATTACCGTTCCCTCAATGAAGTCACGATAAAGAACAAGTATCCACTCCCCAGGATCGAAGACCTATTCATCCAGTTAAATGGTGCCAAGGTATTCTCCAAGATCGATCATAGGTCTGGGTACTACCAACTAAAGATTCATCCTGAAGACATGCCAAAGACGGCATTCATGACCAGGTATGGCATGTACGAGTGCATCGTCATGTCATTTGGGTTGACCAATGCCCCAACCTACTTCATGTAACTCATGAACAAAGTCTTCATGGAATACCTGGACAAGTTTGTTGTCGTCTTCATTGAAGACATACTCATCTTCTCCAATTTCAAAGAAGAGCATGAGAAACATCTGAGGATGGTGTTGGAAAATCTTCGAGAGCATCAACTTTACCCCAAATTCAGCAAATGAAAGTTTTGGCTACACGAAGTTGGATTCTTTGGTCATGCCATGATGGCAGATGGTTTAGCAGTCGATCCCTTCAAGATTACTACGGTAACAAACTGGGAATCGCCAGTCAATGTGAAGGAAGTCAGAAACTTCCTCGGACTCATGGGATATTACCGCAAGTTCATAGTAGGATTCTCTCTCATTACCCGACCAATGAATCAGCTCTTGAAGAAAGGAAAGAAGTTCAAATGGACACCGGAGTGCGAAAAAATCTTCCAAGAACTAAAGAAACGATTAACCACCGCCCAGGTACTGGCCACTCCAGATATCAACAAGGAGTTCATGGTATACTACAATGCGTCAAGAATCAGGCTCGGTGGCGTTTTGATGCAAGATGGCAGGGTCGTGGCTTATCTGTCACGTCAACTGCGCCTTCATGAAGAGAACTATGCCACGCATGACCTTGAGTTGGCGGTGGTAGTTCATGCCTTGAAGACATGGTGACATTACCTTTTGGGGAAGTGATGCCAAATATACATCGACCACAAGAGTGTGAAGTATATTTTTACCCAAAATAAATTGAATATGAGGCTACGTAGATGGTTGGAGTTGATTAAAGAATATGACCTCTACAGTCAATACCATCCCGGTAAGGCCAATGTGGTAGCAGACACCTTGAGACGGAAGGCTTGCACCTTGAATGCCATGATCAAGGAAAGGTTACCCGCTCTATATGAGGAGCTGGAAAGCTTCAGGTTGGAGCTAGTTAAACAAGAATTCCTGGCAACCCTCAAAGCCAAACCCACTGTGATGGACGACATTAAAGAGGCCCAGAAGGGACATGAGAGCATCGAAGGCATCAAGAAGAAGATCAAGGAAGGCAAGGTCCCATGATTCTCCATGGATGAACATGGAGTTGCGTGGTTTGGGAATCGCATATGCGTACCCAACAAGACCGAACTCGAGAATCTAATCTTGCAGGAAGCCCACGACACTCCATACTCAATTCACCCTGGTGGGACCAAGATGTATCAAGACCTGAGAGAAAGGTTCTGGTGGCATAGCATCAAGAGGGAAATAGCTTCATATGTCGTCAAGTGTAACGTGTGTCAGCGAGTCAAGGATGAGCACCAGCGACCTGCTGGACTGCGACAACCTCTCCGGGTGCCTGAATGGAAATGGGATAAAGTCGGTATGGACTTCATCACCGGTCTACCTAATTCAGGCAGGGGACATGACTCCATATGGGTCATTGTAGACCATCTGACCAAGGTGACCCACTTCATTCCTGTGAGCACCACATACGATGTTTGCCAGCTTGCCAATTTGTACATCCATCGTATCGTGAGTCTTCATGGGGTTCCCAAGGAAATCGTGTCTGACCGAGGCACACAATTCACTTCAAGATTCTGGAAGAAGTTCCAAGAAGATCCGAGAACCAAACTATCCTTCAGGACTGCCTTCCACCCGCAGACCAGCGGGCAGACGGAAAGGGTAAACCAGATACTCGAGGACATGCTCCACGCTTGTGTCTTGGCTCACGGAACCAAATGGGAAGATTGTCTGCCTTTTGCTGAGTTCCCTTACAACAACAACTATCAATCTAGTCTCCAGATGGCTCCATTTGAGGTGTTGTACGGGCGTAAGCGACGCACTCCCCTCAACTGGTCCGAGACTGGTGAAGGATTGATTTTTGGGCTAGACGTTCTCCGTGAAGCTGAGGAGAAGGTGCAACTCGTCAGGGAGCACCTAAAGGCCGCCAAGTGGCGACGAAAGAGCTACGCGCATTCGCACCACCGAGAAGTGGAACTCAACCCTGGAGATCAAGTTTACCTCCGCATCACGCCTCTCAAGGGTACAAAAGTGTTTCCACGTCAAGGGAAAGCTTGCTCCAAGGTACATTGGACCTTTTAAGATCACTGCCAGGCATGGAGAAATTGCTTACCAGTTGGAGCTACCTCCAGAAATTTCGGGTGTGCAAAACGTCTTCCACGTGTCACAACTCCGGAAGTGCCTTCAGGCGCCAAACCGTCCAGACTATCACGAGAGACCAGTCCGCATTCTGGAAGAAGCCAAGCGTTGTACTCGGAGCCGTACCATAAAATACTTCAATATCAAGTGGAGCAACCACACCAAAGCAGAGGCAACATGGGAACATGAATACTATCTTAGATTCGAGTTTCCGTACCTTTTTAGCACCTAGCTTAGGAATCTCGGGGACGGGATTCTTGTAAGGGGTATAGGTGTGTCACACTCAATTTTCACCTCACTTTATCTTTCTTTCAAAATTTGGTATAAATTAACACTTTTTATGTTAATGCCACGAATGCCTTGTTTGTTAGTGTTGTATGTGTGTTTGTAAGAAGATCTCTTAAAATCAATTTTCAAAAATAATAATTCCACAAAAACTCCTTTGAGCTATTTTTGATAATTCAAAACCTTGCTTTGGGGTTGCACTTCAAGTCCTTGAATTTAAGGGAATGCCATCACCTAAAGATTGTATTTTGGTTCTAATATGATTACAACTCTTCAAAACCATTAAATAATTATTTTTAAAGTTATTTTTCTATTTTATTTTATTGTCCTTTTCTAAGGCCAGAAATGGTATTTCTGGTTGGAAACTTATTTTCCACCTTAGAAAAATCTAAGAAAACTTGGGAATACTAAGAGGACATATATTTTCCATACATAAGAGTTTCGACCCCTAATCCTGTTCAAAATATTTGAGAAAACCCTTGCCAACCAATTCCGTCTGTTTTGACCTTTTGAAATATTTCCAAAGGAAATATTCTCAAGAAACTCCTAGAAAATTCTAGCATTCTCCCCAAGCTATAGATTGTCATCATGCAAAGTGTCATCTCCATCCAAGGTGATTAGTTCACCAAATAATTGAAAAACCCTCTCTATCCAGAATCAAGTTGGAGCAACTCTACATTGTAAAGTTAGTCCATTTGGTCTCAAACTTTGCAGGAGTGCTCAATACCCCAAATAAGGAGATCATGCGAAGATTTGGATTTGTGGGAATTGATTTACTCACAGTTTCTCACAAGAATGCAGATTTGTCCAATGGAGCACAAATTTGGTAGAGCCTCCTAAGTATGCCTAAAACGAAACCTGTTAAATTTCAATGCATTTGGAGGAGGTTAACTTCCCCAAAGATGCATCAAACACCTTGTGCCATATTTGCAAAACAGCATCTAACAACCACCACACTTACTCCCTTCCCTCCAAACTCTTGTCACAGATGGCCTATGTCCCTCTTCAACTGTAGACGAGAGACCCAACATTGGTTCAATGAGAGGGAGCCAAAATCTCCATTTTAGCACCTAACCCAAGGCTGGCAGATGATACGTCTCCATCGTATCTACTTTTCCAAATTCTTTTGCCCTTGTTTTGGACTCTAATTTGCATGATTTGAATGGAACTAACCCGGACTAACGATTTTTTGAGCAGAATTGCCATGGTGTTGTTTTTGCGCAGAAATAAAAGTTCTCGGAATGACCTGGAAATTTACGGGGAATTTTTGTGGAATATATAAAAAATACTGGCGCAAGAATCAACGGACGAAGTGGAGCATGGAGCCCACAAGCACACCAGGCACGGCCCCCCTGGCCATCCCTGGCAGGCTTGTGGGGCCCACGTTGCTCCACCGCCTCCAATCTCAGCTCTATTTAGTCCCTTTCTTCCGGAAAAAATCAAGGAGAAGAGTTCATCGCGTTTTACGATACGGAGGCGCCGCCACCTCATGTTCTTCCTGTGGAGGGTAGATTTGGAGTCCGTTTTACGGGGATTGATCCCTAGTATCTACTATGTTCTGAGATTGATGTTGCTTCCACTTTGCCATGCTTAATGCTTGTCACTAGGGCCCGAGTGCCATGATTTCAGATCTGAACCTATTATGTTGTCGCCAATATATGTGTGTTCTTGATCCTATCTTGCAAGTTGTAGTCACCTACTAAGTGTTATGACCGGGCAACCTCGGAGTGACAATAGCCGGAACCACTCCCGGAGATGACTATAGTATGAGGAGTTCATGTATTCACCAAGTGTTAATGCGTTGGTCCGGTTCTTTATTAAAATGAGAACCTTAATATCCCGTAGTTTCCATTAGGACCCCGCTGCCACGGGAGGGATGGACAATAGATGTCATGCAAGTTCTTTTCCCTAAGCACGTATGACTACATACGGAATACATGCCTACATTACATTGACGAACTGGAGCTAGTTACATATCTCTCCGTGTTATAACTGTTGCATGATGAATGACATCCGGCATAATCATCCATCACCAATCCAATGCCTATGAGTTTTTCCTACTGGTCCTTGCTACGTTACTTTGCTGCTACTGTTGTCACTTCTGCTATTATTACTCTGTCGTTGCTGCTGTCACTCATATTGTTACTATTTCTACTGTTGCTATCACACTACCTTGCTACTGATACTTTGCTGCAGATACTAAATGTTTCAGGTGTGGTTGAATTGACAACTCAACTGCTAATACGTGAGAATATTCTTTGGCTTCCCCTTGTGTCGAATCAACAAATTTGGGTTGAATACTCTACCCTCGAAAACTGTTGTGATCCCCTATACTTGTGGGTTATCAGCAGAACCACTTTAACTCTCTCACCTTGGCCAATTTACTTCTTCTTGGTTCCTAGCACCCAAGGGGCATCTAACCCACCTCCCAGACACGCCAGATGCGGCCAAGACGCACCAGAGCTCGCCAACATCCTGTGGCATGCCAAAGCTGCGCTCTGGACGCACTACAGGGTGCACCCGAGACCCCGGGGCCCACCTCCAGCCGGTTGTCGTCTCCACGTGTTGCCCCTCTTTTACCACACCGACGACCGCATCCAGGGCAGCGTTGGGCCCCTCTTTCCCCCTTCTCCTCTATCCCTGGCGATGTGTGTCACATGTGGCCGAAGCAACCAGAAGGACCTCGCCACCTCGACACGCTAATGAGATTCCCCTGCTCCTCTTGAAGATGTTGCGCAGTCCTAAACCATGTCCGCAAACCATGGTTTCGCGCTCGACCTCTCTCTCCCTCTCCTGCCGCCGCAGTAAAACCACCGGCGTACCACCATTCGGTGACTCGTCGCGAGCCTATAAATAGGCCACCCCCGACTCTCCCAACACATCAAGGCTCTCCCTCCTACCAGCAATCGACCACCCAGAGCCTCATTGGAGCTAAGAGATCCCCGGTACTCAAGATCGACCAAGCCGCCGTCGTGTCGGGGCTCCGTCGATCTCGGGCTACACGCACGCTCCCGAGCCCATTTCTCCTTCTGTGTGATCGCAGAGACCTCCTGAGATTTCTCCACCACTCCTCAATCCATTTCCCTGCCCGTAGCACCGATTCGGACACCTTCCTGAAGGGTCTCCGCCATGGCTCCATCGTCTCCGGCGACACAGGTCACCTTCGTCGTCCCTTCGATCATCATCAGGTAGGCGGGGGAGCTACGAGTCCGTTCCCTTACTCGCCTGACCTCGAGAGCCCCGGAGCTGCCGTCGGTGAGCTCTCCCTCCTCTCTGTCCCCGACAAGGGGACCCCACCTGTCGGTGGCTGATTTGTCTCTCTCTCTCTCAACGTAGCCGCAGGCCACAAGGCCCCGCACATCAGGTTTAAACCTGACGGCGCGCGCGTGAGCTCGATGGCTGGCTGGCCAGTCGACCAGCTAGGCCGGCCCAGCCACCGGTCGAGCCAGGCTAGTGAGCTAGATTTTCCCTTTTATTTTTAATCCTGATTTTAAAATAAATCCACACGACTAAATATTTATCCAAACTTAAATATTTTTCCATCATAATTCTTAAAAAAATGTATAGTATTTAAGAGTGTTGTTATTGAAATTTTTATGAAAACTTTTATGCATATGTTTATTTTTAATATCTAGTTTAAGTATTTTTAACTTTTGTTAAAAAGACTTCAGAAATAATTTTTCAATCCAAAACCAGAAACAAACATTTTGATAAATAATAATAGGATTTTACAGAGTTGGTTAACATTTTTGATGAGTGTTTTTACTCTTTTTTGATTGTGGTCCTTATTATTATTACTACTATTAAGATGATAGATCACGCGCTTGACGAAGGACTTTGACCCGAAGACCTCAAAGACCCCGGATACCTAGATGATCAAGGCAAATAGCCCTTTAACCATGTGTGAGAAAATGTTTTATGCATGACATGTTGATTAATTTATTCCGATGCACCTAGTCATGATTAATCGGTACACCCAGGTACGGTCTTACCGATGGCTCCTTTGAAGCACTTGCATTTGAGCATGACCTTACCATCTATAAGGGTCACGCTAAAGTAAAGTTGACAAGTAGTTAGTAGTGCTATGGATAGGATGAGCATTTGTATGGTAATAGTAACACTAAGGTGATTACAGAAGTTTTACGAAAACCTCGTCGGGTGAGTGGTTTCGGAAATGGGATTAGATTTAAGATTTGTCAACCATGCCAACCTTACATGTGCGACCATGTTACACCTTTATGGGACGGGGCTGTGTTGATTACTCTGGTCGGGATAGTAAGGAGCCCACATTACTAGTCGCGGGAGTGATATGGTCACTCTCGTGACAGGGTCGTGCCTGGTAGGACGATTATGCCGTTTTTACGTGTTTCGGGCACACCGTTGGTCCGTGCATGGATGATACGGTTTAGAGTTGGTGCTTGTAAGACGTACATCATGTGGGCTGGGTACCAATCGAGTGGACTCTTTTTCTAGTGTCGTTAGGGGAAATACATTGATCAGGCACTTACCTCGGGTATGTTATATACCGCGAGTCATGGATCACACGGATGTTGTATCCTCTCTAGAGTGTCAAACTATTCAAATAGTTGTGTCCACGGTCAAGGACAGTTGGGTGGTGCTGCTTAAACTATATCTAGTATTTTCCGCATAAACCATGTGTGCTTGTGTGTAAAGGTGTCACCTGAGTAGGTGACTACTTGGTCAAGTTTGGTGACTTGACATGGAGGAGGAACGTGAGATGTTCACTCCTTGGTGTATTTAAGTTGATATATGTAACCTGTTCCTATGGTTACTATTTAGTTATTGATGCATGACTGTCTAGGTATGTGACCATGTTTATGCATTTATAAAACTTGATGTCCGCAAAGGCTGCATTATACCTCATTTTGCACTCATTTACATAATCTGCATCATGGGCTATTTGTGATTAGAATCAAAGTACTCATTGTCTTGCCACTAGTTATCTTATTGAACAGACATGGAGGAACCAGAATATGGAGAAGAATTTGTCGTCGTAGACGGACACGCGAACTAGGATGTTTCCCAGTCAGAATGCATGTTGGTTAGGCCGATGGCATGGGTTCACGTTTACTACCAACAATTCCACTAGTAGTTGAGTTGGTTTGATTGGACTTCATGGCCCTATCTATGTAAGACTTGACCATAATGGTCCTTATATGTATCAGACGTTAATCTTGGATGTAACACTCTTGCTATTCAGTATGTGTGTGTTCAGTGAGAATTGATCTCTGGGATCACTGTACACATTCATTCGGCAATAGGGTGACACAAGTTCAATCTCGATAAAATCAATACTAAGGCAATTTATTTGTCTTTCCCTAAATACGTAAGGTTTGATACATCTCCCCTGAGGTAGATCTCCCTTAGGTGGACATTCCTTTAGGAACATATATCTCCCCCTTTGATATTTATCCCCCTTTTGTGTATGCTTATTAGTTATATTTCTCCCCTTTATATAGGTTCATTGTAAGCTTAGATATTTATCCCCCTTTGGCATTAATTGCCAAAAATCTGAGAGGGAAGGGCTTATTGAGAGTAAGGGATCCTGGATTCAACTCTTTCTTATAAGGGTTACTTGAAATATTTTCTCCCTTAGATATGGATATGATTTCATTGATTCATCTCCCCCTTAGGTATAGGTAAGAGTTCATTTAATGTTCTCCCCCTTTATGGATAAGAGTTCCTAGAAATATATCCCCCTGTTTGTTAGGGATCCTAGATGTTTCACCTTCTTACATTCTGGGATCACCGAGACTTCTTTGAAAGGTTTGGGAAAAAGATTATATCCTCCTTTGAAAAAGTGAAAAGTTCAATTAATTTCAGGAGGTTATAAACTTGGGATCACAGAAGATATTTTCCTCCCGTTGGTAGAAACTCAAAAAATTCCCAGAAAAAATGATAGGCAGAGATAATTTTCCGAGTCACCAAGGCACTTTGATTCGGTAAAACAGAGTATGTGAAATATGGCCTGTGGAAGAAATCGGTGGGGCCGATTTTTCCAAATCGGTGAAACCGAGTTGCATTGAAGATCAATTCCTTGAATAGATGCCAACTGTTGCAAATATGCCCTAGAGGCAATAATAAATTAGTTATTATTATATTTCCTTGTTCATAGTAATCGTTTATTATCCATGCTAGAATTGTATTGATTGGAAACTCAAATACATGTGTGGATACATACACAACGCACTATCCCTAGTGAGCCTCTAGTTGACTAGCTCGTTGATCAAAGATGGTGAAGGTTTCCTGACCATAGACAAGTGTTGTCACTTGATAATGGGATCACATCATTAGGAGAATCATGTGATGGAAAGACCCAAATTATAAACGTAGCATGTGATAGTGTCATTTTGTTGTTATTGTTTTCTGCATGTCAAGTATTCATTCCTATGACCATGAGATCATGTAACTCAGTGACACCGGAGGAATACCTAGTGTGTACCAAATGTCACAACGTTACTGGGTGACTATAAAGGTGCTCTACCGGTATCTCTGAAGGTGTCCGTTGATTTAGCATGGATCAAGACTAGGATTTGTGACTCCGTGTGACAGAGAGTTATCTCCGGGCCCACTTGGTAATACAACATCACACACAAGCCTTGCAAGCAATGTGACTCAAGTGTAAGTCACGTGATCTTGTATTACGGAACGAGTAAAGAGACTTGCCGGTAACGAGGTTGAAATAGGTATACGGATACCGACGATCAAATCTCGGGCAAGTAACATACCGAAGGACAAAGGGAATGATATACGGGATTATATGAATCCTTGGCACAAAGGTTCAACCGATAAGATCTTCGTAGAATATGTACGATCCAATATGGGCATCCAGGTCCCTCTATTGGATATTGACCGAGAAGTGTCTCGGGTCATGTCTACATAGTTCTCGAACCCGCAGGGTTTGCACACTTAAGGTTCGATGATGTTTTAGTATAGTTGAGTTACATGTGTTGGTGACCGAAGGTTGTTAGGAGTCCCGGATGAGATCGCATACATCACGAGGGCTTCCGGAATGGTTCGGAAACGAAGATTGATATATAGGAAGTTGTTGTTTGGATTCTGGAAAGTTTTCGCGCATTGCCGATACTGTTCGGGGAGTGAAGAATGGGTTCCGGGGGCCCACTGGGTGGGCCCACCATGCCCCAAGGGGTCCACATGGGTTTATTGGATTCATAATAAGGTATAATGGGCTGACAAAGTCATCCAAGGAATTCCCATGAGGAAAAAGTGGAAAATCCAAAAGAGGTGGGAAAATTAGGAAGGAGTCCTAATCCAAGTGGGATTGGAGAAGGAGTCCTCCCTCCCTCCCACTTCGGCCGACCCAATGAGGATTTCCTTGGTGCGGCAAGGGTGCCCAAGGCGGCCTCTCCCCTCCTCCAATATATACTAGAGGTTTAGGGCTTTTGAGAGACAACTTTGCCACGTGCAACTCAAACCTACAGCTCGTAGTTCTTACTCTAGATTAGATTTCTGCGTAGCTCGGGCGGAGCCCTGCAGGAATAGATCATCACCAACACCGGTGCGCCGTCATGCTGCCAGAGAACTCATCTACTTCTCCGTCTCTCTTGCTGGATCAAGAAGGCCGAGATCGTCATCGAGTTGTACGTGTGTTGAACACAGAGGTGCGTTCTGTTCGGCGCTAGATCGGAACGGATCGTGGGACGACGGTGATTTGAATCACGAAGCTGTACCACTACATCAACCGCGTTTCTTAACGCTTCCCACTTAGCAATCTTCAAGGGTACGTAGATCTAATCTCCTCTCCTAGATGAACATCACCATGATAGGTCTTCGTGTGCGTAGGAAATTTTTTGTTTCCCATGTAACGTTCCCCAACAGTGGCATCATGAGCTAGGTTCATGCGTAGATCTTATCTCGACTAGAACACAAAAGGTTTTGTGGGTGTTGATGTTCGATTTGCTGGCCTTCTTAGTCTTTTACCGATTCGGCGGTATTGTTGGATTGAAGCGGCCCGGACCGACATTACTCGTACGCTTACGACAGACTGGTTTCATCGACTGACATGCAACTCGTTGCATAAAGATGACTGGCGGGCATCGGTTTCTTCAACTTTAGTTTAATTGGATTTGACCGAGGCTGTCCTTGGAGAGAGGTTAAATAGCAATTTTCACATCTCTGTTGTGGTTTTTGCGTAAGTAAGTTGCGATCATAGTAGATACCCATAGCAACCATGTAAAACATGCAACAACATATTAGAGGACGTCTAACTTGTTTTTGCAGGGTATGCTTGTGATGTGATATGGCCAAAGACATTATGTGATATATTGGATGTATGAGATGATCATGTTGCAATAGTTAATATCAACTTCCATGTCGATGCTACGATAACCGGCAGGAGCCATAGGGTAGTCTTTAAACTAACTTTTGTGTTTGAAGATGCGTTTACTATATTGCTAGGTCATAGCTTTACTAGTAATAGCATAGATAACACGACAACCTCGATGGCGGCACGATGATGGAGATCATGGTGTTGCGCCGGTGACGATAAATATCATGTCGATTCTTTGATGATGGAGATCAAGAAGCACAAGATCATGGCCATATCATGTCACTTATGAATTGCATGTGATGTTAATCCTTTTATGCACCTTATCTTTCTTAGAACGACGGTAGCATTATAAGGTGATCCCTCACTAAAATTTCAAGATAAAATTGTGTTCTCCCCGACTGTGCACCGTTGCAACAGTTCGTCGTTTCGAGACACCACGTGATGATCGGGTGTGATTGACTCAACGTTCACATACAATGGGTACAAAACAGTTGCACACGCGGAACACTCGGGTTAAACTTGACGAACCTAGCATGTGTATACATGGCCTCAAAACACAATAGACCGAAAGTTCGAGCATGAATCGTATAGTTGATATGATTAGCATTGAGATATTAACCAGTGAAACTATACTCAACTCACATGATGATCGGACTTGAGTTAGTGGATTTGGATCATGCGCCACTCAAATGACTAGAGGGATGTATTTTTTGAGTGGGAGTTCTTAAGTAATATGATTAATTGAACTAATTATCATGAACATAGTCAAAAGGTCTTTGCGAATTATGATGTAGCTTGCACTATAGCTCTACTGTTTTTATATGTTCCTTGAGAAAATTTAGTTGAAAGATGATAGTAGCAACTTTGCGGACTGAGTCCGTAAAACTGAGGATTGTCCTCATTGCTGCGCACAAGGCTTATGTCCTTAATGCACCACTCGGTGTGCTGCACCTCGAGTGTCGTCTGTGGATGTTGCGAACATCTGACATACACGTTTTTGATGGCTACATGATAGTTCAGTGCGTAATACTTAATGGCTTAGAAGCAAGGCGCCGAAGACGTTTTGGAACGTCACGGAACATAAGAGATGTTCTAAGAGATGAAATTGAGATTTCATGATCGTGCCCTTTTTGAGAGGTATGAGACCTCCGACAAGATTCTTTGTCTACAAAGTAGAGGAGAAAAGCTCAATCATTGAGCATGTGCTCAGATTGTCTGAGTACAACAAACGCTTGAATCAAGTGGGAGTTAATATTCTAGATGAAATAGTGATGGTTCTCCAAAGTCACTGCCACCAAGCTGCTAGAGCTCCGTGATAAACTATAACATATCAAGGATAGATATGATGATCCTTGAGCGATTTGCAATGTTTTGACACTGCGAAAGTAGAAATCAAGAAGGAGCATCAATTGTTGATGGTTAGTAAAACCACTAGTTTCAAGAAGGGCAAGGGATAGAAGGGATACCTCATGAAACGGCAAACCAGTTGCTGCTCTAATGAAGAAACCCAAGCTTGAACCCAAACCCGAGACTAAGTGCTTCTGTTATGAGGGGAACGGTCACTGAGGCGGAGCTACCCTAGATACTTGGTAGATAAGAAGGCTGGCAAAGTCAACAGAAGTATATTTGATATCCATGATATTAATGTGTACTTTACTAGTACTTCTAGTAGCACGAGGGTATTGGATACCGGTTCAGTTGCTAAGTGATTAGTAACTCGAAATGAAAGCTACGGAATAAACGGAGACTAGCTAAAGGCGAGGTGACGATACATGTTGGAAGTGTTTCCATGGTTGATGTGATCAAAACATCGCACAGTCCCTCTACCATCGGGATTGGTGTCAAACCTAAATAATTGTTATTTGATGTTTGCGTTGAGCATGAACATGATTGGATCATTTTATTGCAATACGATTATTCATTTACAGAGAACAATAGTTATTATATTTGCTTGAATAATTACCCTCAAAGGTTTATTGAATCTCGACCGTAGTGTTACACATGTTCATAATATTGGTGCCAAAAGATACAAAGTAATAATGATAGTACCACTTACTTGTGGCACTGCCACTTGAGTCATGTTGGTGTAAAATGCATGAAGAAGCTCCATGCTGACGGATCTTTGTACTCACTCATTTTTGAAACGTTTGAGACATGCAAACCATAGCTGTTGGTATAGACGCATGAAAAAACTCCATGCGGATGGATCGTTTGTATTCACTTGATTTTGAATCACTTGAGACATGGAAAATCATACCACATGGAACAGGAAAGTAACTTGTTGGAAGCAATGCATTTTGATGTGTGCAGTCCAATGAGTGCTTAGGCACTCAGTGGATATCGTTATGTTCTTACTTCACTAACGATTTCAGTAGATACAGGAGTATTTACTTGATGAATCACAAGTCTGGAATATTGAAAAGTTCAAAGCTATTTCAGAGTGAAGATCGTCGTGACAAGAGGATAAACTGTCTACGATATGATCATTGAGATGAATATCTGAGTTGCGAGTTTTTGTTACACAGTTAAGGCAATGTGGAAATTGTTTCGCAATTCATGCCACCTAGAACACCATAGTGTGATGGTGTGTCCGAACGTCATAGCCGCACCCTATTTGATATGGTGCATACTATGATGTCTCTTGTCAAATTACCACTATCGTTTATGGGTTATGCATTAGAGACAACAACATTCACTTTAAATAGGGCACCACATATTTCCGTTGAGATGACACAGTATGAATTATGGTTTGGAGAAACCTGAGCTGTCGTTTCTTGAAAGTTTGGGGCTGCGATGCTTATGTGAAAAAGTTTCTGTCTGATAAGCTCGAACCCAAGGCGGATAAATGCATCTTCATAGGATATCCAAAACAGTTGGGTACATCTCCTATCTCAGATCCGGAAGCGAAGTGTTTGCTTCTAAAAATGGGTCCTTTCTTGAGGAAAGGTTTCTCTTGAAAGAATTGAGTGTGAGGGTGGTGCAACTTGATGAGGTTAGTGAACCGTCACTTCAACCAGTGTGTAGCAGGGTGCATGAAGTTGTTCCTGTGGCGCCTACACCAATTGAAATGAAAACTGATGATGGTGATCATTGAGCTTCGGATCAAGTTAAAACAAACCTCGTAGGTCGACAAGGTCACGTACTACTACAGAGTGGTACGGTAACCATGTCTTGGAGGTCATGTTGTTGAACAACAATGAACCTACGAGCTATGGAGAAGCGATGGTGGGCCTGGATTCCGACAAATGGCTGGAGGCCATGAAATCCGAGAGAGGATCCATGTATGAAAACAAAGTGTAAACTTTGGAAGAACTACTTGATGGTTGTAGGACTATTAAGTAAATATGGATCTTTAAAGGGAAGACACACGATGATGGTGAAAAGTCAACATTAATAAAAGCTCGACTTATCGCAAAGATGTTTCCGACCAGTTCAAAGAGTTGACTATGATGAGACTTTCTCACTCGTAGCAATGCTAAAAATCAGTTGGAATTATGTTAGCAATTGCTGCATTGTTTGTGAAATATTGCACATAGGATGTCAAAACATTGTTTCCTCGACGATTTCCTTGAGGAAAGGTTGTATATGATACAACCAGAAGGTTTTTGTCAATCCTAAGGATGTTAACAAGTATCCAAGCTCCAGCGATCCTTCTATGGACTGGTGCAAGCATCTCGGAGTTGGAATATATGCTTTGATGAGATGATCAGAGCTTTTGGGTTTGTACAAGGTTTATGAGAAACTTGTATTTCCAAGGAAGTGAGTGGGAGCACTATGGAATTTCCGATAAGTATAAGTGGTTGACATATTAATTGTTGATCGAAAGTAATGTAGAATTTCTGTGAAGCATTAAGGGTTGTTTGAAAGGAGTTTTTCAAAGGAAGACCTGGATAGTGCTACTTGAACATTGAGCATCAAGATCTATGGAGATTGATCAAAATGCTAAACAAAACTTTCACTGAAATGCATGCCTTGACCAGTTTATGAAGGAGTTCAGAATAGAACAGCAAAGAAGGAGTTCTTGGCTGTATTGTAAGGTGTGAATTAGAGAAAGACTCAAAAGCCCGACCTCGACGGAAGAAAGAGAAAGTACGAAGTTCGTGCCCTATGCCTTAGCCGTAGGCTCTAAAGTACACCAAGCAGTGTACCGCACCTGATGTGTGCCTTGCCATGAGTCTGTCAAGGGGTACGAAGAGTGATCCAGGATTGAATCACTAAACAACGGTAAAAGTTATCCTTAGTAACTAATGGACTAAGGAATTTTTCTCGATTATGGAGGTGGTTAAAGAGTTCTTCGTAAAGGGTTACGTCGATGCAAGCTTTGACACTAATCCGAATAACTCTCATAGTAAATCGGATTCGTATAGTAGAGTAGTCATTTGGAATATTTCCAAATAGCACGTAGTAGCACCATCTATAGGATGACATAAGGATTTGTAAAGCTCACACGGATCTGAAAGGTTCAAAACCGTTGACTAAAACCTCTCTCACAAGAAAGACGTGATCAAACCCCAGAACTGTATGGCTGTTGGATTCGTTAAAATCACATAGTGATGTGAACTAGATTATTGACTCTAGTGCAAGTGGGAGACTGTTGTAAATATGCCCTAGAGGCAATTACAAATTAGTTATTATTATATTTCCCTGTTCATAATAACCGTTTATTATCCATGCTAGAATTGTATTGATTGGAAACTCAAATACATGTGTGGATACATAGACAACTCACTGTCCCTAGTGAGCCTCTAGTTGACTAGCTCGTTGATCAAAGATGGTCAAGGTTTCCTGACCATAGACAAGTGTTGTCACTAGATAACGGGATCACATCCTTAGGAGAATCATGTGATAGACAAGACCCAAATTATAAACGTAGCATGTGATCAGGTCATTTTGTTGCTCTTGTTTTTTGCGTGTCAAGTATTCATTCCTATGACCATGAGATCATGTAACTCACTAACACCGTAGGAATACCTTGTGTGTACCAAACGTCACAACGTTACTGGGTGACTATAAAGGTGCTCTACAGGTATGTCCGAAGGTGTACATTGAGTTAGCATGGATCAAGACTGGGATTTGTCACTCCGTGTGACGGAGAGGTATCTCGAGGCCCACTCGGTAATACAACAACACACACAAGCCTTGCAAGCAATGTGACTCAAGTGTAAGTCACGGGATCTTGTATTACAGAACGAGTAAAGAGACTTGCCGGTAACGAGGTTGCAATAGGTATACGGATACCGACGATCAAATCTCGGGCAAGTAACATACCGAAGGACAAAGGGAATGATATACGTGATTACATGAATCCTTGGCACAGAGGTTCAACCGATAAGATCTTCGTAGAACATGTAGGGTCCAATATGGGCATCCAGGTCCCGCTATTGGATATTGACCGAGAAGTGTCTCGGATCATGTCTACATACTTCTCGAACCCGCAGGGTTTGCACACTTAAGGTTCCATGATGTTTTAGTATAGTTGATTTACATGTGTTGGTGACCGAAGGTTGTTCAGAGTCCTAGATGAGATCATGGACGTCATGAGGGTTTCCGTAATCACTACAGGAATCACCTTCTTTGCCGTCTGCCATCACAGACGGCAAACACAATATCCCGGACGGCAAAGACAATACCACAGACGGCAAAGATTGTCACGGCCGGCAAAATTTCTGCGTCAGCCTACGACGGCATAGGACCTTCTTTGCCGTCTGCCCTCCCAAAGCGGACGACAAAGTTCTTTGCTATCAGCTTTCCTTATGAGCAGTCGGCAAAGCGCTTGAGTCGGCAGCCGACAGGCGTTGCCTCCGTTAGGGGTTAACGGAGGCTTTGTCGTCTGCCTCCTCCTCTATCTTTGCCGTCTGCCTCCCCGCCCATCTTTCCCGTCTGCCTTCTCCTCCCCTCCCCTCCCCCTCCATCTTTGCCGTCTGCCTCCCCGTCCATCTTTGCGGTCTGCCGGGTCCTCCCCTCCCCCCTCTTTCCACTCTTTGTCGTCTGCCTCCTCCTCCCCTCCTCCTCTGTGCCCTTTTCTTTGCCGTATGCCCCCCAGGAAGCAGACGGCAAAGAGAGTATATGGCTAGCTGCTACTGCCCAGGTTGCACAGCTGGGCGCCACGTGGCACCTTTGCCGTCGGTCAGCTGACGGCAAAGCCCTTTTCCATCAGCTGGCACACGACAAAGAGCCTATATTGTCACATTTTTATTTATTTTTTCTATTTCACAGCACATATACATATAATTCATAGCACATATATCATAAATAGGTCACAACACATATATGATATACATATAAAGCTCATCAATGCCATTTGTTCATCAACGTACATCCCATATATCAAAAGAACCAACACATACAAAGTTTCATCCATATATACATACATATAGTTGCACATATATTGTTCATCCATATATACATATACATATAGTTCCACATTGTTCATCAACTCAAATAAAAACGGAAACTAAAGCACTCCAACACCAGCTTCCATGCATGTAGTACATCCAATCTGCAAAATGGGAATAAGAAAGTCAGAAGAAGAAGAACAACAAGATATATATGACAAATAAGCTAAATTGAACAAGAAAGAGAAGAAGCAAGAAGAGAACAAGGAGAAGAAAAACAAGAAGGAGGGGGAGGAGGAGGAGGAGGAGGAGGGGAAGGGGAAGGAGAAGGAGAAGGAGGAGGAGAAGAAGGAGAGAAGAAGAAGGAGGGCTCCTTCTCCTTCTTCTCCTCCTTCTCCTTCTTCTTCTCATGTTCTCCTCCTCCTTCTTCTTCTTCTCCTTCTCCTTCTCTTCTTGTTCTCTTCTTCTTCTTCTTCTTCCTTCTCCTTCTTTTTGAGCTAAATGGGCTAATTATGTCATTTTAGAGGAAAACAAGCTAAGTATATAATATTCATGAGCTAACCAAGGTTCTTATGCCATTTTGAGCTTATTATGGTATTTTGGAGCTAAATGGGCTAATTATGTCATTGTTGGGTTAATTAAAGCAAGGATAATATGAAAGAGGAGAAGAAAGAGGAGGAGGAGGAGAAGAAGAAGAAATCAAGAAGAAGCAGGAGGAGGAGGAGAAGGAGGAGGAGGAGAAGGACTAGAAGGTCCTTGGCCTTCTCCTCCTCCTCCTCCTCCTTCTCCTTCTTCTCATCTTCTTCTTCTCTTCTTCTTCTTCTTCTATCTTTTCATTTTGCCTATTTCTTCTCCTCTTCTCCTCTTGTTGGAGCTAAATTACCTAATTATGTCTTTTTTGAGCTAAATGTTCCAATTATGTCATTTTAGAGGAAAACAAGCTAAGTATATAATATTCATGAGCTAACCAAGGTTCTTGTGCCATTTTGAGCTTATTATGGTATTTTGGAGCTAAATTGGCTAATTATGTCATTGTTGGGTTAATTAAAGCAAGGATAATAGGAAAGATGAGAAGAAAGAGGAGGAGGAGGAGAAGAAGAAGAAATCAAGAAGAAGGAGGAGGAGAAGGAGAAGAGTGGACAACGTATTATCCCATCTCCAATGGCTATCGAGCCATGGGGCCTCCCGCCACCAGATATGATCACCAGCTCTGGATCCAAAGGTTCCTGGCTAGGGTTAAAGTCATCCCCTTTCGTAGCCTTCCCCGCGTCCCTGTATGCCACAAGCTTCTGGTGGGATGATATGTTGGTGAAGTTACTGGGATCATCCAGGTCAGACTGAGAGAATGCCTTCGCCTTCTTGTACGAGGCAGTATGGGCCATGCCATAAAGGTCGTACAAGTGTGGCATCTCAGTCTTATTGTGATGCGCTTAAAAGAGAGGAACAAAATATTAGCATCAAGAATGAATTGCATGAATCATGAAGCAAATCACATACCCAGTTTCGTCCAAACTGAAGTAAGTTGGCACTGCCTTGATGGTGTGGCACGCCAACCATTTGGCTACACCGATCCTTCGCATTCTCGTGGACGGCTCGCCAGCTGCCTGTGCACCACTCATCAACCAACGCCTCCCAACAATCCATCTTATCCGCACACCATCTCGTGGGCACGTGTAAGTTATTAGAAAGAATTTTCAGCGCTACGCCTATGAATGAAATCAAGAAAACTACGTAGAAGGACTTAAGAATAGGTAATTACCTTCATGTATTGCTCCTTCTTCAGAAACTTTCCGCGGCAATCCTTCTTCTCCTTCTTAATACCACACGTGGCGTAGTAATCTCGAATAGCCTGCGGCCGAGCCTCGTGGCGCAAGTTATGTAGTAACCGCCTACACTCGACCTCGAGAACCATCGCCGCCTCCTCCTCATATCCATCCTCACACCTATAGAAGGTCTGCAATCAAACGTGAAAACACCAATTAGTACAATAATTAGGTATATTGTTAATTTTAGATTCTGTAAAAGGATAATTTACCCAAAAGCTCCTGATCACCATCTCGGCCCTCGTGTGGCACGAGACACCATCTATAATCTCCTCCAGCGGGGCCTGCGCAGCCTGGTAGTGCTCCCACGTAAATCCTAGTGTAGGAACCTGACCCTCACCAGGCAACGTGACAAACCCCGGGAAATTTGTCCGGCAAAGCATACCAAGGACGGATTTCGGCCTGCGGACTCCAAGAGGGTGTACCCATCCCCTGCAGTATGATAAGGTCAGCGCATTAGATATTTGAACAAACTTGAAGGCAAAAGCTAAAAAAAGGGTAAATGTACTTACCTATCTCCTTCAGGTTTAATCACCGGCCTCTGCTCGCGGGTCGCCGGGGCGACCGGGAGACGTGTACTACCACGCTTGTACACGGTGGCCCCGTCCACCTGCACATCGCCCTCACTATCCGTAAGCTCATCCCCGCCATCCCCGCCCCCTGAGCCACCCGGACCCTCGGTCCAATCCGGCAACTCGGTACGATCCGGCCAAGGCTCCCATCCGGGCCTCTCCACGTCGGGTGAAGCCTCCGGAACCGTAGTCTCCTCTGGCTGCTCCTGGGCCGAATGCACCTCGACCCGAGGCTGCTCCTGGACCGGAGTCTCATGGGACGAATGCCCGTGAACACCAGGCTCCTGGACCGGAGTCCCCGTAGCCTCCTCCGCAAACGGGTCGACCATACTATTCCTATGCTCGGGTGAATGAGCTGGTAGTGGTGGCGAGGACGGCTCAACAGTCCTCCTGGATCTTCCACGGCCACCACCTCTCCCCGTACCCTTCCCCTTCCTCCCTACCCGACCAGCACCTATCCTAGTGGGCAATGCCGCCGACGAAGAAGAACCCCCGGCTGGTGTTGAAAGACTGTTTGTCAAGGCTCTACAGAGAGATAGGGGTGGAAGGGAAGTACCACCCCTCGTACGGGGTGCGTGGGAAGAACCCGTCGAGTGCTCCGGACCCGCGCCCACCATCTTTCAACACCTGCCATGATAAAGATTAAAAGAAATTAATACAACATAAAAAAATTGAATGACTGACATGAATAATAATATGTACATGAATAATAAAGATTAAAATATATATAATTTAAGTTGTGAATCTTACAAACTAATAATCATCATCAATAAATGCATCATCATCATCACTATCACGCATGTCTTCATGAATGACGTGCTCATCGGGTTCAACGGCGTGAAGTTGTGAAAGGCCTTCCTTTAATCGTTGAAGCATTGAAAGGTCATCCACATCAGTAACCTCTACGAGTTCCAGGTCTTCTGGTTCCGGCTCAGGGCTGGAGTCGGATTCATTGTCGCTGTCTACTTCCATATTCCTCGATGAAGCACGGCGGTTCTTGAAATGTTTCTTGGAAAGACGTGCTTCTTGGAAGAATTTTCCATCATATGTGTCTGGGTTAATGTGAGGTTCATAATCCTGTTCATTTGGGAGAGGTGGTCTGACATGTGCCGGCACTTCATAAACAACATACCAACCTTCCAGATTCTTATCCGTTTGGCATGCCCACGGTAGATAGAAAACTTGGGTCGCCTGTTGAGCCGTAATATAGACATCGGGAACATCTAAATGGGTGTTTGGATTGATTTCGACTAGTCCTATATGTTCATGAGTCCTTCTAGTCTTTTTCGGCTGGGACCAATAACATTTGAAGACTACGACGTTCGGTGGGTTTTCACCATAGAATTGAAGTTCATAAATTGCTTCAACTCTTCCATAATACTCGATAACACCTTCGCCGATAGCAGAGACACCACAATTTGTAGATTTCCGGTCGGGCATAGATAGCTCTTTGCCAAAGGTACGAAAGAGATACCCGTTGATGTTGTATTTCTCAAATTAACGGACCTTATAGTCAAAACCATTAGCGACTTGTCTCAATTCGGCGTCCATAGACTCTGAATTAGCCTACAAGTTTAATACGAAACGGTTGTTGCATTAGCCGCAAGTTAGACCAAGAATGAAATGGTCCATTATTGATAATTACCATTTGTTTGAACCAAGAGATGAAACCGGGATAGCCGCCTCCTCTCTTTGACAGAAGCTCATACTCTTCGACGGAATCATTTTCGATCACCGCTCCATCCGAGAATTTGACGACATAACGGCTGTTTGAAATATCCGGGAATAAGAGCAGTTCAAATGAATTAGAAGTTACGGGAAAATGTGTCGAGAACTCACTCGATGTACGGCCGCACTTCTGTTAGGTTGTTGAAGATATACAACGAAATGTTCCGCCATTCTTCGATATCCAACGTTATTGGTTTCGAAGCACCGGCTGGTGCGAGCTTCCCTTTGAATAGGCTGAGGTTGGACCCACCTTTTTTAGGGTCTCCATCATTGTGTCGAGGCTTCGGATTATGCAAATGATGATTTTTGGCTTCGTAGCGTGCTGTCACAAAGTTTGCCACCTCCTTAGTAATGAATGCCTCAGCCATCGATGCTTCAATTCTACGCTTATTTTTACATTTAGCTCGAAGGGTCTTCTGCATCCTCTCAGTTGCATAGCACCAACGATCTTGCACGGGCCCACCCAATCTTGCCTCGGTCGGTAGATGTAAAATCAAATCCTGCATTGGATTAAAGAAGCCCGGTGGAAAGATCTTCTCTAACTTGCACAACAACTCCGGTGCAAACTCCTCCATGTCTTCTACCATGCCAGGCGACAATTCTTTCGCACAAAGAACACGGAAGAAATAGCTCAGCTCCGCCAATACTAGCCATTCATCCTTAGGAATAAAGCCACGTAACATCACCGGCATTGCCCGCTCTAGCCATATGTGCCAATCATGACCCTTGAGACCAAAGATTTTTAATTTTTCAAGACTCGCTCCCCTCTTTAGATTCGCTGCATACCCATCGGGGAACATCAAGTGCATTTTGACCCACAAGATAATTTCCCTCATAGCTGGCCTTCCAAGATTGAACCAGGCCTTTGGCTTCGACCACTTCTGCTTTCCTTTGCCTTCTCGCATGTTTTGTAACGGTCTATGACATAGTGTCTCTTGATCGACTCTAGCCTTAGTATTATCCTTTGTCTTCCCATCTATGTTGAACAATGTACCAAAAATAGCCTCTCCGATATTCTTTTCAGTGTGCATCATGTCGATATTGTGTGGAAGAAGGAGGAATTTGAAGTAAGGCAGATCCCAGAAGCATGGCTTGTGAGTCGAGGCATGTTTTGAATTATACCCCTTGAAATACCCTGGACGCTCTGGATTAGGCTCGAGGGCGTTTAACTAATCCAGGATCTGTTGGCCTGTGAACGCAGGTGGTGCCAAGTTTTTGACAACTTTACCTTTGGTAAAGTTCTTCTTGTCTTTTCTGAACTAATGGTCAGGATCCAGGAACTGTCTATGCAAGTCAAAGCAAGAATACTTCCGACCATCCTGCAACTAATGAAACTGAAGAGCTGCCTTGCATTGGGGGCAGGGGAATCTTCCATGCACACACCATCCAGAGAATAGCGCATACGCTGGCAATTCATGCATAGAGTACATGTACCACACATGCATTTTGAAGTTTTCTTTTCTAGCGGCATCGTATGTCTTGACCCCATTTTCCCAAGCTTCTTCCAATTCATCCTTAAGCGGTTGCAGGTACACATTCATATTCTTCCCCGGATAATTGGGCCCTGGAATTATCAACGTCAGAAATATGTTCTTTCTTTGCATAATCTGCCCGGGGGGGAGATTGAGTGGAATGAAAAATACAGGCCAACAACTGTATTGGGTTGCCGTCATGCCGAAGGGATTAAAACCATCCGTGGCAGCGCAGACTCGAGGATTCCTTGGATCTGCCGCTTTATCCTGATGCAATCCATCGAAATGTTTCCACGCTTCCCCATCCGATGTGTGTACCATCATCTTATTCCCATCCGCATCTAGTTCGGTTCTTTCGCCCAATTTGTGCCATGTCATCTGTCTGGCTGTCTCTTCGACCATGAAAAGACGTTGAAGTCTTGGTACGATTGGCATATACCGAAGAAAACTAACTGCGATTTTGGTCTGCCTCTTCTCACCCATACCGTTGTCTACCAGAAGATAGCTGCAAGACTCGCAATTGGGACAATAGTCTAAGTGTGCATACTCCTTCCTAAATAAGACACATCCTTTCTCACATGCATCTATCTTCTCATAGGGTATCTTAAGTACACGAAGTATTTTGTCCGACTGGTACAGGTTTGCAGGCATGACATGGCCTTTGGGTAGGAAACGTCCAAATAGTGTCATCATCGCGTCGTAGCGTTCTCTTCCCAAGTTGAACTGAGCCTTCAGAGCCATTACTTGTGCAATTGCATCCAGCTGACAGAGCTCAGTGTGCTCATGGAGAGGACGTTCTGAAGGCTCCAATATTTCATAAAAGGCCTTTGCAGATTCCTCCATCTCATCTTCCGAATCCCGAGCATCATCAAAGTCTTGCACCATGTCTTCGATCCCAGTACCATGCTCGTCCGTGCGACGACGGACCACCTCAGCTCTTGTGCGTTGTATAGACTCACCGTGAAATGTCCACACCGTATAATTAGGCTTAAAACCCCTCCTCTGCAGGTGTTTAATCATTACAGCCTCTGTCGTCTTTTTATAGTTGTCGCATCCAGGACAGGGGCAATAGTTTCTTTCCTGGCCATTTGCGAATGCAGCTTTCACAAATTCCTTTGTTTTTAAAAACCATTCTTTCGTCATCTCTTTCTCACTAGGGTGACCGGTATACATCCACGCACGATCACTCATCTTGCGTAGCTACTAAAGACAGAAGAAATATATTTATATATAATTTAGCATTTATATTCATCGGTTAATCAGGTTCGCCATTTTTATTACATCCAGGTAACCTACACGCTAATAGGTAAAGATAGGTCCTAATCCCAGCCGAGTATGTGTAGATTGGGTTCGTTTTCCCATGCTCTGCTCCGGATCCAACGCAAAATTTCGGCAGCACCTCCCCGCTGTTCTCCTGATACACGTCTCCGCAATAAACAGAGAGGATGTGCATCCGGAGAACAACAGGGAGGCACTGACGAAATTCCGCATCGGATCCAGAGCACAGCATACGGGAAAACGAACCCAATCTACACATGCTCGGGCTGTTCATGGATAATGTTGGACAATTCGAAAGGATGGCGGTTATAAATATGCAAAGACATGCATATTTATAGATGTCACCCTTTCGAACGGGAGACGCATACAGGTCACGCATACTGAGAAATTAATTGAATTACCTAAATCTAGAAAGTTTCATCCGGAAACCGAGCCACAATAAATGAAGGGGCGGGGAGGAGATGAAATTTGTACTGACCCACGAATGCAGGGGCGGAGCTCGTACAACGCACGGGCAGGTCTTCGCACAGCAGACCTCACAGCGACGAGACAACTATCACATGTAAATCCACCCGATCAACACAAATATTCCAATTATGTCATTTTAGAGGAAAACAAGCTAAGTATATAATATTCATGAGCTAACCAAGGTTCTTATGCCATTTTGAGCTTATTATGGTATTTTGGAGCTAAATGGGCTAATTATGTCATTGTTGGGTTAATTAAAGCAAGGATAATATGAAAGAGGAGAAGAAAGAGGAGGAGGAGGAGAAGAAGAAGAAATCAAGAAGAAGGAGGAGGAGGAGGAGAAGGATAGAAGGTCCTTGGCCTTCTCCTCCTCCACCTCCTCCTCCTCCTCCTCTTCCTCCTTCTCCTTCTTCTCTTCTTCTTCTTTCTTCTTCTTCGTCTTCTTTCTTTTCATTTTGCCTATTTCTTCTCCTCTTCTCCTCTTGTTGGAGCTAAATTACCTAATTATGTCTTTTTTTGAGCTAAATGGGCTAATTATCCCATTTTAGAGGAAAACAAGCTAAGTATATAATATTAATGAGCCAACCAAGGTTCTTATGCCATTTTGAGATTATTATGGTATTTTGGAGATAAATGGACTAATTATGTCATTGTTGGGGAAATTACCGTGCTGCATGGACACGCACCTACCACGCAAAGTTCGCAGGTCCAGAAGTTGCCCTTTTGGTCCTGAGGACTTTCCAGGTTACCTATACTACTTTTCAGTTTATATAAAACTTTTCGATATTTTCTACATTTGAGGATGGCAATATTATTTAAGTTGTCCTATTATAGACGATACATTATTTTGAGAGACTTGATTTCAACAAAAGAACATGTGATCTTCTTTGAAGTAGTCTTGAACGTAAGCAATAATGATGGGCGAATAAACTAACAGAATCTACCACTAAATCTACTAATTAACTAACAGAATCTACCACTAAAACTACTAATCAATTCCAAAAAACTAAATACCAAACATGTGATCTTCTTTTTGTCTTCTCCACCTCCTATTCTTCTTCTTCTTCTTCTCCTCCTCCTCCTCTTCTCCTCTTCTCCTCCTCCTCCTCCTCTTCTTCTTCCTATTCTTTCTAGTAAGCTAACTAACCTAACTAACCTAACTAACCAAGCTAACTAAACCTATAGCTAAACCTAGATAGCACTAAACAGCAAAAAAATAACAAAAACAGAATCTACCACTATAACAGAAACATAATCTACCACTAAGTAACTAAAAAAGAATCTAGCTACCACTAAATACCAAACAATAAAAAATCAACTTCTTCTTCTTTTTTCTCTTCTTCTCCTTCTTATTTTTTCTTATTCTCTTCTTCTCTTCTTCTTCTCTTCTTCTTTACTTCTTCTCCTTCTTATTTTTTCTTCTCTTCTTCTTCTTTTTCTTCTTCTTCTCCTTCTTATTTTTTTCTTCTCCTCTTCTTCTTCTTTTTCTTCTCCTCCTCCTCCTACTCCTCTTCTTCTTCTCCTGTTCTTGTCCTCCTCCTCCTCCTCTTCTCCTCTTCTCCTCCTAACTAAATCTACTAACCTAACTAAAACTACTAACCTAACTAAATCTACTAACCTAACTAAAACTACTAACCTAACTAAATCTACCAGTAAAACTACTAACAATAACAACTACTAAAACTACTAAAAACTAATAAAACTAGTAAAAAATAATGCGAGTGGGGGGTGGGGGTGGGGGTGTGGGGGCTCACCGAGAGGGACGGCTGTGGAGGGGCCGGGGTGGCGGGGGTGGCGGGGCGGCGCCGGGGCGCCAGTTGCGGCGGCGCAACGGTGGTGGGGCAGCGGCAGCGGCGGCGGGGGCGAGGTGGGGAGAGAGAGAGGGGCGGCGGCAGGGGCGGCGTTGCGACGGGGGCGGCGGCGGGGGCGGCGACAGGGGCGGCGGTAGGGGCAGCGGCAGCGGGGGCGACAGGGCCGACAGGGCCGACAGGGGTGGCAGTGGGGCGCGACAGGGGCGGCGGCAGGGGCGGCGACGCGACGGGGGCGGCAGCGCGACGTTGGTCCTGGCGGCCGTTACAGAGAGGGGAGCGCGCGGGGTGGGGAGAGAGAGCGAGGGGCGCGCGGGGATGAGCCGTTACAGAGAGAGAGGGGCGGGGTGGGGGGGGGGGGAAGGAGCCGTTAACGGAGTTAGCGCTTTGCCGTCTGCCGGCGGATGACAAAGAGTCTAGACTCTTTGCCGTCTGCCTCCGGACTCTTTACCGTCCACTAGCAGACGGCAAAGGTCCGACTCCTGTTTGACCTAGCCACCCCGCGGTCAGGTGGGCCTGTCTACATCTTTGCCGTCTGCCTCTGGACTATTTGCCGTCCGCTAGCAGACGACAAAGAGGTGACAGATGGCAAAAATACTGTATGCCATCAGCCTGTGCTTTGCCATCTGTTTTGCTGAAGCTGACGGCAAAGACAATCTTTGCCATCATCTAGCAGACGGCAAAGACTAGGCTGATGGCAAAATACTGATTTCTAGTAGTGAATGGTCCGGAAACGAAGATTGATATATAGGAAGTTGGTGTTTGGATTCCGGAAAGTTTTTGGGCATTGCCGACAGTGTACCGGGAGTGACGATTGTGTTCTGGGGCCCACTGAGTGGGCCCACCACGCCCCAAGAGGTCCACATGGGTTTATTGGATGCATAATAAGGTATAATGGGCTGACAAAGTTATCCAAGGAAAGCCCATGAGGAAAAAGTGGAAAATCCAAAAGAGGTGGGAAAATTAGGAAGGAGCCCTAATCCAAGTGGATTGGAGAAGGACTCCTCCCTCCCTCCCACATCGGCCGACCCAAGGAGGATCTCCTTGGTGCGCCAAGGGTGCCCAAGGCTGCATCTCCCCTCCTCCTATATATACTAGAAGTTTAGGGCTTTTGAGAGACAACTTTGTGATGACCCACAAGTATAGGGGATCTATCATAGTCCTTTCGATAAGTAAGAGTGTCGAACCCAACGAGCAGCAAAAGGATCTGACAAGTGGTTTTCAGCAAGGTAATATCTGCAAGCACTGAAATTATCGGTAACAAGTAGTTGTGTGACAAGATGATTCGTAGCAAGTGGGGAGTGACAAGTAGCAAGTAGCAAAGGTGCAACAAAGTGGCCCAATCCCTTTTGTAGCAAGGGACAAGCCTGGACAAACTCTTATAGGAGGTAAAGCGCTCCCGAGGACACACGGGAATTTCTGTCAAGCTAGTTTTCTTCATGTTCATATGATTCGCTTTCGCTACTTTGATAGTTTGATATGTGGGTGGACCGGCGCTTGGGTACTGCCCTTACTTGGACAAGCATCCCACTTATGATTAACCCCTCTCGCAAGCATCCGCAACTACGAAAGAAGAATTATGTAGCGACCCGACTCAAGACGAGTCAAGCCTCTGGTGTTTCCGTACCATCCCAAGATCATGCTGGTACACACTCAGTACATCAATGTATATATCAAGAGTTCAATCACACAGCTTTATTAATCGAAATCTCATAACGAGTACTTTATTACAATAATGGATTACAATAAAGTGGCTGCAGGCCATCTCATGAGATATCTAACGAAGACTAGCGGAAGCATCAGGTAGACGAGTCCATCCAACTCCAGGGCATGTCGCTGAGCGTAGATCGTAGCCTCACTCCTGGTCGGAAAAGTACTCTGCAACATGATACGTTGCAGCCGTGTAGGTCAGCATATGGAATATGCCGGCAAGTCATCAAAGAGAGGGGTAAAATAATAATCAACTATCTCTACATGCATATTTGGCAGGTGGGGCTATAAGTTTTGTATAAAGACAATTTTCTCCTACAACAATAAGGGGCTGGAAGCAAAATATTACTACATTGTTTGTTGTTAACGAGATGGTTCCGCCAACCAATTCTCGTACCCGAGTTGTTGTTAATACTCACATCATTATTAAGTTGTGTCGAGAGTTCAGGGGAATTTCAATGCCTTCGGCTCAAGTTGTCCATGACCGTGGACACGGCTAATCGATTAGGTTGGGCACTCTGCAGAGTTTTGCACACGTTCCCCACAAGATTTGATCGCCTCCGAGTATGTCCTCGCACTTCAGGGTGTTTGAAGACTGGATGATCAAAACATGGTCTTTCAACGGGTCCCTCTGAATCCCTGTCGGTGCCCATCCATTCCTACCGTTCTTCTACATCTGCTAGCACCGCCTGTCCAGAGTCGCCGCGTTGTCCAACCAAGCCAGAGCCCATAACGACTTGTGGCTGTGCAGGTAAGCCTTGGGTCTTGAAGCCTCCGTCTGTCTCTTCGAGCCTGGGTGAAGCTTTCCGCAAGATGTCATGGCTGTCTCCAGCATGCCGGGTCATCCACTGGTTTCCCCAGGGAGCCGATCAACCGTCCTTCACCCAGAGTTGCATTGCATCCGAGGTCTTGAAAATCTTGTCTTAACCGGTCTTGATTATTTAATCAACCTCGCATCACTCGTGTTATGCACTCAACCGAAATCCCGTCTACTCAAGCATAGCAATATGAAATTTGTCGTCTCGGGGCCAAGTATCGGGGTTGTTGTGTGCCTACCACATGATACTACAACCTATACTAAAATTTCCAAGTACCTAAGCAGCATGTAAACGGGCAAATAAAGGTGAAACTACCATGCATCGAAAAACATAGGAGATAGTATGATCAAAATGACTTTCCTTGATGATAGTTGTCTTGGTCGAGCGCTTCTAAGTAACAAGCTTCGCACTCCGGGTGATCTACCGATACAAACAAATACACACCATAAGCACTACAATCAAACAACAAGTAAAAATAACATCACAAGTAAATAGTTGCTATGGCCTAAGTGAAAGAATTCACTATACATCACTAAGGTAGAAACTTGTTTCTGTTAAAACCCCAAGTAAACATACTTAAAAAAATTGAAACTTATACCACAGTAAGATATAATCACTAGGAAACAGTAGAAAAAAGAATCAAATCAAAATCATTTTTTAAACTCCTGGAATAAGCAAAACAAGGTTTAAACTAAATCTGATCTAATTCAAATTTGAAAATTTTAAACATAGACAAATTATATGTTTTTACAATCTACAGAAATTTTTTGATCTACTGGAACAAGTTTCAACTCCATTGAAATTCGGGATCAAAAGCTATGATCAAAACCAATTTGAAACTTTCTCCGTTTTGGAATTAAACAGAAAAAGGAAAACAGATTCTAACAGACACGTGGCAGTCCCTGATTGGTTAAGGGTTCGTTTGCTGCGGGGAAAACTAGCACACGGCCGAAGTATAAAAAAAACGCTTCGGCTTAATAGTTAGTGGGGTAAAAACCGAACGGTCTTTTAACTAAAACCGAAGGGGTACGGGGTTCTAATCTCAGGCGTTGGTGCAAGATCTAACGGTGGAAGGAGAAACAGAGGGAGAGGCTCACCGTGGGCAGTGGTCTCCGGCGAGGACAGAGGCGGTGGCGGCTCGGTGGTGGTCGGTGGCGAGGTATCCGTGGGCGGGGACGGCTGCGGAGGGGCCCAGGGGGTGGAGGCGGTCCTCCGGCGAAGAGTGGCGGTGCCGGCGTGGCTTGGGGAGGCTCGGGGCGGGCAGGGGAGTGGCCGGAGCTTAGGCCGAGCTCGGAGCTCCGGCAAGGTGCAGCAGGGGCGGTTGGGGCATCGAGACGGCGTGGCGAGGAGGGGAACGGGGCGAGGCGGCGGTGGGGAGTATTTATAGGGGGAGAGGAGATGCTCTAGAGGAAAAGAATCGGGGCTAAGGGGGAAGGGGATCGGGCTGCCATGGAAGGCAAGGGTGCTGGGAAGAAAGGAAATTCACGTGAGAACAGGGAAGGAAGGAAGAAGAAGAGGGAAGGAAAGAGAGAGAAGAAAAAAAAGAAAAAGGAAAGAGGAAAAAGAAAAAAAAAACAGAAGGAAGGGGTGGCCGAGGAGTTTACCAGAGATGGCGCTGCGGTTTGGCCAGAAGTTTCTTGCGATGGGGATCTCTTCCCAGAATATCTCCCGTTTGTTTTTTTTAACAGAAACTAAAACGAAAATAAAAGGAAACAAATAAAATAATTAATATAGGGTATTATATACCAAAATGATCTGAAACATATCCTCTACCCGATTAACATTTTTCCAAGGCAAAAATGAAAACTAAAAAAATGCTTTTTTTCATAAAAAATTCCCTTATGCTATATTTTCTTTTTTGCAATTATTTTCACAATAAAACTTTGGCTTTCTTGGCTCAAAATACTTCAAAAATGCCTCACACTTTGGAGGGTCATTTTCCTCCGCTCTCTCTTGCGTGCAAGAGATTATTTCCCGGCACTTCTCGTGTGAAGAAAAAAAAATAGAAATGCAAAAGCAAAAGTCGAAAGAATTCAAATGCAAACTTTATTTCAATCAATATGCATAGATGCTTAGCTACAATGTAAAACATTCCCAATTAGGAAAATTGGGATGTTACAAATTAAGACAAAATCTAACCATAGCATTAAACTAGTGGATCCGAATCAGCCCCTTACGAAGCAACGCATAAACTAGGGTTTAAGCTTCTGTCACTCTAGCAACCCATCATCTACTTACTACTTCCCAATGCCTTCCTCTAGGCCGAAATAATGTTGAAGTGTTATGTAGTCGACGTTCACATAACACCACTAGAGGAAAAACAACATACAACACATCAAATTATCGAACGAATACCAAATTCACATGACTACTTACAGCAAGACTTATCCCCTGTCCTCAAGAACAAAAGTAACTACTCATAAAGCATAATCATATTCATGAGTAGAGAGGTAATGAGTAGCATCAAAGACCTGAACGTATAATCTTCCATCAAGTAATCCAACTAGCATCAACTACAAAGAGTAATTAACACTACTATCAACCTTACAAGTACCAATCAGAGTCGCGAGACGGAGATTGGTTACAAAAGATGAACTAGGGTTTGGAGATGAGATGGTGTTGATGAAGATGTTGATGGTGATAAGTCCCCTCCGATGAGACGAGTGTTGGTGATGACGATGGCAACGATTTCCCCCTCCGGGAGGGAAGTTTCCCTCGTGGCGGCGGCGAATCCTCCCGAAAGCCTCCTCTTGATTTTTTCTGGAATGAAACCCTTCTTGTAGCAAAATAGGGGGGCCAGAGGGCCAGCTGGGAGCCCACAAGCCCCCTAGGCGCGGTCAGGGGGGAGGCCGCGCCTAGCAGTCTTGTGGCCTCCTGCTGGCTCCACTATGGTACTTCTTCGGCCCAGTATTTTTTATAAATTCCAAAATAAATCCTCCTTGAGTTTCACGGCTTTTGGAGTTGCGAAGAATAGGTATCTCAAACTTGCTCCTTTTTCAGGCCAGAATTCCAGCTGCCGAAATTCTCCCTCTTCATGTAAACCTTGCAAAATAAGTGAGGAAAGTCATAAGTATTGTACCGTGAAATGTAATAACAGCCCAAAAAGCGATAAATTTCAACATGAAAGCATGATGCAAAATGGACGTATCAACTCCCCCAAGCTTAGACTTCGCTTGTCCTCAAGCGGACACCGAGATCAATGAATATGCCCACATGTTTAGAGAGAGAGGTGCCGACAAAACAATATACGGACATGCAGGCATCACGATCATAATCAGAACATCAATACCATCATATGAATTCTTATGCTAAAGTGACAATTCCTTCACAAAGTAAAGTATGGATCAAGAGCCTTACCGAGAATTAACAACCGATAGCCTTTAGTCATTGAAGCAATTGCAATTTATCATAACATCGGAAAGAGTCAAATAAGAGCTTGTAAAGCAAATCCACATACTCAATCATCCTTTGTCTTCTATAATTGCTACAACTCACGTGGTACTCATGAGATCAAAGTTTCAGTCGAACACAGAGAAAGATAGGGGCTTATAGTTTCGCCTCCCAACCATTTACCTGAAGGGTAATGTCAACAACAATAATTTATGAATACTTACCTTCAAGTTGACATATGAATATAGATCTTTCTATAGAATATGACGTTAGCCAAGAAAAAGGCGAAATAAGGAATTTGTGTATATCACCATGACTCTTTCAAGGGCAAAAAGTAAAGGAACAAGATAGGCCCTTCGCAGAGGGAAGCAGAGGTTGTCATGCGCTTTTGAGGTTTGGATGTGCGTCCTCTTAGTGTGTAGGAACGTCACTTTATATTGCCTCCTGTGATAAAGAACTTTATTATGCAGTCTGTCGCTTTTATGTCTTCCTCATCACAGGTTCGTACAAAGCTTATTTTCCACACACTAATAGATCATACATATTCAGGGAGCAATTTTTATTGATTGCACCAATGACAACTTACTTGAAGGATCTTATTCAATCCATAGGTAGGTATGGTGGACTCTCATGACAAAACTGGGTTGAAGGTTTATGGATGCACAAGTAGTATCTCTACTTGGTGCGGGATTTTGGCTAATATGAGGTGGAAGCAATCATCACATGCTAAGGGATCTCTAGTCATATAATCATTGTTCGGAACCAAGCAAACACAATTCATTATGTTGTCTTCCTTGTCCAATATCTACTTCTAAGCATGTAATAGTTTAGTGAGTATTCACAATCATAGATGGTTTCAAAGATGATATATTTGTATGTGAACCTCTCCTTCTTTATCACTTCCTATTAATTGCAACAATGACCAAGGTCTACGTTTGTCTACCCTCAACAAGTTTCAATCAACATTCTTTTTATATGTGAAGCCATCACTTCCCATAAGATCATTACACGATCTTTCATGCTTTTGTTCTTTTCTCATTGTCTTGATCATGGCATGAGGCAAGGCCCTTTAACTAAGACACTCTTTATTATAGGGCTCACGAGCTTGAATACATCGGGGGTGAAACAAAGCAAAACTCAAGCCTAAAACACTAAGAACTTTATTCTACAAGAGAAAGATAAAACCAAAAAGGAACGAACTAAGAAAAGGTAAAGGCAAAAGATGTGATGGTGATACGATACCGGGGAAACTACCCCAAGATTGGCACAAGCCAAGGGGATTGCCCATACCCATGCTTAGTTGTCTTCCTTTGGAGGTGATGGTGCTGGAGTTGTTGCCACATGGGTTTGATCCTCCATCTTCCAAGGCATAGGTTCTCCATCATGGAAAGATGAACGAGTCTCCGGAATCCTCAAATCTGCAGCCAACCGTATTGATTTAAATCTATACTCATACTCACAGTTTTTGTTCTGCAGGTCATAGATCTTGGCTTGGAGCTGATCAATTCTGTCATAGAGCAAGGAGAGGTGCTTCCCGATGTCATTGGCATCGATCTTGTGCTTGTTGGTGAACTCTGTGATCATCATGTGGTTGGTGTTGAGTCCATGCTCCACCATCCCTTGGCACTTGAAGACTTGTTCCTCCATTGCTTCGAGCCTCATCTCCACACTTCCGATCTTCTTGGGCCCCTCAACATCACAGATATGCAGCATCCCCTCACGCATCTCAATAGATTGAGGGTGTTGCAGCACTCCCGCGAGGTAGGGATTGATGACCTTCTCGAAGCTCTTGTCCTTCGGAGTTTTTGGTGACGCCATAGCGATCTAGATCTGCAGCAGAAACAGGCTCGAAAACGGAGTCCGGGAGGCACACGAGGTGGCCACAAGCCCCCCAGGCGCGGCCAGGGGGTGGCCCGCACCTGGCAGGCTTGTCGCCTCCTCGTGCACTTTCCGGACAACTTCAAATTTTTCTTTTTTTTCAAAAATTCCAAAACGGAGGAAAAATCCTACTGGAAAAGTTTTGGAGTCGGTTTAGTTACCGAATCACATACCTCTTCATTTTCGAAGTCTAAAACAGGCTGATAAATATCCCTGATGTACTCCTCCGGAGTTATGGTATTGATAATATTGCTTTCAACATTTATGGGAGTACCTGAGATATAATGCTTGATTCTTTGCCCATTTACCACTCTCGGAAAATTACCTTCCGTGTTGTTGATCTTGATGGCACCGGAACGATATACTTCTTCAACAATATAGGGACCTTCCCATTTAGAGAGAAGCTTGCCTGCAAAAAATCTTAAACAAGAATTATATAGCAAGACATAATCACCTACATTGAACTCACGCTTTTGTATCCTTTTATCATGCCACCTCTTAACCTTTTCTTTGAACAACTTGGCATTTTCATATGCCTGAGTTCTCCATTCATCAAGTGAGCTAATATCAAATAACCTCTTATCACCAACAAGTTTGAAATCAAAGTTGAGCTCTTCGATTTCCCAATAAGCCTTATGCTCTAGCTCAAGAGGTAACTGACATGCTTTGCCGTAAACCATTTTGTACGAAGACATGCCCATGTGATTCTTATAGGAAGTTCTATAAGCCCACGGTGCATCATCGAGCTTCTTAGAACAATTCTTTCTAGACCTGTTGACAGTCTTTTGCAGAATTAGTTTAATCTCTCTATTACTTAGCTCTACTTGACCACTTGACTGAGGGTGATAGGGAGATGCAATTCTATGATTGACATAATACTTGGCAAGCATTTTACGGAAAGCACCATGAGTGAAATGTGAACCACCATCGGTCATTAAATATCTAGGGACTCCAAATCTAGGTAAAATAACTTCTTTAAGCATCCTGATAGAGGTGTTGTGATCAGCACTACTAGTTGGGATAGCTTCTACCCACTTGGTGATGTAATCAACAACAACTAGGATATGAGTATACCCGTTGGATTTTGGGAAAGCTCCCATATAATCAAAGCCCCAAACATCAAATGGTTGAATGACAAGTGAATAATTCATAGGCATTTCCTGACGTTTACCGATATTACCTATTCTTTGACATTCATCACAAGACAAGACAAACTTACGAGCATCCTTGAAGAGAGTGGGCCAATAGAAACCTGATGGCAATACCTTGTGTGCAGTTATATCTCCTGCATGGTGTCCTCCGTAGGCCTCGGAGTGACACTTCTGTAGGATCTGTCCCTGTTCATGTTCAGGTACACAATGTCTAATAACACCATCTACTCCTTTCTTATAAAGGTGAGGATCATCCCAAAAGTAATGTCTCAAATCAAAGAAGAATTTCTTCTTTTGCAGGTATGTGACACTAGGTGGTATATATTTGGCAACGATATAGTTTGCATAATCAGCATACCACGGTGCACTACGTGTAGTATTGATGATATTCAGTTGCTCATCAGGAAAGATATAATCAATAGGTTGTGGGTCATCAAGAACATTCTCCAACCTAGACAAGTTATCTGCTATGGGGTTATCAACACCCTTCCTGTCGACAACGTGCAAATCAAATTCTTGTAGCAAGAGAACCCATCTGATAAGTCTAGGTTTAGCGTCTTTCTTTTCCATGAGGTACTTAATAGCAGCATGATTAGTGTGAATAGTGACTTTGGAATCAACTATGTAAGATCTAAACTTTTCACATGCAAACACGACCGTTAAAAATTCATTTTCAGTAGTAGCATAGTTTCTTTGGGCACTGTGTGGAGTTTTACTAGCATACTTAATAACATTCAACTTCTTGTCAACTCTTTGTCCTAGAACAACACCAACAGCATAATCATTGGCATCACACATGATTTCTAAAGGTAAGTTCCAATCTGGTGGTTGAACAATAGGTGCAGTTATCAAGGCCTCCTTAAGTATTTCGAAGGCTTCCTCACAATCATCGTCAAAAACAAAAGGAATATCCTTTTGAAAGAGATTGGTAAGAGGCCTAGAAATCTTAGAGAAGTCTTTAACGAACCTTCTATAGAAACCAGCATGACCAAGGAAACTTCTTATACCTTTGATATATGTGGGGCATGGCATTTTCTCGATTGCGTCAACCTTAGCCTTATCGACTTCAATACCTCTTTCATAAATTTTATGTCCTAAGACGATGCCTTCATTAACCATAAAGTGGCACTTCTCCCAATTCAAGACAAGGTTGGTGTCTTTACATCTCTACAAGACTCGATCAAGGTTGCTGAGGCAATCATCAAAAGAAGACCCGTAAATGGAGAAGTCATCCGTGAAAAGCTCAACAATATTTTCACAAAAGTCAGAGAATATAGCCATCATACATCTTTGAAAGGTGGCAGGTGCATTACATAAGCCAAAAGGCATACGTCTATAAGCAAAGGTACCGAAAGGGCAAGTGAAAGTGGTTTTCTCCTGATCAGCTTGTGCAACTGGTATTTGGGAGAAACCAGAATAACCATCTAGAAAGCAGAAGTGTGTGTGTTTAGACACTCTTTCTAGCATTTGGTCGATAAAAGGCAAAGGGTAATGATCTTTCCTAGTGGCTTTATTCAATTTCCTAAAATCGATCACCATCCTATAGCCAGTGATAATCCTTTGTGGGATCAATTCATCCTTATCATTAGGGACAACGGTGATACCTACCTTCTTAGGGAGGTAATGCACCAGACTTACCCAATCACTATGAGCAACAGGATAGATAATACCTGCTTCCAGGAGCTTCAGTATTTCTTTTCTTACTACCTCTTTCATCTTTGGATTTAGTCTCCCTTAATGATCAGCGACTGGTTTGGAATCAGGATCGGTTTTAATCTTGTGCTGGCATAGAGTGGGACTAATGCCCTTAAGATCATCAAGAGTATATCCAATAGCAGCATGGTGCTTCCTCGAAATTTTTAGTAACTTCTTTTCTTCATGCTCTGAGAGGCTAGCACTAATTATAACAGGATATATCTATTTTTCATCAAGATAAGCATACTTAAGAGTATCAGGCAACTGTTTAAGCTCGAACACAGGATCACCCTTTGGTGGGGGTGGATCTCCAAGCAGTTCAACAGGCAAGCTATTCTTTAAGGATAGGATATTGTTCAAAGATAACTCTATCTATCTCATCCCTTTCATCCATATGCATATCATTTTCATGCTCAAGCAAGTATTGCTCTAAAGTATCAGTAGGAGGCACGCCAATAGAAGCTAGGGCAATAATTTCATCCTTACTAGGCAACTCTTTTTCATGAGTTTGTCTACCAAACTTGGAGAAATTGAACTCATGTGACACACCTTCAAAGCCAACAGTGACAATTTGCTTCTCACAGTCAATATGAGCATTGACAGTATTGAGAAAAGGTTTGCCAAATATGATGGGACAAAAGCTATCTTGTGTGGTAGCAAGAATGAGGAAATCAGCAGGATACTTCATTTTACCACACAAGACTTCAACATCTCTAACAATCCCACACGGCAGATAGTATCTCTATTCGCAAGCTGGATAATGACATCAATAGGTTCCATCTCAACAGGTGCAATCTCGTCTTTAATTTCATCATATAAGGATTGAGGTATTGCACTAACACTAGCACCCACGTCACATAAACCATGATAAAAATGATCTCCTATCTTAACAGAAACAACAGGCGTGCCAACAACAGGCCTATGTTTGTCTCTAGCATGTGGTTAGCAATTCTAGCAGTATCTTCCCAGAAGTGAATATCATGGCCATCAACATTGTCGGACAAGAGATCTTTGATAATAGCAATGCTAGGTTCAACTCTAATTTGCGCAGGGGGTGTAGGTGTTCTAATGTAGCCCCTACGTATCACAGTTGAAGCTTTATAATGATCCTTTATCCTTACAGGGAAGGTGGTTTCTCAATGTAAGCACTGGGAACAACAGGATCATTATAGGCAATGACTCTCTTTTCAACTGGATTGGGTTTAACTACATTGACTTCTAAGGGAGGATGATATTTAAACCACTTCTCTTTGGGGAGATCAATATGAGCAGCAAATGATTCACACAATGAAGCTACTATCTCAGAGTCAAGTCCATACTTAGCGCTAAAATCACAAAAGGTATTTGTTTCAACAAAGGATTTAACGCAATCAAACTTGAAATTCATACCTGACTCCTTACCTTCATCAAGCTCCCAATATTCAGAGTTCCGTTTAATTCTTTCCAATAAATTCCATTTGAAGTCAATATCTCACTTCATAAAAGAACCGGTACAAGAAGTGTCAAGCATGGTGCGATCATCATGAGAAAGCCGAGCATAGAAGTTCTCAATGATAATTTCTCTGGAGAGCTCATGGTTGGGGCATGAATATAACATTGATTTAAGCCTCCCCCAAGCTTGAGCGATGCTATATCTGTCACGAGGCCAAAAATTATAAATATAATTCCGATCACGATGTACTAGATGCATAGGATAAAACTTTTGATGAAATTCCAATTTCAACCGGTTGTAGTTCCATGATCCAGTATCATCACATAGCCTATACCATGTCAACGCCTTATCCCTCAAAGATAAGGGAAATACCTTCTTCTTGACCTCATCCTCGGGCAAACTTGCAAGCTTAAATAAACCACAAACTTCATCTACATAGATTAGATGCAAGTCTGGGTGTGATGTTCCATCTCCTGTAAAAGGATTAGCCAGCAGTTTCTCAAGCACCCGAGGGAAATTCATAGCAAATATTTTCAGTAGGTGCAGCAGGTTGAGGAGAAACTCTTTGTGCTTTCGTTCGAGGTGAAGATACCCCGAACAAGCCCCTCAAAGGATTAGTTTCCATAGTGACAAGTGACAATAAATTTCAGCACACTATATAAATGTTTCCTTACCAAATTCCACTTACCAAAGGCGCTTCACTCCCTGGCAACGGCGCAAGAAAAGAGTCTTGATGACCCACAAGTATAGGGGATCTATCATAGTCCTTTCGATAAGTAAGAGTGTAGAACCCAACGAGGAGGAGAAGGATCTGACAAGTGGTTTTCAACAAGGTAATATCTGCAAGCACTGAAATTATCGGTAACAAGTAGTTGTCTGACAAGATGATTCGTAGCAAGTAGCGAGTGACAAGTAGCAAGTAGAAAAGGTGCAGCAATGTGGACCAATCCCTTTTGTAGCAAGGGAAAAGCCTGGATAAACTCTTATAGGAGGTAAAGCGCTCCCGAGGACACACGGGAATTTTTGTCAAGCTAGTTTTCATCATGTTCATATGATTCGCGTTCGCTACTTTGATAGTTTGATATGTGGGTGGACCGGCACTTGGGTACTGCCCTTACTTGGACAAGCATCCCAGTTATGATTAAACCCTCTCGGAAGCATCCGCAACTACGAAAGAAGAATTAAGACAAAGTCTAACCATAGCATTAAACTAGTGGATCCAAATCAGCCCCTTACGAAGCAACACATAAACTAGGGTTTAAGGTTCTGTCACTCTAGCAACCCATCATCTACTTACTACTTCCCAATGCCTTCCTCTAGGCCCAAATAATGGTCAAATGTTATGTAGTCGACCTTCACATAACACCACTAGAGGAAAAACAACATACAACATATCAAATTATCAAACGAATACCAAATTCACATGACTACTTATAGCAAGACTTATCCCATGTCCTCAGGAACAAAAGTAACTACTCACAAAGCATAATCATAATCATGATCAGAGGTGTAATGAGTAGCATCAAGGATCTAAACATATAATCTTCCACCAAGTAATCCAACTAGCATCAACTACAAAGAGTAATTAACACTACTAGCAACCTTACAAGTACCAATCCGAGTTGCGAGACTGAGATTGGTTACAAAGGATGAACTAGGGTTTGGAGATGAGAAGGTGTTGATGAAGATGTTGATGGTGATGAGTCCCATCTTATGAGAGGAATGTTGGTGATGAAGATGGCGACTATTGCGCCCTTCGGGAGGGAAGTATCCCTGGCAGGATCGTCCTCCCGGAGCTCTAGATTGGTTCTTCTCAAGTTCCGCCTCGTGGCGGCGGCGAATCCTCCTGAAAGCCTTCTCTTGATTTTTTCTGGAACGAAATCCTTCTTGTAGCAAAAAAGGGGGGCCATAGGGCCAGCTGGGAGCCCACAAGCCCCCTAGGCGCGGCCAGGGGGGAGGCCGTGCCTAGCAGGCTTGTGGCCTCCTGCTGGCTCCCCTCTAGTACTTCTTCAGCCCAGTATTTTTTATAAATTCCGAAATAAATCCTCGTTGATTTTCATGGCTTATGGAGTTGCGCAGAATAGGTATCTCAAACTTGCTCCTTTTTCAGGCCAAAATTCCAGCTGTCGGCATTCTCCCTCTTCATGTAAACCTTGCAAATAAGAGAGAAAAGGCATAAGTATTTTGCCATGAACTGTAATAACAGACCAAAAAGCGATAAATATCAACATGAAAGCATGATGCAAAGTGGACTTATCACTTTGCCACGTGCAACTCAAACCTACACCTCGTAGTTCTTCCTCTAGATTAGATTTCTGCCGAGCTCGGGCGGAGCCCTGCAGGAATAGATCATCACCCAATACCAGCGCGCCGTCACGCTGCCGAAGAAATCATCTAGTTCTCCATCTCTCTTACTGGATCAAGAAGTCCGAGACCGTCATCGAGTTGTACGTGTGCTAAACGCGGAGGTGCCGTCCGTTCGGCGCTATATCGGAATGGATCGTGGGACGGATCGTGGGACGACGGTGATTTGAATCACGAAGTTGTACCACTACATCAACTGCGTTTCTTAACGCTTCCCGCTTAGGGATCTACAAGGTACGTAGATCTAATCTCCTCTCGTAGATGAACATCACCATGATAGGTCTTCGTGTGCATAGGAAATTTTTTGTTTCCCATGCAACGTTCCCCAATACCAACTATAAAAGTCCAAGAGAGATAGTACAGAAAAAGTTACTAATTGAGAAATGCAGTCAATACAAGAAAGGATACCAAATATTTTTTGTATTTTCTGAAATATTTGTATACATACATTTAGATGAGAGTTCAATGGTTCCAAGATGATATGAAATGACAAATGTGAACCATACAAGAATCTCCATCTAGAAGTGGGGTGGTGACTAGGTGACCTATATTAGAGTATTTGACTTGAGGAGTCAAGCAAGAATGCTTGATCATATGTCATACTCATCGTTAAGCACAAAACTGGGGTTACCATTTTTCGATTTAGGTTTTGAATGTCTTCATATCACTTGAGTTGCTTTACCTCAAGAATTGGTGTATAGCTTTATCAATGATATGAGTACATACCTTCAAATGATGTTGATGATGTGGCATGTAGGTGAACTTGTTGTGGATGCTCAAAGTTGATGAAGATCATCTTGAGTTGGGAGCAATCCTTGTTGTTTTAGTTCTTTTTTCACCTACAATAGTTAGTCATGCAAGGAATAACATAATATATCCAAATGACATGAGTGAATTTCATCATCATATAATTGTCAAGGATATTATTTTGTTGTCTTCTTCCTCCGTCTCTGAAGAAGGGATTTGTTGATACTTGTCCATGACAAGATTGCTTTTGATGAGAGTTGATTGCAATCTTTTGGAGTGTAGATATTCCAAGTACCTACAAAAGATTAGAGGCAATGCAAGAGAGCATAGTTTTTCAAGAGATAAGATAGTCATACCAATAGCATCAAGGAATAGGCACTCAAGCTGATGCCCTTGCATGCATCCGAGTATGTCTAGCTCAGGTTTGAAGCATCAATGATGATCAACTCACTCCTCAAATGACAAAACACTTTCTCATCCAGTGGTTTGGTAAATATTTAGCTAACTGTTTGTTAGTACGAACATGCTTGAGATCTATATCTCCTTTACCAACATGATCACGAATGAAGTGATGTCGCACTTGAATATGTTTTGTTTGAGAATGTTTCACATGATTATAGGCAATTTTAATAGCACTTTCACTGTCACATAACAATGGTATTTTCTAACATGAATGACATAACCCTTAAGTGTTTGAGTCATCCATAGTAATTGCGCACAACATGATCCATGGTAATGTATTTCGCTTCAGCAGTACATAAAGATACCAATTTTGTTTCTTGGATGACCAAGACACAAGAGATCTCCCAAGAAATTGACATGTACCTGAGGTGGACTTTCTATCAACCTTGTCGCCGACATGGTCCGAGTCAGAATAGCCAACAAGATTAAAAGAAGATCCCTTGGGATAGAAGATGCCAAAGTTTGGTGTATGTATGAGGTATCTCACTATTCTTTTCACAGCCAATAGATGACACTCTTTAGGTGCCGCTTGATATCGGGCACACATGCAAACAGTCAACAAGATGTCTTGATGGGAGGAACATAAATATAGTAATGAACCAATCATTGATCGATAAACCTTTTGATCAACTGGTTCGTCCTCCTTGGTGAGGTCAACATGTCCACTAGTAGGTATGGGGTTCTCATACCTTTGCATTATCGCATGTTGAACTTCTTGATTAAGTCATTGGTGTACTTGGTTTGAGAGATAAACGTACCTTCTCTCGATTGTTTGATTTGCTATCCAAGGAAGAATTTCAGCTCACCCATCATAGACATCTCATACTTCTCTGAGATGAACCTTCCAAATTTCTCACTAAATTGTGGGTTAGTAGAACCAAAGATAATATCATCCACATAAATTTGGCACACAAATAGATCTCCATTAACTCTTTTAGTGAATAAGGTTGAGTCAATTTTACCGATTTCAAAACCCTTTTCAGTGAGAAACTTCGTCAGGCATTTGTACCAAGCTCTAGGGGCTTGTTTAAGACCATATAAACCTTTACGAAGTTTGTAAACATGATTAGGTTTCTTAGGGTTCACAAAATCATGGTGATTGGCATAAGTGAGAAGAATGCGAATGGCTTCAAGTCTAGCAACGGGTGAATAAGTCTTACCGTAGTTCGTACCTTCGACTTGCATGTATCCTAGGGCTACGAGATGCGCCTTGTTGCGTACGACTTGTCCATCTTCATCTTGATTGTTCCGAAGAAACCATATTCTACCAATAATGTTGTGCTCTTCCCTGGGTTTCTCCACAAGTGGCCACACTTCGTTCCTCTCAAAGTTGTGTAGCTCTTCGTACATGGCATTCACCCAATCCTGGTCTTGAAGGGATTCTTAAACCCTCAAGGGCTCAATGCTAGAGATGAAATAATAATGCTCACAAAAGTTAGCTAAACAAGATTTAGAGCGAGTCATTCGCCCAGTTTTTGTGTCACTCTAGATTTGTTTCAACGGATGGTCTCTACCCACTCTTGCTCGAACTCATGACAGCTTCTTCTTGTTGGATGGTGGATCTTCTTCTTCATCATCATCTTGCATGTTGTCGTTGACGTTGTCATCTCCTTGAGGTGGTGGTGAGGAAGATTGAGGTGGATAATCACAAAGTACTTTTCCCTCTTCTTCATCATTTCGTGTACCGCTTGTGGATGCTTCCATGTCGTTTTGTGGTTTGCCTTGAAGGTAAGTAGGAGCTTCCACTTGAGTTGATGAAGTACTCTCATTCACCTCCATGGGATGAATCTTGCCAATGGATAAATCTTGGATGGCTACCCAAGGTTCCTTATATCCTACATCATTTGGCAATTGTTCGACTTACAAACCATTAGTGTCATCAAACTTCACATCTACCGTCTCTTCAACTTTTCGAGTGAAGTTGTTGTAGACACGGTAAGTGTGAGAGTTCGATCCATAGCCGAGTAGGAAACCTTCATAAGAATTAGGAGCCAATTTAGAGTGACAATGCTTATCAAGAATATAGCACTTAGAGATGAATACTCGAAAGTATCCAACTTGGGGTTTGTTACCAGTGAGTAGCTTGCATGTCGTTTTACCAAGAATATTGTGTAGGTAAAGTTGGTTTATGGCATGGCAAGATGTTTCCAAGGCTTCTGCCCAAAAGTGTCTTGGAGTCTTGTATTCGTCAAGCATCATTGTGGCCATCTCTATAAGAGTCCAGTTCTTCCTCTCAACAACTCCATTTTGTTGAGGTGTGTACGTTGCCGAGAACTCATGTGAGATACCTTCTTCGTTAAGAAAATTATCCACATTAGTGTTCCTGAACTCCGTTCCGTTGTTGCTCCGAACCTTCTTCATCATCACTTCAAACTGATTTTGAGCTTTTCGAGCGAGGTTCTTGAAGATATTTTGTAGCTGCAACTTATCATCAAGGAGGAATACCCACGTAAATCTAAAAAAATCATAAACAATGACTAAACCATAAGAATTTCCACCGGGAATATTGTAAGCATTGGGACCAAAGAGATCCATGTGATGCAGCTCGAGTGGTCTTCTTGTAGTCATGATGTCCTTTACGGGATGACTTCCACCAACTTGGTTTCCTGCTTGGCAAGCACTACAAAGTCTATATTTGACAAAGATAACATCTTCAACACCAAGAATATGATCACATTTGATAAGTTTGTCATGATTACGCATACCAAGATGTCCTAATCTTCTAGGTCACAACAAACCTTTAGAACATTTAGCAATAAGTCATGTACGGGGTTTGGTTTTCTTAGTGAAATCGACAATGTATAGATCATGTCTATGGAAACTAGTAAAGACAGTGTTATGGTTGCCGCTACGAAACACCCGGCATTCAACTTTCATAAATAGCACATTGAAACCAAATCTGCTAGTCTAGATACGGAAAGAAGATTGTAGCCAAGGGATTAAACAAGCATGACATTTTGAATGTAACTATCATGAGATACGGCCACCTTACCAAGACCAAGTACCTTACCCTTGGAGTTATCTCCAAAGGTCACATACCTTTGAGGTCCATGGTTTGGTGTGAGCTCATGAAACATGTCTTTATCTATGGTCATGTGATCGGTGCATCCACTGTCAAGTATCGACTCCTTTCCTCCAACCATATAGTCTCTAAAGTTTGCCATAAGACTAAGGTTCCTCATGGTCTTCTCATACTCGATGTCAGACGCTTCATATTCATTGTAGTAGCCATGCTCCACATAGTCATCATGTGATGAAGTTCCCTCAACATAAACAAGAGTTACATCAGAATTTTGACTAAGACAATGTTCATATTTATGCATGTGAATGGCTTCAACAATGATATTGTTAATAGTAATGATATCTCCTTTAGCACACATGAGGTCATGAAGTTTAAATAGGCATTTATCAAAATTGGGATCACATTGCTTCATTTTGTGAAAGGTAACACATTTGTGGATAATGATATCAAGATTTTTCAAAGAATAATTTGGATATCTTTCCTCGAAGTCTTTCCACAAAGTATAAGCACACTCGATGTTTTGCATATGATTAAGCACATTTCTTGGTAGTCCTGTAATGATTAGATAAACGGTGTTAAGATTACTAAGCATATCAACTTCATCATCATGAGAAGGATGTATGGTAACAATGGGAGGCGCATATGGATATTTAACATACTTGTGGAAATGTACCTCATCACATATAACGAGCATTTCATATTTCCATTGTCTATGATACTCCCCACTGAGAATAGGCACTCTACAACTAAAAATCCCGGAACTAGTCACATTCATCTTCCTCCAATGGTGATTAAACCAAGGTTTTGGAGACCTTGCTCTGATACCAATTGAGGGATGGATAGATGGTGTGTCTAGGGGGTGAATAGACTACTTGACAATATTAAAATCTTAGCCTTTTCCTAAATTAATGGTTGGAAAATTTTAGCGCTTCTAACAAGTCTAGTGCACCCTACACATGCTAGTCAACATATATGTAAGAGGAAAAGTAAAGACTTTGCACATGTACAAAGAAGTAGAGTTTAGAAAGATAACACGCGAAGTTGACACGACGATTTTTGGCATGGTTCTGATAGGTGGCGCTATCGTATGTCCATGTTAGTGGAGACTTCAACCCACGGAGGGTAACGGCTGTGAGAGGTCCACGGAGGGATCCACCCCCAAGGGTCAACGAAGAAGCGGCCTGGTCTATTCCACCACGGCTTCCATCCACACAGGACTAGTCTCACTCACGGTAGATCTTCACGAAGTAGGCGATCTCCTTTCCCTTACAAACATCTTGGTTCAACTCCACAACACGAAGTAGGAGGCTCCCAAGTGACACCTGACCAATCTAGGAGGCACCACCCTCCAAAAGGTAATAGATGTGGTAGAACGATGAACTCCTTGCTCTTGTGCTTCTAAAGATACTCTCCTCAACACACAATCACTCTCTCACAGAAGAGGCATTGGTAGGAGAGATTGATTTGGTCGAAAACAGCTTGGGGAGGCGAGAGATCAAGTTTCAAATGATTGGATTGGAATATCTTGACCTCAACACATGAGTTGGTGGCTCTCTCTCAGAAAAATGAATGGCAATGAAGTGTGTGTTATGAGTGATTATCCCTCGCATGAGAGATGGGTGGAGGGGTATATGTAGGCAACAGCCAAAATCCAGCTGTTACACCTAAAGTGGTCAACTGGGTGACACCAAAGTCAAAAACTCGGTGGTACCGACTTGCACTCAAGGCATCAACTTTTGAATCTCGTGGAACCGATATACACAACTCGGTAGCACATAAAAGGTGGCTAATGGTTAGATGACACAACTCGATAACATCGATACCCAAACTCGGAAATTCCAATTTTGTTTATCGAGGCAACAAAAAGTTGGTCACCTAAACTCGATAGCACCGACACAATTTCGGTTTCACCAATTTAGTGTCTATGGCTAGGGTTCTCTCTGAGATGAAAATCGGTAGTGCCGAATTGAGAAAGTTGGTGGCACCGATTTTGTGTATGAGGCTTTGGAATAAATGGTTATGTGGGAAAATGACTGAGTATTTTTGGTGGCAATCTCTGAGCACTTGAGCAACCAGTTCATTTTAATACCTCATCCCCTTTTAATAGTATTGGCTTTCCTATGGACTCAAAAGTGTTTTCTCACAAATATAAAATGAAGAATCTTCTAGCTTGAAGCTTGGGCCAATCTTATTCCTTTCTTGCATCAAGGGGCATCTCCACACAAGCCTGAAATATACTAGGTAAAAGTGTTAGTCCAACAGACAATGTATGTTGTCATGAATTATCAAAACCACCAAGCGAGCATATGAGCTTTCACAATGGAGTACCGATGCAATGCAAATAGTGTGAATGATGCGATGATGAATGCGACAACCAAATAAAACACACGTCAAAACACAAAATAACCGGAAGGCGTCTGGAGCGTCGGTCTCAGGCTGTTATTACTCTCCTCCACTAACAAGAGATCTCAAGTCGAGATCTTAGAATGAGAAGAGGAAGCGAGAGAGGAAAGGAAGAGGTAAAACTTAGTTGCTTCTTTGGCAAACGAGTGAAACCAACAAAACTTAAGGTTACAAAGAGAAGAAAAGAACACAAGATGCAAGAAAGAATTGAAACCACTCCTGTTGAAACGAGATAGACAAGGAATGGGAGTTAAAGAATTTGGGCAGTACTCTTGTTGAAAAGAGAGGCAAACCATGATATGATGGAAAGAACTTGAAAATAGGGCACAACACTCAGGTTAACTGGATAAGCATGGAAAGAACACGATCTCGACAAAATGAGATGATGGGTCACAAAGAGCAACATCACAATGCCCCTAGAACAAAACAATATAGATCGTTGGAAAGGAAAGAACGGAGAAGAAAAATGAAAACTTCTACCACAATTGAACTTGAAAATAATCCTTACAAAGGAGTATTGAACGGAGTTGTTGGAAAATCAACAAAAAATATAATAATCTCGTTGTGGGCTCACGGAAAACATCTCAAAATTATGAGGTGACAACCGGACACTAAAGGAAACAATTGATTTCTTGGGAGCAACAAGATATGCAAAACTTCTTTGACCATGAGGATACATCGTAAACATGTATCATTGATAAGAATCATGATAGAAACAATACTTAGGAAATGTTTTAGGTGAAATCCAATCCAAGATAGCTCCAAGGAAGACAAATGGGTTAAAATATCACATTCTTCACAAATTCTCTTCGAGACTAATCATAAATCAAGAATTCTTTGAAATGTCGGACAAAGAATACTTGAGCTCATCAAACCAGAATCTTGAAGAACACTTCGAGATTGAATTAAATCCTTAAAGAACCACCATGAAGAACACTTGGAAGAACTCTGGAATGAAAGGATGATAGAAAAGATTGAATGTTGCAAAAAAGGACAAGATTCATGCCTTGCCATGATTTAGATGAAGCTTCGCGACGAGATAATTGAGAAAAACATGGAACACCAACAAAGAAAATATGAACAACTTAGACTCGAGAATTTGATATCATGAACAAACTCTGGAAGAATGAATTAAACCACCTCAAGGAAAACAAGCAATGGATTTAGCATACTACTTATTATTCTTGAAATTTTTGAAGAAAGATAACACGGACGTGAAGAAGTCTTGGATGAAACATCATTGAGAATTTAAAATGATCGAGGATACTACTAATGAATCGAATACATGAGAACGAAGAGATCATGATCCATCTAGCACAAAGCTTGAACGAAGCGCGAGAATAATTTAGATATGCATCTAGAACAAAAAATTGAACAAATGAAGAGACATCAATTAAGAAGAATTTGAGAACAAAAGCTCAAAGCTGAAAACGAAGAAACCTTCTTAAATGATGGCCTTCGGAGGATCGAGAAATGAAAACAACTCTAAATGCTCTAGATAGAAAATAGAAGAATTCCTCACAAAAGAAAACAATTGAAAGAATGGCATCAGGCTTGAAACACGGATATTTAAGAGCATGGACAAATATTTAAGATACACTCTTCTTCGGTCTTCAATGTTGAGAATAATGACGAGAAACAACACCATGAATTACTGATATTTTTGGAAGAAATAACAAAGAATGGTTGAGTCAACAATGAAAAAAATAATGTGAAGCAATCTTGGAGAAGGAATATGACAGATGGAATTCATTCTTACATCACACTTGAAAGAGCTCGAGGACATCTCCGCGAAAGGTTAGAAGATCCAGGTAAGATCCTGGGAAAAGCGTGTGGGTTATGGACCCACTCTAAGAAAACATCATTGAAACAATTTCTTAGAAAGAGAGATTGCACCGGTCCAAATTAAAAAACTGATGAGGTAAGACTCTCGAAATGATTTGAAAGGATTTGAATAGAAACACTGATGTTCTAAGATATCTGAAAACTCTGGATAAGAATAGAGAGATATGAATAAACAAGAAAGGCTTGGTTAAGAATTTCCAACACGGGCAAGCATTTAGCAAATGAAAAGGTTCTGATGATCACTAAGAGGTTGAATCGAATCCACCGGGGAAGAAAACAAGAACGAAGAATGATGAACTTGGCACTTGAGGACCTTCACAATGATTCATAGGATACATAACAGAAAAAAAGATATCGGAAGCATTAGTAAAAACAAAGGCACTTGAATGATATTATAATCATTGAAGAAAAAGGGCGGGTGAGTGGTGAAAACAAAGAAAACTTAGGATGGATGAAAATAACTCTGCAAGAAATATGAGGATTGATCTTCCAAATATTGGAAACAAAAATGCTAGACCTACAAAAACATACAAAGGTTTACTTAACCTTCCAAACTAACTCTTCTCTCCCCCCTGATTTTCAGTGGGGGTGGGGCCCCTCAGCCCTCAATTACCAATCACAATCTTACACATCAGTTTGTACGTAAAATCTTTACGTAAGCCTTTGTAGGTGTAGCATTACTCTATTGGAAAATATTGGATTAACTTGAAGAGAAGCACACCGGTTGAAACGAATTGACGTGATAATTGGATTTAGCAAAAGGAATTAGCATTCCATGTAAAATTGAGAACGCCACTTATGAAACATATGAAATCACCACTTGACATCGAAGCAACTCGAATTACCATACTCCAACAAAACAAGGATGGGTCTTGCGGATTAAGCCACAAACAAATTCATGACAGAAATTTCGTTTGATATTTTCGTGATAAGGTCCGCACAAGCTCGAACTTATAGTAGCCATCATGTACAAGGAAGTGCACATGACATAAGAAGCATCCCTGAATCATAGCAAGCTGCAAGGATTCTTTAAGACACAATGACAACCACTGTAAGAAAGACCATGAACAAACGAACCACTAGATGTCGAACCGCAACCTCACATCATGCATATGTTGGAAGCTATCCTAGGTAACTACTTGAATTCCCACCCGAGAACTCCCGAAATCTTCCGGTTATGCAATCGAGTCCACTGATACAATGGAACCCTAGCTCGCCCTCACTCCCCCTCGCGTCGTTCCCTCCTCCTTCGTGTAGAGTAGTGCGGCCGTCTTCATGGTCATCGTCATCCTCGCACTCCCCGTCGTCCCCGCCAACAAGGATCACATCCACGAGCCCCGCCGTTGTCGCCTTCGTCGACTATGGCGACTAGATCAGGCCCGGAGCCACCACATAGCCACCTCGCATCGTCTTCCTCCAAGGATCACAACCGCTCCTCGCATCAATCCGGCCGCCTCGAGCCTCCCTCGAGCCCACCAGAGCACATCTACAGGCTCCAAGTGAGTTGTCGCTATGTTAGAGTTGTGTCGAATATTATTGTACAAGGTATGTTACAGTTGGACTTGGAGTCATATGGTGTGTAGATAGGGTAGGAGTCGTGTCCTATTAGGACACATGTACCTTATGCCTCTTATATAATGAGAGGGTAGACATACGATGTAACCTATGCCAACATAATAGGACCAGCACCCGGGGGAGCGGCGGCGTGTGCCGGCGTCCGAGGAGCCGAGTGCGGTATTGTGACGGTGTCACGGGGAGGAGCACCCGTAGTCAGGCCACGGGGATGTAGCCATATCGGTGAACCTCGTTAACAAATCTAGATGTCGTGCTTCTTGTGATTGCTTGGTCCTCGGTAGATCGACGGAGAGCCTTGGATTATTCTAACAAGTGGTATCATGAGCAAGGTTCGAGGAGGCTCTAGATCATTGATCTAGAGGAAAAAAAGTTCAGCTTGGGTGGCTTGTTCGCAGGAAAGATGTCGCTGACTGAGTGGCATAGGCGGATGAGAAATCGATCTAAAGTGGACGATTGGAAGGAGCCATCGAGAGTGGTCAGTCAGTCCAGCACGGAGTGTTTCTTGGCGAGGTTGTATCTTTCCGATCGTGGAGCGCGTGGCAGCGGGTGTGTAAGCGTCCGTGACACATATGCAAGCGGCGGCAGATTCAGTTTGGATCTTTGTGTTTCGGCGAGATCGAAGCCGAGGCAGCAACTTCATGCGGCGTGGTCCGGCGAAATGGGCGTAAGGTAGCGTACTATAGCAGGAGCCAGGTATGCGTAAGATGGACTGGGTACGTGGCCGTATGTGAGGCTGAAGGAGCTGGCTCGGTGGAGTTGTGCTTGGCGAGGCTATACATGGTCGTGTGAAGTTGCAGGGTGAGATTTGTTAAAGAAAAAAATTGGTTCTGAAAGGTATTGCAACGTGTTGGAACATGGAATCTGCTCGTGACTAGCATGTTGATGTCGTGCGTGGAAAATGGTAGAACAAGAAAATAGTCAGGAAGTCCCATGGTGCTACAGGAGCGTATGAAATTGTTGGTTGCACACGTACACATGAGACTCCAGGGACTACTTTTTGGTTCTTTGCTTCATACGCTAAGGAGATGACGACATGGCAATAGTGGTGTTGTTTGACTAGCAGTCAAACGGAACCGAGGATGGCGACGTGTGTATAAGGCTCGGGTGAAGTCTGGAGTGCGTCGTGATAGGGATGAGGCAAACATAGGGCGTCAAGCAATGCACGGAGATATGTGGAGCAGACACTCCGCAAGGTGGAGCATGGTTGTGGTCGGATATTTTTAGGCTGGGTCAGACTAGAGAGTCTGATGGATCGATGGGGATGTCGGTCAAAGCAGAAGATGGTGGTGATTTCAGTGGTGGCCAACTTCTTGGGCGTGGAAATACATGGTGCAGACTTGAGGTCTTGTGCGGCTTCGATAAGACTATGATGCAGGGTTAGTTCAAGGCAGTGCGCACATGAGAGCTTGAAGTCGACAGGGCGGCGGGGTAGCAGGGCCAGCTACAAGGAGTCATGTTGAAGGTGGAGCTGGAATCTTGGGGAAGATTGCACCTTGTGTTGATGGAGGGGCTATGGCGTAAACGCATGGAGAGTCGAAGCCTGTTTCAGCAGATAACGAGAGACACGTGGATCGAACTGGGTACGAGTGGTCTGATGGAGACGTGATACTCGACATCAGTCGGTGATGATCGGTGGTTCTCTGCAGTGGGGGTTGAGTGGTGTGGTTTCGCGACCTTGGAGACTCGACTAGGACAGCAGAGGATCGACGCGGTGATAGCGGTGAGGCGTGCGATAAGCACGCGACACAGCAACAGACCAAGGCACTGGTGGTCATACATGTGGTCAAACGAATTGTGCAAAGGGTACTGAAGTAGTCTTGGCGAGTATCGGACTCAAGTTGGTGACTCGGTCTATCAGTATCGGTTTGATGGACGAGAGTTCACAATGGAAAATTCGAGAAAGTGATGGAAAGTCTGTATTATCATAAGCGGACAAAGTACATGGCCATATATTTTGTGGTGTTCAATGCACATGGCAAAGTGCGGATGACAAGTACAGAAGGAGGCGGAGTGCTATAGCTGTGGGACATGTAAGAGACTATTGGGAAAAGTATGAGACAACTGGGAATTTGACTCCGGGGTGACACATGGCGACCGTGAAATCCCTCAAGTTTCAGACGAATGGTCAAGGAAGAGCGAGGATGTTGAGTTCAGATAACTCTTATATGTGACATTCAATATGTGGGTTTTTCACTTTCATGCAGGTCAGTGATCAGTGTGTAATGGCGTTGAATGGGTACTCCGGAAGTTGGGAGCACAAAGTAGAGTAATGAGGAACTTAAATTTGCTCGTGTGTTGACTGTGAAGAAGACAAGAAGGGACTAAAGTTGCATGTGGTGTCACGTGGAGTCTGGGAGTAGCAACAGTGCTCATGGTATAATCTCAACTCCGTTGTACATGGAGGTTAGACGCATGGATGAATCCAAGCTGTGGAGAATATTCGCCAAGGTGGAGTTTGTTAGAGTTGTTTCGAATATTATTGTACAAGGTAGGTTAAAGTTGCACTTGGAGTCGTACGGTGTGTAGACAAGTTAGGAGTCGTGTCCTATTAGGAAACATGTACCGTTATGCCTCTTATATAATGAGATGAGAGGGTAGACACACGATGTAACCTATGCCAACATAATAGCACACGCACACGGGGCAGCTGGCGGCGTGTGTCGGTGTCCTGGGGTCGGGTGCAGTATTGTGACGGTGTAACGGGGAGAAGCGCCTGTAGTCAGGCCCCAGGGATGTAGCCATATCGATGAACCTCGTTAACAAATCTCGCTATCGTGCTTCTTGTCATTGCTTTCTCCTCGATAGATCGACGGAGAGCCTTGGATTATTCTAACATGCTCCTCCCCCTCTCTCCTCGAGCCTGCTCCGGCCCCGTAGCCCCCTAGCAGCCATGGGCACCGCTCGGCTTTGCTCGAGCTCGACGTCGTCAAGCCTCCAATGACCTTTTGGTCATGTGCTTGCTTCTGCTAGCTCCGCAGCGTCACGTAGATCATTCCTAGCCCTTTCGTTTGATCGCTAGCACATTGTAGAATCGTCTCTGTCGAAGCCTGAATGCTGGTGTCCACTCCGCTCATCACATGCGATGATTCCGGTCACGTCCGGCACTCCCACCACCACATATCGATGTGGTGCTCTACACAAGTTCGAACGCGCCCGACCCCGTGCCAAATGGTTGCTCCTAGCCAAATCCCGACGCCGGGCCGAGCCCTCCGTTGCATTTTGGCATCCTCGCCGGCGAGCCGCCGGCCACAACCGATGTGGCTTGGTCGGGGCCACCCCAAGTGATGCTAGCCAGTGGGCCAAGGCCCTAGTTGACCAGTTTACTTGGTCAAGTGGCTCAATAGGCACTGCCCAATCACTACCATGTGGGGCCACCCCCCTGGGCCACTAACATATGGGACTAGGTTTAATGAGCCCTAATTAACCTGTTAAATTAATTAAAGTAATAACTTTTAATTAATAGACAATGACACATGGGGCCCTAGTAGTTAGATTAATTAATAGACAATGACACGTGAGGTTTGACCAATCAGCAGTCAATGTTGATTGCTCACATTATCATGGTGTCATGGTGATGCAATAAAGTTTTTTTCAAATTAAAATAATCATGTTAATTTCATAAAATGACTTAAAACTTTGAAAAATCATAGAAAATAATCTATAAGTCACATGATAACAATTTATACATGAAAGTTGGTCAGAAAAATCCCACGAATCTGAATATGATTTCACTTCATGTGGCACATTCTCCTAGCATGATGAACATGGTCATTTTGGCGTTAGGATCACCTTTCGTGTAGTAGCCAGAGACCCCTGAAATATAATCAGATATTTTCCCGCTTCGTCCATGCTGTATAGAACCGCGTTAACTCATCCCTAGGACTGCATATTGCCATGTGATGCATCGTGTTGCATCTGCTTACTTTTATTTATTGCATCTTCCTCCTCTTCTCTTCGATAGATGCCGAGGCTGATGCTGCTACCGGGTATGACTACGCCCCTAACGACTAGCCTTTTGCAGCAAAGCAACAAGGCAAGCAACCCCCACTTGATCATTCTGATATCACCCATTCTTCTCCCTCATGCTTGCATTAGATTTTGCTACTATTATAGATAGCTCCTATTCTGATGCATAGCCTGTTTTTGTTAAACATCTATTGTACCCTACTTCATATTAATGCTTAGTATAGGTTGATTAGTGATCCAAAGTGACCCCACTTAGTACCAATTGCCCCTGCTTCATCATCAAATACTCGACGACTTGAAGACTCGGAGACCCGAAGACTCAATCATATGATCCACAAGACATGACCTGTCACATCACCTCACACCACTTAGTTGTATGACTTTGCAAAGCCAGTATCCAGTACTGAGGGTCATAAATTGTAATGTACTCCTGATGTTAACTCTGTATTGTAGTTAACTGGAGGTGGATTACGAAGGGTGATTCCATCTTCACCGCTTCCAATAACGACTCTGTCATGCAAACCCTCAAGCGTGAACCATTGAGGGTGATTCCTCCCTGGTCACCTTCATGATTACATTGATTTAAATCCATTGAGCGTGGTACCTCAAATTCATGTGATGTCATAGACGTATGGTTACTTTCACTTTACTACTAGAACATGATGAGATGTGTGGTGCGGGTGGATTCCCGCGTGATTGTGACAAGGCGTGGTCGGGCATTCTTGGACCTTGTCATGCATCCTCGAGATGGGGCGATGGGACCACATATCATGGATCACTGATCGTCACTGCAGTTAACAAAACATTAATGGGTTGGGTATTTGATCCGAGTTGGCCGATTGACCAATTCACACTAACGTTCATGAAGGGTCAGTTATGGGCACTCGACATCATTGTATGAGTCGAAGCTCTTCGGACATCAACATTAGATCAGCGCACACCCGAGTTTTCCGCATAAGCATTTATATTGTATAAGAGGTGTCAGGACTGATCTCGGCCGCCCATGCAACGTGTAGGAGTGCAAAGGGCGATGGGCGCAAGACCCCTGTGCGCATAGGATATATTCTGGGAGGATGGCCTCTGTGTTGAGCCCAGGTAGGGCAATGATGTGTTGATGTCCCGAGGCCGGTTACGACCCAGGAAAGTGTGTCTGGCCAGAGGTTATCAAGCGTGTTCGGAAATGTGGTGCACAGCTGCAGGGATGATCGAACTATTCAAATAGTCATGTCCACAGTAACAAGACGACTTGGAGTTGTATCCCAATCTAATACAAGTAGAATGGTAACTTAAACTGAAATGTTGGCTCCAAGATTACTTTCTTACAGGGAGTCAAGGAAGGATCTCTGGGCGTACTTAATAAATTTACTGCAACAAATTATTACATATGTGCTACCGATCTACAGGCTTCTTATGCTGCAAGACTCTGAAGCTGCTAGACTTTGATAGGACTAGGCTTTCTCTCTATTCTGGCATTTCTATTGTCAGTCCAAAGATATAGCCCTATTCCTTTGATATTGATGCATACTTAGAATAGTTCTAATGTCAGTCTTGCGATTACTTCGGATGAGTACTCACCATTGCTTTGCTCCCCCTTCTCCTCTTGATACGATTGCCGCAACCAAATGATGGAGCCCTGGAAATGGTTGATCATGTCGACGACTACTACTCCAATAGAGCCTACTACTACATGGAGGCCGCAAATGACTAGGAGTAGTTAGGAGGCTCCCAGGCAGGAGGCATTGCCTCTTCGATCCATGTTATGTTTATCCTAGCCTTGTGAAGGAAAAAACATGTTGACTAATGTGTGTACTCGGATATTGTTTGCTTCCGCTCTCTCGTGTGTATGAGAGCTTATGTATTTGAGCCCTCGATGCCCCTCGCTTGTAGTATGAAGCTTGTATGACTTTAATTTGTGTCTAGAGTTGTGTTGTGATATCTTCCCGTGAGTCCCTAATCTTGGTCGTACGCATTTGCGTGTATGCTTAGCGTACAATTAAGTTGGGGGCATCATAAGTTGGTATCAGAGTCGACTGCGTGTAGGTAGCCCCCTTTCCAACTCCTTGGCCAAATTGGGTCCAGTCTTTGCATTATTTTTTACTAACATTGTTGTGTGGCTTACGGGCCCACATCTCAATCGGGTGGTATTAAGATATTTTACTCCTCTTCTATACTCTGGGTTTTTATCTCTCTTCTCTTTCGGGTTAAAGGTTTTGATAACTCTAACATTAGGTTCTCGTAATCACATCCACCGGAGAGCCATCTTATCTGCTTTTGTTTCTTTTGAAAGTATGTTGCACACGCTGTCTTTTGACATCTTTGAACCTCCTTGTTTCAGATGCGTCCCGCAAGACAGTTCGTACACCTGACTATGGTGTCGATGCGACTGGGTTCCCGACCATTATGGTCAACCTCCTGACAGACTAGGATATCGCTGGTACCCTGAGTACATCATTTACGAGGACTACCACGAGTTAAACTAGGAGCAATACCAGGTTGTGATTCGTATCTTCGAGCCGCACAACCTCTCCATCAATGAGCTGCACACCTTTTGCGGTATTGGGCTGACTGTTGATATGGCAGTCCATGATGCTGCCTATACTACTATCACCGCCTCCATGGATAGTACCCTCGCTTGAAGGAGACTGGATTCACATACATCTCGTATTCCGCCGTTGGGGTATGAGACTTAATCTAACATTGCTGCATAATGATCGATCCTACACCATTGTGTGTACCCCTTACGTGAGTCGTTATTATGATCCATAGGTTCTGGTTCACTACACTAAGGCACTGGATTGTGCTATCTGAGCTCTGACTATTGAGTTGTATACTACTCATACTTGTCTTTACGACGCTATGACACAGTTACTACCAGCAATCAGCGAGAGGATACATCCTGAGTACATCTTTTATCCACGCGGGACAGGGTTACCACGAGGTCTTGAGTGACCTGCTGTTGGAGATCGTAATCTTCCACGTGGACCCCTGCTCCCCGTTCAAGACTAGTATCTCCATCAGAGTGTTCCTGGATTGCAGAATCCTTCTGCGGAATTTACCATTTGTGGTCATTGTCAGTTACCTGGCTTCAGTGGTTGTCCCCGAGTTGATGTAGCATATCGTTATGTCCCCTTGTTGTATCCCTCTACCGGATGCGTGCACGCCATCTAGTTGTCTAAGGTTTTACCTTTCCAAACTTGTACCATTGAGCTATAGTAGACCTATGTATGGATCTGTATGACATGATAGACTACTATGATTTATCTATTGCACATCTTTTTGTTGTGCATGTTACCTCATGAATGATTCATTGTATAGTGTTTATCCAATACTGAATTGCCACTGTTACAATTTAACATGATGGTTAGACCAGGTGGTCTTGTCCGTGGTGCCGACAACCCACCACCACTCGAATACATGGCTGGAATGATATTGTAGTTTGAGTTGAACCTTCAATTTATGCAAGGGCTCATGCATCAATTCCCGAGGCGAAATATGCACCAACAGCCAACCCCAATGAGTCTGCATGACTTTGTCCACCTCAACCTTGCTATCTACCACAACTCAACTCAGCCCCTTGATGCTGATGACTGGCTCCATGACATCACTTATGAGTTGGATCCTGCTACTGTTCCCGTGGATAGCTATGTCACTTTTGCGGCATACTTTTTGAAGGGTCCTACTAGTCAACGATGGGACAGTCATAGGAATTCTTAGTCTGTTGGAACCATCGTCACCTGGCCGGAGTTCCAAGCTTCTTTTTGTGCCCGCTACATTATTCACAGAATCATGGACATGAAGAAGTGAGAGTTCTGCAACCTCGCCCAGGCAACAAGACTGTGGATGCTTATGAGAGGGAGTTTCTGGACTTATCCCGGTATGCTGAAGAAGATGTTGCTATGGATGCTCACAAATAGGAAAAGTTCCATGAAGGCCTTCACCCTGACATCAAGCTCGCGCTCCTTGTTCAGAACTATCCTGATTTTGCCACCTTGGTGAACAAGGCCATCCAGGTTGAAACGGGTCCGCGGGAATAAAAGGATAGAAACAAGCACAATCGTAACATGGACCCATCTTTGTGATCATCTTCACAGAAGCGTAAGATCTGGATTCCCCACAACATGCACCATGCACCTGCTCATGCTCTAGGGTCGTCGTATGCTGCACCTCGTCTGTCTTCTCCACCAGCTAGGCAGGCGAGGCTCCCAACTCCACCACCCCGAATTCCTCCTTCCCGTCGAGAGGAAGGGTTGTGCTTCAAGTGTGGTTGTCTAGGTCACCGTGCCAGAGATTGCAGGCAGCAACAGAATTAGCTTGTACCTTCAAATCGGAGTGGTAACAACCAGAGCTGCAACAACAATGTGAGGCCTTCTTATGGTCATGGTTAGGCTAACAACATTGAACTGAATCAAGCTCAAGACCAGCATGCCACTGTGATGGGTACTCTTCTTGTTAACTAAGAACTAGCTTTTGTATTGTTCGGTACAGGAGCATCGCATTCTTTTATGTTAGAAAATTTTGCATACATGCACGACATTAGAGGTGAAGAGATGAATGTCCCAATAGTGGTAAACACCCCCGCGAGCCAATGTCGAACCTCCATGGTTAGCCCCGATGTCCCCGTTCAAATTGAAGGTTGGAATTCCTTGCCTCTCTCATATTGCTGAATTATTCCAATATTGACTACATTCTAGGAATGGATTGGTTGAAAACTCATACGGCTTCAATCGTTTATGCCACCAAAACCATCCATCTCCTACAACCTTCAAATGAGATAGTAAGCTACCATGCTCATCTTGTTCGAGATGCCGAAGCCCGGCTATATGCCTTGAATGCATTGAATGCGTCACCTCTTGAGGGGATTGAGAGCAGTCCAATTGTCCGTGATTTCCAATATGTCTTTCCAGAAAAACACCAAAGGATTCCCCCTCTGAGAGCTATTGAGTTTGTCATCGACATAGTGCCAGGCACCACTCCTATCTCCAAAAGACTTGCTACCTCTTGAGCTTGCGTTGTTTTTTCCCTTGAAGAGGAAAGGGTGATGCAGCACAATAGTAGTAATTATTTCCCTCAGTTTGAGAACCAAGGTATCAATCCAGTAGGAGTATCAAGTTGAGGCACCAATGTACCTACGCAAAAACAAACAAACTTGCACCCAACGCTATAAAGAGGTTGTCAATCCCTTCACGATTATTCGACAGGTGAGATCTGAAGGAGAAAAGTGCAACAAAGTAAATGTGTAGATCTGAAAATATGATGTGAAGTAGACCCGGGGGCCATAGTGTTCACTAGAGGCTTATCTCATGATAGCAAGTATTACGGTGGGTGAACGAATTACTGTCGAGCAATTGATAGAATCGTGCAAAGTCATGATGATATCTAAGGCAATGATCATACATATAGGCATCACATCCGAGACAAGTAGACCGATACTTTCCGCATCTACTACTATTACTCCACACATCGACCGCTATCCAGCATGCATCTAGTGTATTGAGTTCATAACAAACAGAGTAACGCCTTAAGCAAGATGACATGATGTAGAGGGATAGAATCATGCAATAGATATAAACCCCATCTTTTTACCCTTGATGGCAACAACATTATGCGTGCCTTGCTACCCCTTCTGTTAGTAGGTGAGGACACCGCATGGTATGAACCCAAAACCAAGCACTTCTCCCATTGCAAGAATTATAGATCAAGTTGGCCAAACAAAACCCACAACTCCAAGAGAATTACAAGGATACGAAATCATGCATATAACAGATCAGAGGAGACTCAAATAATATTAATAGATAATCTGATCATAAATCCACAATTCATCGGATCTAGACAAACACACCACAAAAGAAATTTACATCAGATAGATCTCCATGAAGATTATGGAGAACTTTGTATTGAAGATCCAAGAGAGAGAATAAGCCATCTAGCTACTAGCTATGGACCCAAAGGTTTGTGGTGAACTACTCACGCATCATCGGAGAGGCAATGGTATTGAGGAAGAAGCCCTCCGTCTCTGAATCCCCCTCCAGCAGGGCACCAGAACGGTCCCCAGATGGGATCTTGCGGAGACAGAAGCTTGCGGCGGCGAAAAAGTATTTTCGTGGCTCTCTCTGGTGGTTTTGGATTTTTAGAGAATTTATAGGCAGAAGAGGTAGGGAAAAGGAGCCACGGGGGGCCCACAAGCCTGCTAGGTGCCCCCAAGTCATGGCTAGGGGGCTTGTGACCTCCCCCGAGGTCCTTTTCCTTGGTCCTCAAGTCCCTTGCGTATCTTCTGTTATGGAAAAAATCACCGCAGGTTTTATTCCGTTTGGACTCCGTTTAATATTCTTCTCTGAAAAAGGTCAAAAACACGAAAAAAAACAGAAACTGGCACTTGGCACTGATTTAATAGGTTAGTCCCAAAAAATATATAAAATAGCATATTCATGCATACAAAACATCCAAAGTTGACAAGATAATAGCATGGAACCATAAAAAATTATAGATACGTTGGAGACGTATCAAGACCCTACAAAATGCCACCACATGAACTCCTTGAACTTAAGGAAGAAATCAACAAATCTCTTCTTTATGGTTTCATTCGTCCAAGTTCCTCTGCTTGGAGATCACCTTCTCTCTTTCTTAAGAAGAAGGATGGAACAAATCGTTTGGTTCAAGATTACTGTCCTATCAATCAGCCAACTATTCAGAACAAGCATCCTCTTCCTCGGATAAATGATCTATATTATCAACTTGCTAGTTCCTCGGTCTTCTCTAAACTAGACTTGAGGTTGGGATACCACCAGATCCATGTTTACGAAGAGGATATCCCAAAAACCGCCTTCATTAATCCATATGGATCATAAGAGTACACTGTCACGTCCTTCGGCTTAACCAATGCCCCAACAAACTTATCTCGGTTGATGAATTATATCTTCATGGACTACGTCGACAAACTCATCCTGGTTTATCTAGATGATATGCTGGTGTACTCCAAGAATAAAGAAGAGCATGTTGAACATCTTCATCTTGTATTGGAAAAGCTTCAAGAGCATAAATTTTAGGCCAAGTATTCCAAGTGTGAGTTCTGGTTGGACGAAGTGACCTACCTTGGTCATGTGATCTCCAAAGATGGTATTGCGGTCAACCCTGAACGAGTTCAGGCTATTCTTGACTCGACTCCCCTGGAGAATGTCAAGCAAGTCAGAAGTTTTCTTGGACTCGCCAACTATTGTTGTCGTTTTGTCGAGAACTTCTCCAAGGTTGCCAAACCCTTGACCAATGTGCTTCATAAAAGTGTTAAATATGAGTTGACAGAAAAATGTCAGGAAAGTTTCCAAGAACTCAAAGACAAAAATAATATCTGCTCCAGTGCTTACTCCTCCAAATACTCGCAAGGACTTTGTCATTTATTGTGGCGCTTCTTGTAAGGATTGGGTTGTGTCCTAATGGAAGAGCGCAGAATGATTGCCTATGGCTCACGATAGTTGCGTCGTCATGAATAGAACTATCTAGTTCATGATGTTGAACTTGCTACACTTATGTATTCATTATTACTATGTCGACATTACCTTCTTGGTAATCGTTGTGAGATCTACACCGATGACCAAAGTCTGAAGTACTTGTTTACTCAGCCGGATCTGAACCTTTGTCAACAGAGATGGATGGTGTCGGTCCTTTGGTACCGGGGGTACCTAGGCTCGTCAGCCTATGACCCCAGGCGTGACTTGGCTGGGCAAGTCTGGTTCGCCCCATCGGCAAGCCCGACAAGGAAGACCCATGCTAGGGCCCTCGCCTCACGAGGCGTGCACCTGGGGATCATCGCTAAGAATCACGAGGGGTTGTCCGCTACAAGGACGTGTCCTGAGGCTATCCCTAAGACTCTCACGGGGCGGGCTCGTCGAGGGCGGCCTGGCAGGGTCCCATGACCGTGCACCTCCACGTGGGTGACGCAGGCTGTGTAGGTGGCACACGAGCGGTGTCGGCAGGCATATACAGGGAGGATTTCCACTTCCATGCTAAGGAAGTGGAGCCACCTAGTGGGCTCCCAAAGCAAGAGGGCCAAGGCTGGGGGCTCGATAGGATAGAGGTCACCCCCGAACCCACCAGCGTGTCAGGAAGAAAGGCTTTTCGAGGCAAAGACCACCTTTGCCAGGGCGGACTACAGTCTTGTCCCCTTTCAAAATGTCCATTGTGGCAACCCTTCCCGCGAGGTGTGTTTTCAGGGGGAAGAGGACCAAGGCTAGTACTCCCTCCGTCCGATAATAAGTGTACTTTTTCCTTTTCTGTCAGTCAAACTAGTTGAACTTTGACAAACTTTATTGAGAAAAGTGCTAGCATTTATGACATCAAATTAGTATCAATAGATTTATCTTTACATGAAGTTTACAAATATATCATTTTCATACCATATATGTTGGTACTATTTTCTATAAAATTGGTCAAATTTTAAAAAGTTTGACTAAGTACAAATCTATATGTACACTTATTTGTGGACGGAGGGAGTATAAGACAGAGGCCCGACCTTTGTAGCGAGGGATGATCCAATCCCCATTATCTCCACTAGGGAGAGAACCCGCCTTTGTACTCGTCTTCCACCTCAAGCAATTCAGACAAGCAGGAGTAGGGTTTTACACCGCAAGCTGTGCCAAACCTGGGTAAATCGCTCGTGTGTTCTTGTTTGCTTTCCTTAGATCGAGCTGTCGGAGAGTCGAAGCAAATTGAGAGGTAGAATAGGTCGGAGAGCGAGCGCACCCCAGAGTTCGAACCTTTCTGGGTAGACGGAGCCCCGATTCTGACATTTGGCGTGCTAGGTAGGTGAAAGCACAATTGATCCCTAAGGTGGTTTTGGTAATTAATCACAACATATATGTCATTGGACTAATGAGTTTATTCAAGTATATTTCAAAGAAGTTCAAAATATGTCTTAGCTATAGGATTGTGAGGAGATGCCCCTTCATGCAAGAAAGGAATATGATTGGCTCAAGATTCAAGCAAGAAGGCTCTACATTTTATATTTGTGAGAAATTACTAGGAGTCCATAGGAAAGCCAATACTATTAAAAGGGGATGAGATATTATGATGAATTGGTTTCTCAAGTGCTTAGATGTAGCCACCAAAAATATTGAGCCATTCTCCCACAAAATATCTCGGTCCAAAGCCAAACCAGCAAAATCGATGCCACCAAAAATTTCCACTCAGCCCTATCGATTTGACACTTGACAGATCCTATGCCAAACCCTACCATCTCAGTACCACCAACTTTCACATCGGTGCCACCGAGATTCCGTGACCAACTTTCTATTGAGAAGATTTCAAGAATCATATTTTTCGAGTTTGAAATCGGTCTCACCGAGATTTGGAAACTAGTCTTGGTCATCATATCGGTACCACCGAGATTCCTATATCGTCCTCACCGAGAATTAAAAAGTTGCCACATTTAGTGCAACTCAGTACCACCGAGATTCTTTTCAGTGTCATCTAGTTGGACAATAATGTTGTTACGGTTGAATTTGGGGGATACATATATATACCCCTCCACCTACCTCTCATTCCCAGAGGAAGCACTCAGACCACACACACACTTTCCAGAAAGATCCACCTACTCATTTGTTATCAAGAGATTCCATTCCAACTATTTGAACCTTGATTTCTAGCCTCCCAAACCACTTTCCACAAGATCAAACTCTGCTACCCCTGCCAAATCTAAGAGAGAGTAATTGAGTGTGGAGGAGACTATCTTTAGAAGCACAAGGGCAAGGAGTTCGTCGTTCTACCACATATATTACCTTTTGGAGGGTGGTGCCACCTAGATTGGTTAGGTGTCGCTTGGGAAGCACCTACTTCGTATTGTGGAGTTTTACCAAGATGTTTGTAAGGGCAAGGAGATCGCCTACTTCGTGAAGATCTACCGTGAGCTAGTCCTGTGTGGACGGAAGCCGTGGTGGAATAGACAATGTCGCTTCTTCGTGGACCCATTGTGGGTGGAGCCCTCTATGGACTCTCGCATTTGTTACCCTTCATGGGTTGAAGCCTCCACTAACATGGACGTACGATAGTGCCACCTATCGAAACCATGCCAAAAATCGCCATGTCAACCTTTGCGTTTGATCTCCCTACCTTACCCTCTACTTTATATTTGCATGTCTTACTTTCCACTACCATACTCTTAGATGTGCATGTGCATGGTGTACTTGACTAGTCATAATTGCTTAAACTATCCCACAACTAGAATTGGTAAAAGGCTAAGTTTTTTATCTTGTGAAGTAGTCTAATCACCCCCCCCCCCTCTAGACATACTTTCGATCCTACAAGTGGTATCAGAGCTTTGGTCTCCATTGCATTGGTTTCACAACCTAGGAGAGTATAGTGTCTAGTGAGGGAAACTATCACCGTAATTGTCCATATTTCGATGGCACTAATTTCTCTAGTTGGAAGCATAAGACGAAAATGCATATTCTTGGTCATAATCCTGTTGCTTGGGATGTTGTTCATGTTATTGTGCAAGGTGATTTCTTTAGAGAAGGAAAAGAACCGGATCGTGATGCGATGGCAGATGCGTTGAAGATGGTGCAGTACAATGCTCAAGTCTGTCATATCATGTTCAACTGCTTTTGTCCCGAAGAATTCAACAAAATCAGCCCCCTTGCGAATGCAAAGGAAATTTGGGATACTTTAATTGATATGCATGAAGGTACTAATTCTCTCAGGGAATCTAAGTTGGATGTGCTTCAAAGTCAGCTTGACAAGTTCTAGATGAATGATGGTGAAGGAGTCGCTGAGATGTATTCTAGGTTATCTCTCATCACAAATGAGATTACCGACTTAGGAAGTGAAGAGATGACCAACAAATTCATCATCAAGAAGATACTTAGAGCCTTGGATGGAAGATACGACACGATGTGCACATTAATCCAAATGATGCCAAACTACAGGGATCTCAAGCTAATTGAAGTCATTGGAAGGATTGTCGCTCATGAAATGTCTCTCAAGGACAAAGATGAGTTGCACAACAAGTCAAGGAGTGCTTACAAAGCTTCAAGAGATGCTCTCGCTACTTCAAGTGACAACCTTGTTATCAAAAAAGAGATAAGCCTCATGATCAGAAAATTCAAAAAGTTCTACAAGAGTAGAGTCAAAGAAAGAAGCTCAAGCTCAAGATATGATGAGAAGCATTTGTCGAGTCATGGCCAAAACTACAACAACTGTGGAAAGCTCGAACACTATTCCAATGAGTGCTCGGCTCCCCACGAACAAAGAGAAGAGTCACCTAGAAGATGAAGCTCAAGAGACGAGTCACCTCACGGAGAGAGAAGGAGTAGAGAAGATAATTATGAATGAAGACACTCCCGGAGAGGCAAAGAATCAGAAAAGAAGGACAAGTACACCAAGAGCAGTTCAAGAAGAAAACATCAAGCTCACGTTAGTGAATGGATTTCCGGCTCCGAGTATGACAACCAATCCGAGAGAAGCTACCACTTGAACTCCAACTATAGTGAAGATGAAGGTGTTGTTGGTCTTGCACTTGTTTCCTCCAACTCCTACGACTTATTTGACTCACCAAATGAAGGGATTGGAAACTTATTCATGGCAAAAGAACCCAAGGTATCACACCCCGAGTACATTGACTTTGATATTGATGATGATGACTTGTTAGGAGAAGATGACTTGCTCTTTGATAAGGCTAGTGATAACATTGAAAATGAACTTGAAAATATTCATGCTAGTTAAGAGAAATTGAATGATGATGATAAGAAAGAGATTGAACAACTAACTAAAGAATTAAACACTCTTAACTTTGCTCATGAAACTACTCTAGAAGATCATAGAGAGCTTGCAAGAAATCATGAGAAGCTACGGTTCGAGAAGCTAAACTTAGACCAAGAGCATGAATTTCTAAAATAAATCAATGATGATCTTTGAAAGAAGAGTTCTTCTTATCTAGCCAAATGATTAATCTTGTCTACTTTTGTTCCACAAATTAAACCTAAGAACATTAGTAACAAAAGCAAGAAAGTTTCTTCATCTACTAACAACAATTCTATAGATAGATCAAATGATGTTGCGGCTAGTAGCTCTCTTGATTCCACCAATGATTCTCTTATCCAAGTTACACTTGAGCAAGAAAACGATTTATTGAAAGGGATTATAGAGAGATGTTTCTTCAAGAGTCTTGCCGGATGTAAGGAATTCAAAGAAATTGTGCGGAAACAAGGAGGACATCGGAAGAAGCAAGGTGTTGGATACTTCAACATCAACTGAGATGTTTGAGAAGAAGGTCCATATACCATTCCCAAGTTTATTCCACAAGAGGATAAGTATGATCCTACACCTCCCAAGGGAACAGGCTCTCAAGATGGCCTTCTACCACAAGACCACAAGGGCAAGGGAAAGCTTCAAGAGGAGATTGACTCATTTGAGGAATAACCCCAAGCCAAGGTCGACTGAGTTCCCAAGGACACTTCTAGTACTACCTCATCTAGTACTACCACAACCCCGAGGATCCCCATCAAGGTGATGTGGGTCCCCAAGAGGAAGAACTAGAAAGTTCTTGAGGGGTGACTCCACCAATGAAATTCACTCTTATTCATTTTGGCAAGAACTATATGCAATCAACTCTAACCACCTGCATTATTTCAAGGAGTCACACATTCCCTCAAAGGTGAGCAAGGGGCAAGTTAATTAATGCATCTTTGGCCATTACCTCCCATGTATTTCACTCCATGTCCATATATATCATTGCATTTTTTCCTTTTGCATTGGGACTAACCCATGTAGGTGAGAAGAGCTAGAAACAACAAGGATTGCTCCCAACTCAAGATGATCTTCATCCACCACTACTACACCTACTTGAAGTCTTCTATGACAAAACCCAAGGTTATTTTACTCCTCTTAGGGGGGAATGTCACATCTAGGGGGAGATTTACTCTAAGACTTCAGTATAAGGGTATCCTAAATGATGTGAACACATTAATGCATTGTATAAAAGTGGTAACCCCACTTGTGCTTAATCGATGAGTATGATCTATGATCAAGTATTCTTACTTGGCTCCCAAGTCAATATACTCATATATAGATGACTTCGTCATTGCCAAACTGCTTGATAGATGCTAGAATGTTTGTGCATGTTCACCATGTTTTATTTGACATCGTATTGTGTCAGCATGTTGGTATGCATATTTTGCTCATTCAAGGATATCCAATTGTTATTATTTGGTTTTCTATTTTAATTGGCCAATTGTATAAACAAGAATGCCTAAGTACCCTTTCTCTAGCTATCTATGCTTTCTCGTCTCAAATTCTATTCATGCTACATCACAAAATTTGAGCAAGCACTTTAGGGACACTTTGTGTGAGGAGCACTCAGAGATCTATCTCAACAAGGCAGAATTCCAAAAAACTTCCCAAAGTGCATCTCGGTGTGACCAGCCTCAAAATCTCGGTCCTACCGAAGCCTAGGGTTGATCAGGTTTTATCATCTCGGTGCAACCAAGTTTTGCTTTTCAGCCTCACCGAGTTTCACTTTCACCTGACAGTTGTGGAACTCGGTGGCACCAAAAATCTTATCTCTATGTCATTGACAGGAAGGGGATATATATATCCGCGGAACACGACGGTTGAAAAAATTCTTCAAACGTCGAACAACAGCACCCCTTTGCTGCCACACCCTCGTCCCCTGGACGTCTACTTTATTCTCTCGTGTGCCTGCGCCAGAAGTCCTCTCCGCTGATGTATTCTTCACCACCGTCGCGGCCATAGTGAATCCACGCCAAGTTAGGGTATGGATTCAATTTCCTTTTGCGCTGCGAATCCGATTCTTTGTGCAAATAGGTCCTGCCATGATCTATGTGATACGTCTCCAACGTATCTATAATTTTTTATGGTTCCATGCTATTATCTTGTCAAACTTTGGATGTTTTGTATGCCTTTGATATCTTTTTTGGTACTAACTTATTAACTCAGTGCCAAGTGCCAGTTCCTGTTTTTCCGTGTTTTTGACCCTTTTCAGAGGAGGATTTTAAACGGTGTCCAAACGGAATAAAACTTCCGAAAAGATTTTTTTCCGAAACAGAAGATACGCACGAGACTTGAGAACCAAGGCAGGGACCACCAGGGGACCCCACAAGCCCCCTAGCTTCTGTCTCCGCAAGATCCCATCTGGGGCACGTTCTGGTGCCCTGTTGGAGGGGGGATTCAGATACGGAGGGCTTCTTCATCAACACCATGACCTCTCCGATGATGCGTGAGTAGTTCACCATAGACCTTCGGGTCCATAGCTAGTATCTAGATGGCTTCTTCTCTCTCTTGGATCTTCAATACGAAGTTCTCCATGATCTTCATGGAGATCTATCCGATGTAATCTTCTTTTGCGATGTGCTTGTCCAGATCCGATGAATTGTGGATTTATTATTAGATTATCTATGAATCTTATTTGAGTTTCTTCTGATCTTTTATATGCATGATTTCATATCCTTGTAATTCTCTTCGAGTTGTGGGTTTTGTTTGACCAACTTGATCTATGATTCTTGCAATGGGAGAAGTGCTTGGTTTTGGGTACATACCGTGCGGTGACCTCACTCAGTGACAGAAGGGGTAGCGAGGCACGCATCATGTTGTTGCCATCAAGGTTAAAAAGATGGGGTTTTCATCATTGGTTTGACTTTATCCCTCTACATCATGTCATCTTGCTTAAGGCGTTACTCTGTTCGTCATGAACTCAATACACTAGATGCATGCTGGATAGCGGTCAATGTGTGGAGTAATAGTAGTAGATGCAGAAAGTATCGGTCTACTTGTCTCGGACGTGATGCCTATATGTATGATCATTGCCTTAAATATCGTCATGACTTTGCGCGGTTCTATCAATTGCTCAACAGTAATTTTTTTCACCCACGTAATATTTGCTATATTGAGAGAAGCCTCTAGTGAACACTATGGCCCCCGGGTCTACTTCACATCACATTTTCAGCCTTACACTTTTACTTCGTTGCACTTTCCGCCTTCAAATCTCACTTTGCAATCAATCTTGAACGGATTGACAACCCCTTTATAGCGTTGGGTGCAAGCTCGTTTGTGTTTGCGCAGGTACTCTGGAACTTGGCACGATTCTCAAACTTGATACCTTGGTTCTCAAACTGAGGGAAATACTTACTGCTCCTGTGCTGCATCACCCTTTCCTCTTCAAGGGAAAAACCAACGCAAGCTCAAGAGGCAGCAGAAGGATTTCTGGTGCCGTTGCCGGGGAGGAGGATCAAGTCAAGAATAGGCTCCCGTCAACGTGCCAATTTCTCGCGCTGTTGCCGGGGAGGATCAAGTCAAGAACTCATCCAAGTAAGTGTCGCAAACTCATCTCTTGAATTTACTTTTTTGCCTCTCGTTATCCTCTCCCCCACTTGTGAAAAACAAAAATTTACAAAAAATATTTGCCTTTTTCGTTTGCCTTTCCTTTGCTTCTGTGCTATGTGCCCTCAGTATGCTTGCATCTTCGCTTGTTGAAAATCTAGTGATATGGATCCTCACCCACTTGCTAATCTCTTTAAGAGATCCACTTATGTGGAACCATTGCCTAGTGAGTTGAGGCACTCGACTATCTTTATGAAGTTTTGCTTGAGATGCGTGAATCTGAAATTTGTGATGAAGAAATTCATGAAGTGATTCACGAGGTCTCCTTGAATGAAAAGCATGATTGCAATGATTTCATTATAAATTATATTAATGACAATCATGCTAAAAATATGCAAAGCCCTAAGCTTGGGGATGCTAGTTTTGCTATGTCCACTACTTGTTGCAATAATCATGATTGGGGCGATGATTTTTCTTATGATCTTGAAAATTTGTTTAAGCCTCGTGATGAATATGATATTTGCAATAATATTGAAAGTGGGTTTGGAGAAGTCATGACTTTAATTATTGATAATCCCACTATTTTTTAAGAGCGTCAACTTTGCATGCATGTGGGTCATGAAAAGAATATCCTATGTGATAGCTATATTGTTGAATTTGAATATGATCCCATATGTAATTGTTATGAGAGAGGAAAATATTGTGGTAGAAACTTTCATATCACTAATTTACCACTCGTTTTATTGAGATTGATATTGTCTCTTTCTTCTTCCTTGCATATGGTAGTTGTTGCTTGTCTTGATAATTTGTTTCCCTATAAAATGCCTATGCATAGGAAGTATGTTAGACTTAGATGTGATTTTCACATGCTTTATGATGCTCTCGTTGTGCTTCAATTCTTGTCTTTTGTGTGAGCATCATTGAATTATCAATGCCTAGTTAAGGGCGTTAAACAATAGCGCTGGTTGGGAGGCAACCCAATGAATTTATCTTTTTCTTTCTGTTTTGTTGCGTCCACACCATCATAATTCTGTTATGATTGTGTGTTTTGTGTTTCTTTTTGTGTTTGAGCCAAGCAAAACCTTTGTGACTAGTTTTGGTGCTGGTTGTTTGATCCTGCTGGAAGAAGACAGAAACTTTTCGCTCACGACATTATTTTTCATTTTTATTCAGCAAGAGCTTTTGAGTTGATTCTTTTTTTTCTGGTTGGTATGCCTTTTGCCCAGGCTGTCGTAATTTTTCAGAATGTTTGATGTACCATAAGTATACGAAGTATACAGATTGCTACAGACTGGTTTGTTTTTGACAGATTCTGTTTTTGTTGTGTTGGTTGCTTGTTTTGATGAAACTATGGATAGTATCGGGGGTACTAGCCATGGAAAAGTGAGAATACAGTAATCTAACACCAATATAAATAGAAATCAAGATTGCCAGAGTACCTAGAGAGGTGGTAGTTTGTTTTCTTGTGCTAATGATATCACGCGTTTCTGTTTAAGTTTTGTGTTGTGAAGTTTTCAAGTTTCGGGTGATGCTCTCATAGACAAAGGGATAAATAGTAGAAAGATCTCTAGCTTGGGGATGCCCAAGGCATCCCAAGACAAATTCAAGGACACCAAAAATCTCAAGCTTGGGGATGCCCCGGGAAGGCATCCCCTCTTTCGTCTTCAATCCATCGGTAACATTACTTGGAGCTATATTTTTATTCACCACATGATATGTGTCTTTCTTGGAGCATCTTGTATCGTAGGAGTCTTTTCTTTTTGTTGTGTCACAATCATCCTTGCTGCACACCATTTGAGAGAGACATGCACTCATCATGAATTTGCTAGAATGCTCATTGTGCTTCACTTATATCTTTTGAGCTAGACCATTTTGCTCTATGTGCTTCACTTAGATCTTTTAGAGCACGGCGGTGTGTAACTTGGTAGTTGGCTTATGCTATGAAAATAGTCCCAAAGGTGATAGGTACCCCAAGAGGATACAATAAAACCTCCATCTTCATGTGCATTGAGTAGAAAGAGAAGTTTTGATTCCTCTCAATTAGTTTCGAGACGTGGATTTGGTAATATTAACAGTTATGTCAGTAGGGTGTTGTGAATCTAGAAATACTTGTGTTGAAGTTAGTGATTCCCGTAACATGCACGTATGGTGAACCGCTATGTTAGGAAGTCGGAGCATAATTGATCTATTGATTGTCATCCTTTGTGTTACGGTCGGGATCGCGCTATGGTTTACACCTACCAACCCTTCCCCTAGGAGTATGCGTTTAGCACTTTGTTTCGATTACTAATAAAAACTTTCGCAATAAGTATGTGAGTTCTTCATGACTAATGTGAGTCCATGGTATAGATGCACTTTCACCTTCCACCATTACTAGCCTCTCTAGTACCGCGCAATTTTTGCCGGTGCACAAACCCACCATATGCCTTCCTCAAAACATCCACCATACCTACCTACTATGGCATTTTCATAGCCATTCCGAGATATATTGCCATGCAACTCCCACCTTTCCGTCTCATGACTTGTGCCGTCACTCTCATATTGCCATTGCATGATCGTAAGATAGCTAGCGAGATGTTTCAACGTCATACGCCAAGTTAGATCGTTGCACATCACGGTACACTGCCGGAGGCATTTCCTATAGAGTCATCATCGTTCTAAGCTTTGAGCTGTGAGTAAATAAAAGTGTGATGATCATCATTATTAGAGCATTGTCCCATGTGAGGAAATAAAAAAAGAGGCCAAAGTTGCCCACACAAAAAAAAGATATGGAAAGAGGCCAAAGAGCCCAAACAAAAAAAAGATAAAAAGAGAGACGGGACAATGCTACTATCTTTTCCACACTTGTGCTTCATAATAGCACCATGTTCTTCGTGATTGAGAGCCTCTCGTTTTGTCACCACCATATGCTAGTGGGAATCTTCATTATATAACTTGGCTTGTATATTCCAATGATGGGCTTCCTCAAAATTGCCCTAGGTCTTCATGAGCAAGCAAGTTGGATGAACACCCACTAGTTCTCCTTTTGAGCTTTCACATACTTATAGCTCTAGTGCATCCTTTGTATGGCAATCCCTACTCATTCACATTGATATCTATTAATGGGCATCTCCATAGCACTTTAATATGTTGAGTCAATGTGACCATCTCCTCCTTTTTGTCTCACAACCTCCACCACACTCTATTCCACCATAGTTCTATATCCATGGCCCACGCTCATGTATTGCGTGAGAGTTGAAAAAGGTTTGAGAAAGTAAGAGTGTGAAAACAATTACTTGGCCAATACCGGGGTTGTGCATGATTTAAATTAGTTGTGTGGGGATGATGGAGCATAGCCAGACTATATGATTTTGTAGGGATAACTTTCTTTGGCCTAGTTATTTCGAAAGTTCATGATTACCTTGCTAGTTTGCTTGAAGTATTATTGTTTTCATGTCAATAATAAACTATTGTTTTGAATCTTAGGGATCTGAACATTCATGTCACATGGAAGAAGTTACAAAGGACAACTATTCTAGGTAGCATTCCACATAAAAAATGCAGTCTTTATCACTTCCCTACTCGAGGATGAGCAGGAGTTAAGCTTGGGGATGCTTGATACGTCTCCAACGTATCTATAATTTTTGATGGTTCCATGCTATTATCTTGTCAAACTTTGGATGTTTTGTATGCCTTTTATATCTTTTTGGGGACTAACTTATTAACTCAGTGCCAAGTGCTAGTTCCTGTTTTTTCCGTGTTTTTGACCCTATTCAAAGGAGGATTTTAAACGGTGTCCAAACGGAATAAAACTTCCGAAAAGATTTTTTCTGGAAAGAAGATATGCACGAGACTTGAGAACCAAGGCAGGGGCCACCAGGGGACCCCACAAGCCGCCTAGGCGCGGTCAGGGGGCCCGCGCCTAGCAGGCTTGTGGGCCCCCTTCGGCTCATCTGCCCAACCTCTTCCGCCTATAAATTCCTGAAAATTCCAAAACTGCGAGAGAGATCCACGAAAATACTTTTCCGCCGCCGTAAGGTTCTCTCTCCGCAAGATCCCATCTGGGCCACGTTCTGGTGCCCTGTCGGAGGGGGATTCATATGTAGAGGGCTTCTTCATCAACACCATGACCTCTCCGATGATGCGTGAGTAGTTCACCATAGACCTTCTAGTCTATAGCTAGTAGCTAGATGGCTTCTTCTCTCTCTTGGATCTTCAATACAAAGTTCTCCATGATCTTCATGGAGATCTATCCGATGTAATCTTCTTTTGCGGTGTGTTTGTCGAGATCCGATGAATTGTGGATTTATGATCAGATTATCTATGAATCTTATTTGAGTTTCTTCTGATCTCTTATATGCATGATTTCATATCCTTGTAATTCTCTTCGAGTTGTGGGTTTTGTTTGGCAACTTGATCTATGATTCTCGCAACGGGAGAAGTGCTAGGTTTTGGGTTCATACCGTGCGGTGACCTCACCCAGTGATAGAAGGGTTTGCGAGGCACGCATCATGTTGTTGCCATCAAGGGTAAAAAGATGGGGTTTTCATCATTGGTTTGAGTTTATCCCTCTACATCATGTCATCTTGGACTCAATACACTAGATGCATGCTGGATAGCGGTCGATGTGTCGAGCAATAGTAGTAGATGCAGAAAGTATCGGTCTACTTGTCTCGGACGTGATGCCTATATGTATGATCATTGCCTTAGATATTGTCATGACTTTGTGCGGTTCTATTAATTTCTCGACAGTAAGTTGTTCACCCACCATAATATTTGCTATTTTGATTTGAAGAGGTGCTAGAGCTCAAGCTTTTAAAACAGAGATAATAATTTTGGGTGGCATGCTTTCATTGTCAATGCAATGACTAAGAGTTATCAACATCTTCCACGCTACACATGCTATAGGCGGTTCCCAAACAGAAAACTAAAGTTTTGACTCCCCCACCACCAATCAATCACACTCCACGGCTAGCCGAATCCTCGGGTACCGTCCATACCAACATCAATCCTGGGGGAGTGTTGTTTGCAATTATCTTTTCGATTTGAGGATGGAACTAGGGATTCCAATTACCGGCCACTTTCTCATGAATGATAGTGAATAAACACATATCGAGGATAACACGCCTAGCATGGAAGATACCAATAGCCCCCTGTCACCACATGAGCGGTTCGGGCATGCAAAACAGATTATTTCTTTAAGATTTAGACAGTGGCACATGCAAATTTACTTGGAACGGCAGGTAGATACCGCACATAGGTAGGTATGGTGGACTCATATGGCACAACTTTGGGTTTATGGAAGTGGATGCACAAGCAGTATTCCCGCTTAGTACAAGTGAAGGCTAGCAAAAGACTGGGAAGCGACCAACTAGAGAGCAACAACAGTCATGAAAATGCATTGAGATTAACCAACATTGAGTGCAAGCAAGAGTAGGACACAAATCACCATGAACATGAACATCATAGAGGATATGTTGATTTTGTTTCAACTACATGCGTGAACATGCGCCAAGTCAAGCCACTTGAAACATTCAAAGGAGGATACCAACCTATCACACTACATCATAGTCATCTCAACATTCATGTTGGCAACCAAGACAAACTATTATAAGCTCCTAGCTAAGTAAGCATGGCATAAGCAACTATGATCTCTAAGTTGTCATTGCAAACATGTTTCTCTCACAACAAAGCTGAACTAGGAACAATGAGCTAGTCATATTTACAAAAACAAAATAGACCGAGTTCATACCAGCTTTTACAGGCTCTGTCATTTCATCATATATCGTCATTATTGCCTTTCACTTGCACGACCGAACGATGTGAACAATAATAAGAGTGCTCGTGCATTGGACTATGCTGGAATCTGCAGGCAACACAAAGGAGAAGACAAAGTAATATGGCTCTTTAACAACCAAACATGTATGCATGCGAGAGCCACTAAACATTGTAACCAATATCTTCTACCTTGACCCAAAGAAAAAGGAAACTATCTACACGGGAAAGCTCCCAACAAGAAAAAGAAGAAAAAGAAAATCTTTTTGGTTTTTCTCAAACTAGACGGACACACGAAAAGAAAACGAGAGAAAGAAAATAAACTAGCATGGATGATACAGTGACAAAGTGTGAACACCGGCTAACAAAGTGAAAGCATAAGCAAGAATGTAAAGTCGGTGAGAACACGTACTCCCCCAAGCTTAGGCTTTTGGCCTAACTTGGTCTACTCCCAAGGATGGTCCTGGCGGAACCCAAAATCATAATCGGGGTTATACGAGAGCGTTGCAGCCACTGCCTGAATAGCTGCCTCACGGAGACGAGCAGCCTTTGCCTCCCTCTCATACTCCTCTGCCTCTCCTCTGGTTATGTAATATCTCCGTTTTACCTGAAAGTCAAAGAAGGCAGGAGCAGGAAGGGTAATATGGAAAACACGATGCCGGTTAAATATCAACCAGTATAGGAGGGATTCATCATCCCTCTCAAGGAACTGGTAGCGTGTCAAAGCGACGCGGTCAAGGAAAGCTATATGGAGCAGGGGATCTCCTTCGCGGATGGGTACTCCAAGAAAATTTGCTATGCCAGTGGCATAGATCCCACCAAAGAAATCCCCTTCAGTAGCATTCTTATTCAGACTCCTTGCTATAATAGCTCCCATGTTGAACCTTTTGTCTCCCGTCAGTGCGCTCTTAAGGATACTAAGGTCGGGTGCGCAGAGGTGCCAATGCTCAATCTTGCCATTAATGCATCTGCCTATGAAGAGGGCAAAGTAATGCAAGGCAGGAAAATGAATACTCCCCATGGTAGCTTGCGTAATGTCTCTAGTTTCTCCAACCGTAATACCAGCGCAACAATCTCTAACCGAAGATTTAGGAGCATCATTGAGGTTACCCCAAATAGGTATTTTGCAAATTCTACTGAAATCCTCTAAATCCATGGTATACGATTTATCATAAGATCAAACAGTACCGATGGCTCACGGCGAGCTGGAAATTTGAATCTACGAACAAAAGAGGCTGTGAGAGCAACATACTGTTCACATTTATCGGAGATGAATTCTTCGAGTCCGACGTTGTGAACAAGTGCATCAAACTCATCTTTGAAACCAGCCTCAATCATAAATTCATCAGAAGGCCATTCACATGGTTGTACCTGTGCGTCCCTTGGTTGGTAAGGATCAGGCTCCCGAATCGCGAGACGGGGGACCTCTCTTTCTTGAGGAACCACCATGAAAGTTTCTCCTGAACATCTTCCTTTTCTGAAATTTTCAATGACCCAAAGGAAAAGTGAACAAGGCTCTACTCCCACAAGTGCCTAGAGGCCATATTACGCATCAAAACTACTTGGGACCAGCTAGAATTAGCATGCAAAGCTCAATAACATGGTCACCAAGGCAGCAAAAATACACGGAGTATAAGGCACTAGAGCAAAAACTAATTGGACCAATGGAGGAGTCACTTACCAAGGAGTAATTTCCCCAAAACAGTTCGGAGAACGGTGATTTGAGCAAAGAGATCAAAAATCCCAGCAAGAGGAGCAAGAACACGGGTTTGAGCTGCGAACCGATTTTTTCGAGAGGTAGGAGAAGTAGATAAGAGCAAGAAGTAGTGGAGGGGGTTCCTGTGGGCCCCACAAGCCTGGGTGGCGCGGCCAGGGGGTGCCCGTGCCCCTAGGGCTTGTGGCCCACTGGTGTGGCCCCCACACAGACTCTTTCTCCCAGTATTTTTCAAAAAATCCAGAAAAAATCATACTTGATTTTCACAGCGTTCGGAGAACTTCTGTTTTCGGGGTACTTTTCTACCGGACGCTAAAACAGAAAACAAGGAAAACTAAACTAAACCTATCATTTTTCTTCTAAGAAACCGAAGGTGAAAGCTTGGAAAGAAATCCGTCAATGGGGTTGATCAAATCCCCTCGACAAAACATTCTCGAATCGCAAAAGAGAACGGAGAATTTTAGAATAGTCACTAGGTCACCTCAGTGGGGATGTGTATCTCCCCAACAAACAAATCATAATTCATCTTGACACGAGGAATAGGGCATTCAAAGCTCCCAATAAGAATCGATGAAGTTTTTTCGATAGCATTGATGCAATGTACTCGATATTGTTTCTTCGGAAAGTGCACCGTCTTCTCATTACCGTTGACATGGAAAGTGACATTGCCTTTGTTGCAATCTATAACAGCCCCTGCAGTGTTTAAAAAGTGTCTTCCGAGGATGACAACCATGGCATCGTCCTCGGGAATATCCAAGATAACAAAGTCTGTTAAGATAGTGGTGTTAGCAACCACAACAGGCACATCCTCGCAAATGCCGATAGGGAAAGCAGTTGATTTGTCGCCCATTTGCAGAGAGATTTCAGTGGGTTTCAACTTATCCAGTTCAAGTCTACGATAAAGAGAGAGAGGCATAACACTAACACCGGCTCCAAGGTCGCACAACACAGTTCGAACGTAGTTGCCTTTAATGGAGCAAGGTATAGTGGGCACACCGGGATCACCTAGGTTCTTAGGAGTTCCACCCTTGAAGGTATAATTAGCAAGCATGGCGGAGATCTCAAGATGAGGTATCCTCCTCTTATTAGTCACAATATCTTTCATGTACTTAGCATACGGAGACATCTTGAGCATATCCGTCAAACGCATTTGTAGAAAGACAGGTCTGATCATTTCAACGAAGCGCTGAAAATCCTCATCATCCTTTTTCTTGGATGGTTTGGGAGGAAAGGTCATAGGTTTCTAAACCCACGGTTCCCTTTCTTTACCGTGCTTCCTAGCAGAAAAGTCATTCTTATTGTATCTCTTAGTCTTAGGCTGTGGCTTATCAAGATCAACACTAGGTTCAATCTCCACATCCTTTTCATTGCTAGGTTGAGCATCAACAGGAACATCACTATTGATATCATCATTAGGCTCATGTTCATCAGCAGATTATGTTTCCGCATCAGAGACAGAGGCATCGTTTGGACTCTCGGGTGAAGCAGCAACAGGGTTGCTAGCGTGCAGGTTCCTATCATCTTTCTTCTTCTTTCTAGGATGACTAGGTGCATCAGTACTAACTCCTTGAGAATCTTGTTCAACTCTCTTCGGATGACCCTCAGGATACAGAGGTTCCTGGGTCATTCTACCGCCTCTAGTGACGACTCTAACAGAATTGTCATTCAACTCATTGAGCAAGTCATTTTGAGCTTTAAGTACTTGTTCTACCTGCGTAGTAACCATAGAGTCATGTTTACCCAGAAGCTTAAGATCGTTTACGTTTCTGTCCACACAAACACTTAAATGACTAAGCATACGAGCATTCTTTTCCAATTGTCTGCTAACATAATCATTGAAACTCTGTTGTTTGGCAACAAAGTTGTCAAATTCATCCATGCATAGGCTAGCAGGTTTATCAAAAGGAATATCACTCTCATCAAACCTACAAAGAGAATTTACTTCTACTACCGGTATCGGGTTATCGAGATCATGGATCTCTTCGATAGGTGGTAGATTTTTGACATCTTTAGATTTAATGCCTTTCTCTCGCATAGATTTCTTGGCTTCTTGCATATCTTCAGGACTGAGGAATAGAATACCTCTTTTCTTTGGAGTTGGCTTAGGAGGTGGTTCGGGAATAGTCCAAGCATTCTCATTGCACAAGATGTTATTCAATAGAATCTCAGCTTGTTCTACGGTTCGTTCCCTAAGAACACTACCGGCACAACTATCTAAGTGGTCTTTGGAAGCACCGGTAAGTCCGTTATAGAAGATATCAAGTATTTCATTCTTCTCAAGAGGGTGATCAGGCAAAGCATTCAGTAGCTCGATGAGCCTCCCCCAAGCTTGTGGGAGACTCTCTTCTTCAGCTTGAGCAAAGTTGTATAATTCCTGCAAGGCAGCTTGCTTCTTATGGGCAGGGAAATATTTTTCAGAGAAGTAGTAGACCATATCCTGGGGGCTACGCACACAAGGAGCAAGAGAAGTGAACCAAGTCTTAGCATCATCCTTTAGCGAGAAAGGAAACAACTTGAGCATATAGTAGTGGCGGATCTTTTCCTCACTAGTTAATAGGGTGGCTATATTGTGCAGTTTGGTCAGATGGGCTACAACCGTTTCAGACTCATCACCGTGAAAAGGATCAGATTCGACCAGAGTGATTAACTCAGGGTCGACAGAGAATTCATAATCATTATCGGTCACAAAGATAGGCGAAGTAGCAAACTTCGGGTCGTATTTCATCCTAGCGTTCAATGATTTTTCTTTCCACTTGCGCAGAAGTTTCTCAACATCATAGCTATCCTTACACGCAAGAAAGTCCTCAGCTATCTCTCCCTCCATAACATAGCGCGTATCAGGCATAATAGGCCATTCAGGCATAGTAGCAGGTTCTACTTCAATAGTATCAGCAGTTTCAGAAGTATCATCACATCTAGCAGCAGCTCTAGCAATATGTGCATCAAGGAATGCACCAAGTGGCAAAACAGTATCAGGCATAGCAGGCATAGTATCAAGCATAGCATCATCGAGCATAGTATCAAGTATCGCATCATCACGCACAGGCGACATATCAAGATTTCTAGTAGGAGGCGATGTCGCAAACTTACTCAAAACTGAAGGTTAATCAAATGCAGAGCTAGATAGCAGTTCCTTACCTCTCCTCGTAGTGGAAGGTAAGATTTTAATTCTTGGATCTTTCGGATTCCTCATAGTGATCAGCAAACGTCAATCCCAAGTGATTCAGAGAATATAGTTGTGCTTCCCCGGCAACGGCGCCAGAAAAAGCCTTGATGTCCCACAAGCGTATGGGATCGCAGCAGTTTTCGAGGGTAGAGTATTCAACCCAAATTTGTTGGTTCACACGACGGGAAGCGAAAGAATATTCTCAAGTATTAGCAGCTGAGTTGTCAGATTCAACCACACGTGAAAGATTAGTGTCTGCAAGCAAAGTATCAGTAGCAAAGTAGTATGATAACAACGGTGCTAGAAACGATCTGTTGACGGTAGACTATTCCTAACTGTTGTATCAATGGCGCCAGTAAAGAGCACGTGGACGGGAAATATTCTTCCCCGGCTACAGCTCCAGAGTAACGAACAACAGTAGTAGCAGCAGCAGAGTAAGAGCAGTAGCAACAGTAGTAGCAAAGTGACAGCAGTGGCAACAGCAGCAGCAAAGTGACCCAATCCATTTTGTAGCAAGGGACAAGCCTAGACAAAGTAACATAGCGAGGACCAGTAGTAAAAGACTCGTAGGCAGTGGATCGGTGATGGATGAGTATGAAGGATGTGATTCATCATCTAACAACTATAACACGGAGAGATATGTAACTAGCTCACGTTCGTCAATCTAATGTAGGCATGTATTCCGTATGTAGTCATACGTGCTTAGGGAAAAGAACTTGCATGACATCTATTGTCCATCCCTCCCGTGGCAGCGGGGTCCCAATGGAAACTACGGGATATTAAGGTTCTCCTTTTAATAAAGAACCGGAGCAACGCATTAACATGCGGTGAATACATGTACTCCTCATACTATGGTCATCTCCGGGAGTGGTTCCGGCTATTGTCACTTCGGGGTTGCCGAGTCATAACGCATAGTAGGTGACTACAACTTGCAAGATAGGATCTAAAACACACATATATTGGCGAGAACATAATAGGTTCAGATCTGACATCATGGCACTCGGGCCCTAGTGACAAGCATTGAGCATAACAAAGTAGTAGCAACATCAATCTAGAACATAGTGGATACTAGGGATCAATCCCCGTCAAGAACTAACTCGATTACATGATAGATCTCATCCAACTCATCACCGTCCAGCAAGCGTGCGATGAGATTACTCACGAATGATGAAGAGCATCATGGAATTGTCAATGGAGAAAGGTTGATGATGACGATGGCGACGATTTCCCCTCTCCGGAGCCCGAAACGGACTCCAGATCTGCCCTCCAGATGAAGAAGAGGATGTGGCGGCGCCTCCGTATCGCAAAACGTGATGAAATCTTCTCCCTGATTTTTTTCCGGGCGGGACGGAATAAATAGAGCTGAGTTTGGGGGCGGTGCTGCCATGTAGGCCCCACAAGCCTGCACGGCGCTGCCTAGGGGGAGGCCGCAACCTGTGGGCTTGTGCCCCACTGGCACGCCACCTCTGGTGGATCTTTGCGCAGGTATTTTTCTTTTATTCCAGAAAAAATCTCTGTAAATTTTCAGGACATTCCGAGAACTTTCATTTCTGCACAAAAACAACACCATGGCAATTTTGCTGAAAACAGCATCAATCCGGGTTAGTTCCATTCAAATCATGCAAATTAGAGTCCAAAACAATGGCAAAAGAGTTTGGAAAAGTAGATACGACGGAGACGTATCGATGCCCCTTGATGCAAGAAAGGAATAGGATTGGCTCAATCTTCAAGCAAGAAGACTGCACATTTTATATTTGTGAAAAATCACTTTGAGTCCATAGGAAAGCCAATACTATTAAAAGGGGATGAGGTATAATGATAAATTGGTTGCTCAAGTGCTTAGAGGTAGCCACCAAAAATACTTAGTCATTCTCCGACAAAATATCTCTGTCCAATCCAAAACCAGCAAAATTGTTGCCACCAACAATTTCCACTCGGCCCTAGCGATTTTACACTTGACAGATTATATGCCAAACCCTACCATCTAGGTACAACCAACTTTCATATCGGTGCCACCGAGATTCAGTGACCAACTTTCTGTTGAGAAGATTTCAAGAATCTGAATTTCCGAGTTTGAAATCGGTCACACCGAGATTTGGAAACTAGTCTAGGTCATCATATCGGTACCGCCGAGATTCCTATATCGGTCTCACCAAGAATTCAAAAGTTGCCACATTTAGTGCAACTCTGTACCACTAAGATTGTTTTCGGTGTCACCGAGTTGGACAATAATGTTGTAATGGTTGGATTTGGGGGGATGCCTATATATACCCCTCCACCTACCTCTCATTCACGAAGTAAGCACTCAGAACATTTTCTGAGAGAGATCCACCTACTGATGTGTTGAGATCAAGAGATTCCATTCCAACCATTTGAACCTTGATTTCTAGCCTCCCCAAGTTTCTTTCCACAAGATCAATCTCTCCTACCCCTACCAAATCTGAGAGAGAGTGATTGAATGTTGAGGAGACTATATTTAGAAGCACAAGAGCAAGGAGTTCATTGTTCTACCACATCTATTACCATTTGGAGGGTGGTGCCTCCTAGATAGGTTAGGTCTCTCTTGGGAACCTCCTACTTCGTGTTGTGTAGTAGAACCAAGATGTTTGTAAGGGCAAGGAGATCGCCTACATCATGAAGATCTACCGTGAGTGAGTCTAGTCCTGTGTGGACGAAAGTCGTGGTGGAATAGACGATGTTGCTTCTTCGTGGACCACTTGTGGGTGGAGCCCTTCCTGGACTCTCGCAGCAGTTACCCTCTGTGGGTTGAAATCTCCACTAACATGGACGTACGATAGTGCCGCGTATCGAAGCAATGCCAAAAATTGTCGTGTCAACCTTTGCATTTGACCTCCCTACCTTACCCTCTACTACACATTTGCATGTCTTACTTTCCGCTGCTATACTTCGTAGATTGCATGTGTACGGTGTACATGACTAGTCATAATTGCTAAAACTGGCCCACAACTAAAATTGGGAAAAGGCTAAGTTTTTATCTTATCAAGTAGTCTAATCACCCCCCTCAAGGCATACTTTGGATCCTACGGTAGGGGTGCGCAGCCATCCTCCATCTCCAGTTTCTTCTCCAACTTCACTGGCGCCATGGCCGACGCCTGTCGTGCGCATCCCGAGCACTAGGTGTTGGACGGCCATTACCGGCCAACCAGCGTCGCGACCACATCCGTCTTCGCCCCCGCCGCCCGCTGGTAGCAGTGCTTCATGTGGCCACCGATGCAGCAAGACGGTCGCCATGATGCGTCCCCCGCAGCATTTGTCTCAGCCTGCGTTCACATGGGGGAGCTAAATGCGTAGGACGCACTGCTCATCGCGAGCGAACAACTTCGCCACCGCCCGATGGACGTAGGGTACTACGCATGGGCGGACCACATCGCTGAACTCGTCATTGTCGCCACGAGGGCCTTGGCGCCTTACTTCCCGCTTCAGTCCTTGGTGCCGGAGGCGAGGGGCACATCCAACGACCCGCTCCCACTGTCGCGTGATGGCTCGCTCGATCTGCAGCCTGAGGGGGCCGAGAAGATTCGGCCTCACGCTGTTCTCCTGCTCCTCCGGGTCCCGGTGACTAGCTTCAGGCCACCGCCGGACCCCCGCGATGTCGCACCTGGAGAGGCCGGCGGGATGTTCTCCGGCCATCACAACGTACACTCCCACAACAAGGAGGATTGTCAGGAACTCGGGGACTCCCACAGCAAGCGTGCCGCTCGACGCTAAGACCGCGCTCGTAACGCCGAATGCGGGGGTGACCGTGACAGCGACAGAAGGGTCGACCTTGGTAGGTGCTCTCCTAGCCTCGCGGCGGCGGCGGAAGCGGTATGCCGCATGACGATGCTTGGTGCGGCTACCCCCGCGAGATGCGTCGTTGAGGCACCGCTGCCTTACTGCGACGACCACGCCCCCCGGGAGAGGGGTGTCACACGAGACGCTTGTGTCATGGGCCTCCGCTGCAATCTCATCCTCGAAGTTAGACCCATCAGACGAGGAGCTGGGCTGTGGAGGAGGACGCCGGGCGAGCCGTTTGAAGGGACGACGTGGTACATCGGTGTCATCTGACCCCGTGCCAGGAGCGGCACGAGCGGATGAGCCAGCAGAGTTCTTCCGGGCAGTGTGCTTAATCTTTGGCATGATTGGAAGGCCTACACGATTAGAAACCCAATGGGGAACGGTCACGGTCAAGACACATGAATGAACACATGAACTAGTGAGAAGGGGAACCAATCAAGAGGGAAACCGAGATTTACCTACAGATCGGAAGGAGAAAGGGATGGAATCAGCCAAGGGTATGGCCGGAAGAAGAATACCGCGGAGGAAGAGGGCAACCGGAAGAAGAAATCACGGGGAACAGCGCCTATGGCGGCTGGCGGCAGCTGTGGAGGGAGAGAAAGAGGGTGCGTGCTGGCTAGGGCAAGGCCCGGCCCCGTCCCTCTATTTATAGAGGCTCCCGATGTGTCGGACGTCCGACGGGCGTCGGACGTCCGGAGGGCATCAGCCGTCGGACGACCGACAGGTGCCGGACGACCGGAGTGTGTCAGCCGTCAGACATCCAAGAGGCATCGGACGTCCGAGAGGGAAGTAGGCAGAGGCAATTTCTGGAATCTTGATGATGAGGTGATTTGAGTGAATCGAGCGGAGGTAGCATCCAACAGTCATTACATATAGTAACTATACCTTCCATCGCTCGAACAGTAGAGTATGTTGTGGGTTTAACCACCAAGTTCAAGTGCTACATCGAGACAGGGACACTTAAGCATTTTCTGGCATGCTCATGATGGTGAAGTGATAAGGAGCATTTTCGTGTGTGTAGCAACCAAGAGCCTCTCAACTAACATATTTTGGACATGGTATGCTGTAAATCTTCTAACTCGATTACTATGATAAGTGTGGGTCCAAAATACGGTCAGACGCATGAGTGCATAGTGTTATGCACATGTTAACCTATTATAAGAGCAAGGCACATGACAGAAGGGCCATGGCACAAATTTGTCTCATACATATGACCATGAAGAGCTAAGAGAGCACCAACACTAAGCATTTCATCAGTGTGATTGAGAAGGACATGCAGGAAATTACATAGTGGAAAAAGTATTATGTTCATGCGATGATGCAACCTACACAGGGTTGACTCTAATGTTATGCATGCATGAAGTAAATACTTGTTACCGAAAAGCATTGATATGGCATAGAAGTAGCGGAGTCCTGCCTTGACTCTTATTTCTTCGTGACCAGCACCACCAACTTTTTCTGAGAATAAGTCAAGATAGCAATGCTTCTCCAAACTACCTAAACCACCATTCAAGTACAATATGGTCCCCAAACTCATTGGATCCGAAGTAGTTAGTCCAACTACCATATATATAGGGTAAAATCACTTAATTATGTGCTCATAGATATAAATTTTACTTTCATGCACACCTTAACCTTTTAATGGATATGTCAGATTTACCATATACATATATTGGATCAAAGATACGATAGACAAGGCATGTGAATCTACACATAGTAGATATGCCTACACAAGCCTATCAAAAACCAAGAATATACAAATTGGACAAATGAACACATAACTGTTAATTACGGAACATTCATGTTGTCCAAGATGGATCATGGTGACAAATCAACATATGATAGCACCCCAAGTTCAACACATGAACCGGTAAAAGCATCACACCATGTAAGGTATGCGTTTTGCATAAACTTACATGCATGTCTCACTCCAGTAGATATATCAGTGTAGGTAATATGATTATAACTCCCACAACATTATAAAGTAAATAATACAACCTCAAACACATGCATGGGAGATTATCGGAAGACACATTAATTTCTCGGCAAGTTATGTAGGTAAAATGGAGGAAAGGACGAAATAGGATGACCAAGAAAACACTACCAAGCAAGAGATACCATGTGTGAGTGAACACAATGGTATTTGGAATTATCAGTGGTGGTAGATGCCAAACGAGCACACAGATCATTTTATACTCATACAAGTGTGATATGGAAGTTTAGCCATAAGCATAATGTTTAGATACCATACGTTAACATCCCAATTAGCTAGAACATAGTGTAGAGAAATAATTTGAAAGGCTTGCATCATATATGCCCTTCCTTCAAGTACGATCTAGCAACTAAGCCATGAGTATAGGTGTAGTAGAATGTCATACTCACGCACATTTAAGGGATTTAAACACCAAAAAGGATATTATGCGAATTAAGTCACGTGGAGCACGACAAGCCACACAGTTATAGGATAACCCCATGTGGTAGATTCTGAGTGGCATACATCGGATGTTTATCTTACCAAGGGTTGTGGCATGCACAAAGCATATCACACTCCCTTAATGTGATAATCCATGTATTTATCATACAAGGCAATCAATCATCCAACTAAGCTAATAAGTGGATGCCAATTTGAACTTCGGATGGCTTTGACATCCAATGAAATTATTGGATAATCTTGCACCGTGGATACTAGATGGAGTCCAATACATATATACACATTTTGGGTTAGTGATGTGCGTAGAGCAGAACACTCCCCCTTAATGTGATGAGCTATTAACGTCTCAAATGACCCACACAACGGTGCAACTAGGATGCTAGTAATGATCAGGACTACACACAACTATATGACATACATAACGACCTACACATGATAGATAACACATAACAATTATACTAGTAGGCGCAACATGTCAAAGTACATGCTAGGAACCAAACCTAGACATGAGAAGGAGTGGGGCAGGCAACTTTCAATGTAAACAATTTAAGTACAAGTTACTACAAAGAGGCACATTGGATATGGGATATGAGCTCGATAATCCAAATGACTTGGCTTGAGGTAATACAAATGATGAAGAGTCCTCAAATCTTCATTGTGTATCCAAGTCTCCAATGTCCTCCAAAGTCACCTATTGATCAAGTTTGAGCTTGTTGGTCCCCAACTACGTTGGGCCCTAAGAGGTTAGTCACAATAGGCTTGGCAACCCAAATGGTTCTTTCTTGACACCATTTTGAGTACCAACAAACTTGGCAAACACATTGCCAACCTTATCCTTCCCAAGAGAATAGATATCATCAATATTGATTGGGTTGTATAAGTTACCTCTCGTGCAAGACGAAGCGACGTGACCCTTCTCACGACATAAGTAGCAACATCTACCCTTTGCTTTCTTCCCAGTTGATTTCTCACCTCGGGGAGTGTTGGCTTGGGTCTTATTGGAAAGAGGCCTTCCTTCAACTTGTAGCTGAGTATGTGATTGAGTTTGTGGCTGCTTCCCTTGTTGCTTGTGACTTTGAGACTTCGTCTTCAGAGGGCAAGATCTAACATGGTGCCCTTTAACTTTGCACTTGAAGCAAATGATTTTGGCTGAATTCTTGACTCGCTCTAGTCCCCTCTTGTTCTTGTTTGAGTTTACTCCAACATCATTTTTGTCATTCGGAGATGTTTGCTCACACAGGACGTTGTTGAGTGTGGACATCCCTTCATGACACTGTTCCAAGTCTTTCTTCAAAGAAGTGACTTGGGCCTTGAGCTCTTTGATTTCCTCTGCATGGTTAGTATCAACGCAAGTACTAGAGGAAGTGTAAGCTTCAATGTTAGAGCAACAAGGCAAGGAAAGTAATTCATCACACGAGGTAGCAACATTATGAGTAGACGAATTACGAGGACTAACACATGGATATATAGTACTTTGACTAGAAGTAGTGCCATTGTCCACATGAGGCTCACTTGATGATACTTTGGTGATGATAGCCTCATGAGCTAACTTTTGCACATTACGGGATGTTAGAAGATCGGCATGAGAGCTTGTGAGCATTACAAGGTTGTCTTCCAACTTCCCATAATTGCTAGTTAGTAAATTAAGTTGAGCACGTAGCTCAACATTCTCCTTCAATGCTGATACTTCAAATGAGGTAGAGTTAGATGTACAAGTGTCATCAACAATATGAGAGGAGTAAGTAGCAAATAGAGACTTCTCATGAGTGGATTGAAGCCCCTCATAGATCTTAGAGGTTTTGATGAGCTCTCCCTTGACATTATTGCATTCAAGGAGAAGCACCTCAAAATCATTTTTAAGTTTATCATGAGCAACTTCAATCTCTCCTTTTGAAGATCTTAAGTCTCTACATGCTTGATGACTCTTCTCAAGTTCATGTTCAAGTTGTTCACTTTTAGCTTGTTCATGATTAAGTGAATCATTACAATTTTCAAAGTAAGCAAGAACATCTTGAAATCTTTGAAGAGCGTTATTTTTAGCTTTGTGAAGAATTTTACTGATCACATAGATATTTTCAGTCAAGTCATCATCATCATCCTCATCGCAAATATCATCGTTATTGCACAAGGAAGATGATACCTCATTATTACGTCTTTCCATGAGGCACATGTGAACTGGAGGAGTTGATGGTGATTCTTTTGGTGAATCAGATTCTTCATTAGTCAAAAGTACTTCATATTTCTTTATTTCCCCTAAATATTTAGTCATAGAGCAACTAGGGAGAAACAAGATATTTTGATCAAGAGGACACGGGAAAGCAGGAATATCACCACAGACATTTGTCGAGGGATCTTTAGGTGAAATGCATGACCTATCAGCACAATAATTTACACTATGTGTGGTGCTAGATATGCTCATGTCCATAGAGGCTATGACATTTTCATCAACATATATTTCTTCACTCACCATGTCATTACCTTGTGAGATTGAAGATGCTGAGGTGTGCAAGCAATCGGATATGGAAGTAGTGGTGGACTCTTTATGATCGAAAAGAGTGAAGAGCTAATGCACCAACTCCTTCATCATAATATCGTCTTCATCAAGATTGGACCCACCATATATATCTTCAAGTTTAGTCCAAACTTCATGAGCTGACTTGCAAGTCGAGATAGACTTAAACACTTCAGGACTTATGGTTCGATGAATGGCAAGAAAAGCCTCACAATCAAGATACATCTCATTAGTAGATGAAGATGCATCATCCGTTTTATCGGCAATCCCTACAAGAATAATTCGTAAAGTATTTGGGCCCATGGCCCGAAAGTGATGGAGCATACGAATTCTCCATAGGGTATAATTTGTGCCATCAAAGTCAAAGGTGTCATTGTGCACTAGTCCAATAGTCGACATCGATACTCTCTAGGTCGTGAAACCTAATTAAAGAGAGACCTCGCTCTGATACTAATTGAAAGGACCACGATAACGCCTAGAGGGGGGTGAATAGGCTATTTAAAAACTTCTTCGGATTTGGCTTAAACCTAATGCGGAAATAAACTAAGAGGATACTTTTCAAGCACGAATCCTAAATGCAGTAGGCACCGCAACGTGCACCAAAACGCGATCTACCAAGATGGACACAACACGGTTACTAACAAGCACAAGTAAGTTACACAAACTTACTTGAGCTATATCACACGACGAGTAGGTGAACAACACAAGATACTAGATCACACTATAGCACACGATATATCAAAAGCTGCAAGTGTGAACGTGTGGATATAAAGGGTATGCTTGAACGATTAATCTTGTACAAAGAAATAGCCAACACAATATAATGAGAAAAAACAATATGCAATGTATGTATGCTCAAGTAACACAAGTAAACCACAAGTAAGGAGTTAGTGTTAAGGATAACCAAGGTCACTGAGACAAAGATGTATCCCGATGTTCACTTCCTTGGAGGGAAGCTAGTCACCGTTAGAGAGGTGGATGTTACCACGAAGGCACACCAATGCCACGAAGGCTCACCCTATTCTCCCTTTGAGATAACACCACGAAGGCGTTTCTCAACCACTAGTGGTAAGCCTTTGAGGTGGCTTCCAAACCCTCACAAACTTTTCCGGGGGTAATCACACGGATTGATTCCTCTCCGAAGAACTCCTACCGCCTAGGAGTCTCCAACCTCCAAGAGTAACAAGATCACGGGGAATGCTCAAAACTTGCTCAAATCTCAAATAGCTTGGGTTGAGAGGAGGAGAGGGAGACGATATATCTTTTGATTGGAACAACTCTCAAAGGGGCTCACAAATGCTCTTGGGATCTAAGATTTGGTGTGAGCAAATGTGTGTGAGGTAGAAATGTGTTCTTATGAAGATATGGCTGTGTTGGACCCCCTCTCACGAAGTGGGAGGGAGGTATATATAGTGGGGAGTCTAAAGTAACCGTTGGGGTTACTTAAGTCTAACAGTGGTCGGACGTCCGACGGTTTTCGGATGTCCGACAGGCGTCGGACGACCGAAGGAGTGTTCATATCAGTTGGCCACTGTGTAGTCGAACAGGGACCGGACGTCCGAAAAGAAAAGGTCGGATGACCGAGAGTTCAACTCTGTTCAAGGGCACTGAATTTCCAAAAGTGGTCGGACGTCCGGCCCTCGGACGACGGGCGGAGGCCGAAAGTCCGAGTTATTTGACTCTGGTGCAAGAGGTTCCGGTTTTCGGAAGTGGTCGGGCGTCCGGTCCTCGGACGTCCGGAGGGAGCCGGATGTCCGAGACTTTGGCTCTGGTATAGGGTTCCGGATTTCCGAAGTGGTCGGGCGTCTGGCCCTCGAACGTCCGGAGAGAGCTGGATGTCCGAGGCTTTGGTTCTGTTTTGGAATCAAACAAGAGCAGAGGAGATGTGGCTTGAGCAGAGAAGTAGAGATGTAGTTTTGAGCAAATTTATCGCAATACCCAGTGATCCCCTCTTAATAGTGCGGGATCCCTTTGAGTTAGCCTTTCACTTGAGCTTGGTGTTGTTGTTCCTTCTTGACTCAAGTTGAAAGCAAGACATGATGAAGTCTTCAAGAAGCTCTCCCATACACAATGTGGAAAGCCTAGCTTGTGTATTCATCTTCATCTGTCCACCATGTGAGCATCCACAAGATTCAAGCATGTAGTACTCAGGAATGCTTATCTTGATCTTGTCCTTGTTAGCACATGGGCTTGTCCTTATCAACACAAGATCATTAACAATAGCTTAAAAGGGGATTAGTGATTAGTTATCTATATGTGTGTTGTCAGCAACACCAAAACACGATTAAGGGTATGACTGCACTTTCACCTAGGGGCCCATGGAGGCGCGCCTTGGCACACGCCCCCACGGGCAGGGATAGTGCTGCCAAGCTCCAAGGGCATGGGAGTTCATTGTTCATGATATCAACAAGCTGCAAGGGGTGTAGGTCACGTGCACCTCGTGATGTGTCGAGATCCCGCGGGCTCGTCAAGCCTAAGGACCAGGCAGCCTGAGGACTCGGCTGTCCTCCCCGGTGGGGTAGACCTCCAAGGTACGTAACGACGGGCGGCCTGACGCACCCGCGATGGTTGGGCCGTCAAGTGACTTTTTGGATTGTTCGGATATAGTAGATCCTAGCATTTCGCATCACCCCAAGCGGGTGTTTCCTGAATATGTAATGAACTTGATTAACGTTCACTTGAGATGGTGTCGTTTTTCTTAATCCTAAGCTTTAGTGTCAAGCCGCCACCATGCAACCGGACTCCTTAGGCCATATGGGGCATGATGGATCTCATGCTTGGGCCACAGGAGCGTTGTGTCGCCATACGTGTTCCCTCGCCGAGGCACGAGAAAGCTCCCGAGGCGAGCCCTCTGGAGGAGGACCCCTTGATACGTCTTCGTCGTATTTACTTTTCCGAACTCTTTTTCCCTTGTTTTGGACTCTAATTTGCATGATTTGAATGGAACTAACCCGGACTAACGCTGTTTTCAGCAGAATTGCCAAGGTGTTTTTTTGTGCAAAATTAAAAGTTCTTGGAATGTCCTAAAAATTTACGAAGAATTTTTCTGGAATAAAAGAAAACACCAGCGCAAAGATCCACCTGAGGGGGCGTGCCACTGGGCCACAAGCCCACAGGCCGAGGCCACCCCCTAGGCCGCGCCGTGAGGGCTTGTGGGGCCCAAGTGGCACCACCGCCCCCTAACTCAGCTCTATTTATTCCGTCTCGCCCGGAAAAAAATCAGAGAGAAGGATTCATGGCGTTTTACGATACGGAGGCGCCGCCACCTCTTGTTCTTCATCTAGAGGGCAGATCTGGAGTCTGTTTTGGGCTCCGGAGAGGGGAAATCGTCGCCATCATCATCATCAACCTTCCTCCATCGCCAATTCCATGATGCTCTTCATCGTTCGTGAGTAATCTCATGGTAGGCTTGCTGGACGGTGATGAGTTGGATGAGATCTATCGTGTAATCGAGTTAGTTTTGACGGGGATTGATCCCTAGTATCCACTATGTTCTAGATTGATGTTGCTACTACTTTGTTATGCTTAATGCTTGTCACTAGGGCCCGAGTGCCATGATTTTAGATCTGAACCTATTATGTTGTCGCCAATATATGTGTGTTTTAGATCCTATCTTCCAAGATGTAGTCACCTACTATGTGTTATGACCCGGCAACCCCGGAGTGACAATAGCCGAAACCACTCCCGGAGATGACCATAGTATGAGGAGTTCATGTATTCACCGCGTGTTAATGCGTTTCTCCGGTTCTTTATTAAAAGGAAAACCTTAATATCCCATAGTGTCCATTAGGACCCCGCTGCCACTGGAGGGATGGACAGAAGATATCATGCAAGTTCTTTTCCCTAAGCACGTATGACTACATATGGAATACATGCCTACATTAGATTGACGAACTGGTGCTAGTTACATATCTCTCCGTGTTATAGCTGTTACATGATGAATCACATCCGTCACACTCATCCATCACCAATCCACTACCTACGAGTCTTTTACTACTGGTCCTTGCTACGTTACTTTGTCCAGGCTTGTCCATTGCTACAAAAGGGATTGGGCCACTTTGCTACTACCGTTGCTACTGTTGTTACTCTACTGCTGCTGCTACTGCTGTTCCTTGCTACTTTGCTATTACTTGTTGCAAGATCCTTTTTCGACACCATTGCCGGGGAAGAATAGTTCCCCGTCCACGTGCAACTTACTGGCGCCATTGATACAACAGTTAGGAATAGTCTGCCGTCAAGAGATCTTTTTCTAGCACCGTTGCTATCATACTACTTTGCTACTGATACTTTGCTTGCAGACACTAATCTTTTAGGTGTGGTTGAATCTGACAAACTCAGCTGCTAATACTTGAGAATATTCTTTCGCTTCCCCTTGAGGCGAAACAACAAATTTGGGCTGAATACTCTACCCTCGAAAACTGTTGCGATCCCCTACACTTGTGGGTTATCAAGACCATTTTCTTGCGCCGTTGCCGGGGAAGCAAAGCTATATTCTTTGAGTCACTTGGGATTTTTGTCTGCTGGTCACTATGAATAATCCGAAAGATCCAAGAACTAAAATCTTGCCTTCCACTACGAGGAGAGGTAAGGAACCGCCATCTAGCTCTGCACTTGATTCACCTTGAGTTATGAGTAAGTTTGCGACATCACCTCCTGCTAGAAATCTTGATATGTCGCATGTGCTTGATGATGCTACTTATGCTGCCCATGATGCTTATGATGATGCTATGCTTGATGCTAGCCTGATGATGCTATGCTTGATACTATGCCTGATGATGCTATGCTTGATACTATGCCTGATGATGCTATGCTTGATACAGCTTTGCCACTTGGTGTATTCCTTGATGCACATACTGCTAGAGTCGCTGTTAGATGTGATGATACTTCTAAAACTGTTGATACTATTGAAGTACAACCTGCTATTATGCCTGAATTGCCTGTTATGCCTGATACGCGCTATGTTATGGAGGGAGAGATAGCTGAGGACTTTCTTGCGTGTAAGGATAGCTATGATGTTGAGAAATTACTACGCAAGTGGAAAGAAAAATCTCTGAACGCTAGGATGAAATACGACCCGAAGTTTGCTACCTCGCCTATCTTTGTGACCGATAAGGATTATGAATATTCTGTCGACCCTGAGTTAATCACTCAAGTCGAATCTGATCCTTTTCACGGTTATGAGTCTGAAACGGTTGTAGCCCATCTTACGAAACTGCACGATATAGCCACCCTATTCACTAGTGAGGAAAAGATCCACCACTACTATATCCTCAAGTTGTTTCCTTTCTCTCTAAAGGATGATGCTAAGACCTGGTTCACTTCTCTTGCTCCTGGTTGTGTGCGTAGTCCCCAGGATATGGTCTACTACTTCTCTGAAAAATATTTCCTTGCCCATAAGAAGCAAGCTTCCTTGCAGGAAATATACAACTTTGCTCAAGCTAAGAAAGAGAGTCTCCCACAAGCTTGGGGGAGGCTTATCCAGCTACTGAATGCTTCGCCTGATCACCCTCTTGAGAAGAATGAAATACTTGATATCTTCTATAATGGACTTACCGATGCTTCTAAAGACCACCTAGATAGTTGTGCCGGTAGTGATTTTAGGGAACGAACAGTAGAACAAGCTAAGATCCTATTGAATAACATCTTGTGCAATGAGAATGCTTGGACTATTCCCAAACCACCTCCTAAGCCAACTCCGAAGAAAAGAGGTATTCTATTCCTCAGTCCTGAAGATATGCAAGAAGCCAAGAAATCTATGCGAGAGAAAAGCCTTAAATTTGAAGATATCAAAAATCTACCAACTATCGAAGAGATCCATGGTCTTGATAACCCGATACAGGTAGTAGAAGTAAATTCTCTGCGTAGGTTTTGTGAGAGTGATATTCCTTTTGATAAACCAGCTAGCTTCTGCCTGGATGAATTTGATTACTTTGTTGCCAAACAACAAAGTTTCAATGATTATGTGAGCAGACAGTTGGAATAGAATGCTCGTATGCTTAGTCATTTAAGTGCTTGTGTGGACAGAAATGTCAATGATCTTAAGCTTCTGAGTAAACATGCCTCTATGGTTACTACTCAGGTAGAACAAGTACTTAAAGTTCAAAATGACTTTCTCGATGAGTTGAATGACAATTCTGTTAGAGTCGTTACTAGAGGCAGTAGAATGACCCAGGAACCTTTGTATCTTGAGGGTCATCCGAAGAGAATTGAACAAGATTCTCAAGGAGTTAGCACTGATGCACCTAGTCATCCTAGAAAGAAGAAGAAAGATGATAGGAATTTGCACGCTAGCAACCCTGTTGCTGCTACACGTGAGAGTCCAAACGATGCCTCTATTTCTGATGCTAAAAAACAATCTGGTGATCAACATGAGCCTAATGATAATATCAATTGTGATGTTCATGAAGATGCTCAACATAGCAATGCTAAGGATGTGGAGATTGAGCCAGTTCATCTAGATAACCCACAGCCTAAGACTAAAAGATACGATAAGAATGACTTCGCTGCTAGGAAGCATGGTAAAGAAAGGGAACCATGGGTTCAGAAACCCATGCCCTTTCCTCCCAAACCATCCAAGAAAAAGGATGATGAGGATTTTGAGCGATTTGTTGAAATTATCAGACCTGTCTTTCTGCAAATGCGTTTGACAGATATGCTCAAAATGTATCCCTATGCTAAGTACATGAAAGATATTGTGACTAATAAGAGGAGGATACCTGAGGTTGATATTTCCACCATGCTCGCTAATTATACCTTCAAGGCTGGAACTCCTAAGAAACACGGTGATCCCGGTGTGCCCACTATACCTTCCTCCATTAACAGTAACTACGTTAGAACTGCTTTATGCGACCTTGGAGCCAGTGTTAGTGTTATGCCTCCCTCTCTTTATCGTAGACTTGAACTAGATAAGTTGACACCCACTGAAATCTCTCCGCAAATGGCCGACAACTCAACTGCTTTCCCTATCGGCATTTGCGAGGATGTGCCTGTTGTGGTTACTAACGTCACTATCTTAACAGACTTTGTTATCTTGGATATTCCCGAGGACGATGCCTTGGCTGTCATCCTCGGAAGACCCTTTTTAAACACCGCAGGGGCTGTTATAGATTGCAACAAAGGCAACTTCACTTTCCATGTCAAAGGTAATGAGCATACGGTGGACTTTCCGAAGAAACAATATCGAGTACATTGCATCAATGATATCGAAAAAACTTCGTCGATTCTTATTGGGAGCTTTGAATGCCCTATTCCTCGTGTCAAGATGAAGTATGATTTGCTTGTTGGGGAGATAAACGTCCCCATTGAGGTGACCTAGTGACTATTCTAAAATTCTCCATTCTCTTTTGTGATTCGAAAAGTTTTGTCGAGGATACTTGATCAACTTCAGTGACGGATTTCTTTTGATGACCATGAGATGGATGAATCGAGGAGTCACAAACCTCTGTTCCAAGCTTTCACTTTAGGTTGCTTAAAAGAAAAATGATAGATTTAGTTTAGTTTTCCCTGTTTTCTGTTTTAGCATCCGGTAGAAAAGTACCCCGAAAATAAAAGTTCTTCAAACGTCCTGAAAATCAAGTATGATTTTTTGTGGATTTTTTGAAAAATACTGAGACAAAGAGCTTGTCTGGGAGCTGCATCAGTGGGCCACAAGCCCAGGGGGCGCGGGCACCCCCCTGGCCGCGCCACCCAGGCTTGTGGGGCCCACAGGCACCCCCTCTACTCATTCTTGCTCTCATCTGGTTCTCCTACCTCCAGAAAAAATCGTTTCGCAGCTCAAACCCGTGTTCTTGCTCCTCTTGCTGGGATTTTCTATCTCTTTGCTCAAATCACCATTCTCTGAACTGTTTTGGGGAAATTACTCCTTGGTAAGTGACTCCTCCATTGGTCCAATTAGTTTTCCATATTACCCTTCCTGCTCTTGCCTTCTTTGACTTTCAGGTAAAACGGAGATATTACATAACTAGAGGAGAGGCAGAGGACTATGAGAGGGAGGCAAAGGCTGCTCGTCTCCGTGAGGCAACTATTTAGGCAGTGGCTGCACCGCTCCCGTATAACCCCCATTATGATTTTGGGTTTCGCCAGGACCATCCTTGGGAGTAGACCAACTTAGGCCAAAAGCCTAAGCTTGGGGGAGTACGTGTTTCTCACCGACTTTACAATCTTGCTTATGCTTTCACTTTGTTCCTCGGTGTTCACACTTTGCCACTGCATCATCCATGCTAGTTTATTTCTTCTTCTCGTTTTCTTTTCGTGTGTCTATCTAGTTTGAGAAAACCAAAAAAGATTTTCTTTTTCTTCTTTTGTTTGTTGGGAGCTTTCCCGTGTAGATAGTTTTCTTTTTCTTTGGGTAAAGGTAGAAGATATTGGTTGCAATGTTTAGTGGCTCTTGCATGTATACATGTTTAGCTTTCATAGAGCCATATTACTTTGTCTTCTCCTTTGTGTTTGCCTGCAGATTCCAGCTTTAGTCCAATGCACGAGCACTCTTATTATTGTTCACATCATTCATTTGTGCAAGTGAAAGGCAATAATGATGATATATGATGAAGTGACTGAGCCTGGAAAAGCTGGTATGAACTCGATCTGTTTTGTTTTTGTAAATATGACTAGCTCATCATGCCTGATTCAACTTTGTTGTGAGAGAAACATGTTTGCAATGACAACTTAGAGATCATAGTTGCTTATGCCATGCTTACTTAGCTAGGAGGTTATAATGGTTTGTCTTGGATGCCCACATGAATGTTGAGATGACTATGATGTAGTATGATAGGATGGTATCCTCCTTTGAATGATTCAAGTGGCTTGACTTGGCGCATGTTTACGCATGTAGTTGAAACAAAGTCAACATAGCCTCTATGATATTCATGTTCATGGTGATTTATGTCCTACTCATGCTTGCACTCAATGTTAGTTAATCTCAATGCATTTTGATGACTGTTGTCGCTCTCTAGTTGGTCGCTTCCCAGTCTTTTGCTAGCCTTCACTTGTACTAAGCGGGAATACTGCTTGTGCATCCACTTCCATAAACCCAAAGTTGTTCCATATGAGTCCACCATACCTACCTATGTGCGGTATCTACCTACCGTTCCAAGTAAATTTGCATGTGCCACTCTCTAAACCTTCAAGAAATAATCTGTTTTGCATGCCCGAACCGCTCATGTGGTGACAGGGGGCTATTGGTATCTTCCATGCTAGGCGTGTTATCCTCGAGATGTGTTTATTCACTATCATTCACGAGAAAGGGGCCGGTAAATGGAATTCCCAGTTCCATGCTCAAATCGAAAATATAATTGCAAACAAAACTCCCCCAGGATTGATGTTGTTATGGACGGTACCCGAGTATTCGGGTAGCCGTGGAGTGTGATTGATTGGTGGTGGGGGAGTCAAAACATTATTTTTCTGTTTGGGAACCGCCTATAGCATGTGTAGCATGGAAGATGTTGAGAACTCTTAGTCATTGCGTTGACAATGAAAGCATGCCACCCAAAATTATTATCTCTGTTTTCAAAGCTTGAGCTCTGGCACCTCTGCAAATTAATGCTTCCCTCTACGAAGGGCCTATCTATTTATGTTCCAGTTGAGCCATCCTCCTGTTACAAAAGAACCAATTACAGAGCACCTCTGTCATTTTTATGCTTTGCTTTTAACTGTGTTGAGTATGACTATGACTAGATTTTAATTGCCATGAATTACAATGTTTAGTCAGCCCTTGGTCTTTGAAGGTACCCTGCATTTATGTTTTGTGGTCTCAGAAAGATCTAGCGATATACCATCTTTTTGTACTGCTTCATGTTGTTTTGATTGAAGTGTTGACGTTTGAGGCTTATTATTATTTGCTCGCTAGTTGATTGTGCCATTGATATGAGTTTACCGTGAGACCTAGATGTAATTTGCTTATGTGGTTTGCTTGTGATCTTGCAAAAATTCTGGTTATGAGTTAGGCATAGTTGCAACAACAAGATCAAACAGAGTTCGTCAAAGTTTTTCTTTTGTCTCTTTCAGTTTGTCAACTGAATTGCTTGAGGACAAGCAAGGCTTTAAGCTTGGGGGAGTGGATACGTCTCCGTTGTATCTACTTTTCCGAACTCTTTTGCCCTTGTTTTTTACTCTAATTTGCATGATTTGAATGGAACTAACCCGAACTAACGCTGTTTTCAGCAGAATTGCCATGGTGTTGTTTTTGTGCAGAAATAAAAGTTCTCGAAATGTCCTGAAAATTTACGGAGAATTTTTCTGGATTAAAAGAAAAATATTTGCGCAAAGATCCACCTAAGGGGGCGTGCCAGTGGACCACAATCCCACAGGCCGCGGCCACCCCCTAGGCCGCGCCGTGAGGGCCTGTGAGGGCCTATTTATTCTGTCTCGCCCGGAAAAATCAGAGAGAAGGATTCATCGCGTTTTACGATACGGAGGCGCCGCCACCTCCTGTTCTTCATCTGGAGGGCAGATTTGGAGTCCGTTCTCGGCTCCGGAGAGGGGAAATCATCGCCATCGTCATCATCAACCTTCCTTCATTGCCAATTCCATGATGCTCTTCATCGTTCATGAGTAATCTCATCGTAGGCTTGCTAGACGGTGATGAGTTGGATGAGATCTATCATGGAATCGAGTTAGTTTTGATGGGGATTGATCCCTAGTATCCTCTATGTTTTGAGATTGATGTTGCTACTACTTTTCCATGCTTAATGCTTGTCACTAGGGCCCGAGTGCCATGATTTCATATCTGAACCTATTATGTTGTCGCCAATATATGTGTGTTTTAGATCCTATCTTGCAAGATGTAGTCACCTACTATGTGTTATGACCCGGCAACCCCGGAGTGACAATAGCCGGAACCACTCCCGGAGATGACCATAGTATGAGGAGTTCCTGTATTCACCGCGTGTTAATGCATTGGTCCGGTTCTTTATTAAAAGGAGAACCTTAATATCCCGTAGTTTCCATTAGGACCCCGCTACCACGGGAGGGATGAAGAGTAGATTTCATGCAAGTTCTTTTCCCTAAGCACGTATGACTACATACGGAATACATGCCTACATTAGATTGACGAATGGGAGCTAGTTACATATCTCTTCGTGTTATAGCTGTTACATGATGAATCACATCTGTCACACTCATCCATCACAGATCCACTGCCTACGAGTCTTTTACCACTGGTCCTTGCTACGTTACTTTGTCCAGGCTTGTCTGTTGCTACAAAAGGGATTGGGCCACTTTGCTACTATTGTTGCTACTACTGTTACTCTGCTGCTGTTGCTACTGTTGTTCCTTGCTACTTTGCGGTTACTTGTTGCAAGATCCTTTTTCGACACCGTTGCCGGGGAAGAATAGTTCCCCGTCCACGTGCAACTTACTGGCGCCATCGATACAACAGTTAGGAATAGGGTGCCGTCAACAGATCTGTTTCTGGCACCGTTGCTATCATACTACTTTGCTACTGATACTTTGCTTGTAGACACTACTCTTTCAGGTGTGGTTGAATCTTACAAACTCAGCTGCTAATACTTGAGAATATTCTTTCGCTTCCCCTTGAGGCGAATCAACAAATTTGGGCTGAATACTCTACCCTCCAAAACTGTTGCGATCCCCTACACTTGTGGGTTATCACCCCTTCAGAGGCTCCCATGTCTCCAGGCTTGACGCCGCGCGCCTAGAGACGGGAGGTGGGGCCCCATCAGAGGCGCCCATGTCATTCTCTTGGAGACGCCATACTCCTGGGGACGGAGGGTGGGGCCCCCCTCAAGATCACCCATCTCTCCAGGCCCCACGTCACTCTCTTGGAGATGGAGGGTGGGAGCTCAGAGTCAAGCACCCAGAAGTCTACCCGTGACACTCTCACATAAGAATGAGTGGGTTGTATACGCCCGGAGCCTCCTAAGTGGAAGCCCACGACGAGGCGCATCGTCACCTCGGTGGAGGGCTCCTCCCACGCTGAAGTGGAAGTCCCTATGGTCAGCGCTGGCGAAATGAGTGTCGAACCGCAACTATGCCCGTGCCATAGTGGAAGCCCCTTGCATCGCGCCTGGGGAACGATCGAAGAAGACGTCCTGCAGGCCACAACTAACACTTATTTTAGGTTGACCCATGCTGGATACGACAGACGCATTTATTTCTAGGTTGATCCGTGCTGGACACGGAAGCCGCTTTTATTCCTTTCTTTCTTTGACTTGTGAACGAGCTCACTAGCCTGGCCCGTGCTGTATATGGCAGCTGCACCTCCCCTTTTTGGGCTCGCAAAAAAGTTAGCTTTGGTTTTCTGGTGAAGGTCTTGGTCTTCTGGTTTTCGTGGAGTTTCCTTGGTTTTCTCTCCTCTTACCATGCCCGCACCTGCGGGAGCCCCATGCATCACGCTGGGGAGGAGACAAGAAAGATCTTCCCCCACGGCAAGCGCCCGGTGGATTTACATGGGCCTCACGCTCGTGGGGGCTCAGTGTGGTGTCTTCGGGTCTGCCGTGGCAATGTTGGGAGCCTGGACAACCTGGCTCTAGCTCGCGGGAACACCCCATGCACGCGTCCCCTCATCAAGGCTCGAGGGGCCCATACTTCTCATGCAACCCCCAGATACAAGCGGACAAGCACGCACCATCAAGACAATGTGTCTTCCCCCACCTGACCTTCCTCAAGGGGCCTCGCGAGGCGGGCCCTGCAAGTAGCAGCCACTCGCGCGACATGCTCGTGCGAAGAAGGCGAGCCCCCTGAGCGCCGCGCCTCGGGATCCCTCACACCCACGCTCGGGGCCTAGGCCCTAGCACCACGAGGCATCGAAGCGACCGTAGAGGAGGTGAAAGCTCGATATGGAGTACTAAGGGGAAGTTTATTGTCGACACAAAATAGCGTTCAAATCAGTTCGAGGCGTGAAGGAAGTAACCCCTTTTACACGCCCCCACGAAGCCAGCATGTTGCATTGCAGGAAAAAGTAGGCGACGCAAAATAAGGAAGATCGAGTTCCTGAAGCACCACCGCCACGCGGCTCGGACAGGACCCTCGCGAGGGTATCAGCCTCATGAGGCCCGCAAAAACAACCCTTGTCGGGGGCTTCACGGCGCGCCCGTAGGGCCTTGTCGAGGGGCTGCACCTAGGGTCTTCGCGGGGGAGCGTTGCCGAGGGAACGTGAAGCTAGATGGCACTCAACAGACTCTGACATTTGGGCCCCTTGTGCGGGACCCAAGCGCAAGGTGAAGAGCACACGAAACTTGGAATAGGGCGCTTCGCGGCGAGGCCCCTTAAAGCAAAGTCGAGCATGAAGAAACTGCCTAGCTAGGCGGGAGCAGGCACTAAAAGCGCTCAGGGGCTGCCGGCCCGCGTCCTTAACTCATGTCAGGAATGGGGCGTGAGGGACCTCGTGTTGTGGGCCCTCACCGGCCAGAGCACAGGAGACGCACGGGAAAAATGGAAGACCTCGTGAAAGGGACGAAGGCACCCAAAGCGTAACAGGCAAGTACTACTCAAGGCGAAAATATGTTACAAAACATCTGACACCCCCCCCGGGGGGGGGGGCAAAGGTTTCTTTGGTGCAATAGGACAAAGATGGGAAAGCTTAAGCAGAGGAGGCACGGTCTTCGCTATGGCTCTCGGAAGCTGCGGTGCCAAGGCTATCGCTCCCCTTGGAAGGCACCGTCTGGGCAAACCGCCTGACCAGGGACTCCACATGCTCGTGCACCTCATCCCCGAGGGGTCTTCGAAGCTCCACGGGTACCGGCTCCATCGCGCGGGAAAGGTCGAACGCAGAGTCATGGTGACGCGGTTTGGAGAAGACATGTCTTAGCGCATTGCCGTAGAGGTCGCGCGCGCTGGACTCGGTGTCTTCCTCCACCTTGGAGACGTCCAACTCTAGTGCCTCCATCATATTGAGGAATAAGTTGGGGTGGCCCCCATCACTGTGCACTTGTGCCAGCGTGGGAGAGTCCCTTATGAAGCGGCAGAGCGTTCCGCCTGCATGACGGGCAAGCCCAGGAACTGCTCGGCGCGCCGCGCCTCCATGCGCCGCGCGTGTGATGCGTCATCCTGGGCCACAAGCGACTTCAACTCCTCCTTGGCCTCCCCTTCGCTCCTGGAGGCGGCCTCCAGGGCGGCGTGGGCACCCTGCAGTTGGGCCCTAAGCATGCCCACCTCCTCTTGGAGCCCGTCGTACTTGAGCTGGAGGCAGGCTTCCTGCCAGACGAGCTTGTTGTGGTACTCCTCCACGGAAACCACCCGATCTCGAGCCACCTTCGTGTTTGCATCAGCAAGGTCTTCCTCACGCACCACCGCGAGAGCGACCTCTTTGGCGAGAACGCGCCCTTCTAGGGCCTCGAGGTGGTCACGCTCTACCTCTTGGTTGCGGGCATTCCGGAGGCCTCCCTCTTGTGGAGGTCCACGATCGCCTCTAGCTCGATGATGGCGGCCTCCCTAAGGGCCAGGTTCACCCCACGCCCGGGGCTCTGAGAGATATACGCTGCGACTTCGGTCACGCGCCCCTAGGGTTGTGTCGTCACTCTAGGGAGGGTCGCGGATCCTTCGATCCCTACGAGGCAAAGTACGACGGAAGAGGCCTCACCAACTGGCAACATGCGAGGGGCGCCCCCCTCGGGGCTTCCCTACGCCTCTTGGGTGCTGTCACCCTAGAAAGATCTGTGACCAGATTCATCAGATCACGCATGATATGCAAGGAAATGCAATAACGATAGCACACTTACTCGTCGGCGACGGCCTAGTGCCAGCGCTCTGGGGTTGGCCTTGGGAGGCAGACCTCGTTGCCCCCGGAGAATGACGACAACGCCGAGGGCCCCGCCCACATTTTGGCGCTCATGGCATCCTCATTGGCCGCCATTGTAGGATCGAAAGTATGTCTAGAGGGGGTGACTTGACAGGATAAGAACTTAGCCTTTTCCCAATTTTATTGAGGGCAAGTTTTGGCAGTTATGGCAAGTCAAGTACACCCTACACATGCAGTTCCAAGAGTATAGGAGCGGAATGTAAAACATGCAAGTGTAAAGTAAAGGAGTGAGGTATGGAGATCAAACGCATCAGGTTGACATGACAATTTTTGGCATGGTTCCGATAGGTGGCGCTATCGTACGTCATGTTAGTGGAGACTTCAACCCACGGAGGGTGACAGATATGAGAGTCCACGGAGGGATCCATCCACAAGGGGTCCACAAATAAGTGGCATTGTCTATTTCACGACGGCTTCCGTCCAAACAGGACTACCTCACTCACGGTAGATCTTCATGACGTAGGCGATCTCCTTGCCCTTACAAACATCTTGGTTCAACTCCACAACACGAAGTAGGAGGCTCCCAGGCGACACCTAACCAATCTAGGAGGCAGCAACCTCCAAAAGGTAATAGATGTGATAGAACGATAAACTCCTTGCTCTTGTGCTTCTAAAGATAGTCTCCTCAATACACAATCACTCTCTCATAGAATAGGCATGGGTAGGAGATATTGATTTGGTGGAAAGCGGTTTGGGGAGGCTAGAGATCAAGTTTCAAATGAATGGGTTGTAATATCTTGATGTCAACACATGAGTAGGTTGCTCTCTCTCAGAAAAGCAGCCAATATCCAACTGTTACACCTAAAGTGGACAAGTCGGTGACACCGAAGACATGAACTCGATGGTACGATTTGCACTAAAGGAAGCAACTTTTGAATCTCGATGGAGCCCATATACACAACTCGGTGGTACCGAAAAGGTGGCTAACAGTGAAATGACACAACTCGGTGACACTAATACCCAAACTCGGAAATTCCGATTTTGTGTACCGAGGCAATAGAAAGTTGGTCGCCTAAACTCGGTAGCACCGATATGGTTTGGGTTGCACCGATTTCGTGGCTATGGCTAGGGTTCTGTCTGAGAGGAAAATTGCTAGTGCCGAATTGGAAAAGTTGGTGGCACCGATTTTGTGTATGAGGCTTTGGATAGAATGATTATTTTGGAAAATGACTGGGTATTTTTGGTGGCTCTCTCTAAGCACTTGAGCAACTATTTCATTTTAATACCTCACCCTCTTTCAATTGTATTGGCTTTCCTATGGACTCAAAAGTGATTCCCCACGAATATAAAATGAATAGTCTTCCAGCTTGAAGCTTGAGCCAATCTTATTCCTTTCTTTCATCAAGGGGCATCTCCACATAAGCCTTTAGCCAATGCATGTTTCGAACTTTTCTGAAATATACTTGGATAAACATATTAGTCCAATGATGCATATGTTGTGAACAAGTATCAAACCCACCCTAGGGAGCAATTGTGCTTTCAATATCCCCCTTTTTGGTAATTGATCACAAAATATAGATCAAAGCTTCGGCAAAAGATATAAGCAATGATTAGCATCGACGCTTTGAGAAGTATGTGAAAAGCAAAAGCTCCCCCTAAATTTGTGCATTATTTATAATTTGCGTTTGAATGCAAATGCACAATCAATTAGGATCATGGGTCACTCTTCCATGTCACATACATCTTGGTGGTGCGCATACAAGATAAGAATGAATAGTAATGCACATGACACCAACAAGATAAGTGAATAATCATCACATAGATAGCTTAAATATAAATAATGTAGCATCAACCAAGCAAAGTGTATGATCAAACACAGGAACAAGTAAAGTCAAAAGCTCTCTCTCTTGAAGCCCAAAGTTTTGTAAAACCCAAATGAGAGCAAATAAAGGTCATCCAAAAGACCAAAGTTTTGTTAAACCCAAAAGATCAAAGTTTTGTAAAAACCAAATGAGAGCAATAAATTAAAAAGCTCTCTCTCTCTCTCTCGAAGACCTATGATCTATAAATTTCTCCCCCTTTGGCAACAAGTTACCGAAAAGTTCAAAAGTATAGAGATAATCGTCTCTCTGGGCACATGATGAAGGAGTTGACAGAAGAGCGTGAACTAAGGCTTCTGATGAATGTCCTGGAACTGGAGGAGTGGATACTGGAGGTGCCGGAGCTGGACCTAAAGCTGAAGGTGCAGATGCTTGAGCTTATGAAGTTGGTCTTGCTTCTGACACTGGCATAACTGCTGACAAGGACTTGGTACTGAACTGAGTGGTAGTGCTAGGAGGCGACTCTTCATCATCATCATCATGATCATCGTCAGAGCATCTAATCTGCATTGAGTCAACTTCATGTTGAAGTTGTTTGACTGTAGTGGTCAACTCAGTAACCTTCACATCCAAGTCATGGAACTTTGTTTCCATGATTCTCTCCAGACTCTTCTGATTTTGCACAATCTCTCAGATATTCTTCTCCATACCTTGGATAGAGCTAACTAGAAATGCCATTTTCTCAGCTTGAGTTCTGAGTTGTGGAACTGCTGGTGGCACATTTCTAGCAGCCTCAGGTTCTGATGCCTCTGCTACCATTCTAGCTGCAGGGTTGATGGGATCATTCTCATCCATTACCACTTCATTGTCTTCAAATTCTGGTTGAAGGGGTAAATGCGGACGATCAAGTAGAAATGCATGCTTTCCTATCTTGGCATTGGTAAGCATCTGAATGTATGGGGCATATCCACAAGATCTTTTCTGATCAACAGTTGTCCTCCAAATAGTCTCTACTATCAAGTTCTTCACTTTAAATCTAATATGATAGTCCAAATGGTGCAGCATGTTGATGGAGTGACCTCTAACCTTTTTGTCATCACCTGATTTAGGCATCATGGTGTATCTCAGAATGGTATTTGTTGAAGTATCCCTGCTTGCAAGAAGTACACTGAGCCAAGCTTGTGAGTAGCCAAGAACTTGTGAGGAATTGGCTTGTATATGATGGCCATGCAATTGTGATCCATCTTCATTTCAAAGTACACATCAACATCACCTTCTTTCTCCTTAGGGGCACTAATGATAGTGGCCCACTAATCAATAGTAGATTCATACTTGTGACCATCAGTCATGCAGATAATAGAATCATCAACATAGAAATGAGCAGTTGAATAAAATTGCATGATAAGCTCATCATTCCATGAGGTCATCTCTTTCCCAACAAACTCTTCAATGTCCACACACCTGAAATTTTCTTGCACATGGGGAAAGAAATCTTCATTGGTCTTGATGTAAGACCAATCAACATATCTCATATCACTAACAGTTGGACTTTTGTCAAACAGAACAGTCTCATAACAGGCTTGTTGTCCCTTGGTGTGAAACCTCGGATCAACAGCAGTTCTTCTCTTGACAGCATATGGATCAGCAGCTCTTCATTTCCTTAATCGTGCATCTTTCCTCTTCTTCATGTCTTTAGCTATTGGATGAGCAGCATTGTGAGGTGGCAGATGAGGTCTGAGCTTTTTGAGGATGGGTGCATCCTCTTCTTCTTCCTCTGCAGCAAAGGTACTAGAAGCAGGGCCTTTCTCCTTGGTAGATGCAAGAATGTCCTTTGTAGTCCTCTCGGGAGCTACAGACTTCTTAGCCTTAGAAGGAGGCTTCTGAGCATTTTTCCTGGGCATGGCATTAGCCATGAGCTTCTTCTTCTTCTTAGGAGGAGGAGAGTCATCAACTAGGATCTCTAATTCTCTAGGAGCGTCTTCTGGGTCCTCATACATGGAAGTTTGTCTTCCAACAACATGGACCACCCTCTTCCTGGCTCTCTTCACACCAGCCTTCTTAGTAGATTTATCAGAGGAGAGTGCCATACTCTGCCTTGCAGACTCAGGAGCTCTAAGATCATCAGGCTTGGCATATTCTTTCCTGGCAGTCTTCTTAGGAGCCTTTGGAGGTGCTGAAGTTTCCTCTGGCACAAAATCTGAGTCCTCTTCATCTTAATTAAGCTTCTTTGTCTACCTGGTGGCTGCCTTGGGCAAGCCATGGGAGCTGTAAGAACCAGGGTCAGAGTCTGTCTTCTCAGGACTTGTGTCTGAGTCAATCTCAACATTAATTTCTCTGAAATCATTCTTGCTATCCTAAGATCCTCACATCTTGGCACACAACAACACCTCACGAGCAAACCAGCAAACAACAACCCTGTGAAATAGATATAGAGAAGCAGAAGGGTTGAGCATCACAAAACACAGAAGTTTTTCAAAAATTGAACAGAGAAATCCTTAGTTTTAGCTTTGTGCACAACAAATTTTGGTAGCACCGAGTCTAAATTTTTGGATTCGCCGAGACGGATGAACCTCTACAAAGAGACTTGGCAATCACTTCGGTGGAACTCAAAGTGATCACTTGGTCTCACCGAGTCCATTCTCAGGAAACCTAGACCCAAAATCGGTGGAACCGACTTTTGCAATTCGGTGTCACCGAGGTGTGTTCTGCGGACGACTAACCCTAAAAATCTTTCGTTCGCTGATCTACGAGAACTTCTGGTGGAGAAGAGGGTTTGCACATGGTGGTTTATAGATAAAATTTTCTAATGCGCATGAGTCGGAACAATGGAGCGCAAGAGAAGATTGGAACCATATTCTAACTCGGTTGAAGTTCGACTAAGACGGCGATGAAGGATCCGTCAACAGCGGTGAATCCCAATGGCGGAGGCGCTCGGGGAGGCAAAGGCGATGACCAGGGGTCCTAGGATGGCAGACCAGGGTTTGGGGTCGAAGCTATTGAAGAAGTATTTCAAAATGTTCGGTCCACTAAGCTTTATACCCGTCACTGTCCATGTCACCGAGATGACAAAATCAGTGTCACCGAGTTCCACCACTATTAGCTGACAGGAAAACTCGGTGGAATCGAGTTGGTGATTTCAGTGGTACCAAGATGAAAAACCCAGATCAGCTTTGGGAATTCGGTGGAACCGAGTTTTTGGGGTTGGTTGCACCGAGTTTCACAAAGAGGTTTTGGAGTGTAGCCTTTGTCGATACGGAACTCCGAGTGCTCCTTCACACCGAGGGATTGAGAAGTGCTTGTTCAAGTTTTGTAATGAAGCATGAAAAGAACTTGAGACGAGAAAGCATAGATAGCTAGAGGAGGGTGCTAGGCATTCTTATCCACTCAATTGGCTAAAGATAAATCAATAGCCAAATGACAACAATTGTATGTCCTCGAATGAGCAAAAATATGCAGACCAACATGCTCACACAATAAGATCCCAAATAAAACATGATGAACATGCACAAACATTCTAGCATCTATCAAGCACTTGGGCGATGACAAAGTCATCTATATATGAGTATATTGACTTAGGAGCCAACTAAGAATACTTGATCATAGGTCATACTCGTCGATTAAGCACAAGTGGGGTTACCACTTTTACATAAAACATTAATGTGTTCATATCCTTAGGAGATGCTTATACTCAAGATTTTAGTGTAAAGCTCCCCCTTGATATGACATCCCCCCTAAGAGGGACAAACTAACCTTGGGTTTTGTCGTAGAAGACTTCAAGTAGGTGAAGTAGTGCTTGATGCTCAATGTTGACGAAGATCATCTTGAGTTTGGAGCAATCCTTGTTGTTTCTTACTTTTCTCACCTACATGGGTTAGTCCCAAAGCACAAGTAACATAGACAAGAACATCTATGGACATGGAGTGAAATACACATGGGATAATGTCCAAAGATACATTAATTACCTTGTCCCTTGCTTACCTTTGAGGGAATGTGTGACTCCTTGAACTAATGCATACGGTTGAGGTTGATTGCATATAGTTCTTGCCAAAAGAAATAAGACTTAATTTCATTGTTGGAGTCACCCCTCAAGAACTTTCTAGTTCTTCCTCTTGGGGATCCATGTCAACTTGATAGGTATCCTTGGAGTTGTGGCAGCACTAAATGAGGTAGTGCTAGTAATGTCCTTGGGAATCCACTCAACCTTGGCTTGGGGTTCCTCTTCAAATAGGTCAAGTTCCTCTTGAAGCTTACCTTTGCCCTTATGGTCTTGTGGTAGAAGGCCATCTTGTGAGCTTGTTCCCTTGGGAGGAGTAGGATACTTCTCCTCTTGAGGAACAAACTTGGGAATGGGATATGGACCTCCTTCCCAAACATCTCCGTTGACCTTGAAGTAGCCAACACCTTGCTTCTTCCGATGTCCTCCTTGCTTGCGCACAATTTCCTCAAATTTCTTACTCCCGGCAAGACTTTTGGAGACACCTCTCTCTATAATCCCTTTCAATAAATCATTTTCTTGCTCAAGTGTAACTTGGATAAGAGAATCGTTAGTGGAATCAAGAGAGCTACTAGCAACAATATCATTAGATTTAGCTTTAGCATTGTTGTTACTAGATGAAGAAACTTTCTTGCCTTTGTTACTAGTGTTCTTAGGTTTAACTTGACGAACAAAAGTAAACAAGAGTAGTCATTTGGCTAGATAATAAGAACTCTTCTTTCGAAGATCATCATTGATTGCTTTTAGGAACTCATGCTCTTGCTCCAAGTTGAGCTTCTCGAAGCATAGCTTCTCATGAGTTCTTGCAAGCTCTCTATGATCTTCTAGAGTAGTTTCATGAGCTAACTTAAGAGTGTTAAGTTCTTTAGTTAGTCATTGAATCGCTTTCTTATCATCATCATTCGACTTCTTTTGACTAGCATGATAATTAGCAAGTTCATTTTTAGTGCAATCACTAGTTTTATCAAAGAGCAAGTCATCTTCTCCTAACAAGTCATCCTCATCACTGCCAAAATCAAGATATTCGGGATGTGATACCTTGGGACCTTTAGCCTTGAAGCAGTTTCCGAACCCCTCATTTGGTGAATCAAATATGTCATAGGAGTTGGAGGATACGAGTGCATTGTCGGCAACACCATCATCTTGACTATAGTCGGAGTCGGAGTGATAGATTCTCTCGGATTGGTTATCAGACTCAGAGCCAAAAACTCATTCACCAACATGAGGATGATGCCTTATTCTAGAGATGATCTTGGTGTATTTGTCCTTCTTCTCCGATTCCTTGCCTCTCCATGAGTGTCTTCATTCATAACGATCTTGTTTACTCCTTCTCTCTCTCCGAGGTGACTCATCCCTTGAGCTTCATCTTAGAGGTGACTCTTCTGTTTGTTTGTAGGGAGACGAGCACTCATTGGAGTAGTGTCCGGGATTCCCATAGTTGTAGCAGTTTCGGTCACGAATGAACGAACACTTCTCATTATGTCTTGAGCTTGAGCTTCTCTCTTTACCTCTACTCTTGTAGAACTTGTTGAATTTTCTGACCATGGGGCTTATCTCTTCATCAGTGAAAAGATTGTCCTTTGAAGTAGAGGGAGCATTGCTTGGAGCTTTGTAAGCACCGCTAGACTTATTGTGCAACTCTCTTTGTCCTTGAGTGACATCTCATGAGCAACAATCCTACTAATGACTTCAGTTGGCTTGAGATCTTTTTAGTTTGGCATAATTTGGATCAATGTGCACACGGTGTCATACTTTCCATCAAGATGTCTAAGTATCTTATCGTCGATGAATTTGTCGGTCATCTCTTTGCTTCCTAAGCTGACAATCTCATTTGTCATGAGAGCTAGCCTAGAGAACACTTCAGCGACTCCTTCACCATCCTTCATCTTCAACTTGTCAAGCTGACTTTGAAGCACATCCAACTTCGATTCTTTGACAGAATCAGTACCTTCGTGCATATTGATCAAAGTATCCCAACTTTCTTTTGCATTCTTAAGGCGACTGATTTAGTTGAATTCTTCGAGGCACGGACAGTTGAAGATGATGTCATGTTCTTATGCATTGAATTATAACATCTTCAGTTCTTCCGTTGTCGCATAACGATCTGGTTCACACCCTTCTTTGAAGAAATCACCTTGCACACCAACACGAATAACAACCCATACGGAAGGATTAAAACCAAGAATATGCATTTTCATCTTATGCTTCCAACTATCAAAATTAGTGCCATCTAAGTTGGACCTCTACGGTGATAACTTCCCTCACTAGACGCTATACTCTCCGAGGTTGTGAAACAAATGCAATGGAGACCAAAGCTCAGGTACCACTTGTAGGATCAAAAGTATGTCTAGAGGGGGTGATTAGACTACTTGACAGAATAAAAACTTAGCATTTTTCCAATTTTAGTTGAGGGCGAGTTTTGGCAGTTATGGCAAGTCACTACACCCTACACATGCAGTTCTAAGAGTATAGCAGCGGAATGTAAAACATGCAAGTGTAAAGTAAAGGAGTAAGGCATGGAGATCAAATGCATGAGGTTGACATGGTGATTTTTTGGCATGGTTCCGATAGGTGGCGCTATCGTACGTCCATGTTAGTGGAGACTTCAACCCACGGAGGGTGACGGCTGTGAGAGACCACGGAGGGCTCCACCCACAAGGGGTCCACGAAGAAGCGGCCTTGTCTAATTCACGACGGCTTCCATCCACACAGGACTAGCCTCACTCATGCTAGATCTTCATGAAGTAGGCGATCTCCTTGCCCTTACAAACATCTTGGTTCAACTCCACAACACAAAGTAGGGGGCTCCCAAGCAACACCTAACCAATCTAGGAGGCACCACCCTCCAAAAGGTAATAGATGTGGTAGAACGATGAACTCCTTGATCTTGTGCTTCTAAAGATAGTCTCTTCAACACACAATCACTCTCTCAAAGAATGGGCATGGGGTAGGAGAGATTGATTTGGTGGAAAGCGGTTTGGGGAGGCTAGATATCAAGTTTCAAATGAATGGATTGGAATATCTTGATCTCAACACATGAGTAGGTGGCTCTTTCTCAAAAAATGATCTGGCAATGAAGTGTGTGTTCTGAGTGTTTCTCCCACAAATGAGAGATGGGTGGATGGGTATATATAGGAAGCAGCCAAAATCCAATTGTTACACCTGAAGTGGCCAACTCGGTGATAGCAAAGTCATGAACTCAGTGGTACCGATTTGCACTAAAGGCATCAACTTTTGAATCATGGTGGAACCGATATACACAACTCGGTGGCACCGAAAAGGTGGATAACGGTCGGATGACACAACTCGGTGACACCGATACCAAAACTCGAAAATTCCGATTTTGTGTACCGAGGCAACAGAAAGTTGGTCACCTAAACTCGGTAGCACGGACATTGTTTTGGCTGCACCAATTTGGTGGCTATGGATAGGGTTTTTTCTGAGCTGAAAATCCGTAGCGCCGAATTGGAATATTTGGTGGTGCCGATTTTTTTATGAGGCTTTGGAAAAATGATTATGTAGGAAAATGACTGGGAATTTTTGGTGGCTATGTGTGAACACTTCAGCAACCAGTTCATTTTAATACCTCACCCCCTTTTAATAGTATTGGCTTTTCTATGGACTCAAAAGTGATTTCTCACAAATATAAAATGAAGAGTCTTCTAGCTTGAAGCTTGGGCCAATCTTATTCCTTTCTTGCATCAAGGGGCATATCCACATAAGCTTTAGCCAATGCATCTTTTGAACTTTTCTGAAATGTACTTGGATAAACATATTAGTACAATGATGCATGATAACCTACAAGTATAGGGGATCAATCGTATTCCTTTTGATAAGTAAGAGTGTCGAACCCAACGAGGAGCAGAAGGCTGTGATAAACGGTTTTCAGCAAGGTAATAACTGCAAGCACTGAAAGTAGCGGTAACAAGTGATGGTGCAGTGAGGTGAAACGTAGCAGGTGAAAAGTAACAAGTAACAAGTAATAGCACCGGTGCAGCAAAGTGGCCCAATACCTTTTGTAGCAAGGTACAAGCCTGAACAAAGTCTTATAGGAGGAAAAACGCTCCCGAGGACACACGGGAATTTCTGTCATGCTAGTTTCATCATGTTCATATGATTCGCGTTCGTTACTTTGATAGTTTGATATGTGGGTGAACCGGCGCTTGGGTACTGCCCTTACTTGGACAAGCATCCCACTTATGATTAACCCCTGTTGCAAGCATCCGCAACTACAAAAGAAGAATTAATACAACGTCTAACCATAGCATTAAACTAGTGGATCCAAATCAGCCCCTTACGAAGCAACGCATAGACAGGGATTTAAGCTTCTGTCACTCTAGCAACCCATCATCTAGTTACTACTCCCCAATGCCTTCCTCTAGGCCCAAATATGGTGAAGTGTTATGTAGTCGACGTTCACATAACACCACTAGAGGAAAAGACAACATACAACATATCGAAATATCGAACGAATACCAAATTCACATGATTGTTAATAGCAAGACTTATCCCATGTCCTCAGGAACAAAAGTAACTACTCACAAAGCATAATCATAATCATGATCAGAGGTGTAATGAGTAGCATCAAGGATCTGAAAATAAACTCTTCCACCAAGTAATCCAACTAGCATCAACTACAAAGAGTAATCAACACTACTAGCAACCTTACAAGTACCAATCGGAGTCGCGAGACGGAGATTGGTTACAAGTGATGAACTAGGGTTTGGAGATGAGATGGTGCTGATGAAGATGTTGATGGAGACGAGTCCCCTCCGATGAGAGGAGTGTTGGTGATGACGATGGCGCCGATTTCCCCCTCCGGGAGGGAAGTTTCCCCAGCAGAATCGTCCTGCCGGAGCTCTAGATTGGTTCTGCTCAAGTTCCGCCTCGTGGCGGCGGCGCCTCCTCGAAAAAGCTCCGCCCTCATTTTTCCGGACGAAACCCTTCATATAGTAGAAGAGGGGGGCCAGTGGGCCACCATGGTGCCCACAAGCCCTGTAGCCGCGGCCAGGGGGACAAGCCGCGCCACCAGCCTTGTGGACGCGTGGCAGCTCCCCTCTTGCACTTCTTTCGCCCAGTATTTTTTATATATTCCCAAAAAATTCCACGTTGATTTTCAGGGCATTTGGAGTTGCACAGAATAGAGGACTCAGACTTGCTCCTTTTCCAGTCCAGAATTCCAGCTGCCGGTATTCTCCCTCTTCAAATAAACCTTGCAAAATAAGAAAGAAAGGCATAAGTATGGTACCACAAAGTATAGTAACCGTCCATAAAGCGATAAATATCAACATGAAAGCATGATGCAAAATGGACGTATCAATGCATATGTTGTGATCAATTATCAAAACCACGCTAGGGAGCAATTGTGCTTTCATCCATGGAAGGGAAGAAGGCTCTGTTTGCACAAGGATGGTAGAGAAGCGTGGGAAGAAGGAAGACAGGGGAGCGGTGTGGTGGCAGTTCTACTCCTTGCGCACAGTGGTTTCGTAGGCGCAACCATAGTGCCCGAAGCAACGCAGGAGGTGGAGGTGACGCATGCTATGTTGGGCACCACGTGCCAAGCATGACCCGCGAATAGCGGGAGCACGCGTCTCCTTGTCCCCTCCAATGAGTTGTCGCGCGCATACCACGAGCCCAGGGGCAATTTTATGCTAGAAGGATGGCGCGAGTGGGGTGACGTAGTCAAGAGAGCAATGATGTCATGTGTTGCGCGCAGGCTTTACATCAACTCACTCGGAGCGGTTCCCGAAGCGTTGCGGGAAGGCGAAGAGTTCAACGACGCGTCAAATGCCACGCGTCGAGCCTGGCCCGCAGGCGATTGGGGCTCGCACTGCTTCGCCCCCTTCCCCCCTCCTGTTAGGTGGATCCGTGCACAACACGGCCCCGGGGGCTAAAATGAGGCGTCTGGGACTGGGGGTACCCAGGCCCGTCGGCCTGCGGCCCTAGGCGTGACGCGGCTGGGCAAGCCTGGTTCGGCCCATCGGCAAGCCCGACAAGGAATACCCTCATGAGGGCCCTCGCCTCGCGAGGCGGGTGCCTGGGGTTCATCGCCAAGGATCATGAAGGGTTTCCCGCTACAAGGATGCATCCTAAAGCTACCCCAGAGACTCTCACGGGGCGGACTCATCGAGGGCGTCCTCGTAGGGTCCCATGACCCTGCGCCTCCACGTGGGTGACATAGGCTATGCAGGCAGCACAGGAGCGGTGCCAGCAGGCACAGGCAGGGAGGATTTCCACTTTCGTGCTAAGAAAGTAGGGCCAGCTGGCGGGCTCCTAAAGAAACTCCCAAAGTTTCCAGATCGGTGCAAGAGGAGCAAGGCTGGGGGCTCGGCAAGATAGCGGTCGCCACCGAGCCCACCAGCGCGTCATGAAGAAAGGCTTTTGCACGTGAAGACCATCTTTCTCACGGCGGACTACAGTCACGTTCCCTTTCAAAATGGCCGTTGCGGATCCCCTTCCCGTCAAGTGTGTTTTCGGGGGGAATAGGACCAAGGCCAGTATAAGAGAGAGGCCCGGCCTCTGTAGCGTGGGATGATCCAATCCCCACTATCTCCACTTGGGTGATAACCCGCCTTTGTACTCATCTTCCACCTCTAGTAATCCAGACAAGTAGGAGTAGAGTTTTACACCACAAGGTGGCCGAAACCTGGGTAAATCGCTCGCATGTTCTTGTTTTCTTTCCTTAGATCAAGCCGCCGGAGAGTCGCAACAAAGTTGAGAGATAGAACAGGGTTGGAGAGTGAGCGCACTCCAGAGTTCGGACCTTTCTGGGTATGTGGAGCCCCGATTCCGACAGATGGAGTGCATAGAATATTTCAACGTGGTTATTTCTTATACGCATGGCAAAGCTAATGTAATGGATGATGCCTTGAGCTGCAAGTCATATTACAACCACCTCCAGGTTCATAAGGTTCAGACACTTCTTCAAGAAGAATTCAGCAAGATGAACCTCCATATTGTTCCTCAGGATTATGTTGCTCCCCCTCCTGAAGAGTTTCGCAAGATGAACCTCCGTGTGGTTAACAAGGGTTCCCTTAATAACCTGGTTGCTGAACCAGATCTCGTGGGCGACATTAAAACTATTCAACACTATGACAATGAAGTAAAAACTATTACAGGTTATCTTGCAAAGGTAAACCCTCTTGCTTCATAGTTGCCGATGATGGCGCCTTGTACTTTAAGGGTAGCCTATTCGTTCCAAGAGGGAAAACCTGGATATGAGTAGGAGGGTGATGAAAGAAGCTCATGATACACCTCTGTCTATTCATCCGGGTAGTACCAAGATGAGCCAAGATATCCGTCAAAGGTTCTAGTGGTCAAACATGAAACAAGACATTGCACACTATGTTGCAAAATGTGACATTTTTTATCGAATCAAAGCAGAACATCAAAGGCCTATTGGAACTCTACAACCTATTTCTATTCCTAAATGGAAACAGGACAATGTCTAAATGGACTTTGTGAGAGGTTTTCCTACATCACAGAAAGGTAATGATGCTATTCTTGTTGTGATTGACCAACTGTCCAAAGTTGCACATTTTCTAGCTGTAAAGGAAACTATCACTGATAGTTAGCTCGCGGAACTATATATGTCTAGAATTATTTCACTCCACTATATTCTGTTGGTAATTAGCTCAGACCATGGTAGATTATTCACTTCAAGATTCTAGGAATTTTCCAGAAGGTTATGGGAACTCATCTGTCCTTTAGCACCGCTTTTCATCCTCAATCCCAGGGACAAGTTGAACGAGTCAACCAAATTCTCGAAGACATGCTTCGAGCTTGTGTCATTTCTTTCGGCACAAAATGGGAGGAACCTCTCATGTATGTTGAGTTATCCTACAACAATAGCTATCAAGATAGCCTGAAGGTGGCCCCATTGAAGTTTTGTATGGAAGAAAGTGTCGAACTTCTTTGAATTGGTCAAAAACTGGGGAACGATCACTCTTCGGTCCGGATATTATCCAACATGCCGAAGATCAAGTTCGCGTTATTCATGAAAATCTGAAGGCTCTTGAGTCTTGTCAGAAGAGTCAGTATGATGGTCATGACGAAGATATGGTCTATCAACCTGGTGAAAAGGATTATCTCTGGGTCACACCAATGAGGGGTGCACACCGCTCTGGGACAAGGGCAAGATAGCTCCTCGATATATTGGTCCATTCACTATTCTCGAAAGGCGTGGAAAGGTTGCATATCAATTGGAACTATTGTCGAACCTTTCTCAGGTTCACGATGTCTTCCATGTGTCACAGCTTCGCCGCTCCTTCAAGGACCCTATCCGAGCAGTGGATCATGATATGCTTGGTCTGCAACAAGACCTTCCTTATAAAGAGTACCCGGTCCACATTCTCGACCAAACTAAACGTCAGAATTGTCAGAAGGCAATCAAGTTCCTTAAAGTTTAGTGGTCAAACCATTCTGAAGATGAAGCCACTTGGGAACGCGAGGATCGTCTTCATGATGAATACCCCTTGCTCTTTCCTTCTACCTCTTAATTATCGGGACGAGAATTTCTTTTAGTAGGGGAGAGTTGTGACACCCCTGGATTCATGCTAGAGTGATCATTGTAATTAAACTACAATAAACCATGAGCTTAAGGTAATGCTTTTGCTAAATAGTGTTTAATCACATTTATATCATATCTCATTTCAAATTCCCTTTTGAAATTCAAAATTCAGTTAATAAGTAGTTTAAATATTTTGGCAACCCTATGAACTAAAATCATGGTTGTACTGCAAATATTCCTTTAGTGTTTATAAAATATGAACCAACATTTTATCAAGTATTTTGGTGCCTCGAAATAATTATAACAAAGGCTAAAACAATAAATTTAATACCTTGTGAATTATAAAAAATTCCAACCTTATTCAAAAAAGTATGAGACATTTTGTGGCAGTGCCATAAATTGCAAAGTATTTAATGGACCACGTTCCATATTTTACAAAAGTTAACTTATGCTAAAAATTAAATAAGGCAGAAAGAATTAAAATAGAAACATAAAATAAAAATGCTAAAAAGAAATAGGCCTAAGTGCATTATTCACTTAGGCGTGTTAGCCGAATTGGTGATCCAACCCACTAGCATGCCCTTTCTTCCTCCTATGTTAATCAGAGGAGGCGTGGAGGCCGCCAATCCGTGCCACCGGCCGTGCGATCATTATGGCAGTCATCCACGACCTCCCAGGCGTTCTACAAGGCCACCCCGCACCCCCTAGATCCCTAGCTCGCCCTCACTCCCCCCTCGTGTTGTTCCCTCCTCCCTCATGCATAGCAATGTCGTCGTCGCCATGGCCATCGCCATCCTCGCGCTCCGTGTCGTCCCCACCGACTAGGATCACGTCCACGAGCACCGTTATTGTTGCCTATGTCAACTATGGCGACCAGATCGGGTCCAGAACCACAATATCACCACCCCGCGAAATCTTCCTCCTCAGATCACCGCCACTCCTCGCCATCGATCCGGCCGCCTCAAGCCTCCCTCGAGCCTAGCTCAGCACATCTACAGGCTCCCAGTGAGTTGACATTCCTCCCCCCCCCTCTCTCTCCCAAGACCGCTCCAGCCTTGTAGACCCCCTAGCAGCCATGGCCGCTGCTCGACTCCGCTCAAGCTGAACGCCGACAAGACTCCAATGGCCTTTTGGTCACGCGCTGGCTTTTTCTAGCTCCGCGGCGTCACGTAGATCATTACTAGCCCTTCTGTTTGCTCCATATCGCACCGTAGCATCGTCCCCGTCAAATCCCGAATGTGGGCGTCCTCTCCGCTCATCGCTGGTGATAATTCAGGTCACCTCCGGCGCTCCCACCGCTACAGATCGATGCGGCACTCTGCACCCATTGGATGCACCACGCCCCGTGCCAAATGGCCGCTCCTAGCCAAATCTGATGTCGGCCCAAGCCCTCCACCGCGTTTTGGCATCATCGGAGGCAAGCCGCTGACCACAGACGACGTGGTCTGGTCGGGGCCATCCCCGGTGATGTTGGCCAGTGGGCCATGGGCCCGAGTTGACTAGTTGACTTGGTCAACTGGTTGAGTGGACACTGCCCACTCATTGACATGTGGGGCCACCCCCTGATGGGGATATGTACCTAGGGTAGGGTCATAGGTCTGACCTAAATGTCCTACCCAAGGGCACCTCATTATTAGGCCAAGGGTCAGACAGAAGATTCCAACTGGATGAACATGGTGCTTAAAAGTCACTCGGTACGAAGGCACTCGGATTATATTTACATCCACTCGACAACCCATATACACTCGGAAGGATTCCAGTCGGTACTGAGGATCAGAAGTCACCCACGAGGGCCAACGGACACACGTTCAACCAATGGTCTTTAGTAGCATTTATTACTCACTTACGTTATCAGTAACGTATATCATTAACTCATATTGATCAAGCCCTCAGATGCTGAGGTATTGATGAGAGGTGGTGCACTCTATATCAGCCACCCCTCCCCTCTAGCACAAGGGTTTGCACCCCCTGTATTTCACAAACCACATTGCAAGAGCTCTCGAGCACCTGAGACGTAGGGTTGTTACCTCCAAGAGAGGGGCCTGAACTCATACATCTTGCATACAATCTTGCCGTAGCTAGGACTCTGCCCTCTCCATTCATACCCTACACCTCTACTGTCAGGTTTATTCTCACGACAGTTGGCACCCACCATGGGCAGGCGTCTAAGCGACTTCCGGCAAGTTTGCATTTTTCACTCTTCATCATGTCTTCCGGCGGCAGGTCATTCCTAGGCAGTGAGATCCATTCCGGTGCACTCATCTTCGTTGCCGACGACTAGGCATGGATCCCAGAAGCGCCAATCAACGTCGAGGCGCTCATAGTCCATGGAGGGACGCACTTCCGTGTAAACTCCTTTGGTGTTCTCCTTCTGCAGCCGTCGACCCCGCTGTCAGCTCTTCACTCTACTGTTCGTCACCGCAAGAGATCCGGTCGCTCTTGACTCTAGCGGTGGGTGAATCACGTAGTGGCTCATCAGGCGTTGTCTCCTTCGACCCCTCGGGTTGCACCATCGAGCCTGTTGTACCTCTTCAGGACCCGATCCACTCGGCGTCAGTCCAGTCTGACGTTCCTTCCGAGTGTGAGAGCTACAACCCAGCAGCAGAGGTCTTCATGGCGGGATCCGCGGAGAGCCCACACGAGTTCGGTCGTGGAAAGCACGAGGCCGGTGAACCGTCGTCTGGACGCGGTCGTCGTCGTCATCAAACATCTAGTCAGCATCAGCAGCAACTCTTTTCAGGCGAACATCACGCCAATACTGAGGTATATCGTACTCTGATACTTAATGTCGCAGCCGCAGCCAAAATAGCAGATTCAATCCAGCCTTCAGATTCAGAGGCAGGCAGAAGCTTAGAATAGGTTCGCGCTTTGCTTCAAGCAGCACAGAAGCAGAATTAAGATGTATCAGTGTCGATCAATAGAATGCACAGCAATTCGCCAAGGGCGGAGACAGCCCGGCCAGTATACAGTCCGGGTTCGCCCCAGCGTCATAGAGACGGAGGTTACCGATAGTATCAGCATAGAGACCAGGGTCGAAACCAATTTCCCCCTCATCGTCACCGTGATGACCACCGTCGAGTGCATTCTCCTCCGCGGAGCGGTTCGTATGTGCCATGGCACTATGATGACCGACGCCTATTCGGTGACGAGAGGAACCCCGGGTTTGATGCAAAAGATGTACTTGCACAGAGAAGGATCGACAGAGGCAGAGCCTACCGGGATGGTCTCTACAGAGATCAACCAAGTGGAAGTGGAACCGCAGTTTCTGGTCCCGAGTGTTTCATTAGAGCAATCCGCTCTGCTAATATTCCTCCCAACTTCAGGCTGGTGGCTAGAGTCGGTAAGTTAACAGGCTAGTCCAAGGCCAAGACTTGGTTGGATGATTATCGAGTTCCAGTACAGATTGGCAGTGGCAACGACAATGTTGCAATGAAGCACTTGCCCCTGATGCTGGACAGCTCGGCCCGTGCTTGGTTGAATCAACTGGCTCCTTCAAGTATATATTATTGGGCAGATCTGGCCCAAGTGTTCACCAAGACCTTTGAGGGCACTTGCAAGCGTCCTGCTGGCCTTTCTGAGCTACAACACTGCATACAGAAGCCGAGTGAGTCCTTGCGCGATTACATCCAGCGCTGGACCACTCTTCACCACAAAGTGGAGAATGTTACCAAGCACCAAGCAGTCTGCGCCTTCAAGGTAGGTGTCAGGTATCGAGAGCTGTATCTGAAGTTTGGTCGCTCAGGCGACGTGTCAATGAGTAAAATTCTGGAGATAGCCACCCGTTATGCAAACGGGGAAGAAGAAGACCGCCTCCGTAGCGGTAAGGGTAAAGCAGTCGACAACACCAACGCCAATTCCAATCGGAAGTAGAAACGGAAGGTGGAGAATGCAAACCCAGCAGAAGCAGCCGCCCCGGGAGCGGGAAAATTTAACGGAAAGGCCAAGACACCGTTCCCCCCAAAGAAATCCAAGATGGAGTCAGATGTTTTGGATCAGCCGTGTATTTTTCACACGAAGAAAGATGATGAAGGCAACCTGATATTGCTAAAGCATACCACTCGACAGTGCCGATTGTTGGTCCAAGAATTGAAAGGTCAGTCGAGTGGAAAAGAGCCTGAAGAAGGGGATAATGAAGAGAAGGAGGACTTCCCCAAGGTCAATGCAACTCTGATGATTTTTGCTCACGTAGAGAGCAAAAGTTGACTGAAAGTCATTAATAGGGAGGTCAACATGGCAGTACCAACCACCCCAACATACCTGAAGTGGTCGCAAACTCCCATCACGTTTGATCAGTCAGATCATCTAGCTGTTGTTCCGACTCGAGGTCGCCAGGCTCTAGTAGTCGACCCAGTTGTCAAAGGTTTTCGACTCCTCAAAGTTTTGATGGATCGAGGGAGTGAGCTCAATATCCTATATGCAGAAACTCTCAAGGGATGGGCATTCCGATGTCCCGACTCAGCGAGTGTTCCATGTCCTTTCATGGAGTAATCCTAGGGAAGAAGGCCAAGTCACTCGGCCAGATCGGACTGGATGTCGTTTTCGGCTCTGACCGGAATTTTTGCAAAGAGAAGCTGACATTTGAGGTGGTGGACTTCCAGAGTGCATATCATGCTATTCTGGGTCGTCCTGCTTATGCACGTTTCATGGCCCGACCATGTTACGTGTACCTGAAGATGAAGATGCCAGGCCATAAAGGGGTCATCACTGTTTCCGGCAATCGGCAGAGAGCTGAAGAGTGCTTGCAGCAAGGTTGGAAGATTGCAGATCAGCAGATGGCCGAGGTAGAATTGGAAGAGTACCGGAGGACTGCCGACCCAGGTGACCTAATGTGCTCTAAGAAGCCAGCTTCGGAGTCCACTTTTCAGTCGCAGGAGAGGTCAAGCCAGTGAACGTTCATCCAACTAATCCCAATGCAGATCCAGCCAACATATCCATGACACTCGACAGCAAATAGGAAGCCGAGCTCATCCAGTTCCTCCGTGAGAACTGGGACATCTTTGCATGGTAGCATGCTGACATGTCGGGTGTACCCAGGGAGCTGGTTGAGCACCATTTGTGAGTGGATCCAAAGACGAAGCCAGTCAGAGAGCGCCTGCGACGATCTGTGTTAAAGAAGAGGAAAGAAAACGGCAAGGAGGTAGCGAAGTTCTTGGAAGCCAAATTCATTCGCGAGATTTACCACTCCGAGTGGCTCTCGAATGTTGTCATGGTTCCCAAGAAGGACAATTCTGTTCGCATGTGTATCGACTTCAAAAACATTAATAAGGTCTGTCTGAAAGACCACTTTCCGCTCCCCCGCATTGATCAGATTGTCGATTCAACTACGGGGTGTGAGCGTTTGTATTTTTTGGATGCTTATTCTCGTTACCATCAGATCCGTCTGTTTGGCCCAGATGAAATAAAAACAGCCTTCATCACCCCTTTCGGCTGTTACTGTTACATCACTATCCCTTTTGGTCTGAATAATGCTGGTGCAACCTTCATGTGCATGATCTAGAAGTGTCTGCTCAACCAGATCAGTCGGAATATTGAAGCATACATGGATGATATTTTTGTCAAGTCATGTAAAAGTTCCGACCTACTGACTAACTTGGCAGAAACATTTGCTAATTTGAGGAAATATGACATCAAGCTCAATCCAGCTAAGTGCACTTTTGGCGTTCCTCGGGGCAAGTTACTCGGTTTTCTTGTTTCCGAACGAGGGATCAACGTTAACCCCGAGAAGATCGGCACCATCACCCGAATGCAGAACCTCGTGCGAGTGCATGACATGCAGAAACTTACAGGATGTCTGGCAGCATTGAGTCGGTTTATATCTCGTCTCGGTGAGAAGGCACTTCCTTTAACCGACTAATGAAGAAGTCGGATGTATTCGAGTGGAATGATGAAGCAGAAGCAGCGTTTGTAGAGCTCAAAGCTCTACTTTCCACCCAGCCGGTGCTTGCTGCTCCGCACAGCAAAGAACCACTGCTCATATACATCACAGCCACCAATCAAGTCGGCAGTACAGTCCTGACTGTCGAGAGAGAAGAAGAAGGTAAAGCCTACAAGGTTCAATGTCCAGTCTATTATATTTCAGAAGTGTTGACTCCTTCGAAGCAAAGGTATCCCCATTACCATAAGCTTCTTTATGGAATATATTTGACATCAAAGAAAGTGGCACATTACTTTCAAGATCACTCCATAACAGTCGTCAGTGATGCTCCCGTATCAGAGATCCTTCACAATCGGGATGCAACGGGCTGAGTGGCCAAATGGGCTATGGAGCTATTGTGTTTGGATATCAAGTCTGAAGTAAAGAAAGATATCAAACCTCAGGCCCTGGTTGATTTTATGGCCAAGTGGGTGCAACAGCAACAGCCAGCCCAGATTCACTCGGTGCATTGGAGTATGTTCTTTGATGGATGCAAAATGCTAAATGGGTCTGGTGCTGGTGTGGTACTGGTGTCTCCAAAGGGCGACAAGCTTAACTATGTCCTTCAGATCCACTTTGATTCATCCAACAATGAAGCTGAGTATGAAGCTCTCCTTTAGAAGTTGCGTATGGCCATCTCACTCGGCGTCCGACGCCTGATGGTCTACATCTACTCAGACTTAGTGGTCAATCAGGTGATGAAGGAGTGGGACGTCTGGAACCCTTCCATGACAGGTTATTGCAATGAAGTGAGGAAGTTGGAGAAGAAGTTTGAAGGCTTAGAACTCCATCATGTACCCGGACTGAAGAACCAGGCAGCTGATGAATTGGCTAAGATCGGATCTACTCGGAAGCCTATATCCAGCAATGTATGTTTGGAACACTTGCACACTCCGTCTGTGCACGACGATCCTTTCACCGAAGAGCCCCCACAGCTAAGAAGTACTTCTGATCCGACTGAAGTTGATGTTCCGGCAGTCGTCGACCTTATCATGGAAATTTTGGTGACTACTCCCGACTGGACAATGTCGTATATTGCGTACATCTTAAGCAAGAGTTGTCAGAAGACGAAGATGAAGCCCGACAGATTGTTCGTAGGTCAAAGGCCTTCACGGTAATGGGTGATCAGCTTTACACAGAAAGCGTGACCGGCGTAGCTCAATGATGTATCTCCCCTGAGGAGGGCCAACTGATTCTGGAAAAAATCCACTTGGCGACCTGTGGTCATCATGCATCCTCTCGGACCATTGTTGCCAAAGCATACCGATCTGTATTCTTCTGGCCACGCGTTAATGAAATGGCCAAAGATCTCGTCGACCGTTGTGAAGGCTGTCTCACAAACCTACATCGGCCCTGAACACAATCCCTCTCATTTGGTCGTTTGCTGTCTCGGGCTTAGACATGGTCGGGCCATTTCGGACAGGTCAGAGTGGTTTCACACACTTTCTCGTTGTAGTCGACAAGTTCACCAAATGGATCGAAGCTAAGCCAATCAAGAAGCTGGATGCCCGCACAACCATCAAGTTTGTGAAGCAAATTACATTCTGGTATGGAGTCCCGCATAGCATTATCACACACAATGGGTCAAACTTTGACTCGGAGGAGTTCAAACGTTTCTGCACTAACCAAGGGACCCGAGTAGATTATGCATTTGTTGCTCATCCGCAAACCAACGGTCAAGCAAAGCGAGCAAATGGTCTTATCCTACGAGGATTAAAGCCTCGACTCATGCAAGACCTTGAGTATGCCACACGCGCTTGGGTGACTTAACTACCTTATGTTCTCTGGGGTCTGAGGACAACATCGAACCGGTCGACTGGGCGAACTCCTTTCTTCCTGGTCTATGGAGCCGAAGCCATTCTACCGAGTGACTTGATTCATAGTTCTCTCCGAGTGGATCTCTATTCAGAAGCTGAAGCCGAGCAAGCACGTCATGATGGAGTAGATCTTTTGAAGGAGGAACGCGAGATGGCACTCATTCGATCTACGGTTTATCAACAGGACTTGCGGCGTTTTCATTCAAGGCATGTAAGGATTTGGGCGTTCCATGAAGGTGATCTGGTACTCCGAGTGGATCAAGAACGGCGTCATATGTTAGCTCCTGCTTGGGAAGGGCCTTTCATCATCACTAAGGTGTTAAACAATGGAGCTTACCGACTCTACAATCTTCACAAGAGGACAGATGAACCATGCGCATGGAATGTGTATCTGCTGAAGCGTTTTTTTATGCTTGATTACTCGTCTATCCGATGTAACAGTCGAAGTTTGCTAAATAAAGTTGCTTGTCAGAGTCATAACTTCTTCAATTTTAGTCGATTCCGGTCGAGTGGCTACGCGCCCAAAAACGTACTACGAGTGAAGAGCGATCCTCACACTCGGGGGCTTAGCTGCGAACAAGATTCACCTAAGTTAACAAACCCTTCCGAGTGGATAAAAACTATCCACTCGGACGCTTATCTGCGAACCAGTCTTCGCCTAAGTACAAAACGTACTCCGAGTGAAGAGCGATCCTCACACTCGGGGGCTTAGCTGCGAACAAGATTCGGCTAAGTTATCAAACTCTTCCCAGTGGATAAAAACTATCCACTCGGACGCTTAGCTGCAAACCAGTCTTCGCCTAAGTACAAAACGTACTCCGAGTAAAGAGCAATCCTCACACTCGGGGGCTTAGCTACGAACAAGATTCGCCTAAGTTAACAAACCCTTCCGAGTGGATAAAAACTATTCACTCGGACGCTTAGCTGCGAACCAGTCTTCGCCTAAGTACAAAAACGTACTTCGAGTGAAGAGCGATCCTCACACTCGGGGGCTTAGCTGCGAACAAGATTTGCCTAAGTTAACAAACCATTCCGAGTGGAGAAAAACAATTCACTCGGGTTCTTAGTTGCGAACCAGCCTTCGCCTAAGTACAAAACATACACCGGGTGAAAAAATCCTCACACTCGGGGGCTTGGCTGAACACGATTCACCTAAGTAAAAATATAGTCCGAGTAGGAAAAAGATTTCACACTCGGAAACTTAGTGGCGATCAAATCGCCTAAGTTAAAAGCTTTTTCTGAATGAATAGCGATCTATTCACTCGAAGGAAATCAAACAAATCTAAAGCAGATAGATTCAAAAGAGCTCAGCATGGAATGTTATCCGTGCAGCCAGAAAGTACTCGGATCAACATCCGAACGAAGTTTAAGAGATACATCGAGCACTCGATATACTGAGGCAAATTTAAAGTTTGTAGGAATAACAACAGTTTTCTCTTCAAGGACCTCCGGGACTTGCTGGCTCGACAAAGGTACGAGATCGATTCCATCAGCAATGCGAGTCGCAGCACTGATGAAAGTCTCCACAAAATCTTCGAACTAGAGCTTCTTGGTATTTGCTACTTGGAGCATTTTCACTTTCTCCTCCCTCGCCTCCTTACAGTGGACCCCGACGAGAGAAATAGTAATGTCAGCCCCGCACCAAGCAGCAGATTTCTTCCACGCTTGTACTCTCTCAAGAACCCGACCCAGGTGCTCCATCATAGCTTCCAGATCAACGAGGAATGTGTCTTTAGGCCATAGCTCTTTGTCGATTCCTCCCACAGCAGCTCGCACTCGAGTGAAGTATCCTAGAACTTTCACGAGGCGGCACTTGAGGCGATACATGTCTACGTCCAAGTCATCAGGAACAGGAAACTTGATGGGGTCCAAGTATGGCTCCACCTCTAAGGTCTCTTTCTCGAAGTCAGGACAGAATTCTCTGGAGGAAGAAAAATGAAGCATCAGCTGAATATCATTCGACGAAAAGTGTAAAGACTCACTCGGCAAAGAGGACATACCAATGAGGAATGCAACCATCTTCACCAGGAAATCTTTTACAAAAGTTTCTATGGCATTTCCCCTCTTTTCCATAGAGTTAAGCTTCTTTGCCCACTCATCTCTTTCTTTCTTAATTTTTTCATTTTTTGCCGTTAACTTATCAAACTCCGCAAGCTTCAGTTCATCAGCTTCGGACTTCTCCTTCATCTTGGCAAGGACTAGATCCTTGTCTTCTAGCAGCTTTTTCATTACATCACACTCCACCTTCAGTTGGCTCTTCTCAGATTCCATCTGGGTATACTGCGTCCCAATCTCGCAAGCCTTCTGAAAAAACATCCGAGTGGAAAAGTAAGTTTCATTTGACATAATTAATTTTCTACTTCCGAGTGGAGAAATACATGTCATTCCAGACAATTATTTTTCTACTTCCAAGTGGAGAAATACAAGTCATTCGACACAATTTTTTACTTCCAAGCGGAAAACAAATAAGTCATTCGACAGTTGGATTAGCGGCCCGCCGCACCCACCCAAGTTCTTAAGATTACTGCCCGTCGTAATCATTCGACACTAGTCTCGGGGACTACACCCAGTGGGTACACTTAGTGTGCCCCCACTAGATACAAAATTACTCGGCTAGACCAGTTTGCTCAAGTCCTGCATTTACTCATTCTCAATTAGACCATTGCCGAGGCAAGCACTGTTCAATGGTCTCGGGGACTACACCCAGTGGATGCACTAAGAGTGCCCCCACTGGAATACAGAAACATTAGACCAGGTCCGACCTGGCTGAGTCAAAAATAGAGCATACATCTGAACTTCAGACTCCTAATGATGCAAGCATTCAACAGCAGTCTCGGGGACTACACCCAGTCGGTTCACTAAGCGAGCCCCCACTGGAGTAAGGACAACCTACTATACGGCGAACCCCCAGTGGGTGTAAACCAATAAAGCAAGATTGACAAGATCGACAACATTCAATCGGATTGTCAAACGAGATTCAATCAGAAAATAACTTACAATGGAACTTACTCGGATGTTCACTTCGAGTGCCGAGCTGGCGTCATATGCCAATTTGCTGGCCTCGAACACCTCCCTTGTGTGTTGCATCATCAGCTTGGCCAGGATCATCGCCTCTTTGGCAGCGCCAATCTGCTCCTCTCGGACGCGATGCATAGAGAATGCAACTAATGAAGAAGTGGGCATCACGACAGGGGTAGCTTGGGTTACCAGAGGCACACTCTGCATAGTCGTCACGATAGTTGATCCAGTCGGAGGGACCGTTGACATAGCACCCGAACCAACTAGAGGAGCAATCGACAGAGGCATCACACGCATCCCGAGTGTAGATGTAGCTGGCTCGGCAGGAGTTTGTTCCATAGCTGTATGTTGAGGCTCTGGATCGTCATCCAAGAAAATAACACCCGAAGCGAATGTTTATCATACCTGGTCGAGGTGCGGGCTGATCCACTACGTCCAGGTCCATACGATCCTCTCCCGTCTCGACAGGAGTAGACACCGAAGTAGCAGCACTAGCAAACAAATTGCACTCGGTCACCAGAAGTTTGAAAAGACACAATGGCGAGATGAAAAAGACAAACACTCACACTGAGGCAACCGACACGGCGATTCTCATTTACGGCAAAGTCTTCCAAAGTTTTGGCGCGTTAGGCTTTGGCTGTTTTGCAGCCTTCTCCGCAGAGTTGGGTGCGACGGCTCGGTCCCGCTTCACACTTCTGCTATTGGAGGCGACTGTTTTACTTGGTGCAGCTGATGGGACATGGCGTTGCTTGGTTCGTGGTTCTCGGTGTGGAGGAGATTGTTCTTCGTCTTCACTGTCTTCTGAAGCGTCTTCGCTCCCTTCGTTGTCATCTACATACTCACTATCGATGCTGCCACCTTCACTTTCTCCTCCAAGATCGAACTGCTCCCGGTTGGGAATAGGAGAGTGCAGGTTGGTCCATTCCTACAAAGCACAAAGATAACAGAGTCAATCGGATGAATATGAAGTCACTCAATGAAGGCATAAATACAATCGGAAAAGATGTAACTTACCAAATTCTGCGACTTATTATCAGTAGAATATGGCACGACTCGTCTAGATCCCACGGGGTTGTTGCAAGGACCAGTGATGCTTCTGATGCACTGGCTTACCGTCTCTTCATCGACTTTCTCCGGATCCGACCGAGTGGAATCTTCAGAACTAGTGTAATGCCACATGGCATGGTCTCTTGCCTGAAGAGCCTGGATGCGCCGACTGAGAAACGTCTCCAGCAGGTCCAAACTAGTCAGCCCGTGTCTGACCAAGTTAATCACTTCACCCGCCAACATCTCCACTTCTGCCTTTTCATCCTCTAATATAGTCAATATCCTAGGAGCAGTCGGACGATCTAAGGTGAAGGGGGGAAGGTCAGTCGACATGTTCGGAGATGCAATATCATTGCAGTAGAACCATGACGGCTTCCAATTCCTAACCGATTCAGGGAGGGTCCTCGGAGGATAAGTACTCATATTCCTCTTCAGAATTCCTATGCCACCACACAAATAGATAATGTTGGTCGGGGTGTCCCCACGATTCGCTTTTTTCACTGTTTGGGATCAGGCAGTAAATATTTTCTTGAACAAACCCCAATGAGGAGGGTAGCCCAAGAAGCACTCACACAAGGTGATGAATGCAGAAAGATATGCAACAGTGTTGGTAGGAAGATTATGAAGTTGAATCTCGAAATAGAAGAGGAAACCGCAAAAGAAAGGGTGTGGAGGCAGAGAAAAACCTCACTCGACATGAGTGAGGGGGAGGACACGTTCCCCCTCACGAGGTGCTGGTTCAAGCTCCTCCCCTGTCAGTCTCCATGATTTCTCCGCCACCATCCCGTGTTCAACGAGATCCAAAACATCCTCATTCGTCACACTGGACGGGAGAAAATCCCCATGTATCCACCCTGGCGGCACTACGGTCCGACCGGCCTTTCTCCCCTTGCCGCCCTTCTTGGTGCGCTCAAGCTTGGAGGTTTTGCCTTTCGTCATGGCTGTGGTAGCGAGGAGAAGATTGAGCAAGGCTGGCGAGACAAAGGAGGACAAGGAGCAAGAAATTATCAAGGCGCAGCCTAACCCTAGCCACGGCTGCATTTATATAAGCGACCGACTGAGTCACCGACTGGTGGGACCTCCAGATTTCAACATATCCCGCTATCAGTGGAGACGTGACGCGTGGCGATGATGACGGCGCAATAATCGAGGCGTCGTTGCTCCACTTGCCTGACAATTGCGTTATCAACGCGAGGCGCATGGAAACCAAAATTTTGAATCCTGTAAGATCCGGACCTCCTGCAGTGATCAGTCATATCAAAAGATCCCGGTAGTCAATCGGAGTAAGCCCAAGCATCTGAAATCACTCGGGCGAACTTCGAAACAGAATCGATCAAGGCGAATGACGAAGATTTCAATCGACCCGAAGTTTTCTAAGTCCGAGGAAAAGGACCAAGATCAGAACGACTAGACAAGAATTCACGTCGACCCCTTCCTCACTCGAACCCCGATCCATTCGGGGGCTAATGATGTGGATATGTACCTAGGGTATGGTCATAGGCCTGAACTCAATATCCTACCCAAGGGCACCTCATTATTAGGCGAAGGGTCAGACAGAAGATTCTAACTGGATGAAGATGTTGCTTAAAAGACACTCGGTACGAAGGCACTCAGATTATATTTACATCCACTCGACAACCCATATACACTCAGAAGGATTCTAGTCGGTACTAAGGATCAGAAGTCACCCACGAGGGCCAACGGACACACCTTCAACCAATGGTCTTTAGTAGCATTTATTACCCACTTACGTTATTAGTAACGTATATCTTTAACTCATATTGATCGAGCCCTTAGATGCTGAGGTATTGATGATAAGTGGCGCACTCTATATAAGCCACCCCTCCCCTGTGGCACAAGGGTTCGCACCCCCTGTATTACACAAACCACACTGCAAGAGCTCCTGAGCACATGAGACGTAGGGTTGTTACCTCCAAGAGAGGGGCCTGAACTCATACATCTTGCGTACAAGCTTGTCGTAGCTAGGACTCTGCCCTCTCCATTCGTACCCTACACCTCTAATGTCAGGTTTATTCCCACGACACCCCCCCGGGGCCACTAACATGTGGGGAACCCCCCTGGGCCACTAACATGTGGGCTGAGGTTTAATTAGCCCTCATTAACCTGTTAAATGAATTAAACTAATTAATTTGCATTAATAGACACTAACATTTGGGGCCCTGGTAGTTAGATTAGTTAGATTATTTAATTTTAACTTTGATAGCCCCACTATGTGTGACACCTCGATCCCACAGCTCAGGTTTGACCAGTCAGCACTCATTGTTGACTGCTAACATCATCATGATGTCATGCTGGTGCAATAAAGTCTTTTTCAAATTAAAATAATTATGTTAACTTGATAAATGATTTAAAACTTTAAAAATCATAGAAAATAATCTATAAGTCATATGAAAATAATTTATACATGAAAGTTGGTTAGAAAAATCCCATGAATTTGAATACGATGTCTATTCATCTAAAACATGCTCCTAGCATGATGAACATTGACATGTTGGCGTTAGGATCACGTGTCCGCTAGTATACAAAGACCCGGAAATATCATCAAATATTTTCCCGCTCCGTCCATGACGTGTAGTACTACGTTAGCTCATCCCTAGCACTGCATATTGCCATGGCATGCATCATGTTGCATCTGCTTGCTTTTATTTATTGTTTCTTCCACCTATTATCTCCCGTAGATGCCGAGGTTGACGTTGCTGCTGGGTACGACTACGCCCCTGACAACCAGCCTTTTGCAGCAGAGCAACAAGGCAAGAAATCCCCCTTGATCATTCTGATATGACCTATTCTTCTTCCTCATGCTTGCATTAGATTTTTCTAATGTTGTAGATAGTTCCTATTATGATGCATAACATGTTTTTGTTAAACTGCTATTGTACCCAACTGCATATTAAATGCTTAGTACAGGTTGATGAGTGATCCCCCGTGACCCCACTTAGTCCCAGTTCCCCCTACTTCATCATCGAAGACTCGACGACTTGAAGACTCGGAGACCCGAAGACTCGATCATCCGATCGACAAGCCATGACCTGTCACATCAACTCACACCCCTTAGTTGTATGACTCTCCAGAGCTACTATCGAGTACCGAGGGTGATACCTCGTAATGTACTCCTAATGTTAACTTTGTAGTCTAGTTAACCAGAGGTGGATTACGGAGGGTGATTCCTCCTTCACCACTTCCGTTAACGAATCTGTCGTGCAATCCCTCAAGCGTGAACCATCGGGGGTGATTCCTCCCTTGTCACCTTGATATTCACATCGATTGGAACCCATCGTGGGTGGTACCTCGGTTCCTCTGATGTTATAGACACATCGTTAATTTCACTCTACTACTAGGACATGATGAGATGTGTGGTGCGGGTGGATTTCCACGTGATTGTGACCACGCGTGGCCGGGCATTCTTGGCCCCTGCCACAGATCCTCAATACGCGACGACAGGACAACATATCACGGATCACGGATCGTTATCGCAGTTAACAAAACATTAGTGGGTTGGGGATTTGATCTGAGTTGGTCGATTGACCTATTCGCAGTAACCTCCGCGCGGGGACAATTATGGGCACTCGACGTTGTTGTATGAGCCGAGGACGGTCATGACCCAGAAAAGTGTGTCCGACCAGAGGTTATCAAGCATATATGTAAATGTGGTGCAGCCCTGTAGGGATGATTGAACTATTTGAATAGGCATGCCAATGGTAACAGGACAACTTGGAGTTGTATCCCGATCTAATACAAGTAGATTTGCGACTTAAATTGAAATGTTGGCTCCAAGATTGATTTCTCGCATGGAGTCGAGGAAGGATCTCTAGGCGTACTTAATAAATTTGCTGCAACAAATTATTACATATGTGTTACTGACCTACACTCTTCTAATGATGCAAGACACTGATGGTGCTAGCCTTCGATAGGATGAGGCCTTCTCTCTATTCTGGCATTACTACAGTCAATCCAAAGATATAGCCCCATTCCTTTTATGCTGATGCATACTTAGCATAGTTGTGATGTCAGTCTTGTAAGTACTTTGGATGAGTACACACTGTTTCTTTTGCTCCCCCTTTTCCTTTTGTTACGATTGCCGCAACCATATGACGGAGCCCAAGAGATGGTTGATCCCACTGACGACTACTACCTGACGGAGCCTACTACTACATGGAGGCTGCACACGACCAGGAGTAGTTAGGAGGCTCCCAGGCAGGAGGCCTTGCCTCTTCGATCCATGTTATGTTTGTGCTAGCCTTCTCAAGGAAAAACGTGTTGACTTATGTCTGTACTCAGATATTATTTGCTTCTGTTGACTCGTGTGTATGCGAGCTTTTGTATTCGAGCCCTCGATGCCCCTGGCTTGTAATATTAAGCTTGTATGACTTTAATTTGTGTCTAGAGTTGTGTTGTGATATCTTTCAGTGAGTCCCTAATCTTGGTCGTACGCATTTGAGTGTGTGATTAGCGTATGATTAAGTTGCGGGCGTCACACTCATAATCACAATGATACTAATTATGGTAGTACATCTAGACGCTCTCCCTAGTACTGGGTGACGCCAAACTCCTCTTGCCACAAATAGTATTGAAGCAATTTCGAACATCTTCGTCCTGAGATACTAAGGAAACTGAATGATAGCGAGTGTGAAAAGAATCCCGTGGAGCTAAACTCCAAGGGACACTTCTACCCCAAATTGACAGGAGGCACCAAGAAGAAAATCCTAGTGACAATGACATCATAGAGGTTCCAAAATACCCGTGTGGTCCTAAAAAAGTTTGAGTGAGAAGAGCGGTAGAATTGAAATTCCTATGTGAGGATTCCTTACGACAGCAGGGAAGTGGAGTAAAAAGAATCCTACTCTCAGATATATATAACTAGATTCAAAATAGTTTTTCACTAGACTCGACTAAGTCAAGTTCGATGAATCAAGGGTGCTCCTAGGTCAGTACTACTCTAATACCAACTTGTAACGCCCAAGATGCGGCCCTATCCTCATCCTGGCTCGAGGGCCTTGAGAAGGATAAAAGCGCATCTTGTCATTTCGCAAGAATGGATATCATTCCAAGTACATGTAAAGAGGAGACGAGTATATGGAATTGGCTTACACTCGCCACAAGCTAAATCATGATCATTTCAATACAATCATCAATATCAATCATCATACAAAAAAGCAGGGTCCAACTACGGACAAAAACAAACGATAAAATTGGCATACATCCTTGTTAATCCCAGGTTGTCGGTCTGGAACCTATCCTATGATCGATGACGAAGAAGAATGAGAACACCAAATCAAACAAGCATTGGTATCATGTCAAAGCATCGCATTACCTGTACCTGCAACTTTTGGTGTAGTAATCTATGAGGCATGGGGACTCAACAATCTCATTTCCAAAGGTATCAATACTAGCAAAGCTTAATGGATGAGGTATGGTTAAGTGGTGAGGTTGCAGCAAGCACTAGGCATTTTATATCCGGCTAACTTACGAGTACAAGAATAAGAAGAGTGATCTACACACAAACAGACGTGAACTAGTAATGATCAAGAAGTGATCCTGAACACCTACTTACGAGTCAATCATAACTCCGTCGTGTTTGTCGGATTTCGGGCTCCGCAAAACCCTAGAGATTCAAACTGAGGGGCGTGTACAAAGATCTCTCGCGGGCTCACCTCACCTAACTCGCTACTCGCAGGGGACGGCAGAGAACTCATTCGATGGTGAGGAAAACACAGGACACAGCAGTTTACCCAGGTTCGGGCCGCTGAGAGGCGTAATACCCTACTACTGCTTTGGTGGATTGCCTCTCACGGAGGTTGGCAGATGAAGTAGTATAGTGTTCGAAGGCCTCCGGAGGCTAGGCAGCCTTTGAGATGTGCGAGTCAGTGAAAAGAATAAATCTCCCCTATGAAGTAACCTACCCTCTATATATAGTGGCGGCCCTGATCCTCTTCCCTTATTGTTTTGGGCAGGAAGGGATCCCACAACGACCAATTTTGAAGGGGAAGAAGGGAACATGCTCCCGTGCCCAAAGGTGGTCTTCGCCTGCAAAGTGCCTGCCAGCGCTGCAGGGACGGGTCCAGGGATGACGTCTGTCCTGCTGGCGGGCGGTGATGACCCACAAGTATAGAGGATCTATCATAGTCCTTTCGATAAGTAAGAGTGTCGAACCCAACGAGGAGCAGAAGGATCTGACAAGTGGTTTTCAGCAAGGTAATCTCTGCAAGCACTGAAATTATCGGTAACAGAAAGTTGTGTGGTAAGATGATTCACAGCAAGTAGCAAGTAGCAAAAGTAACTAAGGTGCAGCAAAGTAGCTCGGTCCCTTTTGTAGCAAGGGAAAAGCCTGGACAAACTCTTATAGGAGGTAAAGCGCTCCCGAGGACACATGGAAAATTCTTTCAAGCTAGTTTTCATCATGTTCATATGATACGCGTTTGGTACTTTGATAGTTTGATATGTGGGTGGACCGGTGCTTGGGTACTTCCCATACTTGGACAAGCATCCCACTTATGATTAACCCCTCTCACAAGAATCCGCAACTACGAAAGAAGAATTAAGGCAAAGTCTAACCATAGCATTAAACTAGTGGATCCAAATCAGCCCCTTACGAAGCAACGCATAAACTAGGGTTTAAGCTTCTGTCACTCTAGCAACCCATCATCTACTTACTACTTCCCAATGCCTTCCTCTAGGCCCAAATAATGGTGAAGTGTTATGTAGTCGACGTTCACACAATACCACTAGAGGAAAAACAACATACAACGCATCAAAATATCGAATGAATACAAAATTCACATGACTACTTATAGCATGACTTATCCCATGTCCTCAGGAACAAAAGTGACTACTCACAAAGCATAATAATATTCATGACCAGAGAGGTATTGAATAGCATCAAGGGTCTGAACATATAATCTTCCACCAAGTAATCCAACTAGCATCAACTACAAAGAGTAATTAACACTACTAGCAACCTTACAGGTACCAATTGGAGTCGCGAGACGGAGATTGGTTACAAGAGATGAACTAGGGTTTGGAGATGAGATGGTGCTGATGAATATGTTGATGGTGATGAGTCCCCTCCGAGAGAGGAGTGTTGGTGATGACGATGGCGACGATTTCCCCATCCGGGAGGGAAGTTTCCCCGGCAGGATGACCCTACCGGAGCTCTAGATTGGTTCTGCTCAAGTTCCGTCTCATGGCAGCGGCGAATCATCCCGAAAGCCTCCTCTTAATTTTCTCTGGAACGAAACCCTCCTTATAGCAAAAGAGGGGGGCCAGAGGGCCAATAGGGAGCCCACAAGCCCCCTAGGCGCGGCCAGGGGGTAGGCCGCGCCTAGCAGGCTTGTGGCCTCATGCTGGCTCCCCTCTCATACTTCTTCAGCACAGTATTTTTTATAAATTCCAAAATAAATCCTCGATGATTTTCACGGCTTTTGGAGTTGCGCATAATAGGTATCTCAAACTTGCTCCTTTTTCAGGCTAGAATTCCAGCTGTCGGCATTCTCCCTCCTCATGTAAACCTTGCAAAATAAGAGAGAAAAGGCATAAGTATTGTACCGTGAAGTGTAATAACATCCCATAAAGCGATAAGTATCAACATGAAAGCATGATGCAAAATGGACGTATCAACTCCCCCAAGCTTAGACCTCGCTTGTCCTCAAGCGAAAGCCGAGATCAATAAATATGCCCACATGTTTAGAGAGAGAGGTGTCGACAAAACAAGATACGGACATGCAGACATTATGATTATAGTCAGAACAACAATATCAACATATAATCTCTCATGCTAAAGTGATAATTGCTTCACAAAGTAAAGTATGGATCAAGAACCTTACTGAGAATTAACAACCAATAGTCTTTAGTCATTGAAGCAATTGCAATTTATCATAACATCGAAAAGAGTCAAATAAGAGCTTGTAAAGCAAATCCACATACTCAATCGTCCTTTCGTCTTCTACAATTGCTACAACTCACATGGTACTCATGAGATCAAAGTTTTAGTCGGATACAGAGAAAGATAGGGGCTTATAGTTTCGCCTCCCAACCATTTACCTCACGGGTAATGTCAACAATAATAATTCATGAATACTTACCTCCAAGTTGACATATGAATATAGATCTTTCCCTAGCATATGACGTTAGCCAAGATAAAGGCGAAATAAGGAATTGGTGTAGATCACCATGACTCTTTCAAGGGCAAAAAGTATAGGTACAAGATAGGCCCTTCGCAGAGGGAAGCAGAGGTTGTCATGCGCTTTTGAGGTTTGGATGTGCGTCCTCTTAGTGTGAAGGAATGTCACTTTATATTGCCTCTTGTGATAAATAACTTTATTATGCAGTGTGTCGCTTTTATGTCTTCCTCATAACAGGTTCGTACAAAGCTTATTTTCCAAACACTAATAGATCATACATATTTAGCGAGCAATTTTCATTGCTTGCACCGATGACAACTTACTTGAGGGATCTTATTCAATCCATAGGTAGGTATGGTGGACTCTCATGGCAAAACTGGGTTGAAGGTTTATGGATGCACAAGTAGTATCTCTACTTAGTGCGGAAGTTTTGGCTGATATGAGGTGGAAGCAATCGTCACATGCTAAGGGATCTCTAGTCATATAATCATTGTTCGGAACCAAGCAGGCATAATTCATTATGTTGTCTTCCTTGTCCAACATCTACTTCTAAGCATGCAATAGTTTAGTGAGTGTTCAAAATCACAAATGGTATCCAAGATGATATATTTATATGTGAACCTCTCCTTATTTATCACTTCCTATTAGTTGCAACAATGACCAAGGTCTATGTTTGTCCACCCTCAACAAGTTTCAATCATCATTCTTTTTATATATGAAGCTATCACTTCTCATAAGATCATTACATGATCTTTCATGCTTTTGTTCTTTTATCATTCTTTTCTTTAGATCATGGCATGAGGCAAGGCCCTTAACTAAGACACTCTTTTTATATGACTCATGAGCTCGAATACATCGGGGGTGACACAAAGTAAAACTCAAGCCTAAAACACTAAGAACTTTAATCTACTAGAGAAAGATAAAACCAAAACGGATCGAACGAAGAAAAGGTAAAGGCAAAAGATGTGATCGTGATACGATACCGGGACAACTCCCCCAAGCTTGGCACAAGCTAAGGGGATTGCCCATACCCGTGCTTAGTTGTCTTCCTTTGATGGTGATGGTGGTGGAGTTGTTGCAACCTGGGTTTGATCCTTCGTCTTTCAAGGCATATGTGCTCCATCATGGAAAGATGACCGAGTCTCCGGAATCCTCAAATCTGCAGCCAACCGTATGTGGGGACCCCGACTTACTAGTCGAAAATCGCCGTGCTCAGTGATCCCAGAGATCAATGCTCGCCGAACACAGATACTGAATAAAGAGTCCTACATCCAAGTGTCTATTATTACAACACGTGACCGAAGGGTCAAGTTCACAAGACAGGGCCTAAGGCCAAATCACACGAATACACTAATAGCGGAAAACATAGGGCTAAGCGGGTGCCCATGCCATCAAGCCTACACCGACAGGCATTCTGACTCGAAAGCGTCCTAGTTCGCAGGGGTGTCGCCAAAGACATACTCATCTCCAAACTCTGGTCCTTCCATGTGTGGTCAATAACATAACCAGTGGCAATCCAATGAGTACTTGGAATGTACTCGCAAACAACCCATGATATGAACAATGAAAGTGAAGGATAACAATATGATGCATCTTTAGTGTAACTCAACTGGGTGGAATGATCATGAATATGCATCAAGTTAAAGAATTACTCTTGAAGAACAGGTTACAGATATCAACATATCTGTTGAGGGCTGAACCATCCGAGTTCACCCTATATGCCAAGTCACCAAACTTGGTCATATCATTGCTATCATAGAAACACTTTTCTTATCACCACACACACACACTCACATTCACTTGGTTTATGCGGAAATATCAGGACGTAGTTTAAGCAGGATTACCCAACTGTCCTTGACCGTGGACACGGTTATTCGAATAGTTTACACTCTGCAGAGGTAGTACGCTGGACCAACGAGATCCGGGAAACTTCCGTGTCATCCACGACTCGCGGTATATCACATACCCGAGGTAAGTACCCGATCAATGCCTTTCCCCTAACGATACTAGACAAAGAGATCCACTCGATTGGTACCCAGCCCACATGTTGTAAATCTTACGAGCACCGACTCTGGACAGTACCAACCATGCAGGGACCAACGGTGTGACTGGGACTCATAAAAATGGCATAGTCGTCCTACCCGACACGACCCCATCACGAGAGTGACCACACATCACTCCCGCCACTAGTAATGTGGCTCTTTGCTAGCACCGACCAGAGTAATTAACATAGCCCCGTCCCATAAGGGGTAACGTGGTCGTACTGGTAAAGTTGGGACGGTCGACACATCATAAATCTAATCCCATTTCCGAAACCTTACTAACACAAATACCGGGTGCATCACTCCACCAAAAGTGACCACCTAACTCATCATCACCCTCGGACATTAGTGGCACCCAACGGGGTTTTCGTAAACTCTTGCTTTATGACAACATCATGCTCATGAATAATAATACTTCTATCTTTACTTGTCAACATGGTATTAGCATGACCCTAAGGGGTAGAGTCAAGCTCAATGCATGTGCTCCGGGGGAGCCTTCGGTAAAAATCATATCGAATGATTTCCGGCACTTGTGATCACAAGCAACGGGAATACTTGCTATTTATCATGCAAAGTAACATATGCTCAGTCATGGTCAAAGGGTTGATTGCCTTGGTCAGCTAAGTATCCCGGGTCTTCGAGGTCTTCCGCTCCGATTCCCTCGTCACACGGATTTTCTCTCGTCGATAAAACAATAATTAAGAAATAGCTCACACAGAAACAGTCCACAAAATCATTTTAAAAATGTTCCCTATTACTGATAAATCTAAGATATCATTTAAAAAATATTTGTCCTAGTTTTCCTTGAAGAAATATTTTTGAAAACAACCAAGCAGAAGCAAAACTATTCCATTTTAGCCCTTTTTAATATTATAAAATAGAATAGTTGCTGGAAAAATTCATCTAAGCATATCATTAAATAGTTCACATTTTTAGAAAAATAACACTGGAAGTATTATATTTTTACACTGGTTAAAAGTTTTTATAAAAATCTTAGAAATCCTGGTTTTAAAAATAAAAATAAAACAGACCAGCTCCTGGCCTGGCTCGGCCCAGAGCCGGGCTGGCCCATGGCCAGCCGACGGCCTGCCCAGGGCACGCGCGCCGTCAGGTTTGAACCTGATGTGCGGAGCCGTGCGGTCAGTGGCCGAGGCCAGCGCGGGGGTGGAGGTTGGGCCACCGATAGGTGGGGCACACCTGTCGGGGTCGTCTCCTACCTCTAGCCAGAGAGGAGGAGGAGGACGCCGACGAGGTTGCCGACAAGCTCAAGCTCCAATGAACACGGGAATGGGTCCGCCTGGCCGTCGCCTACCTGCTGGTGGTCGAGACAACGACGGGGAGGCAGGGGTTCGCCGGTGATGAGGAGGCCGTGGCGGAGGAGCTTCGGGAAGTGGTCGAGGGAGAGGCTAGAGACACGGAAAAGCTCGGGCGAGTTGGGGGAAAGCTTCCTCGGATCAAGGGGGTCTGTTTGGTGGGTCGAGGGGCGCAGGAGCCGTCGTGTAGCCGGAGATCGACCGGAGCTGCGAGGGGGAGGGGCCTCGGTCGATCTCGAGCACCGGGGCTCTGCTGGTTTGCTGGGGTGGCTAGGGAGGTGCTAGTGGATGTGGCGAAGCTATCTGAGGGGTGCTGGAGCGAGGGGGGGACTATTTATAGGCCCGCGACGGTGAGCAGATTCGGGAGCACCGGTGACTCACTGTGGCGTGCATGGGGGTGCACAGAGAGGTCGGGGTTGAAACCACGGTCTCAGGACATGGTATTGGACCGCCCGAACCATCTGCAGCAGAGAGAGGGAGAGAGAAGGCGAGCATTCGTGGCCGCGCAAGTTTGGCCGGTTCTGGAGCGCGCGGGCACGCGTCGCGCGAGCTCTAGCGCGAGACAGGAGGGGCCCTGAGGCTTGCCCGACGCAAAGGGGTTGTCGGGGAAGAGGTTGGACATCTCGGGGGAGGCTGGAACTGGCGGAGGGCATCGCCCCCACCTCGGTGACTCCCTGTAGCGCGCCCAGAGCGCAGTTTTGGCATGCCACGACATGCTAGTGCGCTCTGAGGCACTTTGGACGTATCTAGCATGTCTTGGGACTTGCTGGGGTGTAGCTAGCCGTTTGGTTTTAGTGGGAGCTTCCGCTGGTCAAAGGAGGCAAGAAATACTAGTGCTGTCAGCCATGAACTGAGGTCTAAATTGGGGTTTTTGGCCTTTCCACTTTGAACTAGTGAGGGGCCAGTTGACTGGGGTTAGATACAGGTGTTGGCTACTTAATCTAAGAGTGTGAAGCAAAGGAGTTTGGTTTAGCTGTGGCTAAGGTGGCTTTTTCCTATCTGTCAGAAGGTGTTTGATAGTGGGTACAGGGGGTTGCACCCCACCACTGGTGCTGAGACTTAACAGGTTTGGTTTTGGTGGTAAACCATGGAGTTCCACCAAATTTGAGCTCCAAAGGACAAGTTTAGCTTTGTAAACTTGAAATCACTCCAATATGACCAGATATGTTCCTTCCAAAGGGAGTGTGGGCAAACTAAGTCCCACAAATCCCATTTTTGGTGTAGAACCCTCATTTGAGGTATTAGGCACTCCTGCAAAGTTTTAGCCTCATTGGACAAACTTTGCTATGTAGAGTTGCTCTAACTTGATTCTGGACAGACAGGGTTTTAGGTTATTTGGGGTCCTTATCAACCTTTGATCAAGGTGAAACTTTATGTGGACTCCAAACAAGGCTTAGGGATACCATTGGAATTTTCTATGAATTTATTGAGAATATTTCCTTTGGAAATATTTCAAAATGCCAAAACAGACAAAAATAGCTTTTATAGTTTTAATCATTAAATTTAGGATTAAATGGGGTTTAAAATCCTACGTATGGAAAATATATGTCCTTCTGATCATCCCTCAATTTAGTCAGATTTTTCCAAGGCAGAAAAGTATTTTTCCATGTTGGAATACCAATTCTGGCCTCAGAAATGGACAGGTTATTTAATTAGAAAAATAATCACAAAAATAACTATTTTTGTGGTTTTGAAATATAAAGATGGGTAAAAATCAGATTACCAAATATGAGTAGTAGCACTGCTTGCTATCAAGGACATGTAGTGCAACTCAAGGTGGTTTTACTTTGGTTATGAAAGGTTTTTGGAAATGAGTATAATACCAAAGGAATTTAGGGTTTTTAAAACCTCACATGGTCAAGCATACAAGCATACAGTGTCAATCATGGCACTCACAACATTAGTTTGAAAAAGTTTTAACAAGCTCCGAATTTTACAATAAAGACAAGTGATAGCAAAAACAGGGTGTGACACCGTATTGATTTAAATCTATACTCAAACTCACTGTTTTGGTTCTGCAGGTCATAGATCTGGGCTTGGAGGTGATCAATTATGTCATAGAGCCTGGAGAGGTACTTCCCAATGTCATTGGCATCGATCCTGTGCTTGTTGATGAACTCCGTGATCATCATGTGGTTGGCGTTGAGTCCACGCTCCACCATCCCTTGGCACTTGAAGACTTGTTGCTCCATTGCTTCGAGCCTCGCCTCCACGCTTCCGGTCTTCTTGGGCCCCTCAACAGCACTGATGTGCAGCATCCCCTCATGCATCTCGATAGATTGAGGGTGTTGCAGCACTCCCGCGAGGTAGGGATTGATGACCTTCTCGAAGATCCTATCCTTCGGAGCTTTTGGGGATGTCATAGCGATCTAGATCTGCAGCAGAAATAGGCTCAAAACGAAAACACAGGAAAATTGCGTGATACGAGGGTCGGACCTTTCGGGAGAATATATAATGATTTTTTTCCGACCAGAAGGAGTACTCCGCAAGAAAACGGAGTCCGGGAGGCACACGTGATGGTCACAAGCCCCCAGGCGTGGCCAGGGGGTGGCCCGCTCCTGGCAGGCTTGTCGCCTCCTCGTGCGCTTTTCGGACTACTTTAAATTTTTCTATTTTCCAAAAATTCCAAAACAGAGAAAAAATCCTACTGGAAAAGTTTTGGAGTCAGTTTACTTACCGAATCACATACCTCTTCGTTTCGGAGTCTGGAACAGGCTGATAAATATCCCTTATATACTCCTCCGATGTTATGGTATTGATAATATTGCTTTCAACATTTATGGGAGTACCTGAGATATAATGTTTGATTCTTTGCCCATATACCACTCTCGGAAAATTACCTTCCGTGTTGTTGATCTTGATGGCACCGAAACGATATACTTCCTCAACAATGTAAAGACCTTCCCATTTAGAGAGAAGCTTGCGTGCAAAAAATCTTAAACGAGAATTATATAGCAAGACATAATCACCTACACTGAACTCACGTTTCTGTATCCTTTTATCATGCCACCTCTTAACCTTTTATTTGAACAACCTGGCATTATCATATGCCTGAGTTCTTCATTCATGAAGCGAGCTAATGTCAAATAACCTCTTCTCACCAGCAAGTTGGAAATCAAAGTTGAGCTCTTTGATTGCCCAATAAGCCTTATGCTCTAGCTCAAGAGGTAAATGACATGCTTTACCGTAAACCATTTTGTACGGAGACATGCCCATGGGATTCTTATAAGCAGTTCTATAAGCCCACGGTGCATCATCGAGCTTCTTAGACCAATTCTTTCTAGACCTATTGACAGTCTTTTGCAGAATCAGTTTAATCTCTCTATTGCCTAGCTCTACTTGACCACTGGACTGAGGGTGATAGGGAGATGCAATTCTATGATTGACATCGTACTTAGCAAGTGTTTTACAGAAAGCACCATGAATGAAATGTGAACCACCATCGGTCATCGGATATCTAGGGACTCCAAATCTAGGGAAAATAACTTCTTTAAGCATCCTGATAGAGGTGTTGTGATCAGCACTACTAGTCGGGATAGCTTCTACCCACTTAGTAACGTAATCAACGGCAACTAGGATATGAGTATACCCGTTGGATTTTGGAAAAGGTGCCATAATATCAAAGCCCCAAACGTCAAATTGTTCGATGACAAGTGAATAATTCATAGGCATTTCTCGACGTTTACTGATATTACCTATCCTTTGACATTCTTCACAAGACAAAACAAACTTACGGGCATCCTTGAAGAGAGTGGGCCAATAGAAACCTGATTGCAATACCTTGTGTGCAGTTATATATCCCGCATGGTGTCCTCCGTAAGCCTCGGAGTGACACTTCTGTAGGATCTGTCCCTGTTCATGTTCAGGTACACAACGTCTAATAACACCATCTACTCCTTCCTTATAAAGGTGAGGATCATCCCAAAAGTAATGTCTCAAATCAAAGAAGAATTTCTTCTTTTGCTGGTATGTGAAACTAGGTGGTATATATTTGGCAACGATGTAGTTTGCATAATCAGCATACCACGGTGTACTACGTGAAGTATTGATGACATTCAATTGCTCATCAGGAAAGCTATCATCAATAGGTTGTGGGTCATCAAGAACATTTTCCAACCTAGACAAGTTATCTGCTACGGGGTTATCAGCACCCTTCCTGTCGACAACATGCAAATCAAATTCTTGTAGCAAGAGAACCCATCTGATAAGTCTAGGTTTAGCGTCTTTATTTTCCATGAGGTACTTAATAGCAGCGTGATCAGTGTGAATAGTGACTTTGGAATCAACTATGTAAGATCTAAACTTTTCACATGCAAACACGACTGCTAAAAATTCCTTTTCAGTAGTAGCATAGTTTCTTTGGGCACTGTCTAGAGTTTTACTAGCATAGTGAATAACATTCAACTTCTTATCAACTCTTTGTCCTAGGACAGCGCCAACAGCATAATCGCTAGCATCACACATAATTTCAAAAGGTAAGTTCCAATCAGGTGGTTGAACAATAGGCGCAGTTATCAAGGCCTTCTTAAGTATTTCTAAGGCTTCCTCACAATCATCGTCAAAAACAAAAGGAATATCCTTTTGCAACAGATTGGTAAGAGGCCTAGAGATCTTAGAGAAGTCTTTAATGAACCTTTTATAGAAACCAGCATGACCAAGGAAACTTCTTATACCTTTGATATCTATGGGGCATGGCATTTTCTCGATTGCGTCAACCTTAGCCTTATCGACTTCAATACGTCTTTTAGAAATTTTATGTCCTAAGACGATGCCTTCATTAACCATAAAGTGGCACTTCTCCCAATTCAAGACAAGGATGGTATCCTTACATCTCTGCAAGACTCGATCAAGGTTGTTGAGGCAATCATCAAAGGAAGACCCGTAAACAGAGAAGTCATCCATGAAAACCACAACAATCTTTTCACAAAACTGAGAGAATATAGCCATCATACATCTTTGAAAGGTGGCAGGTGCGTTACATAAGCCAAAAGGCATACGTCTATAAGCAAAGGTACCGAAAGCGCAGGTGAAAGTGGCTTCTCCTGATCAGATTGTGCAACTCGTATTTGGGAGAAACCAGAATAACCATCTAGAAAGCACAAGTGTGTATGTTTAGACAGTCTTTCTAGCATTTGGTCGATAAAAGGCAAAGGGTAATGATCTTTCCTAGTGGCTTTCTTCAATTTCCTAAAATCGATCACCATCCTATAGTCAGTAATAATCCTCTGTGGGATCAATTCATCCTTATCATTAGGGACAGCAGTAATACCTCCCTTCTTAGGGACGCAATGCACCGGACTCACCCAATCACTATGAGCAACAGGATAGATAATACCTGCTTCTAGGAGCTTTAGTATTTCTTTTCTAACTACCTCTTTCATCTTAGGATTTAATCTCCGTTGATGACCAGCAACTGGTTTGGAATCAGGATCAGTTTTAATCTTGTGCTAGCATAGAGTGGGACTAATGCCCTTAAGATCATCAAGAGTATATCCAATAGCAGCACGGTGCTTCCTCAGAGTTTTTAGTAACTTCTTTTCTTCATGCTCTGAGAGGCTAGCACTAATAATAACAGGATATATCTCTTTTTCGTCAAGATAAGCATACTTAAGAGTATCAGGCAATTGTTTAAGCTCGAACATAGGATCACCCTTTGGTGGGGGTGGATCTCCAAGCAGTTCAACGGGCAATTTATTCTTAAGGATAGGATATTGTTCAAATATAACTCTATCTATCTCATCCCTTTCATCCATATGCATATCATTTTCATGCTCAAGAAAGTATGCTTACTAGGCAACTCTTTTTCATGAGGTTGTCTACCAAACGTGGAGAAATTGAACTCATGTGACACACCTTCAAAGCCAACAGTGACAGTTTGCTTCTCACAGTCAATATGAGCATTGACGGTATTGAGAAAAGGTCTGCCAAATATGATAGGACAAAAGCTATCTTGTTTGGTAGCAAGAACGAGAAAATCAGCAGGATACTTCGTTTTACCACACAAGACTTCAACATATCTAACAATTCCCATAGGGAAGATAGTATCTCTATTGGCAAGCTGAATAGTGACATCAATAGGTTCCATCTCAACAGGTGCAATCTCATCTTTAATTTCATCATATAAAGATTGAGGTATTGCACTAACACTAGCACACACATCACATAAACCATGATAACAATTAGCTCCTATCTTAACAGAAACAACAGGCGTGCCAACAAGAGGCCTATGTTTGTCTCTAGCATGTGGTTAAGCAATTTTAGCAGCATCTTAACATAAGTGAATATCATGGCCATCAACATTGTCGGACATGAGATCTTTGATAATAGAAATGATAGGTTCAACTCTAATTTTCTCAGGGGGTGTAGGTGTTCTAATGTAGCCCCTACGTATCACAGTTGAAACTTTAGAATGATCCTTTATCCTAACACGGGAAGGTGGTTTCTCAATGTAAGCACTGGGAACAACAGGATCATTATAAGCGATGACTTTCTCTTCAAGTGGATTGGATTTAACTACATTGACTTCTAAGGGAGGATGATATTTAAACCACTTCTCTTTAGGGAGATCAATATAAGCAGCAATTGATTCACACAATGAAGCTACTATCTCAGAGTCAAGTCCATATTTAGCGCTAAAATCACAAAAAGTATTTGTTTCGGCAAAGGATTTAACGCAATCAAACTTGAAATTTATACCTGACTCCTTACCTTCATCAAACTCCCAATCTTCAGAGTTGCGTTTAATTCTTTCCAATAAATTCCATTTGAAGTCAATATCTCTCTCATAAAAGAACCGGTACAAGAAGTGTCAAGCATGATGCGATCATCATGAGAGAGCCGAGCATAGAAGTTCTGAATGATAATTTATCTCGAGAGCTCATGGTTGGGGCATGAATATAACATTGATTTAAGCCTCCCCCAAGCTTGAGCAATGCTTTCTCTGTCACGAGGACAAAAATTATAAATATAATTCCGATCACGATGTACTAGATGCATAGGATAAAACTTTGGATGAAATTCCAATTTCAACCGGTTGTAGTTCCATGATCCAGTATCATCACATAGCCAATACCATGTCAATGCTTTATCCCTCAAAGATAAGGGAAAGACCTTCTTCTTGACTTCATCCTCGGGCAAACCTGCAAGCTTAAGTAAACCACAAACTTCATCTACATAGATTAGATGCAAGTCGGGATGTGATGTTCCATCTCCTATAAAAGGATTAGCCAGCAGTTTCTCAAGCATACCCGAAGGAAATTCATAGCAAATATTTTCAGTAGGTGCAGCAGGTTGAGGAGCAACTCCTTGTGCTTCCGTTCGAGGTGAAGATACCCCGAACAAGCTCCACAAAGGATTAGTTTCCATAGTGACAAGTGACAATAAACTTCAGCACACTATAAATGTTTCCTTACCAAATTCCACTTACCAAAGGCACTTCACTCCCCGGCAACGGCACCAGAAAAGAGTCTTGATGACCCACAAGTATAGGGGATCTATCGTAGTCCTTCCGATAAATAAGAGTGTCGAACCCAACGGGGAGCAGAAGGATCTGACAAGTGGTTTTCAGCAAGGTATATCTCTGCAAGCACTGAAATTATCGGTAACAGAAAGTTGTGTGGTAAGATGATTCGCAGCAAGTAGCAAGTAGCAAAAGTAACTAAGATGCAGCAAAGTGGCCCAATCCCTTTTGTATCAAGGGACAAGCCTGGACAAACTCTTATAGGAGGCAAAGCGCTCTTGAGGACACATGGGAAATTCTGTCAAGCTAGTTTTCATCATGTTCATATGATTTGCGTTCGGTACTTTGATAGTTTGATATGTGGGTGGACCGGTGCTTGGGTACTGCCCTTACTTGGACAAAAATCCCACTTATGATTAACCCCTCTCTCAAGCATCCGCAACTACGAAAGAAGAATTAAGACAAAGTCTAACAATAGCATTAAACTAGTGGATCCAAATCAGCCCCTTACGAAGCAACACATAAACTAGGGTTTAAGCTTCTGTCACTCTAGCAACCCATCATCTACTTACTACTTCCCAGTGCCTTCCTCTAGGCCCAAATAATGGTGAAGTGTTATGTAGTCGACGTTCACATAACACCACTAGAGGAAAAACAACATACAACGCATCAAAATATCGAACGAATACCAAATTCACATGACTACTTATAGCATGACTTATCCCATGTCCTCAAGAACAAAAGTGACTACTCACAAAGCATAATAATATTCATGACCATAGAGGTATTGAATAGCATCAAGGGTCTGGACATATAATCTTCCACCAAGTAATCCAACTAGCATCAACTACAAAGAGTAATTAACACTACTAGCAACCTTACAGGTACCAATCGGAGTCGCGAGACGGAGATTGGTTACAAGAGATGAAGCAGGGTTTGGAGATGAGATGGTGCTGATGAAGATGTTGATGGTGATGAGTCCCCTCTGATGAGAAGAGTGTTGGTGATGACGATGGCGACGATTACGCCCTCCGGGAGGGAAGTTTCCCCGGAAGATGACCGTGTCGGTGCTCTAGATTGGTTCTGCTCAAGTTCCGCCTCGTGGCGGCGGAGAATCCTCCCGAAAGGCTCCTCTTGATTTTTTTCTAGAACGAAACCCTCCTTATAGAAAAAGAGGGGGGCCAAAGGGCCAACAGGGAGCCCACAAGCCCTCTAGGCGCGGCCAGGGGGTAGGCCGCGCCTAGCAGGCTTGTGGCCTCCTGCTGGCTCCCCTCTCATACTTCTTCGGCCCAGTATTTTTTATAAATTCCAAAATAAATCCTCGTTGATTTTCACGACTTTTGGAGTTGCGCAGAACAGGTATCTCAAACTTGCTCCTTTTTTAGGCCAGAATTCCAGCTGCCGGCATTCTCCCTCCTCATGTAAACCTTGCAAAATAAGAGAGAAAAAGCATAAGTATTGTACCGTGAAGTGTAATAACAGCCCATAAAGCGATAAATATCAACATGAAAGCATGATGCAAAATGGACGTATCAGGCGGCGATGGCCTTGTTGCGCCAAAATGGAAACCTTTGGGAGATGCATTGCAGACCTACGTGCGTAGTTGCCCCCCTTTGCACTAAAGGGGGAACTGCACCTTCCTGCTATCTGCTGCTCACCTGTCCTTCCTCCGTGTCATCCTTGACTCCTGAGGCCGGGCCTCGCCTCGGAATATCTGCCGCTCCGGAGGGGTCCTGATGAGGCCCCCTGCGGGTCTTGATGTTGTTCCTCCTCGCAAGGCTTGGCCCCTCGCTAGGCCTTGCCGCGAGCGGTGCCACGCCCGATGGTTTCTGGTTGATGAAGTGGGCCAACCCTGGTCCGCAGGCAGGCAGGTCTGGGTACCCCCATTCCCAGAACACTGACAGTAGCCCCCAGGCCCATGGCGCGCTCGGGTTGGTTTCTGGGCGAAGCCTCGGGGACGGCTCGAGGCGTCGCGGGCCCTAAATGTCTGTGGGCCAGGCAGCACATGTTCCCAGCCACCATGCGGCGATGCTCGCACTCCCCGAGGCATCCGGGGCACACCAGACCACGATGGCACGATCTTAAAGAACCACGCCGGCCATCATTGTTACATGGAATGGCATCGGCACGGCCGGCCCACGTCCAACGGCCCTCACGGACGTGACTGCTCAGTTGACACGTGAGGCGACGTGGGCGGCAACCCACCTCGCGGCACCCGAGGGGCGCGCAACGCTCGCGCTCCCACGACTCTTGGTGGCCGCGGTTCGCCTATAAAATCTGCCCCACCCCTGGCAATGGGGAGGCACTATGATCTTGAGCTTCCTCTGCTCCACTGAGAAAAAAAAACCTCTTCTGCCCTTCCTTCCTTCATCTTCCATGGCGTCTCCAGGAGGCAATCCTGGCAGGGGGAAACGTGCGGCTCCTTTTGTGCCCTCGTCCGCCCCTGGGGGCAGTGGCGGTGGGCCCTCGGGGTCGCCGCGCGTCCGGCACCGCTGGGCTCTGAGTGATGAGTAAGTCCCTCGTCTGCATCTCCTTTCCTTGTTGTCCCATCTGCTGCTTGGTGGTTGATCTTCCTTTTTCCCTAGAGCGCCCGAGGCCAAGAAGCTGAAGCTCGACAAGCTTCAAGAGGAGGCGGGGGGCTGCGGGCTTAGCTCAAGAGTGCTGAGACCGCTGATGACCCACAAGTATAGGGGATCAATCATAGTCCTTTCGATAAGTAAGAGTGTCGAACCCAACGAGGAGCAGAAGGCTCTGATAAACGGTTTTCAGCAAGGTAATAAGTGAAAGCACTGAAAGTAGCGGTAACAAGTGATGGTGTAGTGACGTGAAATGTAGCAAGCGAAAAGTAACAAGTAACAAGTAGTAGCAACGGTGCAGCAAAGTGGCCCAATCCCTTTTGTAGCAAGGGACAAGCCTGAACAAAGTCTTATAAGAGGAAAAATGCTCCCGATGACACACGGGAATATCTGTCATGCTACTTTCATCATGTTCATATGATTCGTGTTCGTTACTTTGATAGTTTGATATGTGGGTGGACCGGCGCTTGGGTACTACCCTTACTTGGACATGTATCCCACTTATGATTAACCCCTCTCACAAGCATCCGCAACTACAAAAGAAGAATTAAGACAACGTCTAACCATAGCATTAAACTAATAGATCCAAATCAGCCCCTTATGAAGCAACGCATAGACTGGGGTTTAAGCTTCTGTCACTCTAACAACCCATCATCTACTTACTACTCCCCAATGACTTCCTCTAGGCCCAAATATGGTGAAGTGTTATGTAGTCGACATTCACATAACACCACTAGAGGAAAAGACAACATACGGCATATCAAAATACCGAACGAATACCAAATTCACATGACTATTATCAACATGACTTATCCCATGTCCTCAGGAACAAAAATAACTACTCACAAAGCATAGTCATAATCATGATCAGAGGTGTAATGAGTAGCATCAAGGATCTGAACATAAAATCTTCCACCAAGTAATCCAACTAGCAACAACTACAAAGAGTAATCAACACTACTAGCAACCTTACAAGTACCAATCGGAGTCGCGAGACGGAGATTGGTTACAAGAGATGAACTAGGGTTTGGAGAGGAGATGATGTTGATGAAGATGTTGATGGAGATGACTCCCCTCCGACGAGAGGAGTGTTGGTGATGACGATGGTGACGATTCCACCCTCCGTGAGGGAAGTTTCACCGGCAGGATCGTCCTGCCGGAGCTCTAGATTGGTTCTGCTCAAGTTCCGCCTCGTGGCGGCGGAGAATCCACGAAAAAGCTCCACCCTGATTCTTTCTCGGACGAAACCCTTCATATAGCAAAAGAGGGGGCCAGTGGGCCACCAGGGTGCCCACAAGACCTTTGATCAATGTTCTTTTGGTGTTCGTCTTGTTGATTCTTCCATAAAGAAACCTTTAGGGAGGATTGATGATGTTCTTATTGTTGTCAATTATAATTATGTTCCCATTGATTTTATTGTTATGGACATTGAATGTGATCCCTCATGTCCAATTATTTTGGGACGTCCTTTTCTCCGCACCATTGTTGCTATTGACATGAAAGAAGGGACTCCAATTTCCCCTTAAAAAGGGAATGGAACACCTCCCTCGAAAGAAGATTAAGTTACCTTATGAGTCCGTTACTCGGGCAAGTTATTCTTTTGGAGTTGATCGTAATTGATCTTTTTGCATCATGCCTAGCTCAAAGGCATAAAAGAAAGCGCTTGTTGGGAGGCAACCCAGTTTGTTTTTACTTTGAGTTTTAGTGGTATTGATGTTTGCTACTACTTTAGCAACATCATTGTATCTTTATTTTCAAGCTTTGTGCCAAGTTTTAACCTCCGATTGCAACAAAGTTCAAAAGTTGTGACATGCTGTCCAGAAACAGATTATGTCTGCTTGACGGAACAATTAGCCCAAAATCACCAGATCATATTTTTGATCTGATTTTTTTACGGTATGCCCTATATAATTGATTTTCTGGCGTCTGTTCTGAGTTTCTTGATTTCAGTAGAAGAAGAGCCCCGAATCAATTATTTACTACCTGCTGGTCTGTTTTACCCAGATTATGCCCTGTTTTTGCGTTTTCATTGTTTTGCAAATCGTAAGCTTGCTTTTTATTTGCAAAACCTTTTGGCAATCTTGAGAAACAGTAGCTCTTCCTGAAAATCTTTATTTCGAGTAGACAATTTTTTTTATTATGGGCACTAACCACTCTAATCAGCTTATGATGAGTTTCGTATGAAGGGAGTTTTCAGGTATGCGATGGAAGATGATGAAAGAAGATCCAGGAGTGTCAAGCGCTCAAGCTTGGGGATGCCCCCATACACACCCAATAAATATTCAAGGATACTCAAGCATCTAAGCTTGGGGGTGCCCCCGTGCATCCCCTTCTCCATCAACAATCATCAGTTTGTCCTTCTCCATGCTATATTTTTATCACTTCATATGTTATGTGCTATGCTTGGAGCGTCCCGCTCTTTACTTTTTTTAGTTTGTTGTAGTTTTGCTTGCTGTTCATAAATAGTTGGACCCTAGCCTTCTTTGTTTGGGAGAGAAACACGCTCCACTCCACCCTAGAACACAACATAGGTTTTCATGTTTATTTTCTTGTGTGTTCTTTATCTTTTCATAGTTGTTGTCATGCTTAGCTCTTAGTTTTCATGCTTTATCTTTTTAATAGATCTTATTTAGGTTCTTTTGGAACTCTCTTGAGTTATCATTCTTATCTTGTTTACAGAGTTGGCTTGTTGCACTGAGTTGTGTGTCCTGCATGAGTAGGTAATTGAGGTTGCTATTTAAGTATAGTAGTAACTTGCAATAGTTTTGAGATATTGATTTGATTAATGTTTGGACTTTTGGTGTCAAGAGCTTGAGCCTATTAGTGATAGGTGTCGTATTTTGGCCAATACGTGTGTATTTTCAAAACTAAAAAAAATAGTTGAGAACTCTAGCTACTAGATGGATCGCTAACGTCTCGAGGGGTTGGAATATATAGAGTACCATCACGTTATCATGGGTCGAGGATGCGCAAGGATAACCAAACCCCCAAACACTCCTCCTTGGGGTACTTGTCTCTTTGTGAATCTCCTGACTAGATAGAGAGTTGCCGATAATAAGTGCATGAGTTTTTCAGACTAATGCGAGTATTCCATTGTTGGCACTTCCACCATCCATATTTTGCTAGCCTCTTTGGTACCGTGCATTGCCCTTTCTCATCTTGAGAGTTGGTGCATACTTCGCCGATGCATCCAAACCCTTGGCATGATACTCTCTGTCATCATAAGCCTCATTATATCCTTCCTCAAAACAGCCACCATACCTACCTATTAAGGCATTTCCATAGCCTTTCCGAGATACATTGACATGCAACATCAACCATCTCATGAGTTGATCTTCATGTCATACATTCTTTTGCTTGATCGAGGAGTCGCATGCTAGTTGGGCTTTGCCCTTATTATTGCTACATGACACGCTAGTATCATTACATATCTTGCTACACTGGCAGAGCCATACATTTGCATACATCATGATAGTTTTCATTTATCTTTATGTTGAGTACTTCTTATAAAGTGTGAAGATCTTCTTTTTATTTCTTGTAAAATATAGAGTGTTCCCCTTAAGTGAGGAAGGATCCCAAAGAGGACAGATTAAAAGATCCCAAAGAGGACACATGAAAAGGTCCCAAAGAGGACAAATGAGAGATAAATAAAAAGAGCCAAAGAGGCCACAAAAATAAAAAAAGGAAAGAAGTAAAAAAGAAATAAAAATAGAGAAGGGGGCAACACTACTATTCCTTTTGAAAGATCCATACTCGTACTCCATTGTTATATTTGTACTCCATAGAGATTATCATTCATGCATAGCTATGTGGGGACCCTTACAATATATAACTTGGCTTGTATATTCCAATGACGAGCCTCCTCAAATGAGCTCTAGGTCTTCATGAGCAAGAAAGTTGGATGCACCCCCACTAGTTCCATTGGAGAGCTTACCTTAGCTCATATGTGCATCTGTTGCATGGCAATCCCTACTCCTCACATCATATCTATCATTTGGCTTTCTCTAGCCTATGATTGTCCTCATTGATGTCAGACTTTCACACCTTTTTTGTCTTTCATCCCCATCGTTATTCTCTTTGCCATCCTAAGTGCCAATATATCTTGCTCACGCTCATCCATTGTATGAGTGCTCAAAGTCGAAAGGGAGAGGATCATTTCGACTTGTGACTGACTAGTGGTATGGGGATGAGTCAAAAGAGGATTTCAAGGAGACCAAGTGTGAATTTTTAGTAGATTGAGTTCTCAATTAAACTATATAGTATTTTTTATGCTCTAAACCCATTTCCCACTTCTTGCACGCAAATAACATTTGGAGACATTCGAGTCACGGACAGCGAGAGCTCTTGCACCTTTATGTTCTTACTTTCTAGTTTCAATACTAGATATAGATTCTTGCTTGTCATTGTCTTGACTTGAATTGCATATCTTACTTGCTTTACTTTGAAGTTCTTATATGTGTGTTAGCATGTCACCACAGAAAGTATTTGTGTTATCATTTACCTACTCGAGGACGAGCAGGAATTAAGCTTGGGGTTGTTGATACGTCCCAAACGTATCTATAATTTATGTTTGTTCCATGCTATTTTGGGTGACATTGTTATGTCTTTTGATACACTTTCATACCTTTTCACAAATATTTGGACTAACCTACTAACTCAGTGCAACCAGTGCTAGTTTTTATACGGTGATGTCTTTTAATTGCACAGACTTTACCCCAATTTTCACAGCCCAAAAAATCCCAATACAAATATATAAAAATTAGCGTGACAGAAGCTTCAGGAAGCACCAAAGTGGGCCAGAGGGGAGCCAAGCCTCACCCAGGCAGCCACCTGGCACGGGCCCCCTCCAGGCCATGCCACCAGGTCGCCTGGGTGGCGGGTCCACCCCTTGGTGCCCTCCTTTGGCCTATATTTACTTCCCGAAGAGAAAACCCTAAAGATATATCCCGCATCGCGAATTTCACCACTGTTCCACCGTCGTAGCGCTTCCGAGATCGGGAGCGCCAGGAGACCTCTTCCCGGCACCCTGCTAGAGGGAGGATTGACCTCCGGGAGATTCTCCACCACCATGGACGCTTTCCGGATGTGCCGTGGGTAGTCCTTGGACCATGGGTCCATGACCAATAGCTATGTGATGTATTCTCTCCAATCTTGTGATTCAAAGCTTAGCCCCTGTGAGCTGCCCAACATGATCAAGGCATCTATGTAATTTACCTGTTGTTGCTATGTTGAGTTTGCTGGGATCCGATGGATTATGAGATTATGTTCAGATTGTGATGAGTTATATATTTGGTTCTCCTTTTATATTTTTTTCTTGAGTAATTCATGCATGTTCTCCGTTTCATTATATTGCGTTGGCCAAGTAGTAGATTGTAACTCCAAGAGGAGCGTTATGCCTGATTGTGGGTTCATGCCCCCTGATGTCTAGCTTGAGTGACAGAAACATGAGACTATGGGATGTGTTGTTGCCACCAGGGAGAAAACAATGGTGCTTGTAACCACGGTTGCAAGGATTGTTTACCTTACGCAAAGTTAGTTAATGTAGTTGTCCGTTGCTTTGAGTTTACACTTTGGGTGGGGCTCGCAACTAAATACCAGCGAGATGTTCTATATAGATATCTCAAGGTGGATTATTACTCAGTAGATGTTGATGGATAAACGGTCTACTTGTCTTGGTGTACTGCCCATACTTATGAGCCTCTAACTTTCTTGTAGCATGATTATCATTGCAGTGCGTTTATAATTTTGTCAATTGCCCAGCTGTAATTTTTTTACCCAGCATAGTTGTTTATCGTCTTTTGGGAGAGAGACATCACTAGTGAACATCATGGGACTCTGGTCCATATTTCCACCATTGTTTACACATCCACCATTTACTGCTTTTATTTCCTTTTCCGTTGCAATCACCGTCGCTATTCCCGCTTGTGTTTGATTCTTTGAAAACTACAAGGCCGGAGAGATTGACAACCTCTCTGAACTCGATGGGAGCAAAGTTATTTGTTGTGTGTGCAGGTCCACGTCTTCTGCTAGTGCCAAAGCAGAAGACACCTACTTGATGATCCTTGGAGTCTGATGACCCACAAGTATAGGGGATCAATCATAGTCCTTTCGATAAGTAAGAGTGTCGAACCCAACGAGGAGGAGAAGGCTCTGATAAACGGTTTTCAACAACGTAATAACTACAAGCACTAAAAGTAGCGGTAACCAGTGATGGTGTAGTGAGGTGAAACGTAGCAAGCGAAAAGTGACAAGTAAAAAGTAGTAGCAACGGTGAAGCAAGTGGCCCAATCCCTTTTGTAGCAAGGGACAAGCCTGAACAAAGTCTTATCAGAGGAAAAACGCTCCCGAGGACACACGGGAATTTCTGTCATGCTAGTTTCATCATGTTCATATGATTCGCGTTCGTTACTTTGATAGTTTGATATGTGGGTGGACCGGCGCTTGGGTACTGCCCTTACTTGGAAAATCATCCCACTTATGATTAACGCCTCTCGCAAGCATCCGCAACTACGAAAAAAGAATTAAGACAACGTCTAACCATAGCATTGAACTAGTGGATCCAAATCAGCCCCTTACGAAGCAACACATAGACTGGGGTTTAAGCTTCTGTCACTCCAGCAACCCATCATCTACTTACTACTCCCCAATGCCTTCCTCTAGGCGCAAATATGGTGAAGTGTTATGTAGTCGACGTTCACATAACACCACTAGAGGAAAAGACAACATACAGCATATCAAAATACCGAATGAATACCAAATTCACATGACTATTATTAGCATGACTTATCCCATGTCCTCAGGAACAAAAATAACTACTCACAAAGCATAATCATAATCATGATCAGAGGTGTAATGAGTAGCATCAAGGATCTAAACATAAACTCTTCCACCAAGTAATCCAACTAGCATCAACTACAAAGAGTAATCAACACTACTAGCAACCTTACAAGTACCAATCGGAGTCGCGAGACGGAGTTTGGTTATAAGAGTTGAACTAGGGTTTGGATAGGAGATGGTGCTGATGAAGATGTTGATGGAGATGCCTCCCCTCCGACGAGAGGAGTGTTGGTGATGACGATGTCGATGATTTCCCCCTCCGGGAGGGAAGTTTCCCCGGCAGGATCGTCCTGACGGAGCTCTAAATTGGATCTGCTCAAGTTCCGCCTCGTGGCAGCGGAGAATCCACGAAAAAGCTCCACGTTAATTTTTTCCGGACGAAACCCTTCATATAGCAAAAGAGGGGGCCAGTGGGCCACCAGGGTGCCCACAAGCCCTGTTGCCGCGGCTAGGGGGTAGGCCGCGGCAACGAGGCTTGTGGGCCCCTGGTTGCTCCCCTCTGACACTTCTTTCGCCCAGTATTTTTTATAAAATCCAAAAAAATCCACGTTGATTTTCAAGGCATTTGGAGTTGTGCAGAGGAGAGGACTCAGACTTGCTCCTTTTCCAGTCCAGAATTCCAACTGCCGGTATTCTCCCTCTTCAAATAAACCTTGCAAAATAAGAGAGAAAAGGCATAAGTATGGTTCCACAAAGTATAATAACAGTCCATAAAGCGATAAATATCAACATGAAAGCATGATGCAAAATGGACGTATCAACTCCCCCAAGCTTAGACCTCGCTTGTCCTCAAGCAAAAACCAAGACCCAAAACATGTCCACATGTTTAGGGATGAAGGTGTCGATAAAACATAATACGGACATGAGGGCATCATGATCACACATAGAACAGCAATACATCATAGAGATTCTTATGGGAAAGTAACAATTCCTTCACAAAGCAAAGTATGAAACAAAAACCTTACCGACAAGTAGCCAACAACAGTCCATAGTTATTGAAGCAATTGCAATTTATCATATTATCAGAAAGAGTCCAATAAGAGCTTGTAAGGCAAATCCACATACTCAATCATCTCTTTTGTTTTCCACAATTGTTACAACTCACGTGGTACTCACGGTATCGACGTTTCAGTTGGACAGAGAGAAAGATAGGGGCTTATAGTTTGCCTGCCAACTATTTACCTCAAGGGTAAAGGCAACAATAATAAAGCATAAGTACTCAGCTCCAAGTTGATATATGAATATAGATCTTTCCCAAGCATATGACGTTGACCAAGAACAAGGCTAGATAAGAAATTGGTGAAGATCACCATGACTCTTACAAGGGCAGAAAGTAAAGGTACAAGATAGGCCATTCGCAGAGGGAAGCAGAGGTTGTCATGCGCTTTTGAGGTTTGGATGCGTGTCCTCTTAGTGCGGAGGAACGTCACTCTATATTGCCTCCTATGATAAAGAACTTTATTATGCAGTCTGTCGCTTTTATGTCTTCGTCATCACAGGTTCGTACAAAGCTTATTTTCCACACACTAATAGATCATACATATTAGAGAGAAATTTGTATTGCTTGCACCGATGACAACTTACTTGAAGATCAATTTGATCAATTTGATCTCCCTATTACTCAACTCCACTTGACCACTAGACTGAGGATGATAAGGAGATGCAACTCTATGGTTGACATCGTACTTAGCGAGCATCTTGCGGAAAACACCATGAATGAAGTGTGAACCGCCATCAGTCATCAGATATCTAGGGACTCCAAATCTTGGGAAAATGACTTCTTTAAGCATCTTAATAGAGGTGTGGTGATCAGCATTTTTAGTGGGGATAGCTTCTACCCACTTAGTGACATAGTCCACAGCAACTAAGATGTGAGTGTACCCATTGGAACTCGGGAAAGGTCCCATATAATCAAAGCCCCAGACATCAAATGGTTCGAGGACAAGTGAATAGTTCATAGGCATTTCCTGACGCTTACTGATATTTCCTATTCTTTGGCATTCGTCACAAGACAAGACAAACTTACGGGCATCCTTGAAGAGAGTGGGCCAATAGAAACCTGATTGCAATACCTTATGAGTAGTTCTGTCTCCAGCATGGTGTCCTCCGTAAACCTCGGAATGACACTTCTGCAGGATCTGTCCCTGTTCATGTTTAGGCACACAACATCTAATAGCACCATCTACTCCTTCCTTATAAAGGTAAGGATCATCCCAAAAGTAGTGTCTCAAATCAAAGAAGAATTTCTTCTTTTGCTGGTAGGTGAAACTGGGTGGTATGTATTTGGCTACGATATAGTTTGCGTAATCAACATACCAGGGTGCACTATGTGAAGTGCGGAAGACATTCAATTGCACAGGAGGAAAGCTGTCATCAATAGGTCATGGGTCATCAAGGACATTCTCTAGCCTAGAAAAGTTATCAGCTACAGGGTTATCAGCACCCTTTCGGTTAACAACATAAAAATCAAATTCCTGTAGCAGAAGAACCCATCTAATTAGCCTAGGCTTAGCGTCCTTCTTCTCCATGAGGTACTTAATAACAGCATGATCAGAGTGAATAGTAACTTCAGAGTCAACTATATAAGATCTGAACTTTTCACATGCAAACACGACTGCTAAAAACTCCTTCTCCGTTGTGGCATAGTTTCTTTGGGCACTGTCTAGAGTTTTACTAGCATAGTGAATGACATTCAACTTCTTGTCAACTCTTTGTCCTAGAACAGTACCAACAACATAATCACTAGCATCGCACATGATTTCAAAGGGCAAGTTCCAATCAGGTGGTTGAACAATAGGTGCGGTTATCAAGTCCTTCTTAAGTATTTCGAAAGCTTCCTCACAATCCTCATCTAAAACAAAAGGAACATCCTTCTGCAAGAGGTTGGTAAGAGGCCTAGAAATCTTAGAGAAGTCTTTAATGAACCTTCTATAGAAACCAGCATGACCTAGGGAACTTCGTATACCTCTGATATCTGTGGGGCAAGGCATTTTATCAATTGCATCAACCTTAGCCTTATCAACTTCAATGCCTTTCTCAGATATTTTGTGTCCTAAGACGATGCCTTCATTAACCATGAAGTGGCACTTCTCCCAGTTCAAGACGAGGTTGGTATCTTTGCATCTCTGTAAGACTCGATCAAGGTTGCTGAGGCAGTCATCAAAGGAAGAATCGTAAACGGAGAAATCATCCATGAAAACCTCAACAATCTTTTCACAAAAGTCAGAGAATATAGCCATCATACATCTTTGAAAGGTGGCAGGTGCATTACACAAGCCAAAAGGCATGCGTCTATAAGCGAAGGTACCGAAAGGGCATGTGAAGGTGGTTTTCTCTTGATCAGATTGTGCAACAGGTATTTGCGAGAAACCTGAATAACCATCTAGAAAGCAGAAGTGTGTGTGTGTTTAGATAGCCTTTCTAGCATATGGTTGATAAACGACAAAGGATAATGGTCCTTCCTGGTTGCCCTGTTCAATTTCCGGAAGTCTATCACCATCCTATAGCCAGTAATAATCCTCTACGGGATTAGTTCATTCTTATCATTAGGAACGACAGTGATACCTCCCTTCTTAGGTACGCAATGTACTGGACTTACCCAATCACTATGAGCAAGAGGATAAATGATTCCTGCTTCTAGAATCTTCAATATTTCTTTTCTCACGACCACTTTCATCCTAGGATTTAATCTCCTTTGATGATCAGCAACTGGTTTAGAATCAGGATCAGTTTTAATCTTGTGCTGACATAGAGTGGGACTAATACCCTTGAGATCATCAAGAGGATATCCAATAGCCGCACGATGCTTCCTCAAAGTTTTTAATAACTTCTTCCCTTCGTGATTCGAGAGGTGAGCACTAATGATAACAGGATATATCTCCTTCTCATCAAGGTAGGCATACTTAAGAGTATCTGGTAACTGTTTTAGCTCGAACACAGGATCACCCTTTGGTGGGGGAGGATCCCCAAGCAGTTCAATAGGCAAATTGTTCTTGAGAATAGGATATTGTTCTAGAACAATTTTATCTATCTCATCTCTTTCATCCATATGCATATCATTTTCATGCTCAAGCAGATATTGCTCTAAGGGATCCGTAGGAGGTACGGCAATAGAGGCAAGAGCAATGAATTCATCCCTACCAGACGACTCTTTTTCATGGGGTTGTCTTCCAAACTTGGAGAAGTTAAATTCATGAGACACACCCTCGAAACTAACAGTGACAGTTTGTTTAATGCAATCAATGTGAGCATTGACAGTGTTGAGAAAGGGTCTAATATGATGGGACAAAAACTATCTTGTGTAGTAGCAAGGACGAGGAAATCAGTAGGATATTTCGTCTTACCACACAGGACTTCTACATCTCTCACAATTCCCAGAAGACAGATAGTGTCTCTATTAGCTAGCGTAATAGTGACATGAATGGTTCTAAACAGGTGCAATCTCATATTTGATTTCATCATATAGGGAACGGGGTATTGCACTAACACTAGCACCCATATCACATAAACCATGATAACAGTGATCTCCTATCTTGACAGAAACAAAGGGCAGGCCAACTACAGGGCCGTATTTGTCTCTCGCGTGAGGTTTAGCTATTCTAGCGGAGTCCTCATAGAATTTGATAACATGTCCATCTATGTCTTCGGCTAAGAGATCTTTGATAATAGCAACACTAGGTTCAACTCTAATTTCCTCAGGGGGTGCAAGTGGTCTAATGTAACCCCTACGTATCACAGTTGGAGCTTTAGAATAATCCTTTTTCCTAGCAGGGTAAGGTGGTTTCTCAGCGTAGGCGCAAGGAACAATAGGATCACTAAAGGCAATGACTTTCTCTTCAACTAGATTGGATTTAACTATGTTGATTTTTACACGAGGATGATACTTAAACCACTTCTCTTTGGGAAGATCAATATGAGCAGCAAAAGATTCACATAGAGAAGCTACTATCTCAGAGTGAAGTCCATACTTAGCGCTAAAATCTCTAGAAGTGTTTGTTTCAACAAAAGATTTAACGCAATCAAACTGGAAATTCATACCTGACTCCTTACCTTCTTCAAGCTCCCAATCTTCAGAGTTACGTTTGATTCTTTACAATAAATTCCAATTGTGGTCAATATCCTTCTTCATAAAAGAACCGGTACAAGAAGTGTCAAGCATGGTATGATCTTCATGAGAAAACCGAGCATAAAAGTTTTGGGTGATAATTTCTCTCGAGAGCTCATGATTGGGGCATGAATATAGCATTGATTTAAGCCTCCCCCAAGCTTGAGCTATGCTTTCCCTGTCACGAGGCCAAAAGTTATAAATATAATTCCGATCACGATTTATTAAATGCATAGGATAAAACTTTTGATGAAATTCCAATTTCAACTGATTGTAGTCCCATGATCCAGTATCATCACATAGCCTATACCATGTCAACGCCTTATCCTTCAAAGATAAAGGAAAGACTTTCTTCTTTACCTCATCCTCGGACAAACCTGCAAGCTTAAATAAACCACAAATTTCATCTACATAGATTAGATGCAAGTCTGGATGTGAAGATCCATCTCGTGTAAAAGGATTAGCCAGCAGTTTCTCAAGCATACCCGAAGGAAATTCATAAAAGATATTTTTAGTAGGTACGTTAGGTTGAGGAGAAACTCCTCGTGCTTCCGTTCGTGGTGAAGATACCCCGAACAAATTCCTCAAAGGAACAGTTTCTATAGTGACAAGTGACAATAAATTTCAGCACAGTATATAAATGTTTCCTTACCAAATTCCACTTACCAAAGGCGCTTCTCTCCCCGGCAACGGCGCCAGAAAAGAGTCTTGATGACCCACAAGTATAGGGGATCAATCATAGTCCTTTCGATAAGTAAGAGTGTCGAACCCAACGAGGAGGAGAAGGCTCTGATAAACGGTTTTCAGCAAGGTAATAACTGCAAGCACTGAAAGTAGCAGTAACTAGTGATGGTGTAGTGAGGTGAAATGTAGCAAGCGAAAAGTGACAAGTAACAAGTAGTAGCAACGGTGCAGCAAGTGTCCCAATCCCTTTTGTAGCAAGGGACAAGCCTGAACAAAGTCTTATAAGAGGAAAAACGCTCCCGAAGACACACAGGAATTTCTGTCATGCTAGTTTCATCATGTTCATATGATTCACGTTCGTTACCTTGATAGTTTGATATGTGGGTGAACCGGCGCTTGGGTACTGCTCTTATTTGGACAAGCATCTCACTTATGATTAACCCCTCTCGCAAGCATCCGCAACTACGAAAGAAGAATTAAGACAACGTCTAACCATAGCATTAAACTAGTGGATCCAAATCAGCCCCTTATGAAGCAACGCATAGACTCGGGTTTAAGCTTCTGTCACTCCAGCAACCCATCATCTACTTACTACTCTCCAATGCCTTCCTCTAGGCCCAACTATGGTGAAGTGTTATGTAGTCGACATTTACATGACACCACTAGAGGAAAAGACAACATACAGCATATCAAAATACCGAACGAATACCAAATTCACATGACTATTATTAGCATGACTTATCCATGTTCTCAGGAACAAAAGTAACTACTCACAAAGCATAATCAGAATCATGATTAGAGGTGTAATGAATAGCATCAAGGATTTGAATATAAACTCTTCCACCAAGTAGTCCAACTAGCATTAACTACAAAGAGTAATCAACACTACTAGCAACCTTACAAGTACCAATCGGAGTCGCGAGACGGAGATTGGTTACAAGAGATGAACTAGGATTTGGACAGGAGATGGTGCTGATGAAGATGTTGATGGAGATGCCTCCCCTCCGACGAGAGGAGTGTTGGTGATGACGATGTCGACGATTTCCCCCTCCGGGAGGGAAGTTTCCCCGACAGGATCATCCTGCCGGAGCTCTAGATTGGATATCTTCAAGTTCCGCCTCGTGGCGGCGAAGAATCCACGAAAAAATTCCACCTTAATATTTTTCCAGACGAAACTCTTCATATAGGAAAAGAGGGGGGACCAGTGGGCCACGAGGGTGCCCACAAGCCCTGTTGCCACGGCCAGGGGGTAGGCCGCGGAAACCAGGCTTGTGGGCCACTGGTTGCTCCCCTCTGACACTTCTTTCGCCCAGTATTTTTTATAAAATCCAAAAAAAAATCCATTTTGATTTTCAGAGCATTTGGAGTTGCACAGAATAGAGGACTCAGACTTGCTCCTTCTCTAGTCCAGAATTCCAGCTGCGTGTATTCTCCCTCTTCAAATAAACCTTGCAAAATAAGAGAGAAAAGGCATAAGTATGGTTCCACAAAGTATAATAACAGTCCATTAAACGGTAAATATCAACATGAAAGCATGATGCAAGATGGACGTATCAGAGTCCTCCTGGTTCGATAAACCTTACAGTCCCCGTGTAAGGGAAATCTGTTGCTGACTACATCTCAACCTTCCACTTGGGGTAACCAACGAGGGGCGAGGAGTATAGTTCCATCAACTTGTCATCAACAGCCGCAGCTCGTTACTACGTGAGAGTGTCACGGGATGAAGTAGGTTCTAGAAGGATTGAAGGACGATGCAGATGTGCCACGGGTTGATGCAGTTTCAGCGCGCTCCTTCTCTTAAGACTGGTTTAGGGCTTTTCTACTACTCTACGTTGGCAGGTCCCAGTCCAAGCACATTTCCATATCGCCGTGAGGCGCCTCACGGGGCAAGGCCCTGACACCCCTGATACCGACCGAATGTGCCTGGACGGCACCATGGTGGCCAAGTGGCTTTGTGACCGGTAAGGCTCTTGAGGCGCGATGCCTAAGAGCCCCCTTTGACGTTTGAGCGGCTCTACGTCGCCAAGACCCGGTCCCGTGCATTTCCCAACCTCCGTTGCTTGCGACCGAATGGACGAACGCATCTACGGGGTCAAGCCCTGCCACCCCTGATAACGACCAAATGTTCGTGGACGGCGTCAAGGGTGGCGGGTGGCCTTATGACCGGTAAGGCCCCTATGGCTCAATGCTCAGGAGCCCCCTTTTGACACTCAAGCGGCCCCCATGTCATCCTGTTGATGGTGGCCTTGGGAAGTCGCGGAGCCTCCCCAGGTCCCATGACGGGGCGACGCGCTCCAACCGGAGCCTCCGAGCGTGGGGGTAGGTCGCCCAAAGATGCAAGCAAGATAAAATATCAGATCACCGAATGGACGCAGTAAAAGTTATGGAAGCATGAGTAAATGATATGATGGGCAGAGGTATGCCCTGAACACTTGAAGTTCCTGCGGTCAGCAGACACTTCCTAGAGCAGTGAACCCAAAAACTTAGCTCATGTAGCTTCTTCGCGTCTGAGGGGCGCCTCGCGAGGCCCGGCCCTAGGTGCCCACGCGAGCATCGTAGTTGTCGCGGGTGACCCGCACCACTTGTCTCTCGTTGTTGTATCTGACTCGTCCTCCTGAGGCCTGGGACCCGGTTCTTCGCAGTTCCTTCATGGGGGCGGCGGCTGGCGTCATGCCCCGCGGCTTGGGGGCGCCTCCCTGCCCGCGACTCTTGGGCCCAGCGCTCCTCCAGTGGGGGCCCTAGGGTCCAACTCCAGGGGGACCCCCAGAGTGTTCCTTACTCTTGAGGAGGACAGGCGCCTCGGGTGGACGCTTGAGGCTCTTCCTCGACGGGAGGGTCAGGTGGTATCACATACTCCGGTACGTAAGGCTCCATGTAGGTGCTCGATCGACCTGCAAAGCGGTTCAACAGCACGACGGTGGCGGTCCCTCTCTACGGCGGGGGGAGATCCCCCGGTCGCGTTGCTCGAAGATCTTCTTGTGATGGGCCTCCACACGAAGTCGCTTGCTCCTATTGCCACCATTGGGTGGTCCTGGCATTGATCGGTGCAGACTCCCCCCTTGGTGCGCTGGCGTGTCTCCGTTGCCGAAGTTCGCCAGGGCCGATGCCTCTGCCACCTGTTGGCTACGCCTGAGGGAGCGCTCCCGCCTAGCCGCCCCAGGTTGTCGGGGGGGGCGACGTGGTCTTGGCGATGCACGCAGATGTGTGCATCGAACGTCATGCCGTTCTCTTCGCACCCTTGGTGGTTGCCAGCATGCTGCGCCTCGAGGCCGGCCACCGAGATTGGGAGGAGGAGGAGGGCAGCATGAGACACACCTCCCTCGGCCCTGCCCAATGCACGAGGGGCCCCGTCTCTCGCAGGACCGGGGATTGGCACGAGGTACGAGCCCCTAGCGTCAAGCGTCTGCGGCCTTGAAGAAGAATGGGGTTGGATGGCCTTCTAGGCGACGGTGATTAGCTCCATGATGTGGTTCGCCCAGGCGTCAAAGCCCCCTTGCGTCGATTGTTGGCTGAGCATCTCACTCGCCATCTGCAATGCGTCATGCACGCATAGGTCCCCCAAGTTGTTTCGGCACATCACGGATGCCGGGGTTGCCGCCCAGCCGTCGTGTGCCTGGGTGGCGTGGGTGGTTGCGACGGTGGAGACGATGTTGATGATCTGGTATGAGCCACCTGCTACCACAACATCGGTACACGTGCTTTCGGCCGCTGCGATATGACGGTTGGAAGCCAGCTCGGCGAGGTTCGAAGAATCTTGTTGGGCGATGGTCATTGGAGCAGCGGGCTTAGGGAAGATGAAGCTCGTAGAAGATCTTGACACGCCCCCTACCTGGCGCGCCAAATGTCGGATTTCTAGCTCCGCAAAACCCTAAAGATTCAAACTCAGGGGCGTGTACAAAGATCTCTCACAGGCTCACCTCACCTAACTCGCTACTCGCAGGGGACGACAGAGAACTCATTCGATGGTGAGGAAAACACAGGACACAGCAGTTTACCTAGGTTCGGGCCGCTGAGAAGCGTAATACCCTACTCCTACTTTGGTGGATTGCCTCTCACGAAGATTGGTGGATGAACTAGTACAGTGTTCGAAGGCCTCCGGAGGCTGGGCGGCCTTTGAGAGGTGCCAGTCAGTGAAAAGAATGAATGTCCCCTATGAAGTAACCTACTCTCCATATATAGTGGCGGCCCTGGTCCTCTTTCTTTATCCTTTTGGGCGGGAAGGGATCCAACAACGGGCAATTTTGAAGGGGGACAGGGGAACATGCTCCCCTGCCCAAAGGTGGTCTTCGCCTGCAAAGTGGCTGCCATCGCTGCAGGGACGAATCCAGGGATGACGTTTGTCCTGCTAGCGGGCGGCGATGGTCTTGTTGCACCAAAATAGAAATATTTGGGAGATGCGTTGGAGACCTGTGTGTGTCCTTGCCCCCCTTTGCACTAAAGGGGGAATTGCACCGTCCTCATGTTTGCTGCCCGTCTGTCCTTCCTCTGCATCAGACTCCTGAGGCCGGGCCTCGCCTCGGAATATCCGCCGCTCGAGAGGGGTCCTGATGAGGCCCCCTGCGGGTCTTAATGATGTTCCTCCTTGCGAGGGCCTTGCCCCGAGCGGTGCCGCACCCGATGGTTTCTGGTTGATGAAGTGGGCCAATCTTGGGCCGCAGGCAGGAAGGTGTGGGTACCCCCATTCCCAGAACATCGACATTGTTCCCTTTTTGGTTCAAACCTCACAAGAAGATAGGGTCAAGATTAGGCACACGGTTGGTGTACTTTGTTAGAGTTTACTTCAAGTCTGCTATAACAGGGTGTTAAGCGATTTCGAAGTTGCCACATAAATACGGGCACGACTCTCAAAAAAATTTAACCTTGTAGGGGTGCTCCAACTCATCCATCACAAACTAACCATAAGTTTTGTTGGAAAACTTCAACTCAAGATAGCCGAAAGTATCCTCTGAATCCCGGTGCACAAGACGTACGTTGAAGGTAAAATAAATCCAACAAGACCACTTGACTGTCAACAAACCCAGTAGGAGTTGTGTATCTCGTTTTTAGGATACGAATGGATGGGTCACACTACGAGTAAAACTGAACCACGAGTTTCCCCGCGGTGTCCCCGTAGTCTGCCCATTTGGGACCAACACCATCAACACTGGTCCCCGTGTACTATGTAGATTAAATCAACGGGGAGTGTTGATTCCCTATGCATTAACAAAGGTGTTCAGTATTATTATGTTGGGAAAATATAGTACCAATGTTGGACCTTGTCGGAAGAGTTTTATCCCAAAACGAAAATCAAGGGGGTCCCCATAACAACAACAAGCATGTTAGGAGCGCTCAATATGGAACATATATAACACCGGTAAATGCAACTAGGGCGGCAAAGATGGAACAAAACACCGAGAAAAAGGTCAAGCCTTCCACCTTTTACCAACTATATAGATGCATTAATTAAATAAACAAGGTAGTGTGATATCCCAAGATATCCATGTCCCAACATGGAACAAACTGCACCTACAACTAGCAATGTTATAAGAAGGGTTGAGCAAGTGGTAACATAGCCAAACAATGGTTTGCTGGGATGTGAAGAGTTAGAGGGTTATCATGGCATTTTGGGAGGCTTCACAAACAAGTGGTAGTCAGCAAGACATAGTGATAGAAACGAGACAACTAGCATGGCAATGATAGTAGTGGTATCCAGGAAAATTGTCATATTTTCTGAGATCCGGCTTAGAAGAAGAACGAATCCGTGAATTAGACAAACGGGACATAGTCAAACGGATCCTCACACTCCGAAATAGATCAAAACTCTAGCGAGCAGAAGCAAATCCGGAAAGAAACAAGTTACATGGTGAACACTACAACATAAACATGGCATGATGCACAATCAAGTCTGAGGCCTGTCCGGTTTAAATAGGCATGGCATGGTAAGATGCAACAAACAAGTGTTACACATTAAGTGAAATTCAATATGGAACGAGATGCATATTGACAAAACTCCACATTGGAATCACTTAGTTTACTCCCTTTATTTATAAGGCAAATTTAAATGTTGTTAAGTGTGGAAATAGGTGAAGCATGAATAAACTACACTATATAGGCATTTCAAATAAGGTCAAAAACAACATATAAAATTTTCGAAATGACCTCATAAGCATATGTGAAATTTGGTAGTGCTTTGTATGAACACATTTTATATTTATTAAGAAGGAAAATAAAGTGCGCCATGTTAGTCTACACACTTTTCGATGCAAGTTACATACATAAAACATTTGAATCGGAGTTATGGTTAATTAGTTATGAAATAAACCATGTTAACATGGAAATTACGCAAATTTAAACAAATAGCAAGTTAAGAGTCTTTAACACATGTGATAGTTGAATATTATTAATCTACACAAAATTCTAAACATTTTCATATATAAAGTTTTTACATCTGGTGCATAGTTGGTGAGTTATGATATGCTTGAAGCTTAGGGGTTTTTATGTAAAACTGAAATTCCCTCAAAATTAGTCAAATTCGCAAACTAAAAAAAGCTATGTGGTCTGAATCTGAAAACTGGGCTGGAACACTGCACCGAGTGCAATATAGCAAATTGTTTATGCGAGCGCTGGATAGGGCGGCATGTGCTCACCTTAGCAGGCCGAGGCCCGACTAGAGACGAGTGGTCGGGGCGCTGATGAGCGGAGCTGGGCCGGCTGGTCTTCGCGAGGTAGAGGTGGTTGCGCCCTGGCTGGGGCAGCCCACGAGGCACTGGTGAGGCGCTTGTCTCGAATGGTCAACGCAGGAGCGTATGTGGTTGTTTGAGCTAGCGAGGTCTGGGTGCGGCAGCACGGGTCCATAGCAGGACACACCCAATGAAGGAGCGACACCGGGCTCGCTAGGTGGTGGGAAACGGCTGATCTAGTGCAAACGGTTGTGGATCTGGTCGATCCAAACTGGAACTGGCGGTGACGGAAGCTTGGGCGGCAATGTCGGGCCCGGTCCTGCGGGAGAGAGAGACAGAGAGACGAACGAGGGGAGAGGGGTGAAACGGGAGGAAGGGGGAGCGCTTACGGGGCAACCAGTCATGGCGCTCCCCGGCGATGGAGCTCCGATGGTTAGCAAATGTCGGGGTGGCGGCTCGTGGGAGCTAGGCGAACGCGATCTCGAGGAAGGCGCGGGGGAGGCCGGGTGCTGAGCACGGGAGGCGATGAAACGGTTCGAGCTCGGGCGCGCCGTGTATGGGTTTCACGGGGGATGGTGGCTGGGAGGTCGGAGCTGGTGCGGTGAAGGGAGACAATTGGGGGCACGATGATGGTGGGGCATGGAAAGGGATGCGTAGGGGTAGGGTTTCTCAAACCAGGCAGGTTAGGGCGTCCATTTATAGGCACGGGTCTAGGATTAGGGATTTTTGCATCGTTTCGAGCCGTTCGATTGCAATCGGACGGCACCGGATGCGGGGTAGTCTAGGTCGGTCTAGTGGGTTGTGTAGGGTTGCTTGGGCTGAGATGAGAGGGAGATTTGTGGCATGTGACAAAGTTTTATAGACCAAAAACATCTCACGAATAAACCGACTATAGTGTCGTTATAGGTTTACCGACTTGGGTATCAAACGGACTCCGAATGCGACGAAATTTCACATGTGGTTGATATGTCTCCAGTGTATCTATAATTTTTTATTGTTCCATATTGTTGTATTATCATCCTAGGATACTTTTTGGGACATAATTCACCAATTTATATTAATTTTGATCACTAACCTATTAACCCAGTGCCGAGTTCCAGTTGTTGTTTTTTGTGTTTTTTTTTTGCTTTTCAGGTTTTCGGTACCAAACAAAGTCCAATTTCCACGAATCGTTTTTACGATTTTTTTCTGGACCAAAAGAAGACGTGGAAGCTTCAGGAGGAAACCTAAAGCAACATGAGCAGCTCCTAAGCCAACATCACGTTTTCTCTTTTGTTGACTTTTTACCCTAGAACAGCACCAACATCATAATCACTAGCATCACACATAATTTTAAAGGGTAGGTTCCAATCAGGTGGTTGAACAATAGGTGTAGAAAATAAGGCTTTCTTAAGTGTTTCAAAGGCTTCTACACAATCATCATCAAAAACAAAAGGAACACCTTTTTGGATAAGATTAGTTAATGGCCTAGAATCTTTGAGAAATATTTAGTGAAACGGCTATAGAAACCAGCATGACCAAGGAAACTTCTTATACCTTTGATATCTCTTAGGCAAGGCATTTTCTCTATTGCATCAACTTTGGCCTTATCCACCTCAATAGCATGTTCAGAAATTTTACGCCCAAGCACTATACCTTCATTCACCATAAAGTGGCACTTCTCCCAATTCAATACAAGATTATTTTATTCACATCTCTGCAAAACTCGATCAAGGTTGCTCAAGCAATCACCAAAGGAGGTCCCATAAATGGAAAATCATCCATAAAGACCTCAATAATCTTTTCACAGAAGTTAAAGAATATAGCAGTCATACATCTAGATAGGAGGTGCATTTCATAGACCAAAAGGCACACACCTATAAGCATAAGTTCCAAAGGGGCAAGTAAATGTAGTTTTCTCTTGGTCCTCTTTTGACACAGGTATTTGAGAGAATCGAGAGTAACCATCAAGAAAGCAAAAGTGTGTGTGCTTAGATAATGTTTCTAACATTTTATCAATAAAAGGCAAGGGGTAATGATCTTTTCAAGTAGACTTATTCATTTTCCTAAAATCAATTACCATCCTATAAGCAGTTACTATCCTTTGTGGAATAAGTTCATTTTTATCATTAGGAACGACAGTTATACCACCTTTCTTAGGAACACAACGAAGAGGACTCACCCATCTACTATGAGCAATAGGATAGATTATACCTGCCTCTAGAGGTTTTAGTATTTCAGTTCTTACCACCTATTTCATCTTAGGGTTGAGACAGTTTTGATGATCAACAACTGGTTTAGCATGAGGTTCCATATTAATCTTATGCTGACAAAGAGTGGGGCTTATGCCTTTAAGCTCATCAAGACTATATCCAATAGCAACCTTGTGCTTCTTTAAAGTTTTGAGTAATCTCCTTTCTTCATGTTCTGAAATGTTAGCACTAGTAATAATAGGATATATCTTCTTGTCATCAAGATAAGAATATTTCAAAGTATTAGATAAAGCCTTAAGCTCAAATACAGGATCTCCCTTGAGTGGAGGAGGATCACCTAAAATTTCAACTGGTAAATTGTGCTTAAGGATAGGTTGTTGATCAAGGAGTATCCTATCTATTTCATTCCTTCAATTCAAATGCATATCATTATCATGGTCTAGCAAATATTGTTCTAATGGATCGGTAGGAGGTACATCAATAGAAGCAAGACCAATTATTTCATCCTTACTAGGCAATTCTTTTTCATGTGGTTGCTTTCTAAACTTAGAGAAGTTAGATTCCTCAGAAATATCACCAAATCTCACTTTAACCTTATTAACAACACAATTAATTTCAACATTAACCGTATTCAAGAATGGTCTACCAAATATGATGGGACAAAAGTTATCTTGTTCAGAACCAAGTACTAAGAAATCAGTGGGGTACTTGACCTTTCCGCAAAAGACTTCAACATCTCTAACAATCCCAAGTGGTGAAATAGTATCACGGTTTGCAAGATTAATAGTGACATCAATATCTTCAATTTCAAAGGGTGCTATATCATGCATAATTTCTTGATATAATGTAAAAGGTATAGGACTAACACTAGTACCAATATCACATAGGCCATGATAGAAATGATCTCCAATTTTAACTGAGATGACATGTGTGCCTACCACTTGTTTTTTTTATCTAGTTCATCTTGTTGGTTTCTAACAGGTTTCGCAATTGTATCAACTTCATCAGAAAGGTAAATAACATGCCCATCAATATTATCCACTAGGAGATCTTTAACTATATCTACATTAGGCTCAACATTTATTTGTTCAAAAGGTGTAGGTGTTCTAACATAACTCTTATTAACCATTGTTGTAGCCTTAGCATGTTCTCTAATCCTAACACGGAAAGGAGGTTTCTCAATGTAAGCAGTAGGAAAAATTATTTCTTCCTTCTTAATTCTAACCGGTTCCTCTCGTAATTTTTCAATGGGAGAATGATATTTGAACCACTTTTCCTTAGGCAAGTGAACATAGGTAGCAAAAGACTCGTAGAAAGAAGCTGCTATCTCAGTGTAAAAGCCATATTCGTTGCTAAACTCATGGAAAGGAGAAATTTCCATAAAAGATTTGACACGTTCAAAATTAAGATTTATACGTGACTCTTTACCTTCATCAAGTTCCAAATCTTCAGCGTTGCATTTAGTATTTTCCAGAAGATCCCATCTGAATTCAATAGTCTTCTTCATACAGGAACCGACAACACAAGCATCAAGTAATGTTTGATCATCATGAGAAAGTCGAGCATAAAAATCATGTATAATCAATTCCTTTGAGAGCTCATGGTTGGGGCAGGTGTGCATCATATATTTAAACCTCCCCAAGCTTGAGCGATGCTTTCTCCTTCGCGAGGCCAGCAATTATAAATAAAATTCCGATCATGATGAATGAGATGCATAGGATAAAACTTCTGATGAAATTCGAGCTTCAAGCAACTCTAATCCCATGATCCAATATCATCCAATAGCTTGTACCACATTAATGCTTTTCCCTCCAAAGATAAAGGGAAAATTTTCTTCTTAACTTTGTCTTCTAGTAAACCTGAAAGCTTAAACAATCGACAAATATCATCGACATATATCAAATGGTAATCAGGATGAGTTGAACCGTTATAAGGATTAGCCAGCAGTTTCTCTACCATACCCGAAGGAATCTCGTAATAAATATTTTATGTAGGTTAAACAGGTTGAGGAACAATTTCCACAACTACCATTCGACGCGAAGATGCCCCGAAGAAGACACTCAAATGGTGACCGTTCATAGTGATAAGCAACAGTAAATTTCAGCACGTAATGAAAATGTTTCCTTACCAAAGGCGCTTCACTCCCCGGCAACGGCACCAGAAAAGTGTCTTTATGACCCAAAAGTATAGGGGATCAATCGTAGTCCTTTCAATAAGTAAGAGTGTCGAACCCAACGCGGAGCAGAAGGAAACCGTAAGTAGTTTTCACCAAGGAATTCTCTACAAGTGTTGTAAGTAGCAGTGATAGATAGTTTTGTAGCAAGATAGTTCGTAACAAGTGACAAGTAACAATAGTACCAAAGGTGCAGCAAGGTAGCCCAATCCTTTTTATAGCAAAGTACAGGGCCTGAAGGTTCTGTTATATAAAGAAAGCACTCCCGAGGACACATGGGAATTTTTGTCTAGTCATGTTCTAAGGAGCAATAATTACCACTCACACAACATCAACATGTTCAAGATAATAGGTGTGATAATAATAATTAAGGATCTGAACATAATGTCTTCCACCCAGTAATACAATAAGCATGAACTACAAGATGTAATCAACACTACTAGCAACCCACATGTACCAATCTAAGGTTTTGAGACAAATATTGAATACCCGTGATGAACTATGGTTGGAGTTGAGATGGTGCTGGTGAAGATGTTGATGAAGATTGGCCCTCCCAGCATTGGTGATGACGATGGCTTCGATTTCCCCCTCGTGGAGGGGAATTCCCCCGGCATAATCTCTCTAGCGGAGAGCAAAAGCTTCTCTGCCCAGGTTTCCACCTTGAGACACGGAGCTTCATCCCGAAAGATAACTTATAATGTTTTCTAGGGTAAAACATACCATATAGGAGAAAATGGTTGCCACAGGGCCAACTAGGGCCCCACAAGCTATCAAGGCATGGCCAGGAGGCGCGCCTTGTTGGCTTGTGCCCAACCGATGGCCCCTCTCTGGTATATTTTTGGCCCATAAATTCTCAAATATTCTAGAAAATTCTTTGTAAAGTTTCAGGTCATTTGGAGCAAGTTGATTTTTTGCCTTTTTCTCGGTTTCCTCGTCCTGAATTTCAGTTTCAAGATATTTCCCTCTTAGTGATGTACCTTGCATATTTAAAGAGAAAATCCACAAGAATTGTATGATAATAATGGATAATGGATGGGATAAACACAAATACCAATAGTAATTCATGATGCAAAATGAGCGTATCATCTACCTACAATATATTAAGACCGCACGCCAACTTTCAACCCATTCCAAAAAAGTTTTGTACGCACTTTTAAAAACAATATTTTAATGATGTCCCGGCCGTGTGCGGGTGTGTTTGGTATTGAAATGGCCAACGAAAAGAACGGGGAGATCTATTAACCAATAACGGATGCGGTTTTTGAAAATGATGGCAATGAAGTGTTGATGCAATGCGAATGATGCGATGATGAATGCGACAACCACATAGAACACACGACAAAACTCGAAATAACTAGAAGGCATCTCGAGAGTTGGTCTCGGGCTACTAAATGCTAAGAGCTGTAGTAGTAGCGCATCTTACATGAGCGGCGCTGCTACTATACGTAGCCTAGGGGGTACGGTGGGGACCACTTAGCAGCAACAATATTTACTAACCCCATGCTACTGCTAAGAGCGGTACTAGTAGCGCGTCTTACATGGGTTGCGCTGCTACTATACATAGCTGGTGGGTACGTTGGGGCCCACTTAGCAAGAACAATGTTTACTAACCCCGCGCTACTGCTAAATTTGTACTAGTAGTGCTCTTTTGGAGCCCACTCTACTGTAAAGTAGCAATAGTGTGTATCACAAAATGGTGCTACTGTTAGTCCTCCACCTGTAAGGTTTTCCCTAGTAGTGTTCGCTAAGTTAGTCTTGTTACTACTGGTGTTACAATCATCACAATAGCTGTTATTACTGTTCCTATTGGTCTTGTTACTTTGCTACTAAAACTATGTTGCACAAAGAAATTCTCGGTGTGGTTGAATTGACAACTCAACTGCTAAGACCAATAAATATTCTTTGGCTCCCCTTGTGTCAAATCAATAAATTTGAGTGAAATACTACCTGTGAAGACTGTTGCGGTCCTCTATACTTGTGGGTTATTGATACGTCCATTTTGCATCATGCTTACATGTTGATATTTATCGCTTTATGGACTCTTATTATACTTTGTGGTACTATACTTATGCCTTTTCTCTCTTATTTTGCAAGGTTTATATGAAGAGGGAGAATACCGGCAGCTTGAATTCTGGACTGGAAAAGGAGCAAGTTTGAGTCCTCTATTCTGCGCAACTCCAAATGCCCTGAAAATCAACGTGGAATTTTTTTGGGAATATATAAAAAATATTGGGCGAAAGAAGTGCCACAGGGGAGCTACCACGGGCCCACAAGCCTAGTAGCCGCCGCCCCCCTGGTGGCGGCTACAGGGCTTGTGGGCACCCTGGTGGCCCACTGGCCCCCTCTTTTGCTATATGAAGGGTTTCGTCCTGGAAAAAATTAGGGTGGAGCTTTTTCGTGGATTCTCCGCCGCCACGAGGCGGAACTTGAGCAGAACCAATCTAGAGCTACGGCAGGACGATCCTGCCGGGGAAACTTCCCTCCCGGAGGGAGAAATCGTCGCAATCGTCATCACCAACACTCCTCTCGTCGGAGGGGAGTCATCTCCATCAACATCTTCGTCAGCACCATCTCCTCTCCAAACCCTAGTTCATCTCTTGTAACCAATCTCCGTCTCGCGACTCCGATTGGTACTTGTAAGGTTGCTAGTAGTGTTGATTACTCTTTGTAGTTGATGCTAGTTGGATTACTTGGTGGAAGAGTTTATTTTCAGATCCTTGATGATATTCATTACACCTCTGATCATGATTATGATTATGCTTTGTGAGTAGTTGCTTTTGTTCCTGAGGACATGGGATAAGTCATACTGATAATAGTCATGTGAATTTGGTATTCGTTCGGTATTTTGATATGTTGTATATTGTCTTTTCCTCTAGTGGTGTTATGTGAACGTCGACTACATAACACTTCACCATCTTTGAGCCTAGAGGAAGGCATTGGGTAGTAGCAAGTAGATGATGGGTTGCTAGAGTGACAGAAGCTTAAACCCGAGTCTATGCGTTGCTTCGTAAGGGGCTGATTTGGATCCACTAGTTTAATGCTATGGTTAGACGTTGTCTTAATTCTTCTTTCGTAGTTGCGGATGCTTGCTAGAGGGGTTAATCATAAGTGGGATGCTTGTCCAAGTAAGGGAAGTACCCAAGCACCGGTCCACCCACATATCAAACTATCAAAGTAACGAACGCGAATCACATGAACATGATGAAACTAGCATGATAGAAATTCCCGTGTGTCCTAGGGAGCGTTTTTCCTCTTATAAGACTTTGTTCAGGCTTTTCCCTTGCTACAAAAGGGATTGGGCCACTTTGCTGCATCGTTGCTACTACTTGTTAGTTGTTACTTTCCACTTGCTACGTTTCACCTCACTACACCATCACTTGTTACCGCTACTTTCAGTGCTTGCAGTTATTACCTTGCTGAAAACTATTTATTAGAGCCTTCTGCTCCTCTTGAGTTCAACACTCTTACTTATCGAAAGGACTAAGATTGATCCCCTATACTTGTGGGTCATCAAGACTCTTTTCTGGCGCCGTTGCCGGGGAGTTAAGCACCTTTGATAAGTGAAATTTGGTAAGGAAACATTTATATACTGTGTTGAAATTTATTGTCACTTGTCACTATGGAAACTGATCCTTTGAGGAATTTATTCGGGGTATCTTCACCATGAACGGAAGCACGAGGAGTTTCTCCTCACCCTGAGGTACCTACTGAAAATATCTTTTATGAAATTCCTTCGGGTATGCTTGAGAAACTGCTGGCTAATCGTTTTACAGGAGATGGATCATCACATCCCGACTTGCATCTAATCTATGTAGATGAAGTTTGTGGTTTATTTAAGCTTGAAGGATTGCCAGAGGATGAGGTAAAGAATAAAGTCTTTCCTTTATCTTTGAAGGATAAGGCGTTGACATGGTATAGTCTATGCGATGATAGTGGATCATGGGACTACAATCGGTTAAAATTGGAATTTCATCAAAAGTTTTATCCTATGCATTTAGTACATCGTGATCGGAATTATATTTATAACTTTTGGCCTCGTGATAGGGAAAGCATAGCTCAAGTTTGGGGAGGCTTAAATCAATGCTATATTCATGCCCCAATCATGAGCTCTCGAGAGAAATTATCACTCAAAACTTTTATGCTCGGCTTTCTCATGAAGATCGTACCATCCTTGACACTTCTTGTACCGGTTCTTTTATGAAGAAGGATATTGACCACAAGTGGAATTTATTGGAAAGAATCAAACGTAACTCTGAAGATTGGGAGCTTGAAGAAGGTAAGGAGTCAGGTATGAATTTCCAGTTTGATTGCGTTAAATCTTTTGTTGAAACAAACACTTCTAGAGATTTTAGCACTAAGTATGGACTTGACTCTGAGATAGTAGCTTCTCTATGTGAATCTTTTGCTGCTCATGTTGATCTTCCCAAAGAGAAGTGGTTTAAGTATCATCCTCCTGTAGAAGTCAACATAGTTAAACCCAATCTAGTTGAAGAGAAAGTCATTGCCTTTAGTGATCCTATTGTTCCTTGTGCCTACGCAGAGAAACCACCTTACCCTGCTAGGAAAAAGGATTATTCTAAAGCTCCAACTGTGATACGTAGGGGTTACATTTGACCACTTGCACCCCCTGAGGAAATTAGAGTTGAACCTAGTGTTGCTATTATCAAAGATCTCTTAGCCGAAGACATAGACGGGCATGTTATCAAATTCTGTGAGGACTCCGCTAGAAATGCTAAACCTCACGCGAAAGACAAATACGGACCTGTAGTTGGCCTTCCCGTTGTTTCTGTCAAGATAGGAGATCACTGTTATCATGGTTTATGTGATATGGGTGCTAGTGTTAGTGCAATACCCCTGTCCCTATACGATGAAATCAAAGATGAGATTGCACCTGCTGAGTTAGAACCCATTGATGTCACTATTACGCTAGCTAATAGAGACACTATCTGCCCTGTGGGAATTGTGCGAGATGTAGAACTCTTGTGTGGTAAGACGAAGTACCCTACTGATTTCCTCGTCCTTGCTACTGCACAAGATAGCTTTTGTCCCATCATATTTGGTAGTCCCTTTCTCAACACTGTCAATGCGCATATTGATTGCATTAAACAGACTGTCACTGTTATTTCGAGGGTGTGTCTCATGAGTTTAACTTCTCCAAGTTTGTAAGACAACCCCATGAAAAAGAGTCATCTAGTAGGGATGAAATCATTGCTCTTGCCTCTATTGTCGTACCTCCTACGGATCCTTTAGAGCAATATCTGCTTGAGCATGAAAATGATATGCATATGGATGAAAGAGATGAGATAAATAAAATTGTTTTAGAACAATATCCTATTCTCAAGAATAATCTGCCTATTGAACTGCTCTGGGATCCTCCCCCACCAAAGGGTGATCTTGTGTTCGAGCCAAAACAGTTACCAGATACTCTTAAGTATGCCTACCTTGATGAGAAGGAGATATATCCTGTTATCATTAGTGCTCACCTCTCGAATCACGAAGAGAAGAAGTTATTAAAAACTTTGAGGAAGCATCGTGCGGCTATTGGATATACTCTTGACGATCTTAAGGGTATTAGTCCCACTCTATGTCAGCACAAGATAAAAACTGATCTTGATTCTAAACCAGTTGTTGATCATCAAAGGAGATTAAATCCTAGGATAAAAGAGGTCGTGAGAAAAGAAATATTAAAGCTTCTGGAAGCAGGAATAATTTATCCTGTTGCTCATAGTGATTGGGTAAGTCCAGTACATTACGTACCTAAGAAGGGAGGTATCACCGTCGTTCCTAATGATCAGAAGAGGAAATAGAGGATTTATAGACATAAGAAAAAAGTTTTCTTCCTAAGGCTTTTCCATTCCTAGAGGTTACGTCCTACAGTCAGCGTGTGCTCTGATACCATTTCTGTAGCGACCCGACTCAAGACGACTCAAGCCTCTGGTGTTTCCGTACCATCCCAAGATCATGCTGGTTCACACTCAGTACATCAATGTATCTATCAAGAGTTCAATCACACAACTTTATTAATCGAAATCTCATATCGAGTACTTTATTACAATAATGGATTACAATACAGTGGCTGAAGGCCATCTCATGAGATATCTAACGAAGACAAGCGGAAGCATCAGGTAGACGAGTCCATCCGACTCCAGGGCATGTCGCTGAGCGTAGATCGTAGCCTCACTCCTGGTCGGAAAAGTACTCTGCAACATGATACGTTGCAGCCGTGTAGGTCAGCATATGGAATATGCCGGCAGGTCATCAAGAGAGGGTTAAAATAATAAACAACTATCTCTACATGCATATCTGGCAGGTGGGGCTATAAGTTTTTGCATAAAGCCAATTTTCTCCTACAACAAGAGGGGATGAAAGCAAAATATTACTACATTGTTTGTTGTTAAAGAGATGGTTCCGCCAACCAATTCTCGCACCCGAGTTGTTGTTAATTCTCACATCATTATTAAGTTGTATCGAGAGTTTAGGGAAATTTCAATGCCTTCGGCTCAAGTTGTCCATGACCGTGGACACGGCTAATGGATTAGGTTGGGCACTCTGCAGAGTTTTGCACACGTTCCCCACAAGATTTGATCGCCTCCGTGTATGTCCTCGCACTTCAGGGTGTTTGAAGACCGGATGATCAAAACATGGTCTTTCAACGGGTCCCTCTGAATCCCTGTCGGTGCCCATCCAATCCTACCGTTCTTCTACATCTGCTAGCACAGCCTGTCCAGAGTCACCGCGTTGTCCAACCAAGCCAGAGCCCATAATGACTTGTGGTTGTGCAGGTAAGCCTTGGGTCTTGAAGCCTCCGTCCGTCTCTTTGAGCCTAGGTGAAGCTTTACGCAAGATGTCATGGCCGTCTCCAGCATCCCGGGTCATCCACTGGTTTCTCCAGGGAGCCGATCAACCATCCTTCACCCAGAGTTGCATTGCATCACGAGTTCTTGAAAATCTTGTCTTAACCGGTCTTGGTTATTTAATCAACCTCGCATCACTCGTGTTATGCACTCAACCAAAATCCCGTCTACTCAAGCATAGCAATATGTAATTTGTCGTCCCGGGGCCAAGTATCGGGGTTGTTGTGTGCCTACCACATGATACTACAACCTATACTAAAATTTCCAAGTACCTAAGCAGCATGCAATTGGGCAAAGAAAGGTGAAACTACCATGCATCAAAAAACAAAGGAGATAGTATGATCAAAATGACTTGCCTTGATGATAGTTGTCTTGATCGAGCGCTTCTAAGTAACAAGCTTCGCACTCCGGGTGATCTACCGATACAAACAAAATACACACCATAAGCACTACAATCAATCAACAAGTAAAAATAACATCACAAGTAATAAGTAGGTATGGCCTAAGTGAAAGAATTCACTACACGTCACTAAGGCAGAAACTTGTTTCTATTAAAACCCCAAGTAAGAATATTTAACAAAATTTGAAACTTATACCACAGTAAGATATAATCACTAGGAAGCAGTAGCAAAAAGAATCAAATCAAAATTATTTTTTAAACTCCTGGAATAAGCAAAACAAGGTTTAAACTAAATCTGATCTAATTGAAATTTAAAAATTTCAAACATAGACAAAGTATATGTTTTTAAAACTACAGAAAATTTGTGATCTACTGGAAAAAGAACCAAACTCATTGGATCTCTAGATCAAAAGTTATGATCAGAACAAAATTGAAACTCTCTCTGTTTTCGAATTAAAACAGAAAAATAAAACAAACATGGAATCCACGTGGCGGCTTCTGATTGGCTGATTGGTGTGCGTTGCATGGGCCAAACAGCGGACGGCCTCTATATAAAAAAACGCTTCGGCTAAACTTACTAATAAGGAAAAAACGTCGGTTCTTTTAAAAGAACCGAAGGGGTATGCTGGATCTAATATAACCCATTGATCTAAGATCCTACGGTGGAAAAAAAAACTAGAGGAGGGAGGGGTTCTCACCGTGGACACAGGAGGCTGGGAGCTCCGGTGGCTGCTCCGGCGAGGGTGGAGAGGCACTCCGGCAAGGGGGGCTGGTCGCCGGCAGGGTGGGGCGGCGGAGGAGGGGGCGGTCGGCTCCGGGGCGTCGGGGAGGCAGCAGGGGAGGCGTCCGGGGCGACGGGGGAGGCAGCAGAAGTTTCTGCTGGCTCGAGCGGGGCGGAGTTACGGCGACATCGAGGGGGCGGCGTGGGGCTCGGGCAGGGCAGCGTGGGGGTCGAACGGGGCGAGGGCGGCTCGGGGGTTCGGTTTTTATAGGGGGAGGGGGGCATAGATGGGTAGGAAATCGGGGCGGCCATGGAAGGTGCGAGCTTGCTGGAGAAAGGAAAGTCACGGGAGAAGAAAGGAGGAAGGAAGAAGAAGAGGGAAGCAAAGAGAGAGAGAAAAAAAGAAAGAAAAGAAAAGGGGAAGAAAAAAAAGGAAAGAAGGGGTGGGCGTTGCGGTCTGCCAGAGATCCTCGCTTCTTGGCGATGGGGATCTCGCCCCAGAAATATCTCTCGCTTTCCTTTTTTTAACAAAAACTAAAACGAAATAAAAGGAAACAAATAAAATAATTAATATAGGGTATTATATACCAAAATGATCAGAAAAATATCCTCTACCCGATTAACATTTTTCCAGGGCAGAAATAAAAACTTAAAAAAATGTTTTGTCAGAAAAAAATCCCTTATACTATATTTTATTTTTGCAATTATTTTCACAATAAAACTTTGGCTTTCTTGGCTCAAAATATTTCAGAAATGCTTCACATTTTGGAGGGTCATTTTCCTCCGCTCTCTCTTGCGTGCAAGAGATTATTTCCTGGCATTTCTCGTGTGAAGAAAAAAATAGAAATGCAAAATTAAAAGTCGAAAGAATTCAAATGCAAACTTTATTTAAATCAATATGCATAGATGCTTAGCTACAATGTAAAACATTCCAAATTAGGAAATTTGGGATGTTACAAACCTACCCACCTTAAGATGAATCTCACCCTCGAGATTCGGGTTGGCTAGAAAATAGGTGCGGGTGGTCTCGACGAAGATCCTCTTCTCGTTCCCAGGTGGCTTCTTCCTCGGTGTGGTGGCTCCACAACACCTTGCAGAACTTGATGATCTTGCTGCGGTAACTCTGTTGGCAGTCTCGAGAATCCTGACGGGTTTCTCCTCATACGTCAGATCACTGTCAAGCTGTATGGCCTCTAGGGGCACTGTATCTCTCAACGGAACATCAGCCATCTCAGCGTGGCATTTCTTCAACTGGGAAACACGGAAGACATCATGAACTCCGGACAATCCTTCCGGCAGCTCCAGTTTATATGCAACTTCGCCTCTACGTTCAAGAATTTTGTAGGGGCCAATGAATCGGGGTGCTAACTTTCCTTTCACACCAAATCTCTTGATTCCTCGGAGTGGAGACACCCGAAGATATGCTCGATCTCCCACTTCGTATGTTACTTCCTTGCGTTTGCTGTCAGCATAACTTTTCTGCCTGGACTGAGCTATCTTGAGTCGGTCATGAATTAGCTTGACCTTCTCTTCAGAATCTCGGATAAGGTCGGGACCAAAAAGTTGTCAGTCTCCTACTCCATCCCACATCAACGGTGTTCTGCACCTCCTTCCGTATAGAGCTTCGAAAGGGGCCATCTTCAGACTGGTCTGGTAGCTGTTGTAGTATGAGAACTCGGTATAAGGCAAATTGTCATCCCAACTAGACCCATAGTCTAGTGCGCAAGTTCTCAACATGTCCTCCAGAATCTGATTGACTCTCTCGGTCTGTCCATCTGTCTATGGGTGAAAAGTTGTACTGAACTCCAATCTCGTTCCCAAGGTTTCATGCAGTTGGTGCCAAAATTTTGATGTGAACTGAGTCCCTCTATCTGACACAATGCTCTTTGGTACTCCATGCAGACATACGATTCTGGTCATATATATCTTGGCCAGCTTGGCACTCGTGTAAGTAGTCTTCACAGGAATGAAGTGAGCTAGGTCAAACGATCGACCACAACCCAAATAGAATCATAGCCAGAACGGGTCCTGGGTAATCCTATGATGAAGTCCATACCAAGCTTTTCCCATTTCCACTCGGGTATCGGCAGAGGTTGGAGCAAACCTGCTGGCTTCTGATGCTCGGCTTTTACTCGCTGACAAACATCGCATATTGCTACGAACTCGGCAATGTCTTTCTTCATTCCTGTCCACCAGAAACTTTCTTTCAGATCCAGATACATCTTGATGTTGCCGGGGTGTATCGAGTATCATGGGCCTCCTGAAGTATCAACTTCCTGAGTTCGGGATCATTGGGCACATAAATGCGATCCTCAAACCATAAAGTTCCGTGTTCATCCTCACAAAAACCTTTAGCCTTCCCGTCTTCCATTTTCTGCTTAATCTCAGCTATCTCCTTGTCTGATTTCTGTGCCTCGCGGATCTTTCCAGTCAAAGTGGACTGAATTTCTAGGGTGGCAACAAATCCTCTTGGAACTATTTCCAATTTGAGTTCTCGGAGATCATCGGCTAACTCCTGGGGTAACCCTCTTGCTATGAGTGTGTTGACATAACTCTTGTGGCTCAACGCATCGGCTACAACATTTGCCTTGCCTGGGTGATAATGCAATCTCATCTCATAGTCCTTGATCAATTCTAGCCATCACCTCTGTCTAAGATTCAACTCCTTCTGCGTGAAGATATATTTCAGGCTCTTGTGATCAGTGTAAACATCACAACTATTTCCGATCAGGAAATGTCTCCAGGTCTTAAGAGCGTGCACTACGGCTGCTAGTTCCAACACTAGTAGAAAACAGGGCATTGAGCCAACAACATTTGACCCGGATTGGATATAAACCGGTTCTAAAGGGTCTGTCCGCTGGGCCCCCTCCCTGCAGCAAATGGCCGGAAGGCCTTTAGGACCGGTTTGTAACACAAACCGGTCCTAAAGGTTTTTGGACCGTTTGCTGCAGGGAGGGGGGCCCAGTGGACAGACCCTTTAGAACCGGTTTGTATCACAAACCGGTTCTAAAGGTTTTCTCATTTTTGCAGCAACTGCAGGGCCCCGCTGTCAGACCCTTTAGCACCGGTTTTTGACACAAACCGGTCCTAAAGCCCTCCTCTCCTTCCTCCCTGAGCACCCTATATTCCACCCCATTTTTTCTAGCTCGAGCTCAACTCCATTTTTGCTCTCTCCTTCCTCTTGGGAGCTCTAATCCATCCCCATTTTTCTCCACCATTTGTCAAGATTGTTGGCACCCATCGGTCCTACGGTTAGCATCATCATTCCCTCTTCCGGCATTGCAAGTTTTGCTCGTTTTCTTGCTCATTTCATTTTTGTTGTGCTAGCTAGGTGTTTGATGAAATGCCTAAGCTAGAGAGAGTTCATCATTTGTTATGTATACATATGCAATTTGAGCTCAAATTTAATTATGATTTGTGGTTTTTTTTAGTGTCGCGCGCCTTGTCCCCTTCCTCACCGCCGTCGATCGCCCCGTCACCGACACAACCTTGGTGAGCCTATTGTTTTTATTTACCAAAACAAATTTTGATTTGTATGATTTACATATTTACTTGTATATAATTTTCTTATTGTGTAAGATTTTTTTTATATGTATAGCGCCATGGTTTTGATATCCGTCCCCGTTGGCCCTCGTCCAGTCTATGATTCGGATGTGGTATATTATCTTTTATAACTACATATTTTCATTTCCTGATTATATGACAATTAATTACGCCGACCAACTTGACATAGATATTTTTATCTAGGAGGTAGTGGAACCGGAAATGCCAATCGACCCTATTGGTGAGAAGTTACACTTAGTTGAACAAGAAAATGTTGGCCTGAAAGAAAGACTGAAAAAAACTGAAGAAAGGTTGGAAAAAACTGAAAGAGAGAAGATGACCTTGGAAAAGGTTCTTGCCGGTGTCGTCGATGGTCACAAGAGCGAGATGGACGCAATGCGTCTGAAGATTAGAAAGATTAGAAAATATGCAATTAGTAAAGAGGCTTGGTATCATTATGCCGTCGGGTCAATTGTTACCTTTGTTGCGATTTTGATCGCATTTGTTGTTGTTTTTAAATGCATTAATTAGAGAGAGTTTTTATGGTTGGTTTCAGTGTGTGTTTTTATGAGAACTATATATGTATGGTCACTACGCTACTTTGGTTTTAACGTGTGATGAACTTTTTGTATTAATTAATTAATTTAGTCATGATGATTTAGCATAATGGTTTTTGATAAATTTATATAATGCAGATGAACCGGCAATGGATGTACAGTGATCGACGTCGTCCCGAATTCCTTAATGGCATGCATAGTTTTCTCAATGTGGCTGAGAAAAACAGGCAGAATGGATTTATTTTTTGTCCATGTAAAAAATGCCAGAATAAGAGGAATTTCCCTAACTCAAGAACCATACACACCCACCTGTTGCAAGAAGGCTTCATGCCCAGTTATTTTTGTTGGACCAAGCACGGAGAAAGAGGGGTTGTAATGGAAGACAATGAAGAAGAAGAGGATAATGATAACTATCCTATGTTCGGTGAACACGGTGATACTGAAATGGGGGAAGACGAGCCTGAACTTGAGGACATTGTTCATGAGTCTGATGATGATCTTCGTCAGGTCATTCGTGAAGAACAGATAAACTGCGGAAGTGAAAACGAGAGGTTGAAGTTGGAGCGCATGTTAGAAGATCACAAAAAATTGTTGTACCCAAATTGCGAAGATGGCCAGAAAAAGCTGGGCACCACCCTGGAATTGCTGCAATGGAAGGCAGAGAATGGAATATCTGACAAGGGATTTGAAAAGCTGCTGAAAATAATGAAGAAGATGCTTCCAAGAGATAACGTGCTGCCCTGCAGTACGTACGAAGCAAAGAAGGTTGTCTGCCCTCTAGGATTGGAAGTGCATAAGATACATGCATGCATCAATGACTGCATCCTCTACCGCGGTCAGCACGAGAATTTAAATGCCTGCCCGATATGCGGTGCATTTCGGTATAAGATCAGGCGAGATGACCCTGGTGATGTTGAGGGCGACGACCGCCCCAGGAAGAGGGTTCCTGCCAAGGTGATGTGGCATGCTCCTATAATACCACGGTTGAAACGTTTGTTCCGAAACAAAGAGCATGTCAAGTTGCTGCGATGGCACAAAGAAGACCGTAAGGAAGACGATATGCTGAGACAACCCGCTGATGGGTCGCAGTGGAGAAACATCGACGATAAGTACGAGGACTTTGCACGTGACCCAAGAAACTTAAGGTTTGGTCTAAGTACAGATGGCCTGAATCCGTTTGGGGAGCAGAGTAGCAGTCATAGCACCTGGCCCGTGACACTATGTATCTATAACCTTCCTCCTTGGTTATGCATGAAGCGTAAGTTCATTATGATGCCAGTGCTTATCCCAGGCCCGTCGCAACCCGGCAACAACATTGATGTGTACCTGAGGCCACTGGTTGATGAACTTTTAGAGTTATGGGCTGACGAAGGTGTACGTGTGTGGGACGAGTACAAACAGGAGGAATTTGACCTATGAGGGTTGCTGTTTGTAACCATCAATGAATGGCCCGCTCTTAGTAACATCTCAGGACAGTCAAACAAGGGATACAGCGCATGCACACACTGTTTAGGCGAGACTGAAAGTATACATATAGGCAAGAATGTGTACCCGGGGCATCGTCGATTTCTTCCAGACAGGCATCCCGTAAGAAAGAAAGGAAAGCATTTCAAAGGCGAGGCAGATACACGGAGGAAGCCAACCCTCCCTAAAGGTACTGATATATATGACATGGTCAAAGATATAAAAGTAATCTTTGGTAAGGGTCCTGGCGCACAATCTGTTCCGAATGACGCCGACAACCACGTAGCCATGTGGAAGAAGAAATCTATATTCTGGGAACTACCCTATTAGAAATTCCTAGAGGTTCGCTCTGCGATCGACGTGATGCACGTGACGAAAAATATTTGCGTGAACCTGCTAAACTTATTGGGCGTGCATGGGAAGAAGTCGAGAGATACACCAAAAGCACGGCTGCACCACCAACGTATGCACGAACGAGACGACCTGATGAATCGAGAGAATTTCAAAGGTCCTGCCAGCTACGCTCTTACCAAGGAAGAGAAGGAGATCTTTTTCCAAGTCCTGAGCAGTATCAAGGTCCCGTCTGGCTACTCGTCGAACATAAAAGGAATACTAAACCTGGAAGAGAAAAAGTTCCAAAACCTAAAGTCTCATGACTGCCACGTGATCATGACCCAGTTACTTCCGATTGCATTGAGGGGGCTTCTGCCAGAAAACGTGCGAGTACCCATTGTGAAGCTATGTGCATTCCTCAACGCAATTTCTCAGAAGGCAATCGATCCAGCAACTCTACCAAGTTTACAGAAGGACGTGGTCCAATGTCTTGTCAGCTTCGAGTTGGTGTTCCCACCAACCTTCTTCAATATTATGACGCACCTCATAGTTCACCTAGTCCAAGAGATTTCCGTTCTCGGTCCTGTATTCTTACACAATATGTTCCCCTTTGAGAGGTTCATGGGAGTCTTGAAGAATTATGTTAAAAACCGTGCTAGGCCAGAAGGAAGCATGGTCAAGGGCTATGGAACAGAGGAGGTCATTGAGTTTTGTGTTGACTTTATTCCTGACCTGAACCCGATCGGTGTTCCTCAGTCGCGCCATGAGGGGAGACTGCGTGGAAAAGGCACGCTAGGAAAGAAATCAACAACATGTATGGACGAGCAATCTTTCACTCAAGCACACTACACAGTTCTAGTTAATTCCAGCTTGGCGGCTCCATATATCCAGGAACACAAGGATATTTTACGCTCGGAATACCCGGAGCAACCTGAAGATTTCATTGCTAAAGAACACGCGAAGACTTTCGGCGGTTGGTTGCAAAGACGTCTCATTAATGACAACATTGTTGAAGATGAGCAATACTTGTTGGCCAAGCAACCATCTTCGACTGTATTGACCTTTAAAGGGTACGAGATAAATGGTAACACATTTTACACGGCAGACCAAGATAAAAAGAGCACCAACCAAAACAGTGGCGTCCGGTTTGATGCAAAAGACGACAACGGGCAAAGAGTCACATACTATGGTTACATAGAGCAGATATGGGAACTTGACTACGGACCTTCCTTTAAGGTCCCTTTGTTCTGGTGCAAATGATTCAACCTGTCAGGCGTGAAGGTAGAACCGAAGTACGGAATGACAACAGTGGATCAGAAGAATCTTGGGTACGGCAATGATCAATTCGTCCTAGCCAATGATGTGGCTCAGGTTTTCTATGTGAAGGACATGCCTAGCAGACCGAGAAAAAGAAAAGATAAGGAAGCGAATACATCAGACGATGAGCCAAGGCGCCACATAGTTCTTCCAGGGAAAAGAAACATCGTGGGAGTCGAGGACAAGACAGACATGTCAGAAGATTACAATAAATTTGATGAAATTCCTCCCTTCAAAGTCAAAGATGATCCAAGCATCCCGTTAAATGATGAAGATAGTCCATGGTTACGGCGCAATCAGAAGAAAGGCAAGAAGAAAAATAGATAGGGGTGTTGTTGGTGATGTGTAATAATGTATTAAACCTTTTATGTAATTGTGTTGACCATTTTGATAAATATTAAAAATTTGACCAGTTTCCACTAAATTTGATCATTTTGATAAATATCATTTTTTATTTTTTTAAGTGTAAAAATGACATTTTGACAATTTGTAAATAAATGTAAAAAAAACAGAAAAGGAAAGTAAAAAAATAAAATAAAAGAAGAAACAGAAAAAAGAAAAAGGAAACAAAAAGAAAAAGAAAATAGGAAACACAAAAAAGGAAAAAAGAAAAATAAAAGAAGAAACAGGAAAAAGAAAAAGGAAACAAAAATAAAAAGAAAACAGGAAACAGAAAAAAGGAAAAAAGAAAAATAAAAGAAGAAACAGGAAAAAGAAAAAGGAAACAAAAAGAAAAAGAAAACAGGAAACAGAAAAAAGGAAAAAAGAAAAAGGAAAAAAACCTTTAGGACCGGTCTGTAACAACAACCGGTCCTAAAGGTGACCTTTAGGACCGGTCTGTAACAACAACCGGTCCTAAAGGTGGGTTCTGTTCGCGCCCGAATTTGGACCCTTTAGCACCGGTCTGTGTTAGCAACCAGTGCTAAAGGGTCTTTAGCACCGGTTGTTAACACAGACCGGTGCTAAAGGCCCTATACCTCTCCGGGGTCGCCAACTTCTCGCCTTCCCGCGCGTGCCTTCTCTCCTTCTCTCGCCTCCTCGCCGTCTCGATCTCTCCTCGCCGCCTCGCCGCGCCGTCGCCTCCTCGCCACGCCGCCGCCTCCTCGCGCCGCCGCCTCCTCGCGCGCAGCGCCGCCTCCTCGCGCGCCGCCGCCGCCTCCTCGCCGCGCCGGCCGCCTCCTCGCGCCGCGGCCTCCTCGCGCCGCCTCGCCGGCCGACGATCCTCGCCGCCTCCTCGTCGCGCCGTCGCCTCCTCGCCGCGCCGGCCGCCGCCTCCTCGCCGATCCTCGCGCCTCCTCGCGCGCGGCCTCCTCGCGCCACCTCCTCGCCGATCCTCGCGCCGCCTCCTCGCCGCAACGTCGCCTCCTCGCCGCCTCTTCGCCACGCAAGGTATATCCATATTTTCGTATATCCATATTTTCGTATATTCACGTAAGGACATCCTATAAAAAAAGTTACGTGAAGCCGCCTTCATCATATTCCGACGATTCCGTAAAACCCTAAACCGACGATTCCGACGATTCATAGTTTACCCTAAACCGACGATTCTGACGATTCCGTAAAACCCTAAACCGACGATTCCGACGATTCCGACGATTCATAGTTTACCCTAAACCGACGATTCCGACGATTCCGTAAAACCCTAAACCGACGATTCCGACGATTCATAGTTTACCCTAAACCGACGATTCCGACGATTCCGTAAAACCCTAAACCGACGATTCTGACGATTCATAGTTTACCCTAAACCGACGATTCCGTAAAACCCTAAACCGACGATTCCGACGATTTCGTAAAACTTTCCGACGATTACAATTCCGTAAAACTTTCCTACGATTCCGACGATTCCATAACTGCGGGGAAAGTTTCCGACGATTCCGACGATTCCGTAAAACTTTCCGACGATTACAATTCTGTAAAACTTTCCTACGATTCCGACGATTAATTCCATAACTGCGGGGAAAGTTTCCGACGATTCCGTAAAACTTTCCGACGATTCCGTAAAAATTTGCGATGATTACGACTCCGACGATTCCGTAAAACTTTTCCGTAAAATTTCCGGTTCCGTAAAACTTTTCCGTAAATAATTTTGCTAAGTTAAATTCTTGTTACTAGCAGGTGTTGAGCTATGGATCCCCAAGAACCACATGATCAGCACGCCGATCAGCTCGCGGAAATGGGTGAGGCGGAGAAGGAAAGATACATGTGTCAGATGATTTTCGAAGATGCAACGGCCATATATCATGATGACGACGGTGGGCATGCGTTTAGCAATCAATTTTTGAACGACTCCGGTGACGGAGCTGAGAATATAGAAGATGTAGTAGATGAAGAAGTGCCCTCCGGAACAAACTCTGCCAATGTATATCTCAAGTCACTGTTGACGCAACAATTAATTTGTATTGCGCTTACTAACGAATCATTATTTCCCCGTTTAGGTGCCCTCCAGAACACCTAGCGCAAGTACTGAGACAAAGTCGAAACGAGGCCCGGCCGCAAGGTTGAAAGATACTGCAAGGTACTCGATCGATAAAGTTGCTGCTGATGGCAAACCACTGGAACCCCCAGAAACTTATCGCAAATTTGTAAATCAGTGCGGAGTTGTTGTAAGAGACCTGTTCCCGATCAACTTAATAGAATGGAATAAGCCGAAGACCGGCGCCAACGTTGGAGCTACTTATGTCGATGACAGATTGAAAAGAGTGCTTTGCGACACGGTCTGGCTAAATTTCAGCGTAGCGGAAGATAAGAAGAAGAAAGTCGAGGAGTGGGCTTTGAAGAAGATGGCCACACAATTCCAGAGGTGGAAGAAAGACTTGTGGAAGAAATATAAGCACGAAGATCCAGTTTTCACTGGGCACCTAGTGAAGATAAGAGACGCTTGGCCTGATTTTAAGGTGTACAAGAAATCGGGTGTCTTTACATCCCGATCAGCCACAAATACGGAGAATGCGAAGAAGAAGAAATATCACCATATTTTGGGGTCAAGTGGCTACATGACTGCCCTGCCTAGGTGGCGACGCTATGAAGATGCGCTTCTGAAAAGAAATATCATTCCACAGACACATGACTGGCCCGATAGGTCCAAGTTCTGGTTGTTCGCGCATGGGGCAACGTTGGACGCTGAGACTGGGATGATTGTTGCGGAGGGACCATGGTCGGAAAAAATAAGACAAGTCGTATCAGATCTAGAGAAGGCAATAGAAGCTGTTCGAAAAGGAACTTTTGTTCCCGATAGAGAGAACGATGAGTTGACGAAGGCACTCGGGAACCCCGAAAAGTGGGGACGAACACGAGGCTTTGGAGCCACTACCCCGTGGAACCAAGGGTTTCCGGCGGACCTTGGCACTTACAGAAGCCGTGGTAGAAGCAAGAGGAAGGCGCTGGAACGGATAGCGACATTCGAAGAAAAGGTGTCGTTTCTCTTGAAGAAAGGGGGACACCCTGTACCTGACACTGAAGAGGAGGAAGAAGATCCTGCACCTGACGCTGATAGGCAACAATTAGAAGACGATCCTGTAGCAGATGTCGTCCCATCTCAGCATAGAAGCAGCGTGGGTTCCACGCAGCTGCAGCTAGAAGACGGTCCTGCAGTCGAACCGTCGGCGCCTCACTACCCCGTGGATGATGTCACGGAGAAGACAAACTGTGAGATACATATGCCAATGGGGAACATATCCTTCATGGTGGCGTCAGGCTATGCTTTACCGAATCAACCTGGAGCAACCTACCATGGTGGTCAGATTCCAGCATCCCATGCTCGTGTCGGGTTGTCAACAATTACGCCGGGATGCCAGTCAATTGAGCTTGATATTCCTGGAGGTGAAGGTGAGAAGACACTGGGAGAAATGGAGCTTGGTATCATCTTGTGGAAGAAGAAACACATCGTGTTTCCTAACGCAGCGCCAAGGCCACCGACTCCTCCAGGTACAATTATGCACCACCTCCAACAATTACTGAATGTTGCACCACATGTAAGCCTATTTTTAATAGTTTTTTCACTTTCGTACAGAGAATGCACGACCTCCAAGTCCACCCCCCAACGCACCTCCAAGTCCACCCCACAACGAAGATAGGGAGCCCGAGGCCGAGTGTCCATCGCCCGTGCACTCCAGTGAGCCGACGGATGCGCGCACTACGGGTACGGCAAAGCGGAAGCTGCAGTTCAGAAGAAACGGGAGTCCTCCCAAGAAGAGAGAAAGGAAACCCAATAAAGTCAAGACTCCCCCGAAGTTACCAGGCCTGATGACTCCGGAGGAACTAGACGAGGCCGTGAAAGCCAAAAACAAAGCATGGTTCGCACGGTTTCCCCTGAAGCCCCCTCCATACATCTGGAAGGAAACTCTGAAGAACGTACCAAAGTGGAAAATTGAGCGCACCATCGACAACTTATATTATCCTGAACCGCCGCCACCGCCGCCCCTTTCAGACTATGAACGGTTCATTGAAAAGATGCACACCGCACAGATGAAGCAAGCGGAGCAGATGAAGCAGGCGGAGCAGACAAAATGCGGGAAACAAGTTCCCCAGCTCGGACAACAAGAAGCACAGTCAATTGCCCCGCTCAAGGTGTTATCTGACCAGGCTTCAGTGTTCGGTCCACGCATGGGCGACGTAGGTTACGCTATTGCTGATGTGGTATATAAATATAAGCCCGAGCAGCCTCTGGTCGAAAATCCTAGTGCTCTAACAACCCAACTATGGAATTTACATGGTTGGTACTTGGAGGCCGCAAGGCAAAAGAGAGACTGTATCATGGCGGCAGTTCAGGATCAACACTACTTCGGAGAGTACGGTGTGGAGGTTGGGTTCGATGATTTTTTCCAGATGTACAATCAACGTGCCCTCCACAAAGCTATCGTCAGCTGCTACTGTTTGTAAGTGATTTATTTGTGTAATTTAATTATTTAGTTAAGCTTGCGTTCATTGCCCGTATAATTATCACTCACGAGACATTCTTTTTGTACGCTACTATGCAGAATGAAGATTCGTGAATGCAGGCTGGCAGGAATCTGGGACTTTGGGTTCATTGACCCGTATTCGTTTCATCAAGAGACAATAGAAAAGTTCAACAAGGATACACCGGATGATTTGCTAAGGTTTTTGAAGCGACAAAGTACCAAAAAAGAAATACTTTGGCCCTACGCATTCAAGTGAGTGTTACTGTCTTGTACACATTCCATTTTGCTTACCTGATGTTAAGTGTAATTGATGAGTATGCATGACTGCGTGTGTACACGTGCGCAGGTCCCACTTCATATTGTTCATCATTAGAATCGATCAAGGAGTGGTTGAAGTCTGGGACCCATTAACCTGGGACGCTGACAAATGGAAGAGCGCGCGTCAGATGCTTCAAAGGTATATATATATCGGCCTCTTTCGTTCATCGGCCTCTTTTTCGTTCATTTCCTGATATCAAGTAAGTAATAATTAACTCTTGTATTCATTTTTCTTTGTCGGCCAGGGTTTGGCAAATGTTCATCAAGGAAGAACCCGGTACATGGGCAGACAAGCTCCACTTTCAGATTAACAAATTAAGTAGTACTACCTGGTTTCAATACCATTACCATTCTCTTGATTATTATTAATTTGACTGAATTATGTTCTCGTATATAGGGCGTCCCGCAACAACCACAGGGCACTGATTATTGTGGATACTACGTTTGCGAGTACATTCACAGGATTATCAATGAGAAATCCCGTACTTCCAGAAATCTAGAGGTACGTAACCGGATCTTCATAACTTTATTTATGTTGCCATCTATTATGTTAGTTTTGTTCATAACTTAATTGTTTTCATCTACTTCTTTTAAAGCTGCAACGAAAGCGGGCGATGCTAAGACCAATCCAACGTTGCAAGGCAGTTGCAGAGGAATTGGCAGGATTTCTCCTCACGCAAGTCATAGATGAAGGCGGAGAATTTTTCCATCCTATGAACCAATAGCCAGCTCCCTTCTCTATGCAAGTATAGAGCTATATATAGGAAACGAACTTCAAATTATGTAATGATAATCGGTCCAGTACTTCGTGTTACATGTATATATGTACTTTTATTTGGTGCATCAACATTTAACCGCAAACACGGAATCGGAGAAACACTTAACCGCAAACACGGAATCGGTGTTTCCGGATACGTGTTTCCGATTACGTGCTCGTAAAAAACGGAACACGGACACACGGAATCGGAAACACGGAATCGGAAAGACGTAAACGGAAATACGAAACCGGAAACACGTAAACGAAAACCCTGAAAATACGGAACACGGAAACACCGAAATACGGAATCGGAAACCCTGAAAAGAAAAGGAAAAAAAAAGAAAAAAAAAGCATTAGGACCGGCTGGTGTTACCAACCGGTCCTAAAGGTCCTCCGCCTGCCCGCACTTTTCGGCGCCCACGTGGAGGCCTTTAGCACCGGTTTGTAAGAGACCGGTGCTAAAGTGGGGGGGCCTTTAGTCCCGGATACGTAGCACCGGATGTGTATCTCGGTCCAAAGGCCCTTACCAACCGGTTCTAATACCCCTTTCTCCACTAGTGCAAGTCATATGTGGCATAATTCAACTCATGGGGTCTGAGCTGTCTGAATGCATAGGCTACAACTTTACCTTCTTGCATGAGCACTCCTCCGAGTCCTTGATGAGAAGCGCCACAGTAAACCTGGAAATCCTTCCGAATGTTTGGCAATATCAGCACTCGGGCTGTAACCAGACGTTTCTTCAACTCTTGAAAACTGGTTTCACATTCCTCAGTCCAAACATACTTGGACTCCTTCTTCAACAACTCTGTCATGGGCTTGGCGATCTTTGAGAAATTCTCAATGAACCTCCGGTAATATCCGGCAAGTCCGAGGAAACTGCGGATCTCCTTGACTGAAGTGGGTGCTACCCATTCGGTGACTGCTGCGACCTTGGCAGGGTCCACTGCTATTCCTTCTCCTGAGATGACGTGTCCAAGGAATCCGACTTCCTTCAACCAAAACTCACATTTGCTAAACTTTGCATATAGCTTATGTTCCTGAAGTTTCTCCAGAACTAGACGCAAATGTTCCTTGTGTTCCTCCTCGTTCTTAGAGAATATCAGTATGTCATCAATGAACACCACGACAAACTTGTCCAAGTATTCCATAAATACCTTGTTCATCAGATTCATAAAATATGCCGGAGCATTAGTCAGTCCAAATGACATGACCGTGTACTCATACAAGCCGTACCGAGTGGTGAAGGCTGTCTTGGGTATATCCTGTTCACGAAACTTCAACTGATCATACCCGGACCAAAGATCGATCTTGGAGAATATTCGGTCTCCAACTAACTGGTCAAACAGATCATTGATCATCGGCAAGGGGTACTTGTTCTTGATGGTCACCTCGTTCAATGCACGATAATCGACAACCATTCTCAAGGACTTATCCTTCTTTTCAACCAAGAGCACTGGGGCTCCCCAAGGTGAAGAACTTGGGCGAATATACCCTTTGTCCAACAACTCCTTAATTTGCTTCTTGATTTCTACCAAGTCATTTGCGGGCATCCGATAGGGTCTCTTGGATATCGGAGCTATTCCGGGTAATAGCTCGATCGCGAACTCAATCTCTCTATCAGGTGGCATGCCCGGCAATTCCTCCGGAAATACATCTGGGTATTCCTATACAATCGGTACTTCCTCCTGGACTACTCCCGTGAGAGAGTTTACTCGTTTACTCCGTGTCGGGCGCTGAGACACGTACTTAATCTGCTTTTGCTCGGGGGTGGTGAGCAAAATAGACTTAAGGGCACAATCAATATTCCCTTCATACTTGGCCAACCAATCCATGCCTAGGATTACATCCAATCCCTGGGACTCTAATACGATGAGGTCGGTCGGAAAATTATGGTTCCCGATGTTGAGACTCAAAGCATGGCATCCTATCCCGGCTGTCATCATGCCTCCTGGGAAACTGACCTTAATAGGCTGGCTGAGGTTTCTAGTTGGCAAACTATACTTTTCCACAACTACCCTTGATATGAATGAATGCGTTGCACCAGAATCAAAAAGTACCAATACTGGATGTGAATTTAGCAAAAACTTACCAACCACAGTATCGGGGTGATCATAGACCTCTTCAACATCAATGTGATTCACCTGAGCTCGAGGAAAAGGATTGGGCTTCTTTGCTGCAGAGTTGCCGTTTCCATTTCCCTGCTTGTTCTAGGGACATTCAGTGGCATAGTGTCCCGTCTTCTGACACTTGAAGCAGGTGATGTGATTCAGATCCTTCTGAGCTGGAGTTGAATGATGCTGAGTGCCAGTACCGCCATTCTTGAAGTTGTTGTTGTTGCGGTGGTTCCCATTTCCTCCATGGTTGTGGCCTCCATGGTTGTGCACTGGGTGGTTATGCTGGACATGTCCTCCAAACTTACCGGATCCAGTCCCGGTATTCCCTCAATAGGGGGTGTAGCGAGGCTTCTGCTGAGTGCCAGTGTTGAACTTTCCATTGCCATACTTCCGCTTGCGGTTCTCCATCTGCTGGTGTTTCCCCTCCAAGATGAGGGCCTTATCTACCAGCTCCTGGTAGTTTTTGAAGTTGGCTATGGTCAGCTGAATGCTCAGCTCATCATTGAGTCCTTCGCATTTTTCCTGCTTGGCCGCATCATCGGCCACATCTCCAGGTGCATAACGGGCGAGCATGCTGAATTCATCGACATACTGAGCCACAGAGCGATTTCCCTGGCGTAAGTTGCGAAACTCACGCTTCTTCAGACTCATTGCACCAGTTGAGACATGTGCGGTACGGAAGGCTTGCTTGAACTGCTCCCAAGTGACTCCAGCAATGGGGTATGTGGTGGTGTAGTTCTCCCACCATGCAGCTATAGGGCCTTCAAGTTGATGCGTGGCAAAGCGCACCTTCTCAGCTTCAGTACAACCAGCAGTGATAAGTTCCCTCTCCATCTTGCGGAGCCAATCATCTGCCACAATGGGCTCAATGCTGCTGGAGAAAGTCAGAGGATTCAACCTCAGGAAACGGGTGAGATTGTCGGCCTGGGGTGGATGATGGTTGTTGTTATTGTTCTGGTTCTGGATGATCAGCTGCATCAGGGTATTCTATTGCTGAATCAACTGGGTGAGTTCCGGCGGAAAGTTGGAAGTAGGGGCACGTCTCGGAGGCATCTGATGTTTGCAGATGGGTGAGATTAGCATAGAACAATGGTCTAAGAGTAATTACACTACCCATATGAAATGCAACAAACAAGTATCACACCACACATTTTATTCAATACCATCACAAAGGTTCACACGGGGATACAAAATTCGATAACCTAAACATCGGCCTAAGCGTTTAACGTTAAGATAAATTTGGTGGTCTAGTCTAAGTATCCTCCTCAGAAAAGCATGGTGGTGGGTCCTTCGGTGGAACTTTCTTCATAGTCCTCGTCATTGCTGATCAAGGGGGCTATGTCACCTTCAGTATGAAGGTTCTCGCCCATGTCCAGTTCCTCCTCCAGGTATGCAACTCGAGTCTTCAGCTTCTCGATCCTCTCCAGAAAGTCCTTCACCTCCAGTTCGTGCTCATAGTGGGCTTCCCGGGCTGCTTCTTCGAGTTCGAGTTCGCGGAGCGACAGTTGCTTGATCTTCCTGGCGTCCTTGATCACACGATGCTCCAGAGTCCCGCTGTGCTTCTCCAAGGTCTGGGCATAAGACAAGAGAGCGTCCTTGGTCTTGCTTGAGATGATTTCTCCATCTTCTCTTCTCTGGGATACCATGAATAGATCCGGTGAAATAGGGAAGCCTATGTACACTTCCTTGATACGTCCGAGTGCACAATGGACCGCCATGTCCCTTCCGAGAATCCAGTTGGGTGCGATGAACTTGAAGTCCACAGGCTCAGTGCGCGGCTCGAATGTCCTTCCGGGAACGTGCACCTCAATCCTGTAGCGTGAATCCTTCGGGTAAGACGAAGTCGGCTTCCCTGTGATAGTCGACAGAGCAATCCTCAAGTCCTTGGTGATATGTATCAGCTCCTCTCCGAAAGGCATAGTGGCGTCGGGCTGGCAAAACTCCGTGAACTTAACGGGGATGAAGGTGGCCATCTAAAACATTGGAAAATTGGAGAGAAGTCAGAAATGATCAGAAGAGGAAATAGAGGATTTATAGACATAAGAAAATAGTTTTCTTCCTAAGGCTTTTCCATTCCTAGAGGTTACGTCATACGGTCAGTGTGTGCTCTGATACCATTTCTGTAGCGACCCGACTCAAGATGAGTCAAGCCTCTGGTGTTTCCGTACCATCCCAAGATCATGTTGGTACACACTCAGTACATCAATGTATATATCAAGAGTTCAATCACACAGCTTTATTAATCGAAATCTCATATCGAGTACTTTGTTACAATAATGGATTACAATAAAGCGGCTGAAGGCCATCTCATGAGATATCTAACGAAGACTAGCGGAAGCATCACGTAGACGAGTCCATCCGACTCCAGGGCATGTCGCTGAGCGTAGATCGTAGCCTCACTCCTGGTCGGAAAAGTACTCTGCAACATGATACGTTGCAGCCGTGTAGGTCAGCATATGGAATATGCCGGCAAGTCATCAAGAGAGGGGTAAAATAATAAACAACTATCTCTACATGCATATTTGGCAGGTGGGGCTATAAGTTTTTGCATAAAGCCAATTTTCTCCTACAACAAGAGGGGACGAAAGCAAAATATTACTACATTGTTTGTTGTTAACGAGATGGTTCCGCCAACCAATTCTCGCACCCGAGTTGTTGTTAATTCCCACATCATTATTAAGTTGTGTCGAGAGTTCAGGGAAATTTCAATGCCTTCGGCTCAAGTTGTCCATGACCGTGGACACGGCTAATCGATTAGGTTGGGCACTCTACAGAGTTTTGCACACGTTCCCCACAAGATTTGATCGCCTCCGTGTATGTCCTCGCACTTCAAGGTGTTTGAAGACCGGCTGATCAAAACATGGTCTTTCAACGGGTCCCTCTGAATCCCTGTCGGTGCCCATCCAATCCTACCGTTCTTCTACATCTGCTAGCACCGCCTGTCCAGAGTCACCGCGTTGTCCAACCAAGCCAGAGCCCATAATGACTTGTGGCTGTGCAGGTAAGCCTTGGATCTTGAAGCCTCTGTCCGTCTCTTCGAGCCTGGGTGAAGCTTTTCGCAAGATGTCATGGCCGTCTCCAGCATCCCGGGTCATCCACTGGTTTCTCCAGGGAGCCGATCAACCGTCCTTCACCCAGAGTTGCATTGCATCACGAGGTCTTGAAAATCTTGTCTTAACCGGTCTTGGTTATTTAATCAACCTCGCATCACTCGTGTTATGCACTCAACCAAAATCCCGTCTACTCAAGCATAGCAATATGTAATTTGTCGTCCCGGGGCCAAGTATCGGGGTTGTTGTGTGCCTACCACATGATACTACAACCTATACTAAAATTTCCAAGTACCTAAGCAGCATGCAATTGGGCAAAGAAAGGTGAAACTATCATGCATCGAAAAACATAGGAGATAGTATGATCAAAATGACTTGCCTTGATGATAGTTGTCTTGATCGAGTGCTTCTAAGTAACAAGCTTCGCACTTCGGGTGATCTACCGATACAAACAAAATACACACCATAAGCACTACAATCAATCAACAAGTAAAAATAACATCACAAGTAATAAGTAGCTATGGCCTAAGTGAAAGAATTCACTACACGTCACTAAGGCAGAAACTTGTTTCTATTAAAACCCCAAGTAAAAATATTTATATTTTTTTAAACTTATACCACAGTAAGATATAATCACTAGGAAGCAGTAGCAAAAAGAATCAAATAAAAATCATTTTTTAAACTCCTGGAATAAGCAAAACAAGGTTTAAACTAAATCTGATCTAATTCAAATTTAAAAATTTCAAACATAGACAAAGTATATGTTTTTAAAAACTACAGAAAATTTGTGATCTACTGGAAAAAGAACCAACCTCATTCGATCTCGATATCAAAAGTTATGATCAGAACAAAATTGAAACTCTCTATGTTTTCGAATTAAAACAGAAAAATAAAACAAACAGGGAATCCACGTGGCGGCTTCTGATTGGCTGATTGGTGTACGTTGCATGGGCTAAACAGCGGACGACCACTATATAAAAAAAATGCTTCAGCTAAACTTACTAATAAGGAAATAACGTCGGTTCTTCTAAAAGAACCGAAGGGGTATGCTGGATCTAATCTAACCCATTGATCTAAGATCCTACGGTGGAAAAAAAACTAGAGGAGGGAGAGGTTCTCACCGTGGACACAGGAGGCTGGGAGCTCCGGTGGCTGCTCCGACGAGGGTGGAGAAGCACTCCGGCGAGGGTGGAGAGGCACTCCGGCGAGGGGGGCTGGTCGCCGGTAGGGTGGTGCGGCGGAGGAGGGGGCGGTCGGCTCCAGGGCGTCGGGGAGGCAGCAAGGGAGGCGTCCGGGGCGACGGGGGAGGCAGCAAAAGTTTCTGCTGGCTCGAGCAGGGCGGAGTTCCGGCGACGTCGAGGGGGCGGCGTGGGGCTCGGGCAGGGCGGCGTGGGGGTGGAACGGGGCGAGGGCGGCTCGGCGGTTCGGTTTTTATAGGGGGAGGGGGGCATAGATGGGTAGGAAATCGGGCCGGCCATGGAAGGTGCGAGCTTGCTGGAGAAAGGAAAGTCACTGGAGAAGAAAGGAGGAAGGAAGAAGAAGAGGGAAGGAAAGAGAGAGACAAAAAAAAGGGGGGGAAGAAAAAAAAAGGAAAGAAGGGGTGGGCGTTACGGTTTGCCAGAGATCCTGGCTTCCTGGCGATGGGGATCTCGCCCCAGAAATATCTCCTGCTTTTTTTTAACAGAAACTAAGACGAAATAAAAGGAAACAAATAAAATAATTAATATAGGGTATTATATACCAAAATGATCAGAAAAATATCCTCTACCCGATTAACATTTTTCCAGGGCAGAAATAAAAACTTAAAAATAATGTTTTTTCAGAAAAAAAATCCCTTATGCTATATTTTCTGTTTGCAATTATTTTCACAATAAAACTTTGGCTTTCTTGGCTCAAAATATTTCAGAAATGCTTCACATTTTGGAAGGCCATTTTCCTCCGGTCTCTCTTGCGTTCAAGAAATTATTTCCCGGCATTTCTCGTGTGAAGAAAAAAAAATAGAAATGCAAAAGCAAAAGTCAAAAGAATTCAAATGCAAACTTTATTTAAATCAATATGCATAGATGCTTAGCTACAATGTAAAGCATTCCAAATTAGGAAATTTGGGATGTTACACAAAAACAATAACATGGAAGGTAATTTTCCTAGAATGGTAAATGGGCAAAAATCAAGCATTATATATGTGGTACTCCCATAAATGTTGAGACCAATATCATCAATATCATAACTCCAGAGGAGTACATAAGGGATGTTTATCAGCCTATTTCATACCCTGAAAACGAAGAGGTATGTGTTTCATTAAGTAATTGGACTCTCAAACTTTTCCAATAGGAAATTTTCTCCGTTTTGGAATTTATGGAAAAATAGAAAAATAAAAAGCAGTCCGGAGAGCGCACGAGGCGGCCACAAGCTTGGTAGCCACCACCTACCCCCCTGGCGGCGGCTACAGGGCTTGTGGGCACCTCGTGTGCCTCTCGGACTCCATTTTCTTGCGGAGCACTCCTTCTGGTCCAGAAAAAAAATCATTATATATACGCCCGAGGGTTTTGATCTCCGTATCGCGCAGTTTTCCTCTGTTTTCGTTTCGAGTCTGTTTTCTGCCACAGATCTAGGTCAAGATGTCTTCTCAGGATTCAGAGGGGGAGAGCTATGTGGCTGATTACCTTGCTAACCCCAAGGTCTATGGGGACTTGGAACCATATGGCTGGACCACTGACGAGGAAGAGGACTATGATCCCAAGGGGAAGGAACAAACGAGTTCCGACGAAGAGGAGGCTCCTCTACCTCAACCTGGACACACTCATGTGGAATTCAAGAAGTCAAGCCTCCCTGACCAAAGTAAGAAGCCTAAGACCTTGTTTATCCCTTCTCGTTTCTTGCAGGAGAGTAAGCAGCAACTTTGCCATAGAGTGTTGAAGCTTGAGGAGGAAAATGACGATCTGAGGGAGCAGAACTTTATGCTCAAGTGGAAATTAGACAAGCTAAAGACTGCTTCAACAACTCCACCACCATCACCACCAAAGGAAGACAACTAAGCATTGGTATGGGCAATCCCCTTGGCTTCTGCCAAGCTTGGGGGAGTTGCCCTGGTATCGTATCACCTTTATATCTTTTGATTTTACCTTTGTTTTAGTTCTTTCCTTTTCAGTTTTTATTTCTTATCTAAGTGGAATAAGTCTTTAGTGTTTAGTTTGAGTCTTTTGCTTTGTGTCTCCCCCTATGTATTCGAGCTTGCGAGCTATATAATAAAGAGTATCTTAGTCAAGGGCTTTGCTTTGTGCCGTGATCAAAAGTATGAAAAGAACGATAGCATGAAAGATCATGAGATGATCTTTTGGAAAGTGATAGCTTCACATATGAGAAGTATGATGATTGAAACTTGTTGAGAATAGACTAACATAGACCTCAGTCATCGTTGCAATTAATAAGAAGTAATAAGGAAAGAGAGGTTCACATATAAATATATCATCTTAGACACTTTTTACAATTGTGAGCACTCACCAAACTATTACATGCTTAGAAGTAGATGATGGACAAGGAAGACAACATAATGAATTGTGTTTGCTTGGTTCCAAACAATGTTATATGTCTAGAGATCCCTTAGCATGTGACGATTGCTTCCACCTCATATTGGCCAAAACTCCCGCACCAAGTAGAGATACTACTTGTGCATCCATAAACCTTCAACCCAGTTTTTCCATGAGTGTCCACCATACCTACCTATGGATTGAATAAGATCCCTCAAGTAAGTTGTCATCGGTGCAAGCAATAAAAATTGCTCTCTAATATGTATGATCTATTAGTGTGTGGAAAATAAGCTTTATACGAACCTGTGATGAGGAAGACATAAAAGCGACAGACTGCATAATAAAGTTCTTTATCACAGGAGGCAATATAAAGTGACGTTCCTCCGCACTAAGAGGACACGCATCCAAACCTCAAAAGCGCATGACAACCTCTGCTTCCCTCTGCGAAGGGCCTATCTTGTACCTTTACTTTTTGCCCTTGAAAGAGTCATGGTGATCTTCACCAATTCTTTATTTTGCCTTTGTCTTGGCTACCGTGAAAAGATAGGGAAAGATCTATATTCATATATCAACTTGGAGATGAGTACTCATGCTTTATTATTGTTGACTTTACCCTTGAGGTAAAGGGTTGGGAGGCAAAACTATAAGCCCCTATCTTTCTGTGTGTCCAGCTGAAACTTTGATACCATGAGTACCACGTGAGTTGTAACAATTGTGGAAAACAAAAGAGATGATTGAGTATGTGGGTTTGCTGTTCAAGCTCTTATTTGACTCTTTCTGAAGTTATGATAAATTGCAACTCCTTCAATGACTACGGACTGTTGTTGGCTACTTCTCGGTAAGGTTTTTGCTTCATACTTTGCTTTGTGAAGGAATTGTTACTTTCCCATAAGAATCTTTTTGATGTATTGATGTTCTATGTCTGATCATGATGCCCTCATGTCCATATTATGTTTTATCAACACCTTCATCCCTAAACATGTGGACATGCTTATGGATCTTGGTTTTCGCTTGAGGACAAGCGAGGTCTAAGCTTGGGGGAGTTGATACGTCCATTTTGCATCATGCTTTCATGTTGATATTTATCGCTTTATGGACTATTATTATACTTTGTGGTACTATACTTATGCCTTTTCTCTCTTATTTTGCAAGGTTTATTTGAAGAGGGAGAATACCGACAGCTGGAATTCTGGACTAGAAAAGGAGCAAGTCTGAGTCCTCTATTCTGCGCAACTCCAAATGCCCTGAAAATCAACGTGGAATTCTTTTGTAAATATATAAAAAATATTGGGCGAAAGAAGTGCCAGAGGGGAGCTACCAGGGGCCCACAAGCCTGGTAGCCGCCCCCTGGTGGCGGCTACAAGGCTTGTGGGCACCCTGGTGGCGGCTACAAGGCTTGTGGGCACCCTGGTGGCCCACTGGCCCCCCTTTTGCTATATGAAGGGTTTCGTCCAGGAAAAAATTAGGGTGGAGCTTTTTCGTGGATTCTCCACCGCCACGAGGCGGAACTTGAGCAGAACCAATCTAGAGCTCCGGCAGGACGATCCTGCCGGGGAAACTTCCCTCCCGGAGGGAGAAATCATCGCCATTGTCATCACCAACACTCCTATCGTCGGAGGGGAGTCATCTCCATCAACATCTTCGTCAGCACCATCTCCTCTCCAAACCCTAGTTCATCTCTTGTAACCAATCTCCGTCTCGCGACTCCGATTGGTACTTGTAAGGTTGCTAGTAGTGTTGATTACTCTTTGTAGTTGATGCTAGTTGGATTACTTGGTGGAAGAGTTTATCTTGAGATCCTTGATGCTATTCATTACACCTCTGATCATGATTATGATTATGCTTTGTGAGTAGTTGCTTTTGTTCCTGAGGACATGGGATAAGTCATGCTGATAATAGTCATGTGAATTTGGTATTCGTTCGGTATTTTGATATGCTGTATGTTGTCTTTTCCTCTAGTGGTGTTATGTGAACATCGACTACATAACACTTCACCATCTTTGGGCCTAGAGGAAGGCATTGGGGAGTAGTAAGTAGATGATGGGTTGCTAGAGTTACAGAAGCTTAAACCCTAGTCTATGCGTTGCTTCGTAAGGGGCTGATTTGGATCCACTAGTTTAATGCTATGGTTAGACGTTGTCTTAATTCTTCTTTCGTAGTTGCGGATGCTTGCGAGAGGGGTTAATCATAAGTGGGATGCTTGTCCAAGTAAGGGCAGTACCCAAGCGTCGGTCCACCCACATATCAAACTATCAAAGTAACGAACGTGAATCACATGAACATGATGAAACTAGCATGAGAGAAATTACCGTGTGTCCTCGGGAGCGTTTTTCCTCTTATAAGACTTTGTTTAGGCTTGTTCCTTGATACAAAAGGGTTTGGGCCACTTTGCTGCACCGTTGCTACTACTTGTTACTTGTTACTTTTCACTTGCTACGTTTCACCTCACTACACCATCACTTGTTACCGCTACTTTCAGTGCTTGCAGTTATTACCTTGCTGAAAACTGTTTATCAGAGCCTTCTGCTCCTCGTTGGGTTCGACACTCTTACTTATCGAAAGGACTACGATTGATCCCCTATACTTGTGGGTCATTAGTTATCAATTCACACATGAAGTTGTTCCTGGGAGTTGCAAAACTCCTAAGATTACAATCCATAGTAATCTTTTGGTTTTTCAACTAACAAGACCCGCAGCAAAAATAAAAATTAAACTAAAATCTGAAAATTTAAAACGAAAGTTGAACATTAACTTTAACAAAAACTCTAAACACAAAGAATAGGAATACTAAACTCCTCTCCGACAAGGATGCAAAAAAGGGTTTGATACCTCCTTTTATTGATCCGGTATTGGAAAAGAAAAGAGTATCCCGCAAATTTTTTCCCAAAGGTGGTCCTGGGTTATCAAACCCATGAGAGAAAGATTCCCTTGAAGCGATGGTATCTAACAAGATTTTGTCAAAATGTCAAATCCAGCTTTTGACCACATCAGCAAACAAATAGTGATTCAAACACTTATAATTAAAAGAGGTATGAGTACGAGTCCTTAATTCTTACAACCTTGTATTAGCATTGGGATCAAATAGGATATTAATTTTGTGTGATGGAAGGCAACCATTGAGATGTGCTTGTTACAGATGAAAGTGGGGATGTGTCCAAATAACAGCTTGACCGACACGAGCCCTGCATCAAGAATTAGTTGTCCTACCATATGCCATATCCGTCACACGAGGTTGCCTCGATAATTAAGATAATTAAACCAGACAAGAGCTTTAGGCGTTTAATGACTACATGTCATTTACCCCCAAGGATATGATCTATGTTACCCTACTGAACCTTACTGTCACCGTTGCTCGGTATAACACTTTACGGTCTCCTTGATTCTAGCCTCACCGGTGCTCGATCTTCATGATTCTGGGTAGCTGCAAGGATAAAGGTCACGGACAAGACAAGATACATCTTCACAGAACAATTTTATTTCACACATGCATGGCATTATGTCAAAGTCTTCTATTGATCCCCTCAACAAATACCTTAGTTTGTAAGGCTCGTGCCTCAACCCATACCTTACCGAACTACTCACACATGGAGATCAGATCACGAGAAGAACACATATTGAGATTGATTGATTGCTATATGTCTTACAATGGATGTCTTGTGCAATGCATGACTACAAGTATGAACTAGATGCAAGAGCACATTGGTGGTGGAGATGGCTATGGAGATGGAAAATGGTGGCGGCTAGGGTTTGTGGATGAAGATGATGATGAAGAGGTCCGGGCTTCCGTGCTCGTCATTCTGTTGACATTTTGATGGTGTCCCTTTAATAGAAGTTGTTCACTTGGATGATCTGCCTCGAAATCCATGCCAAACGCGCGCTCATGCAGGCATGGGCGCCCGTATGGAACACTCTTTTGCTCTTTCTTTCTGCAGACGCTTCCCATTGATTCTTTCTTCCTCAATTTACCTTCCTTTCCATTTCCGTACGTGATTTTTCCCATTTTAGCCCATTTCCTGTGGAAACACATCAAAGAGAGGATTTGTGGAATCATTTGCATTCGTTATTCATTAATAGAAATAGCAGAGAAAATATCTCTTTTTCAATGAAATATACCGCAAGAAAATATGTGTTTGAATAGAGCACAATGGGGAGGACATTCGATGAAATTTTCGCAAAGCAAGACAAATGCAGCTAGATAAACCATTGTGTTGGGAGAAATGTGATGAAGTTGGGCTCCAAAGTAATTCAGAGATCTACAAAATAATGTATGTGGAGGCACTCTATGTGGAAAGTGACGAGTACCCTTTCGTCGGGGCACAACACAGGTTTGAGCTCGTTGGAGTCTAGTAGCCGCCATCCTTGCTCTGGAACAAGACCAACGGGACTAAATCAAACACCTCCTTCTCCATTGCCCTAGAGGGGAGCCAATCCTACTAGTTCCAACCGAGCGGCAGCGTAAAGATGGCAGATGAGCCCTTCCACGTCCACTTCTTCTTCTTCTCCAACGCTAAGGTGTTGTCTTGGCCCATGGCAAGCAATGGCACCAAGGAGGAGAGAGCAAGATGAAGAAGGTGGCGGCGTGCTCAAGGATGAAATGAAAAGGGGATCTGCATTTTACCCTCTCCTGTCTTATTTATAACCCCTGGTAAGTCTCCAGGGACGATTTGTAGCCATCGATCCCTCCATCCAACAACGATCGTCGACTTCATGATGCACAGAAAGTGGGATATGTGGCATCTCAGGACCGGAAATCAAGGATCCCACGATCTCAGTTGTGTTAAACGTTGCAATTAAGTGAGTGCATGCTCATGAAACTATTGCCGCGGATATTAAAACTCAAAGATATGTTGATCCCGTCGAAAGAAGTTTCCAAATACTCCATCTGTCACAGTTTATAAGGCATGCATGCATATCTATGTCGTCAATTTGACCAACTTAATGAGAGACATATATTACAAAAAATATATCATTAGAAACTTTAGATGTTCTATTTTCTAATAATATAATTTTTATGTTAAACAATATATTTTATATAAGTTAAAGTAACGACCTAGGTACACGTACATGCCTTATAAACTGTGACGGAGGGAGTACAACACTTCGGCCAATCGAGAACGCATGAGGATGAACATATCCACTCGGACAGTCTACTATTTCTCAAAAGAAGCCATTCTTACCGATTGCATTGGGATGAGTTTAAGGCCCCTTCCGGGGCCTTTTTGGACCTTTTTCTAGGATCCAAACCGTAAAACTCATAAGCTTGGACCGGAAGTGGACTCACATCGACTTCCTCTAGGATAAAGAATGGCACCTCTTCAGAGAATTTGTCCATGTGTATATCTTGCTACTCAGGTTTAATGGCACAACCTTACTCAGATGACTATCCAGCCTCCCCCGGGAGACGATCGAGTGCCACCAAGCTTCTCCTCGTAGTCATCTATGTGCTCGATCAGTCGAGAAGCTCTAGTTCTACAATCCGTTAAGTTTTGGTCAGATCTTGATTGTTCGGAAACTTGATGATGGTTGACGAGTATTTCTATAATCACCTAGACTAAATCTCGATTTTCGGCAAACCTGCAAAACCTTAGCTAACTCACGGGACTAATGTTGGGGATATCCATAATTGATAGATCCATGAGGAGCTCATTGTTTGATACATAGAGACCAACAATACACATGAGCTCAGCCTAAATCTCAAAACACCCGATCCGCTCACACGGTCCTCAAAGTCTCCATCACAGAAACGACACCCAAGACCGCAATCACTTGGACGTCTCAAATCCACTCGGCTACTCTTGTGACTCAGACAAGAGGAGATGAGCAGACAACAATAAAATCCAGAATGTCAAAAGGCGCACGACTTCGTGTTTGTTACGAGCATTTATTACAATGGTTATCATATATAGTACTTGTCATCATTGTATCCACTGAATGCTAGCCAATAAACTTGTCACACTTTTTATAATCTACTCGTAGCTTAGGGTCAGGGTTCGTAATACTTTGTAATTCCAGGCACGAGAAAGAAAACAACTACAGAGTTTGAGACATAGAATTTTTACCTCTACCGCGAGGGATCCGACTTGTAAATCTCGTGTCATAACTAGATCTAGGGTCGTTCTTACCCTACTTATTACTGTTACATTTACTCCTACGACACCTGTCCTACCCATCAATCTTGGAGAGGCAAATGATCAAAGTTAGAAGTAAAGTGGGGGTAAATAATCCATTTTCTCCACATATTGTATGGGACACGGAGGAAACGGTTTGGGGTCCAACCGGTTGGATGCTCTCAGCCTTCGTTAGGCACACACCCGCTCGCCATGCGCCTCCCGTCGGTTCGCTTCCTGCCGTCGAGCGCGGCGCCGGCGGTGGTGGCCGCGAACGCGCGCATCGCCTGGATGGCACGCGCGGGGAACATGGAGGGCGCCCGCGCGACGTTCGAGGCCATGCCCCTCCGCACTACCGCTTCCTACAACGCCCTCATCGCCGGCTACTTCCGGAACCACCTCCCGGAAGCCGCCCTCGGCCTCTTCCGCCGCATGCCCTCCCGCGATCTCGGCTCCTACAACGCTCTCATCTCAGGCTTCTCCCTCCGCCGTCACACCCTCCCTGATGCGGCGGCCGCGCTGGCCTCCATCCCCTTACCCCCCTCAGTCGTCTCCTTCACCTCCCTTTTGCGCGGGTACGTGCGCCACGGCTTCCTGGCCGACGCCATCCGCCTGTTCCACCATATGCCCGAGCGCAACCACGTCTCCTACACGGTTATGCTTGGTGGTTTTATTGATGCCGGCCGTCTCGATGAGGCCCGCAAGCTGTTCGACGAAATGCCTGACAAAGACGTCGTTGCACGAACTGCCATGCTATCTGGGTACTGCCAGGCAGGCCGAATTGCTGAGGCACGCCTTCTGTTTGATGAAATGCCGAAGAGGAATGTCGTGTCATGGACTGCAATGATATCTGGCTACTCTCAAAATGGGAAGCTTAACCTTGCACGGAAGCTTTTTGAGGTGATGCCTGATCGCAATGAGGTGTCATGGACTGCTATGTTAGTCGGGTACATACAGGCTGGCCATATCGAGGATGCTGAGCAGCTGTTTAATGCAATGCCAGAGCACCCAGTGGCTGCCTGCAATGCGATGATGGTTGGGTTTGGGCAGCGTGGGATGGTGGATGCTGCCCAGGCAGTGTTTGAGAGAATGCAAGAGAAGGATGATGGTACGTGGAGTGCAATGATTAAAGCATATGAGCAGAATGAGTTCTTGATTGAGGCGTTGTCTACTTTCCGTGACATGTTATGGAGAGGTATCCGTCCAAACTACCCATCAGTCATTAGCATCCTTACCGTGTGTTCGGCACTAGCTATTCTCAATCATGGAAGGGAGGTGCATGCTGCAATGCTGAGATGCTCCTTTGACATGGATGTCTTTGCTGTCTCAGCATTAATCACAATGTACATCAAATGTGGAAATTTGGATAAAGCTAATAGGGTCTTCAATATGTTTGAGCCCAAAGATGTAGTCATGTGGAACTCGATGATCACTGGTTATGCTCAACATGGGTTGGGGGAGGAAGCACTTGGCATATTTAATGACATGACGATGGCAGGAATGGCACCTGATGAAATTACTTATATAGGAGTCCTCACTGCTTGTAGCTATACCGGGAAAGTTAAAGTAGGGAGGGAAATTTTCAATTCTATGTGTAAGGATTCTGCCATCCGACCAGGAGCCGAGCATTACTCTTGCATGGTTGATTTGCTTGGTCGAGCTGGACTTGTACATGAAGCATTGGATTTGATTAAGAACATGCCAGTTGAAGCCGACGCTATCATCTGGGGAGCACTGATGGGTGCCTGTAGGATGCACAAGAATGCTGAGATTGCCGAGCTTGCTGCTAAGAAGCTATTAGAGCTAGAGCCCGGGAGTGCTGGACCATATGTTTTGCTCTCTCACATTTATACATCCACTGGGAGGTGGGAAGATGCTTCTAAGACGCGGAAGTTCATTAGCTCAAGGAATTTAAACAAGTCTACAGGCTGTAGTTGGATAGAGTATGACAAGAGGGTGCACCTCTTCACATCTGGTGATATATTAGCACACCCAGAGCATGCTATTATCCTTAAGATGTTGGAGAAACTAGATGGTCTACTGATGGAATCTGGTTACTCAGCTGACGGAAGCTTTGTGCTCCATGATATAGACGAAGAGCAAAAACTTCATAGCTTGCGATATCATAGTGAGAGGCAGGCTGTGGCATATGGACTTTTGAAAGTCCCAGAAGGAATGCCCATTCGTGTCATGAAGAACCTCAGAGTCTGTGGTGACTGCCATGCTGCCATGAAGTTCATTGCAAAAATAACTTCTCGGGAAATCATACTCAGAGATGCTAATAGGTTCCATCATTTCAAAGACGGATTTTGCTCTTGCAGGGACTATTGGTGAGGTGAATGGGAGGTAGATTCCTTGTCCTATATCATCTCATCCTGCTATTTGGTAATTCTCAGTATCTGAGTACAGTTACCCTTAGTTACGGAAATCTTCAGTTTGATGATGCTTCCGCTTTGTGTCTCTCAAGAGTCACAGCAGTTAGCCTTGGGTTCTCCAGTAATAGTTCCATTTGGCAGTTATATGCATATCCTATTGATTTCATCATTTGAAAGCTTTAGGGTAACTAGTTTAATGGCACCTTAATTTTCTTTATAGGGAACATATCCAGAATCCAGGTTTCATCTGAATATGATTTCATCATCTACTGTGAGCAAACTGCACATGAGGAGCTTGTTCCCCTGTGGTATGTTTGCAACTATCAATGGTGTAATGTGACTGCTTCTCTAAGCGAGGTCACTTAGAGGTCAGATTATGCTGACCTTAGAACCTGTGTAATCACCTGTTACAGTAAAGAGTAAAAACTCCAATTACAAATCATTTTCTGGTGCAGGGAGTCACTGTTTTTCAAGAGCAGCATGCTATTTGAATGTGTACAGACGCCAAAAGACAGCTCGAGGTGAAGGCTTTATGTATTTTCTATTTAGTTCCTCCCTTTACATGAACCCTGATGTGCACACTAACTTACATGCGTATGTTTTTTTTCTTCACAATGCACTCTCACCTTTGCAGACCGCTGAAGCATTGCAGTTCGTCTGTTGTGATAGTTTTGATAGACAGGAAGAACTGGGACATTTCATGACATGGCGGAATACTGAATATGCTGTGGTGACAGTTTGATCACGAAATCACTCGTGGAGATTTTGAGTGTGGAACATAGCCTTCAGTTTTTTTTACCGCTGGCAAGTAATTGGCTACTGTCACTTCTGAACACTCAGCAGTTTGTCTGGCAAACTCGTAGCGCCCCCCCCCCCCCCCCCCCCCCCCCCCGATGAACACCATGTTTTACTACTTCCTTCGTCCCAATTTTTTTTGTCTTAGGCTTGTTTAGAAATGGATGTATCTAAATACTAAAACGTGACTAGATACATTCATATTTAGACAAATCTAAGACAAGAATTTTGGGATGGAGGGAGTATGTTATTATGTACTACTCCATCCGTCCCAAATTACTGCAATAAGTAATTCGGGATGGAGTGAGTACTACGTTGGTATGAAATATATCAGAAGCTTTGAAAAGAGACAACTAGCTAATCTCTTAAGCTGTTGCTCATTTAAATTTCACTTAGACATCATAAATGAATTCATCTTGCTGACTGATGAATCGGCCAAAAGTTGTTTTGTTTTGTGTGCAAACGAAGCATACTTAAATGCACTAATCAAGATAGCGGAGCTGGAGTTACCAGTGCATTTAAAGAATTGTTCTGATAAAATAAATTTCAGCTGCCATAACTCCCCTCAAAGTAAAATGTTATCAAAACAAGTCAAAAAGAGAGGGATTAGATTACTTAATAGCACAAACAAATATTTAGTTTGTTTGAAAAAGCTTTTGTAAAATAGGTGCAAGTGATTGATTACTTAATTCAAATGGGAATACATCATAGACTTTCTTCAAAAGCGTTGCTTCCCAGCCAAGTTCAGAAACTGGATCATGGCCCTGCTTTGCACCTCTTCTTCAAGTTTCCTTCTTAATGGGGTGCCCGGGCCTCTGATAAAGCATGGTTGATCCGCTCCAACAGCTTCTGAACAACGCCACCTCAAAGGGCCTCCTAATCAAGATTTGTGGTCGTGGTGACATAGTACGCACCTCTCTCTATGCGGATGATGTGGCGGTCTTCATAGCTCCCATCAAGAGTGATGTTGATCGTCTAGCGCAGATTCTACACTGCTTTGGCGAGGTCATGGGCCTCGCAACCAACTTCCAGAAGAGCTCTGTCATACCAATTAGATGTGGTCACATAAATCTAAGGACCGTCCTTCATAACTTGCCGACTAAAAGGTCCTCCTTCCCAATGAGATACTTGGGTCTACCCCTCTCAGTGTGGAAGCTGAAAAAAGTGGACTTTCAATTCTTTGAGGACAATGTCGCGGCTAAGCTCACCCCCTCGGATGGTGGCAACATCACTGCAATTGGACGCACCAACCTTGTCAAATCAGTTCTTTCCTTGCAAGTGCTTTATTACATTACACCTCTAGTGGTACCTGTTGGGGAACGTAGCAAAATTCAAAATTTTCCTACGCCATATTCAGATCTTCCTATGGATAGACCAGCAACGAGAGAGGGGTGAGAGCATCTTCATACCTTTGAAGATCGTTAAGCGGAAGCGTTGCTAGAACGCGGTTGATGGAGTCGTACTCGCAGCGATTCAGACCGCGGTGTGATTCCGATCTAGTGCCGAACCATGACACCTCCGCGTTCAACACTGGCGTCATCGAACCTTAAGTGTGTAGACCCTACGGGTTTGGGAGGCATGCAGACATGACTGAGACACCTCTTTGGCCAATAACCATCAGCGAGATCTGGATACCCATGGTGGGTCCCACATGTTCCACGATGATTTCATCGGATGAACCACGATGTCAAGGATTTAATCAATCTCGTATACAATTCCCTTTGTCTGTCGGTATAGAACTTGCCCGAGACTCGATCGTCGGTATTCCTATACCTTGTTCAATCTCGTTACCGGTAAGTCTCTTTACTCGTTCCGTAGCACATCATCTTGTGATTAACTCCTTAGCCACATTGAGCTCATTATGATGATGTTCTACCGAGTGGCCCCAGAGATACCTCTCCGTCACACGGAGTGACAAATCCCGATCTCGATTCGTGTCAACCTAACAGACACTTTCGGAGATACTCGTAGTGCACCTTTATAGTTGTAGGAAATATGCCCTAGAGGCAATAATAAATTAGTTATTATTATATCTCCTTATTCATAATAATCATTTATTATCCATGCTAGAATTGTATTGATTGAAACTCAAATACATGTGTGGATACATAGACAACACACTGTCCCTAGTGAGCCTCTAGTTGACTAGTTCGTTGATCAAAGATGGTCAAGGTTTCCTGGCCATAGGCAAGTGTTGTCACTTGATAACGGGATCACATCATTAGGAGAATCATGTGATGGACAAGACCCAAACTATGAACGTAGCATATTGATCGTGTCGCTTTATTTCTATTGTTTTCTGCGTGTCAAGTATTTGTTCCTATGACCATGAGATCATATAATCACTGGCACCGGAGGAATACCTTGTGTGCACCAAACGTCGCAACGTAATTGGGTGAATATAAAGGTGCTCTACAGGTATCTCCGAAGGTGTCCGTTGAGTTAGTATGGATCAAAGACTAGGATTTGTCACTCCGTGTGACGGAGAGGTATCTCGAGGCCCACTCGGTAATACAACATCAGACACAAGCCTTGCAAGCAATGTGACTAAGTGTAAATCACGAGATCTTGTATTATGGAACGAGTAAAGAGACTTGCCGGTAACGAGATTGAAATAGGTATGCGGATACCGACGATCAAATCTCGGGCAAGTAACATACCGAAGGACAAAGGGAATGACATACAGGATTATATGAATCCTTGACACTGAGGTTCAACCGATAAGATCTTCGGAGAATATGTAGGATCCAATATGGGCATCCAGGTCCCGTTATTGGATATTGACCGAGGAGTGTCTCGGGTCATGTCTACATAGTTCTCGAACCCGCAGGGTCTGCACACTTAAGGTTCGGTGACGTTTCGGTATAGTTGAGTTATAGGTGTTGGTAACTGAAAGTTGTTCGGAGTCCCAGATGAGATCCAGGACGTCACGAGGAACTCCAGAATGGTCCGGAGGTAAAGATTGATATATAGGAAGTCCTCTTTTGGTCACCGGAAAAGTTCCGGGCTCATCGGTAGTGTACCGGGAGTGCCGGGAGGGGTGCCGAGGACCATCAGGAGGGGTATCACGCCCCAAGGGGTTTCATGGGCTATGGGAAGAGATAAACCGGACCCTAGTGGGCTGGAATAAGTTCCCACTAAGGCCCATAAGGTTTGAGAAGGAAAAAACACAAGGTGGAAAGAGTTTCCAAGTGGGAAGGTGGAATCGTACTCCAAGTAGGATTGGAGTAGGACTGCTCCACCTCCAATTTCGGCCAAACCTTGAGGGTTTGAGGCTGCCTCGTCCCCTCCCTCCCTCCTATATATACTAGAGGTATTGAGGGTTTTTGAGACACAACTTTGCCACGTGTTGCTCCACCCTATACCACGCAGTTTTTCCTCTAGATCGTATTTCTGCGGAGCTTAGGTGAAGCCCTGTCGGAGTAGATCATCACCACCACCGGCACGCCGTCACGCTGCTGGAGAACTCTTCTACCTCTCCGCCCCCTCTTGCTGGATCAAGAAGGTGGAGATCGTCATCGAGCTGTACGTGTGCTGAACGCGGAGGTGTCGTCCGTTCGGCACTAGATCGGAACGGATCATGAGACGGATCGCAAGACGGTTCGTGCAACGGATCGCGAGACGGTTCATGGGATGGATCGCCGGACGATACGTGGGACGGATCGCGGGACGGTACGTGGGGCGGTTCGAGGGACGTGAAGACGTTCCATTACATCAACCGCGTTTCTTAACGCTTCCTGCTGTACGATCTACAAGGGTACATAGATTCAAATCTCCTCTCGTAGATGGACATCGCCATGATAGGTCTTCGTGCGCGTAGGAAAATTTTGTTTCCCATGCGACGTTCCCCAATAGTGGCATCATGAGCTAGGTTCATGCGTAGATGTTATCTCGAGTAGAACACAAAGGGTTTTGTGGACGGTGATGTTCGATTTGCTGCCCTCATTAGTCTTTTCCCGATTCAGCGGTATTGTTGGATTGAAGCGGCCCGGACCGACATTATTCGTACGCTTACGAAAGACTGGTTTCATCGCTTGACATGCAACCTCGTTGCATAAAGATGACTCGCGGGTGTCGGTTTCTTGAACTTTAGTTGAATTGGTTTTGATCGAGGCGGTCCTTGGAGAGGTTAAATAGCAATTTGCACATCTCCGTTGTGGTTTTTGCGTAAGTAAGATGCGATCTACTAGATACCCATAACAGTCACGTAAAACATGCAACAACAAATTAGAGGACGTCTAACTTGTTTTTGTAGGGTATGCTTGTGGTATGATATGGCCAATGATGTGATATGATATATTGGATGTATGAGATGATCATGTTGTAGTAGTTAATATCGACTTGCACGTCGATGGTACGGCAACCGGCAGGAGCCATAGGGTTGTCCTTAAACTAACGTTTGTGTTTGCAGATGCGTTTACTATATTGCTAGGATGTAGCTTTAGTAGTAATAGCACAAGTACCACGACAACCCCGATGGCGACACGTTGATGGAGATCATGGTGTGGCGCCGGTGACAAGAAGATCGTGTCGGTGCTTTGGTGATGGAGATCAAGAAGCACATGATGATGGCCATATCATGTTACTTATGAATTGCATGTGATGTTAATCCTTTTATGCACCTTATTTTGCTTAGAACGGTGGTAGCATTATGAGGTGATCTCTCACTAAAATTTCAAGACGAAATTGTGTTCTCCCCGACTGTGCACCGTTGCTACAGTTCATCGTTTCGAGACACCACGTGATGATCGGGTGTGATAGACTCAACGTTCACATACAACGGGTGCAAAACAGTTGCACACGCGGAACACTCGGGTTAAACTTGACGAGCCTAGCATGTGCAGACATGGCCTCGGAACACAAGAGACCGAAAGGTCGAGCGTGAATCGTATAGTTGATATGATTAGCATAGATATGCTTACCAATGAAACTATTCTCGACTCACGTGATGATCGGAGTTGAGATAGTGGATTTGGATCATGTACCACTCAAATGACTAGAGAGATGTACTTTTTGAGTGGGAGTTCTTAAGTAATATGATAAAGTGAACTAATTATCATGAACATAGTCTAATGGTCTTTGCAAATTACGATGTACCTTGCGCTATAACTCTACTGTTTTTATATGTTCCTAGAGAAAATTTAGTTGAAAGTTGATAGTAGCAACTTTGCGGACTGAGTCCGTAAAACTGAGGATTGTCCTCATTGATGCGTAGAAGGCTTATGTCCTTAATGCACCACTCGGTGTGCTGCACCTCGGGCGTCGTCTGTGGATGTTGCGAACATCTGACATACACGTCTTTGATGACTACATAATAGTTCAGTGCGCAATACTTAATGGCTTAGAAGCAAGGCACCGAAGACGTTTTGAAAACTTCGCGGAACATAAGAGATGTTCTAAGAGATGAAATTGAGATTTCATGCTCGTGCCCTTGTTGAGAGGTATGAGACCTCCGACAATATTATTTGCCTACAAAGTAAAGGAGAAAATCTCAAATCGTTGAGCATGTTCTCAGATTGTCTGAGTACAACAATCGCTTGAATCAAGTGGGAGTTAATCTTCCAGATAAGATAGTGATGGTTCTCCAAAGTCAGTGCCACTAAGCTGCTAGAGCTTCGTGATGAACTATAACATATCAAGGTTAGATATGATGATCCTTGAGCAATTCGCAATATTTGACACTGCGAAAGTAGAAATCAAGAAGGAGCATCAATTGTTGATGGTTAGTAAAACCACTAGTTTCAAGAAAGGCAAGGGCTAGAAGGGATACTTCATGGAACGGCAAACCAGTTGTTTCTCTAATGAAGAAACCCAAGATTGAACCCAAACCCGAGACTAAGTGCTTTTGTTATGAGGGGAACGGTCACTAAGGCGGAGCTACCCTAGATACTTGGTAGATAAGAAGGCTGGCAAAGTCGACAGAAGTATATTTGATATACATGATATTGATGTGTGCTTTACTAGTACTCCTAGTAGCACGAGGGTATTGGATACCGGTTCGGTTGATAAGTGATTAGTAACTCGAAATGAAAGCTACGGTATAAACGGAGACTAGCTAAAGGCGAGGTGACGATATGTGTTGGAAGTGTTTCCAAGGTTGATGTGATCAAACATCGCACTTTCCCTCTATCATCGGGATTGGTGGTAAAACCTAAATAATTGATATTTGGTGTTTGCGTTGAGCATGAACATGATTGGATCGTGTTTATTGCAATACGATTATTCATTTAAAGAGAATAATAGTTATTCTATTTGCTTGAATAATTACCCTGAATGGTTTATTGAATCTCGATCGTAGTGTTACACATGTTCATAATATTGGTGCCAAAAGATACAAAGTAATAATGATAGTACCACTTAGTTGTGGCACTACCACTTGAGTCATGTTGGTGTAAAATTCATGAAGAAGCTTCGTGCTGATGGATCTTTGTACTCACTCATTTTTGAAACGTTTGAGACATGCAAACCATACATGTTGGTATAAACGCATGAAGAAACTCCATGCGGATGGATCGTTTGGATTCACTTGATTTTGAATCACCTGAGACATGCAAATCATGCCACATGAAACAAGAGAGTAACTTGTTGGGAGTAATACATTTTTGATGTGTGCAGTCCAGTAAGTGCTGAGGCACGCAGTGGATATCGTTATGTTCTTACTTCACTGACGATTTGAGTAGATACAGGAGTATTAACTTGATGAATCACCAGTCTGAAATATTGAAAAGTTCAAAGCTATTTCAGAGTGAAGATCATCGTGACAAGAGAATAAACTGTCTATGATATCATCATAGAGATGAATATCTGAGTTACGAGTTTTTTGTACGTAATTAAGACAATGTGAAAATTGTTTCGCAGTTCATGCCACCTGGAACACCATAGTGTGACGATATGTCTGAACATCATAGCCAAGCCCTATTTGATATTGTGCATACTATGATGTCTCTTATCGAATTACCACTATCGTTTATGGGTTATGCATTAGATACAACCGCATTCACTTTAAATAGGGCACCGCGTATTTCTGTTGAGATGACATAGTATAGCCTATGGTTTGGAGAAACCTAAGCTGTCGTTTCTTAAAAGTTTGGGGTTGCGATGCTTATGTGAAAAAAATTCAGTCTGATAAGCTCGAACCCAAAGCGGATAAATGCATCTTCATAGGATATCCAAAACAATTGGGTGCATCTCCTATCTCAGATCTGGAAGCGAAGTGTTTGTTTCAAGAAACGGGTCCTTTCTCGAGGAAAGGTTTCTCTCGAAAGAATTGAGTGGGAGCATAGTGGAACTTGATGAGGTTAGTGAACCATCACTTCAAACCAGTGTGTAGCAGGGCGCAGGAAGATGTTCTTGTGGCGCCTACACCAATTGAAGTAGAAACTAATGATGGTGATCATTGAGCTTTGGATCAAGTTACTACAAACCTCGTAGGTCGACAAGGTCGCGTACTACTGCAGAGTGGTACGGTAACCCTGTCTTGGAGGTCATGTTGTTGAACAACAATGAACCTACGAGCTATGGAGAAGCGATGGTGGGCCCGGATTCCGACAAATGGCTGGAGGCCACGAAATCCGAGAAGGATACATGTATGAAAACAAAGTGTAGACTTTGGGAGAACTACTTGATGGTCGTAGGAATATTAAGTAAAGATGGATCTTTGAAAGGAAGACACACGATGATGGTGAAAAGTCACCATTAAAAGGGGCTCGACTTGTCGCAAAGATGTTTTCGACAAGATCAAAGAGTTGACTATGATGAGACTTTCTCACTCGCAATGATGCTAAAAGTCTGTTGGAATTACGTTAGTAGTTGCTGCATTATTTATGAAATATTGCACATAGGATGTCAAAACATTGTTTCCTCGACAGTTTCCTTGAGGAAAGGTTGTATGTGATACAACCAGAAGGTTTTGTCGATCCTAAGGATACTAACAGGTATGCAAGCTCCAGCGATCCTTTTATGGACTGGTGCAAGCATCTCGGAGTTGTAATATAGGATTGAATCACTGAACAACGGTCAAAGTTATCCTTAGTAACTAATAGACTAAGGATTTTTTTCTCGATTATGGAGGTGGTTGAAGAGTTCGTCGTAAAGGGTTACGTTGATGCAAGCTTTGACACTAATTCGAATAACTATGAGTAGTAAAATGGATTCGTATAGTAGAGTAGATATTTGGAGTATTTCCGAATAGCACGTAGTAGCAGCATCTATAAGATGACATAAAGGTTTGTAAAGAACACACGGATCTGAAAGTTTCAGAACCGTTGACTAAAACCTCTCTCACGAGCAAGACGTGCTCAGACCCCAGAACTATATTGGTGTTCGATTCGTTGAAATCACATGGTGATTTGAACTACATTATTGACTCTAGTGCAAGTGGGAAACTGTAGGAAATATGCCCTAGAGGCAATAATAAATTAGTTATTATTATATTTCCTTGTTCATAATAATCATTTATTATCCATGCTAGAATTGTATTGATTGGAAACTCAAATACATGTGTGGATACATAGACAACACACTGTCCCTATTGAGCCTCTTATTGACTAGTTCGTTGATCAAAGATGGTCAAGGTTTCCTGGCCATTGGCAAGTGTTGTCAGTTGATAACGGGATCACATCATTAGGAGAATCATGTGATGGACAAGACCCAAACTATGAACGTAGCATATTGATCGTGTCGTTTTATTGCTATTGTTTTCTGCGTGTAAAGTATTTGTTCCTATGACCATGAGATCATATAACTCACTGGCACCGAAGGAATACCTTGTGTGCATCAAACGTCGCAACGTAACTGCATGACTATAAAGGTGCTCTACAGGTATCTCCGAAGGTGTCCGTTGAGTTAGTATGGACCAAAGACTTGGATTTGTCACTCCGTGTGATGGAGAGGTATCTCGGGGCCCACTCGGTAATACAACATCACACACAAGCCTTGCAAGCAATGTGACTAAGTGTAAGTCACGAGATCTTGTATTATGGAACGAGTAAAGAGACTTGCCGGTAACGAGATTGAAATAGGTATGCGGATACCGACGATCAAATCTCGGGCAAGTAACATACCAAAGGACAAAGGGAATGACATACGGGATTATATGAATCCTTGACACTGAGGTTCAACCGATAAGATCTTCGGAGAATATGTAGGATCCAATATGGGCATCCAGGTCCCGCTATTGGATATTGACTGAGGAGTGTCTCGGGTCATGTCTACATAGTTCTCGAACCCGCAGGGTCTGCACACTTAAGGTTCGGTGACGTTTCGGTATAGTTGAGTTATAGGTGTTGGTAACCGAAAGTTGTTCGGAGTCCCAGATGAGATCCAGGATGTCACGAGGAACTCCAAAATGGTCCGGAGGTAAAGATTGATATATATAGGATGTCCTGTTTTGGTCACCGGAAAAGTTTCGGGCTCATCGATAGTGTACCGGGAGTGTCGGGAGGGGTGCCGGGGACCATCGGGAGGGGTGTCACGCCCCAAGGGGTTTCATGGGCTATGGGAAGAGATAAACCAGACCCTAGTGGGCTGGAATAAGTTCCCACTAAGGCCCATAAGGTTTGAGAAGGAAAAAACACAAGGTGGAAAGAGTTTCCAAGTGGGAAGGTGGAATCCTACTCCAAGTAGGATTGGAGTAGGACTCCTCCACCTCCAATTTCGGTCAAACCTTGAGAGTTTGAGGCTGCCTTCTCCCCTCCCTCCCTCCTATATATACTAGAGGTATTGAGGGTTTTTGAGACACAACTTCGCCACGTGCTGCTCGACCCTATACCACGCAGTTTTTCCTCTAGATCGTATTTCTGCGGAGCTTAGGCGAAGCCCTGCCGGAGTAGATCACACCACAACCGGCGCGCCGTCACGCTGCCGGATAACTCTTCTACCTCTCCGCCCACTTTTGCTGGATCAAGTAGGTGGAGATCGTCATCGAGCTGAACGTGTGCTAAACGCGGAGGTGTCGTCCGTTCGGCACTAGGTCGGAACAGATCATGAGACGGATCGCAAGACGGTTCGTGCAACGGATCGGGAGACGGTTCATGGGACGGATCGTGGGACGGGTCGTGGGACGGATCGCGGGACGGTACGTGGGACGGTTCGTGGGGCGGTACGAGGGACGTGAAGACGTTCCACTACATCAACCGCGTTTCTTAACGCTTCCTGGTATACGATCTACAGGGGTACGCAGATTCAAATCTCCTCTCGTAGATGGACATCACCATGATAGGTCTTTGTGCGCGTAGGAAAATTTTGTTTCCCATGCGACGTTCCCCAACAATAGTCACCCAGTTACGTTGTGACGTTTGATACACCCAAAGCACTCCTACGGTATCCGGGAGTTGCACAATCTCACTGTCGAAGGAAAAGACACTTGACATTATAAAAGCTTTAGCATACGAACAACACGATCTAGTGCTATGCTTAGGATTGGGTCTTGTCCATCACATCATTCTCCTAATGATGCGATCCCGTTATCAATGACATCCAATGTCCATGATCAGGAAACCATGATCATCTATTGATCAACGAGCTAGCCAACTAGAGGCTTGCTAGGGACACATTGTGATCTATTTATTCACACATGTATTAGTGTTTCCTGTTAATACAATTATAGCATGAATAATAGACGATTATCATGAACAAGGAAATATGGTAATAACCATTTTATTATTGCCTCTAGGGCATATTTCCAACAGTCTCCCACTTGCACTAGAGTAAATAATCTAGTTACATTGTGATGAATCGAATACCCATAGCATTGTGGTGTTGATCATGTTTCGCTCGTGGAATAGGTTTAGTCAACGGGTCTGCAATATTCAGATCCATGTGTACTTTACAAATATCTATGACTCCTCTCTGGACCTGGTCCTGGATGGAGTTGTAGCGGCGTTGGATGTGCTTGGTCTTCCGGTGAAATCTGGGCTCCTTGGCTATGGCAATGGCTCCAGTGTTATCACATAAGAGTGTCATCGGACCTGACGCGCTTGGAACCACTCCAAGGTCGGTGGTGAACTCCTTCATCCAGATCCCTTCATGAGCCGCTTCCGAAGCACCTATGTACTCCGCTTCACATGTAGATGCTGCCACGACGTCTTGCTTGCTGCTGCACCAGCTCACTGCCCCGCCATTCAAAACATACACGTATCTGGTTTGTGACTTAGAGTCATCCGGATCTGTGTCGAAGCTAGCATTGGCGTAACCCTTTACGACGAGCTCTTCGTCACCTCCATAAACGAGAAACATCTCCTTAGTCCTTTTCAGGTACTTAAGGAAATTCTTGACCGCTGTCCATTGTTCCATACCGGGATCACTTTGGTACCTCCCCACCAAACTTATGGCAAGGTTTATATCAGGTCTGGTACACAGCATGGCATACATTAGAGAGCCCATGGATGAAACGTAGCGGACAGTACTCATCTTCTCTCTATCTGCTGTTGTGGTCGGTGACTGAGTCTTACTCAATCTCTTACCTTGCAAAACTGGCAAGAACCCCTTCTTCGAGTTTTCCATATTGAACTTCTTCAATATCTTGTCAAGGTATGTACTTTGTGAAAGACCTATGAGGCGTCTCGATCTATCTCTATAGATCTTGATGCCTAATATGTATGCAGCTTCTCCAAGGTCCTTCATTGAAAAACTCTTGTTCAAGTAGGCCTTTATGCTCTCCAATAACTCTATATTATTCCCCATCAATAATATGTCATCCACATATAGTATGAGGAAAGCTACAGAGCTCGCACTCACTTTCTTGTATAGACAGGCTGCTCCATAAACCTGTATGAACCCAAACGCTTTAATCACCTCATTAAAGCGAATGTTCCAACTCCGAGATGCTTGCACCAGCCCATAGATGGAGCGCTGGAGCTTGCATACCTTGTTAGCACTCTTAGGATCGACAAAACCTTCTGGTTGCATCATATACAACCCTTCCTTAAGATACCCGTTAAGGAACGATGTTTTGACGTCCATTTGCCAAATTTCATAATCGTGAAAAGCGGCAATTGATAACATGATTCGGACTGACTTCAGGTTCGCTACGGGAGAGAAGGTCTCATCGTAGTCAACTCCTTGAATTTGTTGAAAACCCTTTGCGACAAGTCGAGCTTTATAAACGGTCACATTCCCGTTTGCGTCAGTCTTCTTCTTGAAGATACCTTTATTTTCTATGGCTCTCCGATCATCGGGCAAGTCCACCAAAGTCCATACTTTGTTCTCATACATGGATCGTATCTTGGATTTCATGGCCTCAAACCACTTGTTGGAATCCGGGCCCTCCATTGCTTCTTCATAGTTCAAAGGTTCACCGTTGTCTAACAACATGATTTCCATCACAGGGTTGCCGTACCACCCTGGTGCGGAACGTACCCTTGTGGACCTTCATGGTTCAGTAGCAACTCGATCTGAAGTTTCATGATCATCATCATTAACTTCTTCTTCAATTGATGTAGGCGGCACAAAAACAATTTCCCGCGCTGCGCTACTCTCCGATTCGAGAGGGGGTACAATTACCTCATCAAGTTCTACTTTCCTCCCACTTACTTCTTTCGAGAGAAACTCTTTCTCTAGAAAGGATCCGTTCTTGGCAACAAAGATTTTACCTTCAGATCTAAGATATAAGGTATACCCAATAGTTTCCTTAGGGTATCCTATGAATACACATTTCTCCGCTTTGGGTTCGAGCTTCTCTAGTTGAAGTTTCTTCACATAAGCATCGCAACCCCAAACTTTTAGAAACGACAGCTTAGGTTTCTTGCCAAACCATAATTCATACGGTGTCGTCTCAACGGATTTAGATGGTGCCCTATTTAAAGTGAATGCTGCAGTTTCCAATGCGTATCCCCAAAATGATAGCGGTAAGTCGGTAAGAGACATCATTGATCGTACCATATCTAATAAAGTGTGATTACGATGTTCAGACACCCCGTTACGTTGCGGTGTGCCAGGCAGCGTCAGTTGTGAAACAATTCCACATCTCCTTAGGTGTGTGCCAAACTCGTGACTCAAATATTCTCCTCCACGATCAGATCGTTGACACTTTATTTTTCTATCATGTTGATTCTCAACCTCATTCTGAAATTCCTTGAACTTTTCAAACATTTCAAATTTGTGCTTCATCAAGTTGATATACCCATACCTACTCAAATCATCGGTGAGAGTGAGAACATAACGATAGCCACCGCGAGCTTCAACGTTCATTGGACCACACACATCAATATGTATTATTTCCAATAAGTCGGTTGCTCTCTCAATTATTCCTGAAAATGGAGTCAATGAGGATGAGCTTCAAGTTGTAGACCCAGTCCGCATAGTTGCTACCATCATCTTTCAGCTTGTTTTTCTCTAGGAACGCGTTGAAATTGAGGTTGATAGGTGCGTTGGCCATTGGATCTAAAATATTTGTAAAGACAACTTTTAGACTAAGTTTATGATAATTAAGTTCATCTAATCAGATTAAGTATGAACTCCCACTTAAATCGACATCCCTCTAGTCATATAAGTGATACATGATCCATGTCGACTAACCCGTGTCCGATCATCACGTGAGACGGACTAGTCGTCGATGGTGAGCAACTTCATGCTGATCGTATTCAACCATACGACTCATGTTCGACCTTTCGGTCTCTCGTATTCGAGGTCATGTCTGTACATGCTAAGCTCTTCGAGTCAACCTAAGTGTTTCGCATGTGTAAATCTGGCTTACACCGTTGTATGCGAACGTTAGAATCTATCACACCCAATCATCACGTGGTGCTTCGAGACAACGATCCTTCGCAACGGTGCACACTTAGGGGAACACGTTCCCGAAATATTATGAGGGATCATCTTATTATGCTACCGTCGTTCTAAGCAACAAGAGGAAAACATGATAAACATCACATGCAATCATATAGTGACATGATATGGCCATTATCATCTTTGCTCCTTCGATCTCCATCTCCGGGCATCGCATGATCATCATCGTCATCGGCGTGACACCATGATCTCCATCATCATGATCTCCATCATCGTGTCTTCATGAAGTTTTCACGCCAACTACTACTACTACTGCTAGCCGTTAGCAATGAAGCAAAAGTAGTATACACATGGCGTTGCATCTCATACAATAAATTAAGACAACTCCTATGGCTCCTGCCGGTTGTCATACTCATCGACATGCAAGTCGTGAATCCTATTAAAAGAACATGATCATCTCATACATCACACATGTAACATCACATCCTTTGGCCATATCACATCACATGTCAAACCCTGCAAAAACAAGTTAGACGTCCTCTAATTGTTGTTGCAAGTTTTACGTGGCTGATTTGGGGTTTTAGCAAGAACGCCTTCTTACCTACGTGACAGCCACAACGATGATATGCCAAAGCTATTTACCCTTCATAAGGACCCTTTTCATCAAATCTAATCTGACTAGAGTGGGAGAGACAGACACCCGCTAGACACCTTATGCACCTAGTAAGCGTACGTGTAAGGTCGCAACAGTTTTGGCATAAACCACATCAAAACTAACTCCATTACATGATAGATCTCATCCAACCTAGCACCGTCTAGCAAGCCTACGATGAGACTACTCACGAACGATGAAGAGCATCATGGAATTGGTGATGAAGGATGGTTGGTGATGACGACGGCGACGATTTCCCCTCTCCGGAGCCCAGAACGGACTCCAGATGTGCCCTCTAGAGGAAGAACAGGTGGTGGCGGCGGCTCCGTATCGTAAAACACGATGAACTCTTATCTCTTAATTTTTTCTGGGCGAGAGAGACTATATAGAGCTGGAGTTGGAGGCAGCGGAGCCACGAGGGCCTCACAAGCCTGCCAGGCGCGGCCAGGGGGGGGTGGGGTCCACGCCTCCTGGGCTTGTGGGCTCCTGGCTCCGTCCCTCCAGGTAATTCTTGCGCCAATATTTTTTATATATTCCACAAAAAATCCTCGTAAATTTCCAGGTCATTCCGAGAACTTTTATTTCTGCGCAAAAACAACACCATGGCAATTGTGCTGAAAACAGCGTCAGTCCGGGTTAGTTCCATTCAAATCATGCAAATTAAAGTCCAAAACAAGGGCAAAAGAGTTTGGAGAAGTAGATACGTTGGAGACGTATTGATACGTCCACTTTGCATCATGCTTTCATGTTGATATTTATTGCTTTTTGGGCTGTTATATTACTTGTGGTACCATATTTATGCCTTTTCTCTCTTACTTTGCAAGGTTTATTTGAAGAGGGAGAATTCAGGCAGCTGGAATTCTGGACTGGAAAAGGAGCAAATCCTAGTCCACTATTCTGCACATCTCCAAATGCCTTGAAAAGTTACGTGGATTTTTTCTGAATTATATAAAAAATACTGGGCGAAAGAAATACCGGAGGGGGGCTGCCAGGGCGCCACAAGCCCTGACACCGCCACCCCCTTGGTGGCGGAGTGGGGGCTTGTGGGCTCCCTCACGGCCCACTAACCTCTGCTTCCCTCTGCGAAGGGCCTATCTTGTACCTTTACTTTTTGCCCTTGTAAGAGTCATGGTGATCTTCACCAAGTCCCTTTTTTCCTTTGTCTTGGCTACCGTCACATGCTTGGGAAAGATATATATTCATATATCAACTTGGAGTTGAGTACTTATGCTTTGTTGTTGTTGACTTTACCTTTGAGGTAAATGGTTGGGAGGCAAAACTATAAGCCCCTATCTTCCTCTGTGTCCAGCTGAAACTTTGACACCATGAGTACCACGTGAGTTGTAACAATTGTGGAAAACAAAAGAGATGATTGAGTATGTGAGTTTGCCTTATAAGCTCTTATTTGACTCTTTCTGATATTGTGATAAATTGCAATTGCTTCAATGACTATGGACTATTGTTGGTTACTTCTCGATAAGGTTTTTGCTTCATGCTTTGCTTTGTGAAGGAATTGTTACTTTCCCATAAGAATCTTTATGATGTATTTCTGTTCTATGTGTGATCATGATGCCCTCATGTCCGTATTATGTTTTATCGACACTTTCGTCTCTCAACATGTGGACATGTTTATGGAACTTGGTTTTCGTTTGAGGACAAGCGAGGTCTAAGCTTGGGGGAGTTGATACCTCCACTTTGCATCATGCTTTCATGTTGATAGTTATTGCTTTTTGGACTGTTATATTACTTGTGGTACCATATTTATGCCTTTTCTCTCTTATTTTGCAAGGTTTATTTGAAGAGGGAGAATTCAGGCAGCTGGAATTCTGGACTGGAAAAGGAGCAAATCCTAGTCCACTATTCTGCACATCTCCAAATGCCCTGAAAAGTTACGTGGATTTTTTCTGGATTATATAAAAAATACTGGGCGAAAGAACTACCGCAGGGGGGCTGCCAGGGCGCCACAAGCCCTGACACCGCCACCCCCTGGTGGCGGAGTGGGGGCTTGTGGGCTCCCTGACGGCCCACTAGCCCCCCTCTTTTGCTATATAAAGCGTCCTGGTCCAGAAAAAATCAAGAGGGAGCTTTTTCGTGGTTTCGCCGCCGCCACGAGGCGGAACTTGAGCAGATCCAATCTAGAGCTCCGGCAGGACGATCCTGGCGGGGAAACTTCCCTCCCGGAGGGGGAAATCATCGTCATCGTCATCACCAACACTCCTCTCGTCCGAGGGGAGGCATCTTCATCAACATCTTCATCAACACCATCTCCTCTCCAATCCCTAGTTCATCTCTTGTAACCAATCTTTGTCTCGCGACTCCTATTGGTACTTGTAAGGTTGCTAGTAGTGTTCATTACTCTTTGTAGTTGATGCTAGTTGGATTACTTGGTGGAAGAGTTTATGTTCAGATCCTTGATGCTATTCATTACACCTCTGATCATGATTATGATTATGTTTTGTGAGTAGTTACTTTTGTTCCTGAGGACATGGGATAAGTCATGCTGATAATAGTCATGTGAATTTGATATTCGTTCGGTATTTTGATATGCTGTATGTTGTTTTTCCTCTAGTGGTGTTATGTGAACGTCGACTACATAACACTTCACCATACTTGGGCCTAGAGGAAGGCATTGGGGAGTAGTAACTATATGATGGGTTGCTGGAGTGACAGAAGCTTAAACCCCAGTCTATGCGTTGCTTCGTAAGGGGCTGATTTGGATCCACTAGTTTAATGCTATGGTTAGACGTTGTCTTAATTCTTCTTTCGTAGTTGCGGATGCTTGCAAGAGGGGTTAATCATAAGTGGGATGCTTGTCCAAGTGAGGGCAGTACCCAAGTGCCGGTCCACCCACATATCAAACTATCAAAGTAACGAACGCGAATCACATGAACATGATGAAACTAGCAGGACAGAAATTCCCGTGTGTCCTCGGGAGCGTTTTTCCTCCTGTAAGACTTTGTTCAGGCTTGTCCCTTGCTACAAAAGGGATTGGGCCACTTGCTGCACCGTTGCTACTACTTGTTACTTGTTACTTTTTGCTCGCTACGTTTCACCTCACTACACCATCACTTGTTACCGCTACTTTCAGTGCTTGCAATTATTAGCTTGCTGAAATCCGCTTATCAGAGCCTTCTGTTCCTCGTTGGGTTCAAAACTCTTACTTATCGAAAGGACTACGATTGATTGCCTATACTTGTGGGTCATCAAGACTCTTTTCTCGCGCCGTTGCCGGGGAGTGAAGCGCCTTTGGTAAGTGGAAATTGGTAAGGAAACATTTATATACTGTGCTGAAATTTATTGTCACTTGTCACTATGGAAACTGTTCCTTTGAGGAGTTTGTTCGGGGTATCTTCACCACGAACGGACGCACGAGGAGTTGCTCCTCAACCTGAGGTATCTACTGAAAATATCTTTTATGAAATTCCTTCAGGTATGCTTGAGAAACTGTTGGCTAATCCTTTCACAGGAGATAGATCTTCACATCCAGACTTGCATCTGATCTATGTAGATGAAGTTTGTGGTTTATTTAAGCTTGCAGGTTTGCCCGAGGATGAGGTAAATAAGAAAGTCTTTCCTTTATCTTTGAAGGATAAGGCGTTGACATGGTATAGGCTATGTGATGGTACTAGATCATGGGGCTACAATCGGTTGAAATTGGAATTTCATCAAAAGTTCTATCCTATGCATTTAGTACATCGTGATCGGAACTTTATTTATAACTTTTGGCCTCGTGACAGGGAAAGCATAGCTCAAGCTTGGGGGAGGCTTAAATCAATGCTATATTCATGCCCCAATCATGAGCTCTCGAGAGAAATCATAACTCAAAACTTTTATGCTCGGCTTTCTCATGAAGATCGTACCATGCTTGACACTTCTTGTGCCGGTTCTTTTATGAAGAAGGATATTGATCACAAGTGGAATTTATTGGAGAGAACCAAACGCAACTCCGAAGATTGGGAGCTGGAGGAAGGTAAGGAGTCAGGTATGAATTTCCAGTTTGATTGCGTTAAATCTTTTGTTGAGACAAACACTTCTAGAGATTTTAGCGCTAAGTATGGACTTGACTCTGAGATAATAGCTTCTCTATGTGAATCTTTTGTTGCTCATGTTGATCTTCCCAAAGAGAAGTGGTTTAAATATCATCCTCGTGTAGAAAGCAACATAGCCAAAACCAATCTAGTTGAGGAGAAAATCTTAGCTTTTAGTGATCCTGTTGTTCCTTGTGCTTACATTGAGAAACCACCATACCCTGCTAGGATAAAGGATTATTCTAAAGCTCCAACTTTGATACGTAGGGGTTACATGAGACCACTTGCACCCCGTGAGGAGATTAAAGTTGAAACTATTTTTGCTATTATCAAAGATCTCTTAGCCGAAGACATAGATGGGCATGTTATTAAATTCTGTGAGGACTCTGCTAGAATTGCTAAACCTCACGCGAAAGACAAGCACGGATATGTAGTTGGCCTGCCCGTTGTTTCTGTTAAGATAGGAGATCACTGTTACCATGGTTTATGTGATATGGGAGCTAGTGTTAGTGCAATACCCCGTTCTCTCTATGATGAAATCAAAGATGAGATTGCACCTGCTGAGAAAGAACCCATTGATGTCACTATCACGCTAGCTAATAGACACACTATCTGCCCTTTGGGAATTGTTAGAGACGTAGATGTCCTGTGTGGTAAGACGAAGTATCCTACTGATTTCCTCGTCCTTGGTACTGCAGAAGATAGCTTTTGTCCCATCATATTCGGTAGACCCTTTCTCAACACTGTCAATGCTCACATTGATTGCATTAAGCAGACTGTCACAGTAAATTTCAAGGGTGTGTCTCATGAATTTAACTTATCCAAGTTTGGAAGATAACCCCATGAAAGAGAGTCGTCTAGTAGGGATGAAATCATTGCTCTTGCCTCTATTGCCGTAACTCCTACGGATCCTTTAGAGCAATATCTGCTTGAGCATGAAAATGATATGCATATGGAGGAGAGAGATGAGATAGATAAAATTGTTTTAGAACAATATCCTATTCTCAAGAATAATCTGCCTGTTGAACTGCTTGGGATCCTCCCCCACCAAAGGGTGATCCTGTGTTCGAGCTTAGACAGTTGCCTGATACTCTTAAGTATGCCTATCTTGATGAGAAGGAGATATATACTCTCATTATTAGTGCTCTCCTCTCAGAGCGTGAAGAGAATAAGTTACTAAAAACTCTCAGGAAGCACCACGCTGCTATTGGATATACTCTTGATGATCTTAAGGGTATTAGCCCTACTCTATGTTAGCACAAGATTAAAACCGATCCTGACTTTAAACCAATTGCTGAACATCAAAGGAGATTGAATCCTAAGATGAAAGAGGTCGTTAGAAAAGAAATATTAAAGCTTCTGGAAGCAGGAATCATTTATCCTGTTGCTCATAGTGATTGGGTAAGTCCAGTACATCGCGTACCTAAGAAGGGAGGTATCACCGTCGTTCCTAATGATAAGGATGAACTAATCCCACAAAGGATTATTACCGGCTACGTAATGGTGATAGACTTCCGGAAACTGAACAAGGCAACCAGGAAAGATCATTATCCTTTGCCGTTCATCGACCAAATGCTAGAAAGGTTATCAAAACACACACACTTTTTCTTTCTAGACGGTTATTCAGGTTTCTCGCAAATACCTGTTGCACAATTTGATCAAGAGAAAACCACTTTCACCTGCCCTTTCGGTACCTTTGCCTATAGATGTATGCCTTTTGGCTTATGTAATGCACCTGCCACCTTCCAAAGATGTATGATGGCTATATTCTCTGACTTTTGTGAAAAGATTGTCGAGGTTTTCATGGATGACTTCTCCATTTATGGGTCTTCCTTTGATGATTGCCTCAGCAACCTTGATCGAGTCTTACAGAGATGGAAGAAACCAACCTCGTCTTGAATTGGGAGAAGTGCCACTTTATGGTTAATGAAGGTATCGTCTTAGGACACAAAATCTCTGAAAGAGGCATTGAAGTTGATAAGGCTAAGGTTGATGCAATTGAGAAAATGCTTTGCCCCATAGATATCAGAGGTATACGAAGTTTCCTAGGTCATGCTGGTTACTATAGAAGGTTCATTAAAGACTTCTCTAAGATTTCTAGGCCTCTTACCAACCACTTGCAGAAGGATGTTCCTTTTGGTTTTGATGAGGATTGTGAGGAAGCCTTTGAAATACGTAAGAAGGCTTTGATAACCGCACATATTGTTCAACCACCCGACTGGAACTTGCCCTTTGAAATCATGTGTGACGCTAGTGATTATGCTGTTGGTGCTGTTCTAGGACAAAGAGTTGACAAGAAGTTGAATGTCATTCACTACGCTAGTAAAACTCTAGACAGTGCTCAAAGAAACTATGCCACTACGGAGAAGGAATTTTTAGCAGTCGTGTTTGCATGTGAAAAATTCAGATCTTACATAGTTGACTCCAAAGTCACTATTCACTCTGATCATGCTGCTATTAAGTACCTTATGCAGAAGAAGGACGCTAAGCCTAGGCTGATCAGATGGGTTCTCCTACTACAGGAATTTGATTTGCACATCGTTGACCGAAAGGGTGCTGATAACCCTGTAGCAGATAACTTGTCTAGGCTAGAGAATGTCCTTGATGACCCACTACCAATTGATGACAGCTTTCCTGATGAGCAATTAAATGTCATCCGCACTTCACTTAGTGCACCGTGGTATGCCGATTATGCAAACTATATCGTAGCCAAATACATACCACCCAGTTTCACCTATCAGCAAAAGAGGAAATTCTTCGTTGATTTGAGACACTACTTCTGGGATGATCCTCACCTTTATAAGGAAGGAGTAGATGGTGTTATTAGACGTTGTGTGCCTGAACATGAACAGTGACAGATCCTGCAGAAGTGTCATTCCGAAGCGTACGGAGGACACCATGCTAGAGATAGAACTGCCATAAGGTATTGTAATCAGGTTTCTATTGGCCCACTCTCTTCAAGGATGCTCGTAAGTTTGTCTTGTCTTGTGACGAATGCCAAAGGATAGGGAACATCAGTAAGCATCAAGAGATGCCTATGAACTATTCACTTGTCATTGAACCATTTGATGTCTGGGGCTTTGATTATATGGGACCCTTCCCGAGTTCCAATGGGTACACTCACATCTTAGTTGTTGTGGATTACGTTACTAAGTGGGTAGAAGATATCCCCACTAAAATGTTGATCACCACACCTCTATTAAAGATGCTTAAAGAAGTCATATTCCCAAGATTTGGAGTCCCTAGATACTTGATGACTAATGGCAGTTCACACTTCATTTATGGTGTTTTCTGCAAGATGCTAGCTAAGTATGATGTTAACCATAGAGTTGCATCTCCTTATCATCCTCAGTCTAGTGGTCAAGTGGAGTTGAGTAATAGGGAGATCAAGTTGATCTTACAAAAGACCGTCAATAGATCTCGAAAGAACTGGTCTAGCAAACTTGACGATGCACTATGGGCTTATAAGACTGCTTATAAGAATCCCATGGGCATGTCACCGTATAAAATGGTTTACGGTAAGGCCTGTCATTTACCTCTTGAGGTGGAACACAAAGCTTATTGGGCAATCAAACAACTCAACTTTGATTTCAAACTTGCCGGTGAGAAGCGGTTGTTTGATATCAGCTCGTTAGATGAATGGAGAGCCCAGGCATACGAGAATGCTAGGTTGTTCAAGGGAAAGGTTAAGAGATGGCACGACAAACGAATATAGAAACGAGAGTTCAATGTAGGTGATTATGTCTTGCTATACAATTCTCGTTTCATATTCTTTGCAGGCAAGCTTCTCTCTATATGGGAAGGTCCCTATGTTGTCGAGGAAGTATATCGTTCTGGTGCCATCAAAATCAATAACACGGAAGGAAATTTTCCTAGAGTGGTAAATGGGCAAAGAATAAGCACTACATCTCTGGTACTCCCATAAATGTTGAGACCAATATCATCAATGTCATAACTCCAGAGGAGTACATAAGGGATGTTTATCAGCCTGTTTCAGACATTGAAAACGAAGATGTATCTGTTTCGCTAAGAAATTGGACTCCGATACTTTTCCAATAGGAAATTTCTTCCGTTTTGGAATTTTTGGAAAATTAGAAAAATAAAAAGCAGTCCGGAGAGCGAACGAGGCAGCCACAAACCCTGCCACCGCCCCCTACCCCCTGGTGGCGGAGGGCAAGCTTGTGGGCACCTCATGTGCCTCCCAGACTCCGTTTTCTTGCGGAGGCTCCTTCTGGCCCAGAAAAAAATCAATATATAGTCGCCCGAAGGTTTTGATATCCGTATCGCGTAGTTTTCCTCTGTTTTCGTTTCGAGCTTGTTGTCTGTCGCAGATTTAGAGCAAAGATGTCTTAGGAATCTATTGGGGAGAATGATATTCACCAAGTTAATGAGGAAGTAGATGCTGATCTGAAAAGAGTAGAAGTCACAGAAGCCAGGGACCAAGCTAAGGAGAAAACCCAAGCTAGGGAGGAAGTTCAACCTATGTTCAACATTGAAGACGTTGAAGGAGTAGATTTTCTCCAACCCTTCCTCCACGTGCTGTCTCCGTCCTTGATTAAACTCTTGAGGTTTTGTGAAACAACTCATGCTCGCAATATTTCTCTTTCTCCTGAAGTTGTTTTGCTGGAAAACCATGTCACAGATCTCAAAAGTATAAATCATAGATTGATAGCTCTCTTGGAATCAAAGGCGACAACAACACCACCATCACCACCAAAGGAAGACAACTAAGCATTGGTATGGGCAATCCCCTTGGCTTCTACGAAGCTTGGGGGAGTTGCCCTGCTATCGTATCACCTTTATATCTTTTGCTTTTACCTTTGTTTTAGTTCTTTCCTTTTCAGTTTTTATTTCTTCTTTTAGAGGAATAAGTCTTTAGTTTTTAGTTTGAGTCTTGCTCTTGTCCCTCCCCCGATGTATTCGAGCTTACGAGCTATATAATGAAGAGTTTCTTAGTCAAGGGCTTTGATTTGTGCCATGATCAAAAGTATGAAAAGAACGATAGCATGAAAGATCATGAGACGATCTTATGGAAAGTGATAACTTCAATTATGACACGTATGATGATTGAAACTTGTTGAGAATAAATCAACATAGACATTAGTCATTGTTGCAATGAATAAGAAGTAATAAGGAAAGAGAGGTTCACATATAAATATATCTTCTTAGACACTTTTTACAATTGTGAGCACTCACCAAACTATTACATGCTTAGGAGTAGATGTTGGAAAAGGAAGACAACATAATGAATTGTGTTTGCTTGGTTCCAAACAATGTTATATGATTAGAGATCCCTTAGCATGTGAAGATTGCTTCGATCTCATATTAGCCAAAACTCCCGCACTAAGTAGAGATACTACTTCTGCATCCATAAACCTCCAACCCAGTTTTGCCATGAGAGTCCACCATACCTACCTATGGATTGAATAAGATCCTTCAAGTAAGTTGTCATCGGTGCAAGCAATAAAAAATGCTCTCTAATATGTATGATCTATTAGTGTGTGGACAATAAGCTTTGTACGAACCTGTGATGAGGAAGACATAAAAGCGACAGACTGCATAATAAAGTTCTTTATCACAGGAGGCAATATAAAGTGACGTTCCTCTGCACTAAGCGGACATGCATTCAAACCTCAAAAGCGCATGACAACCTCTGCTTCCGTCTGCGAAGGGCCTATCTTGTACCTTTACTTTTTGCCCTTGTAAGAGTCATGGTGATCTTCACCAAGTCCCTTTTTGCCTTTGTCTTGGCTACCGTCACATGCTTGGGAAAGATCTATATTCATATATCAACTTGGAGTTGAGTACTTATGCTTTATTGTTGTTGACTTTACCTTTGAGGTAAATGGTTGGGAGGCAAAACTATAAGCCCCTATCTTCCTCTGTGTCCAGCTGAAACTTTGACACCATGAGTACCACATGAGTTGTAACAATTGTGGAAAACAAAAGAGATGATTGAGTATGTGAGTTTGCCTTATAAGCTCTTATTTGACTCTTTCTGATATTGTGATAAATTGCAATTGCTTCAATGACTATGGACTATTGTTGGTTACTTCTCGATAAGGTTTTTGCTTCATGCTTTGCTTTGTGAAGGAATTGTTACTTTCCCATAAGAATCTTTATGATGTATTGCTGTTCTATGTGTGATCATGATGCCATCATGTCCGTATTATGTTTTATCGACACCTTCGTCTCTCAACATGTGGACATTATTATGGAACTTGGTTTTCGTTTGAGGACAAGCGAGGTCTAAGCTTGGGGGAGTTGATACGTCCACTTTGCATCATGCTTTCATGTTGATATTTATTGCTTTTTGGGCTGTTATATTACTTGTGGTAACATATTTATGCCTTTTCTCTCTTATTTTGCAAGGTTTATTTGAAGAGGGAGAATTCAGGCAGCTGGAATTCTGGACTGGAAAAGGAGCAAATCCTAGTCCACTATTCTGCACATCTCCAAATGCCCTGAAAAGTTACGTGGATTTTTTCTGGATTATATAAAATATACTGGGCGAAAGAACTACCGCAGGGGGGTTGCCAGGGCGCCACAAGCCCTGACACCGCCACCCTCTGGTGGCGGAGTGGGGGCTTGTGGGCTCCCTGACGGCCCACTAGCCCCCCTCTTTTGCTATATGAAGCGTCCTGGTCCAGAAAAAATCAAGAGGGATATTTTTCGTGGTTTCGCCGCCGCCACGAGGCGGAACTTGAGCAGATCCAATCTAGAGCTCCGGCAGGACGATCCTGCCGGGGAAACTTGCCTCCCGAAGGGGGAAATCGTCGCCATCGTCATCACCAACACTCCTCTCGTCGGAGGGGAGGCATCTTCATCAACATCTTCATCAGCACCATCTCCTCTCCAATCCCTAGTTCATCTCTTGTAACCAATCTTCGTCTCGCGACTCCGATTGGTACTTGTAAGGTTGCTAGTAGTGTTGATTACTCTTTGTAGTTGATGCTAGTTTGATTACTTGGTGGAAGAGTTTATGTTCAGATCCTTGATGCTATTCATTACACCTCTGATCATGATTATGATTATGCTTTGTGAGTAGTTACTTTTGTTCCTGAGGACATGGGATAAGTCATGCTAATAATAGTCATGTGAATTTGATATTCGTTCGGTATTTTGATATGATGTATGTTGTCTTTTCCTCTAGTGGTGTTACATGAACATCGACTACATAACACTTCACCATATTTGGTCCTAGGTGAAGGCATTGGGAAGTAGTAAGTAGATGATGGGTTACTAGAGTGACAAAAGCTTAAACCCTAGTCTATGCGTTGCTTCGTGAGGGGCTGATTTGGATCCACTAGTTTAATGCTATGGTTAGACTTTGTCTTAATTCTTCTGTTGTAGTTGCGGATGCTTGCGAGAGAGGTTAATCATAAGTGGGATGCTTGTCCAAGTAAGGGCAGACCCAAGCGCCGGTCCACCCACATATCAAACTATCAAAGTAATGAACGCGGTTCATATGAACATGATGAAACTAGCATGACAGAAATTCCCGTGTGTCCTCGGGAACGTTTTTCCTCCTATAAGACTTTGTTCAGGCTTGTCCCTTGCTACAAAAGGGATTGGGCCACTTACTGCACCGTTGCTACTACTTGTTACTTGTTACTTTTTGCTCGCTACGTTTGACCTCACTACACCATCACTTGTTACCGCTACTTTCAGTGCTTGCAGTTATTACCTTGCTGAAATCCGCTTATCAAAGCCTTCTGCTTCTCATTGGGTTCGACACTCTTACTTATCGAAAGGACTACGATTGATCCCCTATACTTGTGGGTCATCACGTATCAAGCGTCCACAACCTTTTTGAGTTCTACTCGTGCAAAGAATCTACGCATAGAAAACCTGGCTCGGATGCCACTGTTGGGGAACATAGCAAAATTCAAAATTTTCCTACGCCATATTCAGATGTTCCTATGGAGAGACCAGCAACGAGAGAGGGGTGAGAGCATCTTCATACCTTTGAAGATCTCTAAGCGGAAGCGTTGCTAGAACGCGGTTGATGGAGTCGTACTCGCAGCGATTCAGATTGCTATGTGATTCCGATCTAGTGCCGAACCACGACACCTCCATGTTCAACACACGTGCAGCCCGGTGACGTCTGCTGCACCTTGATCCAACAAGGAGGTGGGAGAGCTTGGGAAAGAGCTCCGACAGCACGACGGCGTGGTGGCGATGGAGCGACGAGGTCTCCCGGCAGGGCTTCGCCAAGTACCGTGGGAGAGGAGGAAGAAGAGAAGCAGGGCTGCGCCGAGAGAGAGATGAAATTGCGTATCTCCAATGGCCAAAACCGCCATTGTCTATAGGTGGAAGGGGAGGGTGGCGCCCCCCTTAGGGCCCCCCCTAAGGGGTGCGGCGACCCTAGATGGGAGGCCAGGGCGGCGGCTAGGAGGGGAGGAGGGGTGGCGCACCCCCTGGTGGGCCTAAGGCCCACCAGACTTAGGGTTTCCCCTCCCTCTCTTGGCGCCTTGGGCTGGGTGTGGGGGGCGCACCAGCCCACCCAGGGGCTGGTTCCCACCCACACTTGGCCCATGTAGCCTTCCGGGGCTGGTGGCCCCTACAGGTGGGCCTCCGGAACCCTTCCGGTGGTCCCGACACGTTGTGAGTGGTGCCCGAAACATTTTCGACGTCCAAACCCATCCATCCTATATATCAATATTTACCTCCGGACAATTCCGGAGCTCCTCGTGATGTCTGTGATCTCATCCGGGACTCCGAACAACCTTCGATAACCTCGTATAACAATTCCCTATAACCCTAGCGTCATCGAACCTTAAGTGTGTAGACCCTACGGGTTCGGGAGGCATGCAGACATGACTGAGACACCTCTCTGGCAAATAACCATCAGTGGGGTATGGATACCCATGGTGGCTCCCACATGTTCCACGATGATCTCATCGGATGAACCACGATGTCAAGGATTCAATAAATCCCATATAAAATTCCCTTTGTGTGTCGGTATAGAACTTGCCCGAGATTCGATCGTCGGTATTCCTATACCTTGTTCAATCTCGTTACCGTAAGTCTCTTTACTCGTTTCGTAGCACATCATCCCGTGATTAACTCCTTAGTCACATTGACCTCATTACGATGATGTTCTACCAAGTGGGCCCAGAGTTACCTCTCCGTCACACGAAGTGACAAATCTCGATCTCGATTCGTGCCAACCCAATAGACACTTTCTGAGATACACGTAGGGCACCTTTATAGTCACCTAGTTACGTTGTGACGTTTGATACACCCAAAGCACTCCTACGGTATCCGGGAGTTGCACAATCCCACGGTCGAAGGAAAAGACAGTTGACATTAGAAAAGCTTTAGCATACGAACAACACGATCTAGTGCTATGCTTAGGATTGGGTCTTGTCCATCACATCATTCTCCTAATGATGCGATCCCGTTATCAATGACATCCAATGTCCATGATCAGGAAACCATGATCATCTATTGATCAACGAGCTAGCCAACTAGAGGCTTGCTAGGGACACATTGTGATCTATTTATTCACACATGTATTACTGTTTCCTGTTAATACAATTATAGCATGAACAATAGACGATTATCATGAACAAGGAAATATGATAATAACCATTTTATTATTGCCTCTAGGGCATATTTCCAACAGTCCCCCACTTGCACTAGAGTCAATAATCTAGTTACATTGTGATGAATCGAACACTCATAGCATTGTGGTGTTGATCATGTGTCGCTCGTGGAAGAGGTTTAATCAACGGGTCTGCAATATTCAGATCCGTATGTACTTTACAAATATCTATGACTCCTATCTGGACCTGGTCGTGGATGGAGTTGTAGCGGCGTTAGATGTGCTTGGTCTTCCGATGAAATCTAGGCTCCTTGGCTATGGCGATGCCTCCAGTGTTATCACATAAGAGTGTCATCGGACCTGACGCGCTTGGAACCACTCCAAGGTCGGTGATGAACTCCTTCATCCAGATCCCTTCATGAGCCGCTTCCGAAGCAGCTATTTACTCTGCTTCACATGTAAGCATCGCATGTAGATGCTGCAACGACGTCTTGCTTGCCGCTGCACCAACTCACTGCCCCGCCATTCAAAACATACACGTATCCGGTTTGTGACCTAGAGTCATCCGGATCTGTGTCGAAGCTAGCATCGGCGTAACCCTTTACAACGAGCTATTCGTCACCTCCATAAACGAGAAACATCTCCTTAGTCCTTTTCAGGTACTTAAGGATATTCTTGACCGCTGTCCAGTGTTCCATACCGGGATCACTTTGGAACCTACCCACCAAACTTATGGCAAGGTTTATATCAGGTCTTGTACACAGCATGGCATACATTAGAGAGCCCACGGCTGAAGCGTAGCGGACAATACTCATCTTCTCTCTATCTGCTGCCGTGGTCGGTGACTGAGTCTTACTCAATCTCTTACCTTGCAAAATTGGCAAGAACCCCTTATTCGAGTTTTCCATATTGAACTTCTTCAATATCTTGTCAAGGTATGTACTTTGTGAAAGACCTATGAGGCGTCTTGATCTATCTCTGTTGATCTTGATGCCTAATATGTATGCAGCTTCTCCAAGGTCCTTCATTGACAAACTCTTGTTCAATTAGGCCTTTATGCCCTCCAATAACTCTATATTATTCCCCATCAATAATATGTCATCCACATATAGTATGAGGAAAGCTACAGAGCTCCCACTCACTTTCTTGTACAGACAGGCTTCTCCATAAACCTGTATGAATCCAAATGCTTTAATCACCTCATTAAAGCAAATATTCCAACTCCGAGATGCTTGCACCAGCCCATAGATGGAGCGCTGGAGCTCGCATACCTTGTTAGCACTCTTAGGATCGATAAAACCTTCTGGTTGCATCATATACAACTCTTCCTTAAGATACCCGTTAGGGAACGCTATTTTGACGTCCATTTGCCAATTTCATAATCGTGAAAAGCGGCAATTGCTAACATGATTCAGACTGACTTCAGCTTCGCTACGGGAGAGAAGGTCTCATTGTAGTCAACTCCTTGAATTTGTCGAAAACCCTTTGCGACAAGTCGAGCTTTATAGACGGTCACATTCCTGTTTGCGTGAGTCTTCTTCTTGAAGATCCATTTATTTTCTGTGGCTCGCCGATCATCGAGCAAGTCCACCAAAGTCCATACTTTGTTCTCATACATGGATCCTATCTCGGATTACACGGCCTCAAACCACTTGTTGGAATCCGGGCCCACCATTGCTTCTTCATAGTTTGAAGGTTCATCGTTGTCTAACAACATGATTTCCATCACAGGGTTGCCGTACCACTCTAGTGCGGAACGTTCCCTTGTGAACCTTCGTGGTTCAGTAGCAACTTGATCTGAAGTTTCATGATCATCATCATTAACTTCCTCTTTAGTTGGCGTAGGCGCCACTGATACAATTTCCCGCGCTACGCTACTCTCCGATTCGAGTGGGGGTACAATTATCTCATCAAGTTCTACTTTCCTCCCACTTACTTCTTTCGAGAGAAACTCATTCTCTAGAAAGGATCCGTTCTTAGCAACAAAGATTTTACATTCGGATCTAAGATAGAAGGTATACCCAATAGTTTCCTTAGGGTATCCTATGAATACATAAGCATCGCAGCCCGAAACTTTTAGAAACGACAGCTTAGGTTTGTTGCCAAACCATAATTCATACGGTGTCGTCTCAACGGATTTATACGGTGCCCTATTTAAAGTGAATGTTGCAGTTTCCAATGTGTATCCCCAAAATGATAGCGGTAAGTCGGTAAGAGACATCATAGATCGTACCATATCTAATAAAGTGCGATTACGACGTTCAGACACTCCGTTACGTTGCGGTGTGCCAGGCGGCGTTAGTTGTGAAACAATTCCACATTTCCTTACGTGTGTGCCAAACTCGTGACTCAAATATTCTCCTCCACAGTTTGATCGTAGACACTTTATTTTCCTGTCACGTTGATTCTCAACCTCATTCTAAAATTCCTTGAACTTTTCAAACGTTTCAGATTTGTGCTTCATCAAGTAGATATACCCATACCTACTCAAATCATTGGTGAGAGTGAGAACATAATGATAGCCACCGCGAGCTTCAACGTTCATTGGACCACACACATCAGTATGTATTATTTCCAATAAGTCGGTTGCTCTCTCCATTGTTCCTGAGAATGGAGTCTTAGTCATCTTGCCCATGAGGCACGGTTCGCATGTGTCAAAAGTTTCAAAGTCAAGAGACTCTAACAGTCCATCAGTATGGAGTTTCTTCATGCGCTTAACACCGATATGACCAAGGCGGTAGTGCCACAAGTATGTGGGACTATCATTATCAACTTTACATCTTTTGGTATTCACACTATGAATATGTGTAACATCACGATCGAGATTCATCAAGAATAAACCATTCACCAGTGGAGCATGACCATAAAACATATCACTCATATAAATAGAACAACCATCATTCTCTGACTTAAATGAGTAGCCGTCTCACATTAAACCAGACCCTGATACAATGTTCAAGCTCAAAGCTGGTACTAAATAACAATTATTAAGGTTTAAAACTAATCCCAAAGGTAGATGTAGAGGCAGCGTGCCGACGGCGATCACATCGACCTTCGAGCCATTCCCGACGCGCATCGTCACCTCTTCCTTAGCCAGCCTCCGTTTATTCCGCAGTTCGTGCTTTGAGTTGCAAATGTGAACAGCAACACCGGTATCAAATACCCAGGAGCTACTACGAGCGCGGTAATGTACACATCAATAACATGTATATCACATATACCTTTGATGTTGCCGGCCTTCTTATCCGCTAAGTACTTGGGGCAGTTCCGCTTTCAGTGACCTTTTCCCTTGCAATAGAAGCACTCAGTCTCAGGTTTGGGTCCATTCTTTTTCTTCTTCCCGGCATCTGGCTTAGCGGGCGCGGCAACGGCTTTGCCGTTTTTCTTGAAGTTCTTCTTACCCTTGCCCTTCTTGAAACTGGTGGTCTTGTTGACCATCACCACTTGATGCTCTTTCTTGATTTCTACTTCTGCATATTTCAGCATTGAGTACAACTCGGGAATGGTCTTCTCCATCCTTTGCATGTTGTAGTTCAGCACAAAACCCTTATAGCTTGGTGGGAGAGACTGGAGGATTATGTCAATTACAGCGTCATCTAGAAGTTTGATTCCAAGCTGAGTCAGACGACCGTGCAACCCAAACATTCTGAGTATATGTTCACTAACAGAACTGTTCTCCTCCATCTTACAGCTAAAGAACTTGTCGGAGACTTCATATCTCTCGACCCGGGCATGAGCTTGAAAAACTAGCTTCAGATCCTGGAACATCTCATATGCTCTGTGTTGCTCAAAACTCCTTTGGAGCCCCGTTTCTAAACTATATAACATGCCACACCTAACCAGAGAGTAGTCATCACTCCGCGTCTGCCACACGTTCTGAACATCTTGGGCTGCCGCAGGAACAGGAGGGTCACCTAGCGGCGCATCAAGGACATAAGCCTTCTTGGATGCAATGAGGATGAGCTCCAAGTTGCAGTCCCAGTCCGCATAGTTGCTACCATCATCTTTCAGCTTGTTTTTTTCTAGGAACGCGTTGAAATTGAGGTTGATAGGTGTGTTGGCCATTGGATCTACAATATTTGTAAAGATAACTTTTAGACTAAGTTTATGATAATTAAGTTCATCTATTCAGATTAAGTATGAACTCCCACTTAAATTGACATCCCTCTAGTCATCTAAGTGATACATGATCCATGTCGACTAACCCGTGTCCGATCATCACGTGAGATAGACTAGTCGTCGATGGTGAGCAACTCCATGCTGATCGTACTCAACCATACGACTCATGTTCGACCTTTCAGTCTCTCGTATTTGAGGTCATGTCTGTACATGCAAAGCTCGTCGAGTCAACCTAAGTGTTTCGCGTGTGTAAATCTGGCTTACACCCGTTGTATGGGAACGTTAGAATCTATCACACCCAATCATCACGTGGTGCTTCAAGACAACGATCCTTCGCAATGGTGCACACTTAGGGGAATACATTCTCGAAGTTTTATGAGGGATCATCTTATTATGCTACCGTCGTTCTAAGCAATAAGATGAAAAACATGATAAACATCACATGCAATCATATAGTGACATGATATGGCCATTATCATCTTTGCTCCTTCGATCTCCATCTACGGGCATCGCATGATCATCATTGTCACCGGCGTGACACCATGATCTCCATCATCATGATCTCCATCATCGTGTCTTCGTGAAGTTGTCACGCCAACTACTACTACTACTACTACTACTACTACTACTACTACTACTACTACTACTACTACTACTACTACTACTACTACTACTACTACTACTACTACTACTACTACTACTACTACTACTACAGCTAACCGTTAGCAATGAAGGAAAAGTAGTAAACACATGGCGTTGCATCTCATACAATAAATTTTGACAACTCCTATGGCTCTTGCCGGTCATCATACTCATCGACATACAAGTCATGAATCCTATTACAAGAACATGATCATCTCATACATCACACATGTAACATCACATCCTTTGGCCATATCACATCAGATGTCAAACCCTGCAAAAACAAGTTAGACGTCCTCTAATTGTTGTTGCAAGTTTTACGTGGCTGATTTGGGTTTCTAGCAAGAACGCCTTCTTACCTACGTGACAGCCACAATGATGATATGCCAAAGCTATTTACCCTTCATAAGGACCCTTTTCATCAAATCTAATCCGACTAGAGTGGGAGAGACGGACACCCGCTAGCCACCTTATGCACCTAGTGCATGTTAGCCGGTGGAACCTGTCTCACGTAAGCGTACGTGTAAGGTCGGCCGGGCCGCTTCGTCCCACAATACCGCCGGAAAAGAATAAGACTAGTAGCGACAAGCAATTGAAAAAATCAGTGCCCACAACCTTTTTGTGTTCTACTCGTGCAAATAATCTACGCATAGAAAACCTGGCTCGGATGCCACTGTTGGGGAACATAGCAAAAGTCAAAATTTTCCTATGCCATATTCAGATCTTCCTATGGAGAGACCAGCAACGAGAGAGGGGTGAGAGCATCTTCATACCTTTGAAGATCGCTAAGGAGAAGCGTTGCTAGAACACGGCTGATGGAGTCGTACTTGCAGCGATTTAGATCGCGGTGTGATTCCGATCTAGTGCCGGACCCCGACACCTCCGCGTTCAACACACCTGCAGCCCGGTGATGTCTCCCGCACCTTGATCCAGCAAGGAGGAGGGAGAGGTTGGGGAAGAGCTCCGGCAGCACGACAGCGTGGTGGCGATGGAGCGACGAGGTCTCACGGCTAGGCTTTGCCAACCACCGTGGGAGAGGAGGAAGAAGAGAAGCAGGGCTGCGCCGAGAGAGAGATGAAATTGCGTGTCTCCAATGGCCAAAACCCCCACTATATATAGGGAGAAGGGGAGGGTGGCAACCCCCTTAGGGTTCCCACCCCTAAGGGGTGCGGCAGCCCTAGATGGGAGGCCAGGGCGGCGGCCAGGAGGGAAGGAGGGGGTGGCACACCCCTGGTGGGCCTAAGGCTCACCTAACTTAGGGTTTCCCCCTCCCTCTCTTGGCGCCTTGGCCTGGGTGTGGGGGGCGCACCAGCCCACCCAGGGGCTGGTTCCCACCCACACTTGGCCCATGTAGCCTTCCGGGCTGGTGGCCCCTCCCGGTGGGCCTGCGGAACCCTTCCGGTGGTCCCGGCACGTCGAGAGTGGTGCCCGAAACATTTCCGGCGTCCAAACCCATCCATCCTATATATCAATCTTTACCTCCGAACCATTCCGGAGCTCCTCGTGATGTCCGAGATATCATCCAGGACTCCGAAAAACCTTTGGTAACCTCGTATAACAATTCCCTATAACCATAGCGTCATCGAACCTTAAGTGTGTAGACCCTACGGGTTCGGGAGGCATGCAGACATGACCGAGACACCTCTCTGGCCAATAACCATCAGCGGGGTCTGGATACCCATGGTGGCTCCCACATATTCCACGATGATTTCATTGTATGAACCACGATTTCAAGGATTCAATCAATCCCGTATACAATTCCCTTTGTCTGCCGGTATAGAACTTGCCCGAGATTCGATCGTCGGTATTCCTATACCTTGTTCAATCTCGTTATCGGTAAGTCTCTTTACTCTTTCCATAGCACATCATCCCGTGATTAACTCCTTAGTCAAATTGAGCTCATTATGATGATGTTCTACCGAGTGGGCCCAGAGATACCTCTCCGTCACACGGAGTGACAAATCTCGATCTCGATTCGTGCCAACCCAACAGACACTTTCGGAGATACACGTAGTGCACCTTTATAGTCACCCAGTTACGTTGTGACGTTTGATACACCCAAAGCACTCCCACGGTATCCGGGAGTTGCACAATCTCACGGTCGAAGGAAAAGACACTTGACATTAGAAAAGCTTTAGCATACGAACAACACGATCTAGTGCTATGCTTAGGATTGGGCCTTGTCCATCACATCATTCTCCTAATGATGCAATCCCATTATCAATGACATCCAATGTCCATGATCAGGAAACCATGATCATCTATTGATCAACGAGCTAGCCAACTAGAGGCTTGCTAGGGACACATTGTGATCTATTTATTCACACATGTATTACTGTTTCCTGTTAATACAATTATAGCATGAACAATAGACGATTATCATGAACAAGGAAATATGATAATAACCATTTTATTATTGCCTCTAGGGCATATTTCCAATAGTACCCCAAGCATCCTCCGTAGCACCGACAAATTTAGAGAGCTTTCCTGTGGTCAGGCTGAGACAAGACAACTAGAGTGAAATGCAAGGTGAACTGGGACATGGTGTGCAGGCCATACGACCATGGAGGCCTTGGAGTTATCAACACATATAAGTTTGCACGAGCTTTGCATCTTCGATGGCCTTGGTTCGAATAAAAAGAGCCCTCCAAGTTGTGGGTTGGTATGGCAACCCATGTGATGGGCACGATCTTGACTTCCTCTACGCATCAACCATCATCACAGTTGGGGATGAAGCAAAACCCCCTTTTTGGGAGGCTCCTTGGATCAATGACAGGAAGCCTAAGTGAGATTGCTCCACTCATTTTTGCGGCTTCATCCCGCAAAAACTGGAAGGTTAGAGAAGCACTCGAGAACAATGTTTGGGTGGCCAAGGTAAAACTTTCTGCAAACTTCACTTTGGACCATCTGCGTCAGCTCGTGACCCTATGGACATCCATCCAAGGCCTTCACCTTGACAACTACGCCGATGATGACATTGTTTGGAAGCACATAGCCAGCGGACACTACTCCGCGGCCTCTGCCTACATGGCCCAATTCTTTGGAACGGTTCACTCTCCCATGGAGCACATGATATGGAAAGCTTGGACCCCTCCCAAGGTCAAGTTCTTTTCCTGGCTGGCTACTCAAGATCAGATTTGGACAGCCGATAGCCTGGCCAAGCGTGGATGGCCCAACTGTGATCTCTGTCCGCTATGCAAGCAAGTTCAGGAATCCAGCCGGCACCTCTTCTACAAATGCGGGTTCACACTCAGACTATGGAAATTGGTTAATGACTGGCTTTTTTTGATCGACTTTGATACTTCGGATTGGCACCTCCAAGACTCCTTTACTGAGTGTTAGTCCAAGAGATCCGATGATCGTATGCCAACAGGAAGGCCATGGCGTCCCTGACAATGCTTATGGGATGGACCATCTAGAAGGAGTGGAATGCCCGTGTTTTTAGCACAAATGCACTCCAACATCCATCATGTTCAAAAATATTAGGTGTGAGATAAAACTGTGGATTATGGCAGAGGCGAAGCATGTGCGAACTATTGTATCGGGAGAGTGAGGCCTTAGCATTTTGGGTCTTGTAACACAAATTTTATCCTCTTCTTAATTAATATATGAGGCAAATCTGTTTCCCCGATTCAAAAAAACATGTTAACTGATATGTTCCGGGTGCAGCTTGCATGTCTGATCGCATTGCACCAACTCCCGAATTCATTCTATAGTTGTCAGGTGGGAGGATGTTATGTGGACTCCTTCCCTTTTCCGGTCTTTTCGCACACAAAAAAGTGTTCTTAAGGTGATATTTAACAGAGATTGATCATCATAAAAGTTGAGTCTTTCGTCGAGACACGATGAGCAACTTTGCTTTTCGGATCATCTCTCATTTTAAGTCCATATGCGACCTATAGAGAAAAAAAGGTAACAAAATAGAACCTTGCAAAAGCCAGCACGAGGCTCCAGGATAAACCCGAGCAAAAGTAAAAGTGCATGACACTCGGAGCCCACTCAAAGGAGGTGAGAAAGCTTCGGGGCATCTCTCTGTGTTAGGGTTCCGGATGAAAACCTTTGTTCGACCCTAACACTTAGGAGCGGCTATACTTTGTGCAGTTACCCTTTTGGGGGCGGTGTGGTCGAGCCCAGGGCGATGACGTGGTGTCATCTTCACGCTCTCATGTGATCATCATGCTCGACTGCGAGATCGTGGCATTAGTCTCTTCGCATGTTTTTGTGGTATGATTTATGTTGTTTGGTTTTTCTTTGGTTTTGTTTATAAGAGGAGTTCCTTACTGCCTTGTATTGAGTGGTCGTATGGCTTTATTATAGAGCCGGTAAAGCTAGGTGAAAACCTTTCTCGAGAGCACAGGTACTCATGTTCAAATTAGGCTAGGTTTTAATTTTTGGATGGGATTTCAAGCCCCTTTTCTATAAAAAAAAGTTTAGAGGTGATGGCCGATTAAACAACAAACAATCGTTCAAATCCATCTGTTGCGTTTACATATTTTCTTCATTGTCCTAATTTATGCTTCTCATTATTTCGTGTTGTTCGTCTTTGACGATAGTGAACCATAAGGCCCTAAGGAGGTCAAGCCAACTTAGGGCAACTCATAGCCGTCGTGCCCTAGAAGGGCCCCTCCTCGGTGTGCAGGGTTTCAGGTTTACAAGTGACATCGCTAGTGTGTCCTTCATACCATGTTCCTGGCGTGGCTCCTCCGTTGACGCGTCCTACATATCGTACTTGACGCCGAGGGGCACGCCATAGTGTGTTTGTGTGCGCCTACATTTTTTGGCGACTCCATTGAAGATGAAGTTTCGAATGGTCTATCATGATACTTGTTGCTACAAAGAGACCGCCATCTAGAGATTGCACGCTAAATTGTAATATGAATACGTTGTAGGTGTGAATAATTCAAATTCTGGTGGAATACCTTGTAGGTGCGAATAATTCATATTCTGATGTTGTTAGATCCTTTTGATGGTTGTCAACTGAACAACGAAGTTTGTAAAGTCAGGGTTGCATCATAGTTCATGAAAGAATTAGGCTTCAATTTTTTTCATTCCATAAGGTCATAAAACAACATTAGCATTGGTATTAAGGGGCCTATCATTGGTATATAGGTTCATAGGTGCAAGGGCATTCTCCAGCTTAAGTGTTTTGGTGATGATGACAACTCACTATGTTGTCTAACCGGGTGTCAAGTATGCAGGTATCATATGTAGAACACAAGACGGTTAGGTATTCTCTCCAAACGGAAAAAATCGAAGACGTGTTCCCTATGTGTTTATTCTCTTTGGTCGTAGGGATCCCGTACTGTTAAGAGGGAATCCACATTGGAAGTCTATGGGTGAATAAATTCTTCTCACACACTTTTGCACCCATCTCATTCCATCGCATCATTGAGAGATACGCCCCTGCTTTCTAACTAATCGGTTGTACTGCTGCCTAGGGCGGTTGTTCCGCTCAACCCCTGGGCGATTGTACCGGCCCAGCATCGGTCCACAACCAGACACAACTCTGTTTTGCTGCGGTAGTTGGGTGGTGGTGGCCCAGTTGTGCCGCTATATTAGTATAGCCGGTACTACCGGTGTTCCAAGCGGTTGTACCGCTTGGGACTTAGCCACGCGAGGTAGCAGTGATAGGTGGACCCTCGGGCCAACACTCTATTTTGGACCGGTTGTTGGGAGGTGTCTTGGCGGTTGTTCCGGTAAATTAGGTAGACCTATTGTGCCGCCCTGGCAACCGGTTGTACCACCGCCATGTAAAAATAACTATAACGGGTAGAAAGTGGGCTGGGGGCTATATAAGGAGGGGTTTCTTCGTCCTCCCTCCTATCTCTTACCTATCTCTCTCCACCATTGATGCACTCAAGCTTTCTTGCCCGATCTCTCTCTAGGCACCCAAACTTGTTGTCTTGCTAGGGATTGAAGTTGGAGATCTAGATCTACACTTCCACCAAAGGAAAATTGATTCCCCCAAGTTCTTGTGTGGATTTTGTTACTCTTGGGTGTTTGAGCATGATGACTGTGATCTGCGTTGGGTTTTCCGTGAAGAGGAATGGGTTATCGTAGCACATTGCGGGTAAGTATTTCACTCAGTTATGAAACCAAGGTTTATCGAACCAATAGGAATACCAATCCACAACCGCCTTCAACGACTACACACAAAGAAACAAACAACTTGCACCCAACGCGGGCAAGATGGTTGTCAATCCCCTTGATCTCGTTATTTGTAAGCAAATGAGGTGTGTAGATAATTGTTGATAATTGTAAATTGCAAAATAAAATAAAACACAAATAATGGCATCAAGGTAGTAGTAGAGTTTGTAAATATATAAGTGAATAGACCCGAGGGTCCTAGTGTTCCCTAGTGGTATCTCTCATGGCAAATACATATGGTGGGTAATGTGACAACCCGAGATCGATGCTCCACAAGATTTCCCTTTTATTCCGTTGTCGCCGGGTTAATTTTGGTTGTCGCATTCATCGCCGCATCATGCGCATCATCTGCATTGCATCGGCACTCCGTTGCCGCCAGTTTTCAAACTTGCATCCGTTATTAGTTGCCGGTTCTTTCAGTTATCGTCGTTGACCGTTTCGAGACCAACCACACATGCACGCGTCCGTGGCACCGTTAAAATACTGTTTTTAAAGGTGTGTATAAAACTTTCTCAGATTGGGTTGAAATTTGGCATGCGGTCTTATTTTCGTGTAGGTAGGACGCCTGTCAATTTTCATCGCAATCGGAGTCCGTTTGATACCCGAACGGTCGACCGTAGCGGCATCGTCTTCGGTTTATTTTTGGACATTTTTTTTGGTGTTTTAAATCTCGTTGCTGGACCCCTCTACACAGCCACTAAGCCACCTAGCCTAAGCCCGCGACTGGGGCCGTGCTATCGCGATTCTGCGGTTTGAATCGGTGCAAAAACCCTCTAAACCTATCCCCCATTCCCTATTTAACAGCCCCCCAGCCTAATTTTGACCCAAACCCTAATTCCCCTCGATCCCAGTGCCATCCAGCCTCAGCCGCCGATAGCCTCCTCCCACCTCGAGCCAGGCCCGCCCGAGCCCGAGGGAGGATCACTCGAGCCCATCCAAGCCCGCGCGAGCTAGCTCCCGTAGCCAGACGCAGCCCCATGGCACCCGTGCACCGCGCCCGATCCCATAGCCTCCTCGCGTCGATTGCCTCCAGCCGCCCCGATGTGCTCCGCCTTTGCCCGTGTTCGGCGGTCTCACCGGGATTGGAGCCTCCGCCGGCCGGATCAAGCTGTTCCGCGCCCGATCTTCCTCCTCCCGTCGCCTTTCCCCTGCAGCAGCTCGTGGGAGCCCCGACCCCGCCAGATCTGGCCAGTTCCGAGGCCGCCCTCACCGGATCCGTTGTCGCTGAGCCCCACCGTGGCCCTCCGTCCCGCGTCAGCCGCCTGGAGGTGCGCGCCGTCGTGGTCTCCTCTGTCTCGTCCCGATAAGGATCGGACAGGGAGATCGAGTCCCATCCTCCTCGCCCCGGTGCACCAGGTGGGCCGCCCCACCTCCATGCGTCGCCCCTTCGGCCTCGCTCCGCGAGGCGCCAGCTCCAGCTCGCCCGGCCAAGTCAACCACTCCTCTGAGCCGACCCAAGGACATTGAGTGAGCCCGCTAAACCCTGTTTATATTGCGCTCGAGGCGCATAATATTAATATAGCGCCTTGGTAGATTGTTGGGCCAACTAGTTTCGGCCCGTTTTTTTAGGATCGGCGATTTAATTTATTTTTCAGAAGAAAAAACATATTTTAAAACGCCCGTAGTTTTTAAACCGTGCGTTGGATCACGACAAATTATATATGCAGAACATGTAGAATTTCACGTAGAATAATATTTTCCTACTTTAATGCATATTTAAAACAGTTTTACATGCTGTTTGCATTGGTTTTCGTGACAACGTGTTAAAAATGGTTTAGGTCGTAGTTATGTAATAGTAACTCCGTTGGAGATGAGCCATATATGTAAATGGACAAGAATGACAAGTAGAATCACATGAACCACTTTGTTTTTCCGTTTAACAAACATAAAATGTGGTTAGGAAATATCTGATCAGATTACAAAGTTAACGCGTGGGGTCGTTTCGGAGATGATATATGTCATTTCCGGCCTCATTTATAATGCCTAGATAGGTAGATTATTTATGCTTCACCCCTTGCCATGTTTAACAACATTTAATATTGCCGTGTAAATAAATGGGAGTGAACTAAATGATTAAATGTGGAGTTCGTCAATCTGCAACTCGTTGCATATTGAGCTTCACTTAATGTGTAGTGTTTGATTTTGTGAATTCCATTGCCATGCCTAGCATATTTGAAACTGATCATGCATGATATGTGAATTGCATCATGTCGTGCATGTGCTGTGGTGAATACTGTGTGTTGATTCTTGTTTCCGTTTTGCTTCGTATAGATAGAGTCCAAACCGCTTCGGAGTGTGAGGATCCGTTCGACTACGTCGGTTCGTCCGCTTCACGGAGTTTGTTCTTCTTCCAAGCGGGATCTCAGGCAAGATGATCATTTACCTAGATACCATTACTATCACTGCTAGTTGTCTCATTTCTTTCGCTATGTCTCATTGCCTACCACCTGTTAAATGACAGCCTCTCAACATTGCCATGAAATCTTCAACCTTTCTACAACCTAGCAAACCACTGATTGGCTATGTACCTTCTTGCTTAACCATTAGATAGCGTTGCTAGTTGCAGGTGCGGTTGTTTCCATGTGATAACATGGGTTCCTTGTTATATCAGCATACTAATGTTATTTAAATTAATGCACCTAGATACTTGGCAAAAGGTAGAAGGCTCAGCCTTTCTGGACTGGTGTTCTGTTCCATCTTTGCCGCATTAGTTTCGGCTACCGGTATTATGTTCCATAAATGAGCGCTCCTAACATGCTTGGGTTTGTTATATATGGGGAACCCCTAGATTCTCGTTTTTGGGATAAAACTCGTTTGGCAAGGCCCAACATTGGTACTATATTTGCACAACATAATAATTCTGTTAATACTGAAAACATAGGGCTTCATGAACCCGAGGAGTAATTTAACATAATACAGGGGGGTAGTGTTGATGGTGTTGGTCCCAAATAGAGCAGCTTATTAACGCTACCCAGGGCAACTCAGCATCTCGCGTGGTAACCATAGCTCATCCAGTGTGCCCTGAGAACGAGATACAAGACTCCTATCGGGATTGTCGGCACGTCGGGCGACCTTGTTGGACTTGTTTTACCTTTCTCGAGCATCTTCTGCGAGGGAATCCAAGGATACTTTGGGCTATCTCTAGGTTGAGGTTTTCCAATAGGAACCCGAGGAGATCACGGGTTTTCCCTGATCGAGGTTATTTTGTCGCAGCGTGTGGTAGTTTGTGATGGACTAGTTGGAGCACCCCTGCAGGGTTAAATCTTTCGGAAGGTCATGCCCATGGTTATGTGGAAAACTTGGAAACTTTGTTTAACGTCTGGTTCTAGATAACTTGAAGTAATCTTAATTAAAATATGCCAACTGAGTGCGTAACCGTGACTGTCTCTTCTCGGGAGTTCTGTATCCGGAAGAGGACATGGTGGTGTTATGTCTGACGTAAGTAGGTGTTCAGGATCATTCATTCGATTATCAGCAGTTCACGTCCTATATGAGTAGATCATCCCCTCTTTTATTCTTGTACTCGTAAGTTAGCCACCTCAAATAAATGCTTAGTCGCTTGTTGCAGCCTCAACACTTAACCATACCTCACCCAAAAAGCTTTGCTAGTCTGGATACCTTTGGAAATGAGATTGCTGAGTCCCCTGTGGCTCACATATTACTTCAACACCAGCTGCAGGTACAAGTAAAGAGTTACTTTGACGTGAGCACACTGATTGTGCTATTTGGAGTTTCTTCTTCTTCATCGATCTAGGATGGGTTCCAGGCCGGCATCCTAGGATAGCAAGGATGGACGTCATTCTTTTATCGTTTGTTTTTGTCCGTAGTTGGACCGTGCTCTTCTTCATGATGACTGGATATTGCTGTATTGATGTGATCTTGATGTAGCTTGTGGCGAGTATAAGCCAACTCTTTATACTCATCTTTTCAGTAGATGTAGTTGTCACGATATCCATTCTTGCGAAATGACGAGATGCGTTTCTATCCCTGTCGAGGCCCTCGCGCCAAAATAAGGATAGGACCGCATCTTGGGTGTTACAAGTTGGTATCAGAGCCAGGTTTGACCTAGTAGCCCCCTTGATTGATCGAACTTGGCTGAGTCGAGTCTAGTGAAAAACTGCCTGGAGTCTAGTTATATATCAGAGAGTGGGATTCCTTTTTCTCCTCTTCTATGCTCTGGTGAGGAATCTTGACGTAATAATTTTAATTTTACTCCTCTTCTCTCTAAAAAAAATTTAGGATCATGCGGATATTTTTGTAATCTATATGATGTCGATGTGATGGAGTTCTGACTTGGTGCCTCCTATTGTGTTGATTTTATTCCAGGGAGTTGAGATTTAGGGGATTCTTGAGCACATCTCTATCATTCAGATTTCTTAGTATCCCAGTATGAAGGATGTTTGAAGTTGCTTCAATACTAGTAGTGGCAAGATAAGCCTGACATCCCCAGTACTTGTGCAGAGAGTTCGGGGGTACCGCCATACTTGGTATCGTTGTGATTACGAGGGTCTAAGATAGATGAGTTTCCGAGATCTCTGGTTATATGTTGATGAATGTGATACACTGGACGGATAGTGTTATTGCTAGTAGTTGAGTGATGGATTTTACTCCTTGTATACGTGGACCCGATTGCATGACCAGAAAATTTTGGGGGTTCTTAGGTGGGAATTGAAGTAGTTACTATTGGGGAACGTCGCATGGGAAACAAAAAATTTCCTATGCGCACGAAGACCTATCATGGTGATGTCCATCTATGGGAGGAGATTTGGATCTACGTACCCTTGTAGATCGCACAATAGGAAGCATTAAGAAACGCGTTGATGTAGTGGAACGTCCTCACGTCCCTCGATCTACCCCGCGAACCGTCCCACAAACCGTCCCGCGATCCGTCCCACGATCCGCTCCGATCTAGTGCCGAACGGACGGCACCTCCGCGTTCAGCACACGTACAAATCGACGATGATCTCGGCCTTCTTAATCTTGCAAGCAAGATAGATAAGTAGATGGGTTCTCTGGCAGCGTGATGGCGCTCTGGTGGTGGTGAAGGATCTACTCCTGCAGGGCTCCGCCCGAGCTCCACAAAAATACGATCTAGAGGTAAAACTATGGTGTCTAGATCTGAGTTGTACATGGCAAAAGTTGTCTCAAATCAGCCCATATTCACCACTATATATAGGAGGGAGGGGGAGGAGGCTAGTGCACTGGCTAGGAGGAGGAGGGGTCCTACTCCAATCCTAGTCCAACTAGGATTGGAAAGTGGAGTCCTTCTCTCCCTTCCCACCTTTCTTTTTTTTTCTTATCTTTGGTTTTTTCTCTATGGTGCATAGGCCTTCTTGGGCTGTCCCACCAGCCCACTAAGGGCTGGTGCGCCACCCATAAGTCCTTTGGGCTTCCCCCGGGAGGGTTGCCCCCCTCACGCTGAACTTCCAGAACCCATTCGTCACTCCCGGTACATTCCCGGTAATGCCCGAAAACTTTCCGGTAACCAAATGAAGTCATCCTATATATCAATCTTCGTCTCCGACCATTCCAGAAACCCTCGTGACGTCCGTAATGTCATCCGGGACTCCGAACAACATTCAGTAACCACACATATAACTCAACTATACTAAAACATCGCCGACCCTTAAGTGTGCAGACCCTGCGGGTTCGAGAACTATGTAGACATGCCTCGAGGTACTCCTCGGTCAATATCCAATAGCGGAACCTGGATTCCCATATTGGATCCTACATATTCTCCGAAGATCTTATAGGTTGAACCTTAGTGTCAAGGATTCATATAATCCCGTATATCATTCCCTTTGTCCTTTGGTATGTTACTTTCCTGAGATTTGATCATCGGTATCCGCATACCTATTAAAATCTCATTACCGGCAAGTCTCTTTACTCGTTCCGTAATACAAGATCCCGTGACTTACACTTAGTCACATTGCTTGCAAGGCTTGTGTGTGATGTTGTATTACCGAGTGGGCCCTGAGATACCTCTCTGTCACACGGAGTGACAAATCCCAGTCTTGATCCAGACTAACTCAACGGACACCTTCGGAGATACCTGTAGAGCACCTTTTTAGTCACCCAGTTACGTTGTGGCGTTTGATACACATAAGGCATTCCTTCGGTGTTAGTGAGTTATATGATCTCATGGTCATAGGAACAAATATTTGATACGCAGAAAACTATAGCAATAAAATGACACGATCAATATGCTACGTTCACAGTTTGGGTCTAGTCCATCACATGAATTCTCCTAATGATGTGATCCAGTTATCAAGCAACCACACTTTGCACATAGTCAGAAAACCTTGACTATCCTTGATCAACTGGCTAGCCTACTAGAGGCTTGCTAGGGACATTGTTGTGTCTATTTATCCACACATGTATCTGTGTTTTCATTCAATACAATTATAGCATGGATAATAAAAGATTATCTTTAAACAGGAAATATAATAATAACTATTTATCATTGCCTCTAGGGCATATTTCCAACAGTCTCCCACTTGCACTAGAGTCAATAATCTAGTCCTCACATCGCCATGTGATTTACATTGTAATAAATCGAACACCCATACAGTTCTGGTGTTGATCATATTTTGCTTGTGGAAGAGGTTTAGTCAGCGGGTCTGTTACATTCAGATCCGTGTGCACTTTGCAAATATTCACGCCCTCTCCTTCGACGTAGGCGCGGATGAGGTTGAAGCGTCGTTTGATGTGTCTAGTCTTCTTGTGAAACCTTGGTTCGTTTGTAAAGGCAATGGCACGAGTGTTGTCGCATAACAAAGTCAATGGATCTAGTGCGCTTGGCACAACTCCAAGATCTGTCATGAACTGCTTCATCCAGACACCCTCCTTTGCGGCTTTTGAGGCAGCCATGTACTACGCTTCACATGTAGAATCTGCTACGACGCTCTGCTTGGAACTGCACCAGCTTACTGCACCCCCATTAAGAATAAATACGTAGCCGGTTTGCGACTTAGAGTCATCCGGATCGGTGTCAAAACTTGCGTCAAGGTAACCTTTTACGGCGAGCTCTTTGTCACCTCCATGCACGAGAAACATTTCCTTAGTCCTTTTCAGGTACTTCAGAATATTCTTGACCGCCGTCCATTGATCCACTCCTGGATTACTCTGAAACCTGCCTGCCATACTTATGGCCAAGCTGACTTCTGGTCTAGTGCACAACATTGCATACATGATAGAACCTACGGCTGAAACGTAGGGGACGGAACTCATTTGTTCTCTATCTTCTACAGTTGCTGGGCACTGAGTCTTACTCAATTTTATACCTTGTAATACTGGCAAGAACCCTTTCTTGGACTGATCCATTTTGAACTTCCTCAAAACTTTATCAAGGTATGTGCTTTGTGAAAGTCCTATCAGGCGTTTCGATCTATCCCTATAGATCTTAATGCCTAGAATGTAAGCAGCTTCTCCTAGGTCCTTCATAGAGAAACTTTTATTCAAGTAATCCTTTATGCTCTCCAAAATCTTGACGTTGTTTCCAATCAACAATATGCCATCCACATATAATATTAGAAACGCCACAGATCTCCCACTCACTTTCTTGTAAATACAAGATTCTCCAACCACTTTTATAAACCCAAATGCTTTGATCACCTCATCAAAGCGCTTATTCCAACTCCGAGATGCTTGCACCAGTCCATAAATGGTCCGCTGGAGCTTGCATACTTTGTTAGCATTCTTTGGATCGACAAAACCTTCGGGTTGCATCATATACAACTCTTCCTTAAGAAAACCGTTAAGGAACGCCGTTTTGACATCTATCTGCCAGATTTCATAATCGTAAAAGGCAGTTATTGCTAACATGATTCGGACATACTTAAGCATCACTACCGGTGAGAAAGTCTCATCGTAGTCAACTCCTTGAACTTGTGAAAAACCCTTTGCCACAAGTCGAGCTTTATAAACGGTCACATTACCGTATGTGTCCGTCTTCTTCTTATAGATCTATTTGTTCTGAATAGACTTGCGGCCCTCAGGTAGTACTTCTAAAGTCCACACTTTGTTCTCGTACATGGATCCTATCTTGGACTTCATGGCCTCCAGCCATTTGTTGGAATCCGGGCCCACCATTGCTTCTTCATAATTCGCAGGTTCATTGTTGTCCAACAACATAATCGTTAATACAGGATTACCGTACCACTCGGGAGCAGTACGTGCTCTTTTCGACATGCGAGGTCCGATAGTAACTTGATCCGAAGTTTCATGATCATCATCATCAACTTGCTCCTCAACTGGCGCTGCAGCAACAGGGGTTTCCCCTTGCCCTGCGCCACCATCAAGATGAATTAGAGGTTCGACAACCTCATCAAGTTCTATCTTCCTCCCACTCAATTCTCTCGAGAGAAACTCCTTCTCAAGAAAAGCTCCATTTTTAGCAATAAACACTTTGCCCTCGGATTTGAGATAGAAGGTATACCCAACCGTCTATTTTGGGTAACCTATAAAGACGCACTTTTCCGCTTTGGGTTCCAACTTTTTAGGCTGGAGCTTTTTGACATAAGCATCACATCCCCAAACTTTAAGAAATGACAACTTTGGTCTTTTGCCATACCACAGTTCGTATGGTGTCGTCTCAACGGATTTTGATGGTGCCCTATTTAAAGTGAATGCAGTTGTCTCTAATGCATAACCCCAAAATGATAACAGCAAATCGATAAGAAACATCATAGATCGCACCATCTCTAATAAAGTATGATTACGGCGTTCGGACACACCATTACGCTGTGGTGTTCCACGCGGTGTCAACTGTGAAACAATTCCACATTGTCTTAAGTGAGCACCAAACTCGAAACTCAGATATTCACCCCCATGATCAGACCGTAGGAACTTGATCTTCTTATTACGATGATTTTCAACTTCACTCTGAAATTGCTTGAACTTTTCAAACGTTTCAGATTTGTGCTTCATCAAGTAGACATAGCCATATCTACTCAAATCGTCAGTGAAGGTGAGAAAATAACGATATGCGCCGCGCGCCTCCACACTCATCGGACCGCACACATCGGTATGTATGATTTCCAACAAGTCACTTGCACACTTCATTGTTCCGGAGAACGGAGTCTTAGTCATCTTGCCCATGAGGCATGGTTCGCACGTGTCAAGTGAATCAAAGTCAAGTGACTCCAAAAGTCCATCAGTATGGAGTTTCTTCATGCCCTTTACACCAATATGACCTAAGCGGCAGTGCCATCAAAACATGGCGCTATCATTGTTAACTCTAACTCTTTTGGTCTCAATGTTATGTATATGTGTATTATTGCTATCAAGATTCAATATGAACAATCCTCTCACATTGGGTGCATGACCATAAAAGATATTACTCATAGAAATAGAACAACCATTATTCTCTAACTTAAACGAGTAACCGTCTCGCAATAAACAAGATCCAGATATAATGTTCATGCTTAACGCAGGCACTAAATAACATTTGTTTAAGTTCATAACTAATCCTAATGGTAACTGAAGTGAAACTGTGCCGACGACGATTGCATCTACCTTGGAACCATTTCCCACGCGCATCGTCACTTCATCCTTCGCCAGCTTTCGCTTATTCCGCAGTTCCTATTTCAAGTTGCAAATATGAGCAACAGAACCGGTATCGAATACCCAGGCACTACTACGAGAGCTGGTTAAGTACACATCAATAACATGTATATTGAATATACCTGATTTTTCCTTGGTCGCCTTCTTATCAACCAGATACATGGGAAGTTGCGCTTCCACTGACCCATGCCCTTGCAATAATAACACTCCGTTTCAGGCTTAGGTCCAGCTTTGGGTTTCTTCGTCGGATTCGCAACAGGCTTGCTACTCTTCTTTGAATTACCCTTCTTTCCTTTGCCATTTCTCTTGAAACTAGTGGTCTTATTCACCATCAAACTTGATGCTCTTTACGGAATTCTGGCTGTGCGACTTTCAGCATCGCGAATAACTCGCCAGGTGACTTGTTCATCCCTTGCATGTTATAGTTCAACACAAAGCTCTTATAGCTTGGTGGCAGTGATTGCAGAATTCTGTCAGTAATAGCCTCTTGCGGGAGTTCAATCCCCAGCTCAGCTAGACGGTTTGAGTACCCAGACATTTTGAGCACATGTTCACTGATAGACGAATTCTCCTCCATCTTGCCAGCATAGAATTTATCGAAGGTCTCATACCTCTAGATCCGGGCGTTCTTCTGAAAGATAAACTTCAACTCTTGGAACATCTCATATGCTCCATGACGCTCAAGGCGACGTTGAAGTCCCGGCTCTAAGCCATACAAGACTGCACATTGAACTACCGAGTAGTCCTCCTTGCGTGCTAACCAAGCGTTCTTAGCATCTTGGTCAGCCGTGGCGGGTGGTTCATCTCCTAGCGTAGCATTAAGAACATAATCCTTCTTCCCAGCTTGCAGGAGCAACTTAAGATTACGAGCCCGGTCTACAAAGTTGCCCCCATCATCTTTCAACTTAGCTTTCTCTAGGAACGTATTAAAATTGGGGGTGACTGTCGCGTGAGCCATTGATCTACAACACAAATATTTTCAAAGTGGACTTGGACTATGTTCAAGATAATTAGAGTTTAACTAATCAAATTACTTGCTAAACTCCCACTCAAAAAGTACATCTCTCTAGTCATTTGAGTGGTACATGATCCAATTTCACTAGCTCAAGTACGATCATCACGTGAGTTGAGGATAGTTTCAGTGGTAAGCATCTCTATGCTGATCATATCAACTATACGATTCATGCTTGACCTTTCGGTCTCATGTGTTACGAGGCCATGTCTGCACATGCTAGGCTCGTCAAGCTTAACCCGAGTGTTCCGCGTGTGCAACTGTTTTGCACCCGTTGTATGTGAACGTTGAGTGTATCACACCCGATCATCACGTGGTGTCTCGAAACGGCGAACTATAGCAACGGTGCACAGTCAGGGAGAACACAATTTCGTCTTGCAATTTTAGTGAGAGATCACCTCATAATGCTACCGTCGTTCTAAGAAATATAAGGTGCATAAAAGGATTAACATCACATGCAATTCATAAGTGACATGATATGGCCATCATCATGTGCTTCTTGATCTCCATCACCAAAGCACCGGCACGATCTTCTTGTCACCGGCGCCACACCATGATCTTCATCATCATCATCTCCATCAACATGTCGCCATCGGGGTTGTCGTGCTACTTATGCTATTACTACTAAAGCTACGTCCTATCAATATAGTAAACACATCTGCAAACACAAACGTTAGTTTAAAGAGAACCCTAAGGCTCCTGCCGGTTACCGTACCATCGATGTGCAAGTTGATATTAACTATTACATGATCATCTCATACATCCAATATATCACATCACGTCATTGGCCATATCATATCACAAGCATACCCTGCAAAAACAAGTTAGACGTCCTCTAATTGTTGTTGCATATTTTACGTGGCTGCTATCGGTATCTAGTAGATCGCATCTTACTTACGCACAAACCACAACAGAGATGTGCAAATTGCTATTTAACCTCTCCAAGGACCGCCTCGGTCAAAACCAATTCAACTAAAGTTGAAGAAACCGACACCCGAAAGTCATCTTTATGCACTGAGGTTGCATGTCAAGCGATGAAACCAGTCTTTCGTAAGCGTACGAATAATGTCTGTCCGGGCCGCTTCAATCCAACAATACCGCCGAATAAAGAAAATACTAAGGAGGTCAGCAAATCGAACATCACCGTCCACAAAACCCTTTGTGTTCTACTCGAGATTACATCTACGCATGAACCTAGCTCATGATGCCACTGTTGGAGAACGTCGCATGGGAAACAAAAAAATTCGTACGTGCACGAAGACCTATCATGGTGATTCCATCTACGAGAGGATATTTGGATCTATGTACCCTTGTAGATCGCACAGCAGGAAGCGTTAAGAAACGCGGTTGATGTAGTGGAATGTCCTCACGTCCCTCGATCCACCCCGCGAACCGTCCCACGAACCGTCCCGCGATCCGTCCCACGATCCGCTCCGATCTAGTGCCGAACGGACGGCACCTCCGCGTTCAGCACACGTACATCTCGACGATGATCTCGGCCTTCTTGATCCAACAAGCAAGAGGGAGAAGTAGATGGATTCTCCTGCAGCGTGACGATGCTCCGGTAGTGGTGAAGGATCTACTCCTGCAGGGCTCCGCCCGAGCTCCACAGAAATACGATCTAGAGGTAAAACTATGGTGTCTAGATCTGAGTTGCACGTGGCAAAAGTTGTCTCAAATCAGCCCTAAATCACCACTATATATAGGAGGGAGGGGGAGGAGGCTTGCCTTGAGGGCCAATCCCTCAAGGGTGCGCCGGCTAGGAGGAGAAGGAGTCCTACTCCAATCCTAGTCCAACTAGGATTGGAAAGTGGAGTCCTTCTCTCCCTTCCCACCTTTTTTTTCTTTTCTTTGGTTTTTTCTCTATGGTGCATAGGCCTTCTTGGGCTGTCCCACCAGCCCACTAAGGGCTGGTGCACCACCCATAAGTCCTTTGGGCTTCCCCCGGGAGGGTTGTCCCCCTCCCGGTGAACTTCCAGAACCCATTCGTCACTCCCGGTACATTCCCGGTAATGCCCGAAAACTTTTCGGTAACCAAATGAAGTCATCCTATATATCAATCTTAGTCTCCGGACCATTCCGTAAACCCTCGTGATGTCCGTGATCTCATCCGGGACTCCGAACAACATTCGGTAACCACACATATAACTCAACTATACTAAAACATCGTTGGCCCTTAAGTGTGCAGACCGTGCGGGTTCGAAAACTATGTAGACATGCCCCGAGGTACTCCTCGGTCAATATCCAATAGCGGGACCTGGATGCCCATATTGGATCCTACATATTCTCCAAAGATCTTATCGGTTGAACCTTAGTGTCAAGGATTCATATAATCCCGTATGTCATTCCCTTTGTCCTTCGGTATGTTACTTGCCCGAGATTTGATCGTCCGTATCCGCATACCTATTTCAATCTCGTTACCGGCAAGTCTCTTTACTCGTTCCGTAATACAAGATCCCGTGACTTACACTTAGTCACATTGCTTGCAAGGCTTGTGTGTGATGTTGTATTACCGATTGGTCCCCGAGATACCTCTCCGTCACACGGAGTGACAAATCCCAGTCTTGATCCATACTAACTCAACGGACACCTTCGGAGATACCTGTAGAGCACCTTTGTAGTCACCCAGTTAGGTTGTAATGTTTGATACTCACAAGGTATTCCTCCGGTGTCAGTGAGTTATATGATCTCATGGTCATAGGAACAAATACTTGACACGCAGAAAACTATAGCAATAAAACGACACGATCAATATGCTACGTTCATAGTTTGGGTCTAGTCCATCACATGATTATCCTAATGATGTGATCCAGTTATCAAGCAACAACACTTTGCACATAGTTAGAAAACCTTGACTATCCTTGATCAACTGGCTAGCCAACTAGAGGCTTGCTAGGGACATTGTTGTGTCTATGTATCCACACATGTATCTATGTTTTCATTCAATACAATTATAGCATGGATAATAAACGACTATCTTTAAACAGGAAATATAATAATAACTATTTATCGTTGCCTCTAGGGCATATTTCCAATAGTTACTTATAGGAAAATCTTCCAACAAATGCATGATGTGAGGTTTGGGTTGGACCTCTAGTGGATTCGTTTGTTCACGGTCATCTTACAGCAGTTCTTATTGTGTTATAAAGAGTCCTTTTAGCTTGCTACGACTCGGGGACGCTTAGTATGTCGTGTGCACTACTTTGTACTGTTGGTGAACGTCGCATGGGAAACAAAAATTTTCCTACACGCACGAAGACCTATCATGGTGATGTCCATCTATGAGAGAGGATGAGTGATCTACGTACCCTTGTAGACCGTACAGCAGAAGCGTTTAGAGAACGCGGTTGATGTAGTGGAACGTCCTCACGTCCCTCGATCCGCCCCGCGAATAATCCCGCGATCAGTCCCACGATCTAGTACCGAACGGACGGCACCTCCGCGTTCAGCACACGTACAGCTCGACGATGATCTCGGCCTTCTTGATCCAGCAAGAGAGACGGAGAGGTAGAAGAGTTCTCCGGCAGCGTGACGGCGCTCCGGAGGTTGGTGATGATCTTGTCTCAGCAGGGCTCCGCCCGAGCTCCGCAGAAACGCGATCTAGAGGAAAAACTATGGAGGTATGTGGTCGGGCTGCCGTGGGAAAGTCATCTCAAATCAGCCCTAATTGCTCCATATATATAGGAGGAGGGAGGGGGGGCCTTGCCTTGGGGTCCAAGAACCCCCAAGGAGTCGGCCGAGCCAAGGGGGAGGACTCTCCCCCCCCCAAACCGAGTTGGACTAGTTTGGTGGGAGGGAGTCCTCCTCCCTTCCCACCTCCTCCCTCTTTTTTTTTTCTTTTCCTTTGATTTCTTATCCTTGGCTCATAGGCCCCTTTGGGGCTGTCCCACCAGCCCACTAAGGGCTGGTGTGTCTCCCCAAAGCCTATTGGCTTCCCCGGGGTGGGTTGCCCCCCCCCCCGGTGAACTCCCGGAACCCATTCGTCATTTCCGGCACATTCCCGGTAACTCCGAAAACCTTCCGGTAATCAAATGAGGTCATCCTATATATCAATCTTCGTTTCCGGACTATTCCGGAAACCCTCGTGACGTCCGTGATCTCATCCGGGACTCCGAACAACATTCGGTAACCAACCATATAACTCAAATACGCATAAAACAACGCTGAACCTTAAGTGTGCAGACCCTACGGGTTCGAGAACTATGTAGACATGACCCGAGAGACTCCTCGGTCAATATCCAATAGCGGGACCTGGATGCCCATATTGGATCCTACATATTCTACGAAGATCTTATCGTTTGAACCTCAGTGCCAAGGATTCGTATAATCCCGCACGTCATTCCCTTTGTCCTTCGGTATGTTACTTGCTCGAGATTCGATCGTCAGTATCCGCATACCTATTTCAATCTCGTTTACCGGCAAGTCTCTTTACTCATTCCGTAATACAAGATCCCGCAACTTACACTAAGTTACATTGCTTGCAAGGCTTGTGTGTGATGTTGTATTACCGAGTGGGCCCCGAGATACCTCTCCGTCACACGGAGTGATAAATCCCAGTCTTGATCCATACTAACTCAACTAACACCTTCGGAGACACCTGTAGAGCATCTTTATAGTCACCCAGTTACGTTGCGACGTTTGACACACACAAAGCATTCCTCCGGTGTCAGTGAGTTATATGATCTCATGGTCACAGGAATAAATACATGACACGCAGAAAACAGTAGCAACAAAATGACACGATCAACATGCTACGTCTATTAGTTTGGGTCTAGTCCATCACGTGATTCTCCCAATGACGTGATCCAGTTATCAAGCAACAACACCTTGTTCATAATCAGAAGACACTGACTATCGTTGACTAACTGGCTAGCCAACTAGAGGCATGCTAGGGACGGTGTTTTGTCTATGTATCCACACATGTAAATGAGTCTTCATTCAATACAATTATAGCATGGATAATAAACTATTATCTTGATACAGGAATTATAATAATAACTATACATTTATTATTGCCTCTAGGGCATAATTCCAACAGTCTCCCACTTGCACTAGAGTCAATAATCCAGCCCTCACATCACCATGTGAATTACATTGTAATAAATCTAACACCCATACAGTTCTGGTGTCGATCATGTTTTGGCCGTGGAAGAGGTTTAGTCAGCGGGTCTGCTACATTCAGATCCGTGTGCACTTTGCATATATTTACGTCCTCTTCCTTGACGTAGTCGCGGATGAGGTTGAAGTGTCGTTTGATGTGTCTGGTCTTCTTGTGAAACAGTGGTTCCTTTGCTAAGGCAATGGCACCAGTGTTGTCACAGAACAAGGTTATTGGATCCAGTGCACTTGGCACCACTCCAAGATCCGTCATAAACTGCTTCATCCAGACACCCTCCTTAGCCGCCTCCTAGGCAGCCATGTACTCCGCTTCACATGTAGAATCTGCTACGACGCTTTGCTTGGAACTGCACCAGCTTACTGCACCCCCATTAAGAATAAATACGTATCCGGTTTGCGACTTAGAGTCGTCCGGATCTGTGTCAAAGCTTGCATCGACGTAACCTTTTACGGCGAGCTCTTCGTCACCTCCATACACGAGAAACATCTCCTTAGTCCTTTTCAGGTACTTCAGGATATTCTTGACCGCTGTCCAGTGATCCACTCCTGGATTACTCTGGAACCTACCTGTCATACTTATGGCCAGGCTAACATCCGGTCTAGTGCACAGCATCGCATACATGATAGAACCTATGGCTGAAGCATAGGGGACGGAGCGCATATGCTCTCTATCTTCATCAGTTGCTGGGCACTGAGTCTTACTCAATCTCGTACCTTGTAAAACTGGCAAGAACCCTTTCTTGGACTGTTCCATTTTGAACCTTTTCAAAACTTTATCAAGGTATGTGCTTTGTGAAAGTCCTATCAGGCGTTTTGATCTATTCCTATAGATCTTAATGCCTAGAATGTAAGCAGCTTCTCCTAGGTCCTTCATAGAGAAACTTTTATTCAAGTAACCTTTTATGCTCTCCAAAAGCTCCACGTCGTTTCCAATCAGTAATATGTCATCCACATATAATATTAGAAATGCCACAGAGCTCCCACTCACTTTCTTGTAAATACAAGATTCTCCAACCACTTGTATAAACCCAAATGCTTTGATCACCTCATCAAAGCGTTTGTTCCAACTCCGAGATGCTTGCACCAGTCCATAAATGGATCGCTGGAGCTTGCACACCTTGTTAGCAATCTTAGGATCGACAAAACCTTCAGGCTGCATCATATACAACTCTTCCTTAAGGAAACCGTTAAGGAACACCGTTTTGACATCCATCTACCAGATTTCATAATCGAAAAATGCAGCTATTGCTAACATGATTCTGACGGACTTAAGCATCGCCACGGGTGAGAAAGTCTCATCGTAGTCAATTCCTGGAACTTGTGAAAAACCCTTTGCCACAAGTCGAGCTTTAAAAACGGTCACATTACCGTCAGCGTCCGTCTTCTTCTTAAAGATCCATTTGTTCTGAATAGCCTTGCGTCCCTCAGGTAGTATCTCCAAAGTCCACACTTTGTTCTCATACATCGATCCTATCTCGGATTTCATGGCTTCTAGCCATTTGTTGGAATCTGGGCCCACCATTGCTTCTTCATAATTTGCAGGTTCATTGTTGTCTAACAACATGATTGATAAGACGGGATTACCGTACCACTCTGGAGCAGCGCGTGATCTCGTCGACCTGCGTGGTTCAACAGAAACTTGAACTGGAGTTTCATGATCATCATCATTAACTTCCTCCTCAACCGGCGTCGCAACGACAGAGGTTTCCCCTTGCCCTGCGCCACCATCCAGAGGGATGAGAGGTTCGACAACCTTGTCAAGTTCTATCTTCCTCCCACTCAATTTTCTCGAGAGAAACTCCTTCTCGAGAAAAGCTCCGTTTTTAGCAACAAACACTTTGCCCTCGGATTTGAGATAGAAGGTGTACCCAACTGTTTCTTTTGGGTAACCTATGAAGACGCACTTTTCCGCTTTGGGTTCCAGCTTTTCAGGCTGAAGCTTTTTGACATAAGCATCACATCCCCAAACATTAAGAAACGACAACTTTGGCCTTTTGCCATACCACAGTTCGTATGGTGTCGTCTCAACGGATTTTGATGGTGCCCTATTTAAAGTGAATGCAGCTGTTTCTAATGCATAACCCCAAAACGATAACGGCAAATCAGTAAGAGACATCATAGATCGCACCATCTCTAACAAAGTACGATTACGACGTTCGGACACACCATTACGCTGTGGTGTTCCAGGCGGTGTTAACTGTGAAACAATTCCACATTGTCTTAAGTGAGCACCAAACTCGAAACTCAGATATTCACCCCCACGATCAGACCGTAGGAACTTGATCTTCTTGTTACGATGATTTTCCACTTCACTCTGAAATTGCTTGAACTTTTCAAATGTTTCAGACTTGTGCTTCATCAAGTAGACATAACCATATCTACTCAAATCGTCAGTGAAGGTGAGAAAATAACGATATCCGCCGCGTGCCTCTATGCTCATTGGACCACACACATCGGTATGTATGATTTCCAACAAGTCACTTGCACGCTCCATTGTTCCGGAGAACGGAGTTTTAGTCATCTTGCCCATGAGGCATGGTTCGCACGTGTCAAGTGACTCCAAAAGTCCATCAGCATGGAGTTTCTTCATGCGCTTTACACCAATATGACCTAAACGGCAGTGCCACAGAAATATGGCGCTATCATTGTTTACTCTAACTCTTTTGGTCTCAATGTTATGTATATGCGTATCGCTACCAAGATTCAATATGAACAATCCTCTCACATTCGGTGCATGACCATAAAAGATGTTACTCATAGAAATAGAACAACCATTATTCTCAGACTTAAAAGAGTAACCGTCTCGCAATAAACAAGATCCAGATATAATGTTCATGCTCAACGCAGGCACTAAATAACAATGATTTAAGTTCATCACTAATCCCGATGGTAGCTGAAGTGACACTGTGCCGACGGCGATTGCGTCAACCTTGGAACCGTTTCCTACGCGCATCGTCACTTCGTCTTTCGCCAGCCTTCGTCTATTCCGCAGTTCCTGGTTCGAGTTGCAAATATGAGCAACAGAACCGTTATCGAATACCCACGCACTACTACGAGAGCCAGTCAAGTACACATCAATAACATGTATATCAAATATACCTGATTTTTCTTTGCCCGCCTTCTTATCTGCCAGATACTTGGGGCAATTGAGCTTCCAGTGACCCATACCCTTGCAATAGAAGCACTCTGTTTCAGGCTTAGGTCCAGCCTTGGGTTTCTTCGGCGGATTGGCAACAGGTTTGCCGTTCTTCTTCGAATTGCCCTTCTTGCCTTTGCCGTTTCTCTTGAAACTAGTGGTCTTGCTCACCATCAACACTTGATGCTCTTTACGGAGTTCAGACTCTGCGACTTTCAGCATCGCAAACAACTCGCCGGGAGACTTGTTCATCCCTTGCATGTTGTAGTTCAACACAAAGCCCTTATAGCTTGGCGGCAGTGATTGAAGGATTCTGTCAGTGATAGCTTCTTGCGGGAGTTCAATCCCCAGTTCAGCTAGACGGTTTGAGTACCCACACATTTTGAGCACATGTTCACTGACAGACGAGTTTTCCTCCATCTTGCAAGCATAGAATTTATCAGAGGTCTCATACCTCTCGATCCGGGCGTTCTTCTGAAAGATAAACTCCAACTCCTGGAACATCTCAAATGCTCCATGATGCTAAAAGCGACGTTGAAGTCCCGGTTCTAAGCCATACAAGACTACACATTGAACTATTGAGTAGTCCTCCGTACGTGCTAACCAAGCGTTCTTAACATCCTGATCAGCCGTAGCGGGTGGTTCATCTCCCAGCGCAGCATTAAGGACATAATCCTTCTTCCCAGCTTGTAAGATTAGCTTAAGATTACGAGCCCAGTCTACAAAGTTGCTTCCATCATCTTTCAACTTAGCTTTCTCTAGGAACGTATTAAAATTCAGGATGACTGTCGCGTGAGCCATGATCTACAACACAAATATATTCAAAGTGGACTTAGACTATGTTCAAGATAATTAGAGTTCAACTTAATCAAATTATATGCTAAACTCCCACTCAAAAAGTACATCTCTCTAGTCATTTGAGTGGTTCATGATCCACTTACACTATCCCAAGTCCGATCATCACGTGAGTCGAGAGTAGTTTCAGTGGTAAGCATCCCTATGCTAATCATATCAACTATATGATTCATGATCGACCTTTCGGTCTCATGTGTTCCGAGGCCATGTCTGCACATGCTAGGCTCGTTAAGCTTAACCCGAGTGTTCCGCGTGCGCAACTGTTTTGCACCCGTTGTATGTGAACGTTGAGTCTATCACACCCGATCATCACGTGGTGTCTCGACACGACGAACTGTAGCAACGGTGCACAGTCGGGGAGAACACAATTTCGTCTTGAAATTTTAGTGAGAGATCACCTCATAATGCTACCGTCGTTCTAAGCAAAATAAGGTGCATAAAAGGATTAACATCACATGCAATTCATAAGTGACATGATATGGCCATCATCACGTGCTTCTTGATCTCCATCACCAAAGCACCGGCACGATCTTCTTGTCACCGGCGCCACACCATGATCATCCATCAACGTGTTGCCATCGGGGTTGTCGTGCTACTTATGCTATTACTACTAAAGCTACATCCTAGCAAAATAGTAAACGCATCTGCAAGCACAAACGTTAGTACAAAGACAACCCTATGGCTCCTGCCGGTTGCCGTACCATCGACGTGCAAGTCGATATTTCTATTACAACATGATCATCTCATACATCCAATATGTCACATCACATCGTTGGCCATATCACATCACAATCATACGCTGCAAAAACAAGTTAGACGTCCTCTAATTTTGTTGTTCCATGTTTTACGTGGTGACCAAGGGTATCTAGTAGGATCGCATCTTACTTAGACAAACACCACAACGGAGATCTATGAGTTGCTATTTAACCTCATCCAAGGACCTCCTCGGTCAAATCCGATTCAACTAAAGTTGGAGAAACCGTCACTTGCCAGTCATCTTTGAGCAAAGGGGGTTACTCGTAACGATGAAACCAGTCTCTCGTAAGCGTACGAGTAATGTCGGTCCAAGCCGCTTCAATCCAACAATACCGCGGAATCAAGAAAAGACTAAGGAGGGCAGAAAAACGCACATCACCGCCCACAAAAACTTTTGTGTTCTACTCGAGAAGACATCTACGCATGAACCTAGCTCATGATGCCACTGTTGGTGAACATCGCATGGGAAACAAAAATTTTCCTACGCGCACGAAGACCTATCATGGTGATGTCCATCTACGAGAGAGGATGAGTGATCTACATACCCTTGTAGACCGTACAGCAGAAGCGTTTAGAGAACGCGGTTGATGTAGTGGAATGTCCTCACGTCCCTCGATCCGCCCCGCGATCAGTCCCGCGATCAGTCCCACGATCTAGTACCGAACGGACGGCACCTCCGCGTTCAGCACACGTACAGCTCGACGATGATCTCGGCCTTCTTGATCCAGCAAGAGAGACGGAGAGGTAGAAGAGTTCTCCGGCAGCGTGACGGCGCTCCGGAGGTTGGTGATGATCTTGTCTCAGCAGGGCTCCGCCCGAGCTCCGTAGAAACGCGATCTAGAGGAAAAACTATGGAGGTATGTGGTCGGGCTGCCGTGGGAAAGTCATCTCAAATCAGCCCTAATTGCTCCATATATATAGGAGGAGGGAGGGGGGGCCTTGCCTTGGGGTCCAAGAACCCCCAAGGAGTCGACCGAGCCAAGGGGGAGGACTCTCCCCCCCCCAAACCGAGTTGGACTAGTTTGGTGGGAGGGAGTCCTCCTCCCTTCCCACCTCCTCCCTCTTTTTCTTTCTTTTCCTTTGATTTCTTATCCTTGGCTCATAGGCCCCTTTGGGGCTGTCCCACCAGCCCACTAAGGGCTGGTGTGTCTCCCCAAAGCCTATTGGCTTCCCCGGGGTGGGTTGCCCCCCCCCCCCCGGTGAACTCCCGGAACCCATTCGTCATTTCCGGCACATTCCCGGTAACTCCGAAAACCTTCCAGTAATCAAATGAGGTCATCCTATATATCAATCTTCGTTTCCGGACTATTCCGGAAACCCTCGTGACGTCCGTGATCTCATCCGGGACTCCAAACAACATTTGGTAACCAACCATATAACTCAAATACGTATAAAACAACGCCGAACCTTAAGTGTGCAGACCCTGCGGGTTCGAGAACTATGTAGACATGACCCGAGAGACTCCTCGGTCAATATCCAATAGCGGGACCTGGATGCCCATATTGGATCCTACATATTCTACGAAGATCTTATCGTTTGAACCTCAGTGCCAAGGATTCGTATAATCCCGTACGTCATTCCCTTTGTCCTTCGGTATGTTACTTGCCCGAGATTCGATCGTCAGTATCCGCATACCTATTTCAATCTCGTTTACCGGCAAGTCTCTTTACTCGTTCCGTAATACAAGATCCCGCAACTTACACTAAGTTACATTGCTTGCAAGGCTTGTGTGTGATGTTGTATTACCGAGTGGGCCCCGAGATACCTCTCCGTCACACGGAGTGACAAATCCCAGTCTTGATCCATACTAACTCAACTAACACCTTCGGAGACACCTGTAGAGCATCTTTATAGTCACCCAGTTACGTTGCGACGTTTGACACACACAAAGCATTCCTCCGGTGTCAGTGAGTTATATTATCTCATGGTCACAGGAATAAATACTTGACACGCAGAAAACAGTAGCAACAAAATGACACGATCAACATGCTACGTCTATTAGTTTGGGTCTAGTCCATCACGTGATTCTCCCAATGACGTGATCCAGTTATCAAGCAACAACACCTTGTTCATAATCAGAAGACACTGACTATCATTGACTAACTGGCTAGCCAACTCGAGGCATGCTAGGGACGGTGTTTTGTCTATGTATCCACACATGTAAATGAGTCTTCATTCAATACAATTATAGCATGGATAATAAACTATTATCTTGATACAGGAATTATAATAATAACTATACATTTATTATTGCCTCTAGGGCATAATTCCAACATGTACATGATGGATACTATAGGATAGAGCCCGTGCGATCCTATCCACGAAAATATCGGACGAAATCTCTGTCATGAATTTGTTCCGTCTTGTTCCGTAAGCCTCATCCTTTGTTGTGTTGGAGTATGGTTATTCGAGTTGCTTCGATGTCAAATGGTGATTTCATATCTTTCCAAGAGTTGTTCTCATATTTCTATGGGAATGCTAATTAATTCTTTTGCTCAATCAAGTTGTCTTATCAATTCTTTTCAACCGGAGTCGTCATATCAATTCTTTTCCACCCGGTGTGCTTCTCTTCAAGTGAATTCAATCATTTCCAATTTTGCACGTTTCTTTCCGGAGTTCATCTCATCTGTCCCAAGTTGTATTTGTTTTCCCCTCCCGCCCGCCCTTTTCTTCAGTGATTGAATTATCATCCAAGTGCATTTCAATTCATTGATGCTTCCGCTGTCTTTTCTTTTCTCTCTTATCCGGTGATTCATTGTGAAGATGCTCACTGTTAAGTTCATCATTTTTCATTCTTTTTCTCTTTTATGGTGAATTCATTTAAAGCTATCCGTGTTCATCACATCCTTTTCATCCTTTAAATTCTTTCCCATGTTGAAAATTCTTATCAATTCTTTCTTGTTTTTTCATCCATCTCTATTCTATCGAGAGTGTTGAAGATATCTCAAAATTTCTTGTTTTCAAACCTTTCAATTATTTTGAGGGTCTCACCTCTTCAAGTTTTCATTTGTCCAGTGCAATATCTCTCTTCCTAATCAATTGTTTCAATGGTGGTTTCCTTGAGTGGGCCCATAACCCACAGGTTTTCCGAGGATCTTTCCTGGATCTTCTAATCTTTTCCCGGAGATCGCTAATTCTTTTCAATTATGGCGTAAGTATGAATTTCATCAGTCATATTCCTTTTCCAAGATTACTTCAAAATTAATTCTCATCTTTGGCTCAACCTTTCATTCTTCATTATTCCGTAGTGTCTCAGTTATTCTTGGTGGTGTTCTCCTCATCATTTTCAGCTTGGAAGACCGAAGAAGTGTTACTCTCAAATCTTGTCCATTTTTTGAAGATTGTCATCTCAGCTTCGTGCTCTTATAAATTTTTTCCAATCATGAGAAATCCCTTTCTTGCAATCCGGTGCATTTTAGATTCATTTCATTCTCGATCCTCCGAAGGTCATCATTTCAGAAGATTTCTTCGTTCTCAGCTTTCAGCTTTCAGTCTCAAATTCTTCTCAATTTTTGTCTCTTTGTCTGTCTCTCAATTATTCTGGTGCCTCATTCAAGTTTTCTCTTATGTGGCTCAAGGTCTCTTCATTCTCAATGTGTTCTTCAAGACTCTTGTTGGAGAACCTCAAGTATTCTTGGTCTTGCATTTCAAAGTGCAATTCTTCCTCCTTTATCCTTTGAGGTGGTATTATAGAATTCTTGTTAGTGGAGGAGTCTCGAAGAGAATATATTTAAAGAATGAGATATTTGAACCCACCAATTCTTTGATCATGAAATATTTTTCAACCGATCTTTGCTTCCATTGAGCTAGCTTGGTTTGGATTTCACCTAAAGATTTTCATAAGGATTGTTGCTATTATGGTGATTATCAAGGACCCAAGTTCTCTATGTATCCTCTTGGTGTAAGAAGTTTTTCCTTTCTTGTAGCATCCAATCAATCCTTGTTTCTGTTAGTGGCTGGTTGTCACCTCATTATTTTGGGATGGTTTTCATAAGTCCACTACAAGTGTGTTCTTTCCGTTGTTGGTTTTCCAACACCTCCGTTCAATTCTTCTTGCAAGGATGATTGCCAAACAGACTCTGATTATTGCAAGAAGAATTTATCGTCGGACGTTTTTTCGGTGTTTTAAATCTCGTTGCCAGGCGCAAAACCCCATATACACAACCACTAAGCCACCTAGCCTAAACCCGCCATAGGGGCCCTCCGATCGTGATCATGCGGTTGGAATCGGTGCAAAAAAAACCTGTAAACCTAGTCCCCATTCCCTACTTAATAACCCCCTACCTAATTTTGACCCAAACCCTAATTCCCCTCGATCCCCGTGCCATCCAGCCTCAGCCGCCGACAGCCTCCTCCCACCTCGAGCCAGGCCCGCCCGGGCCCGAGGGAGGCCCGCTCGAGCCCTTCCAAGCCCGCGTGAGCTAGCTCCCGCAACCAGCCGCAGCCCCATGGCGGCCCTACGCCGCGCCTGATCCCGTAGACTCCTCGCGTTGACCTCCCTCCAGCCACCCCGATCTACTCCGCCCCTGCCCGTGTTCATCAGCCACCACCGGGATTGGAGCCTCCGCCGGCCCGATCCAACTGTCCCATGGCCGACCCGCCTCCTCCCATCGCCTTTACCCTACAGCAGCTCGTCGGAGCCCCAACCCCGCCGGATCTGGCCAGTTCCGGGGCCGCCCTCATCGGATCCACTGCTGCTAAGCCCCGCCGTGGCCCTGCGTCCCGTGTCAGCCGACCGGAGGTGCGCGCCGCCGTGATCTCCTCTGCCTCGTCCCGATCGGGATCGGGCAGGGAGACCGAGTCTCGTCCGCCTTGCCCCAGTGCACCAGGTGGGCCGGCCCAGCTCCCTGCGTTGGCCCTTCAGCCTCGCTCCGTCACGGCCCAGCTCCAGCTCGCCCGACCCAGTCAACCTCTCCTCCGAGCCGGCCTACGGCCATTGGGTGAGTCCGCTAGCCCCTTATTATATTGCACTCGAGGTGCATAATAGTTATGTAGCGCCTCGGTGGATTGTTGGGCCAACTAGTTTCGGCCCTTTTTTTAGGATCGGGGATTTAATTTATTTTTCACAAAAAAACATATTTCCAAACGCCCATTGTTTTGTAACCATGCGTCGGATCAAGAAAAATTATATATGTATACGTGTATAATTTCGCGTAGAATAATATTTTCGAACTTTCATGCATGTGATTTCTCTCTCCTTTGCGGATATGCCCTTCGTAAATATCCCATTTCAAAAATCGAAACAATCGGGACTTTTCGGAGATTGGATGCAGTTACTTGACTCCTGTGGAATTCCATTAACACGAGTCTTTCTCTTTTGATGTCGCAAAGTTGAAACCAAGAAATATCTGTTACGTTCCTGATGTTTCCGAACACCACCAGTCCATCCAATTCCCTAAACTTCAATCAAATCAAGAAGAAACTAAAGAAACCACGACGTATTCTTTTGATAATTCTCTAGTTGTATTCAAGCAAGAGTCCTCGGCACTCTCTTTTTTTCTTTTTCTTTTTCTTCCCCTTCGAGGAGTATGCCTGCGTGTTTCGACGAGAACACCGAAAAAACCTAATTCAGCTCCCTGTTTGTATCCTTTGAGCGCACGCCCATTAAGTAGCGATCAAATTTCCTTTCCGTGCTTTGACCATGTCGGTTTTCAAGGTGGTCAAAGTAGGAGTTGCAGGTACTATTTATGATGTTCCTGGGATTGTAGCCAGGGATCGTCAACAAACCTTAGCTATTCGTTGGATCCTTGGAGCACGCTTCTATATTGGAAAACACTGTGTTTGAGCTTCTGAAAAGAAATGAAGCTGTTACCTGCATTCCAGGGACCCGAGAATGCCAGTATTAGCACGATATCAATGTACTACCTATACTTCCTTTATCTCAATTCACGATTCCAAATTACTCCTTTCTGGCCAAGAAGAGAGGGTTGTCCCCCAAATTGAAAGGAGAACTGATGGACTCGGAACCTCCTTCGCCTGAGATCTCCTTTGTCAAAGAAGACAGAAAAAAGTTCGGTAATCTTCTCCCTTTGGAAGATTTTGGAATAATATGAATTGATTTTTCAAAAAAGAATTCCAATTATTTAATCTATCATGCAAAATACCCCCAATATTCAATCCAAGGAAAGTGAACCTCTAATTAAGATAACATCCGCCATCGTTGCCTGATTTTATTGGTAATGATGCAGCGTCTATCTTTTTGATCAGAGGTTGAATCGATCATCAGAAGAAGAATTAGGGGACAAGGTGTTTCCTTCCTTCGCAATACCCGGCCAGGGCAATGTAGCTATCCCAATAAGATATGAAAGCTGGACCTGACCTTACGCTGAAAAACAGCACTTGTTGGCTCTGCGTCAAAGTGAACTGACCGGGGGGCAGCCATGAAAGGCCACTGCCGATAAGCAAATTAATGTGACTTGTGAGGTACAACAATTATTAGGAAATAATCGAGGCGCAGTGAACTGGTTTTCTAAAAAGATTGGAAGATCCGGCCAAAGAAGGTGAATTGGGTGGAAGGACAGTCGTTAATGTGGAGTCAGGACGGGCGTGAGGCAAGAAGTGGAGGGGTCCCCAGGAGTGTTTCGATATCAGCAAGCACGTATGCTTGCATATTCGTCCATAGGGCAAATCGATCATGAATTAGTAACTGCATCCAATCTCTGAAAAGTCCCGATTGTTTCGATGTTCGACGAGTTCTGATTTTCCTAGGTCTAATAAACTTTTTAACGTGTTGTTTGAATTGGTTTGCATGACAACGTGTTAAAAATGGTTTAGGTCGTAGTTATTTAATCGTAGCTCCGTTGGAGATGAGCTGTATATGTAAATGGACTAGAACGACGAGTAGAATCACGTGAACCACTTTTTTTTGCCGTTTAACAAACATAAAATGTGATTAGGACATATCTGAACAGATTACAAAGTTAACGCGTGGGGTCGTTTCGGAGATTCTATATGTCATTTCCGGCCTCATTTAAAATGCCTAGATAGGTAGATTATTTGTGCTTCACCCCTTGACATGTTTAACAACATTTAATATTGTCGTGTAAATAAATGGGAGTGAACTAAATAATTTAATGTGGAGTTTGTCAATATGCAACTCGTTGCATATTGAGCTTCACTTAATGTGTAGTGTTTGATTGTGTGAATTGTCATGCCATGCCTAGCATATTTGAAACTGATCATGCATCATATGTGAATTGCATCATGTCGTGCATGTGCCGTGGTGAATAATGTGTGTTGATTCTTGTTTCTGTTTTGCTTCGTCTCGATAGAGTCCGAACCGCTTCGAAGTGTGAGAATTCATTCGAGTACGTCGGTTCGTCTGCTCCTATGCTTGCCTCTCTACATATTAAGTGAAAATAGAGTAATGCTTGGACAACAATGACATGACGTAGACAAAGTAAACTCAATTAATATGAATAAACCCCATCGTTTTATCCTTAGTAGCAGCAACACAAAGACGCATCTTGTCCCCTTCTGCCACTTGGATATAGAAATTCGCCAGGTTGAACCTACTACAATGCACCACTCCCAATTGAGGAAATATTAATCTAGTTAGCCAAACTATCTCAATTGATCGGAGAGCATTACGAAGTTATGATGATCATGAAATTAAGAACCATAATAATTAGAGGTTACTCAAATACTTTTCATGAATAATCTGACCATAAACCCACAATTCATTGCATCCCAACAAACAAACCATACATAGTGATTACATTGGATAGATCAAAGCGAAGATGCAATGAACATGGTATTGAAGATCATAAGAGAGAGAGAGAGAGATTGCCATCTAGGTACTGCCTACGGACCCGTAGGTCTGTGGTGAACTACTCACACATCATGGTGAGGGCAGCAAGGTTGATGTAGAGGCCCTCCGTGATTGATGTCCCCTCCGACAGGTCGCCGAAACATAGGTTTAGATGCCCTCCCATCGGAACAGAGACTTGCCGCGGCGGAAAATGTGTTTTGGGAGTGCTCTTAGGGTTTTCAGAATATTTATGAATTTATAGGCTAGAGAGGGATGTTAGGAGGCATCCACGGGGGCCACAAGCCATCAGGACGCGGCCAAGCCCCGAGCCGCACCCTGTTGGCTTGTGCCTCCCTCGTGCGGCCTCTCGTCCAGTTCCGATGCTTGTAGGTCTTCATATAGTCCTGAAAAAAATCATATTAAAGTTTCGTGGCATTTGGACTTCGTTTGGTAGGGTAAACCTACAAAGCAAAAAAACAAGCATAAAACAGGAACTGGCACTAGGCACTGGGTCAATAGGTTAGTGCTCAAAAATATTATAAATTGGTATGTAAATGCCCCAAAAGTATCCTAGAATGATAATATATCAGCATGGAACAATCAAAAGTTATAGATACGTTGGAGACATATCAGAGCACCCTAGACGGAAGAGATCACCTCGGAGCCACATTCCATTGTGGTGAAGCTCTGTGGTTTTGTTGGGAGCCTCCAATTGAGTTGTGGAGAGAGCCCCAACCTTGTTTGTAAAGGTCCGGTTGCCTTAGTGGCATCTTGGGGAGAATACGGCGGCCTTAGTGGCATCTTGGGGAGCATTGTTCCTCCACACCGCTCCAACGGAGACGTACTTCCCCTCAAAGGGAAAGAACTTCTGAAACATATCCTCGTCTTTAGCGGTTCCACTTGTGGTTATTTCTTACCTTTACTTGTATTTACATCTTGCTTATTATTATTGTTGTTAGCATCATATAGGTTGCCCACCTAGTTGCATATCTAGACAACCTATTTGTTGCTAAACCTAATTTGTTTAAAGAAAAGTTTTAATTTTGTTAGTTGTCTATTCACCCCCCCCCCCTCTAGTCAAACATATAGATCCTTTCAATTGGTATCAAAGCATCTTCTCTTTATTAAGGGTTTCACCACTCAAAGAGTATGGTTCTCGACGGGGATCGGGATGAGGAGGTGCCCGAGGAAATTGCTGCGAACTCGGTCACCTGAGAGGAATTAAATGAGGTCATGTCCACATTTAAATCCTGAGTGGCTATCGAAGTCAAGAACATGCTGAAGGATTTCCTTGATATTTACAAACCGCCTACCGACCCATTGTTGGTGGCTAATCACACAACTTCGGATACGGAGGCAATTCCGAAAAGGAAAATGCTAGTAGTGAAAAGGATAAAACGCCTCAAGGAACGAGTGGGGCAAATGCCTTTGCCTCTGTTACTCCTCCCATGGTCTATGGACGACCGGTCCACCCACCGCATATTATTAATCTACGCCCTCCACCAAAGCTTGTTACGAATGATTTTGCTAACTAGGTTTTTTGTATCAAGTCTCATTTGAACCACAACTCAACACAACTTTGGAGAATCATTGAGTAGGGGTACTACCCGCATGATCTAAGAAACCTCACGCTAAGAGAAGAGGCCGACAATCAGCTCAATCACTCCGCCTTGTTCATTCTTCAAGCAGTTGTACCTATTGAAGACCTTCCTCACTTGCGTCCCTTCATTCGTGCCAAAGATTGTCGGGAGCACATCATCTCCATGTACAAGGGAAGCTCTAGCATTTGACGGTCCAACTATGAAGTGGTTCTTGATGAGGCCAATGAATTTGCTATGATCGAGGATGAGGACCCTCATGAACTTTATCGAAGAGCTACAACTCTTGTTGCTGCTCTTCAGGATCATGGAAGCAAAGATGTGGATGACACTTGGATTAAGCGTAAGTTTCTCTAGGCCATCATGCCTTTCAACAAGTCCATGTCCTCTGTCATCCGTCAAAGGCCGAACTTTCATTCCTTTTCCTCAAGTTATGTGTTGGATGAGCTTATTGCCATGAACATTTTGAACAAGACCACTAACAATGCTCTAGCCTGGGTTCAGCGGTCAAGAAAATACTCCCCCAACCTTGCATTGAAGGCCAAGGCTGCTTTGAAGGAATATGAGGAAGAAGAAGAACAAACTTATCCTGAAGACACCAAGTATGCTTACCACGAGCACATGGCTCTTGCATCAAGGCAGTTTTGGGGCAACAAGAAAAACTCAAGGCCCAACTTCTCCAAGAACAACTCAAATGGGTCCAAGGGAAAGCAATGCATGAGAACTTGCTAAAATTGTGGCAATGTGAGTCACTTTGTGGCAGATTGTCCTTATGAGCAGAGGGAAGACAATGGTGGCAAGCTCATTCGCAAAGACAAGACCAAGTCCTTCCCAAACAAGAACAACATCCCCAAGAAGATGCCTCAAAAGGTGTTGGTGGCTCAAGAAGAGTACCTCTCCGATGAGGATGATGGCGATGAGACAAGTGGTGAAGCGATGGGAATGGCCATGGTGGCCATTGCATCCTCTTCTCCAAGCAAGGTGTCTCTATTCAAGGCCCCCAACAAGAACCGCATTGCCAAGTGCCTGATGGCCAAGGCATCCAACAAGGTAACCTTTAACGCTCAAACTACCAACATCAAAGCTACCATTTCCACTACCATGGATAGCGGAGATGAAAAGGAAGAGGTAGAGGAGGAGGAAAATTCCTTTGGTAAATTCATGAGAAAAATCAAGGGTAAATCCAAGAAGCATTTTGTTGCTCTCTTGGAACAACTCGGAGAGGCTAATGACCTCGTTGAATCTCATGAAGAAACTATCTCTACATTACAAGGTCATAGTTGTGACTATGCAGATGATATTGCGAGTCTCTTTATTGCTCTTGAAAAAGATCAAGGACTTCGTTTGACTCTTGAGGAGTCACATAACGATGACCTTGCTAAGTTAAAGAAAGATCTTGATCATGCTCTTGTTCTTACCCGTGTACTTCAATCTGAAAAGAGTGCACTTGGGCTTGATCATGTTAGAGTCCAGGAAGAGCTTGCAACACTTGGCAAGGCTCACAGGGCCTTAAGGGTGCTCAGGTCTCTTTAAAAGAGTCTCATGCTCAACTCCAAGTAAAACTCACTAAGGAAATAGCCACTTGCTCTCCATTTGTTTTAATTGATAATGTCCATGCTACTAGCCCCTATTGTGAGCATGCACATCTTGTGGAGGAGAACTCCAAATTAAAAGAGCAGCTTGAGAAAGGCCTTGTGACATGTATCCAAGGTGAAAATAATCTTAATGATCTTTTGAGCAGTCATAAGGAAGTGGTTGCAAAGGAAGGAGTTGGGTTTGCACCCAAGTCCATGAAGAAGAAGACCAAGCAACCTCCCCAGCTTATGGAAACCTTTGTTAAATCAGGGGAGGGTACTCATGAGAAGAAAAAGGACCAATATAAGGGTGGTAATGCCATGAAGGGCAATACCCCTCTACCCAACACAGCCGACGACTTTAACCACTCTTATGTTTTGTGCCGTGCTAGTGATGGGAATGTCTTTGCTAAGTTTGTTGGTTCTTATGATGAGTACATTGAATGGTATATTTGGGTTCCAAGACCCTTGTTACTCCGTCCATATCAGTTTACAAGTCCGGCACATGTACCTAGGTCGTCAATTTGACCAACTTAATGAGAGGCATATATAACAAAAAATATATCATTAGACACTTTAGATGTTCTATTTTCTAATGATATAATTTTTATGTTAAACAATATATTTTATATAAGTCAAATTGACGATCTAGGTACACATGCATGCCTTCTAAACTGTGACGGAGGGAGTACTAACCCGAGAGGACCCATTAAAGAATGGGTACCTAAATCCAATCATTGATCTTATGCAGGAGTTTGCTTCTGGTGGGGTGTGCTGGTTGCTTGATAGTGGAGCAACAAATCATATGACCCAAAGAAAGGACTTGGTGGTGGACGTTCACCCCGACCCATCCATCTCCACCCACGTCTCCATTGGTGATGATGCAATTTCAAAGGTATTGGGTCTCGGCAAGGTGGTAATTTCTCCGGAACTTACCATTGAAAAGGTTATGCATGTTGAGACCCTCGCATACAATGTACTTTTTGTTCCTCAACTTGCACTTATGGGCTTTAGTACCTTATTTGGCATTGACTCAGTGGCCCTTTTATGGAGCAAGACTCTTAAAGTAGCCATTGTTGGGCATGTCGAGAATGGTCTCTATGTGGTTAACTTTTCAGAGCGACCAACTAAGGCCACGACTTGCCTAATGGCTAAAGTTGGCGTGGGATGCCTTTGGCATCACCGGTTAGTCCATGTAAATATGAGATCTTTGCAAAGTCTCCTCAAAGGAGATCATGTTCTTGGACTAACAAATGTGAGTGTTGTCAAAGATCGTGCTTCCAGTGCGTGTATTGAAGGAAAGATTCATGAGACAGCTCACCGCCCCACGACTATCATCTACACAAAAAGGACCTTGGAGATCCTCCACATGGATCTCTTCGGTCCTTCATCCTATGATAGTCTTGGGGGAAGAAAGTATTGATTGGTGATAGTGGATGATTACTCAAGATATACCTGGGTATACTTTTTCAAGAGAAAGAGTGAGACTCAACAAATCTTCATCGACTTTGCTAATGAAGCTCAACGCCAATATAATGTAAAGATATTGATGATTAGAAGTGGCAATGGCACCGAGTTCAAGAATTACACCCTAAATGAATTTCTGAGTGATGAAGGAATCAAGCATCAATATTTTGCACCTTACACTCCTCAACAAAATGGTGTGGCGGAAAGGAAGAACTGGAAGTTGATGGATGCGGCAACAACCATGATGGCGGAGTTTAAATCTCCGTATTAATTTTGGGCCGAAGCCATCAACACTGCATGCCATGCATCCAATCGGCTCTACCTTCACAAAGGCTTGAACAAGACTCCATATGATATTCTTACCGGCAACAAGCCCAACCTCAAGTACTTTCGGGTGTTTGGTTGTAAGTGTTTCATTCTTAAGAAAGGTGCTCGTTTGTCTAAATTTGAACCTAGAGCACAAGATGGCTTATTTTTTGGTTATGACTCAAACTCTCGCGCTTAACAAGTCCTCGGGACACATTGAGGAGATGTGTAACATGGAGTTTTATGAGAATAATGGCTCCCAAGTGTAGGAAAGTGGTCTTTGTGATATAGGTGATGAAATTCCTCCCCAATCCATAAGAAAAATGGCATAGGACACTTCCTGCCCATTGAGGAACCCCTTGTGGCTGAAGGAGAAGGACAATGTTCCACTCATGTGGAATCATCACTGACGCAAGACCCACATGCTTCCGAAGAACACTCTGAAGGCCCTTGTCCCCGTGATCCCGATCAAGGAGAAGATCAACCTCAGGATGGTCCTGCACCAAGTGATGTCCTTGATCTAGCTCACCCTCTTAGGATACTCAAGATCAAGAGCAATCTCAAGATCAAGATCAAATTCAAGATCAAGAGCACGCACAAGAACAAAATCAAGCTCAAGATCAAGGGAAAACTCAAAAAGGCAGTAAAAGTCTCAAACAGGCTCCTAAGCTTACCCTTGAGAAGATTCAAGAAATACGTGCTACCAAGACTGCCAAAACGCTAAAAAAATCACATGTGGTCGATAATGTCTATGACAGCTTACAGAGAGGGGTAACCATGCGTCGTCAATTATCAATCTTTAGTGACCATCATGTGTTTGTTTCTTTCATTGAACCACTAAAGGTACAAGAGGCTCTCGAAGACATGGATTGGGTTGAAGCCATGCATGAAGAACTCAACAAGTTCCAACACAAAAAAGTGTGGCGATTGGTGCCAAGACCAAAGGAGAACCACAATGTCATTGGGACAAAGTGGATCTTTAAGATCAAGCAAGATGCGAATGGTGTCGTCACTCAAAACAAGGCAAGATTGGTAGCACAAGGCTACTCCCAAGTCGAGGGAATCGACTATGGTGAAACCTTTGCTCCTATTGCTCGCCTTGAATCTATTCGCATGTTGATTGCATGTGCTTCTCATCATAACTTCAAATTATACCAAATGGATGTGAAGAGCGCATTTCTTAATGGTCCTCTTAAGGAGTTGGTTTATGTCAAGCAACCCTTGGGGTTCGAGGATCCCAAGTTCCCTTATCATGTGTATGTTCTCAATAAGGCACTCTATGGCCTTAAACAAGCCCCACGTGTGTGGTATGAGCACCTTACCGAGATGTTACATGACCGTAGATTTGAAGTTGGGAAAATTGACCCACTCTTTTTACTAAGAAGGTCAAGGGGAGCTTGTTCATATACAAGTTGTATGTTGATGATATTATCTTTGGTTTTCCTAATAAAGCTTTTAATGAAGAATTTGTTGCACTAATGACTAAAGAGTTTGAGATGTCTTGGATGGGAGAGTTGAAGTTTTTCCTTGGATTTGAACTCAAGCAACGAAGTCAAGGAACCTTCATCAATCAAGCAAAATATACTCAAGACATGCTCAAAAGGTTCAAGATGGATGATCTAAATCCGGCCAAGCCCAACACTCCCATGCCTCTCAACTGCCATCTTGACCTCGATCCCAATGGTAAAGTCGTGGATCAAAAGGTATATCGCTCTATGATCAGTTCTCTGCTTTACCTTTGCGTATCTAGACCATATATTATGTTGAGTGTGGGAATTTGTGCATGATTTCAATCAGCACCTAAGGAAAGCCACTATGTGGCAGTCAAGCAAGTCTTTTGATATTTGGCTCATACCCCAAACTTTGGCTTATGGTATCCCAAAGGTGCTTAATTTGATCTCATGGGATATTCGGACTCGGATTGGGCAGGAGATAGTGTGGATAGGAAGTCAACTTTCGGAGGTTTCCAATTCCTTGGTCGCTCTTTGGTAAGTTGGTCTTCAAAGAAACAAAATTGTGTTTCACTCTCGTCCACCGAGGTCAGATATGTAGCTATTGCTAGTTGTTGTGCTCAGTTGCTCTGGATGATGCAAACTTTAAAGGATTGCGGTGTCACTTGTGACAAAGTACCTCTTTATCATGGTAATATTAGTGCTATCTCAATCTCCAACCACCCTATTCAGCATTGCAAGATGAAGCATATTAGTATTCGCCATCATTTCATCCGGGAGCAAATCAAACATGGGGAAATTAATCTCATTTAGATGAACACTGATGATCAAATTGCGGATATTTTCACGAAGCCTTTGAATGAAGCAAGATTTCGCGAGTTAAGGCATGAGCTAAATATCATTGATTTGAGCAATGTACATTGAAATTAGACACATCCCACCACTCTGATCATTCTATTCTCTTTAGATGTAGGCATGAATTTAGGGGGGGTGTGGTTCTCTCAATGAACTGTCCCTCCTCCTATTATGCATAAAACAATAAAATCTTTCACATTTGCCATTTTTTATGGTATTTGTGTCTCGAAGACGAGTTTTGGTCATGGGCCCAAGGTTAAAATCTTCGCGGTGCCATACTAGTTGACTCAAACATAGGTGGCCTCAGCCACCGCCGCCTCCTAGTTAGGTATTTTCCTTTGGTGTTTCTTAAAGTTGCATCTTTTTGGCCCTTTTGTGCTTCTTGTTTGCTGAAGTCTTAGGTGTGAGCATCCTTCACGGTTTGTATTTTTGTGTTTCTTCTCGTTCACCTTGGAGCTTACCCCACCATACTCCTTTGTTTGATCTCTGTCGCAAGCTCTCCTCACCTCGAAACCCTCCCATCTCAAATTGTACACTTTGAATCATTCGTAGTGGTGGCTGTGGTAGGGCCGCTAATCATGAGTTGTCTCGCTCCAGCGGAACAACTGGTGTGATTATGCAGTTAAACCGCTAATTCCCAGTTTGTTCCCGGTCGGTACAACCACTCTTCGGAGTGGTACAACCGGTTGAGGCAACCGGCGCCTAAAGGGAGGGCCAGGACGAAGGGGTACTCATTTTCCCCCTTCATGCCCAACTCCCTCCCTCGATGCCGTAGTCGCTAGCCGTCGTCACCACCTCGCCGGAGTACCTCTGGCACCCCGGATATGCTGCCTCCCTTTGAATTTGCCCCGTGGAGGCCCTTCCTCCCTGACCTCCTCCCATGGATACTGGTAAGGCCCTCTTCCCCTCTTGTTCTTGGATTCTCTCCTTTGGATCCTCTTTCCGTAGGGCATTGCTAGGATCCCGCGCTTTTGGTCAAAACTATTGATAGAAGGAGGTCCCATATGTGCTTCCTATTAGATGTGTTGAGTAGTGTCTAGAATCGTTGGCGTAGGTCTCAGATCCGGATGCACCGGCCTCCCCAAAGCATCGGTACAACCGCTTGCATCTGCGATACAACTGCTCCTGCGGTACAACCGCTGGGGTGACCGGTACAACCGGTCTGCCTGGTTCTTATGCCACAGATACTTAGTTCTTCTCTACATACCTGATTTATTCCTCTTTTGCGATCAATCTTCTCATCTTTTCTGGGTTTCTTTTTGTGTGCTTCTTTGGTGTGTGTCTACAGGTGGTTCTAGCTCTCGTTCTGCTCCTCGAAAGAACACCAAGAAACGTGCTCGCAGGTGTAGGCTCGTTGATGACCCTGAGGAACAGAAAGTTGTGATCCCTACCAATCCCTCTCGCCATGCAAAGTCCTTGGCCGCCAAGCAAAAATCTGCCAAGCTAGTGCACTCCTGGAATTAAGCTGACTGGGAGCGGGTTCGTTTCCAGAATTCATATGAGGTCCCCGTTGCTCCCACCTAGACCACCCCTCAGTTTCGTAATGCGCTTCAGATGCGGATCGTGCTTGAGCTCTATGACCATCACAAGAACAAGTTTGCCAAGCAATGGAAAATTGACATTGAGCACTGGAAGAACAACGTGGACTACTTTGGAGAGGCATATACTCTTTGTGAAGAATTTGACTTGCTCATTCACCAGTTCTATGCCACTGTTCACTTTGGCACTGATGACGCTCACACCCTTACCTTCATGTGTCGTGATGAGCTTTTCAAGGCCCCGTGATGTGCCTTCTGCAATGCACTTGGGTATGATGATATGTGTCTCAATGGGAATGGCGGCATCCGTCCAGATGATCGGGCTAATTCTATGTATAAGGTGAAGCTAGCGCCTTTGTACATTCCCGAGCATGGGATTCCCGGATCCTCTAAGGACGTGGTACCGACATATGATATTTTGCACCGTGTTTTCCGGAATGTTCTCCTGCCCAAGGTTGGAAATCAAGATGAGATCCATGGATACTTTGTTGATCTGCTTGTTGCCATGCGGGATGATGCTGGCTCTGGGGCTACATTTGATGCTTCCAAATGGTTGTGGGAGGAGCTATACTCCACGGTCTTCTACAAATTGGTCCCCAGGTATGCTCCGTTCATCATGTGCTTCCTCAACTCTGTGTGGGCAGTTCGTAGGCCTGGAAAGCCTCTCCCTTCTCCTGAGAACGTCACTGAGCATGAGGTCAAGCAACTCCGGAAGAAGAAGCATCTTGCTCCTTGCTTCCCCAAGGGCATACCTGAGGATGGTTTTGCTACTTCTAGTGACAATGATTTTGAGCTTCCTACAAGAGTCAAGCCATCTTGGCTCTCCAATATCTCAGATAAATTAAAGAAGACCTTCTGCCTCCAACCTTATGTTTAGAAGAAGCTCTATGAAGCCCATGTCAACGAGAAGCTTGCTAGGTGCACACAGAGTCAGATTATGCGAGCTCTCAAGCTTGAGCGAGCCAGTGGTTCTGAGAAGACCATCACCCCTGAGGAGCAGTGGATCCATGGTCATAGCACTTGGACTGATGATGAGGTCTCGGGTCACCCTGCTACCTCCTCTCCTGCTGCTGGTCATGATGAGACTGATAGTGATGATGGTGATGGTGATAATGTGTCTGGTAGTGGTGATTCCAACGATTCTGGCAGATCTAACGAGCTCTACTGAGCACCGGGGCGATAGCATCTCTCTTTTCCTTTTTGGTGTCCTGATGCCAAAGGGGGAGGGAGCTATATCATGACGGGATTTGCATGGGGGCTTTGGTTGTCATATAGTCGTTTCTGTCGTGCTGCTTTCCAGTTGAACTCTTATTTGCTTGTTAGTCGGTCTTGAACCCATCTTATGTGGAGCTATTTGAGTTTCGGTAGAGACTATGTTTATTTTTACCCTTGTCATTCAAGCTCTACTCTTTATCTCGTACATAAGCTCCTTAATGTTATTTCCTCTATGTACCTTGTGGTTGGTCTCTAAAACCAAGGGGGGGGCTCCAATTCATGTTCCTGTCTCATCTGGGGCACACAACGAGGGGGAGCTCCGCTTTTACTTTAGAGACCATCTATGCAAATCGTGTTGTTGTCGTCATCCACCAAAAAGGGGGACATTGTAAGGGCATTCTCGAGCTTAAGTGCTTTGGTGATGATGACAACTCACTATGTTATCTAACTGGGTGTCAAGTATAAAACACAAGACGGTTAGGTATTCCCTCCAAACGGAAAAGATCGAAGACGTGTCCCCTACGTGTTTATTCTTTTTGGTTGTAGGGACCCGTACTATTAAGAGGGAATCCACATTGGAAGTCTATGGGTGAATCAATTCTTCTCACACACTTTTGCACCCATCTTTGAGAGATAGCCCCCTGCTTTCTAACTGACTAGTTGTACCGCTGCCTAGGGCGGTTGTTCCACTCAACCCCTCGGCGGTTGTACCAGCCCAGCACCGGTCCACAACCGGACACGGCTCTGTTTTGCTGCGGTAGTTGGGCGGTGGTGGCCCAATTCTATCACTATATTAGTATAGCCGGTACTACGAGTGTTCCAAGCGGTTGTACCGCTTGGGACTTAGCCACGCCCAGCAGCCGTGGCAGGTGGAACCTCAGGCCAACTCTCTATTTTGGACCTGTTGTTGGGAGGTGGCTGGGTGGTTGTTCTGCTAAATTAGGCAGACCGGTTGTACCGCCCTCACAACTAGTTGTACCGCCGCCGTGTAAAAATGACTATAACGGGTAGAAAGTGGGGGGGGGGGGATATATAAGGAGGGGTTTCTTCCTCCTCCCTCCTATCTCTTACCTCTCTCTCTCCACCATTGATGCACTCAAGCTTTCTTGCTCGATCTATCTCTCTCTAGCCACCCAAACTTGTTGTCTTGCTAGGGATTGATGGAGGAGATCTAAATCTACACTTCCACCAAAGGAAAATTGATTCCCCCAAGTTCTTGTGTGGATTTTGTTACTCTTGGGTGTTTGAGCGCCCTTGATGGAAGAGGTCACCTCGGAGACCCATTCCATTATGGTGAAGCTTCGTGGTTTCGTTGGGAGCCTCCAATTGAGTTGTGGAGAGTGCCCCAACCTTGTTTGTAAAGGTCTGGTTGCCACCTTCAAGGGAACCACTTAGTGGAATCACGACACTTCACATTGTGTGAGGGCGTGAGGAGAATACGGTGCCCTTAGTGGCACCTTGGGGAGCATTGTGCCTCCACACCGCTCCAATGAGGACGTACTTCCCCTCAAAGGGAAGGAACTTCAGAAACACATCCTCATCTTCATCGATTCCACTTGTGGTTATTTCTTATCTTTACTTGTATTTATACCTTGCTTATTATTGTTGTTGTTAGCATCATATAGGTTGCTACTTAGTTTCATATCTAGACAACCTATTTGTTGCTAAACCTAATTTGTTTAAGGAAAAGTTTAAAATTTGTTAGTTGCCTATTCATCCCCCCTCTAGTCAACCATATCGATTCTTTCAATAGGGGAGTATAAGTAGGGTCTACGTTCATGCATTTAAAGGATTGGTAATATATATATATATATATTTTTAAAAGTATTGGTGTGTATGAGTGCTATGTTTTTAAAACGGCGGCGAAACAGTATCATGGAAGTGTTTAAGGGAAAGAAAAATAAAATTATGGACTTATCTTGGGTTTCAAGGCATACTTTTACGCTTTGCGGAATCAAACGACTGCTTGAGAATGACAATACGGCCCACGCATATTCAACATGACAACTATGCCCTCCGTCCCAAAATATATGTCTCAATCTTAATACAATTTTGTATTAAAGTTAATATAAAGTTGAGACACTTATTTTGGAACAAAGGGAGTAGATGCTTGCAACTATTAGCACATACTAAAGGTCCAACGTACACAATTCACCCCACACACGACTGGCTCGATGCACAAGTTGTTAGATGTGTATAGTCCCTTTACTGTATATCCCCATTGTATAAGGGGTTTCTTGCCTTTTACCACATGTATATGTATTGGCCTTGGCCCCCTGTGAATGTCAGTTGCTCATTCCTAACATGGTACCGGATGCTTAGGTTCTCTGACTTCTCTCCCACCCCGCACACTGCAGCTCCGTGCTCTGTGCCTCCACCGCCGCCATTGTTAGCTGCGAGCTAGGTGCTGCTCCGGCCACCCTCTCCTCGTCCGGCCGCCCCTGAGCCCGTCGCCGGCTCCGCCGTTGCCCGGCTCGGCCTCGTTTTTCTGACGTCGCTTACTCCAAGACTGGCCCTTCCCGGATTTCGCCGCTGCTGGCCCGTTCCTCGCTTGGCCCCGCCCGGAATCCGCTGCCGCCGGCTACTCCTCGTCCGGCCATGCTCGGATCCACCTCCACTGCATGCTCCTCGCTCGGCCTCACCCCGGCTGCGCTACCGCAGGTGCTGCCTCTGGTCGTTGCTCCTCCTCCTCGCCCGACGCCGCGGCTGCTGCTCCTGCAGCTGTTGTCCGGTCCGCGGCTGCTGTAGGCAGCCGTCCGGCCTGGTCCCGGCTCCCCTACCCCTCAGGTGCCTGCCCCGGCCGCCGGTTGTTGGTCCGCTCGGGCTCCGATCCAGATTGGATCGGCTGCCTCTGAGAAACAAAGACAGGGACAACAACATGTCTTCTTCGAGCTATTTCATTGTTCCTTGGTGCTCGGTCATCTTCGATGGCACCAACTATGTCGAGTTTGTGCGCTTCATGCATATCCACATGCATGACCTTCTGTTGTGGGGTGTTCTCTCTGGTGAGATCCCCTGTCCGCCATGCCCTGTTGCTTCTGTGGCTCCTACCCTGCCGATGCCGCTTGTTCTGGCTGCTGATGCGTCCCAGGCTGATCGGGATGCAGCCAAGGCTCTCAATGATGCTGCGGTCCATGCCTATGATCAAAAGGTATCAGCTTATTCACATGCTCTTTATGTCTACCGTGATGATATGTCTGCTTACACTCAGTGGTGCAATGATGATGCTTAGGTTTCCGTTGTTCTCACTACGAGTGTTGTCCCTCACTTTGCCTCAGAGTTCATGGGTCTCGGCACTGCTGCAGCAATCACTAGTGGGGACGGGGCCTTTAGCCCCGGCCCGTAAGGGGCTTTAGTCCCAGTTCACCAACCGGGACTAAAGGGGCGGGACTAAAGGCCTAACCTTTAGTCCCGGCCCTGTTACAAGCCGGGTCTAAAGGTGCTCCACGTGGGCGCCTCGTAGCGCCCCAGGGGCAGGACCTTTAGTCCCGGTTCGTTACACGGGTCGGGACTAAAGAGTTTCAGATTTTGCTTATTTTCGTGTTCTTTTAATGAAATTATTTTTGGGTTTTAGGGTTTTAGGGTTTAGGTGTTCGGGAGATTAACGTGATGCCTCGTTTGGTGTTCGGGAATTAGTTTTCATATAATTTAAATAGAAATAATTATGCATATATATACAAGGTTAACTTATCTTACAAGCGAGCATATATATACAATTATATGGAGATCTGAATTATCGGGATTAGAGCCCGTCTATTTGAGTACATGGACGAACATCAGTAATGGCCCCTAGCTACACTAAATCGTCCTTTGTCATCTATAGCTTCCGTCCTCAGAAAGGTCACAAGCTCCTCTGCAACAGCAATCGCGTGTTGCTCTGGTAGGACCTTTGTCGTCATGGCCGTGTGCTATATAAGAAGAGGAGATGAATATGAATATCAATCATGATAACAAAGAATGACGGGTAAAAATAGAGGTGTGAATGTTCATTGCTTACGTCGAATCTGTGATCCTTGTGCTCAAAGGTAAACGTGCGAATGGTCTGGCAAACATAGTATCCGCATAGATGCGTTCCCCGTGGCTGCTGGTCGCACTTTACGAGAATAGAATATATATAATCAAAATAATAATCTAGCATCATAAATATATTGGAAATAGAAGTATATCATACTACTACTTACCTGAGCCGCTCTAAAGGTCAGCTTCTCATGCTCGATACCGGAGTCACGCACTTGAACCGCTTCCAAACCTTGCCCGACAAGGATAATGATTTGCTAAGTTTTTCATTAATTGATATATCAGAAAATCATCGAAAGAGACCGATAGAGCGCAAGAATGATTGAAATTACCCTTGGAGCATGTCCTGCAGGCTTTGGAACTATTCCAAGGGTCTCGATAATGGGTCGAAGGCATCAACTCTTCCCTTATCAATTTGAATGTCCAACAGAATCCAATGGAAGCTGCACATGTATATATATATATATATGTGTGTCAGTAACTTATCAATTACACTTATAAGTGAATAGACACAACAGAGTAAAGACCCTCACCTGAAGTTGTATGGAAACAGTATGTGGTCACAGAAATTTTGATCTGTTAGAAACCTTAGAAGGTTTTCCTCCATCTCCTTGGGATAATTAGTTAGCGTCGCTATATGTATTTTATCTGGGTCAATAAACCCAATATTTAGGATGCTCTTACTTTTACAATCCAGAATCTTCATTCTGCATAATAGAGTACAAGTTATATATAGACAATGAATTGAAATAACTAAACAAGTTATATGTAGACAACGAATTGAAAAACTTACACACAATAGCAACTCATAAGCTATTTGTCGAGGGCGTCGCCATTGTACATCTGGAAGAGTTCATCAAAGTCGATATGGATTTGTTCGGGGCGGACGTAGTACTCCTGTGGGACACTCAGCACGATCATCGTTCTCCCATTCTTTGATTCACTTAAGTACCATTGATGCAAGTAACGCATATTTGTTGGGAGATCATCTTTGTTGACCAAAGGCTCACCCATGACAAACTGTGGCTTAGGGGCTACCACAGCCTTGGGTATCATGTCGTCTTGGGAAGACAGCAATTCTGCAACCGAGACACCACATGCAGCTGCCAACTCCTTTGCTCTTTCAAAAGCTAGCCCCTGCACCGGAGGGGGAACATTCTCGGTTAACACCTTGAGGGGTGGGATCGACTGTTTGGCCTGTTGTCCAAGCTGAGGAACGTCTAATTTTTTCTTGCTTGTAGTTGAACTTGATTTGCTCCCACTTGCACTTGCACGTGATCTGCTCTTTTTCACTTCCTTCTGCAATGTGCGTGTATAGTCATCAGGCTTATGGTGTAAGTCATACTGTGATGGAAGGGTCATGAAGTATTTTGCAAATGCTATTTGCTTCTCGGTGTATTCCGGGCGGGGCTCGGGTTCCTTCTTTTTCATCTGCACATCATGATGTTCCTTTGCTATCCTGGCGTTTTCCTCGGGGGTACGATCATAAGGTCTGATAGGAAGATTAGCATGACGTACCTTTGGGAGGGGCGACCGTTTGCGCTTTGGGGTGCTCTGTGGCTTAGGAATCGTCGGCAGAGCGTTCTTGGTGGCACGCTCCCGCTTAGTATCCAGAGCGGGCGGCGGCGGAGACAGACGACCCAAGTCCGGCGGCGGTGATCGAGATGGACTCGTGTTGTGCTGGCCGACGTCATGTGGAGGGCTTGCACGTGATCTGCTCTTTTTCACTTCCTTCTGTAATGTGCGTGTATAGTCATCAGGCTTATGGTGTAAGTCATAGTGTGATGGAAGGGTCGTGAAGTATTTTGCAAATGTTATTTGCTTCTCGGTGTATTCCGGGCGGGGCTCGGGTTCATTCTTTTTCATCTGCGCATCATGATGTTCCTTTGCTATCCTGGCGTTTTCCTCGGGGGTACGATCATAAGGTCTGATAGGAAGATTAGCATGACGTACCTTTGGGAGGGGCGACCGTTTGCGCTTTGGGGTGCTCTGTGGCTTAGGAATCATCGGCGGAGCGTTCTTGGTGGCACGCTCCCGCTTTGTATCCGGAGCGGGCGGCGGCGGAGACGGACGACCCAAGTCCGGCGGTGGTGATCGAGATGGACTCGTGTTGTGCTGGCCGACATCATGTGGGTGGCTTGGAGGTAATGGAGGTGTAGGTGACCTACGACGACTCGGAGGCGGTGTTGTCCTTGGGGCCGAGCCTGGAAGCTTGATGTAGTTCTTGTCCCATAGGATGACTCCACCCAGTACTTCTCCGAGTGTCCTCTCATCTTCGGGTCCAGCTATGTCGAGCTCCATATCATTAAACCCCGTCATGATTTCATCCACCCCGACTTTAGCAAAGCCAGCTGGAATCTCACAGCCATGCCAGCGTGCATCAGGGCTAGAAGGTAAAGCTTGTCCGAAGGCCACCTTCATGGATATGTTCTTGAATTTCTGATGGAGTTCACATGATGTTGACTCCTTGATTCCATCCACGGGGTAGCCGGGACCGCCCTCTATCATTCTTCGTTCATCGTCGGGCGGGGCCTCAGATTCAGCCACGCTGCTTTTTCGCTTAGATGGGGCGCCGGTAATATCAAGTGCAGGATCTTCCTGGTGCGGTACTCCTCTAAGCTCATCAATCTCCTTCTGTTGCTCGTTAATCCTGGCAAGCAACTGGTTGAACTTGTCATTCTCCTCATCCTGCTGCCGCTTCTTTGCTCTCTCGCGGCTTCTATAAGTGTCTTGGTCTCTGGCAAACCCAAGCCACCACGGGTAAGAAGGACCGAAGCCTCACGTTCGTCCTCCATGTTCGTCATTGCCGAGGACCAGTGTGAGCAAATATTTATCTCTATCTGCAGTGAACTTTCTTTGTCCCTCCTTAATTTCTTTCACTATCCTTTTCCAATTCTCCCTGGGTATCCTAAGATCGTCATTGCAGATGAGGTCCCCTGTTGTTTCGTCGTACGACCCACCATGTGCAAGGAACCAATTTCTTGCTCTCAGTTCCCACTCATCACGGAGTGTATCAGGTACGATGCCTTTATCTATCAGATCTTGCTCTTTCTTATCCCACTTTGGGATGGCAGTCTCATAGCCCCCTGGCCCCAGCTTGTGGTGATATTTCTTCTTGTCGGCATTTATCTTGTTCTTTTCTGATAATGCCTGGGCATCTTCTGACTCCTTGTACTCTTGAAATTCCTTCCAGTGATTCACCTGCTTGGCTAGATACCCCTCGAATACTGGCACTTTCTTTGTCTTCAGATAGTTTTTCCATAGCTTCTTCTTCCAGCTACGGAACAGTTCGACCATCTTCTTTAGAGTCCACTGCTTGACTTTGGCCCTCAGTTTGTCTGCGGCGTCTTCATTCTCACATTCTGGCAGGTTGAAATGTGACATGAGATCATTCCAAAGATTATCTTTGTACATTTCGGCGGCATAGTCACTATCGACTGCCCCTTTGCGCTTGTTCCACTCCCGAACGCTGATCGGGACGTGATCCCTAACGAGAACTCCGCATTGCTTCTTGAATGTGTCAGCAGCATTCTTAGGAAGCTTGGGTTCGCCCGTAGGCATTATCACCTCAAAGCTGTAATGCGTCCGTGCATCCAACTTTCTAGTCGGGCCTCGTTTCGTAGATTTGCTCGATGTGGAGGCCTAAGAGGGAGAAACATTCGTCAAATGAATGTATATGTATACAATATAGAGCTATCTCCAATATTTTTCACATATTACAAGTGATTGTCGAACTTCATATGTATACCTCGCCGGACTTTATTATTTCTTCACCGGCTTCTCCACCGGCTTCTCCATCATTGGAGCTATCACCTTCTCCGTCATTGGACCTATCTCCTGCCCCATCGGCTTCATCTTCGTGTCGCTCGACCTCCATTCCATATCCGAAGTCGTTTAGATATGACGTCGGAGATTCAGCTGGTTCAACGTCGGGGCCGTCTTTGATTATATCTTCGAGAAGTTCTTCCTCTTCGAGGTTCCTGATATGTGGATCCATAGTTCTGGAAAAAACGGACATTTGATTAACTAATAAACTAACAAACTATATAAGAGGGGTTGGAAACTTCGAAGTGTCGTTTTATATAGGAGGACCTTTAGTCCCGGGTCTTGGCTAGAACCTAAACTCTAAAATACCAGCCGGGCGGAGCCCAGTCCCGGACACTTAAGCATATACAATAGCAAAATTAAAATATTAACACTTAAGCATATACAATAGCAAAATTAAGCAATAATCTAAGAAACACTATTAACACTTAAGCATATACACTATACAATAGCAAAATTAAATGACAAAAAATATAATTCTTCTTCTTGTAACCCTACACTAATTTTTCCTCTTCTTCTACTTCTACTTCTCCTCTTCTACTACTACTTCTCCTCTCATCTTCTTATATTTTTCCTCTTCTTCTCCTCTCCTCCTCTTCTTATTCTCCTTTTTCTTCTTTTCTTCTCCTCCTCTTCTTATTTTCCTTTTTCCCAATTCTACATATTACTAACCCTAATAATCTAGCACAAACCTAATAACAATAGGAATTAAATGACAAAAAAAGTATTTTTCTTCGTTTCTTCTCCTTTTTCTTCCTTTCTTCTCCTTTTTCTTCCTTTCTTCCCTTTTTCTTCTTTTCTTCTCCTTTTTATTCTTTTCTTCTCCTTTTTCTTCTTTTCTTCTCTCCTTCCCTTTTTCTTCCTTTCTTCTCCTTTTTCTTCCTTTCTTCTCCTTTTTCTTCCTTTCTTCTCCTTTTTCTTCTTTTCTTCTCCTTTTTCTTCCTTTCTTCTCCTTTTTCTTCTTTTCTTCTCCTTTTTCTTCTTTTATTCTCCTTTTTCTTCTTTTCTTCTCCTTTTTCTTCTTTGATTGTGCTAGACGGAGTGTTGGGGATGAGGGGGCGTGTGGCTTACCGGCCGGAGTTGTCGACGGCGCGCGGCGAGGAGGACGGCGGCGCGCGGCGAGGAGGACGGCGGCGCGCGGCGAGGAGGGCGGCGCGCGGCAAGGAGGACGGCGGCAGCGAGCAGGACGACAGCTACGGCGAGGAGGACGGCAGGCGGCGGCGAGCAGGACGGCGGGCAGCTTGACGGCGTCGTCGAGTTCGTCGCTAGCTGTGCCGCGCCGGGCAGGAGAACGAGAGGAAGAAGAAGAGAAATGGACGATTTGGGTTCGAAATTTTCTAACTCCCGCTTATACAGGTGGATCTTTAGTCCCGGTTCGGGGCTCGATCTAGGACTAAAGACACCTTTAGTCCCGGATGGAGCCACGACCAGGGACTAAAGGCACTAAAGGCCCTTTTTCGGTAGACCAAAAGGCGGGAAGCAGGGGCCTTTAGTCCCGGGGCGTGGCTCGAACCGGGACTAAAGACACCCTTTAGTCCCGGGTGGAGCCACGACCCGGGACTAAAGGCCCTTTTTCGGCAGACCAAAAGGCGGGAAGCAGGGGCCTTTAGTCCCGGGGCGTGGCAAGAACCGGGACTAAAGTGTTGCCTATATAAACCCTCGCCCCTGCCCACCATATCCCCTGTTTTTTGGTTGTTGAAGTGTGACCATGCCATGCTCTTGCCACTCTAGTTCATGCACATGCCATGCTTTCTCCTCTCCAAGCTCGACCTCCAAGCTCCATTTTCCTTAATATTTCTCTAGGTTTGGCCGTGCACCAACTGCACAAGTGTTTTAAAAGGTTATCTACTTCATCCTTTCATTTGTCACTGCTAGTGTAGCTTATTTCAAATGCTCAAATTAACTTCTTAGAGTCCGCACATGCGTAGGGTGTCGTCCCGTGCCCGTCCTCACCATTATCGATCGCCCCATGCCGATCTCCTCGCGAGCACCACCGTGGTGAGCCTCTTGTTCTTATCTTCTTTTTAAAAGAAAAAAAATCTTACTTGTATGATTTAGATACATACTTGTATAAATTACTCACTTTCATTATTTTTTGTTATTATATAGTGCGATGGTTTTGGTATCCGCCTCCGTCGGCCCTCGTCCTGTCTATGATTCGGATGTGGTATATATTATCTTTTATAACTATTTGTTTTATTTAGTGTTTATGACAATTATGACGACCAATGTGACATATATATTTTTAATCTAGGAGGTATGTGAACCGGAAATTCCAACCCACATAAAAATTCTTGTCGAGAAGTTAAATTTGGTTGAAAAAGAAAACAAATACTTGAAGAAAAAATTGAAAATAATTGAGGATAAGAATATGGAACTGGAGTTGCATGTCGCCAATGTCATCGATGATCGCAAGATGAAGATCGATGCGATGCGGTTGAAGATGGATGGAATGCGCTTGAAGATGGATGAAATGCGCTTGAAGATTAGGAATATTAGAAAATATGCCATTGATAAAGAGGCTTGGTATCATTATGATGTTGGGTCAATTGTTACCTTAGTTGCGATTTTGATCGCGTTTGTTGTTGCATTTAAATGTTTTACATAGTTGTATGTTGTTTTATGAGAGAACTTTATGTATTTATTTTTTTTCAATAATAACATTTGATCACTACTCTTCTTTGGCTTTAATGTGATGATGAACTTGTATTAATTTGGTCATATGTTCTGCAATTGTTTTTTGAGCTAGTTGACCCTGAAATTGAAAAGCACTATAAATGAACTCTGAAAATGTTGAAAGTTGGCATGCTATCATCATTTCACCCACATAGCATGTGTTAAAAAGTTGAGAGGGCTATGACAAAAACTGGATGCACTTCGTGTACAAAACGGACAATCTCTCTCGAAGTATCAGGGTTTCGAACGAGAACTCGTCTCTTACAAAGGGATTTCATTTTTTTGAACTTATTTGAACTCCATACTTTTTGTGTGTTCAAAATGCACCATTTAAAGGCACATCACAAAATTTCAACAATTTTTGACTTCATTTGGTATATTTCGTGCATTTACTTATTTGTTTTGAGCTAGTTGACCCTGAAATTGAAAAGAACTACAAATGAACTCTGAAAATGTTAAAAGTTGGCATGCTATCATCATTTCACCCACATAGCATGTGTTAAAAAGTTGAGAGGGCTACGACAAAAACTGGATGCACTTCGTGTACAAAACGGACAATCTCTCTCGAAGTATCAGGGTTTCGAACGAGAACTCATCTCTTACAAAGGGATTTCATTTTTTTGAACTTATTTGAACTCCATAGTTTTTGTGTGTTCAAAATGCACCATTCAAAGGCACATCACAAAATTTCAACAATTTCTGACTTCATTTGGTATATTTCGTGCATTTACTTTTTTTTGAGCTAGTTGACCCTGAAATTGAAAAGCGCTACAAATGAACTCTGAAAATGTTGAAAGTTGGCATGCTATCATCATTTCACCCACATAGCATGTGTTAAAAAGTTGAGAGGGCTACGACAAAAACTGGATGCACTTCGTGTACAAAACGGACAATCTCTCTCGAAGTATCAGGGTTTCGAACGAGAACTCATCTCTCACAAAGGGATTTCGTTTTTTTGAACTTATTTGAACTCCATACTTTTTGTGTGTTCAAAATGCACCATTCAAAGGCACATCACAAAATTTCAACAATTTCTGACTTCATTTGGTATATTTCGTGCATTTACTTTTTTTTTGAGCTAGTTGACCCTGAAATTGAAAAGCACTACAAATGAACTCTGAAAATGTTGAAAGTTGGCATGCTATCATCATTTCACCCACATAGCATGTGTTAAAAAGTTGAGAGGGCTACGACAAAAACTGGATGCACTTCGTGTGCAAAACGGACAATCTCTCTCGAAGTATCAGGGTTTCGAACGAGAACTCATCTCTTACATGGATACTATGAAAATGAAAAGTGTTTGAAATTTAGTACATTCCATACATGCATTACATAAAAGGTTTAATACATTATTACATTATTGCACCAATATTCCTATCTATTATTTCTGTTTTCTTCTGGGTCGTAGCCATGGAGAATCTTCATCATTCAGTAAGATGCTTGGGTCAGTTTTCACTTTGAAGGGCGGAATTTCATGAAACTTATTATAATCTTCTGACATGTCTGTCTTGTCATCTACTCCCATGATGTTTCTTTTCCCTGAAAGAACTATGTGGCGTTTTGGCTCATCGGACGATATCTTCTTTTGCTGATTTCTTTTTCTCGTTTTTGTAGACATGTCCTTCACATAGAAAACCTGAGCGACATCATTGGCTAGGACAAATGGTTCGTCCATGTACGCAAGATTGTTGAGATCCATTGTTGTCATGTCGTACTTTTGGTCTACAACTACCCCGCCTCCTGTCAGCTTCACCCATTTGCACCGAAACAAAGGGATCTTAAAAGTAGGTCCATAGTCAAGTTCCCATATCTCCTCTATGTACCTGTAATATGTTTCCAAACAGTGCCCATTCTCGTCTGTTGCATCAAAGCGGACACCACTATTTTGGTTGGTGCTCTTTTTATCTTGGGCAACCGTGTAAAATGCATTCCCATTTATCTCATACCCTTGGAAAGTACATATAGTCGAAGATGGTGGCCTGGCCAAACAGTACAGCTCATCTCCAACGGTGTCGTCATTCATGAGATGTGTCTGCAACCAACTGCCGAAAGTCTTCTCGTGTTCCCCTTTAATCCAAGAGTCAGCCTTCCCCGGGTTTTCGGAGCGTAGAATATTCTTGTGTCTCACGATATACGGAGCCACCACGGTGGAATTGTGTAGAACTGCGTAGTGTGCTTGAGAGAAAGAATGCCCGGCCATACATACTTTTGCTTTCCTTCCTAGTGTGCCTTTTCCTGTCAGCCTACCCTCATACCGAGATTCAGGAACACCAATCGGCTTAAGGTCAGGAAGAAAGTCCACACAAAACTCAATGACCTCCTCTGTTCCATAGCCCTTGGAGATGCTTCCTTCTGGCCTAGCACGGTTACGAACATATTTCTTTAAGACTCCCATGAACCTCTCGAAGGGGAACATATTGTGTAGAAACACAGGACCGAGAATTCTAATCTCTTCGACTAGGTGAACTAGGAGGTGTGTCATTATATTGAAGAAGGATGGCGGGAACAACAACTCAAAGCTGACCAGACATTGGACCACATCAATCTGTAACCCTCATAGACTTTCTCGATCGATTACCTTCTGAGAAATTGCATTGAGGAATGCACATACCTTCACAATTGCCAGGCGAACATTTTCCGGTAGAATTCCCCTCAATGCAACCGGAAGCAATTGCGTCATAAGCACGTGGCAGTCATGAGACTTTAGGTTTTGGAATTTTTTGTCTTTCATATTTACGATTCCCTTTATATTCGACGAGAAGCCAGTCGGGACCTTGATACTAAAAAGGACTTCAAAGAAGATTTCCTTCTCTTCCTCAGTAAGATCGTAGCTGGCACGCCCTTGAAACTGCCCTGGATGCATGCCATCTCTTCCTTTATGACGTTCCTGGTCCTCCCGTGCTTCCGGTGTATCTTTTGACTTCCCATACAAGCCCAGGAAGCCTAGAATATTCACGCAGAGATTCTTCGTCAGGTGCATCACGTCGATTGCCGAGCGGACCTCATGGACTTTCCAGTAGGGTAGCTCCCAAAATATAGATTTGTTCTTCCACATGGGTACGCGCTTATCAGGGCCGTTAGGAACAGGTTGGCTGCCAAGACCCTTTCCAAAGATTACTTTTAAATCTTTGACCATATCAAATACTTCAGCACCAGTACGGATGACAGGCTTCCCCCGGGGTTCTGCCTTGCCATTGAAATGCTTGCCTTTTTTCTTTAAGGGATGCTTGGGCGGAAGAAAACGACGATTGTACGGATACACATTCTTCCTACATTTGTCCAGATATATACTTTCTGTCTGATCCAAACAGTGTGTGCATGCATTGTATCCCTTGTTTGACTGTCCTGAAATGTTACTAAGAGCAGGCCAATCATTGATGGTTACGAAAAGCAACACTCGAAGGTCAAATTCCTCTTGTTTGTGCTCGTCCCACACACGTACACCTGGTTCGGCCCACAGCTGTAAAAGTTCATCAACTAATGGCCTTAGGTACACATCAATATTGTTGCCGGGTTTCTTTGGACCTTGGATAAGCACTGGCATCATAATGAACTTCCGCTTCATGCACAACCAAGGAGGAAGGTTGTAGATACATAGAGTAACGGGCCAGGTGCTGTGACTGCAACTCTGCTCCCCAAAAGGATTCATGCCATCTGTACTCAGACCTAACCATAAGTTCCTTGCGTCAGCTGCAAATCTCGGGAACTCTCTCTCGATTTTTCTCCACTGCCGACCATCAGCGGTGTGCCTCAACTTATCGTCTTTCATACGATCTTCCATGTTCCATCACAACAAACTCGCAAGATCTTTATTTCTGAACAGATGTTTCAACCGTGGTATTATAGGAGCATACCACATCACCTTGGCAGGAACCGTCTTGCTGGGTGGCTCGCCCTCAATATCACCAGGATCATCTTTTCTAATCTTATACCGCAATGCAGTGCATACCGGGCATTTATCCATATTCTCGTACTTCTCACCGCGGTAGAGGATGCAGTCATTAGGGCATGCATGTATCTTCTGCACGTCTAATCCTAGAGGACAGACAAGCTTCTTTGCTTCGTACGTGCTCGCGGGCAATTCGTTCTTTCTTGGAAGCATCTTCTTCATCAGTACCAGCAACTTTTGGAATGACGAGTCAGTCACACCGGTCTCTGCCTTCCACTTCAGCAATTCCAGTGTGCTACCCAGCTTCTTCTGGCCATCTTCACAAGTTGGGTACAACAATTTGTTGTGGTCCTGTAACATCTGCTCGAACTGCAACCTCTCCTTTTCTGTGTCGCAACCTCGCCGTGCATCAGAAATGACCCGGCCAAGATCATCAGCAGGCTCATCTGGTTCCCGTTCTTCATCCTGATCTTCTTCTTCATTGTCTTCCATTGCGGTATCAGCATACTCAGGGAACATAGATCGGTAGTTGTCATCATCGTTCTCTTCTTCTTCATCGTCGTCTTCCATCATAACCTCTCTTTCTCCGTGCTTGGTCCAAACATTATAGCCTGACATAAAACCGGGCCGAAGCAGGTGGCTCTGAATGACTCTTGAGGAAGTGTAATCCTTCTCATTCCGACATTCAACACATGGACAAAACATATAGCCACCACCATGCTTGTTCGCATCGGCTGCATCTCGAAAAGAATGCACGCCTTCTCTGTAAGCGGCTGTGCGTCGATCACCGTACATCCATGGATGGCTCATCTGTGTTATACGACAGTATATCAAATACAATCACGATCCTAAAAATTAGTACCGCACGGTCTAAACGAGGAAATATAGTTGCTAACCTTTTAGAATAAGTAGAAATAAAGAGGAAGAGGTTTAAGCGCGGCTCAGGCATCTCATATCGTAGTTGTGTTCGGTGAACTGAAGCGGCATCGCTCTAACACACATTTCAACAAACACCTCTAGTGCATCAAAAAAAGTGGAGAGCAAGCACCCACCCACAATCCTCCATCCAAGAAAAATGCAAGGAAGAGGGGAGAGGGGGGTTGTGCTATATATAGGCGGAGGAATTTAGTCCCGGTTTGAGACACAAACCGG